>NC_092723.1:141224479-142565672 GCF_047496885.1 Scyliorhinus torazame
ACACCACGTCTCACACACTCTCTGTAATACACCACGTCTCACACACTCTCTGTAATACACCATGTCTCACACACTCTCTGTAATACACTACGTCTCACACACTCTCTGTAATACACCACGTCTCACACACTGACTGTAATACACCACGTCTCACACACTGACTGTAATACACCACGTCTCACACACTCTCTGTAATACACCACGTCTCACACACTCTCTGTAATACACCACGTCTCACACACTGACTGTAATACACCACGTCTCACACACTCTCTGTAATACACCACGTCTCACACACTGACTGTAATACACCACGTCTCACACACTGACTGTAATACACCACGTCTCACACACTCTCTGTAATACACCACGTCTCACACACTCTCTGTAATACACCACGTCTCACACACTGACTGTAATACACCACGTCTCACACACACTGACTGTAATACACCACGTCTCACACACTCTCTGCAATACACCACGTCTCACACACTCTCTGTAATACACCACGTCTCACACACTGACTGTAATACACCACGTCTCACACACTCTCTGTAATACACCACGTCTCACACACTCTCTGTAATACACCACGTCTCACACACTGACTGTAATACACCACGTCTCACACACACTGACTGTAATACACCACGTCTCACACACTCTCTGCAATACACCACGTCTCACACACTCTCTGTAATACACCACGTCTCACACACTGACTGTAATACACCACGTCTCACACACACTGACTGTAATACACCACGTCTCACACACTCTCTGCAATACACCACGTCTCACACACTCTCTGTAATATACCACGTCTCACACACTCTCTGTAATACACCACGTCTCACACACTCTCTGCAATACACCACGTCTCACACACTCTCTGTAATATACCACGTCTCACACACTCTGCAATACACCACGTCTCACACACTCTCTGTAATATACCACGTCTCACACACTCTCTGTAATATACCACGTCTCACACACTCTCTGTAATACACCACGTCTCACACACTCTCTGCAATACACCACGTCTGACACACTCTCTGTAATATACCACGTCTCACACACTGACTGTAATGCACCACGGGCGAAATTCTCCCCCAACGGCGGGATGTCCGCCGACTGGCGCCAAAGCCGGCGCAAATCAGACGGGCATCGCGCCGGCCCAAAGGTGCGGAATGCTCCGCATCTTTGGCGGCCTAGCCCCGACATTGAGGGGCTAGGCCGACGCCGGAGGGATTTCCGCCCCGCCAGCTGGCGGAAATGGCGTTTGTTTCCCCGCCAGCTGGCGCGGAAATGCGGCGCATGCGCGGGAGCGTCAGCGGCCGCTGTCAGTTTCCCACGCATGCGCAGTGGGGAGATCTCTTCCGGCTCCGCCATGGTGGAGGCCGTGGCGGAGGCGGAAGGGAAAGAGTGCCCCCACGGCACAGGCCCGCCCGCGGATCGGTGGGCCCCGATCTCGGGCCAGGCCACCGTGGGGGCACCCCCCGGGGTCAGATTGCCCCGCGCCCCCCCCAGGACCCCGGAGCCGGCACACGCCGCCTGGTCCCGCCGGTAAATACCAGGTTTGATTTACGCCGGCGGGACAGGCAATTTCTGGGCGGGACTTCGGCCCATCCGGGCCGGAGAATCCAGCGGGGGGTCCCGCCAACCGGCGCGGCCCGATTCCTGCCCCCGCCCAATCTCCGGTACCGGAGACTTCGGCAACCGGCGGGGGCGGGATTCACGGCGGCCTACGGCCATTCTCCGACCCGGCGGGGCGTCGGAGAATGACGCCCCACGTCTCACACACTCTCTGTAATACACCACGTCTCACACACTGACTGTAATACACCACGTCTCACACACTCTCTGCAATACACCACGTCTCACACTCTGACTGTAATATACCACGTCTCACACACTGACTGCAATACACCACGTCTCACACACTCACTGCAATACACCATGTCTCACACTCTGACTGTAATACACCACGTCTCACACACTCTCTGTAATACACCACGTCTCACACACTGACTGTAATACACCACGTCTCACACACTGACTGTAAAACACCACGTCTCACACACTCTCTGTAATACACCACGTCTCACACACTCTCTGTAATACACCACGTCTCACACACACTGACTGTAATACACCACGTCTCACACACTCTCTGTAATACACCACGTCTCACACACACTGATTGTAATACACCACATCTCACACACTCTCTGTAATACACCACGTCTCACACACTCTCTGTAATACACCACGTCTCACACACTCTCTGTAATACACCACGTCTCACACACTCTCTGTAATACACCACGTCTCACACACTGACTGTAATACACCACGTCTCACACACTCTCTGTAATACACCACGTCTCACACACTCTCTGTAATACACCACGTCTCACACACACTGACTGTAATACACCACATCTCACACACTCTCTGTAATACACCACGTCTCACACACACTGACTGTAATACACCACGTCTCACACACTCTCTGTAATACACCACGTCTCACACACACTGACTGTAATACACCACGTCTCACACACTCTCTATAATACACCACGTCTCACACACACTGACTGTAATACACCACGTCTCACACACTCTCTGTAATACACCACGTCTCACACACACTGACTGTAATACACCACGTCTCACACACTCTCTGTAATACACCACGTCTCACACATTGTCTGTAATACACCACGTCTCACACACTGACTGTAATACACCACGTCACACACACTCTCTGTAATACACCACGTCTCACACACACTGACTGTAATACACCACATCTCACACACTCTCTGTAATACACCACGTCTCACACAGCTACTTTAATACACCACGTCACACACACTGACTGTAATACACCACGTCTCACACACTCTCTGTAATACACCACGTCTCACACACTCTCTGTAATACACCACGTCTCACACACTCTCTGTAATACACCACGTCTCACACACTCTCTGTAATACACCATGTCTCACACACTGACTGTAATACACCACGTCTCACACACTGACTGTAATACACCACGTCTCACACACTGACTGTAAGACACCACATCTCACACACTCTCTGTAATACACCACGTCTCACACACCTACTTTAATACACCACGTCACACACACTGACTGTAATACACCACGTCTCACACATTCTCTGTAATACACCACGTCTCACACACTCTCTGTAATACACCACGTCTCACACACTCTCTGTAATACACCACGTCTCACACACTCTCTGTAATACACCACGTCTCACACACTGACTGTAATACACCACGTCATACACACTGACTGTAATGCACCACGTCTCACACACTGACTGTTCTACACCACGTCACACACACTGACTGTAATACACCACGTCTCACACACTCTCTGTAATACACCACGTCTCACACACTCTCTGTAATACACCACGTCTCGCACACTCTCTGTAATACACCACATCTCACACACTGACTGTAATACACCACGTCTCACACACTCTCTGGAAAACACCACATCTCACACACTCTCTGTAATACACCACGCCTCACACACTCTCTGTAATACACCACGTCTCACACACTCTCTGTAATACACCACGTCTCACACACTCTCTGTAATGCACCACGTCTCACACACTCTGCAATACACCACGTCACACACACTCTCTGCAATACACCACGTCTCACACACTCTCTGTAATACACCACGTCTCACACACTGACTGTAATACACCACGTCTCACACTCTGACTGTAATACACCACGTCTCACACACTGGCTGTAATACACCACGTCACACACACTGACTGTAATACACCACGTCTCACACACTGACTGTAATGCACCACGTCTCACACACTCTCTGTAATATACCACATCTCACACACTCTCTGTAATACACCACGTCTCCCACACTCTGCAATACACCACGTCACACACACTCTCTGCAATACACCACGTCTCACACACTCTCTGTAATACACCACGTCTCACACACTGACTGTAATACACCACGTCTCACAATCTGACTGTAATACACCACGTCTCACACACTGGCTGTAATACACCACGTCACACACACTGACTGTAATACACCACATCTCACACACTGACTGTAATGCACCACGTCTCACACACTCTCTGTAATATACCACATCGCACACACTCTCTGTAATACACCACGTCTCACACACTGACTGTAATACACCACGTCTCACACACTCTCTGTAATACACCACGTCTCAGACACTGACTGTAATGCACCACGTCTCAAAGAACAAGAACAAAGAACAAAGAAATGTACAGCACAGGAACAGGCCCTTCGGCCCTCCAAGCCCGTGCCGACCATACTGCCCGACTAAACTACAATCTTCTACACTTCCTGGGTCCGTATCCTTCTATTCCCATCCTATTCATATATTTGTCAAGATGCCCCTTAAATGTCCCTATCGTCCCTCCCTCCACTACCTCCTCCGGTAGTGAGTTCCAGGCACCCACTACCCTCTGCGTAAAAAACTTGCCTCGTACATCTACTCTAAACTTTGCCCCTCTCACCTTAAACCTATGCCCCCTAGTAATTGACCCCTCTACCCTGGAGAAAAGCCTCACACACTCTCTGTAATATACCACATCTCACACACTCTCTGTAATACACCACGTCTCCCACACTCTGCAATACACCACGTCTCACACACTGTCTGTAATATACCACATCTCACACACTCTCTGTAATACACCACGTCTCACACACTGACTGTAATATACCACGTCTCACACACTAACTGCAATACACCATATTTCACACACTCTCTGTAATACACCACTTCTCACACACTGACTGTAATACACCACGTCACACACACTGACTGTAATACACTACGTCTCACACACTCTCTGTAATACACCACGTCACACACACTGACTGTAATACACCACGTCTCAAACACTGACTGTAATGCACCACGTCTCACACACTCTCTGTAATATACCACGTCTCACACACTCTCTGTAGTATACCACATCTCACACACTCTCTGTAATACACCACGTCTCACACACTGACTGTAATAGACCACGCCTCACACACTCTCTGTAATACACCACGTCTCACACAGTCTCTGTAATATACCACATCTCACACACTCTCTGTAATACACCACGTCTCACACACTGACTGTAATACACCACGTCTCACACACTCTCTGAAATACATCATATTTCACACACTGACTGTAATACACCACGTCTCACACACTGACTGTAATACACCACGTCTCACACACTGACTGTAATACCCCATGTCTCACACACTCTCTGTAATACACCACATCTCACACACTCCCTGTAATACACCACGTCTCACACACTCTCTGTAATACACCACGTCTCACACACTCTCTGTAAAACACCACGTCTCACACACTGACTGTAGTACACCATGTTTCACACACTGACTGTAATACACCACGTCTCACACACTCTCTGTAATATACCACGTCTCACACACTCTCTGTAATACACCATGTCTCACAGACTCTCAGTAAGACACCACATCTCACACACTCCCTGTAATACACCATGTCTCACAGACTCTCTGTAATACACCACGTCTCGCACACTCTCTGTAATACACCACGTCTCACACACTCTCTTTAATACACCACGTCTCACACACTGACTGTAATACACCACGTCACACACACTGACTGTTCCACACCACGTCACACACACTGACTGCAATACACCACGTCTCACACACTCTCTGTAATACACCACGTCTCACACACTCTCTGTAATACACCACGTCTCACACACTCTCTGTAATACACCACGTCTCACACACTGACTGTAATACACCACGTCACACACACTGACTGTTCTACACCACGTCTCACACACTGACTGTAATACACCACGTCTCACACACTCTCTGTAATACACCACGTCTCACACACTCTCTGTAATACACCACGTCTCACACACTCTCTGTAATACACCACGTCTCACACACTCTCTGTAATACACCACGTCTCACACACTGACAGTAATACACCACGTCTCACACACTCTCTGTAATACACCACATCTGACACACTGACTGTAATACACCACGTATCACGCACTCTCTGCAATACACCATGTCTCACACACTCTCTGCAATACACCATGTCTCACACACTCTCTGTAATACACCACGTCTCACACATTGACTGTAATACACCACATCTCACACACTCTCTGTAATACACCACGTCTCACACACTGACTGTAATAGACCACGCCTCACACACTCTCTGTAATACACCACGTCTCACACACTCTCTGTAATATACCACATCTCACACACTCTCTGTAATACACCACGTCTCACACACTGACTGTAATACACCACGTCTCACACACTCTCTGAAATACACCATATTTCACACACTGACTGTAATACACCACGTCTCACACCCTGACTGTAATACACCACGTCTCACACACTGACTGTAATACCCCATGTCTCACACACTCTCTGTAATACACCACGTCTCACACAATCTCTGTAATACACCATGTTTCACACATTGACTATAATATACCACATTTCACACACTCTCTGTAAGACACCACGTTTCACACACTGACTGTAATACCCCATGTCTCACACACTCTCTGTAATACACCACGTCTCACACACTCTCTGTAATACACCACGTCTCACACACACTCTGCAATACACCATGTTTCACACATTGACTATAATACACCACGTCTCACACACTGACTGTAATGCACCACGTCTTACACACTCTCTGTAACACACCACGTCTCACACACTCTCTGTAATACACCACATCTCACACACTCCCGGTAATACACCACGTCTCACACACTGACTGTAATACACCACGTCTCACACTCTGACTGTAATACACCACGTCTCACACACTGACTGTAATACACCACGTCTCACACACTGACTGTAATGCACCACGTCTCACACACTGACTGTAATGCACCACGTCTCACACACTGACTGTAATGCACCACGTCTCACACACTGACTGTAATGCACCACGTCTCACACACTGACTGTAATGCACCACGTCTCACACACTGACTGTAATATACCACGTCTCACCCACTCTCTGGAAAACACCACGTCTCACACACTCTCTGCAATGCACCACGTCACACACACTCTCTGCAATACACCACGTCTCACACACTGACTGTAATACACCACGTCTCACACACTCTCTGTAATACGCCACGCCTCACACAATCACCGTAATACACAACGCCTCACACACTCTCTGGAAAACACCACGTCTCACACACTCTCTGTAATACACCACGTCTCACACACTCTCTGCAATGCACCACGTCACACACACTCTCTGCAATACACCACGTCTCACACACTGACTGTAATACACCACGTCTCACACACTGACTGTAATACACCACGTCTCACACACTGACTGTAATACACCATGTCTCACACACTCTCTGTAATACACCACGTCTCACATACTCTCTGCAATACACCACGTCTCCCACACTGACTGTAATACACCACGTCTCACACACTGACTGTAATACACCACGTCTCACACACTCTCTGTAATACACCACGTCTCACATACTGACTGTAATACACCACGTCACACACACTGACTGTAATACACCACGTCTCACACACTGACTGTAATGCACCACGTCTCACACACTCTCTGCAATACACCACGTCACACACACTGACTGTAATACACCACGTCTCACACACTCTCTGCAATACACCACGTCTCACACACTGACTGTAATACAACACGTCTCACACACTGACTGTAATACACCATGTCACACACACTGACTGTAATACACCACGTCTCACACACTGACTGTAATGCACCACGTCTCCCACACTCTCTGTAATACACCACGTCTCACACACTCTCTGTAATATACCATGTTTCACACACTGACTGTAATACACCACGTCTCACACACTCTCTGCAATACACCACATCTCACACACTCTCTGTAATA
Source organism: Scyliorhinus torazame (assembly GCF_047496885.1). NCBI lineage: Eukaryota > Metazoa > Chordata > Chondrichthyes > Carcharhiniformes > Scyliorhinidae > Scyliorhinus > Scyliorhinus torazame. Next base: position 141,232,554 of record NC_092723.1, read on the forward strand.
CACCACGTCACACACACTGACTGTAATACAACACGTCTCACACACTCTCTGTAATACACTACGTCTCACACACTCTCTGTAATGCACCACGTCTCACACACTCTCTGCAATACACCACGTCTCACACACTGACTGTAATACACCACGTCTCACACACTCTCTGTAATACACCACGTCTCACACACTATCTGTAATACACCACGTGTCACACACTCTCTGTAATATACCACGTCTCACACACTCTCTGTAATACACCACGTCTCACACACTGACAGTAATACACCACGTCTCACACACTCTCTGTAATACACCACGTCTCACACACTCTCTGTAATGCACTACGTCTCACACACTCTCTGTAATGCACCACGTCTCACACACTCTCTGCAATACACCACGTCTCACACACTGACTGTAATACACCACGTCTCACACACTCTCTGTAATACACCACGTCTCACACACTATCTGTAATACACCACGTCTCACACACTCTCTGTAATACACCACGTCTCACACACTCTCTGTAATACACCACGTCTCACACACTGACAGTAATACACCACGTCTCACACACTCTCTGTAATACACCACGTCTCACACACTCTCTGTAATACACCACGTCTCACACACTCCCTGTAATACACCATGTCTCACAGACTCTCTGTAATACACCACGTCTCGCACACTCTCTGTAATACACCACGTCTCACACACTCTCTTTAATACACCACGTCTCACACACTGACTGTAATACACCACGTCACACACACTGACTGTTCCACACCACGTCACACACACTGACTGCAATACACCACGTCTCACACACTCTCTGTAATACACCACGTCTCACACACTCTCTGTAATACACCACGTCTCACACACTCTCTGTAATACACCACGTCTCACACACTGACTGTAATACACCACGTCACACACACTGACTGTTCTACACCACGTCTCACACACTGACTGTAATACACCACGTCTCACACACTCTCTGTAATACACCACGTCTCACACACTCTCTGTAATACACCACGTCTCACACACTCTCTGTAATACACCACGTCTCACACACTCTCTGTAATACACCACGTCTCACACACTGACAGTAATACACCACGTCTCACACACTCTCTGTAATACACCACATCTGACACACTGACTGTAATACACCACGTATCACGCACTCTCTGCAATACACCATGTCTCACACACTCTCTGCAATACACCATGTCTCACACACTCTCTGTAATACACCACGTCTCACACATTGACTGTAATACACCACATCTCACACACTCTCTGTAATACACCACGTCTCACACACTGACTGTAATAGACCACGCCTCACACACTCTCTGTAATACACCACGTCTCACACACTCTCTGTAATATACCACATCTCACACACTCTCTGTAATACACCACGTCTCACACACTGACTGTAATACACCACGTCTCACACACTCTCTGAAATACACCATATTTCACACACTGACCGTAATACACCACGTCTCACACCCTGACTGTAATACACCACGTCTCACACACTGACTGTAATACCCCATGTCTCACACACTCTCTGTAATACACCACGTCTCACACAATCTCTGTAATACACCATGTTTCACACATTGACTATAATATACCACATTTCACACACTCTCTGTAAGACACCACGTTTCACACACTGACTGTAATACCCCATGTCTCACACACTCTCTGTAATACACCACGTCTCACACACTCTCTGTAATACACCACGTCTCACACACACTCTGCAATACACCATGTTTCACACATTGACTATAATACACCACGTCTCACACACTGACTGTAATGCACCACGTCTTACACACTCTCTGTAACACACCACGTCTCACACACTCTCTGTAATACACCACATCTCACACACTCCCGGTAATACACCACGTCTCACACACTGACTGTAATACACCACGTCTCACACTCTGACTGTAATACACCACGTCTCACACACTGACTGTAATACACCACGTCTCACACACTGACTGTAATGCACCACGTCTCACACACTGACTGTAATGCACCACGTCTCACACACTGACTGTAATGCACCACGTCTCACACACTGACTGTAATGCACCACGTCTCACACACTGACTGTAATGCACCACGTCTCACACACTGACTGTAATATACCACGTCTCACCCACTCTCTGGAAAACACCACGTCTCACACACTCTCTGCAATGCACCACGTCACACACACTCTCTGCAATACACCACGTCTCACACACTGACTGTAATACACCACGTCTCACACACTCTCTGTAATACGCCACGCCTCACACAATCACCGTAATACACCACGCCTCACACACTCTCTGGAAAACACCACGTCTCACACACTCTCTGTAATACACCACGTCTCACACACTCTCTGCAATGCACCACGTCACACACACTCTCTGCAATACACCACGTCTCACACACTGACTGTAATACACCACGTCTCACACACTGACTGTAATACACCACGTCTCACACACTGACTGTAATACACCATGTCTCACACACTCTCTGTAATACACCACGTCTCACATACTCTCTGCAATACACCACGTCTCCCACACTGACTGTAATACACCACGTCTCACACACTGACTGTAATACACCACGTCTCACACACTCTCTGTAATACACCACGTCTCACATACTGACTGTAATACACCACGTCACACACACTGACTGTAATACACCACGTCTCACACACTGACTGTAATGCACCACGTCTCACACACTCTCTGCAATACACCACGTCACACACACTGACTGTAATACACCACGTCTCACACACTCTCTGCAATACACCACGTCTCACACACTGACTGTAATACAACACGTCTCACACACTGACTGTAATACACCATGTCACACACACTGACTGTAATACACCACGTCTCACACACTGACTGTAATGCACCACGTCTCCCACACTCTCTGTAATACACCACGTCTCACACACTCTCTGTAATATACCATGTTTCACACACTGACTGTAATACACCACGTCTCACACACTCTCTGCAATACACCACATCTCACACACTCTCTGTAATACACCACGTCACACACACTGACTGTAATACAACACGTCTCACACACTCTCTGTAATACACTACGTCTCACACACTCTCTGTAATGCACCACGTCTCACACACTCTCTGCAATACACCACGTCTCACACACTGACTGTAATACACCACGTCTCACACACTCTCTGTAATACACCACGTCTCACACACTATCTGTAATACACCACGTCTCACACACTCTCTGTAATATACCACGTCTCACACACTCTCTGTAATACACCACGTCTCACACACTGACAGTAATACACCACGTCTCACACACTCTCTGTAATACACTACGTCTCACACACTCTCTGTAATGCACCACGTCTCACACACTCTCTGCAATACACCACGTCTCACACACTGACTGTAATACACCACGTCTCACACACTCTCTGTAATACACCACGTCTCACACACTATCTGTAATACACCACGTCTCACACACTCTCTGTAATACACCACGTCTCACACACTCTCTGTAATACACCACGTCTCACACACTGACAGTAATACACCACGTCTCACACACTCTCTGTAATACACCACGTCTCACACACTCTCTGTAATACACCACGTCTCACACACTGACTGTAATACACCACGTCTCACGCACTCTCTGCAATACACCATGTCTCACACACTCTCTGCAATACACCATGTCTCACACACTCTCTGTAATACACCACGTCACACACTCTCTGTAATACACCACGTCTCACACATTGACTGTAATACACCACGTCTCACACACTCTCTGTAATACACCACGTCTCACACACTGACAGTAATACACCACGTCTCACACACTGACTGTAATATACCACGTCTCACACACTCTCTGTATACACCACACCACGTCTCACACACTCTCTGTAATACACCACGTCTCACACACTGACAGTAATACACCACGTCTCACACACTGACTGTAATACACCACGTCACACACACTGACTGTAATACACCACGTCTCACACACTCTCTGTAATACACCACGTCTCACACACTCTCTGTAATACACCACGTCTCACACACTGACAGTAATACACCACGTCACACACACTGACTGTAATACACCACATTTCACACACTAATTCATAAGGTCATAAGGTATAGGAGCAGAATGAGGCCATTCACCCCATCGAGTCTGCTCCGCCATTCTATCATGGCTGATATGATCCTCCACTGCTACCTACAATGTTGCCGACCCAGATCTGGATTGCGAAATCAGCCAGAGCATCTCCTCCCTAGAACACATGACCTAGGAGCAGGAATAGGCAATTTAGCCTCCCGATCCTAACACGCTCAATGTGATCATGGCTGAGCCCACCCTGGCCTCAACCTCGCTATCCTGCCCATTTTCCATAACCCTTCAAACCATTACCAATTAAAAATCTGTCTAACTCCTCCTTAAATTTACTCACTGTTCCTGAATCCTTCCCACTCTGAGCTAGCAAGTTCCATAGATTCACAATCCTTTGGAAGAAGTAGTTTTCCCTCAAATCTGTTTTAAATTTGCTACCTCTTATTCTAAAATTATGACCTCTCGTTTCAGAATGCCCACAAGAGGAAGCATCAGCTCCACGTCTACTTTATCCATACCTTTTAGCATCTTGTATACCTCAATTAAATCTCCCGTCATTCTTCTAAACTCTAGAGAGTATATGCCTAAACTGTTCAATCTCTCTTCATTCGACAAACCCCTCATCTCTGGAATCAATTTAGTGAACATCCTCTGAACTGCCTCCAATGTCACTACATCTTTCCTCAAATAAAGGGGCCAATACTGTACACAGTAGACCAGAACTTGTGCACCAGGTCTCACACACTTGCTGTAATACACCACATCTCACACAGTCACTGTTGATCTATGGACTCTTCTGTCTTCTGTAAACGTGATCTAAACACATACCATTCATAAATTTAAATCTTTCTGGGGGTGCAATGGCCGCGTACGACCAATGACTCCTGCACGCTTTGGGCCGTCGCCGGCGTCCCCTCTGGGTCTCTCCCCAGCCTGATTGGCGGCCGAGCCTGCAGGGTGTGCGGTGGTCCCCTGCATATGGGGTGCTGTCTCTACCCTGCATCAATGCTGCTGCCGCCTTCTCTGACGTTTGGCCACTAGGGTGCCACCGGCACCGCAAGAGCTGCCACTGCGCGGTCACCAACACCATCCATATTGTTATATCTGTAAGGAATTGGCGAGGGGGAGAGACTGACAATCCGTTAGGGCTTCCACCCCGGGATCCTCAAATCCCCCAAGCCTTCCCCCATCCAATTGTGCTGGTGAACCTTGATCTGCACACTCACCCCTGGCCATAGCAGGGGACCCTAGCCCCCAGACTCCAGACCCATGCTGGGAACACTAGGGAGACCATACTCAGGTGCCCTCCCCTGATCCACACACATACGCTCTGGACGTGGGGATATCCCCAGTACTGATACCCAGTTCTAGAGTGTTTGATTTTTCATTGTTGCCTCTGTGGTGCTGTCGCCCCCAGGGTCCAGGCAAAGTGCCCGGACCTCACAGCTTGATTGGGATGCTCGGCAATAACACTCGTCTGGGACATAGCACCTGCACCCAGAGAATGCACTTGGGAGCTGTGAAGTGCTCACATACCTAACAAAGCCAATGCTTAACAACAATAGCCTGCAGCTATGTAGCTAGAGGCTGCTCACAGTTGAAGGGAGTTGAAGTGACCTTCGACTTACAACCAAGAACAGGGTTCTGTTCTGGACATGTTTGGTAGGTCAGACAGGCAGCAGCTGTAGTTGTCCCTTTTTTGGATATACACAATATTGCAGGATGGCTTGTAAGCCCCGCAAACGCTAAGCCACTCACCTCCCAGCACAGGAGTGACCCCGACCAAGACAAAACCCCCCGGGAGGTCCCCCACAACCCCCTGAGCACTGGGGCAGCGGCTCCAGTGCGCCTGGGCTGCATGCCGGGGAATACTAATGGCTACTCACCTTCTCAGCTCTCCTCAGCAGCCATTGCGCTAGCTTTCCATTTTTAAAAAGGAGTGCTAAACGATGCCTGCGTGACCACTTGCTGGGGAGGCGGTTAGTTTCTGGGAGGCCTTTTGATTGGACTTCCATCTCGCTACTGAGATGGAGATTGGTCTTAATTGGTGTCAATCGGTGTCTCACCATGTCTGGGCTGGATCCAGAACCCTCCACCAGGTGTGGGCTGGTTAGGTCGCAAACTGATTTGCGCCCGGCGCAGATCCTGATTTTGGCCTCTCCCGCTATTTAATCAGTGTGGCTGGATCTGTGCCAGGTGCAATGCAGCCATTAGATCACGTCCAACATCTCACACACTCTTTCAAATACACCACGTCCAATGCGCCCGCTGTAATGTACCACGTCTCACACACTCGCTGTGATAACTGCATTTGACACACACATTGGGCGGGATTCTCCAGCCGCGTTCGCCCGGCGACCGGAGAATCCTGTCCGAGGTCAATGGAGTTCTCCATTGTCCGCCTCTCGCCCGTGCCATTCGTGCGGTGGGCGGGAGGGACGAAAGACGACAGCCCATTGTAATGAATATTCCCTGTCCCACACACTCACTCTAATATTTCCTGTCTGCACTCGCTGACACACCAGGTTTGCCCCAATAAGTTGAACAGATGCTCTCAGGCATTTCTGTACAAGTTGAATTTTGGCAGAATCGCTCATCGCAAAAAGAAGGCTAAACCATTAAAATGGAACAATGGACTTTGAACCCCCCTTCACAGTAATGTACCTCTTTGCCAAAAAGGCACCTTGATTAATAAACATTAATAAACTGATCTTGGTCTGAATAAAATTGCCGCAGCTTTCTCAAGATACCTTTGGGTGAAATCAAATATCTGTTCAAGGCAGCCGTGTCAAATAACTAAAGGCCATTAAAATTAATGATGCTGATTATTAACAACTAATGATACATGGGCAGTGTGACTTAATGGCCGAGGGCATGGATCAGACAGTGATCAATGTTTGTGCAGAGGAAGTCTGGGTGCCCAGACAGAAACCAGGCAGCTCGGTGTTAACTCATTACAAGGACTGAATCATGCTTCACCTAACAATCATTAAATGCATCATTAAACTCCTTAATCAGTGTTTAAAGGAGCTCTACCCAGAATAGACATGTTAGAAGTAGACTTGAAGACATTTGAATTGGAATTTGTAAGTAATGTAAAGATCTTGGGGCTGTGGTTCTCGTTCTGTGGTTGATGGATCTCTTTCCCATGCTGGAATGTTTTAACTGTATGTGGATGTTTGAGCTCCAATCTCAGGTGATGTTCTCCTGCTCTAAAGACATCCTGTACATTGGGGGAGATGTTAAAATCCAGAGGTCACTTTCTATTCTAAGTGGCCCTCTTGTTTAATTCCTTTGTTCCCATTTCTTTTCTTTTATTGTTTTGGTCCATGGATGAATCATTGGGATGCGCCCTTAAGAAGAGAGAAGACTCGAAGTTTAAAACAGTCTTCGTACCAGGATACTGAGGAAAGGATACTTCACCCCAGAGTGATACAGTGGTCCATGCTGGAGGGGGGGGGGTTAGGGGCGGGGGGGGGGGGGGGGAGTGGAGCGTAGGTCGCCAGAGAGTGGTAGGAGCATTGGCCAAGCCCCCACCCTCATCTGGATTTTGTCTCTTCCGCCATTTTTGCGTTATTGTTTGAGTCATTGTGAACAAGAGGCCATTGTGTGTAATCATCAGCAAACATCCCAATTTTTGACACTATGATGGAAGGAAGGTCACTGATGAAACAGTTGAATATGTCTGGGCCAAGGACACTCTCCTGAGGAACGTCGGGTGCAATGTCCTAGGACTGAGATAACGTCCAACAGCTACAACCATCTTCCTTTTTGCGAGGCATGAATCCAACCAGTGGAAAACAATCCCTTGGATTCTCATTGACTTCAAATTTTCCAGGGACCCGATTGCCACATTTGATGAACCAGTGCCTTGGTTTCAAGGGTAGTCATTCTCACCTCAGCTCTTGAGTTCAGCTCATATGCCCATTTTTGGACCAACACCTGAGTGAGATCAGGAGCTGAGTCACCCTGGTGGAACCCTAACTGAGTGTCAGTGAGCAGGTAATTGATGAGTAAGTGTCACTTGATAACACTGTCAATGAGACATCCCATCGCTTTACTGATGAGCAAGAAGAGGCTGGTGGGGCGGTCATTTCCCAGGTTAGATTTGCCTGCTTTTTGTGAACCAGACTTACCTGGGCAATTTCCCCACGTTTTTGGGTGTTACCAGTGTTGTAGCTATACTGGAACAGCTTGGTTAGCTCTGGAGCACAAGTCTTCAGTACTATGACTTGAATGCTGTCAGGGTCATAGCCTTTGCAGCATCCAGTGACCTCAGCCATTTGTTGATAGCTCATGGAATGTATCGAATTAGCTGAAAACTGGCATGTGTAATGCTGGCAACCTCGAGAGGAGGCCGAGATGTATCATCCACTCAGCACTTCTGGCTGAAAATTGTTGCAATTGCTTCAGCTTTGTGTTTTAGACAGATGTGCTGGGCTCCCCCATCAATGAGGATGGGGATATTTGTGGCGCCTCCCCCTCATATTAATTGTTTAGCTGTCCACCACCATTCACAGCTGGATGAGGCAGGACTGCAGAGCTTAGATCTGTTCTGGTAGCTGTGGGATTACTTAGCTCTATCTATCACTTGCTTCTTATGTTGTTTGACAGGTAGTCCTGTTTTGTAGCTTCACCAGGTTGATACCTCATTTTTAGGTATGCCTGGTGCTGCTCCTGGTATGCTCTCCTACACTCTTCATTGAACCAGGGTTGATCCCCTGGCTTGATCAAAATGGTAGAGTAAAGGATATGATAGGCCATGAGATTATAGAGTCTGGTTGTGTACAATTCTGCTGCTGCTGGGCCCCAGCGCCTCATGGATGCCCAGTTTAAGCAGCTGGATCGGTTGTGAATATATCCCATTTACCACAGTGGTAGTGCCACACAACACGGTAGAGGATATGTTGAGTGTGAAGATGGGACTTCACACTTACCAAAACTGTCATGGACATCTGTGACTGCATCTGTGATGGGTCAACTGGTGAGCACAAGGTCTAATAGGATTTTCCTTCTTGTTGGTTCCCTCACAGGCCCAATTTGGTAAATCTGTCCTTCAGGACTCAACCAGCTCAATCAATAGTGGTGCCACTTCAGTGTCGGACTTCAAAGTCCTCTATCCATGGTACATTTTGTGCCCTTGTCACGTTCAGTGCTTCCCCGGGTCATGTTCAACATAGAGCAGCACTGATTCATCAGCTCAAGTAAGTGGTATTCATTAGAAGGCTTCCTTGCCCATGTTTTTTTTATGAAGGGGCAATTTAGCGTGGCCAATCCACCTACCCTGCACGTCTTTGGGTTGTGGGGGTGAGACCCACGCAGACATGGGGACAATGTGCAAACTCCAAGCGGACAGTGATCCGGGGCCAGGATTGAACCCGGGTCCTCGGCTCCGTGAGGCAGCAGTGCTAACCACTGCGCCCCCGCGCCGCCTTTCCTTGCCCATATTTGAAGTATTGCCATGTTGCGGATTACCAAGGCAACTCCCTCCTAACATTCGACCACTGTGCAGCCAACCTCTGGTGGGTCTGTGCTGCAGGCGGGGTAGGACATACCCAGGAATGGTGATGGCAGTGTCTGGGACATTTGCAGTAAGGAATGATTCTATGAGTATTACTATATCAGGCTGACTAGTCTGTGAGACAGCTCTCCCACTTTTCGCACAAACCTCCAGACGTTAGTAAGGAGTAGTCTGCATAGTCAACGGGGCTGGTTGTGCCATTGTCATTTCTGGTGCCAACGTTGGTGCCAGGTGATCTGTTCAGTTTCTTTTCTTCTTGACGTAACTGTGGTGGTTTGGTACAACTGAGTGGCTGGCTAGGCCATTTCGGAGGGAAGTTAATAGTCAAGTAGATTGCTGTAGGTCCTGAATCACATGTAGGCCAGACCAGGTAAAAACGGCAGATTTCCTTCCCTGAAGGGCAGATGGGCTTTTCTGACAGTCAATGATAGTTGCGTGACTTACTGAGACTAGCTTTCAATTCCAGATTTTCTTTTTTATTAGCCAGTTCAATTTATACCCCACCAGCTACCATGGTGGGATTTTGAACCTGTGTCCTCGGAGCATTAAGTTGGGCTTCTGAATGAGTTGTCCACTGACATCATCTTCACACCAGCATCTTTCCCCAATGGTCAAAAGATCTACATTTAAATATCACCTTTCACAATATCAGGATGTTCCAAAGTGTTTTGCAGCCAATGAGATGTTATTGTAGCATTGTCACTGTTATAATGTCAGAAATTGGCCAGCCACTTTGCACACTGGGAATCAGGAGGAATGCTCTCTCTGCAGATTGGAGTCATACCTAGCACAAAGGAAGATGTTTGCGGTGGTTCTCACCTTCTGTTTCAGGACATAATTGCAGGAGTTCTTCAGGGTTAGGCCAACCATCTTTAGCTGCTTCATCAATGACCTTCCTTCCATGGATGTTCGCTGATGATTGCACAATATCCAGCACCATTCCTTAGGTACTGAAGCAGTCCATGTCCAAATGCAGCAAGACCTAGTCAATATCACAGCTTGGGTTGATAAGTGGCATGTAACATTCACGACACACAAGTGTTAGATAATGATCATCTCCAACAAGACCAAATCTAACCATTACCCCTTGACATTCAATGGCATTAATCCCCATTGCTGAATTCGCCACTATTTACATCCTTGGGTTATCATTGACCAGAAACGGAACAGAACTAGTCTCTGACCCATATTATTTATGGGTCAGAGGCCATGATTCGTGTAACACATTTCCTGACTCCTCAAAACCTGTCCACCATCGACAAGGCACAAGTCACGAGTGAGCACTGTGGCTTCACAGCGCCAGGGTCCCAGGTTCGATTCCCCGTTGGGTCACTGTCTGTGCAGAGTCTGCACATTCTCCCAGTGTCTGCGTGGGTTTCCTCCGGGTGCTCCGGTTTCCTCCCACAGTCCAAAGACGTGCAGGTTAGGTGGATTGGCCATGATAAATTGCCCTTAGTGACCAAAAAAATGAGGAGGGGTTATTGGATTAGGGGGATAAGGTGGAAGTGAGGGCTTAAGTGGGTTGGTGCAGACCCGATGAGCCGAATGGCCTCCTTCTGCACTGTATGTTCTATGTAATTGAAATTTCTCCACTTGCCTGGGTGAGTGTAGCTCCAACAACACTCAAGAAACTTGACAGCATCCTTGTCAAAGCAGTCCACTTGTTTGGCACTCCATCCACAAACATCCACTCTCTCCACCACCAATGCACAGTGGCAGCAGTGTGTGCCATTGACAAGAGGCACTGCAGCAACTAGGTCTTGAGACAGCACCTTCCAAACTTGCAACCACTACCAGCTAGAAGGACAAATGTAGCAGACTCAGAGGAACACTGCCGCCTGCAAGTTCCCTTCCAAGCCACACACCATCCTGACTTGGAAATATATTATTGTTCCTTCACTGTGATGGAGCCAAAATCCTGGAATACCCTCGGTACTCACACCTCAGGGGCTGCAGCCATTCAAAAAGGCAGCAAAACCCACATCAGAAGAACGAATAAACAAACTCCACAAGGCCCTGTAATGATCCACAAGGGATGTACGGGATGGGAATGATTATCTTCCCTGTGGTTCTTGTGGAGTAGGAGCTCCCCCGCTGAGGAGCATTGTATGAAAGGTCACCGCTGAGACACCGACCAGAAAGAGACATGGTCGGGTTCTACCGGACAGTGTATATAACGCGTTGTAAATGAATCAAAAGTTCTTTATTTTACTCGGTAAGGACTCCCCGTGTTCTTATTAAAGGCTCCAGAAAGAGTAATGAGGTAAATGATCAGATCATCTGTTTTTGTGATGTTAGTTAAGGGATAAGTACTGAAGGGAATATGGTGGGCAGGTTTAGCACAGTGGGCTAGACAGCTGGTTTGTGATGCAGAACAGCAGCGTGGGTTCAATTCCCGTGCCATCTGAGGTTATTCATGAAGGCCCCATCTTCTTAATCTTGCCCCTCACCTGAGGTATGGCATTCCTCAAGTTTAACCACCACCAGTTAGCTCTCCCCCTCAAAGGAGAAAGAAGCCTATGGCGATTTTACCTTTACTGAAGGGAATTTACCCTGACTTTCTTTGAAATACTGCCATGGGATCTTTTACATCTAATTTAGGCAGCAGATCTACCTCAGTGTAATTCTCCATCAGCACATCTCACAGCACAGAACTCCCTCTGGATTTCACTGGCAGTGTTGACCTCCGCTCTTTGTTTAAGTCTTTGGAGTAGAACTTGAATTCATAATTCTGACTTGTATGTGAGAAAGCGCTGCACACTGAGACGCGGCTGACACAGGATTCAAATACCTCCTCACTCTGTGTCCATAACAACCTGCCCAGCCCTATGTAACTTGCTTGACCAAGGCTGCAATCAGCTACTCAGCACAGGCCTGGGATTGAACCTGACATCTCTGCCCTTTGTGGCTACACACAGAAACTTCCCTGCTTATACTAACTATTCCTCCAGTGTACATGGGTCACTCTTCAATAAGCTTCCCTTAGGGTTAACGGCCCTGACACAAAAACACCTGTCCTGCCTTTCTGCGAGAGAGGGTCTGAATCAGAATGTTACTGAGAGAAACGATGGTCGCACAACCACACATACACTGTCAGGTGTGGAACGGGGTGGAAAAAACAGAGTTTTCCCATTTAGTCATTTTTGATGTGCAGTTGGGAATTAGTCACTAATCATTCTTAGCTATCTGGAAAGGTGGCTGGTTGATTGTACAAGGACCTAAATATTTCATTACTGCTTATTTGTTCTGCATTTCCAGGAAGTTATAGGATGCATTTGGCTGCACATTGCTCCTGTGTTTAGCTATTTATGCAAACATGATGGACACCGACATCAGTCCTGGACAGACCTTTCAACCACAGTAAGATAATTGGAATTTATATCCAGTTCCAGCAATATTCAATCATTTACCCATGCATTGAAATAGAAGATAATTGGCACTTGTCCCCAAGTATAGCAGTGGAAAGTAATTGACAGTCCTATCCATCCATTGAAATGTGATGTTGTATGCAGCAAAACCTGGACAATATTTGGGCTGAGGCTGATGCGTGGCAAGTAACATACATGTCACATAAAGGTCAGGCAATGGCTATCTCCAATGCAAGAGAGTTTTATCCTCTGCAGTCACCTTTGACCAGGAAGTTAACTTGAACAGCCACTGAAATACTCTGCTGACAAGAACTGGAGAGAGACTGGTTCGTTATTTTAATTTTGTTTTTTGGGTGTGACCATTGCTGGCAAGGCCAGCATTTATTGCCCACCCTTACTTGCCCTTGGGAAAGTGGTAATGAACTGCCTTCTTGAACCGCTGCTGAGTGGCGAGTAACTCAGACCCTGGGCAGGATTCTCTCATCCCGCGGCAGAGTGTCCAGGCCGTCGTAAACGGCGTCGCGTTTTACGACATTGTGAACGGGACACTCCCACGACTAATTCTGCCCCCGACAGGGAGCCAGCACAGCGCTGGAGCAGTTCGTGCACTCCAGCTGCAGATCCAGGCGCGAACTGTGGGCCACGGGATCCGCTCATGCGCAGTTGCGACGGCGCCATCGAGGACATGCGCAGTGGCACTGGCGCCAACGCGCGCATGCGCAGTGGCACTGGCGCCAACGCGCGCATGCGCAGAGGCCTCCTTCAACGCGCCAGCCCCGATGCAACATGGCGCAGGACTACAGGGGCCGGCGCATAGGAAAGGAGGCCCCCAGCCACAGAGGCCGGCCCACCGATCGGTGGATCCCGATCGTGGGCCAGGCCACATCGGAGGCCCCCATGAGGTCGGACCCCCCTTCCCCCCCAAAGGCCGCCACCCGACCCTTCATGCCGAGGTCCCCGGCCCAGAGCAGGTTATAACGGCAACGGCGGGATTCGGCTCTTTTCGCTCGGCCCATACGGGCCGGAGAATCGCCAACCACGCCGGCGTGGCGCGATTCGCGCAGCCTACCGGCGATTCTCCGACCCAACGCGGAGTCGGCGAATCCCGCCCCCTGACTCCCAAAGTCACAGAATAGTTACAACAGAGAAAGAGGCCATTTGACCCATCATGCCTGCGCAGGCTCTCCAAAAGAACAATTTACCTAACGTCACTCCTCCGCCTTCTTCCCAAAGCCCTGCATATTCAGATATTAATCGAATTCCTTCTTAAATATCCCGATCGTAGCTGCCGCCACCACACCCTCAGAAAGCGCATCCCAAATCCTAACCACTCGCTGCGTGAAAAGGATTTTACCCACACCTCCATTGCTTCTTTTGCCAATTACTTAAAATCTGTGCCCTCGAACTCCCGATCCTTCCACCAATGGGAACAATTTTTCTGTGTCTACTCTGTCTGCACCCCTCATGATTTTGTATACCTCTATTAAATCTCTTCTCAACCTTCTCTGCTCAAAAGAAAACAGTCCTAACCTCTCCAAGCCATCTATGTAACTCCTCACCCCTGCAAACATACTTGCGAATCTTTTCTGCACACACTTTAATCCTTCACATCATTCCCAAAATGTAGTGCCCAGAACAACACTCCAGTTGAGGCTGAATTGGTGTTCTCTATAAGTTTTGAAGTTGAACATAACTTCCTTACTTTTATACACTATGCCCCATTAATAAAACCTAGGATGCCGTATGATTTATTATCTGTCCTCTCAACCTGCCTTCCACCGTCGACAATGTAAACACATTGACACAAAGCCAGGTCGCTCTGCTCCTGTACCCTTTAGAATTGTTCCCTTTGTTTTTTATTGTCCCTCCAGGTTCTTCCCACCAAAATGAATCACTTCACACTTCTATGTATTAAATTTCATCTGCCACTTGTCCCATTCCACCAACCTGTCAATGTCCTTTTGAAGTTTGACACTATCCTCCTCACAGTTCGCAATGCTTCCAAGTTTTGTGACATTCCTAAATTCTGAAATTATGGGCGGGATTCTCTCATCCCGCGGCTTTTCCCCAGGGTAGAGGGGTCAATTACTAGGGGGCATAGGTTTAAGGTGAGAGGGGCAAAGTTTAGAGTAGATGTACGAGGCAAGTTTTTTACGCAGAGGGTAGTGGGTGCCTGGAACTCACTACCGGAGGAGGTGGTGGAAGCAGGGACGATAGGGACATTTAAGGGGCATCTTGACAAATATATGAATAGGATGGGAATAGAAGGATACGGACCCAGGAAGTGTAGAAGATTGTAGTTTAGTCGGGCAGTATGGTCGGCACGGGCTAGGAGGGCCGAAGGGCCTGTTCCTGTGCTGTACATTTCTTTGTTCTTTGTTCTTTGTTCTTTGAGTGTCCACGCCGTCGTAAACGCCGTCACGTTTGACGACGGCGTAAACGGGCCGCTCCCAGGACTAATTCTGGCCCCTACAGGGGGCCAGCATGGCGCTGGAGCGGTTCACGCCGCTCCAGCCGTCGATCCCGGCGCGAACTGGGCGCAGCGAGATCCGCGCATGCGCAGTGGCTTCCTTCAACACGCCGGCCCCGACGCAACATGGCGCGGGGCTACAGGGGCCGGCACATCGGAAATGAGTCCCCTAGCCAGAGAGGCCGTCCCGCCAATCGGTGGTCCGCGATCGCGAGGCCCCCCTGGGGTCCCGGGACCAGGCTGCATCGGAGACCCCCCCCTGGGGTCGGAGCCCCTCTCCCCCCCCACAGGCCGCCACTCGACCCTTCCACGCCGAGGTCCCACCGGCTCAGAGCAGGTGTGGACGGCGACAGCAGGACTCAGCGTTTCCACGACGGCCACACGGCCCATCCCGGCCCGAGAATTGTCAGGCCGGCCGCGTAGAGTGGCCCGCGACAGGCGCCAATGGCACCGATTCTCCGCTCTGCACAGAATCGCGTGATGGCGTCGTGGCGGCGTGGCCCGGTCGTGGGGATTCTCCAGCCCGGCCCAGGGCTGAAAGAATCCTGCCCTATGTCTTGTACACCAAGGTCTAGGCCATTATTATATATCACAGGAAGGGAAAAGGTCTGAACAACAACTCCTGCTCAACTCCACTACAAACTTTTGTCCAGTCTAAAAAATATTCATTAACTACCTCTCTCTGTTTCCTGTTACTCAGTCAATCCCGTATCCACTTCGCTCATGTCCCTTTTATTCCACTAACTATAACTTTGTTCACAAGTCTGATATGCAGCACTCTATCAAATGCCTTTAGACGTCCATGTACACCACATCAACTCTATTATCATAGATCCCTACAGAGCAGAAGGAGGCCATTCGGCCCATCAAGTCTGCACTGACCCTCTGAAAGGGCATCCTCCCTAGGCCCACACCTCCACCCTATCCCCGTAACCCCACCTAACCCACACATCCCTAGACACTAAGAGGCAATTTATCATGGCCAATCCACCTAAGCTGCACATCTTTGGACTGTGGGAGGAAACCAGGGCACCCGGAGGAAACCCACGCAGACACGGGGAGAACGTGCAAACTCCACACAATCACCCATGGCTGGAATTAAGCCCGGGTCCCTGGCGCTGTGAGGCAGCAGTACTAACCACTGTGCAACTCATCAAAAAACTTCAGCAAGTTAGATTCAACAAAATTGAACAAGCCTGCTCTGGGGCGAAATTCTCCCGAAACGGCGCGATGTCCGCCGACTGGCGCCCAAAACGGCGCCAATCAGACGGGCATCGCGCCGCCCCAAAGGTGCAGAATGCTCCGCATCTTTGGGGACTGAGCCCCAACATTGAGGGGCTAGGCCGACGCCGGAGGAATTTCCGCCCCTCCAGCTGGCGGAAACGGCCTTTGTTGCCCCGCCAGCTGGCGCGGAAATGACATCCCCGGGTGGTGCATGCCGTGAGACAGTTTCCCACGCATGCGCAGTGGAGGGCGTCTCTTCCGCCTCCGCCATGGTGGAGACCGTGGCGGAGGCGGAAGGGAAAGAGTGCCCCCACGGCACAGGCCCACCCGCGGATCAGTGGGCCCCGATCGCGGGCCAGGCCACCGTGGGGGCACCCCCCGGGGCCAGATCACCCCGCGACCCCCCCAGGACCCCGGAGCCCGCCCACGCCGCCTTGTCCCGCCATTCAAAAGGTGGTTTAATCCACGCCGGCGGGACAGGCAATTTATCGGCGGGACTTCGGCCCATCTGGGCCGGAGAATCGAGTGGGGGGCCCGCCAACTGGCACGACGCGATTCCCGCCCCCACCGAATATCCGGTGCCGGAGACTTCGGCAACCGGCGGGATTCACACCAGGCCCCGGCGATTCTCCGACCCGGCGGGGGGTAGGAGAATCTAGCCCCTGGTTTCAATTAATTAACCCACATTTGCCAAGGCGACTACTCATTTTATCCTGAATAATTTGTTTTAAGGAGATTCCCAGCACCGATGTTAAACTAACTGGCCTGCAGTTACTGGTCTTATCTTATCTATGATGCAGTAGCAACACAAGTGTTATTCTCCACTAACAGGATGCTGCCTTCAAGTCAAAAAAACATTCAGCCTGCCACATAAATGAGCAATATGATATATGAATTGTGTGATCTCAGCTATGCAGGCCGCACATCACAATGATTGGTGAATCGTATCAAACAGCACATCCATTTGGCTGTTCACAACAGGCAGACTGCTGACCATACTCACCCAGCCCGTGCTTGAAAATCTCAGAACATCAGCCTGGATTTTCACTGAGTCGGGTTGAATCGGGAGCGCTTTAAAAATGGCGGGTGTGTCCCGATTACTGGACTGTCAGATTTTTGGGTTCCTACTTCCAACACTCCTGACTGGCTCCATTGCAAAGATAGGCATGTCCTACTCCTCCGCAATTTTCATGAAGTTGTGTCAGCTTTCTAAAGAGTCATGGTTCACAGCCCCTAAGGGGAGTTATGACCATAGAAACCACTTAACTTGCATAAACAAACAATGTGAAATTGGCATCAGAGATTTAAAAGCCTTTTAAACAGCCTGCCTCTGATCCCAGCAGCTCTTGCAGCTGCCTCCGCACTTCTTCATGTGTTGGTTGGCCCTGCTTCACTCACTATGCCCCCCGCCCCCCCACCACCAGCAGTGAACATCCCGCCTTTGTGGTCACTTTCTCTTGAGGCAGGTGGGCCGAGCCAGGTACTTTCCTGACTCACCCTACCTGTGTCAAGAATGAAAATCCAGGTTGTAGTGTCCAAAGTTATCGGTGATACTGCAATTGTCCAACATTTACTGAACAATCCCACATGTGCTAAGAATTACACTAACAACCAAGATCAGCAGTTAGGCTCACAATGTAGCTCATTTACATCTGTTACAAGCTACATATATTTATACCCTATCCTTTGCAAGCAGAAAGAACTTGTCCAGGTAATTTGCCTTTTCCAATTAAACAAAAACATAGGTGACATCTGTTCCCTAGTGTAGTTCTCATGGCAATGCCTTGGCCAATCGATGTTGACTTCTTTTTTTTAATGAAACTAAAACTTTGGGGAATAACTGTTCCTGGTACATTCTCCATGGCAACACCTCGACCAACTAGAGTCCACGATCAGCATCCTACTCATATGCAGTATAAATTGTTGTTCCATTTGAAATTGGTGTTTTTGAATCTGTTCTGATGAGTGCAAGATGAAATGCTTCAACAGCATGTCTCTTTTTTCAGCAATACTCAAGTTCGAGTTAGGAAAAAATATTTACAAGATACATTAGATCCCAGCCGGGTCTACTCTGTCGGTTCCATACCTGGCCGACTTTATACATCTTAACCATGAATGTCCTGGGACTCCCCGTCCCCTGAGCGGGGGAGCTTGTACTCGGCGAGACTCACAGGGAGGCTGATTACTCCACCCCCCTAGGTCTCTTGCGGGTTATACCTATTGTGAAGGAAGACAAGTGTTTCAGCAGCATCTGTTTGCTTGTTGGGTATGTATTATCACACCTGATCTGCAGGGCTGTACCATTTGGCAATATTGCTGGTGGGGCACTTCGCCCTCAGGGAGGATGCATTAGAAACAGAGGCACAATTTTCCCACCGCAAGAAATAATCCTGAAGGCGTGAGGATCAAATAAGTGATGGTGTGGGCCAGGGCATGAATCTGGGAAATCGCCCCTAAAAGGGCAAACCAGAAGGGAACTACAAGTGTGCCGTAGGATGAAGAAAAGCCATCAGTGCTGATGAAACCTAATTCCACACTGAGAACAGTGTATTCAGCCTCATCACCTCTCCACTTCTTTATACCCAATCCTCCCTTGTTCTTCATGGCCTGCTTTAATTCAGCATTTCTGTCATCATATTTAATCACCTCAATTAGCAGGAGGTGAGAGGAATCCCAATTCATTGTGCAAAGCTGATTAAAAGAAGCTGGACTTGCACCGTCTTGTTTGTAAACCCCACCCCCCTCCCCCTGTGATATGGAGTGAAGAACCCCAATGGCTTTATTAACTGCAGATGATATGGAAACCAGAGTCACCACCTGAGGAACCTTGGGCTGGATTCTCCGATTTCCATACGAAGTGCTGACGCTGGCGTGGGAACAGTGGCGCTTTACGGCAGAAAAAACGGCGCAAAAGCTGCACCGATTCCAGGACCGATGGGGGACTAGTAGCCGGGCCGGGTAAAGCTCCCGGCTCCGACGGTCCCCCCAGCCCTCGCCAATGCCCCCCTGGCCAGCGGCACAGCTCCCCCCGACTGTGGCGGCGCTGGACACAGTCTGCAGTCGCCACGCGTGGTTGCCGGGAAAAAAAAGCCTAAGTGTTCAGCGCCGTCGGGAACTCGACCCATCGGGGGAGGGGCTTCCGATGACCGCCAACGGCGTGCGGCGCGCAACGTGCTGACCCCATTTCGGGTGGGGGGGGGGGGGCGGAAACTGCGTCAAACCGGCACCGCCCCCGATTTGGATGTCAGAAGGGATTCTCCGCCCGATCGTCGATTACGCTATCTGCGTCGGGCATCGGAGAATCCCGTGCCTTAAGTGGCATTTTCTTCTTAATCTGAACAAGAATTAATACAGACTTTGTGCTGACGGACCAAAGAATATTTGCATTTTACAATTCTACAGCCAGTCCTTGGATAGGTTGAACAATGGATTTGATCAACTTCTGACATTTGCATCCAGCCTAAGCATTCAATGTCAATCAACCAAACCCCTTTTCATTCCCTCCCATTATACAGAATCCCAATGGACCAAATCCCTTCCCATTCATTCCCAATGTACATAATCCCAATGGAACAACCCCTTCCCATTCATTCCCATTGTACAGAATCCCAATGGTTCAAACCCCTTCCTATTCACTTACATTGCACAGAATCTCAATAGACCAATTGCAATAGAACAAGGAAAAAAAGAGAAAATGTTGAAATAATTGGGAACCAAAAGGACGGTGTTGCTTTGTTTTGGATTTTAATAAACATTCCGTTTGGTGCATTTGAGTTCTGTAGGGCTAAACCGATAGCAATTTGCTTCTGGCATTGACATCAGCCGAAGAGAAAGGCTGATGTTAATCCGCCAAGAAATACATTCCAGCTGGGAAAAATGTTCAGGATCAATATTAATTATAAACGATTCCCGACTAAGCACAATGGGGTTTGATGCTTAATGATTGCTTCGACCCACCCCAGTAATATGGTTCCATATCAAATTCAAAGGGAATTGAGGCTCCTGGGAGTTTGGCTTCCATGTCCACAGTCTAACCCTGTGCAGCAAGATGACACTCTGGATGTCAGGGAGCTCAAAGCTTGTTGATGAGCGATTACGAGCTGTGGCAGACCTCGCTCTGTTCAACAGCAGAACAAAATGTATTCCGTTTGTGATTGAAAGAATGTCATTACATCAGGTCAAAGTCCTCCGTGAGGCTCTGTTGCTTGAAGCAAGCTGGAGCTGAGCTGAAGAAAGGAGGAAAGTCCCGCAGTTGATTGTCGTTTGTACTGAGCTCATTAATCCCAAAGCCCTGGCACCTCGTGACCTTTCATTACTATTGAGTGCTTTCTAGTGATGCTTTGCCTTTTATATTTGTGGTTGTACACCAAGACTCCTCCTATTGTCCACAACCATACTTGACCGGCTGTTGTTGCGGCAGAGAGCTGCACTCTGATTGGTTGTTCAATTGCTTAGTTCTGACAACACCCTGCTGTTGTTAGCATTGAGCTTCTGCTAGCTTCAATAGACCCATGTCTTGTCAAGCGTAGCTGGTATTGCTCCCGACACACCCTTTGGAGGTTCACACGGAACCAACTTTGGTTTTTAGGCTTGGTGGTGTTGGAAGGGGGGATAATTAGGCCATGGGGTTACAGACTGTGGTGGTCTAAAATTCTGCTGCTGATGTTGGTTCATCGAGTCTCATGGATGCCCAATTATTGGTTGCTTGCTTTGTTCTTTGTCGCACACAATGTAGTGGTGCACTACTGTATGAAGCGCATGTCCCCACCATGAGGACACAAGTTTATCCTCACAAGGACTGTGCACAGGTCACTTCTACCGATGTAATGGTGGACAGACATGCTTGCGACAGGAAGACTCAAGGTTTGATAGTGTTTGATAGAGGGGGGGAGGGGGGGGAGGGGGGGCAGCCCCGCCCTGCCCCACCCCGCCCCCACCCCCTCATCTGGGTAAATCGTACTCAGGTGAGGCCACAGGGACTTTGAAGCTGCAGATCCCTGGGCCTAGGGTAGGGTTATAACACGTTGCAAATCAATGCAATCAGCTTTTCGAACATCAGGAACGTGACCATTTACAGAGTTATTATAACTGAGGTCAGAGTCGTTAATTCAAGTTAATGAGGAGGAGGCAATAGAACTTTGGTGTTTGAGGAAATAGATATTACTTTGACATTTAACACATCCCATGAGGTCTTGTTGGAATCCAAACTCAGGTAGTCCGAACGATTTCCTGCCAACCAATCCATTGGCCGTTTTTCTGCCAATCAATTCATTGAAAGATTTTTGAGCCAATTGATTCATTGGGTGATTTCCGGCCAATCGATATCTAGTTTACAGCAATGGAAAGTGAGGTTATTTAGTGATCTGGTGCTAATTTAGTGATCAGGAATCTTTTTCCCTGTGGTTTCTGCAAATCATGTCAGCACAGAGCCCACATTCATGGCGGGGTTTAAAATTGTTTCGCAGCAGTGAACGCAAAGTAAGCTTACTTCATTCCAGCATTGCACTCATTTGTCTCATTTACAGTTTGTGCTAAAGACTCAACGGAACAGGGCAGGAGATACTGGCAGCAAGACGGGCTCAGCATCCTGCCTGATGATTTGTAATGAATTGTAAAATGTTTCCATCCACTTCCTGCCAAAGTTTATAATATATATTCCTATGTTTATAATGGGATATTCCTGTGTACGGTAGTCATGCTGTCATTACCCTTGTCCCCACCCTCTGTGTGCCCTAGTCCAATTATCCTCCAACCGTTAGCCTTGTCTCAGCAGGGACACCATGCTTCACCATCGGCGGGCCATCGTGATCCGGGAGCGACCTATCTTCCTCCGCGCAGGCCCGCTGTGTGGCTTCGCCATGTCGGCGGCATCCGAACCGAAGTGGGCCGCCGCATGTATGCATGGACCCGCCTGCGGCCGCCGTACACATCCGTGACCGCGCGGTCTGTCCAGCAGGGCCCCGCCGGCAGCCAGAACTGCGGGACGCACGCGGGAGGTCTGCTAGCCCCCTGGAGAATGGGGAATCAAGGAAAAAGTCCGGAGTGATTTTCGCCTGTTTTCCGGCGGGCGTGGGGACTTAATCCCCCAAAGGGAGAATCCCGCCCAGGGTGTGCACAGCACTGACGAGATCAACATTTATTGCCCATCCCTAACTGTCACTGAGGTGGTGAACCACCTTCTCGAAAGCAACTCAGTTACTTCAGGGGGAAGTTAAAGCCCACCACATTGGCCTGGGACTGGAGTCACGTATCGGGCAAATCAGGCAAAGGTGGCAGATTGCCTTCCCAGAAGGTTATTAGTGAAGCAGATAGGTTTTTATGACAACCTGGTAGTTTCATCATTACTGAACCCAGCTTTTCATAGAAGTTACAGGCTATTTGGCCCATCGAGTCTGCACCGGCTCTTGGAAAGAGCATCCTACCCAAGCCCACACCTCCACCCTATCCCCTTAACCCAATAACCCAGTAACCCCACCCAACATTCAGGGCAATTTTGGACACTATGGGCAATTTTTTATCATGGTAAATCCACCTAACCTGCACATCTTTGGACCGTGGGAAGAAATCGGAGCACCCGGAGGAAACCCACGCACACACGGGGAGGACGTGCAGACTGCACAGACAGTGACCCAAGCCGGGAATCGAACCTGGGACCCTGGAGCTGTGACACCATTGTGCTAATCACTATGCTGCCCACTTTTGATTTCAAACTCATTTGATGAACTGAATTTGAAATTCCCAGCTGCTGGGCTGCTACTTCAATTCATTTCTGCTGGATCAACAGTCAAGGCCTCAGGATTGAAGTCTACTAAATAGAATCGCTGTGCTATCACTCCCCATAACTGGGAGCAGAGAGTGAAAACTGCAGCATGGGGCCGACCTACCAGTGGTGCTGGAAGCCACTTGGGCAAAACCTTCAGATAATGTGTGCCCTGGCATTTTGATAGGTGCATGTTGTATCTGAAAGATTTGCCAGCAACCGTATGTACGGTGTTGGCTGCAGTTTCTGATGGAAGATACTAAAGGTGTTCAATTCGAATTTGCTGCCCTCTAAAACCGAGGCCAGATCAAACATTATCGCTGATTGCCCCATATTAGAGTGGCTGAGAAACTCTCGCCAGAAATGGATTCTGTGATAGTCTCTGTGCAAAGGTTGTGAGCTGGTGGGCACAGTGATTACTGTATCTCTCAATCCCTCAACGATTTTAATGAGTGAAGGTCATGCATGTGTCCTTATTTAAAATGATAGATTCTTACAGCACGGAGGAGGCCATTCGGCTCATCGTGCCTGTGCTAGCTCTTTGAAAGAGCAATATAATTAGTCCCATTTCCCTATTTCCCCATTACCCTGCAGTTTCTCTTTCCTTTTCAAGTAGCATTTTCTCGAGTCTTGTGCAGGAGTAAATAAAAGAAAATTATGTTTTCCACAGCTCCCAAGGGAGACGTGAGTCTTCAATATTAAAAAGTTATCCATTAGCTCCAGGATCAATCACCTCAGTCCCGACAATTAAGGTTATCATCATAGATTATCATAGAATTTACAGTGCAGAAGGAGGCCATTCGGCCCATCGAGTCTGCACCGGCTCTTGGAAAGAGCACCCCACCCAAGGTCAACACCTCCACCCTATCCCCATAACCCAGTATCCCCACCCAACACGAAGGGCAATTTTGGACACTAAGGGCAATTTATCATGGCCAATCCACCTAACCTGCACATCTTTGGACTGTGGGAGGAAACCGGAGCACCCGGAGGAAACCCACGCACACACGGGGAGGATGTGCAGACTCCGCATAGATGTTGACCCAAGCCGGAATCGAACCTGGGACCCTGGAGCTGTGAAGCAATTGTGCTATCCACAATGCTACCGTGCTGCCCCAATGGTAGGGGGTCTTCTTAAGGAACGCATTAGAACTCACCACCTTGCTGCTCTGGATCTCAGTTCAGGTCTCAGAAGGGCGTAATGGGTAGTTTCCCAAAGTGGAATCTTCCTTGTTGTGGGGGTGAGGGGTCAGAGGAAGGAGTTACAAATATTCTTCCGACTCACTCCCTCTCCCCTCCCTGGAAGATTAGGCTGAAGCCTGGTGGTAATGGATTCTGGGTTCCCTTCCTTCCCCCACCTCTCACTTCCCATCCCCCTCTTCACGCTATCCTCAAAACTCTCTTCCATCCCTCGGACAATAAGCTGCTTTATCACATCCTCTTGTTTTATGAAGCCTTTTATTTCAGGTTTTGTATGGGTTTCCAGGTTCTGGCAGCCTCCAATGTTGTGAAGTTAAGACCAGTTTTGACGCCACCAGTGGACTCGAACTGTCAGGCGTAAGCACATAACTGGATCCACAAGTCTGCTCTGATATATGAACAGTAAGAAGTTAAAGTCCAACAGGTTTGTTTCGATGTCACCAGCTTTCGGAGCACTGCTCCTTCCTCAGGTAAATGAAGAGGTATGTTCCAGAAACGTATATATAGACAAAGTCAAAGATGCAAGACAATGCTTTGAATGCGAGCATTTGCAGGTAATTATGTCTGTACAGAGCCAGAGAGAGGGGTAATCCCAGGTTAAAGAGGTGTGAATTGTCTCAAGACAGGACAGTTGGTAGGATTTCGCAAGCCCAGGCCAGATGGTGGGGGATGAATGTTATGTGACATGAATCCAAGGTCCCGTTGAGTCTGTACTCATGTGTGTAGAACTTGGCTATAAGTTTCTGCTCAGCAATTCTGCGTTGTCGCACGTCCTGAAGGCCGCCTTGGAGAACGCTTACCCGGAGATCAGAGGCTGAATGCCCTTGACTGCTGAAGCGTTCCCCGACTGGAAGGGAACATTCCTGCCTGGTGATTGTCACACGATGTCATCCGTTGCCGCAGCGTCTGCATGGTCTCGCCAAAGTACCAACGCTTCGGGACATCCTTTCCTGCAAGTAATGAGGTACACAATGTTGGCCGAGTCGCACGAGTATGTACCGCGTACCTGGTGGGTGGTGTTCTCTGCACACATGAGTACGGCCTCAACCGGGACCTTGAATTCATGTCGCATTAAATTCATCACCCACCATCTGGCCTGGGCTTGCGAAATCCTACCAACTGTCCTGGTTTGACACAATTCACACCTCTTTAACTTGGGATTAACCCTCTCTCTGGATCTGTAAAGACTTAATTACCTGCTAATGCTCGCATTCAACGCATCGACTTGCATCTTTGACTTTGTCTGTGTAAATGTTTCTGGAACAGACCTCTTCATTCACCTGAGGAAGGAGCAGCGCTCCGAAAGCTAGTGACATCGAAACAAACCTGTTGGACTTTAATCTGGTGTTGTAAGACTTCTTACTGTGCTCACCCCCAGTCCAACGCCGGCATCGCCACATCCTGATATATGAACAGTAACTGCTTAAAGCACCAAGAGCCTGACCGCAAACTTTGAACTCCTGCAATCTGACTTAAAAGCCCAAAATAGAAGCCACTTTAGAAACCAACATCCTCAAATTGAGCCAATAGCCTCACAGGGCCCATACAATAATCAAATATTGATTTCATTGTCAAACATTGTATGCATCCTGCAGGACCTGTGAAGAGATTGTCAATCTGTTCCTTTATCTGTCAAATCCAAAGTGACATTAATGGACTTTGCCGACAGTGCAATGCTCTCAGTGATGCCCTTGATCCTGGCACATGGGTAATATTTTAGATGTCAATAGATTACTTTCTGCACTGTTGAATGGAGGATAAATTACGGTTAATTGCTCAAAAAGATGCAGAGTTCATTATTAGAAGATTAATTTGGTAATTGCTGCAATCCAGAGTGGAGCAAGGTGCTTTTTTTCTATTTTACTTTTGAGATTTTTGGGATTGTTTTAAACTCATTCACAGTGGAAGATAGGTAGTTTTACATGAGTCACAGCCATTCAAATTTAATCCCCACTGCTCAGTCTCAGGTGAAATAAGATTGTTCACTCTGCACCTCACTCCTTTCGTAAACGTGGCCCGGATCTTTTTCGTTTAGTCATTCTTGGGATGTGGGCATTGCTGGTCAGGCTAACATTTATTGTCCATCTTTAATTGCCCGTGAGAAGGTGACGGTGAGCCCCTTTCTCGAACCGCTGCAGTACCTGAAATGCATGTGTTCCCACAGTGCTTTAGAGAGAGGATTCCTGGATTCTGACAGTGAAGGAATGGTAGGGGCAGCACGGTGGTACGGTGGGTAGCACTGCTGCGTCACTGCGCCGAGGTCCCAGGTTCAATCTCGGCTCTGGGTCACTGTCCGTGTGGAGTTTGCACCTTCTCCCCATGTTTGCGTGGGTTTCGCCCCCACAACCTAAAGATGTGCAGGGCAGGTGGATTGGCCACGCTAAATTGCCCCTTAATTGGAAAAATGAATTGGGTACTCTAAATTTTAAAAAGAAGTGAAGGAATGGTAATATTTGTCAGGATGGAAGATGACTTGAAAGGGAATTTGAAGGTGGTGGTGTTTCTATGTGCCTGCCACCTTTCTTCTTCTAGGTGGTAGGAATCTAAGGGTTGGAAGGTGCTGTGGAACAAGCCTTGGTGAGTTGCTGAGGTGCATTGTATAAACATACACACTGCTACCATTGTACGCCAGTGGTGGAGAGAGTGAATGTTTAAGGTGGTGGAAGGGCTGTGATGATCAAGCTGACCTTTTTTTGTCCTGAATGGTGTTGAGCATCTTGAGTGTTAAAGGAATGGCATGTACCCTGGCAAGTGAAGAGTATTTTGTCAACTCCTGACTTGCTCCGTTTTTATGGTGAATTGGCTGTAGGGAATTAGGAACTAAGGAAATTTGGCATGTCAGCTGCGACCCTCACCAACTTCTACAGATGCACCATAGAAAGCATTCTTTCTGGTTGTACCACAGCTTGGTATGGAGCCTGCTCTGCCCAAGACCGCAGGAAACTACAAAAAGTCGTGAATGTAGCCCAGTCCATCACGCAAACCAGCCTCCCATCCATTGACTCTACCCATCTTTAAAGGGGCGCCCAGTTCTGCACTGGAAACATGCTTTACCCCACAGACACAAAGGATCCCCCTCCACAAGTATCGGGGTGACCCCTGCCTCCCACCATCATGGCAGTGTCATGGGAAATTCCCACCGCCCCACCCCCACCATCAGGGCAGTATCGTGGGCACTCTTCCCCCACTATCAGGGCAGTATCGCTCCCCTCTCATAGGCATCTGCCAGGGGGCTGTGTCACCCTGTGCCATGAGGCAGTGCCAACCTGTGGCAAGGAGCTGTGCCAGGGTGCTACCCGGGTGTGAGGCCCCCCCCCCCCCCCCCGTGGGCTATACTTACCTTGGTGCCCATGGTGGTTCCCTTCCATTGATGCCTGTTATTTTGTTGTAAACCTCGCTGACGGCACGTGACAATGGTGAGTTATGAATATTTAGTGAGGGGGGGATCATGTGGCTGGGAAGCTCTTTAATAAATGTATTAAAATGTATTGAAATTAGGTTTCTGGATTTTCTGGTTAGACCTCATTATGTCACTGGCAAGGGGTGGGGAAAATCGGGGCCAGAATTCTCCATTCTGGAGCCTAAATGCTCCCACCAGTGGAGAATTGGGGCTGGGCCCCCCGACACTGGAAGTGGGACCAGGTGCAAGACCCCATCGGATGCCCCATCAGTTAACACTGCCTTAAAGCTGAAGAGAAGTCCTGGCAGTACAGTGAAAGGTCATTGCATTTTAACTTTCCCTTTCCTAACATCTGCTGCCTCAGTCAAAAGTCTTTAAAGCAGCAGCTGTTACAAGTCTCAAAGGCGTCCTCAAAAGTCAAGTACGCTTGAAAGTGCTTCCAAACCCATGACAGCTTTTGAAATGCAAACCTTCCATTCAATTACCAGACACAGGTGCTTGGTGGATTGTTTATTTATCTTTCCCTTCATGCTTGAATGCATCTCCATTAACCTGCTTTGATGCTAACCACAATGTTTATAAACACTCTTGATACGATTGGGGGCAGCATGGTGGTGCAGTGGCTGGTACTGCTGCCTCAAAGTACCAGGGACCTGGATTCAATTCCAGCCTTAGGTGACTGTCTGTGCGGAGTTTGCATTTTCTCCCCGTGTATACGTGGGTTTCTTCCAGGTGCGTCTGTTTCCTCACACAGTCCATAGATGTGCAGGTTAGATGGATTGGCCATGCTAAATTGCCCCTTAGTGTCCAATGATGTGCAGGTTAGATGAGGTTATGGGGCTTAGGTGGAGTCTTCTTTCAGAGGGTTGGTGCAGACTCGATGGGCTGAATGGCCTACTTCTGCTGTAGGAATTCCATAACTGACAGCTTCTCACCGCATGAAAAGGAGCTAAGTGGTTTTGCTTCCTCTTTTTCACAGCGGAGACCACTTAGCTGCTTGGGTCATCTCATGGAGGTCTCAGCGGGAGGTCTGATGGGGTGGGGTGGGGGGGGTGGTGGTGCTGGGGGGTCCCAACCTCCAGGACCGATTGCGGAACCCCCCTGCAGCCTGACAGTAGCAGAGGGGCACTTAATTAGTGCCATGGCCTCCCTGACACCCATCGATCTCCACCGTGCCAGGGCTGTGCTTGGCCCATCTCGCACCAAAACTCGTCCAGTGAGTTCCTGATGAAGAGCGGTCGGAGCATCACTGTGGAGGGGGGGGGGGGAGTGGAGGCTTGTGCGTCAGTCCTGTAAATTACTTGCAAATATTTACTTGACATTGATTTACATGCCACTGCCAGCGTCTGACGGGCAGCACACTGTCGCCGCAGACAGGGGATCAGAGCATAGCAACGGGGTTGGTGTTTTTTTGGAGTGACCTGCCATTCTCTGCCCGATCAGGCAATGGAAAATCCACCCCTGGGAAACGAGATCTCTTGGTGAGAATCCCTTTTGTCGATTCTCGTGGGACTTTGAGCCCACATTGCTGTTTGCGCTCATGGCCAATGTGGGCATAAAATGCTCCCCCAGTCTCAACTATGTTTTGAGCCCAATCCATTGGGGAAAAAGATGAGAAATTGTTCACAGCAGCACAAAAACACTCCCAGCAATGTGTGGCTTGGCTCATAGAGGGCCAAAGTAAAACAGGAATTGGCAAAGGAAGAAAGTCCCTTAAAATTAGCTACAAAAGGGACTGATGTTCAAACCATGCTGATAACAGCCCTTAGCATAATTTGCAGGGTGAGATATTATTTTGTTTATAATGGTGCTACCCAGTGCTAACAAGTGTAAGATGATTGCCTGGAGATCAGTGCTCTGGGTGAAATGGTGTAGAGTATTGTAAAGTCATGATCATAGTGCAGAACCTCTGGATCCCCAATCTCCAACACACATCATGAGGACCTCCCATAGAACCAGTTTGTACAGTGTAAAATGTGAGGGTTTTGGAGGGTGTGCATGGTGTAAGGGTCCTTCTGTTTTTCTGGTTTATTCCCTCATTTCCCTTTTCTTTTATTTTGCTGTTACATTTTTGATCCATGGACGTTTAATTGGCCTGTGACTTTAAGGCCAAGCAGCCTGTATGCACCCTTTAATTCAGACAAGGAGATTCCAGCAGGCTGTGCTGTTTTAGACTGGTAATTGGTGGCGCCAGTGATGACTCAGTCTGATTGATGTGACTAGTGGCCAATGAATTGGCCCAGAAGGCTCTGATCTGCACGGTAACAGGTTATGATTGGATATTATCCTTCTGGACTGTTTCTCAGAGCCACAAAGTTCCATTTTAGTTTCACTTTGGTTCTGCAGTCTGGGCGAAGGAGTCCAACTAATTCACCCCCAAAAGACCCTAAACTTTCTTCATAAAACCGTTGTGAGGGTTGATTCTTTCTCCAGGAAGTCTGGTTGGTATTCTCTTGCTACTGCAGGGGCTTGAAATCAAACTCTGAGCTAAGAGCTCTGAGGGGCAGTTTAGCACAGGGCTAAATTGCTGGCTTTGAAAGCAGACCAAGGCAGGCCAGCAGCACAGTTCAATTCCCGTACCAGCCTCCCTGAACAGGCGCCGGAATGTGGCGATTAGGGGCTTTTCACAGTAACTTCATTTGAAGCCTCTTGTGACAATAAGCGATTTTCATTAAGGCAGGGTTTGATGTGAGACAGAGTGTCTCAGGAAAGAAATAGGCCAGAGTGTGAATCTTTGAGTTGAAAGCCTGGTTTAATAAGAACTAAAGTGACCCTCCAGAAGGCCTGCAGCCTGTAAGCACCATACTGAATGAATGACTCTGCCAAGAAGACCATCAGCAGCCGTAAACCAGAGGCTTTGAATAACCAGAGTACTGTGAAGAAAGCATGCTCCGGACCACCATTCGAAGCAAAGACTCTTATCCTTTGTCCTTCATTCTTATTGTTTTCATTCACCACCTTCATGTTTGTCTGCCTTGTGAGTGGATAGAGGGTGGGACAATAAAGGGGAGAGGGGGGTAGTTGGTTAGCATGTCGCTACTCCACTGCATATTTCATCTTTAATCTTGTTAGAAGTACACTGCAATTGTGTTTCAACTTACAAACCTGGTGACTGTAATTATTGGGCAACCAAGGGGCCAATGACTTTGGTACTTTTTCGAAGAATTATTGGCTGATTCACTTGTGTTGTGACTCCAGGGTACATGGAATTTAGCGTGTACTTGCTCAGGGTGGTCTAACAGTGGTCTGTGAATGAATGGGAGTCTCTATGATTTGCAAGAGTTTCAGGGAGTCGGTATGGTCTGTGAGGGCATCACACTGTTAGGTTTTGAGGATCTGTTTGATTTGGGAAGATTGTGGGGTTCGGTGCACATCACGTGGCGGCATGGTAGCACAGTGGGTACCACTGTTGCTTCACAGCGCTAGGGTCCCAGGTTCGATTCCCGACTTTGGTCACTGTCTGTGCGGAGTCTGCACGTTATCCCCGTGTCTGCGTAGGTTTCCTCCGGGTGCTCCGGTTTCCTCCCACATGTCCCGAAAGACCTGTTTGTTAGGTGAATTGGACATTCTGAATTCTCCCTCTGTGTACTCAAACAGGCGCCGGAATGTGGCGACCAGGGGCTTTTCACAGTAACTTCATTGCAGTGTTAATGTAAGCCTACTTGTGACAATAAAATTATTATTATCAACTATCATCAAGTTTAGTGTCAGCTAATATTCTGCAACTGCTCAAACCGTGCTGATCCTGAACTGGTTGATGTCTTGTGATTGCAGACAGTGTCTGTTCTACTCCACACTGATCTGTGGAGGAAATCCAATATTATTGAATTTATGTCAATTGGCCCTCTGAGGTTACTTAATGAAGACTCCTCACTCACTGTGCTGTCGAGTGCAGTAACCATCAAAATGGATTCAATACATAAAGACTGAAAAAGCAGCCCTTCATGTGGGATCACATGAACAGTGGGTTTCAGTACATTTATTTTGGGCCTGAAATAAATAGATAAACATACCGGAGACCAACCATCAGCTGGATCGCTGAAGGTTCTTTCATTGTCTGGGATCAGGGCATGGTTAGACACAGAGTAAAACTCCCTTTACACTGTTCTAGCAATCACTCCATTGGTTACACCAGATACAGCATGGTTTGGACACAGAGGAATGGTCCTTCCCAGTGTCCCATTAAACAAACTAAGGCCAGGTGCAGAATGAGTCCAGCTCCAGAGTAAATACAAAGTAAAACTGTTTGTACACACCCCCATCCAGGAAAAATAGAGCATGGGTTAGATGCAGGGTAAAGCTCTGTCTGGTCTAGACTGTCCCATTATACATCACACAGGTAGATATAGCGCCTCTATCCAGTCCTATACCCAGCCCCATCAATAAATCTCAGGGCCAGTGTAGCATGGATTATACATATATAGCATGGAGTAGAGCTCACTCTAGACTCAATGAAATACTCTGGGAGCAGGCACAGCCCAGGTTAGGCACAAAGTAAAGCTCCTTCTACATTATTCCATTAGCACTCCCAGAGTACACACAATAGTGCGTGATCTACAGCACCAAATAATCTTTCCTCTCTTTGCCTGTGATGGCTTTGTCACTGGCGTGGTTAGCACTTCTCCAGGGATCCCGGTTCAATTCCGGCCTCGGGTAACTGTCTGTGTGGAGTTTGCACCTTCTCCCCGTGTCTGTGTGGGTTTCCTCCGGGTGCTCCGGTTTCCTCCCACAGTCCAAAGCTGTGCGGATTAGGTGGATTGGCCATGCTAAATTGTCTGTTAGTGTCCAAAAGCTTAGGTGAGGTTACGGTGATAAGGTCGGAACATGGGCCTAGGTATGTTGCTCCTTTGGAGGGTCAGTGCAGACCTGATGGGCAGAGTGGCCTCTTTCAGCACTGTAGTGATTCTATAATTCTATAGACCCGAAATTATCCAGCCCCTTAGTGTGCCTCAGTAAATACAAAGAGAAACATTGGACTAGCAATGGTATTAATAAACCCCTCAACTCCATTCAATTTAAGTAACTTCCGGCAATGATTATAATAGCGGTGAATGGGGAGTGGTAGGAAGACATTGGCACTTATATTGCTGATATTGCACTGTGCAATTTCCAAATTGCCAAGTTCCTTTCGTCCCTGCAGAGTACGGATGGACAAGGGTTAAGAAGGTTCTGCTGCAGGGCTCTGGGAACCTTTCATTTACTTGCTTTACCATTCACTAAATATTTCATTGGATATTTCGCCACCAGGCAACTAAATTCAAATAGTTGAAAGAGCAGGACAGTATCCCACTTCAAAGCTGATTGGAAAACACTAACTGGAGGCGGCCAAGAGGAATTGAAATTAGTAGATTCTGGTTTAATCTCGCC
This sequence comes from Scyliorhinus torazame, assembly GCF_047496885.1. NCBI lineage: Eukaryota > Metazoa > Chordata > Chondrichthyes > Carcharhiniformes > Scyliorhinidae > Scyliorhinus > Scyliorhinus torazame. Next base: position 141,266,076 of record NC_092723.1, read on the forward strand.
AATATTAAATCTTATGATATTACATTTGGAATGAGGCAATATAATTCAACTCGTAACGACGAGACACAAATCCTTTTGCTAGCTATCTTTATAACCTTCCTAATTTCATTTAATAGACGTTTTCCAAGACAAGATAGAGAGCTTTGGGGAAAACAAAGAGAGCATTTCAGAGAGAAGTGCCTCATTGCAACCTCAGGCAGACCTCCAGATCCTGACAACGCATTTGACCGCCCAGTGTTAATGGAGATTGCGTTTGTTTATCCTTTTCCAGGCTAACCTGATGTTGCCAAAATGTCATTTTATGACAGACCACATTCAAGGTAACTATTTATATTTAATACATGAGCTGATCTGGAATGGTTCAATGTCATGGTAGGGGGAAGGAGAGAATGAACAACAAGAGTTCCTGCTCATGCTCATCCTCTTGTGATATCAGCTGGAGGTTAGGCTTGTTCAGGCTTGTGGCTCAGGATGAATAGCAGTGATGTCTGCTACCTAAGTTTGCAAATAGCGAATGAACACTTGGACAAGTTGTAGGATTAATACTGAACAGAATGCAGTGTGACAGACAGCTGGCTGAGTTTAGGCTACTACTCAATGGCAAAATATTCATGTGTCATTTGTAGCTTAGTGGGTAGCTCTCTCACCTTGGAGTTTGACGCTTGTGGGTTCAAATCACACTGTAAAAACATAAATACAAAATTGAGGCACCGAGGGCAGTGATGCATTGTGGGAGGTGATGCATTCAGGGAGGTGATGCATTGTGGGAGGTGATGCATTGAGGAAGGTGATGCATTGTGGGAGATGATGCATTGAGGAAGGTGATACGATGAGGGAGGTGCCACACTGAGGGAGGTGATGCACCAAGGGATGTTCCACACTGAGAAAGGTGCCACACCAAGGGATGTTTCACACTGAGGGAGGTGCTGTTTTTTGGATGAGGTGCAACGGCCCTGTCTATCCTCTCATGGACTGTATAGGATCGCAGGATGATTTGAAAAGATATGGGAATTTCTCTCGCTTGTCCTGGCCAATATCTAACCGTCAATCAACATCACTAAAATACCTCACGCGTCTTTGAAGGATCTTGTACACAAATTGGCTGACAGGCGTCCGATGTTACAATGGCGGCTACATGTCATGGAGTTATTCCCTGGCTGAACAGGGGACCTGGGGCATCCTGAGATCATGAACATCTCGCTGGCGGCCAGAGTGTGGAGGACATAAGAAGAATAAGAGGGCGTGAGAGAGGTTCGCCACCCAGAATTTGAGTTGGAGGAGAGTGATTTTCAGGCTTGCCTTCAGTATGGGTCAAAATTAGAAATGGATAGTAAATGCTGGTTTTGCCAGAGATGGCCACATTCCACGAAGGAAGAAAATTGAAGTGTTCCTGCACCAGGAAACGAATCGGGAAGGATGCTGGGCGACCTCAGTGATTCTGCTTTTAAACAGCAGCACTCTCGAAGCTGATACAACACTGTATTTCCAAGAGTTGTTACTCAGGAATGTGAGGAGCATTAACCCTTCTACTCATAAACCAATAAGACACAGTCATTCTCCGATTAATAATGTAGGGCAGGATGATATCTGAGAAGGTATCACTTGCAGGAAGCAGAAATGATCCAAAACCACAGACTGCATTGAGAGTTTAAAATCACCGATGGAGCAGATACTTGTTTCTAACTCTGAGCCTCATTGAACACATTAGGCTCCAGCCAGACTGTGTGGGAACTGCTGCAGGCTTCTATAATTAGCAGCAACAAAAATATATGGAGTCTTTAAACTAAACATGACGTTCTTCATCCCTTCAAAAACAGAACCTTATAGATCAGGACGGTCTCTTGGGGCTGTTTAGCACAGGGCTAAATCGCTGGCTTTGAAAGCAAACCAAGGCAGGCCAGCAGCACGATTCAATTCCTGTAACAGCCTCCCCGAACAGGCGCCGGAATGTGGCGACTAGGGGTGATTTTCATTTTTTCTGCTCTGAGGTAGGATGGTGCTGGCACATCACAATCAGCCTAGTTACCCCTGGGAGGAAAGCTCAATGATGCCCTGTTGGAACGGCTTTTCTTTAATTCATTCCAGGGATGTTGCAAGTTGCTACTTATTGCGCATGTCTCATTGCCTTTGACAGGCAGTCCGTGTGGTGCCCCTTCAACGCTGTTTAGTGGTTTGTAGAATTGAATAATTTGTTATGCCACTTCAGAGAACAGGGGCGAAATTCTCCGTTATCGGCGGAAAGTCCGCCGATCGGGGCAAAAAACGGCGCAAATCCCACTTGCGTCACGTCATAAAAATGGGACGATAGTCTCCGGCCCGAAATGGGCTAGCAGCGACGTAACGGGATCCGCGCTTGCGCAGTGGTTCACGCCGTGCAGCGTCATACGCGCTGCACGGCGTGACGGCTCATAAGGCCACGCTGCTCCCCCCCCAACCGACCGGAACACCCGACCGCAACACCCGACTGGATGGCTGGCCGTCGCTCAGCCCCGAGGTTCGAGTCACGCGATGTGGAGGCGCTCCTGGACGCGGTGGAGCAGAGGAGGGACGTCCTGTATCCCGGGCACGGCCGCAGAGTTGCCCCACGCCACAGCCGGCGTCTGTGGAGGGAAGTGGCAGAGGCCGTCACCGCTGTGGCCCTGACACCACGGACAGGCACCCAGTGCCACAAGAAGGTGAACGACCTCGTCAGAGCAGGCAGGGTGAGCCTCCCCAATATCCCCCTTCCCCATATCCCCCATATCCCCCTCCCCATATCCCCCCTCCCCATATCCGCCATATCCCCCTCCCCATATCCCCCCTCCCCCATATCCCCCCTCCCCCATATCCCCCCATATCCCCCCTCCCCATATCCCCCCTCCCCCATATCCCCCCTCCCCCATATCCCCCATATCCCCCCTCCCCCATATCCCCCATATTCCCCCTCCCCCATATCCCCCCACCCCCATATCCCCCTCCCCATATCCCCCTCCCCATATCCCCCATATCCCCCCTCCCCCATATCCCCCTTTCCCCCCCTCCCCCATATCCCACTCCCCCATATCCCCCCTCCCCCATATCCCCCTCCCCATACCCCCCCTCCCCCATATCCCCCATATCCCCTTCCCCCATATCCCCCCTCCCCCATATCCCCCATATCCCCCCTCCCCCATATCCCCCCTCCCCCATATCCCCCCTCCCCATATCCCCCTCCCCATATCCCCCTCCCCATATCCCCCCTCCCCATATCCCCCTTTTCCCCCCTCCCCCATATCCCCCCTCCCCCATATCCCCCTCCCCCATATCCCCCATATCCCCCCTCCCCATATCCCCCCTCCCCCATATCCCCCATATCCCCCCTCCCCCATATCCCCCCTCCCCATATCCCCCCCTCCCCCATATCCCCCCTCCCCCATATCCCCCATATCCCCCTCCCCATATCCCCCCCTCCCCCATATCCCCCATATCCCCAAGTGAATCCAGCCCTAACCTTAACCTCTGCAATGCACGCGCAACCGATGGCGTGCATTCATATACCTGCCTAACACTGTTGCCTTTTACCCCTGCCACCACCCCCCCCCCCCCACAGGAGAAGCGCGCACACAACAATAGGGAGCATGTGAGGACTGGAGGAGGGCCCGCTGATGAGAGGCCACTGACCGTACACGAGGAAAGGGCCCTGGAACTGGCTGGCGGACCTGAGGACCGGGAGGTTGCTGATGCAGAGGTCGGGGGCCCACCAGCAAGTGAGCCACCGACAGCCCGTCCCCATATCCCCCCTCCCCTATATCCCCCTCCCCCTATCACCTGATCAGTGCCTGATGTCTAACCATGCATGCTTCATTGTGTATCGCAGGACCAAACGTCCAGGCACCCATCCCCGCAGATGCACGCCGCCCGCAGGATGCCCCTCGGAGACCACAGGAGACGGAGAGACCCGCACCCTCCAGCATGCGACGCCCGCAGGATGCCCCTCGGAGACCACGGGAGACGGAGAGACCCGGACCCACCAGCATGCGACGCCCGCAGGATGCCCCTCGGAGACCACGGGAGACGGAGAGACCCGGACCCTCCAGCATGCGACGCCCGCAGGATGCCCCTCGCACACCACGGGAGACGGAGAGACCCGGACCCTCCAGCATGCGACGCCCGCAGGATGCCCCTCGGAGACCACGGGAGACGGAGAGACCCGGACCCTCCAGCATGCGACGCCCGCAGGATGCCCCTCGCACACCACGGGAGACGGAGAGACCTGGAGCAACAGGGAGACGACATCCCCGTCACGTGCGGGAGCGACCACCCAGCGATGAGGGGGGCAGCCAAAGGCCCCCGTCACATCCGAGCCAGGACACCACTACCCAGGACACCCCTACCCAGGACACCCCTACCCGGGACACCACTACCCAGGACACCACTATCCAGGACACCACTATCCGGGACACCCCTACCCGGGACAGCACTACCCAGGACACCCCTACCCGGGACAGCACTACCTGGGACAGCACTACCCAGGACACCCCTACCCGGGAAGACGAAATACCGGACAGTGACTCAGAGTGGATGGGTGGAGACGAACCCCCACCCCAAAGTGCCATGGAGTCAGAGTGGGACGAAGAGCACGACACAACGCCACTGCTGTCACCAACACCCTCCACCATCGCAGAAACACTCACCACGGTTGGGCACTTTAGTGATGAGGCGTCTGGTACACTCACTGGTGCGCACAACACAGGTACAGCAGGTGGAGGTAGGAGCAGCAGAGGAGCCGGGCGGTCGGAGGGCAGCCCAGCCCAAGCGAACATCTGCCGCCCAGATGGATTCCGGGTTCCTGCAGTTACCACACCCACACATAGATCCGATGCAACCACCGACCCGGAGACGAGCGAAGAGGGTGACGGGCGGCTTGCGGCGGCTGCGGTCGCAGGTGGAGGAGTCCACCCGCGTCCAGGAGCTGGGAGTGGTCCCGGTCATGCGTGCCACCCAGGCTGACACCGCACAGGTGGCGTCCGCGGTGGAGGCAATGGTTGCGACGGTGTCAGACATGGGGAACGGTTTGCGAGGCCTGGGGCCTTCCGTGCAGGCGGTGTCTGTGGGCCAGGAAATGGCTGCCCTCTCACAGGAGGCCATGAGCCAGTGCCAGCGCCAGATGGCAGAGGCGCTCAACGCCATAGCCCAGTCTCTGCAGGCCATGGCCCAGTCTCTGCAGGCCATGGCCCAGTCTCAGCAGGCCATCGCTGAGGGCATCGGCGCCAGTGGCCATGTGCGAGCCGGCGTCGCACTGTCACAGACAGGGTTTGCCAACACCCTGGGCTCCATGGCTGCAAACCTGCAGACCCCTGTCGATACCAGCACGGGCCTCCAGGACTGGCAGCATCAGATGTCGGGGGGGCGTCGGATGGCCAGTCCGTTCGCATCCCCCACCCATGTAGCGGCCTGGGGGCCATCGGGCACCCCGAGGGAGGAGGAGGTGGTGTGGTCCGTCCCGGCTCCCTCTGTAGGGGAGGTCCCGGTACACCGCGACACCTCGGACTCCCCCCCTTCCGTCCCAGGTGCATCGGGTGGGCAACGGGCAGGACAGGCTGGCAGCTCACCATCCCAGTCGCCCGGGCCGCAGCCTGGCCCATCTAGGCCAGGACGCCCCAGGAAAAGGCCGCCAAAGGGTTCCAGTGTCAGAGGGCAGGAATCACAGGAGTCCACCTCCAGTTCTGCTGTACCGTCTGGGGAACCACGTAGACGTAGTCAAAGGGCCCGTAAGGCCAAACAATTAGACACTGAGTAAGTTGGCACGGGTGCAGGGCACAGATGAGTTTTAGGGGCTAGGGCACGTGCATGAACTCCTTTGGTTATTAAAGTCAATGTTACACCTACCGAAGCTGCCTTTGTGCTCTGTCCAAAGCGTGCGGGGGTGTCATGTACGTTGAGCGCAAGTGTGTGTGTGAGGGGTGGTCTTACCTCAGCCCCAGGTGAGTCTGCCCCCTTCCCCCTGGGCCGCCATCAACATCCCCCGGGCAGAGGACGGGACCGTGCGCTACAGTGTCACAGCCGCATGCAGGGTGGTCCGGGTGGATGGTGGTACTGTGGCCATGGGTCAGACATAGTCCAACGATGTAGAGCCAGGAGCTCATCGGAGGCGGGTTGTCATCATTCTCCATGGCCTGCGATAGACACGCGTCCACCCGCAACTGTGTGAGCCCGGCCCGTTGTGCCGCCGGTGGATCGGCAATGGGGGGGGGGGGTGGTGTGCATGCGGGTGGGGTGGGTGGGGTTGGGGAGGGGGGGTGAGGGTGCTGGGTGGGTGGATGGGTGGGGGGTGTGGGTGGTCGACTGTTGCCATGGTGTGCGGTCTGTGGCCATACTACCTGATTCCCACGCCCATCTAGTCAGTGAAGCGGGCGGCTATCAGCCTGTCCCGTGCCCGCTGGGCCAGCCGGTAACGGTGGACAGCCACCCGCCTGTGTCTACCCCGTCTGCCCTGACCATTGCCCCCATCCCCCTCATCTGGGGAGGACTGCGCCTATTCCTGCTGCTCCTCCACTCCGCCCTCCTCTGCCTGTGGCACATCGCCCCTCTGCTGGGCTATGTTGTGCAGGACGCAGCACACCACAATGATGCGGCCGACCCTATCTGACTGATACTGGAGGGCGCCCCCAGAGAGGTCCAGGCACCTGAAACGCATCTTCAGCACGCCAAAGCACCTCTCGATCACTCCCCTTGTCGCTACATGGGCATCATTGTAGCGGTTCTCCGCCTCATTGCGTGGCCTCCGTATAGGCGTCATCAGCCACGATCGCAATGGGTAGCCCCTGTCGCCCAGCAACCAGCCCCTCAGCCGGGGATGGCGTCCCTCGTACATGCCGGGGATGGATGACCGCGACAACACGAATGAGTCGTGTACACTGCCTGGGTGACGGGCGCAGACGTGCAGGATCATCATGCGGTGGTCGCAGACCACCTGTACATTCATCGAGTAGGTCCCCTTCCTATTAGTGAACACGGCCCTGTTATCTGCAGGTGGCCGCACGGCGACATGCATCCCATCGATCGCGCCCTGGACCATGGGGAACCCGGCCACGGCAGAGAAGCCCACGGCCCGGGCATCTTGGCTGGCCCGGTCCACGGGGAAGCGGATGTAGCGGTGCGCCATGGCATAAAGGGCATCTGTCACTGGCCGGATGCACCCGTGCACCGATGTCTGCGATATGCCGGACGGGTCCCCACTCGGTGCCTGGAATGACCCCGTTGCATAAAAGTTCAGGGCCACCGTAACCTTGACGGACATGGGGAGAGGGTGTCTCCCGCCAGTGCCACGCGGTGACAGGTGTGCCAGCAGGTGGCAGATGTGTGCCACGGTTTCCCGGCTCATCCGGAGTCTCCTCCTGCATTCCCGGTCCGTGAGGTCCTGGTATGACTGCCGGGGTCGGTACACACGGGGCGCCCTCGGGTGCCTCCGTTGCCGTGGGGCCGCGGCGTCCTCCTCCCCCTCCTCGTCCTGTCGGTCAGGTGTCCCTCCAGCCTGGGCGGCTGCCGCCTGCCCCTCTGCGGCAGCCTGCGCCGCCTCTCTGGCACGCTCCTCCTCCTCCTCCTCCTCATCCAGGGCAACATAGACATGAGCGGCTGCCACCACGGCGGCCAACATCGCTGGATGATCTGAAAACATGACGGCCTGGTGGGGGGGAGGGGAACGACGACATGTCATCATTGCCCATATCCCCTCCTTCCCCCAGCCAGGTGGCATGTACCGCATGGGTCCAACTGTTGGAGGCTGGCACCTGGCCAGGTGGACCAACTCATTTGCCCTCCCATCACCCTCCTCGGCACGGACCCCCCCCCCCCAACCTCCACCCCAGCACGGACCCCCTCCAACCCCCAACCTCCACCCCAGCACGGACCCCCCTCCAACCCCCAACCTCCACCCCAGCACGGACCCCCTCCAACCCCCAACCTCCACCTCAGCACGGACGCCCTCCCCAACCTCCACCCCAGCACGGACCCCCCCCCCAACCTCCACCCCGGCACGGACCCCCTCCCCAACCTCCACCCCAGCACGGACCCCCCCCAACCTTCACCCCAGCACGGACCCCCCCCCAACCTCCACCCCGGCACGGACCCCCTCCAACCCCCAACCTCCACCCCGGCACGGACCCCCCCCCCAACCTCCACACCAGCACGGACCCCCCCCAACCTCCACCCCAGCACGGACCCCCCCCCCCAACCTCCACCCCAGCACGGACCCCCCCCCCAACCTCCACCCCGGCACGGACCCCCTCCAACCCCCAACCTCCACCCCAGCACGGACCCCCTCCCGGCACTCCCCCGGAGCCCAGCATACTCTAACCACCCCCCCCCCCCGCCGCACACACACACACACACACACAAGCCGAGACACACCTCTCCTCACGCAATCAGTCTGCGGCCACGCCATTTCCTGCCCAGAGCCAACCCCCCAGGCCGTCTCTCACCTCCTCGCTGGTCGGCGTGAGCCTGGAGCACCGGGTCACACCGATGAAAAGGAGGTTTAATTCACGTCGACGTGAACGGTCATCACGTCGACGGGACTTCGGCCCATCCGGAAGGGAGAATATCGGCAGGCCGAAAATCGGCTGCCTTGCGCAGACCCGTGACATTCTCCGCGGCAGCGGCGCCATTAACGCCCCGCCGACTTTTCTCCCTTCGGAGACTTCAGCGGGGGCGGGGGCGAGATTCACGGCGGCCAACGGCCATTCTCCGACCCGCTGGGGGGTCGGAGAATGACGCCCTAGTTAAGAGTCAACCAATGTTTGTGTGGGACTGGGGTCATGTCCAGGCCAAGGTAAGGACAACAGGTCTTCTTCCTCAAAGGGCATTAGTGAATTTTTACAACAATCCAATTGCTTCACTGAGACTAGCACTTCTAAAATTAAAAGAAATAGATTTCAGTCTGGTAACACGAACAAGACCCAGCCATACCCCAGCTGTGTGCAGAGATCTGGTGAGGGCAGAAATGGGATGGTAGCTGATCCCCCTCCTTGGCCAGATATGCTCAAGACACAGGGTTTGATTTCTGGGTACTGGCCACGTTCCCGCTGCTCGCCAAGATCAGAAGTGGGCCGTTCGCAGGCTGGGGATTGGGGGTGGGGGAGTGAACTGGTTCTGTGGTGGTCCTTCAATAAGTACTGGCAGGTGGAGGAGGTGAAAAATAGGGCATTGGGAGCATCACAAGGTCCCGCCACTGGACATGCCTTCTTTAAAGGGCTGCCACCAGCACTGTTTGGGATTGTTGCACAGCAACAGCAGGGGAAAAGCAGCAGACAGCAGGCCTTGCACCAATGGCAGAGGCGAGATCCCAGGCTGCCCCATGGTTTAGCAATTCCTCCCTCCAGCCTCTCCTCAGCAAGCTTGGGAACAGATGGGAGGGAACCTCCCCAACAGACCAGGCAAGCCTGGGTGGGGATTGCAGAGGGGGTCAGCAGCCTGGCTGCAGTGCCACAAGAGGGCAGGTACACCACAGAGCACTTGCTTTAGGGGCTGACATGTGATGAGGAGTGAGGGTCAGCTGTTAGATAAGGGATACCAATCCAGTTCTTGGCGATGGGGATGGGCAGCAGCATTGACTGTGGCTGGAATAGCAGAATATTGGTTGATGGTTCCAGTTCATCACAGTTGACTCCTGCAGTGCCATTTCTGATTGGCTGCATGCAGATGATGCACCTCTGGGACCATCCTGGACAGTCAGATGGCCAACAGCAAAGGCGTGTGCATGTCTGTGTCAGGCAACTAATAACGTCATCTGTGTGCTTACAGGAAAAGACAGCCCCCCAGTGGGCAAAGACCAGTGCTGGTCCACTGTATCAATAAATCATGGCCCCAGTGAGGAGGAGACTCTGGAGTTTCGGGGACAGCACCGGGGGGGGGGGGGGGGGGGGGCTCAATTGCAGATGGTGAGGCAGAATTAGCGACATGAGAGTGAGTGGCTGAATGGGTGGGCACGAGAAAGCCTCTGGTGAACACAAGGCACAATGTTCATTTATTCGCCACAAGTCGGATGCAGTGCTACACAATGAGTGGAATGAAGGACATAAGGGAATGCCCATAAACCTCTCGTTACTCTTCTCTCCAACATAACGCAAAGGCAAGATCAACCAGATACAGAGACCAGTGGACAGTGGTCCATCTCTGAGGAGAATGAGGGCCGCCCAGAGGTTGGACTGTCACATCATTCACCTGCACCCTCCAGCGTGGATACTCTCACATTGCTGGCCATGTCTTTGTGAGTAGATTTAGGATCACAATCTGTGGAGCTGAGCACAAACAAGCCCGAGCAGCTGACAGAGGCTATGACACATGGCGGAGTGTGGGAGGCCATGGCAATGCTCTGATGCTATGGCTCCAGAGTCGACAGGAAGCTGGCAGATGCTGGAGATACTACATGAGGTGTGGGAAGATTGGGCACAGATTCCAGAGGCAAAGTGCACCCACTCATGGATGATAGAAGGGTCAATCCAGTCAATGAGTGGGGCCATGTCTCTGATAGGTGCACGCTTGGCTATCTCCATCGAGCAATATGGAAAGCCATATCCAGCAGACCACTCAGTGGATGCCAGAGATGTGCACAAACTTGTAAGTCATTGCTAACTCACAGCAATGGCTGGGTGATGGAGATGAGCGGTATGGGGAGCCTAGACCCATTGTCAGATCCTTGGACACTTCAGGTAAGCAAGGAGGTACAGCTGTGAATTGAAGGAGAGAAGAATAGGCTGCCTAATGCAATGGAGACTCCTCTCAGGAACTCCTGGTGTGGACAGCTTCTCCCCAGTTGTCAGTGTCACCAGTGCCTCACTCAGCCATGACAATAGAGGAGCTTCCTGTACCTGTGCAGACCTCAGGCATCCAGACTCATACTAAACCACGGAGCAGCAAGGCCAGCAGCCAGCCTCCATATCAGGTGAAACGGTGGGGGGAACACTATTTGGGAACCCAGGCAAGAGAGTTAAGAAAAACACCGGGCTGCAAACTGGATTTATCAGTTATCTTTTTTTGATTCACAAAGTCTTGACAATATTTGTAATACCTTCACTTGTGACGAGGCCTGAGTTCTCCTTTCATCCTCTTGGGTGCCATGTCGACTTCAGGAGACCCTTGGTTCACCCAAAGGGGGAGCAAACTGCCTGAGGATCAGGCTTTCCCTCGGGCCACAGTACTAATTCTAACTGAGAGGCAGTGACTAAATGAGTGTCTACTTGAATGGAATACATGGGTCTGTCAGGAAGGACCATGTGAACCACTCCTGTATGAGCATGTCCTTCAACATATAACAAGTGAGATAGCGCGGCCCCTTTAAGGGAAATGCCCTCTCCACCCACATGACTTGTTCGGGGCCTATCATGCGGGAGCAGGCGAACCCTGACCAGTGAGTGTTTAGCACGGGTCCCGGGGAGCAGGGTTCTTGTCAGAGTGAACCCGAGAGCCAGTGTGTCAACACCTAGATGCTATTTTATTTTATTTATTGTCACGTGTACCGAGGTACAGTGAAAAATATTGTTCTGCGTATAGTCCAGCCAATTCGTTCCACACATGAAAACTCTGTTAAAAACTCTAAAACTAGTAAAAACATGAATGCTCCATTAAAATTTCTGTGCCTGTGTCTGGGCAGCATGGTAGCATTGTGGATTGCACAATTGCTTCACAGCTCCAGGGTCCCAGGTTCGATTCCGGCTTGGGTCACTGTCTGTGTGGAGTCTGCACATCCTCCCCGTGTCTGCGAGGGTTTCCTCCGGGTGCTCTGGTTGCCTCCCACAGTCCAAAGATGTGCAGGTTAGTTGGATTGGGCATGATAAATTGCCCTTAGTGTCCAAAATTGCCCTTAGTGTTGGATGGGGTTACTGGGTTATGGGGATAGGGTGGAGGTGTTGACCTTGGGTAGGATGCTCTTTCCAAGAGCCGGTGCAGACTCGATGGGCCGAATGGCCTTCTTCAGCACTGTAAATTCTATGATGATAATCTATGATAAATTACCCGTTTTGGTTGCCAATAAACACTTCTGGCGGGATTCTCTGACTCCCCCCGCCAGGTCGGAGCTGCCGAATTCTCCGGCGCTGGTTTTTGGGCGGGGGTGGGGATCGTGCCGCGTCGGTGGGGGGCCGTTGGCAGTGGCCCCCCCTGGCGATTCTCCGGGCCTCGATGGGCTGAGCGGCCGCCCGTTTTCGGCCAGTCCCGCCTGTGTGGATTAGACAAGATCCATACTGGTGAGACCTGGCTTTGAGGGCGGCTTGCGGAGTCCTCGGGGGGGCGCGGGGGGATTCAGCCCCCCGGGGGGGGGGGGGGGGGGGCCACGGTGGCCTTGCCCGCGATCGGGGCCCACCGATCTGCAGGCGGGCCTGTGCCTTGGGGGCACTCTTTCCCTCCGCGCCGGCCTCTCTAAGGCTCCGCGATGGCTGCCGCGGAGAGGAAACCCCCTGCGCACGCGCAGGAATCACAGCAGCGGTTCTGCACATGCGCCAGAACACGCTGGCGCTCCTGCGCATGCGCCAACTCACGCCGGCCGGCGGAGGCCCTTTGGTGCCGGTTGACGTGGCGCCAACCTCTGCACTCCGGCCTAGCCTCAGGAAGTGCGGAGGATTCCGCACCATCCGGGTGATCCGACGCCGGAGTGGTTCACGCCACTCTTTGTCGCCGGTACGGCCCGCCCCGTCGATTGCGGGAGAATCCCGCACAATCTTCACTACTACCTGGTATTGCCTCAAGCAATTTCAACCCCAAACACTTGAAAATACCACAGTGATGAAAGTTCAATTTGGCTGTCAGAGACCCATAAGACATAGGAGCAGAATTAGACCATTCGGCCCATCGAGTCTGTTCCACCATCCAATCATGGCTGATGTGTTTCTCATTCCCATTCTCCTGACTTCTCCCCTTAACCCCTGATCCCCATATTAATCACAAACCTATCTATCTCTGCCTTACAGACACTCAGTGATTTGGCCTCCACAGCCTTCTACAGCAAAGAGTTCCACAGATTCACCACCCTCCGGCTGAAGAAATTCCTCCCAATCTCTGTTTTAAAGGATTGTCCTTACAGTCTGAAGCTGTGCCCTCGGGTTATAGTTTTTCTACTAGTGGAAACATTCTCTCCACGTCCACTCTATCCAGGCCTCAAAGTATCCTGTAAGTTTCAATAAGATCCCCTGTCATCCTTTTAAACTCCAACGAGTACAGACCCAGAGTCCACAACCGTTCCTCATATGACAAGCTCTTCATTCCAGGGATCATTCTTGTGAACCTCCTTTGGACTCTTTCCAAGGCCAGCACATCCTTCCTTAGATACGGGGCCCAAAACTGCTCATAATAATCGAAATGGGGTCCGACCAGAGCCTTATATAGCCTCAGATGTACATCCAGGACCCAGGAGAAACTCTTTCCAGCTTCGTTGCCAGACTCAGGCAAATGGCTGAGCATTGCAAGTTGGTGTAGCATTGGATGACATGCTGCGTGATCATTTAGTATGTGGTATTAACAATATAAGTGTGCAAAAGGAGCTTCTGGTTGAACAAAGATTGCTCTAGAGACAGCGATTGTGATCGTCCAGAGAACCGAGTGCGCTGAGCGGGGTGCGTCAGAATGTCAAAGTGTACAAGGGGGCGAGAAAGCAGGTTGTGGGGTGGTATGGCTGCAAGGTGCGCAGCCAGCTTGACAGGCCGAGAGGAAGTTCAGCCATGATCCCAGGAATGGGATCGTAGTCAGTGGCCAGGAAAGAAAATTGGTCCGTTAGCCCAGGAGTCAAGGTGATGGTTATCGGTATGGGAATTGTGCTGCGGCACCGATTCTTTTGGTGCAATAGGAATGGCCACATCCCAGGCACGTTGCCGCATCTGCCAGAACGTGACCATTCAAGTGCAACAAATCATTGCACCAAGGAACAAAGTGGAGAAGAATTCAGATGAGGAATGTGAAACGTACAGACTGAATGTGGTGAGAGTGAGCAAAACAGCCCCAATTGAGATAGTCCTCACAGCAAATAGAAGACCACGAAAGATGGTGGTCGACTCCGGGGTGTCGGTTACAGTTCTAAATGTGCAAACGTTTAAATATCTTCGAGGAGGTTTTCAGTCTGTGCAATTGAGTGAAACAACAGCCAAGTTGGCGACATATACGCAGGAGACCCTAGAAATTTGAGAACAACCGTGACTCCACTGTTATGTCAGCAACAGGATGCCCAGTTACATGTGATTATTGTCTCTGATGGGTGCACATTGGTATGAGGGATACCGGTCAAGCCTTGATGGGAAGAGATTAGCGGAGCCAAATCAAGTTGAACTGGTTGGAAATTTTTTAAATCTCTGACTGCATCTTTCAGGAAGTCTTGAACAGATACAAAGACATGTTCCCGAATGAGTTGGGTCAAATAATGGAGGTAAAGACTTAGGATTTATGCCAACCCAGACTCAACACCTGGGGCCTATTGTGCAGCAGCGCCCAAACCCCGACCAATGAGAGCTCAGCGCTCGGTGCACAGTGGCACAATAGTTAGCACAGTTGCCTCACATCGCGAGGAACCTGGGTTCAATTCCGATCTTGGATGACTGTGTGGCATTTGCACGTTCTCCCAGTGTCTGCTTGGTTTCCTCCGGATGCTCCGGTTTCCACCCACAGTCCAAAGATGTGCAGGTTAGGTGGATTGGCCATGATAAATTGCCCCTTAGTATCCAAAGGTTAGAACATAAGAACATAAGAATTAGGAACAGGAGTAGGCCATCTGGCCCCTCGAGCCTGCTCCGCCATTTAATGGGATCATGGCTGATCTTTGTGGACTCAGCTCCACTCTCCGGCCCGTACACCATAACCCCGAATCCCTTTATTCTTTAGAAAGGCATCTATCTTTTTCTTAAAAACGTTTAAAGAAGGAGCCTCAACTGCTTCACTGGGCAAGGAATTCCAGAGATTCACAACCCTTTGGGTGAAGAAGTTCCTCCTACACTCCATCCTAAATCTACCTCCCCTTATTTTGAGGCTATGCCCACTAGTTCTGCTTTCCCCAACCAGTGGAAACAACCTGCCCGCATCTATCCTATCTATTCCCTTCATAATTTTATATGTCTCAATAAGATCCCCCCCGCATCCTTCTAAACTCCAATGAGTACAGTCCCAGTCTACTCAACCTCTCGTCATAATCTAATCCCCTCAACTCTGGGATCAACCTAGTGAATCTCCTCTGCACTCCCTCCAGTGCCAATATGTCCTTTCTCAGGTAAGGAGACCAAAACTGAACACAATACTGCAGATGCAACCTCACCAACACCTTAGACAATTGCAGCATAACCTCACCAGTCTTGAACTCCATCCCTCTAGTAATGAAAGACAAAACTCGATTAGCCTTCTTAATCACCTGTTGCACCTGCACACCAACTTTTTGCGACTCGTGCACCAGCACACCCAGGTCCCTCTGCACAGCATCTTACCGTTTAAATAATAATCCATTCTGCTGTTATTCCTCCCAAAATGGATATCCTCACACTTGGCAACATTGAATTCCATCTGCCAGACCCTAGCCCATTCACCTAACCTATCCAAATCCTTCTGCAGACTTCCGGTATCCTCTGCACTTTTTGCTTTACCGCTCATCTTAGTGTCGTCTGCAAACTTTGCCACATTGCACTTGGTCCCCAACTCCAAATCGTCTATGTAAATTGTGAACAACTGCGGGCCCAACACTGATCCTTGAGGGACCCCACTAGTTATAGGTTGCCAACCAGAGAAACACCCATTTATCCCCACTCTCTGCTTTCTGTTAGTTAACCAATCCTCTACCTATGCTACCACTTTACCCTCAATGCCATGCATCTTTAGTTTATGCAGCAACCTTTTGTGTGGCACCTTGTCAAAAGCTTTCTGGAAATCCAGATATACCACATCCATTGGCTCTCCGTTATCTACTGCACTGGTAACGGCCTCAAAAAATTCTACCAAATTAGTCAGACACGACCTACCCTTTGTGAACCCATGCTGCGTCTGCCCAATGGGACAATTTCCCTCCAGGTGCCCCGCTATTTCCTCCTTAATGATAGATTCCAGCATTTTCCCTCCAACCGAAGTTAAGCTTACCGGCCTATAATTACCCGCTTTCTGCTGACCTCCTTTTTTAAACAGTGGTGTCATGTTTGCAACTTTCCAATCCTCTGGGACCACCCCAGAGTCTAGTGAATTTTGATAAATTATCACTAGTGCGTTTACAATTTCCCTAGCCATTTCTTTTAACACTCTGGGATGCATCCCATCAGGGCCAGGAGACCTGTCTACCTTTAGCCCCATTAGCTTGCCCAATACTGCCTCCTTAGTGATTACATCATTATGACAGGCCAACAAGAGGCGAGGCCACGTTGGATTTGGTTTTGGGTAATGAACCAGGCCAGGTGTTGGATTTGGAGGTAGGAGAGCACTTTGGGGACAGTGACCACAATTCGGTGACGTTGACGTTAATGATGGAAAGGGATAAGTATACACCGCAGGGCAAGAGTTATCGCTGGGGGAAGGGCAATTATGATGCCATTAGACGTGACTTGGGGGGGATAAGGTGGAGAAGCAGGCTGCAAGTGTTGGGCACACTGGACAAGTGGGGCTTGTTCAAGGATCAGCTACTGCGTGTTCTTGATAAGTATGTACCGGTCAGGCAGGGAGGAAGGCGTCGAGCGAGGGAACCGTGGTTTACCAAGGAAGTGGAATCTCTTGTTAAGAGGAAGAAGGAGGCCTATGTGAAGATGAGGTGTGAAGTTTCGGTTGGGGCGATGGAGAGTTACAAGGTAGCGAGGAAGGATCTAAAGAGAGAGCTAAGACGAGCAAGGAGGGGACATGAGAAGTATTTGGCAGGAAGGATCAAGGAAAACCCAAAAGCTTTCTATAGGTATGTCAGGAATAAGCGAATGACTAGGGAAAGAGTAGGACCAGTCAAGGACAGGGATGGGAAATTGTGTGTGGAGTCTGAAGAGATAGGCGAGATACTAAATGAATATTTTTCGTCAGTATTCACTCAGGAAAAAGATAATGTTGTGGAGGAGAATGCTGAGCCCCAGGCTAATAGAATAGATGGCATTGAGGTACGTAGGGAAGAGGTGTTGGCAATTCTGGACAGGCTGAAAATAGATAAGTCCCCGGGACCTGATGGGATTTATCCTAGGATTCTCTGGGAGGCCAGGGAAGAGATTGCTGGACCTTTGGCTTTGATTTTTATGTCATCATTGGCTACAGGAATAGTGCCAGAGGACTGGAGGACAGCAAATGTGGTCCCTTTGTTCAAAAAGGGGAGCAGAGACAACCCCGGCAACTATAGACCGGTGAGCCTCACGTCTGTAGTGGGTAAAGTCTTGGAGGGGATTATAAGAGACAAGATTTATAATCATCTAGATAGGAATAATATGATCAGGGATAGTCAGCATGGCTTTGTGAAGGGTAGGTCATGCCTCACAAACCTTATTAAGTTCTTTGAGAAGGTGACTGAACAGGTAGATGAGGGTAGAGCAGTTGATGTGGTGTATATGGATTTCAGCAAAGCGTTTGATAAGGTTCCCCACGGTAGGCTATTGCAGAAAATACGGAGGCTGGGGATTGAGGGTGATTTAGAGATGTGGATCAGAAATTGGCTAGCTGAAAGAGGACAGAGGGTGGTGGTTGATGAGAAATGTTCAGAATGGAGTACAGTCATAAGTGGAGTACCACAAGGATCTGTTCTGGGGCCGTTGCTGTTTGTCATTTTTATCAATGACCTAGAGGAAGGCGCAGAAGGGTGGGTGAGTAAATTTGCAGACGCTACTAAAGTCGGTGGTGTTGTCGATAGTGTGGAAGGATGTAGCAGGTTACAGAGGGATATAGATAAGCTACAGAGCTGGGCTGAGAGGTGGCAAATGGAGTTTAATGTAGAGAAGTGTGAGGTGATTCACTTTGGAAGGAATAACAGGAATGCGGAATATTTGGCTAATGGTAAAGTTCTTGAAAGTGTGGATGAGCAGAGGGATCTAGGTGTCCATGTGCATAGATCCCTGAAAGTTGCCACCCAGGTTGATAGGGTTGTGAAGAAGGCCTATGGAGTGTTGGCCTTTATTGGTAGAGAGATTGAGTTCCGGAGTCGGGAGGTCATGTTGCAGCTGTACAGAACTCTGGTACGGCCGCATTTGGAGTATTGCGTAAAGCTCTGGTCACCGCATTACAGGAATGATGTGGAGGCTTTGGAGCGGGTGCAGAGGAGATTTACCAGGATGTTGCCTGCTATGGAGGGAAAATCTTATGAGGAAAGGCTGATGGACTTGAGGTTGTTTTCGTTGGAGAGAAGAAGGTTAAGAGGAGACTTAGTAGAGGCATACAAAATGATCAGGGGGTTGGATAGGGTGGACAGTGAGAGCCTTCTCCCGCGGATGGAAATGGCTGGCACGAAGGGACATAACTTTAAACTGAGGGGTAATAGATATAGGACAGAGGTCAGAGGTAGGTTCTTTACGCAAAGAGTAGTGAGGCCGTGGAATGCCCTACCTGCTACAGTAGTGAACTCGCCAACATTGAGGGCATTTAAAAGTTTATTGGATAAACATATGGATGATAATGGCATAGTGTAGGTTAGATGGCTTTTGTTTCGGTGCAACATCGTGGGCCGAAGGGCCTGTACTGCGCTGTATTGTTCTATATATCTATATAATCATCTCAAGGTCCTCACCTATCATATCCTTATTTCCTTCAGTCACTGGCATGTTATTTGTGTCCTCCACTGTGAAGACTGACCCAAAAATCCTGTTCAGCTCCTCAGCCATTTCCCCGTCTCCTATTATTAAATCTCCCTTCTCATCTTCCAAAGGACCAATATTTACCTTAGCCACTCTTTTTTGTCTTATATATTTGTAGAAGCTTTTACTATCTGCTTTTATGTTCTGAGCCAGTTTACTTTCATAGTCAACCTTACTCTTCTTTATGGCTTTTTTTGTAGCTTTCTGTTGTCCCCTAAAGACTTCCCAGTCCTCTAGTCTCCCACTAATTTTTGTCACTTTGTATGTTTTTTCCTTCAATTTGATACTCTCCCTCACCTCCTTAGATATCCACGGTCGATTTTTCCCCTTTCTACCGTCTTTCTTTTTTGTCGGTATGAACCTTTTCTGAACACTGTGAAAGATCGCTCGGAAGGTTCTCCACTGTTCCTCAACTGCTTCACCATGAAGTCTTTGCTCCCAGTCTACATTAGCTAGTTCTTCTCTCATCCCATTGTAATCGCCTTTGTTTAAGCACAAAACACTAGTGTTTGATTTTGCCTTGTCATTCTCCAACTGTATTTTAAATTCCACCATATTGTGGTCGCTCCTTCCAAGAGGATCCCGAACTATGAGATCATTAATCAATCCTGCCTCAGAACACAGGACCAGATCTAGGACCGCTTGTTCCCTTGTAGGTTCCATTACATACTGTTCCAGGAAATTATCCCGGGCACATTCGATAAACTCCTCCTCAAGGCTACCTTTACCAACCTGGTTAAACCAATCGATATGCAGATTAAAATCTCCCATGATAACTGCTGTACCATTTCTACATGCATCCGTTATTTATTTGCTTATTGCCTGCCCTACCATCCTGTTACTATTTGGTGGCCTATAGACTACTCCTATCAGTGACCTTTTCGCGTTACTATTCCTGATTTCCACCCAAATTGATTCAACCTTGTCCTCCATAGCACCAATATCATCCCTTACTATTGCCCGGATGCCATCCTTAAACAACAAAGCTACACCACCGCCCTTACCGTCCATTCTATCCTTTCGTATAGCCTGATACCCTTGGATATTTAATTCCCAGTCGTGACCATCTTTTAACCATGTTTCAGTAATGGCCACTAAATCATAGTCATTCACGATGATTTGCACCATCAACTCATTTACCTTATTTTGTATACTACGAGCATTCAGGTAAAGTACACTTATGCTGTTTATTATGTCTTTGTTATGAATCCTAACACCTTGATCAGTAACTTTTCGCAATTTATTTTTCCTCTTACCCTTTCTCCTAATTTTCCTTGTCTTTGAACGCATATCTCTACATAATAACCTGTCACGTAACCTGCTGCCTTGATCTCCATTAACCATTATACTGTCCATAGCTTTACACTTCCCTTCCCCCCAACTTGCTAGTTTAAAGTCCTTGTGACCAACCTATTTATTCTATTCGCTAGAACACTGGTCCCAGAATGGTTCAGGTGAAGACCGTCCCAACGGTACAGGTCCCTCCTGCCCCAGTACTGATGCCAATGCCCCATGAAATGGAATCCCTCTTTCCCGCACCACTCCTTTAGCCACGTGTTAACTTCTCTAATTTTCTCAACCCTATGCCAATTGGCACGTGGCCCTGGAGGACCTGTTCTTTAATTTAGTCCCTAGTGTTTGATAATCCCCAAACAGGTCCTCTTTCCGAGTCTTACCTATGTTGTTAGTCCCAACGTGGACCACAACAACTGGATCCTCCCCCTCCCTCTCCAAAATCCTTTCAAGCTGATCAGAGATGTCCCTCACCCTGGCACCGGGCAGGCAACATACCATGCGGGACTCTCGATATGGCTTACAAAGGATGCCATCAATCCCCCTAATTATATCCCCCTACAACTACCACTTGTCTTTTTGCTCCCCCCTCTTGAATGGCTTCCTGTACCACGGTGCAGTGGTCAGTCAACGCATCCTCCCTACAGCCCTCTTCCTCATCCACACAGGGAGCAAGTACCTCATACCTGTTGGACAAGGTCAAGGGCTGAGGCTCCTCAACTCCTAAACTCAGGATCCCCCTACCTGCCTCCCTTGCAGTCACACCACTCTGTCCCTGACCACTGTCCAAATTAACAGAACTTATTCTACTGGGTGTGACTGCCTCCTGAAACAAAGCGTCCAGGTAATGTTCCCCCTCCCTGATGTGCCGCAGTGTGTGCAGCTCGGTCTCCAGCTCATCAATTCTGAGCCGAAGTTCCTCGAGCAGCCAACACTTGCTGCAGATGTGGTCACTGACGGTCTCAATGGGATCCACCAGTTCCATCATCATACAGCAACAGCACATCACCTGTCCAGCCATATTCAACTAGTTAATTAATTTACATTTTAAATTTGTTTTTAATTTTCTTTATAGAACCTCAAGGATAAATCCGAACACCAACAAAAACACAGCCACTCACCCAAACTCAGTCACTCACCTAAACTCAGATGCACTCTGTTCCAATCAGCACTCAGTCACTCACCTAAACTCAGATGCACTCTGTTCCAATCAGCACTCAGTCACTCACCTAAACTCAGATGCACTCTGTTCCAATCATCACTCCGTGACTAAAGGCACTCCTGCCACACCTTTTGTGCACTCACCTCTCCCAGCACTGTCCCGGCTCTCTCATCCCGCGCTTTTTAAATCTCCCAGCTCTCTCCTCCGGCGCTGTTTTCGCTGTCCCGGCTCTCTCTGCTCCTGCGCTGTTTTCGCTGTCCCGGCTCTCTCCTCCCGCACTTTTTAAATCTCCCGGCTCTCTCCTCCGGCGCTGTTTTCGCTGTCCCGGCTCTCTCTGCTCCCACTAGAGACTTTAGGCTGGAATCTTCCGCCCCTCCCGCCGCAAGAACGCCACGGACGAGACGTCGACAATGGAAAAATCCATTGACCTCGAGCGGGACTCTCCAGTCGCCGGGCGAACATAGCCAGAGAATCCCGCCCTCTGTGCCTGTACGTAAATTACCCCTGTCAGTTATCAATAAACACTTTATTCTTCATTACCACCATCTCCCTAGTTTTGCCTCAAACTACCACAACAAGGTACCTTCCCTGGGGCTCCTGGATCAAGAGGTCGGCCCTCTGGAACACGCCATTGGTGATCATCTTAATGCAGCAATGAGCCGCAGACTGGGAGATCCCAAACATACCCCAGTGGATCCATAGAATGATCCTGAGGTGCAGATGTTCCGCAACACAATGGCCTTCAATGCAACTGGCATTGGCTGGCCATCTCCACCCATGGGGTTTAGCTCATCCTTCACCTTGGCACAGATCTTTGTGACTGTCCCCTGCAGATGTGCAATCTTCGGTGACACTGCTATTCTGACATCTGAAGTCTTGGATTCTGGACCCACTGTGGTGGGGAATTCTTTCTCCACACGCAGGAAGTTGGTTGTGTGCCCCCCTGTGCCCTTCTCCTCTGTCCCTCTGGTTGTTGCTGCCCATTTCTGCGGCTCGCTCTATCTCTGCTGCTCTCCTCTGTGGAGGAACCAAAACTGAGGAAACAAAGCTCAAGTCCTGTAGATTCCTCAGTTAACAGGGCCTCCTCTTCCACTCACACAAGTGTCCAAATTCCACTCTGGTCGTATGCCCCCACAGCTCTGGCACCTTTTCTCTACTGTTTATGCCAGAGTCAGGAGTGATTTCTCAGTTTTGCAGACTCTGAGTTAAGTCTGCACAATGATGTGATGTCTCAGCTGTAGCAGAGATGTCTGGGCTGACGGTAAGTGTTCGGCCAAGTACACAGTGTAATTAAGGAGCATGTTGGGTTCCAAAGACTCCAGCTTTGACATTTGTTGCAGTTGGATTTTTAAAGTCAGTTCCTTACAGTCTCTAACAGTGCTGAGCACTCGGGTAAACTCAAGGCTTTGATTCAGGGTGATTTAGCAGTTTGGATCAGAAATTGGCTAGCTGGAAGAAGACAAAGGGTGGTGGTTGATGGGAAATGTTCAGACTGGAGTCCAGTTACTAGTGGTGTACCACAAGGATCTGTTTTGGGGCCACTGCTGTTTGTCATTTTTATAAATGACCTGGAGGAGGGCGTAGCAGGATGGGTGAGTAAATCTGCAGATGACACTAAAGTCGGTGGAGTTGTGGACAGTGCGGAAGGATGTTACAAGTTACAGAGGGACATAGATAAGCTGCAGAGCTGGGCTGAGAGGTGGCAAATGGAGTTTAATGCAGAAAAGTGTGAGGTGATTCATTTTGGAAGGAATAACAGGAAGACTGAGTACTGGGCTAATGGTAAGATTCTTGGCAGTGTGGATGAGCAGAGAGATCTCGGTGGCAATGTACATAGATCCCTGAAAGTTGCCACCCAGGTTGAGAGGGTTGTTAAGAAGGCATACGGTGTGTTAGCTTTTATTGGTAGAGGGATTGAGTTTAGGAGCCATGAGGTCATGTTGCAGCTGTACAACACTCTGGTGTGGCCGCATTTGGAGTATTGCGTGCAATTCTGGTCGCCGCATTATAGGAAGGATGTGGAAGCATTGGAAAGGGTGCAGAGGAGATTTACCAGAATGTTGCCTGGTATGGAGGGAAGATCTTATGAGGAAAGGCTGAGGGACTTGAGGCTGTTTTCGTTAGAGAGAAGAAGGTTAAGAGGTGACTTAATTGAGGCATACAAGATGATCAGAGGATTGGATAGGGTGGACAGTGAGAGCCTTTTTCCTCGGATGGTGATGTCTAGCACGAGGGGACATAGCTTTAAATTGAGGGGAGATAGATATAGGACAGATGTCAGAGGTAGGTTCTTTACTCAGAGAGTAGTAAGGGCGTGGAATGCCCTGCCTGCAACAGTAGTGGACTCGCCAACACTAAGGGCATTCAAATGGTCATTGGATAGACATATGGACGATAAGGGAATAGTGTTGATGGGCTTTAGAGTGGTTTCACAGGTGGGCGCAACATTCTGGGCCGAAGGGCCTGTACTGCGCTGTAATGTTCTATGTTCGATGTTCTATGTTTTCTTTTTAAAACCTGTTTTCTTTCTTTTTATGTGTGTGGTTTAGCAGTGGTCAGGATACCTGCTTGAATTGGGCTCAGGTTGGCCACTGACAGACTGGCCATTACAGCGACCATTTCACATAATGAGATCTCTACTCCGCTGTGTTTCTCTGACGTTGTTACCAACTATCATCCGGGCGTCCCGTCCCGTAGCTTTGCCACCCAATGCCCGGGGACTTTTAAATTTCAAAAGTGCTATGTAAATGAAAATTGTTGTAAAGGCTTATTGCTCCTAATAGGCTTGAGGAAACAAGCTGGCTATCTCATTAAAGATGTGCAATTTTCAAGACTGAACAATTTTCTGCTTGGGGAGCACGATTTAGCGACACCAGGCAAACTGCTGTAATGTTGATGATGAGTTTCGCAGTGACTGTAGCGTTAGGTTTCATGGATCTGCTCCAACATTTTGTGCTATGAATTTAGTATCCTCTTCAGTTTATTGTGTTGACACCATTCTGTGGATAGAAGTGACAATCAATAGCTGTTGGGGTGATTTGCAGAGAAAAGATTCAGAAAGAAATTAAGTCGAGATGCATTCCTGGCATAAAGACAAGCTGTGAGGGGCACTCATGGACAGGAGAAAATAAATGTGAGGATAATTACATTCATAGAAAAGTGGGAGGAAGGCCATAGAGTTAAATGTTACAACATATTACAATATAATTTACAATACAGGAGCAAACTATTTGATTGGAGAGGTCTATGCCAGTATTCAGGTCCCATGTGAACATCCTGCCAAACTTTTTTATTTAACCCCATTGATACATCTTTCTATCCCTTTCTCCCCCGTATGCTTATTGATGTAATTCACCACAACTATTCCCTGTGGTGCAAATCTTACCACTCTTTTGTGAGATGCGTTTCACTTGAATTCCCTATTGGATTATTGGTAACATCCTTACATTTGATATGGAGCTGGCCCAGCCGGCAAGTGGCACTATTTTATATACATCTACCATCAAACTATTTCATAACCTTAAAGACCTCCCATCACGTCCCCTCGCAGTCTTTTGTCTAGAGAAAAAAGTCCCAGCCTGTTCAATCTTTCCTCTTGAGCATAACCTCTCAGTTCTGGTATCATTCAAGTAACTTTTCAAATGCCTTCTTCAATGTCTTTACCCCCTTTCTATAAAATGGAAACCAGAAATTATCAAAGTACGACAGACGGAATCTCCGTTCCTGAGATTTTCCAGCCGTGTTGTGTTCTCGTTTGGGTGCACCGTGGCCGGACAGTCTCGGGAAAGCCCTCCAGCGAGACACCCGACAGCCTCCATGCCTCCCAGGATTCTCTGAAATCCCGTGAGACGTCGGAGTCGGAATCCCGCCCCTAAATGGGCAGGACCGAATGACGCTTGCCGAAGGAGGTTGCAAATCTACTTTCGACCTACCTGCATGGGACCCAATGGCCTCTTTCGATTCTTCGCCTCCCCAGGGAGGCTGCAGTTGGGCGCCGATCAGTGCTGGTCCACACAAACATGGAGCAGGGGAACGGCACCCGGGGGTCTCCTAGGCCATCGGACACCCCTGGGTGGTCAGGGTAAGTGCCGGCTGGCTCCTGGCCCTCCTTCTGGAATGCGGGCACCTTGGCACTGCCACCCTGGCAGGTGGCGGCCAGTTTTGGGGGGGGGGGTATGGCGGAGGATTGGGTGTGGGGGTAATGGGGTGGAAGGGAGGGGCTGGCGTGCGGGATGGTGGGTAGGGGCAACCATATAGCTGCTGTCACTCTGAGAACGAGGGGCTGAGGTGGATGGTCAGTGGGGTGCACTGCAAAATGGCTGCTTTGCAGACCGTGCCAATGGTGGTCAGTGACTGGACACCACCCCAGTCCCATGGGGGGTCACCCCAGCCCCACGGTCTGTCCACCCGTCGCCCCTCCCAGCCAGCACCGCCAGTGTCAGGACCGCAGCCCACGGTCGCGCCTCTCTGTGTCCGACCTCCTTCATCTCCCTCATCAGCCACGGCAACTGTCTCTCGATTTTTAAAAGCACAAGTGAACCTCACCGTCAGGAATTCCCCCCCCATGGAGGCGGAGAATTGCAGAGGTCCCAGAGAATACCGGGGCGGGCCTGTCAGTGATATGCAAACGGAGTTTACTGTATGAGCGGAGTTGGTGCATTGACGCTGCTGTTGAGCTACTGGAGAATTGCAATTTGGCGTGAAACTGACACCTTCCACGATTCCGGTGTCAAAACCTATTCTCCACCCAATCGCGTTTCCCGATTCCTGTGTCGGCTTACGGAGAAATCCTCCCCTTGTATTGAAAACAGTGTGGAGAGAGAGGGAGGGAACAGCGGATCCGTTTCGAACACCACAGAGAGTGAGAGAGTGAATGGCAGAAGCTAGTCCGTGCCTCCAGAGTGGACCAGCTGCATTCTGAGAAAAATCAAAATTTGATTGAATAGGGAATCAGGTAATTGTATGGTTGGTGAGTGTTTTTCTTGTTTATTTTCCAAAGCTCTGGTAATTTATCAGCAAATGTCAAGATTTATTAGTAACAGGACGGTTTACCAACAGTAGTAAAGCTTATTCGTAGTTAAGGGCTTCAGTAATTATGAATCCATTAAGAACAATAAGTTAATTTTGACATAATAAAGATGGCAGGGCAGGTGATGTGTTGCGGCAGCAGTATGTGGAAGCTGAAGGATACCAGTGTTATCCAGGGCAATCACACCTGCTCTAAGTGTCTGTGACTCAAGGAGCTTTGGCTCAAAGCCATTGAAGTGGAGGCTAAGCTACAGACACTGCGACACTGAGGGAGGGGGAAGGTTACCTGGACGCCTTGTTCTAGAAGGCAATCATATTCCTCAGAACAAGTAGTTTGATTTGGTCAGCGGTCAAGTACAGGATGGTGTGAATAAGGTATGGGGATTAAGAAGGTAGAAGTGTATGAGCCTGAGCCCTTGCAATTGTCCATCAGGTTTGAGATTCTTGCAGCTGGTATGTTGAGAGTAGAGGCTTTTTTCAAATTATTGATTTACAGCATATGAGCATCATTGTCCAGGACAACATTTGTTACCCATCCCTAGTTGTCCTTGAGAAGATGGTAGTGAACTGCCTTCTTGAACTGCACAGTCCCTGTGTTGTAGATACACCCACAGAGCTGTTAGGGAGGGTGTTCCAGGATCGTGATGGCCACTGGGCTCTTACCTTTGTAAGGGTCCTTCCTGTTTATTCCCTGTTTATCCCTTATTTCCCCTTTCTTTAATTTTGCCGCTCTTATTTTGATCCATGGATGATTAATGAGCATGACTCTTTAAGGCAAGCACCCTTTAATTTTAATTCAAGCAGAGGAATCCAGAAGTTACAGGGGAGAACTTTGCTAGTCTCTGCTGGTTTAAACAGAAGCTGAAGACTTGCCAGCATCATTCAGAGAGATGGGTTGGGACTCAGTTTGATTGATTGGCTGGTGGCCAATTAATTGGCCCAAAAGGATGTGCTGTGCCTGGTAATAGGTGGCACTGGCATGCTTTTCAGAGTCCCAAAGTTTCAGTTTTGATTCTGGTAGCTCGGAAACAGGACTCTGCTAACTCTCTCCAGAAAAGGCTGATGTGAACTGACTAACTCTGTCTCTCCAGAAAAGCCTGCTGTGGGTGCTTTCTCTCTCCGGAAAGCCTGATGTGGGTGCTATCTTTCTCCAGAAAGCCTGCTGTGTGTGCTATCTCTCTCCGGAAAGCCTGATGTGGGTGCTGTCTCTCTCCGGAAAGCCTGCTGTGGGTGCTATCTCTCTCCAGAAAGCCTGCTGTGGGTGATAGCTCTCTCCAGAAAGCCAGCTGTGGGTGCTATCTCTCTCCAGAAAGCCTGCTATGGGTGCTACCTCTCTCCAGAAAGCCTGCTGTGAGTGCTATCTCTCTCCAGAAAGTGTATTGTGGGTGCTGTCTCTCCGGAAAGCCTGCTGTGGGTGCTATCTCTCTCCAGAAAGCCTGCTGTGTGTGCTATCTCTCTCCGGAAAGCCTGATGTGGGTGCTGTCTCTCTCCAGAAAGCCTGCTGTGGGTGATAGCTCTCTCCAGAAAGCCAGCTGTGGGTGCTATCTCTCTCCAGAAAGCCTGCTATGGGTGCTATCTCTCTCCAGAAAGCCTGCTGTGAGTGCTATCTCTCTCCAGAAAGTGTATTGTGGGTGCTATCTCTCCGGAAAGCCTGCTGTGGGTGCTATCTCTCTCCTGAAAGCCTATGAGCATTGCATTTCTGAAACTACAGAGGCCTGAATACAAACCACAAACTGAAGGCAAGTTTTGAAAAGAAGTAAGGTGCCTCCCCAGAAAAGCTTTGATACTTGAAGGGAACCTGTTTTATTTTCTCACTTAATCTTTCGATTTATCAAAGGGAGCACTGAAGGGAACCAGCTATTTCTGATAGGTAAAAGGATCATTGATTGAGCCATTTTGATGTAAATACTGAAGGCCATGTCAAAATTCATTTTAAAATAAATTCCTCCATACGCCCAGAACGCCTTGATCCACTGCAATTCGCATACCGCTGCAACGGGTCCACATCAGACACCATTTCCCTGGCCCTACACTCATCCCTAGAGCATCTCGAAAACAAGGACTCCTACATTAGACTCTTATTTATTGACTACAGCTCCGCCTTCAACACCATAATCCCAACCAAGCTCATATCAAAGCTCCAAAACCTAGGACTTGGCTCCCCACTCTGCAACTGGATCCTCGATTTTCTGACCAACAGACCACAATCAATAAGAATGAACAACAACACCTCCTCCACAATAGTCCTCAACACCGGCGCCCCGCACGGCTGCATACTTAGCCCCCTACTCTACTCCCTGTACACACACGACTGCGTGGCAAAACTCGGTTCCAACTCCATCTACAAGTTTGCTGACAATGCGACCATAGTGGGCCGGATCTCGAATAACGACGAGTCTGAATACAGGAGGGAGATAGAGAACCTAGTGGAGTGGTGTAGCGACAACAATCTCTCCCTCAATGCCAGCAAAACTAAAGAGCTGGTAATTGACTTCAGGAAGCAAAGTACTGTACACACCCCTGTCAGCATCAACGGGGCCGAGGTGGAGATGGTTAGCAGTTTCAAATTCCTAGGGGTGCACATCTCCAAAAATCTGTCCTGGTCCACCCACGTCGACGCTACCACCAAGAAAGCACAACAGCGCCTATACTTCCTCAGGAAACTAAGGAAATTCGGCATGTCCACATTAACTTTTACCAACTTTTACAGATGCACCATAGAAAGCATCCTATCAGGCTGCATCACAGCCTGGTATGGCAACTGCTCGGCCCAGGACCGCAACAAACTTCAGAGAGTCGTGAACACCGCCCAGTCCATCACACAAACCTGCCTCCCATCCATTGACTCCATCTACACCTCCCGCAGCCTGGGGAAAGCGGGCAGTATAATCAAAGATCCCTCCCACCCGGCTTACTCACTCTTCCAACTTCTTCCATCGGGCAGGAGATACAGAAGTCTGAGAACACGCACGAACAGACTCAAAAACAGCTTCTTCCCCACTGTCACCAGACTCCTAAATGACCCTCTTATGGACTGACTTCATTAACACTACACCCTGTATGCTTCATCCGATGCCAGTGCTTATGTAGTTACATTGTATATGTTGTGTTGCCCTATTATGTATTTTCTTTTATTCCCTTTTCTTATGTACTTAATGATCTGTTGAGCTGCTCGCAGAAAAATACTTTTCACTGTACCTCGGTACACGTGACAATAAACAAATCCAATCCAAGACTGCAAACACTGTCTAACTTCAGATTACAAAGTGTATAGCATGCAATAATGAAAGCATAGATTTGAAACATCCACAGTCTAACTAGAATCAAATGAAACAATTCAATGAAGGTCACAATAAGTTAACATGAATAAAATGAATCTGCCATTGTTCAAAATGTGAATAAGTATAGCAATCAGCAGAAACCAGATCTGATTAAAAGTGTAAGTCACATTCCAATACACAGCAAACACCCAAAGATGCAACATATTCACAGCTATGTTGCACATTGATGATTGAAAACTAACCTTCCAAGGGGTGCGGGGAGCCCTGGTGGGGTCCCCAATCAGGAACAACCATAGGTTCGCCCCAGGAAGAATGGATGGAGGATTTCAGAGCTGGTACCAGTTGGGAATTAGGAGGGTGGGAGATTTATTTATAGATGGGACTTTTGCGAGCTTGGGAGCATTGGAGGAAAAGTATAAGTTGCCCCGGGGAAATTTCTTGAGATATATGCAGGTGAGGGCGTTTACTAGACAACAGGTGAGGGAATTTCCGTTGCTCCCGACACAGGGGATACAGGACAGGGTGCTTTCAGGGGTGTGGGTCGGAGAGGGCAAGGTGTCAGAGATATACCGAGAGATGAGGGAAGAGGGGGAGGAGTCGGTGGGCGAACTAAAAGGAAAGTGGGAAGAAGAACTAGGGGAAGAGATAGAGGAGGGTATGTGGGCTGATGCCCTAAGCAGGGTAAATTCCTCTTCCTCATGCGCCAGGCTTAGCCTGATTCAATTTAAGGTGCTACATAGAGCACACATAACGGGAGCGAGATTGAGCAGGTTCTTTGGAGTGGAGGACAAATGTGGGAGGTGTGGCGGGAGCCCGGCAAACCACGCACATATGTTTTGGGCATGTCCGGCATTGGAAGGGTATTGGAAGGGAGTGACGGGAGTGATTTCGCGGGTGGTGAAGGCCCGGGTCAAACCAGGCTGGGGGTTAGCTCAATTTGGAGTTTCGGAAGAGCCGGGAGTGCAGGAGGCGAAAGAGGCCGACGTTGTGGCCTTTGAGTCCCTAGTAGCCCGGAGCAGGATCCTACTCATGTGGAAAGAGGCGAAACCCCCCGGACTGGAGGCCTGGGTAAATGATATGGCGGGGTTCATTAAACTGGAGCAGATAAAGTTTGCCCTGAGAGGATCGGCTCAAGGGTTCACCAGGCCGTGGCAGCCATTTCTCAACTACCTAGGGGAACGTTAGAGGGAAGACAGATGACCAGCAGCAGCAACCCAGGGGGAAGGGGGGGGGGAGGGGGGTTTAGTTTAGTTTAGGTCAAAGATAAAGGGGTTTTGTTACTTGTGTATTGTTAAAAATTTCTGTATTGTTATTGTTGCGTTTGCTTTGTAAGAGGGGAAAAATTGTTGTTTGGGAAAAAAATTTCAATACAACATATTTTAAAAAAAAAAGAAAACTAACCTTCCAATCGAATGCATTTGAGCCTCATCCAAGCCAATCAGCACATTACAGGAGTAGAAACTGATGGAGTCAGACTGATAACGTTTTCCTTAAAGATAAAGGTCCGGGCAGCCATTTTCCATTCCGGAATCACTCTATACTATTTACCTAACTACTCGCTATCCTTATTTTGTGTTTTCATATTTCTACTCTAACTCTAAAGTCTGCGCAAGCTGTTTGCTTTGAGCAAGAAACCATAACTGTATTTTGAAAGTTCAATTTGTTTGTAAACCACTAAGTTTAATTATATCTCTTGGAGCCTTCTGCAGGGGCTTTCTTGAGAACATTTGATTTGTAACCACAAGAATATTTCAAACTCTCAATTATAATCATTAGACACAATAAAAGATTTCATTTTGCACCCGAGACGTGTAGCTTAAATTTCTACTGAGTTAAAAGTGTATAAGAGACTACACTTAAACCGCTTGGTAGATTTCAACAATGCTGCATTCCTAAATTACAGAGAACCTGAATGAATGAATCTATAGAGAAGATCATTATAGGCTACAGAACAGAGACTTTAACCTGCAAGCTTGTTGTAAAGAGCGGAGTGCTAAAGAAACATCATCTATGGTTGTCTGTCCTGTGTGTACGTGTGTGTGTCCGTAGAGAGTGGGGGAAGTTAAAGTGGGAATTTGGTATTCGTTAGCAGTTAACCAATTGTATTTACTGCATATTACTTTAAAGCCCTTGTTATAGATAAACAGTAATTGGGCTTACATTTACAAACCTGGTGACTATAATTATTGGGCAGCCAGGGGCCAGAGGCTTAGGGTATTTTTTGGAATTATTGATTGTGACTCTGGGGCACGTGGGGCTAAAATTGGTCATGCACTAAGTCAGGGTGTTGTAACACCTTCCTCAGAGATGCCAGCCTCTCCGCCACTTGATGACCTGCCTCCTCACTTGCCCTCCAGCTCCAGGGTTTCCAGATCGTGGCTGGGTGAAGATCGCCAGTTTGGTACCCGACCACCATGATTGCTGTGGCTACATTTCTCATGCAGGTAAGTGCAGAGGTCCATGAACTGATGAAACCTTCACCTCCAACACCACAGCATACTGTCCTCAACTCAAACCATCCCCAAGAGGGTTGAGAACATTACCACCCCTTAGGGCATCTATATCTCTTTGATGGACCAGAGAGCTGCTGATTCATCTCTCCAGCCTTGAGATGCACTGGCTTATGTTTGCTCTCAGCCCTCCTGAAATCCACAGGCATGTTCACAACAATGGAGGATTCTGCATGATGCCCATTCAGTATCCACCCCTTCTGAGCGCAGAAGATCATTGAAAGAAAGGAGAAGAGAAATTGGTTGAAAATTATCCACAAAATCGAGTGTGGGGAATTAATAATGGGAAACAAGGAAACGACAGAAGCATTGTACAGGTGTTTTGCGTATGTTTTCACAGTGGAAGACTTAAAAAATGTCTCCCAAATGCTTGAAAATCAAGGACTGAAAGGGAAGGAATAAAGGGGAGAAGCTGCTGGGAAAACTACTCGACTCAAAGGCTGACAGGTTCCCAGGACCAGACGGTTTGCATCCCAGCCTTAAAAGAAGTGGCTGCAGAGATTTTTTTTCAAACGCATTTTATTCAAATTTGTATCAAATTAGGTTACAGTAAACACCCCGGGAAACATTCTTCCCAACAATCAACGACACAGTTTGTACAGATTTCCCCCCCACCCCCCCCCACCCCCCCTCCCCCCCCACCCCCCTGCGACAAACAGCTCCTCAAACACGGTCACAAACATCCCCCACCTTTTCTCAAACTCCCCTGCTGAGCCCCTTAACTCCTACTTTATCTTCTCCAACCACAGGCAGTCGTACAGGTCACCCAACCATGCTGCTACTCCCGGTGGCGATGCCGACCGCCACTCCAGCAAAATTCGCCGCCGTGCAATCAGAGACGGAGGCCAAGACATCGGCCTTCCACCTCTCCATGAGCTCCGGCTTCTCTGAAACCCCAAATATCGCCACCATAAGGTCCGGGTCCACTCCCTCCTCCACTATCCTGGCTAAGACCGCGCACACTCCCGCCCAGAACCTTCCCAATTTTTCACAACCCCAAAACATGTGCGCATGATTCGCTTGCCCCGCCCACACCTCTCACACTCATCTGCTACCCCCTGAAAGAACCCACTTATTCTCACCCGAGTCATATGCACCCTGTGCACCATCTTGAACTGTATCAGGCTCATCCTTGCACAAAAGAAGGTCCCGTTTACCCTTCTCAGTGCCTCACTCCATACCTTCCAATTGATCTCCATTCCCAACTCCGCTTCCCATTTCTCCTTGATCTTCACCACCCGCTCGCCTCCCTGCTCCCCCAGCCACTTGTATGTATCCCCAATTCTTCCCACCACTCCCACATCCGGAAGCAGCAGTCACTCCAGCAGGGTGCATCCCGGCAACCTAGGGAATGCCTTCCAGACCTTTCGTGCAAAGTCCCTAACCTGTAGATACCTGAACTCACTACCCCTCGGCAGCTCCACCCTCTCCCTTAGCTCCTCCAGACTGGTGAACCCTTCCTCCAAATTCAAATCCCTCACCTTGACGAGCCCCACTTCCCTCCACCTCCTGTATACACTATCCATCCCCCCGGCTCAAACCCATGATTCTCGCACAGCGGCGTTAGCACCGACATCCCTTCCACCCTAAAATGCCTCCTCAGTATCTTCACCGTGGACTGCACCACTGGGCTCCCTGAATACCTACTCGGAGCAATTGGCAATGCTGCCATCACCATAGCCCTCAAATTAGATCCCTTACAAGATTCTTCCTCCATCGTAACCCACTCTACCCTTTCTTCTTCCCACCACCACCGCACTTTGTCCACATTCGCCACCCAATAATAATGAAGCAAGTTTGGCAACGCCAACCCCCCCTTCTGCCTCTGCCTCTGTAGCAGGGTCCTCCCCACCCTCGGCACCTTCCACGCCCATACAAAGTCCGAAATGACTGTGTCCACTTTCCAAAAAAAGGCCTTTGGTATAAAGATCGGGAGAGCCTGAAAGATAAACAAGAACCTCGGCAGAATATTCATTTTCACCACTTGGACCCTCCGCGCCAACATTAAGTACAGTGGATCCCACCCCCTAAAATCCTCCCTGGCCTCCTCCACCAGCTTCATTAAGTTCCACTTATGGAGCCCCGTACATTCCCTCGCTAACTGAATCCCCAAGTACTTAAACCTATCCCTCACTACCGTAAATGGCATCCCCCCTAAATTAGCCCGCTGTCCCAGCTCATTCACTGGGAATACCTCGCTTTTCCCTACATTCAGCTTGTATCCCGAGAACCCTCCAAAACTCCCCAACAGGCCCATAATCCTTCCCATACTCTCCAACGGATCCGAAACATACAGCAAGAGGTCATCGGCATAGAGCGACACCCGATGCTCCCTCTGTCCCTTCATTATCCCCTGCCACACTGCCAACCCCCTGAGAGCCCTCGCCAATGGCTCTATGCCAGCGCAAACAGCAGCGGCGACAGCGGGCACCCCTGCCTCGTACTCCTGTGTAAGTCAAAGCTTTGTGAGCTCATATCATTCGTCCTCACCCTCGCTCTTGGGGCCACATACATCAACCGCACCCATACCATAAATCTCAGGCCAAACCTTCGAACAAGTACCGCCACTCACCTGATCGAATGCCTTCTCCGTGTCCATGGACACCACCACCTCCGGTACCAGAGCTCTCGACGGATTCATCACCACATTCAACAGCCGTCTTATATTGCTCGCGAGCTGCCTGCCCTTCACGAAGCCTGTTTGATCTTCTGCAACCACCCCCGGGACACAATCCTCCATCCTACCTGCCAACAACTTAGCCAATACTTTCACATCCGTGTTCAATAGTGATATGGGTCTATACGACCCACATTCCACCGGATCCTTCCCTTTTTTGGGGATTAGTGTGATTACTGCCTGCTTCATCGTCTCCGGCAACTCCCCCTTCTCCAGTGCTTCATTAAACGCCCCCAACAGATGTGGTGCCAGGTCCGCCGCAAATTCCTTATAAAATTCTGCCGGGTACCCATCCGGCCCAGGGGCCTACCTCGACTTCATACCCCTGATACTATCCAGCACCTCCCTCAGCCCCAGGGGCTCCTCCAACACCTGCCTCTTTGCTTCCTCCACCTGGGGAAATTCCAGCTCGTCCAGAAACCACCCCATGTCCCCCTCCTCTCCTCTTGGGTCTGCTTCATAATGTCCCTGGTAATACTCCCGAAATGCCTCATTTATCTTTCCTGGCTCTGACACCACATTCCCAGCCCCAGCCCGGATGTTTAATATTTCCCTGGACGCAGCCTGCCTCCGCAGCTGGTGCACCAGCATGCGGCTCGCCTTCTCCCCATACTCGTTTTGCACCCCTCTTGCCCTACGCAGTTGCCCTGCTGCCCTCCCTGTTGTCAACCTGTCAAATTGCCCCTGCAACCTTTTCCTCCTTGCCAATCCCTCCACGGTGGGCACCCTCGAATATTCCCTGTCCACCTCCACTATCTCGCTCACTAGACGGTCATGTTCCGCCCTCCTTTCCTTGTTCGCACGAACCGCAAATGAGATAATTTCTCCCTGGACTGCTGCCGTCAGTGCTTCCCAAAAAATGCCCGCCGACATCTACCATTCTGATTGAACTCCACATAATCCCTAATCGCCAACCACACATTATCACAAAAACCTCCATCCGCCAACAACCCCGAGTCAAACCTCCACCCCAGCCTCTGCTCTCGTCCCGTACTGAACCTAATATCCAGCCAGTGGGGTGCATGGTCCGAGATAACTATCCCCGCATACTCTGCCCCCTCCACCCCACCAAAATCTCTCGACTCACTACAAAGTAATCAATCCTCAAGTACACTTTATAGACGTGTGAAAAGAAGGAAAACTCCCTTCCCCTTGGGTTCTGAAAGCGCCAAGGATCCACCATACCCATCCTCTCCATAAACCCACCCAGCTCTCTTGCCATTCGTACCCTACCCTTCGACCTGGGGCTCGATCTATCCACCCTCGGCTCCAGGACACAGTTAAAATCAACTGGTATGTGGCCAAATCTGGGATTGCTGCCAGCAACCCCCTCATAAAACCCACATCATCCCAATTTGGGGCGTACAAATTTACCAACACTACCGGTGCCCCTTCCAATACCCCACTCACAATCACATATCTCCCACCTGGATCCCTCACCTCCTTCGCACTCACGAATCCCATTTTTTTGCTCATTAAAATCGCCACACCCCTCGATTTCAAATCAAACCCCGAGTGAAAAACCTGCCCGACCCACCCCTTCCTTAACCTAACCTGGTCCTTCACACGGAGGTGTGTCTCCTGCAAAAAGACAACCCCCGCTTTCAAGCTCCTGAGGTGCGCAAACACCCGCGACCTTTTAACCTTTTAACCGGCCCATTCAGTCCCCAGACGCTCCACGTTACCAACCTTACCGGAGGCTTATGCATCCAATACCACCTACCGTCCATCAGCTTCCCCACTTAACTCCTGCCCCTTTAATTCCACTCTGTACCTAGCCCATCCCAGATGGCCCCTTTCTTCGCCCTTGAGCATGTCATCTCTCATCCGCTGCCGTGTCGCAGAACCCCCCCCCCCCACACTTTTCCCCTTCCCTTTCTTCGCCCCCCCACTTCCCCTTTCCCCCTTCCCCCAGCCACCCCTCTTGGCCTTCTCCCCCACCACCTCACTTCCGTTCACCAGCATAACCTGCTAACGCGGCTGCCCCTGCCCAAAGGTACATCCTAACAACCTCCCCCTCCCTCTCCCCCCCACTCCTCAGCTCAAAGAAGAAGCCCTCCTGCTGGCCTTACCCTCCCCCACCCAAACAAGGACTTCTCCTGAACTCCAGGTAGGCTTCTCCAAAAGCAAACAAACAGATGTTAAACACAAACATTCCCATAAAACAGGAGGGAAATGGGAACATCCATCCCCACATAAACCTTTCACCCCTACAACTCCTTACAATCTCAACATTGAACAGAACCCCGCCCCCACAAAAAAAGGCAAAAATCCCCCAATCCCTACACCTACTTCAAACTTGCTCCCGACCATTACATAGTGCCAGCACCCCGGTAACAAGCATTGTCCACTCAGTTCTCCCCCAGTTTATGCTCTTTAATGAAGTCTTCGACCGCTTCTGGGGTCTCGAAATAATACTCACGGCCTCCGAACGTCACCCATAGTTTCGCCAGGTAGAGCACCCCAAACCTGATCTGCCGCCGGTACAGCACCGCCTTGGCCTTGTTGAAACCTGCCCGCCGTTTTGCCAACTCAGCTCCGATGTCCTGATAAATACGGACGTTATTTCCCTCCCAGTCGCAGCTACGCTTCTCCCTGGCCCACCGTAGAATTTTCTCTTTCTCCACAAATTGATGGAGTCTCACGATCACCACCAACGGCGGCTCCCAGCTCTAGGCTTTTGCCTCAGGGACCTATGCTCTCGGTCCACTTCAGGTTCCTTATCTCGCACCCCTTCTGCCACCAGCCCTGCCAGCATCCTCAAGACGTACCTCGTGGCATTCACACCTGCCACTCCTTCAGGCAGGCCCACTATTCGCAGGTTCTGTCTTCTCGAGGTATTCTCTTGCTCCTCAAGCTTTGCCCTCAGCGTTTTACAAAGGTCTCCTAGGAGCCCCACCTCCGCCTCCAGAGCCACCACACGATCAATGTGGTCCGAGATCACTCCTTCAATCTTCCGAATCTGTGACCCCTGCACCTCCAATCACCTCTCCATCCACTCCAAAGTACTCTTCAGGGGTGCCACAGCTTCTGCAATGGTCTTTGCATGATCCTCATGCATTTCTTTCCTCTGTTTATGGAATTCCTCCTTGATAAAAGTAATCAGTTCCTGTATCTGGGGTCTTACAGCTTGCCCCTCCCCCGCCTGCATGCTGGAAGAGATGGTCTGTGGAGCACAAGACTGTTTCAATTTTCCAGCCAAACCTCTCATTGTTTTCTGCCGGGTCTGGCGATCAGAAGACATACTATTCCAGGGGTAAACAACTCCTCTAACATTCACCTACGCCTTTTCATCAAGATTCTACCCGGATCTGGGTAAAAAGAGCCCTTTTTTGTGACTTTGAACAGGAACAGCCCTTTATGCGACCAATCAGTTCATGGTCACAAGCGGAAGTCATGGCTGCAGAGATAGCGGATGCATTGGTTATAATCTTCCAAAATTTCTCAGATTCTACTGGATTAGAAAATAGCAAATATAACACCTTTATTCAAGAAAGGAGGGAAGCAGAAAGTAGGAAACTACAGGCCAGTTAGCCTAACACCTGGGAAACAGTTGAAATCCATTACTAAGGAAGTTATAGCAGAATACTTTAAAAATCATAATGTGATCAGGCAGAGTCAACATGGCTTTGTGAAAGGGAAATTATGTTTACCTAATTTATTGAGGAAGGAACAAGCTAGGTGGGTAAAGGCGATGTGGTCAACTGGATTTTGAAAAGGCATTTGATAAAATGCCACATCAAAGGAAACCATAGCAAATAAGAAATCAAGGTGTAGGGGTAACATAGTAGCATGGATAGAGGATTGATTAGCTAACAGCAAACAGACAAAAGGAATAAATGGGGCATTTTTGGGTTGACAGCTGTAACTAATGGAGTGCCACATGGATCATTTCTGGGGCCTCAACAATTTACAATCTACATCAATGCTTGAATGAAATGACGGAATGCCTGGTAGCTAAATTTGTTGATGACACCGAGATAAGGTTTAACTCCTCCACGAGGAAATAAAATGCCTACAAAGTGATGTCGACAGGTTAAGAGAGTAGTCAAAAACCTGGCATTGGAGCATAATATGGGAAAATGTGAACTTATCCACTTAGCAGGAAGATGGAAAAGCAGTATTCTATTTAAATAGAGATTTCAGAACTCGGTGAAGTTAGTAGAGATGAGAAGTTACTACGCAGATGCAGCGAGGAAGGCAAATGGAATGTTGGCATTTATTGCAAGGGAAATGGAATATTGGCCATGATTTAGCACCCCTGTTGGCCATGCGTAGAGATCCCCTAAAGGCCACTAAAACTCATGAGCGGCCAAAAACGGGATTTGCGCTGGTGAGATCTCAGTTTGAGATCATCATTGCTTTCCACTGGTGACATAATCATTTCCATAGATTTTAATATACTATAATATGATTACCGGGCTTGATGCTGCAGCGTCCGCCCACAACATATCCTCCCCCCTCCCCCCACCCAAGGACAGGCCCTCTGGAGAGCCACATTGGGGGTTTCCCATTGTTTGGGGTGGGGAGGCGATGCTTGGCGGGGTGGGCTGCCTGCATTGGGGCGGTCCCTTTGAAGGGGGTGGGGGGGTGCCTGCGAACGGGGTGGAGCGGTGCCAGTGACGGGGATGGGGGCCACCCCGATGGCTGTAGGGGAGTTGGTGTTCCCATTCTGTGTGTGCGGGTTGGGGTGGTGTTCCCCTTGTCCG
Organism: Scyliorhinus torazame; assembly: GCF_047496885.1. NCBI lineage: Eukaryota > Metazoa > Chordata > Chondrichthyes > Carcharhiniformes > Scyliorhinidae > Scyliorhinus > Scyliorhinus torazame. The sequence goes on from NC_092723.1 coordinate 141,305,452, forward strand.
CTGAGAGGGTCCTGGCTTCCATGGGGAGGGTCCCGATCTCCATGGGGGATGGTCCCGATCTCCATGGGGTGAGAGGAGACCTTAAATTTAACTTTTAAAGGCCATTTTTAAAGGGCACCCTGATCTCAGAATCCCGGCTTTGCCTACCTGTTTAGGCCGAGGCCCCCCAGCTGGCTGTGTCACCCTTGCCAGCATTTTAAAATTGAACAGGATGCTGCCAAATTTTGTGCGAAAAGGCAACTGTGAAGTTGCCGAGGTTCGCACAGGTTTCCTTGCCTGATACAACTCTCTGGTGATTTGGGGAACATTGCAGTCAAAAGTAGGGAAGTTTGACTGCAGCTGTCTGTTGTGTTATGTACTCTGGGATAACACAGGCTGCAACTCGCTGCAGCTTTGACCAAAAGGTACAGTTTATATCTCCTTGTTTGAAAAAAGGCTATAATTTGTTGGAAGGAGTACAGAGAAGGCGCACATGCCTCATTCCTTTGGGATGAAGGGCTTATCATGTGAAGAAAGGTTGAACAAGTTGGGCCATTACCCACTGGAGCTTAGCAGAATGGGAGGTGATCTTACAGAAACATATAAGATCCGGAGGAACAGGGTGAATACCGGAAGGATGTTTCATCGTGTGGGGAGACTCCGGGGACACAGTTTAAGGATAAGTGGTCTCCCTTTTAAAATAGAGATGAGGAGATTTTATTCCTTCTCTCTGAGGGCCATTAACCTGTGGAATTCTCATCCTCAGAAAGAGGAAGAATATTAGTTCCAACTAATGTTTAAAACATAAACTCTGTTTTTCAATTCTGTGCCTCGAGAAATGAAACTCATTGATTTTTTTATTGTGCTTTTTTATGGCCTTATTAACCTGTGTTGCTACTTATACTGAGCTGTGAATGTATATCCCTCTATTCCTATGCCCTATGCAGACACTTATATTCCAAGGAGTACGTGGTCTCCTTTTTCTTCCCACCAAAAGGTATACCTCATATGTATTGAAGTCCAATTGCCATTTGCCCACCCATTCGACAAGCTTATTAATGTTTTCCTGTATTTTACTCCAGTTCTTTGTATTACCAACGGCACCCCCCAGTTTGGTGCCATCTGCAAATTTCAAAATTACACCTCTCGATGCCCAAGTCCAAATCATTTATGTAACTGATGAACAACAGTGGTCCCAGCACTAATTCTTGTGAAATGCCAATTCCCACTCTTTACCCCCTGTTAAAGGTGAAAATAAAGAAAACCCATTGATATAGAGGGTGGGATTCTCCGATCTCGTTCGTTGCCGCCCCGTTACGAGAGAGAACAGAGAATTTGGCGTGCCAGCCAAAACTCCATTCACTTCCAGCAGAACTGGAGAATCCCGACCATGAGCGAGGTCGGTGAACCTGACCAGCATCTTTTGTGATCTGAGGACTTAACTAAAAAACACAGCATTCTGGAGCCCATCAACGGGGTTGCACTGACCCCCACTGTTGGTCTGATACAAAAGCATTTTAAATCCAATCAAATAGTTTTGAAGTGTGTTCTCCGCAGTAATGTAGGAAATGCAGCCACCAATCTGCACACAGCACGATCCCACAAACAGCAATGTGATATTGGCCAACATTGTAGTGATATTGGGCGAGGGATAAATATTGACCAGTACACCAGGAAGAACTCCCTGACTGTTATTCAAAGTGTCATGGGATCTTTTACATCGACCTGAGAGGCATGTGGTTTAAATGCAAGTAGCCCAGGAATACTGGACAGATATCATTTGCTTTAACAGCTGGGACTACAGGTTGCCAACTCTCCTAAATGGACCTCATTGAATAGCAGATCAGACTCGATGGACCGAATGACCTACTTCTGATCCAACGCCTCGTGGTCTCATAGACCTGGAATTATAGGAATTAAATGTTACTCTCCAGAACACACCTGTGGTCAACACACAGCAGTAATATCTTTAAAATATGTATGTTTATTTGAGCACATTTGAAAACTGTTGTATACTAATTGTACAAATATTGGAAAGGTGAAGATAAGGGTATTTGTCCAGCTGGGGAGAGCTAGGCTCCATATCGTCCGATGAAACCTCGAGGCATATGCCAATCAACATTTGCCACTATTTTGTATGAAACCAATTAAGCTGAATCAAACGAACTGTGGTACAAGTTAAAGGGGCAGCCCATTAAAGGGGTACTGCATTAAACAAAAACAAATCACACAAACGTAAAGGGTGGGATTCTCCGACTTCCTGCTGGGTTGGAGAATCGCTGGGGGGTGGCATGAATCTCGCCCCGCCGCCCCGATGCCGGCTGCCGAATTCTCTGGCTCTGGGGTTTTGGCGGGGACGGGAATCGCGGCGATCGGCACCCGCCCCCCCGGCGATTCTCCGCCCCGCGATCGGCAGAGCGGCCGCCCGTATTCGGCCGGTCCCGCCATGTAAATCAAACCAGGTCCGTACCGGCGGGACCTGGCTCGACGGGTGGCCTGCAGAGTTCTAGCCCCCGGGGAGTGCCCCCACAGTGGCCTGGCCCACGATCGATGCCCACCGACCCGCGGGCGGGCCTGTGCCATGGGGGCACTCTTTCCCTCTGCGCCGGCTGCTGTCAACCTCCGCCATGGCCGGTGCGGAGAAGATCCCCCCTGTGCATGCGCTGGGATGATGCCAGCACACGCCGGCACTCCCGCGCTTGCGCCAACTCGCGTTCCGGCCGGCAGAGGTCCTTCGGCGTCGGTTGGCACGGCGCCAAGCTCTTCCGCGCCGTCTGGAGGATTCCGCACCTTCCAGGCGGCCCAACGCCGGAGTGGTTCACGCCACTCCTCGACGCCGGTACGGCTTGCCCGCTGGATAGGGAAGAAACCAAGACATCAAACTAAAATGTGATTAATGAGGTTGATAAGGCAGTCAAGACCCCACGGTGCCCACTGAGCACGGGTGGCCTCGACAATGCCAGTGGACGCTGCATGCTCCCTTTCCATGGACACTTGGCCGTGAATATGGCCATGGTAGAGGGGCGAACGGTTGGGTCGGAGGATCCACTCAGTCGCCCGCTGCCTGGACCTTTTGATGGTGAGTTTGGACAGGCCCAGGAGCAGATTCACGAGGAGGTCCTACTCCTTCCCCGCCCCTCCCCACACTCTCCGCAGATCAGGGGCATGGGGCTGAAGTGCAAACAACACTTTGACAAAAGATTCTTTAAATAACTGAAAAGGGGGCACTGTCTACAACAACTTATATCCACATAGTCCACGGACTCCACAAGGTCGCAAACAGGGCAGACACCTGGTGTTGTCCCTTGCTTCTCCCGGAAGGATTTCGCTGCCGTTGTCGTCTCGTGCTCACTTCCGCTTCAGCCATTCGTCCCGTCTTCCGCCTGTATTCTCCTTTTTCTCTGTTCCTGTGGATGCCACGTTTGTTAACGTTTCCCTGCCCCCCCCCCCCCCCCCCCCACCACCCCCCACCTCCCTGGTTGTCCTCTATTGTTCCTTGTCTCTTCCCTCTTCCCTCCCCTCCCCCCACTTCTGCACCACCTCCCCCCCTATGGTTCGCCTTTCATTTCATTTCATTTCATAGAATCATAGAATTTACAGTGCAGAAGTTTCCTTCCTCTTAGGTTTAGCTGCTATATCCCCCCCCCCCCCCCGGGTCTATCTCTCTCTCTCATGCTTTGGCTGCTTTCCCCTGGTTCTTGGCTACCTGGCTATTCTTCCGCTTGTTCGTTGGCCACAAACAGGTCTGGGAACAATTGGGTGAATGGCTCCCACGTTCTGTGAAAACCGTCGTCTGACCCTCGGATGGCGAATTTGATTTTCTCCATTTGGAGAGATCCCGAGAGGTCGGACAGCCAGTCTGCAGCTTTGGGTGGTGCTGCTGACCGCCAGCCGAACAGGATTCCACGGCGGGCGATCAGGGAGGCAAAGGCAAGGGCATCCGCCCTCCTCCCCAAGAATAGATCTGGCTGGTCTGAAACCCCGAAGACCGCCACTTTCGGGCATGGCTCCACCCTCATCCCCACCACTTTAGACATTGCCTCGAAGAAGGCTGTCCAGTACTCCACAAGTCTGGAGCAGGACCAGAACATGTGGGCGTGGTTGGCTGGGCCTCCTTGGCACCATTCACATCTATCCTCCACCTCCGGGAAGAACCTACTCATATGGGTTCTTGTTAAGTGGGCTCTATGTACCACTTTTAGTTGCATCAGGCTGAGCCTTGCGCACGTGGAGGTGGAGTCGACCCTATGCAGTGCTTCGCTCCAGAGTCCCCACCCTATTTCGATCCCCAGGTCCTCCTCCTACTTCATTCTTGTTGCGTCCAATACGGTGTCGGCCCCTTTTACCAGTCGGTCATACATGTCACTACAGTTCCTTTATCTAGTATGCTTGCGTCCAGTAACTCTTCCAGTAGTGTCTGTCGTGGTGGTTGTGGGTATGTCCTTGTCTCCTTTCGTAGAAAGGTTTTGAGTTGCATGTACCTTAGCTCGTTCCCCCTGGCTAGCTGGAATTTCTCTGCCAGTTCGTCCATTGCTGCGATCCTGCCGTCTGTGTATAGGTCCCTGACTGTCAGTGTCACTCTGTCCTGTCCCCACCTTTTGAAGGTGGCGTCAGTCAGCGCTGGTGTGAACCTATGGTTGTTGCAGATGGGAACTTTGTCCGACAATTTGGTCAGGCCTAATTGCTGCCGTAGTTGGTTCCAGGATTGGAGGGTGGCAATTTCCACCGGGCTGCTGGAGTGTTTTTTGGGTGGGGATGGGAGAGCCACCGTGGCGAGGGCCCGGAAGGAGGTCCCCATGCAGGAGGCCTCTTCCGCGCCCACCCACCCGGCTTCTGGCTCCTTGATCCATCCCGTTATTCGCTCGGCCGTCGCCGCCCAGTGGTAGAATTGTAGGATTGGGAGGGCTAGGCCCCCCCCTGGATTTTGTTTTTTGTAGGACCTTCTTTGGGATCCTAGCATTCTCCCCCTGCCCGTGCCCCCCCCCCTCCATATGAACGCCATGATTAGTTTGTCTAGTGCGTTGAAAAAGGACTTGGGGATGTAGATTGGGATGGATCTAAGTAGGAAGAGGTACCCGGGCAGTATGTTCATTTTGATCGTCTGGACTCTCTCCGCGAGGGAGAATGGGAGTGCGTTCCATCTTTGCAGGTCCTTTTTTACTTCCTCTGTCAGACTGATTAGGTTCCATTTGTGGATCTCTTTCCAGTCATGGGCTATTTGGATCCCCAGGTAGCGGAATTTGTGTCGGGCTTGTTTAAACGGCAGTCCCGTTAGTGCTGCCCCCCCCACACTCCTCCCCTTCCTTGTGGGTGTACCGGGAAGATCTCGCTTTTGCTCATGTTGAGGTTGTAGCCCGAGAAGGCGCCAAACTCTTACAGGAGCGCGGTGATTCCGTCCATGCTGCTTTGTGGGTCCGAAATGTAGAGGAGCAGGTCATCTGCATAGAGTGAGACTCTGTGCTCTCTGCCTCCCCTTCGGATCCCCCTCCAGCTTTTTACCGCTCTGAGCGCAATTGCTAATGGCTCGATCGCAAGGGTGAACAGCAGCGGGGACAGTGGGCATCCTTGTCTGGTGCCCCTATGCAGCTGGAAGTTTCGGGAGTTGGTGTTGTTGGTCCGTACGCTCGCTCCTTTACCCAGGAGGTGAAGCCTGTTCCAAGCCCGAACCGCTCCATTACCTCTATGAGGTATTTCCATTCGACCCTGTCGAAGGCCTTTACTGCCTCTAGGGAGATGATCACCTCTGGTTTTCTCTCCCCGGGTGGGGTCATTATCACGTTTAGCAGGTGCCTGATGTTCGAGGTAAGCTGTCTACCTTTGACAAAACCCGTCTGGTCCTCTGCGACCATCTCTGGTACGCAGTCTTCCAGCCTTTTGGCTAGGAATTTGCCCAGTATTTTGGCATCTGCGTTCAGCAGTGAGATGGGTCTATATGACCCACATTCCGTTGGGTCTTTATCTTTCTTAGGTATCAGCGAGATTGAGGCCTGTGCTAGCGTAGGTGGTGGTGTGCCCCTCGCTGGCGAGTCTCTGAACATTTCCCGCAGATGCGGGGCCAGTGCTGTCGCAAATGTTTTGTGGAAGTCCGCCGGGAACCCGTCTGGTCCCAGCGCCTTCCCCGTCTGCATGGAGCTAATGCTGTCCATGATCTCTCCCAGTGCTAGTGGTGCTTCCAGGCCCTGTTTTCTGCCCTTCCCCACGATTGGTATGTCCAGTCCATCAAGGAACCGTTTCATCCCAGACTCCCCCATTGCAGGCTCTGAGGTGTACAGCCCTTGGTAGAAGGCCTTGAAGGTTTTGTTAATCTTTTCTGTTTCTGTTTCTAATGTGCCTCTGGTATCTCTGATTTGTGCAATTTCTCTGGTGGCTGCCTGCTTGCTCAGCTGGTGTGCCAACAGGCGGCTGGCTTTGTACCCGTGTTCGTATACAGTCCCACTTGCCTGGCGGAGTTGATGCACTGCTTTCCTGGTGGAGAGCAGATCAAAGTTCCTTTGTAACTCTTTCCTCTCCGCCAGGAGCTCTACGGTCTGGGCCTCAGAGTATTTACGGTCTACCTCCAGTATGGAGTCAACTAGCTGCTGCCTAGCCGCCCTTTCCTCCCTATCTCTTCGAGCTTTGAAAGCGATAATTTCCCCTCTTACTGTCATAATATCCACTCATGTATATAATGAGATGCAGTCAGGCAGTGATTGACACATAGGATGACCAGTAAGCACAGCACAGCCAATCACCAGACAGGACACTACCACTATAAAGCCAGAGGACACTAGGTTTCCCGCTCTCTCGGGACCCAGCTACTGAGACAGTCAGAGTCCACGAGCTAGCAAGCACAAACACCATGCGGTAGCTAGTAAGTCTGGTCAGGCTACTGCAAGGTCACTAGTCAGATCAGTAGTGTCGACCCACAGCTGAATATGTACAGCAGTTCATCTAGTTGAATAAAACAGTGTTGGATCTTCTCCTGTGTTAGACGTCTGTTTCTAACTTCCCTGCATCGAGTGCAGTCCACATCAAACCAACCTGCCTAACACATCATGGTACCAGAGTGATATTGATTTTGACGGACCTACCTCGAGTGAATCAGCATCGACCAGCAAGCAACCATCCAGCGAAATGGAAAACATCCAGCCTCCTCCGCAACTCCGCATCTCCGGCAACCTCTGCGCCAACTGGAAAATCTTCAAGCAAAAGCTCCTCTTGTACATTGAGGCCTCCGACCTTGAGGCAGCATCGGATGCCAGGAAGATCGGGCTATTTCTCTCCACTGCGGGGGACCACGCCATTCATATCTACAATTCGCTTACGTTTGCCGACGGCAAGGACTAAACAAAATTCAAAACATTCCTGCTGATGTTCGACAGCCACTGCGACATTGAGGTGAATGAGAGCTTTGAACGGTACATCTTCCAGCAGAGGCTTCAGGGTAAGGGTGAACCTTTTCAGTCCTTCTTGACCCATCTCCGCACCCTAGCGCAGTCATATATCTATGACTCGACGGCTGATTCCATGATCTGTGATCAGATCGTTTTTGGGGTCCACTCCGACTCCCTGCGGCAGCAGCTCCTTAAAATCAAACAGTTGACCCTCCCTGTCGCTATCGAGACGTGCGTTGTCCATGAGCATGCCAAGATTCGTTACTCCCACATCAGGGTGGCAGAAACTGCAAAGCTGACCTCCCACGAGGCAGAAAGGGTGCAGGCCATTGCGCAGATGCAGGGCCTGAGCATTGAGGAGAGTGGTCGTTTCGTGCGCTTTTCTCGGATCCCTGCGCATGCGCGCCACGACCGAGTGGACGACGAGACCGAAAACCCGACTGCGCAGGTGCGTACGTCGGCTGACCGCACTGCGCAGGCGCGATGGCGCACGGATCGCGCTGACGTCAGTGTCATGACGTGTCTGAATTGTGGCTCCGCCCACTTAAAGCGGCAATGTCCAGCAAGAGTATGCCAATGTCTCCAGTGTGGCAAGTTTGGCCACTACGCAGCCCTCTGCAGATCCGCTCCACCGCTCAGCAGCCAGCGATCCCAGCTGCGGCGCAGAAGTATCCGCTTAATACAACAAGGCATGTCAGATTCTGATCCCGACAGCACAAATGGACCCTGATGCTGACTGCCTCCCGTCTCCATATCGGGTGGGCATCATAACTACACATGAGCTGGCCTCCACCACTCCTGCGCAATGCCTCTCGATCCTCAGTGTGGATCCCGACGACGAGTGGTGTGCTGTCCTCACAGTTAACAAGGCCCGCATCCGATTTAAACTGGTCACCGGTGCGTCTGCGAACCTCATCTCACAATCCGACCTCGACACCATCCGGGCCCGACCAAGCATTCTTCCACTGGCCTGCCAGCTCCTTGACCACAATGGCATTGCCATAGCTGCCAGTGGCTCCTGTCAACTAGGGGTATCCAACAAAGCGATCAAGGCAATGTTACGATTTAAAATCGTCAGGCCTGACAGGGCGTCCCTGCTCGGTGCTCGCGCCTGCAAGCACCTGCACCTGATTCAGCGAGTCCACACCAAGTCATCGTCACCGGCGACGGCCTCGCCCGATGGAAATTTGCAAGCTGACATAGACGACATTATCACGCAGACCACAGTGTATTCGATGGAATGGGCACTCTCCCGTACCGATACAAAATCCTCAAGCCGAACGCCACCCCTGTAATCCATGCACCACGCCGGGTGCCAGCGCCCAAGACCAGGGCATCACCTTGAAGGTCAAGGAGCCAACAGACTGGGTCAGCTCCATGGTATGCGTAAAGAAGCCATCAGGGGACTCCGCATTTGCATTGATCCCAAGGATCTAAACTGCAACATCATGCGGGAGCATTACCCGATCCCGAAGTGTGAAGAGTTAACCAGTGAGATGGCTCATGCCAAATTCTTCACTCAGCTGGACGCCTCCCGGGGTTTTTGGCAAATACAGCTGGACGCGTCCAGTCACAAGCTGTGCACATTCAACAACCCGTTCGGCCGCTAATGTTACAACCGCATGCCTTTCGGTATCCTATCTGCCTCCGAAGTGTTTCATCGCATCATGGAGCAGATGATGGAGGGCATTGAGGGGGTCCGAGTATACATGGACAACGTGATCATCTGGTCCACAACGCCCCAGGAACACATCGCTCTCCTCAAGAAGGTCTTCCAGCGAATTCATGAACATGGTCTCCAGCTCAACAGGGCCAAGTGCTCATTTGGTCAATCTGATATAAAGTTTCTAGGCGACCACATCTCGCGGCAGGGTGTGAGGCCTGACGCCGACAAGGTCTTGGCGATCAACACCATGAAGACCCTGGAGGACAAGAAGGTGGTCCTCCCCTTCCTTGGGATGGTCAACTTTCTCGGGAAGTTCATTCCCAATATGGCATCCCACACCACGGCCCTCCGCCATCTCGTCAAGAAGTCAACGGAATTCCAGTGACTGCCCACACATGAAGCGGAATGGCGTGAGCTGAAGGCAAAGTTCACCACAGTCCCAGTTCTAGCGTTCTTCGACCCAACCAAGGAAACCAAGATATCAACTGATGCAAACCAGGACGGCATTGGGGTGGTGCTCCTCCAGCGAGATGACTCCTCGTCCTGGGCTCCAGTGGCATGTGCCTCCAGGGCCATGACGCCCACTGAGCAACGGTATGCCCAAATCGAAAAGGAGTGTCTGGGTCTCCTGACAGGAATAGTTTACGGTCTGCCGAAATTCACGGTGGAAACGGACCACAGGCCTCTAGTCCACATAATCCAGAAGGATTTAAATGACATGACACCTCGGTTACAGCGAATTCTTCTTCGACTCCGCCACTATGACTTCGACCTTGTCTACACGCCAGGCAAAGAGCTGATCATTGCAGATGCCCTATCCCGGTCCATCACCACACCGTGTGAACAAGGTAACTTCATCTGCCACATAGAAGCGCAAGTGCAATTGTGTGTCACCAACCTCCCAACCTCTGACGAACGGGTGGTCCAAATTCGTGAGGAAACGGCCAGGGATCCTTTACTGCAGCATGTGATGCAGCACCCTACCCATGGCTGGCAGAAGGGACAGTGTCCCCAATTCTTTAATGTTAAAGACGAGCTGACGGTTGTGGAGGGAATCCTTCTGAAACTCGACAGGATAGTTTTTCCTCAAAGCATGCAGGCTATGGTGCTGGGTCAACTCCATGAGGGTCACCTTGGAGTCGAGAAATGCCGACGCAGAGCTCGGGAGGTGGTTTACTGGCCGGGCATTAACCAGGATATTGACAACACGGTCCTCAACTGCCCCACCTGTCAGAAGTTTCAACCGGCTCAACCCAAGGAAACACTGCAACAGCACGAGATCGTGACCTTTCCGTGGTCCAAAGTAGGTGTGGACCTTTTTCACGCCAAGGGGCGTGACTACGTACTCCTGGTCGACTACTTCTCCAGTTACCCAGAAGTGGTGAAACTGTCCGACCTCACGTCGAAGGCTGTCATCAAAGCCTGCAAATAAACATTCGCCAGGCACGGGATACCGCTCACGGTAATGAGCGACAATGGTCCATGCTTTTACAGCCAAGAATGGTCTGATTTTGCACAGTCCTACAACTTCCGTCACGTTACCTCCAGTCCCCACTACCCGCAGTCAAACGGGAAGGCCGAGAAACGGGTCCATATTGTCAAGCGGTTGCTGTGCAAAGCTGTAGACTCAGGCTCTGACTTCAACTTGGCAATGCTGGCATACAGGGCAACCCCACTGTCCACTGGGTTGTCTCCAGCGCAGATGCTCATGAATCGCATTCTGAGAACCACAGTTCCAGCCATCCATGGTCCAGACCTTGACCACCTCACGGTACTACAAAAAGTGCAGCAGTCCCGGGCCCAACAGAAGGACACATATGATGCTCATGCCACGGATTTACCTGAGCTGGCTCCAGCCGATCATGTTCGTGTACAGTTGTCTGAGGGCGGTTGGTCAGCCACAGCTGTTGTTGTCAAACAAGTTGCCCCGAGGTCTTTCATTGTCCGCATGGCTGATGGTTCCCTGCTACGGCGCAACAGACGGGCATTGCGAAGAGTTCCATGCCCACCACCTGACCGCAGTGCTCCGCCAGCTATCATGCTTCCTCCAGACGTACCCTGCCATGAGGCCACCGATCTGCCAGCGATCCTGCCGGCCCACGCGACCACCGCAATGGCAGCGACCCCACCTCTCCACGTGCAGGTGTCTCCTGATTCACCTCTGCGGTGATCAACAAGAATTCATCGCCCGCCACATAGACTGAATCTGTAGACTTAACTTTTGTAAATTTTTATGACTGAATCCATCGACTTAACTCTATTGCTTAGTTTGCCATGTATCTGCGCTATCGACACCTTCCCATGTATATACGTTTGTTCAATCACCGTTTGTATATATATGTACATACCTCAGTATTTATTTAACTCAAAAAAAAAGGGTGAGATGTCATCATATCCACTCATGTATATAATGAGATGCAGACAGGCAGTGATTGACACATAGGATGATCAGTAAGCATACAACACAGCCAATCACCAGACAGGACACTACCACTATAAAGCCAGAGGGCACTAGGTTTCCCGCTCTCTCGGAACCCAGCTACTGAGACAGTCAGAGCCCACGAACTAGCAAGCACAAACACCATGCGGTAGCTAGTAAGTCTGGTCAGGCTACTACAAGGTCACTAGTCAGATCAGCATAGTGTCGACCCACAGCTGAATCTGTACAGCAGTTCATCTAGTTGAATAACACAGTGTTGGATCTTCCCCTGTGTTAGACGTCTGTTTCTAACTTCCCTGGATCGAGTGCAGTCCACATCGAACCAACCTGCCTAACACATCACGTACTACGGCCTTTAGCGCGTCCCAGAATGTGGAAGGTGAGACCTCCCCATTTTGGTTGTTCTCCATGAACTCTGCCATGGCCTGTGATATCTTTTTGTTGACGGCCTTGTCTGCTAGTAGGGCAATGTCCAACCGCCGTGTGGGATGTTGGGCCCTGCCCGTCTCCAGCCTCACGTCCATGTTGTGTGGAGCGTGGTTGGATATCACAATTGCGGAGTATTCCACTTTGTCCATCCCTGGAAGCACCGTTTCCCCACCACAAAGAAGTCAATTCTGGTGTATAAGGTGTGCACTGGGGAGAAGAAGGAGAACTCCTTCTCCCCTGGCTGGGTGAACCACCAGGGGTCCACCGCTCCCATCTGTTCCATAAAATGACCGGGTTTCCTTGCCATGCTTGAAGTTTCCCCCGTTTTGGAGTTTGATCTGTCAGTCATTGGGACCTGTACACAGTTGAAGTCTCCCCGCCCCCCCCCCCCCCTCCCATGATTAGTCGGTGAATCACTCTGTCGGGGATTTCTGCCATGGTCTTTTTGATAAGCTTGTGTCGTCCCAGTTGAGCGCGTACATGTTAACTAGTACTACCGGTGCCCCATCCAGGCCCCCGCTGACCATGACGTACCGTCCCTCTGGGTCTGTAACCGTCTTCATCGCCCTAAACATCGCCTTCTTGCTGACCAGTATTGCCCCTGGCCCTCGTCCCATAGCAGGAATGGTAGGTCTGCCCCACCCAGTCCTTTCTTACCCCTAGTCGGTCCTACTCTCTCAGGTGTGTCTCTTGGAGGAAGACTATGTTGGCTTTCATATTTTTTAGGTGGGTGAGGACTCTGGATCTTTTCACTGGGCCGTTGAGTCCCTTACATTCCAGGTGACTATCCTGGTGGGGGGCTTCTGTCCCCCCGCTCCTGTGGGATTCACCATACTTACCAGGTGGATGCGCCCCTGCCCTCCGGGGTTTCCCTTTGTCGGGGGCTGTCCAGGATGGCTGTCACTGCTCTCTCCATGTGGTGGGGTCCCTGCGCTCCGGGGTTTCCCTTTGTCCAGGGGGCACCTGACATGGCCGCCCATTGTGTGTCCGCCACGCGGGTAGTCCCCTGCACTCTGGAGTCTCCCTTCGCCCAGAGACCGTACTGGGTGGATGCTTGCAGCGATTCCTTGTTCCGAACCCTTGTTTGTGGCACTTTGTAGCTCTATTGATATTCTCTTTCTAGTTTTGTTTGTCCCTCCTTCCCTGTGTTCCCCCCCCCCTGCCCCCGGTCCCTCCCTTTCCCCTCCTTTCCCCTCCTTTTTCTCCCCTCACCCATATACCTCTTGTTTGTCCCTCTTTCCCCTGCTCCTATCCCCGTTTGCTCTCCCGTCTCTGTTGAGGTCCCCGCCCCCCCCCCACCTAGGGCTGTCCCCCCTGTTGGGGGCGCGCTGCGGCCCTGCTTTGTTGCATGTCCCCGGCGCTAGCTTTCCTGCTAGTGCGGTGGCCCCCCCTCTCGGGAGTTACTGTCTCGCTTCTGCCTCGCCCGACCTCTACGGTTTTCTGCCGTTCTTCGCCCATCCTACCCTGCACTCCCCTCGCTTGCTCTCCCTTCTCCGCTACTCTCGTTCCCTCGGGCTGGGGCCTGGTCTCCCACCTGAAGCGGTCCCTCGGGTAGTGGTTTAATTTTTGTTCAGGGTGTTCTTGCCATGGCGGGGGGGGGTGGGTACGTGGGGGGACGGGACGGAGGGCCTGGCGTTGCCTCACCCCACCCACCCCCCACCCCCACATTGGCATGATGTTGCCCCTTGCCAGGGGCCCATTATTTCTACCCTTGCTGTCGGCTTTCCAGCCCGTGTTCCTCGACAAACTTGTTTCTTCGGCGGGGGCTGTGAAGAAGTACTCTCTTTCTTGGTATGTGACCCAGAGTTTCGCTGGGTACAGCATCCCAAAACGCACGTCGTTCTTGTGAAGAGCTACTTTCGCTCTATTGAATTCGGCCCGTCTCCTGGCTAGGTATGCCCCAATGCGTGTTGTGTTTTTTTGTCTCTTCCCCGGGAACGGGACGCGACTCGACAAGGGATCTGTTGACTGCCAGCAGCGTAAAGAGCTGGAGGCGAACCCTGTGTCTCTCATCCAGAAGGTAGAAGAAAGGGGACCTGTGGTCCCGATCCTTGAGGAACTGACCAGCCCTGACTCTGTCCAGATCCCACCCCCAGGATCAACGACAGAGGGATCCTCCTCCGGTGTCTCTCGGGGCTCTGGGCCAGAAGGTGGTGGAGGCTCAGACCTCCGCTCTGCCCCAAACGCCGGGTTACCCAGTGAGTCGGGAAAAGCTCCACATCCAAGTCAGAGATGCCCGATGTTAAAGGTTGGGATATAGAGGGGGGGTGGGGTCGCTCCTCACCACCACCATCCAGGGGCCCAGCATTTGGGACACTGTCACACTCTGTCAGTGAATCAATGGGCCCCCCAGGGTCACGGGATGGAGTTTCGGAGGGTATGACGGCAAGGCCAGCACTTTCATCGATCCCGAGGAGCGCCTCTCGGAGCACTGCAGCAGTGTGTTGCTCCTCCCTCTGGAGGGTGGAGCAATGACTCACCGGGGGTTAGGGGAGGGGGGAGCATATTTAGCTGTCAGGGTGGGAGAATCCCCCCACAATAGCACCATAGGATCTATTGGCTGGATCGGAGAATCCCCGTGGGGGGCGCGAGAATCACGCCATGCCGCCCGACGCCGGCTCGCCGATTCTCCGGCATCGATTCTCGGGTGCCTGTGGGATCGCTGCCTCACCGGTCGGGGGCTGTTTAAAGCGCCCCCCCCCCCGTGATTCTCTGGGCCCCGACGGGCCGAGTGGCTGCCGAGTTCGGCCAAGTCCCGCCGGCGTGTGTCACGTATGGTCCCACACGGCGGGACCTGGAAGTTCTGTGTGCGGGGGCCGTCGTGGCGGGGGATCCGACCCTCCACGGTGGCGTGGCCCGCGATGGGGGCCTGCCGATCAGCGGGCGGGCTGATTCCCGCCTATGTTTGTCCACGCCGGGCACCTGTAGGGCTCTGCCATATTGCCCGGTGGCCGGCGCGGAGACGAGAGCTCACATGCATGCACGGAATCACGCCGGACGTGGCACGCATGCGCAAACTCACTCCGGCCGTACCGCGCATGCGCGAACTCACTCCGGCCGTACCGCGGATGCGCGAACTTACTCCGGCCGTACCGCGCATGCGCGAACTCGAGCCGGCCGTGCCGCGCCAGCTGGAGCTGTGGGGACCACTCCAGCGCCGACTTAGCCCCCTAGGAATGGGAGCATACCTGGTGATCGAGGACCATTGATGCCGGAGTGGTTGGCGCTGCTTTTCACGCCGGCGTTAGAACTTGGCCAAGGGATTGGAGAACCCGGCCATTATTTCCACTAGGGAACAGACTGGGTCTCATCTCACCGTCATCAGTGCTGTACTGGGATATCAGTCTTAACTTACATGTTCAAATGTCTGGAATGAGAATTGAACCTAAAACCTTCCACCTCAGGGACAAAGTGCTCCCAACTATGCCATGTCTGACATTGTGATCAGTGTTTGCCAACCCACTTTCAGCCTCTGTGTTTGATTCACAATTTCATCCAGGTGGGGAAGGAGTTAATGACCCATTTAGTTTAATGATTCCATTTTATCTTTTTGTGTTTCTCAAAAGAATAGAACAAGAAGGCAGAGAAGGAGACAAGCCTGAATTTTTAAAGCTCAGATTTTTAAAAATGGGCAAATATAAAATACAGGTCACGAAACCTGTTTGGATTTATTGCATGCGATCTAGCCAATAGGCTCAATGAAGGAAACCTACTATGTGCTAAACTGCATCTATAATGCATGTGCGAAGGAGAAATATTTGACAATCTCTGAGGTAATACTGCCTTCCATTATTGATGGGCAGTTCTGACTCTGCTATACTCCGTTCTCAAAACTAATTTACTCCTTTAGCTAATTTAGTCAAGTTTGGGGCTCCAAATCATCAGGCCTGACGGTCAATAATCTGCTCAAGGATCAAAGAGGAAATGGAACAAAACACTAAATGAGAGTGCTTATTTTCTTTTTCATGTGGAGAGAGAGAACAGGGGAGAGCTCCCTCTCTCTGTTTGTCCCTCTTTCTGTCTCCCTTTCTTTCTCTCAAACTCTCCCTGTCTCTCTCCCTCTTTCACTGCCCCATTTCTGTCTCCCTTTCTCTCACACTCTCCGTCTTTCTCTCTTTAACTCTCTCTATTTCTGTCTCCCTTTCTCTCAACTGGCAGAAGCTAATCAATGGATAAAGAGCTGATAACACTGCGCCATTACTTATTTATCTTTCTTCCTTTCTTTGTTTGTCTCTTTCTGTCTGTCTGTCTCTCTCTCCCCATTCTCCTTGTCTTTCTCTCCCTCTCACACACACACTCTTCCTGTCTCTGTCTCCCTGTTTCTGTCTTTTCTCTCTCTTCTCACTCCGTCTCCCTCTCTTCTGCTTCTGCCTCTTTCTTCTTCACATCCTGTTCTCTCTCCTCGTCTCTGATTCTCTTTCTGCTGCGCCTTGTCCCCTCTTCTTTCTGTGTTTCTCTCTGTCTTTGGACCTGACATTAAATGGGGCATGTGCTGGGAGTGGGGAAAGTCCAATGTCACAAGGGAAACCCGCAATTAAGGTCAAAGTGTTTGTCTCTGGTTTCCTAACTCAGCCTAATTCAATCACCCCACATATTTCCCACTCCAGCAGGTTCTATAAAATCCGGCTCCAGCTTACGTCATGGAGAGAGCTATGGATTTGTCTGCACTACCGTTCCTCTTTGTGGGAATGCGTCCTGACTGTACTGGGATTGTCTCTTCTTTAAACGGATTCCGATGTTCAGTTACAGTTTTGCCTGCTAATCTCTGATTCCAGTTTGTCTGGGTCAGGTCTCTTCTTGCTGCATTGATGTTGGCTCACCCCCAGTCAATTATTCTTACTCTGCATTCCCCAGAGGATTCCCAGAGGAGCTGATTCCTTACCAGTCAAATGTTTACCATGCAGCAGCCCAGAGACCAATTTGACAGTCACTTGGTGACTCACACTGCACAGGTGAACAAGAACAGTTGTAGAGGGTTTGCATTAGGGGATGTGGAGCACTCCGAGCTCTGCTCAGCTGGACCAAAGTGCTGTGCCTCACGAACCCTCGAGGAGTAGGAAAGTCACTGAGGAGCAGCAGGAAATGTGCGATGCACTGGCAGGCCTTCCAAGTGCCAAGGGTGCCAGCAATTACTTTATTAACACAGGTGATGCGACCATCAATTCACTCGAAGACACGTGGAGCAGTAAACCGTGGTTTTAATCAGCATAGAACTGTGCCTACCTGCGACCGGTACAATACTGAAGGCAGTCCCGCAGGTCAGCTGCTCTTATACTTCCTCTAAAGGGATGGAGCCATGGGCGGAGCCCGTACATTCCCCAACATACCCCCTGTGGGTGAAGCCACACAATGGCCCAAAGGTGGAGCCCACAGGGTTAATAACATAACATAACACAGTGCACTGGTGAATTATCAGTAATTATACATTCACCACATTCACCCCCTGTTTAAAAAAATGAAGTCCGGCGGGGGGGATGGGCTCATAGATTCAGTTGGTCCGGTGCCCGGATCGTACCTTGCGACCGCCGAAGCACTGGTGTTGCAGCCGCTTCGGGTGGCTGTGGAAGTGGGTCCGGAGCGGGCACAGGCGTGGACTCCGGGAGCGGCTCTTCCGGAGCTTCATTCCTGTGGACCGGTGCGGCGGGTGGGAGGGAGCGCGGGAACCATATAGGGGTGGGGGCGCTGAACATGGGAGGTTGTACGGGACATAGTGTGTGGTGGTGGAGGCTTCGGGCGCCAGGTCCCGGAGGGAGACGGTATCTTGCCGGCCATCGGGGTGTTGGGCGTACGCATAGTGTGGGTTGGAGTGCAGGAGCTGGACCCTCTCTACCAGGAGGTCGGTCTTATGGCTCCGAACATGTTTTCAGTGGAGGACTGGACCCGGTGTCATCAGCCAGGGTGGAAGCAAGGCCCCTGAGGTAGCTCCCCGAGGGAAGACAAACAAGCGGTCATGAGGAGTCTGGTTTGTGACCGTGCAAAGGAGGGACCTAATAGCGAGGAGCGCGAGATAGGCCTTGACGCATCGAAGCCAATGTGAAAAAATGTCTTTCGCCTCTGCGGCCTGTGGATCGAGTTCCAGTTTGTCAGGTTTGAGGGCTGATTCCATAGTAGTATTTTAAGCTGATTAAATTGATGCGAGCATCAATTCACTCGAAGACACGTGGAGCAGTAAACCATGGTTTTAATCAGCTTAGAACTGTGCCTGCCTGCGACCGGTACAATACTGAAGGCGGCCCCGCAGGTCAGCAGCTCTTATACTTCCTCTAAAGGGGTGGAGCCATGGGCGGAGCCCATACTTGCCCCAACATATCCCCCTGTGGGCGAAGCCACACAATGGCCTATAGGTAGAGCCCACAGGGTTAATAACATAACACAGTGCACTGGTGAATTATCAGTAATTATACATTCACCACAACATGTTTACAATGACGGGGAGGATAGAGCAGTCTGCCTCAAGCATGGACGGGTTGAAGTTAGAGGAAAATGCAACAATGTCTTCTGGCATGGATAGATTGGCCAGTGCTGTGGAACATCAAACATTTAAGGTAATGGCCAGGAGGTAAATTTAAGACAAGGGGCCGGAGGTTTAGAGGGCATTTGATGGAAAACTTTTTTCACCCAGAGGGTGGTGGAAATCTGGGACTCACTGACTGAAAGGGTGGTAGGGGCAGGAACCCTCACCACAGTTAAGAAGTATTTAGATGAACACTTGAAATGCCTTAGCATACAAGGCTCCGGGCCGAGAGGGATTCGAATGGAGAGGTGTTTGATGGCCGATGTGGACACAATGAGCCGGAGGGCCGTTTTCTGTGCTGCAAAGCTCTATGACGATAATCTAATGACTGCATGCACACTTTGGATGTCAATATGTCTGCCACCTTAAATAAATTGACAGATACTTTGGGCGGGATTCTCCCTTGCCCGACGCCGATATTGTAATCAGCGATCGGACGGAAAATCGACTCCGATGCCCAAATTGGGGCCGGCGGTGGTTTGACGTCGGTCAGCCGCGCTCCGCCCCCTCGTAAATGGCATAATCGGGTCGCGCACCATTGCAATGCCGTTGGCGCGTCAGCGGCCGGCTCTGCCATGATGCTCCGCCCCCGATGGGCCGAGTTCCCAACCACGCGGGACATGTGTGGTCTCAGCGGATAGGAACCCGGCGTGACGGCTGCGGACTGTGCCCGGCGGTGCCACACTCGGTTGGGATCCGTGCCGTTGGCCGGTGGGGTGGGCTTTCGCGAGGGCTGAGGGGATTGGTGGGGAGTGGCTAGGGGGTGACCTGTTGGGTCGCTGATGGTGGGTCGCGTCTGCGCACAGCCGGCGCCATGTTGTACGGCGTGACCACTCAGGTCATCGGCCGTGCACATGCGCGGCCCGGGACCCGGCCATTCTCCGGCCGTTTTCGACGTGGGCTGGGGTTTCACCCGGCACTGCTGCTCGCCCCTCACCGCTCCCACGAGCTGCCACGAAGCCGCTGAAACAGAGAATCCTTACAGTGCTGCACTGGACTGGACAAAACTAAACTGGTAGGGCTCGGCCATGAGAGGGATAATGAACGGGGGCATCAAAGTAGTGAGTCTACTCAATGTGCTTCCACCTCTCAACAGCTCTCCCAGGTACCAACATGCTGCCCTTTGTCTTGATGGTCGACTCTGCTCCCCAAAAGGTCAGACTGGAGCAGTCTTCGGTGGGGCCCTGACAGGCTCCAAAATCCAGGGACGTTGACCAAGATCATCTCTGCAGTCAGACCAGAGATCTCAGCAACCAGCCTCTACCTCTGCTGAAAAAGTGTTAAACGGTATAGGAGCAGCAGCAAAAGGAAGACTAGATTGTTGCAGTTGCTCAAGGATAGGCATATGGATGTTGAAATCACATACATTTGTGAGTTTTCACTACTTCCCTGTCTTGCCTATTCTTGGCTGCAGGGTTGCAAGTTGCCTTTTAACTTACTTAACGATGAACGGGAAGATATGAATCCATGGGGATCATTGGGGAAATGTGCAATGGGTGATTGATTCCAGAAGGCTTGCTGTGAATGGCATTGGTTATAATTGGGAAGAGTGGTTCTGGCAATCGAAGTGAATCTTGTATTTATAAGGGAATTGCTAACATCCCTGGCAACAATGTGAACAGCTCAAACTGCATTTCCCTGAACACCTCCCTCCTCCTCAGAATTGTCGGCAGATGTTTTGAGCTCTGTGCCTTCTTCTTCCTGCAGGTTCAAACCTATTGCTGTGCCAGCTCATGCACAGTGCCATGCAACAGGACCATTCAGCAGACTTTGGCTGGTGCAACTTGAAGGGCCTCTCCAGATCAGTCAAGCACCTGAAGTGCATGTTTAGTCCGCTGATGGCTTCTTCGATCACACATCTGGTGGCGATATGACATTCACTGTAGCTCTGTTTGGACTGGTGTCTTCAGTTGAAATTGGCCTCCCTTATCTTCCATCAGCCACCTTTTCAGTCTGAAGAGCTCAGGGAATTGGACTGCCGCAGACAAAAACATCTTGGCAGCTCGGGAGGAATCTCGTGCACACCTGCAGTAAAGTTGTTTTGTGGCCACATTGATGGACTTGAAGCCTTTGTGATCCCCATATACTCCTGGGTAATCTGGAAGTGCATTGTTGCCACGTAAGTGCAGTCAATGATGCCCTGTACCTGTGGAAAACTCGGTTCAGACACAAACCTGAGCATCTGTTCATTCAGATTCGCCTCATCACCGGCAATGTTGTCATAATTGTCAGGCCTGGCAATCAAACTACCTGTCACCTATCTGAGGTGTTTGCAGGTGACTGACTGGGAGATGTTGGATACAGCCTGTGGAGGTAAAGAAAGCTGAGGGAAGTGACTTTGACACCCACTGTTAATGCATAGCCGTTAGGTGCAGCAGTAAACGGGCCATCTAGGAGGCTGAGGGGATCTGCCAGCACCTGATGTGACATCTTGAGTCTCCTCAGACATGCTCTGCAGACATGTCGAGGAAAGTCGGTTTCTGTCTTTAGACCCTAGGTCGTGCCTGAGCTTCCTCAGAGCTGTACCTCTCCCCTGTCCCCCACTCGATCCTGCTCCCCTCTGCTGCTCCCCTCTCTGCTGCTCCCCCTCTGCTGCTCCCCCTCTTCTGCTCCCCTCTCTGCTGCTCCCCTCTCTGCTGCTCCCCTCTCTGCTGCTCCCCCTCTGCTGCTCCCCCTCTGCTGCTCCCCACTCTGCTGCTCCCCTCTCTGTTGCTCCCGTCTCTGCTGCTCCCTTCTCTGCTGCTCCCCCTCTGCTGCTCCCCGTCGGCTGCTCCCCTCTCTGCTGCTCCCTCTCTGCTGCTCCCCCTCTCTGCTGCTCCCCTCTCTGCTGCTCCCCTCTCTGCTGCTCCCCGTCTGCTGCTCCCCTCTCTGTTAGTCCCGTCTCTGCTGCTCCCTTCTCGGCTGCTCCCCTCTCTGCTGCTCCCCTCTCTGCTGCTCCCCCTCTACTGCTCCCCACTCTGCTGCTCCCCTCTCTGTTGCTCCCGTCTCTGCTGCTCCCTTCTCTGCTGCTCCCCCTCTGCTGCTCCCCGTCGGCTGCTCCCCTCTCTGCTGCTCCCTCTCTGCTGCTCTCCCTCTGCTGCTCCCCTCTCTGCTGCTCCCCTCTCTGCTGCTCCCCCTCTGCTGCTCCCCTCTCTGCTGCTCCCCCTCTGCTGCTCCCCTCTCTGTTGCTCCCGTCTCTGCTGCTCCCTTCTCTGCTGCTCCCCCTCTGCTGCTCCCTGTCTGCTGCTCCCCTCTCTGTTGCTCCCTCTCTGCTGCTCCCCTCTCTGCTGCTCCCTCTCTGCTGCTCCCTGTCTGCTGCTCCCTGTCTGCTGCTCCCCCATCTGCTGCTCCCCCCTCTGCTGCTCCCCCTCTGCTGCTCCCCGTCTGCTGCATCCCTCTCTGTTGCTCCCTGTCTGCTGCTCCCCTCTCTGCTGCTCACCTCTCTACTGCTCACCTGTCTGCTGCTCCCCCTCTGCTGCTCCCTCTGTGCTGCTCACTTCTCTGCTGCTCCCCCCGTGCTGCTCCCTCTCTGCTGCTCCCCTCTCTGCTGCTCACCTCTCTGCTGCTCACCTCTCTGCTGCTCCCCTTTCTGCTGCCCCCTTCTGCTGCTCCCGTCTCTGCTGCTCCCCCTCTGCTGCTCCCCCTCTGCTGCTCCCCCTCTGCTGATCCCCTCTCTGCTGCTTCCTCTCTGCTTCTCCCCCTCTGCTGCTCCCTGCCTGCTGCTCCGCACTCTGCTACTCCCCACTCTGCTGCTCCCTTCTCTGCTGCTCCCCCTCTGCTGCTCCCCGTCTGCTGCTCCCCTCTCTGCTGCTCTCCCTCTGCTGCTCCCCTCTCTGCTGCTCCCCTCTCTGCTGCTCCCCTCTCCTCTGCTGCTCCCTTCTCTGCTGCCCCCCTCTCTGCTGCTCCCCTCTCAGCTGCTCCCTGTCTGCTGCTCCCCTCTCTGCTCCTTCCTCTCTGCTGCTCCCCTCTCTGCTGCTCCCTCTCTGCTGCTCCCAGTCTGCTGCTCCCTGTCTGCTGCTCCCTGTCTGCTGCTCCCCCCTCTGTTGCTCCCCCTCTGCTGCTGCCCGTCTGCTGCTCCCCTCTCTGTTGCTCCCCTCTCTGCTGCTCCCCTCTCTGCTGCTCACCTCTCTGCTGCTCACCTCTCTGCTGCTCCCCCTCTGCTGCTCTCTCTGTGCTGCTCACCACTCTGCTTCTCCCCCCATGCTGCTCCCTCTCTGCTGCTCCCCTCTCTGCTGCTCCCCTCTCTGCTGCTCACCTCTCTGCTGCTCCCCTTTCTGCTGCCCCCTCTCTGCTGCTCCCGTCTCTGCTGCTCCCCCTCTGCTGCTCCCCCTCTGCTGCTCCCCTCTCTGCTGCTTCCTCTCTGCTTCTCCCCCTCTGCTGCTCCCTGCCTGCTGCTCCCCTCTCTGCTGTTCCCCTCTCTACTACTCCCGTCTCGGCTGCTCCCCTCTCTGCTGCTCCTCTCTCTACTACTCCCGTCTCAGCTGCTCCCCTGTCTGCTGCTCTCCCTCTGCTGCTCCCTTCTCTGCTGCTCCCCTCTCTGCTGCTCCCCTCTCTGCTGCTCCCTTCACTGCTGCTCCCTCTCTGCTGCTCCCTGTCTGCTGCTCCCCCCTCTGCTGCTCCCCCTCTGCTGCTCCCCCTCTGCTGCTCCCCTCTCTGCTGCTCCCCTCTCTGCTGCTCTCCTCTCTGCTTCTCCCCCTCTGCTGCTCCCTGCCTGCTGCTCCTCTCTCTGTTGCTCCCAGTCTGCTGCTCCCCCTCTGCTGCTCCCCCTCTGCTGCTCCCCGTCTGCTGCTCCCCTCTCTGCTGCTCTCCCTCTGCTGCTCCCCTCTCTGCTGCTCCCCTCTCTGCTGCTCCCCTCTCCTCTGCTGCTCCCTTCTCTGCTGCCCCCCTCTCTGCTGCTCCTCTCTAAGCTGCTCCCTGTCTGCTGCTCCCCTCTCTGCTCCTCCCTCTCTGCTGCTCCCCTCTCTGCTGCTCCCTCTCTGCTGCACCCTGTCTGCTGCTCCCTGTCTGCTGCTCCCTGTCTGCTGCTCCCCCCTCTGTTGCTCCCCCTCTGCTGCCCCCCTCTGCTGCTCCCGTCTCTGCTGCTCCCCCTCTGCTGCTCCCCTCTCTGCTGCTCACCTCTCTGCTGCTCCCCCTCTGCTGCTCCCTCTCTGCTGCTCCCTGTCTGCTGCTCCCTCTCTGCTGCTCCCTGTCTGCTGCTCCCCCCTCTGCTGCTCCCCCTCTGCTGCTCCCTGTCTGCTGTTCCCCTCTCTGTTGCTCCCTGTCTGCTGCTCCCCTCTCTGCTGCTCACCTCTCTGCTGCTCACCTCTCTGCTGCTCCCCCTCTGCTGCTCCCTCTCTGCTGCTCCCTGTCTGCTGCTCCCCTCTCTGCTGTTCCCCTCTCTGCTGCTCACCTCTCTGCTGCTCCCTCTCTGCTGCTCCCAGTCTGCTGCTCCCTGTCTGCTGCTCCCTGTCTGCTGCTCCCCCCTCAGTTGCTCCCCCTCTGCTGCTGCCCGTCTGCTGCTCCCCTCTTTGTTGCTCCCCTCTCTGCTGCTCCCCTCTCTGCTGCTCACCTCTCTGCTGCTCACCTCTCTGCTGCTCCCCCTCTGCTGCTCTCTCTGTGCTGCTCACCTCTCTGCTTCTCCCCCCATGCTGCTCCCTCTCTGCTGCTCCCCCTCTGCTGCTCCCCTCTCTGCTGCTTCCTCTCTGCTTCTCCCCCTCTGCTGCTCCCTGCCTGCTGCTCCCCTCTCTGCTGCTCCCCTCTCTACTACTCCCGTCTCGGCTGCTCCCCTCTCTGCTGCTCCTCTCTCTACTACTCCCGTCTCAGCTGCTCCCCTGTCTGCTGCTCCCCTCTCTGCTGCTCTCCCCCTGCTGCTCCCCTCTCTGCTGCTCCCCTCTCTGCTGCTCCCCTCTCTGCTGCTCCCTTCCCTGCTGCTCCCTCTCTGCTGCTCCCTGTCTGCTGCTCCCCCCTCTGCTGCTCCCCCTCTGCTGCTCCCCCTCTGCTGCACCGCCTCTGCTGCTCCCCTCTCTGCTGCTCTCCTCTCTGCTTCTCCCCCTCTGCTGCTCCCTGCCTGCTGCTCCTCTCTCTGTTGCTCCCAGTCTGCTGCTCCCCCTCTGCTGCTCCCCCTCTGCTGCTCCCCCCTCTGCTGCTCCCCCTCTGCTGCTCCCCCCTCTGCTGCTTCCTCTCTGCTTCTCCCCCTCTGCTGCTCCCTGCCTGCTGCTCCCCTCTCTGCTGCTCCCCTCTCTACTACTCCCGTCTCGGCTGCTCCCCTCTCTGCTGCTCCTCTCTCTACTACTCCCCTCTCTGCTGCTCCCCCTCTGCTGCTCCCTGTCTGCTGCTCCCCTCTCTGCTGCTCTCCCTCTGCTGCCCCCCTCTCTGCTGCTCACCTCTCTGCTGTTCCCCTTTCTGCTGCCCCCCTCTGCTGCTCCCGTCTCTGCTGCTCCCTCTCTGCTGCTCCCCTCTCTGCTGCTCACCTCTCTGCTGCTCCCCCTCTGCTGCTCCCTCTCTGCTGCTCCCTGTCTGCTGCTCCCTCTCTGCTGCTCCCTGTCTGCTGCTCCCCCCTCTGCTGCTCCCCCTCTGCTGCTCCCTGTCTGCTGCTCCCCTCTCTGTTGCTCCCTGTCTGCTACTCCCCTCTCTGCTGCTCACCTCTCTGCTGCTCACCTCTCTGCTGCTCCCCCTCTGCTGCTCCCTCTCTGCTGCTCACCTCTCTGCTGCTCCCCCTCTGCTGCTCCCTCTCTGCTGCTCCCTGTCTGCTGCTCTCCTCTCTGCTGTTCCCCTCTCTGCTGCTCACCTCTCTGCTGCTCCCCTCTCTGCTGCTCCCCTCTCTGCTGCTCACCTCTCTGCTGTTCCCCTTTCTGCTGCCCCCCCTCTGCTGCCTCCCGTCTCTGCTGCTCACCCTCTGTTGCTCCCCTCTCTGCTGCTCACCTCTCTGCTGCTCCCCCTCTGCTGCTCCCTCTCTGCTGCTCCCTGTCTGCTGCTCCCTCTCTGCTGCTCCCTGTCTGCTGCTCCCCCCTCTGCTGCTCCCCCTCTGCTGCTCCCTGTCTGCTGCTCCCCTCTCTGTTGCTCCCTGTCTGCTGCTCCCCTCTCTGCTGCTCACCTCTCTGCTGCTCACCTCTCTGCTGCTCCCCCTCTGCTGCTCCCTCTGTGCTGCTCACCTCTCTGCTGCTCCCCCTCTGCTGCTCCCTCTCTGCTGCTCCCCTCTCTGCTGCTCCCCTCTCTGCTGCTCCCCTCTCTGCTGCTCACCTCTCTGCTGCTCCCCTTTCTGCTGCCCCCCCTCTGCTGCTCCCCCTCTGCTGCTCCCTCCTCTGCTGCTCCCTCTCTGCTGCTCCCTGTCTGCTGCTCCCCCCTCTGCTGCTCCCCATCTGCTGCTCCCTGTCTGCTGCTCCCCTCTCTGTTGCTCCCTGTCTGCTGCTCCCCTCTCTGCTGCTCACCTCTCTGCTGCTCACCTCTCTGCTGCTCCCCCTCCGCTGCTCCCTCTCTGCTGCTCTCCTCTCTGCTGCTCCCCCTCTGCTGCTCCCTCTCTGCTGCTCCCCTCTCTGCTGCTCCCCTCTCTGCTGCTCCCCTCTCTGCTGCTCACCTCTCTGCTGCTCCCCTTTCTGCTGCCCCCCCTCTGCTGCTCCCGTCTCTGCTGCTCCCCCTCTGCTGCTCCCCCTCTGCTGCACCCCCTCTGCTGCTCCCCTCTCTGCTGCTTCCTCTCTGCTTCTCCCCCTCTGCTGCTCCCTGCCTGCTGCTCCGCACTCTGCTGCTCACCTCTCTACTGCTCACCTGTCTGCTGCTCCCCCTCTGCTGCTCCCTCTGTGCTGCTCACTTCTCTGCTGCTCCCCCCGTGCTGCTCCCTCTCTGCTGCTCCCCTCTCTGCTGCTCACCTCTCTGCTGCTCACCTCTCTGCTGCTCCCCTTTCTGCTGCCCCCTTCTGCTGCTCCCGTCTCTGCTGCTCCCCCTCTGCTGCACCCCCTCTGCTGCTCCCCCTCTGCTGATCCCCTCTCTGCTGCTTCCTCTCTGCTTCTCCCCCTCTGCTGCTCCCTGCCTGCTGCTCTGCACTCTGCTACTCCCCACTCTGCTGCTCCCTTCTCTGCTGCTCCCCCTCTGCTGCTCCCCGTCTGCTGCTCCCCTCTCTGCTGCTCTCCCTCTGCTGCTCCCCTCTCTGCTGCTCCCCTCTCTGCTGCTCCCCTCTCCTCTGCTGCTCCCTTCTCTGCTGCCCCCCTCTCTGCTGCTCCCCTCTCAGCTGCTCCCTGTCTGCTGCTCCCCTCTCTGCTCCTTCCTCTCTGCTGCTCCCCTCTCTGCTGCTCCCTCTCTGCTGCTCCCAGTCTGCTGCTCCCTGTCTGCTGCTCCCTGTCTGCTGCTCCCCCCTCTGTTGCTCCCCCTCTGCTGCTGCCCGTCTGCTGCTCCCCTCTCTGTTGCTCCCCTCTCTGCT
Source organism: Scyliorhinus torazame (assembly GCF_047496885.1). Lineage (NCBI taxonomy): Eukaryota > Metazoa > Chordata > Chondrichthyes > Carcharhiniformes > Scyliorhinidae > Scyliorhinus > Scyliorhinus torazame. The sequence continues at coordinate 141,332,221 of NC_092723.1, forward strand.
GCTCCCCTCTCTGCTGCTCACCTCTCTGCTGCTCACCTCTCTGCTGCTCCCCCTCTGCTGCTCTCTCTGTGCTGCTCACCACTCTGCTTCTCCCCCCATGCTGCTCCCTCTCTGCTGCTCCCCTCTCTGCTGCTCCCCTCTCTGCTGCTCACCTCTCTGCTGCTCCCCTTTCTGCTGCCCCCTCTCTGCTGCTCCCGTCTCTGCTGCTCCCCCTCTGCTGCTCCCCCTCTGCTGCTCCCCTCTCTGCTGCTTCCTCTCTGCTTCTCCCCCTCTGCTGCTCCCTGCCTGCTGCTCCCCTCTCTGCTGTTCCCCTCTCTACTACTCCCGTCTCGGCTGCTCCCCTCTCTGCTGCTCCTCTCTCTACTACTCCCGTCTCAGCTGCTCCCCTGTCTGCTGCTCTCCCTCTGCTGCTCCCTTCTCTGCTGCTCCCCTCTCTGCTGCTCCCCTCTCTGCTGCTCCCTTCACTGCTGCTCCCTCTCTGCTGCTCCCTGTCTGCTGCTCCCCTCTCTGCTGCTCCCCCTCTGCTGCTCCCCCTCTGCTGCTCCCCTCTCTGCTGCTCCCCTCTCTGCTGCTCTCCTCTCTGCTTCTCCCCCTCTGCTGCTCCCTGCCTGCTGCTCCTCTCTCTGTTGCTCCCAGTCTGCTGCTCCCCCTCTGCTGCTCCCCCTCTGCTGCTCCCCGTCTGCTGCTCCCCTCTCTGCTGCTCTCCCTCTGCTGCTCCCCTCTCTGCTGCTCCCCTCTCTGCTGCTCCCCTCTCCTCTGCTGCTCCCTTCTCTGCTGCCCCCCTCTCTGCTGCTCCTCTCTAAGCTGCTCCCTGTCTGCTGCTCCCCTCTCTGCTCCTCCCTCTCTGCTGCTCCCCTCTCTGCTGCTCCCTCTCTGCTGCACCCTGTCTGCTGCTCCCTGTCTGCTGCTCCCTGTCTGCTGCTCCCCCCTCTGTTGCTCCCCCTCTGCTGCCCCCCTCTGCTGCTCCCGTCTCTGCTGCTCCCCCTCTGCTGCTCCCCTCTCTGCTGCTCACCTCTCTGCTGCTCCCCCTCTGCTGCTCCCTCTCTGCTGCTCCCTGTCTGCTGCTCCCTCTCTGCTGCTCCCTGTCTGCTGCTCCCCCCTCTGCTGCTCCCCCTCTGCTGCTCCCTGTCTGCTGCTCCCCTCTCTGTTGCTCCCTGTCTGCTGCTCCCCTCTCTGCTGCTCACCTCTCTGCTGCTCACCTCTCTGCTGCTCCCCCTCTGCTGCTCCCTCTCTGCTGCTCCCTGTCTGCTGCTCCCCTCTCTGCTGTTCCCCTCTCTGCTGCTCACCTCTCTGCTGCTCCCTCTCTGCTGCTCCCAGTCTGCTGCTCCCTGTCTGCTGCTCCCTGTCTGCTGCTCCCCCCTCAGTTGCTCCCCCTCTGCTGCTGCCCGTCTGCTGCTCCCCTCTTTGTTGCTCCCCTCTCTGCTGCTCCCCTCTCTGCTGCTCACCTCTCTGCTGCTCACCTCTCTGCTGCTCCCCCTCTGCTGCTCTCTCTGTGCTGCTCACCTCTCTGCTTCTCCCCCCATGCTGCTCCCTCTCTGCTGCTCCCCCTCTGCTGCTCCCCTCTCTGCTGCTTCCTCTCTGCTTCTCCCCCTCTGCTGCTCCCTGCCTGCTGCTCCCCTCTCTGCTGCTCCCCTCTCTACTACTCCCGTCTCGGCTGCTCCCCTCTCTGCTGCTCCTCTCTCTACTACTCCCGTCTCAGCTGCTCCCCTGTCTGCTGCTCCCCTCTCTGCTGCTCTCCCCCTGCTGCTCCCCTCTCTGCTGCTCCCCTCTCTGCTGCTCCCCTCTCTGCTGCTCCCTTCCCTGCTGCTCCCTCTCTGCTGCTCCCTGTCTGCTGCTCCCCCCTCTGCTGCTCCCCCTCTGCTGCTCCCCCTCTGCTGCACCCCCTCTGCTGCTCCCCTCTCTGCTGCTCTCCTCTCTGCTTCTCCCCCTCTGCTGCTCCCTGCCTGCTGCTCCTCTCTCTGTTGCTCCCAGTCTGCTGCTCCCCCTCTGCTGCTCCCCCTCTGCTGCTCCCCCCTCTGCTGCTCCCCCTCTGCTGCTCCCCCCTCTGCTGCTTCCTCTCTGCTTCTCCCCCTCTGCTGCTCCCTGCCTGCTGCTCCCCTCTCTGCTGCTCCCCTCTCTACTACTCCCGTCTCGGCTGCTCCCCTCTCTGCTGCTCCTCTCTCTACTACTCCCCTCTCTGCTGCTCCCCCTCTGCTGCTCCCTGTCTGCTGCTCCCCTCTCTGCTGCTCTCCCTCTGCTGCCCCCCTCTCTGCTGCTCACCTCTCTGCTGTTCCCCTTTCTGCTGCCCCCCTCTGCTGCTCCCGTCTCTGCTGCTCCCTCTCTGCTGCTCCCCTCTCTGCTGCTCACCTCTCTGCTGCTCCCCCTCTGCTGCTCCCTCTCTGCTGCTCCCTGTCTGCTGCTCCCTCTCTGCTGCTCCCTGTCTGCTGCTCCCCCCTCTGCTGCTCCCCCTCTGCTGCTCCCTGTCTGCTGCTCCCCTCTCTGTTGCTCCCTGTCTGCTACTCCCCTCTCTGCTGCTCACCTCTCTGCTGCTCACCTCTCTGCTGCTCCCCCTCTGCTGCTCCCTCTCTGCGGCTCACCTCTCTGCTGCTCCCCTTTCTGCTGCCCCCCCTCTGCTGCCTCCCGTCTCTGCTGCTCACCCTCTGTTGCTCCCCTCTCTGCTGCTCACCTCTCTGCTGCTCCCCCTCTGCTGCTCCCTCTCTGCTGCTCCCTGTCTGCTGCTCCCTCTCTGCTGCTCCCTGTCTGCTGCTCCCCCCTCTGCTGCTCCCCCTCTGCTGCTCCCTGTCTGCTGCTCCCCTCTCTGTTGCTCCCTGTCTGCTGCTCCCCTCTCTGCTGCTCACCTCTCTGCTGCTCACCTCTCTGCTGCTCCCCCTCTGCTGCTCCCTCTGTGCTGCTCACCTCTCTGCTGCTCCCCCTCTGCTGCTCCCTCTCTGCTGCTCCCCTCTCTGCTGCTCCCCTCTCTGCTGCTCCCCTCTCTGCTGCTCACCTCTCTGCTGCTCCCCTTTCTGCTGCCCCCCCTCTGCTGCTCCCCCTCTGCTGCTCCCTCCTCTGCTGCTCCCTCTCTGCTGCTCCCTGTCTGCTGCTCCCCCCTCTGCTGCTCCCCATCTGCTGCTCCCTGTCTGCTGCTCCCCTCTCTGTTGCTCCCTGTCTGCTGCTCCCCTCTCTGCTGCTCACCTCTCTGCTGCTCACCTCTCTGCTGCTCCCCCTCCGCTGCTCCCTCTCTGCTGCTCTCCTCTCTGCTGCTCCCCCTCTGCTGCTCCCTCTCTGCTGCTCCCCTCTCTGCTGCTCCCCTCTCTGCTGCTCCCCTCTCTGCTGCTCACCTCTCTGCTGCTCCCCTTTCTGCTGCCCCCCCTCTGCTGCTCCCGTCTCTGCTGCTCCCCCTCTGCTGCTCCCCCTCTGCTGCACCCCCTCTGCTGCTCCCCTCTCTGCTGCTTCCTCTCTGCTTCTCCCCCTCTGCTGCTCCCTGCCTGCTGCTCCGCACTCTGCTGCTCACCTCTCTACTGCTCACCTGTCTGCTGCTCCCCCTCTGCTGCTCCCTCTGTGCTGCTCACTTCTCTGCTGCTCCCCCCGTGCTGCTCCCTCTCTGCTGCTCCCCTCTCTGCTGCTCACCTCTCTGCTGCTCACCTCTCTGCTGCTCCCCTTTCTGCTGCCCCCTTCTGCTGCTCCCGTCTCTGCTGCTCCCCCTCTGCTGCACCCCCTCTGCTGCTCCCCCTCTGCTGATCCCCTCTCTGCTGCTTCCTCTCTGCTTCTCCCCCTCTGCTGCTCCCTGCCTGCTGCTCCGCACTCTGCTACTCCCCACTCTGCTGCTCCCTTCTCTGCTGCTCCCCCTCTGCTGCTCCCCGTCTGCTGCTCCCCTCTCTGCTGCTCTCCCTCTGCTGCTCCCCTCTCTGCTGCTCCCCTCTCTGCTGCTCCCCTCTCCTCTGCTGCTCCCTTCTCTGCTGCCCCCCTCTCTGCTGCTCCCCTCTCAGCTGCTCCCTGTCTGCTGCTCCCCTCTCTGCTCCTTCCTCTCTGCTGCTCCCCTCTCTGCTGCTCCCTCTCTGCTGCTCCCAGTCTGCTGCTCCCTGTCTGCTGCTCCCTGTCTGCTGCTCCCCCCTCTGTTGCTCCCCCTCTGCTGCTGCCCGTCTGCTGCTCCCCTCTCTGTTGCTCCCCTCTCTGCTGCTCCCCTCTCTGCTGCTCACCTCTCTGCTGCTCACCTCTCTGCTGCTCCCCCTCTGCTGCTCTCTCTGTGCTGCTCACCACTCTGCTTCTCCCCCCATGCTGCTCCCTCTCTGCTGCTCCCCTCTCTGCTGCTCCCCTCTCTGCTGCTCACCTCTCTGCTGCTCCCCTTTCTGCTGCCCCCTCTCTGCTGCTCCCGTCTCTGCTGCTCCCCCTCTGCTGCTCCCCCTCTGCTGCTCCCCTCTCTGCTGCTTCCTCTCTGCTTCTCCCCCTCTGCTGCTCCCTGCCTGCTGCTCCCCTCTCTGCTGTTCCCCTCTCTACTACTCCCGTCTCGGCTGCTCCCCTCTCTGCTGCTCCTCTCTCTACTACTCCCGTCTCAGCTGCTCCCCTGTCTGCTGCTCTCCCTCTGCTGCTCCCTTCTCTGCTGCTCCCCTCTCTGCTGCTCCCCTCTCTGCTGCTCCCTTCACTGCTGCTCCCTCTCTGCTGCTCCCTGTCTGCTGCTCCCCCCTCTGCTGCTCCCCCTCTGCTGCTCCCCCTCTGCTGCTCCCCTCTCTGCTGCTCCCCTCTCTGCTGCTCTCCTCTCTGCTTCTCCCCCTCTGCTGCTCCCTGCCTGCTGCTCCTCTCTCTGTTGCTCCCAGTCTGCTGCTCCCCCTCTGCTGCTCCCCCTCTGCTGCTCCCCGTCTGCTGCTCCCCTCTCTGCTGCTCTCCCTCTGCTGCTCCCCTCTCTGCTGCTCTCCCTCTGCTGCTCCCCTCTCTGCTGCTTCCTCTCTGCTTCTCCCCCTCTGCTGCTCCCTGCCTGCTGCTCCCCTCTCTGCTGCTCCCCTCTCTACTACTCCCGTCTCGGCTGCTCCCCTCTCTGCTGCTCCTCTCTCTACTACTCCCGTCTCAGCTGCTCCCCTGTCTGCTGCTCCCCTCTCTGCTGCTCTCCCCCTGCTGCTCCCCTCTCTGCTGCTCCCCTCTCTGCTGCTCCCCTCTCTGCTGCTCCCTTCCCTGCTGCTCCCTCTCTGCTGCTCCCTGTCTGCTGCTCCCCCCTCTGCTGCTCCCCCTCTGCTGCTCCCCCTCTGCTGCACCCCCTCTGCTGCTCCCCTCTCTGCTGCTCCCCTCTCTGCTGCTCCCTTCCCTGCTGCTCCCTCTCTGCTGCTCCCTCCTCTGCTGCTCCCCCTCTGCTGCTCCCCCTCTGCTGCACCCCCTCTGCTGCTCCCCTCTCTGCTGCTCTCCTCTCTGCTTCTCCCCCTCTGCTGCTCCCTGCCTGCTGCTCCTCTCTCTGTTGCTCCCAGTCTGCTGCTCCCCCTCTGCTGCTCCCCCTCTGCTGCTCCCCCCTCTGCTGCTCCCCCTCTGCTGCTCCCCCCTCTGCTGCTTCCTCTCTGCTTCTCCCCCTCTGCTGCTCCCTGCCTGCTGCTCCCCTCTCTGCTGCTCCCCTCTCTACTACTCCCGTCTCGGCTGCTCCCCTCTCTGCTGCTCCTCTCTCTACTACTCCCCTCTCTGCTGCTCCCCCTCTGCTGCTCCCTGTCTGCTGCTCCCCTCTCTGCTGCTCTCCCTCTGCTGCCCCCCTCTCTGCTGCTCACCTCTCTGCTGTTCCCCTTTCTGCTGCCCCCCTCTGCTGCTCCCGTCTCTGCTGCTCCCTCTCTGCTGCTCCCCTCTCTGCTGCTCACCTCTCTGCTGCTCCCCCTCTGCTGCTCCCTCTCTGCTGCTCCCTGTCTGCTGCTCCCTCTCTGCTGCTCCCTGTCTGCTGCTCCCCCCTCTGCTGCTCCCCCTCTGCTGCTCCCTGTCTGCTGCTCCCCTCTCTTTTGCTCCCTGTCTGCTACTCCCCTCTCTGCTGCTCACCTCTCTGCTGCTCACCTCTCTGCTGCTCCCCCTCTGCTGCTCCCTCTCTGCTGCTCACCTCTCTGCTGCTCCCCCTCTGCTGCTCCCTCTCTGCTGCTCCCTGTCTGCTGCTCTCCTCTCTGCTGTTCCCCTCTCTGCTGCTCCCCTCTCTGCTGCTCCCCTCTCTGCTGCTCCCCTCTCTGCTGCTCCCCTCTCTGCTGCTCACCTCTCTGCTGTTCCCCTTTCTGCTGCCCCCCCTCTGCTGCCTCCCGTCTCTGCTGCTCACCCTCTGTTGCTCCCCTCTCTGCTGCTCACCTCTCTGCTGCTCCCCCTCTGCTGCTCCCTCTCTGCTGCTCCCTGTCTGCTGCTCCCTCTCTGCTGCTCCCTGTCTGCTGCTCCCCCCTCTGCTGCTCCCCTTCTGCTGCTCCCTGTCTGCTGCTCCCCTCTCTGTTGCTCCCTGTCTGCTGCTCCCCTCTCTGCTGCTCACCTCTCTGCTGCTCACCTCTCTGCTGCTCCCCCTCTGCTGCTCCCTCTGTGCTGCTCACCTCTCTGCTGCTCCCCCTCTGCTGCTCCCTCTCTGCTGCTCCCCTCTCTGCTGCTCCCCTCTCTGCTGCTCCCCTCTCTGCTGCTCACCTCTCTGCTGCTCCCCTTTCTGCTGCCCCCCCTCTGCTGCTCCCCCTCTGCTGCTCCCTCCTCTGCTGCTCCCTCTCTGCTGCTCCCTGTCTGCTGCTCCCCCCTCTGCTGCTCCTCATCTGCTGCTCCCTGTCTGCTGCTCCCCTCTCTGCTGCTCACCTCTCTGCTGCTCACCTCTCTGCTGCTCCCCCTCCGCTGCTCCCTCTCTGCTGCTCTCCTCTCTGCTGCTCCCCCTCTGCTGCTCCCTCTCTGCTGCTCCCCTCTCTGCTGCTCCCTTCTCTGCTGCTCCCCTCTCTGCTGCTCACCTCTCTGCTGCTCCCCTTTCTGCTGCCCCCCCTCTGCTGCTCCCGTCTCTGCTGCTCCCCCTCTGCTGCTCCCCCTCTGCTGCACCCCCTCTGCTGCTCCCCTCTCTGCTGCTTCCTCTCTGCTTCTCCCCCTCTGCTGCTCCCTGCCTGCTGCTCCCCTCTCTGCTGCTCCCCTCTCTACTACTCCCGTCTCGGCTGCTCCCCTCTCTGCTGCTCCTCTCTCTACTACTCCCGTCTCGTCTGCTCCCCTCCCTGCTGCTCCCCTCTCTGCTGCTCCCCCTCTGCTGCTCCCTGTCTGCTGCTCCTCTCTCTGCTGCTCTCCCTCTGCTGCTCCCCTCTCTGCTGCTCTCCTCTCTGCTGCTCCCTTCTCTGCTGCTCCCTTCTCTGCTGCTCCCCTCTCTGCTGCTCGCCTCTCTGCTGCTCCCCTCTCTGCTGCTCCCCTCTCTGCTGCTCCCCTCTCTGCTGCTCACCTCTCTGCTGTTCCCCTTTCTGCTGCCCCCCTCTGCTGCTCCCGTCTCTGCTGCTCCCTCTCTGCTGCTCCCCTCTCTGCTGCTCACCTCTCTGCTGCTCCCCCTCTGCTGCTCCCTCTCTGCTGCTCCCTGTCTGCTGCTCCCTCTCTGCTGCTCCCTGTCTGCTGCTCCCCCCTCTGCTGCTCCCCCTCTGCTGCTCCCTGTCTGCTGCTCCCCTCTCTGTTGCTCCCTGTCTGCTGCTCCCCTCTCTGCTGCTCACCTCTCTGCTGCTCACCTCTCTGCTGCTCCCCCTCTGCTGCTCCCTCTCTGCTGCTCACCTCTCTGCTGCTCCCCCTCTGCTGCTCCCTCTCTGCTGCTCCCTGTCTGCTGCTCCCCTCTCTGCTGTTCCCCTCTCTGCTGCTCACCTCTCTGCTGCTCCCCTCTCTGCTGCTGCTCTCTGTCTGCTGCTCCCCTCTCTGCTGTTCCCCTCTCTGCTGCTCACCTCTCTGCTGCTCCCCTCTCTGCTGTTCCCCTCTCTGCTGCTCACCTCTCTGCTGCTCCCCCTCTGCTGCTCCCTCTCTGCTGCTCCCTGTCTGCTGCTCCCTCTCTGCTGCTCCCTGTCTGCTGCTCCCCCCTCTGCTGCTCGCCCTCTGCTGCTCCCTGTCTGCTGCTCCCCTCTCTGTTGCTCCCCTCTCTGCTGCTCCCCTCTCTGCTGCTCACCTCTCTGCTGCTCACCTCTCTGCTGCTCCCCCTCTGCTGCTCCCTCTGTGCTGCTCCCTCTGTGCTGCTCACCTCTCTGCTGCTCCCCCTCTGCTGCTCCCTCTCTGCTGCTCCCCTCTCTGCTGCTCCCCTCTCTGCTGCTCCCCTCTCTGCTGCTCACCTCTCTGCTGCCCCCCTTTCTGCTGCCCCCCCTCTGCTGCTCCCCCTCTGCTGCTCCCTCCTCTGCTGCTCCCTCTCTGCTGCTCCCTGTCTGCTGCTCCCCCCTCTGCTGCTCCCCATCTGCTGCTCCCTGTCTGCTGCTCCCCTCTCTGTTGCTCCCTGTCTGCTGCTCCCCTCTCTGCTGCTCACCTCTCTGCTGCTCACCCTCCGCTGCTCCCTCTCTGCTGCTCTCCTCTCTGCTGCTCCCCTCTCTGCTGCTCCCCTCTCTGCTGCTCCCCTCTCTGCTGCTCACCTCTCTGCTGCTCCCCTTTCTGCTGCCCCCCCTCTGCTGCTCCCGTCTCTGCTGCTCCCCCTCTGCTGCTCCCCCTCTGCTGCACCCCCTCTGCTGCTCCCCTCTCTGCTGGTTCCTCTCTGCTTCTCCCCCTCTGCTGCTCCCTGCCTGCTGCTCCCCTCTCTGCTGCTCCCCTCTCTACTACTCCCGTCTCGGCTGCTCCCCTCTCTGCTGCTCCTCTCTCTACTACTCCCGTCTCGTCTGCTCCCCTCTCTGCTGCTCACCTCCCTGCTGCTCCCCTCTCTGCTGCTCCCCCTCTGCTGCTCCCTGTCTGCTGCTCCTCTCTCTGCTGCTCTCCCTCTGCTGCTCCCCTCTCTGCTGCTCTCCTCTCTGCTGCTCCCCCTCTGCTGCTCCCTCTCTGCTGCTCCCCTCTCTGCTGCTCCCCTCTGCTGCTCCCTGTCTGCTGCTCCCTGTCTGCTGCTCCTCTCTCTGCTGCTCCCCCACTGCTGCTCCCCCTCTGCTGCTCCCCTCTCTGCTGCTCTGCTCTCTGCTTCTCCCCCTCTGCTGCTCCCTGCCTGCTGCTCCTCTCTCTGTTGCTCCCAGCCTGCTGCTCCCCCTCTGCTGCTCCCCCTCTGCTGCTCCCCCCTCTGCTGCTCCCCCTCTGCTGCTCCCCTCTCTGCTGCTTCCTCTCTGCTTCTCCCCCTCTGCTGCTCCCTGCCTGCTGCTCCCCTCTCTGTTGCTCCCGTCTCGGCTGCTCCCCTCTCTGCTGCTCCTCTCTCTACTACTCCCGTCTCGGCTGCTCCCCTCTCTGCTGCTCCCCCTCTGCTGCTCCCTTTCTGCTGCTCCCCTCTCTGCTGCTCTCCCTCTGCTGCTCCCCTCTCTGCTGCTCCCCTCTCTGCTGCTCCCTTCTCTGCTGCTCCCTCTCTGCTGCTCCCTGTCTGCTGCTCCCCCCTCTGCTGCTCCCCCTCTGCTGCTCCCTGTCTGCTGCTCCCCTCTCTGCTGTTCACCTCTCTGCTGCTCACCTCTCTGCTGCTCCCCCTCTGCTGCTCCCTCTCTGCTGCTCACCTCCCTGCTGCTCCCCCTCTGCTGCTCCCTTCTCTGCTGCTCCCCTCTCTGCTGTTCCCCTCTCTGCTGCTCACCTCTCTGCTGCTCCCCTCTCTGCTGCTCCCCTCTGCTGCTCTCCCTCTGCTGCTCCCCTCTCTGCTGCTCCCCTCTCTGCTGCTCGCCTCTCTGCTGCTCCCCTCTCTGCTGCTCCCCTCTCTGCTGCTCCCCTCTCTGCTGCTCCCCTCTCTGCTAGGACATTACATTTAAAGAAACAAGACCCACAATTTCCTAGTCGATAATTTGCAATCTGCAGGTACCCCACATGAGTGCGAAATCATCACCACAAATCATAATTCAGACTCATTTATACCTAAGTTAGCTCCCAGGAAAGCAGGTAATACACCCCAGAGACCCCAGCCCACAGACACATGCGCACCCCTGAAGATTTATGTGTCAGGCTCCTCCACAGTTTTGAATGGAAAGAGAATCATCGGTTGCGGCATTTATGCAGAGGACGCACAGTGATGCCCCCTTGAAGAGATTTCATTAAAGTTGCCAGGACATCTAGGCTCGCAGGCAGCAGAACTGGCAGCCATAGCTTACATTGTTGATCACCCTGACTCGTTTCCGACCCCAGCGGACATATATTCAGACTGTTTATAAGTCTGTAATAGTTTAACGGAATTCCAACCCCTGTGGGAAACTAGAGGATTTGTTTCCGCAGACGGAAAGCCCCTACCCTCAGCCCCATTACTCCGACATATCCTAGAGACAGCCAAAAATAGGAAATATGGCATAATTAAGGTTCGCAGTCATCACCGTCCTTCCCCCCCTGGTAACGCCATAGCGAAGGCAGGTTCCAGACATGGTTACTTTTGAAACCCCCCCCCCCGAGAGCACCCCAGTACATGCGGTTCAGGTCTCACTGACCAACATTCAGGATATAGCGAAAGCCCAAAAGGAAGATGAAAAGCTCAGGGATGTTTTAAAAGGAACCTTCCCAGACCCAAACGATAAGTTTAAGAATGCAATCACCACACATGATGGGGTGATTTTGAAAGACGGCATTTATGTAGTTCCCAGCCAGGACAGGAACCAGATTATTAGTCAGTTCCATGACAATCATGGACACCAAGGCATTGAACCCACCCTAACCCACCTCAGACCTCTCTGCTGGTGGCCTGATTTAAAAGCCGTTGTAACCCATTACATTGAAAATTGCTTGATCTGTGCCCAGAACAATCCGGACAGATATGCAAGAAAGGCTCAGCTTAGTCACACCCGCTCCATTAATGGCCCCTGGATGAATTTATACAACCCTAGTTCATTTCTTTCCCCCAAATTTTCCGGACCGTACTCCATTTCGGACAAAGTCAGCCCCTCGGTATACAAGATCACATATCCCAACAGCAAGTCTGCGTGGTTTCACATAAACCACCTTAAGGCTTATGGCTCGCAGAACAACCATGCACACCACATCTCGCTCGCAGCAGCAGATGAGCATGCCCTGCCCACAGATAACACATTCCTACCCTCCCCCAGCCAGTCCAGCCCGTCCTCAGACACATCTTCAACTCCACCCCCAGAGGCACGACTCCACCTCTCCCTTCTTTCAACCAGCCGCGACAGCGACAGTGATAGCGATAGTAACAACGACAGCCGCAGCACACCACGCTATGATTACACCCCTGCAGCAGGCCCCACTCCCAGCGAGTCCGAGCATGATTCCAGTGACCCCTTCGAAATCACGTACATCAAAGCCCCTGACCCAGACCCACCGCCCGACGATTACGGATTGAAGCACAGTAGCTCCAACCTCGACACACGATTCTGGCACCAAGACAATTTGTTCAGGCTCATCCGGAATGATGAGATGGACCCCAATTCGCCCCAAGCAGCTTCAGCCAAACTACTCCAGTCAAGAGTATGGCAGCCGGGAGAAGAACAAAGAACAAAGAAATGTACAGCACAGGAACAGGCCCTTCGGCCCTCCAAGCCCGTGCCGACCATGCTGCCCGACTAAACTACAATCTTCTACACCTCCTGGGTCCGTATCCCTCTATTCCCATCCTATTCATGTATTTGTCAAGATACCCCTTAGATGTCACTATCGTCCCTGCTTCCACCACCTCCTCCGGTAGCGAGTTCCAGGCACCCACTACCCTCTGTGTAAAAAAACTTGCCTCGTACATCTACTCTAAACCTTGCCCCTCTCACCTTAAACCTATGCCCCCTAGTAATTGACCCCTCTACCCCGGGGAAAAGCCTCTGACTATCCACTCTGTCTATGCCCCTCAAAATTTTGTAGACCTCTATCAGGTCGCCCCTCAACCTCCTTCGTTCCAGTGAGAACAAACCAAGTTTATTCAACCGCTCCTCATAGCTAATGCCCCCCATACCAGGTAACATTTTGGTAAATCTCTTCTGCACCCTCTCTAAAGCCTCCACATCCTTCTGGTAGTGTGGCGACCAGAATTGAACACTAGACTCCAAGTGTGGCCTAACTAAGGTTCTATACAGCTGCAACATGACTTGCCAATTCTTATACTCAATGCCCCGGCCAATGAAGGCAAGCATGCCATATGCCTTCTTGACTGCCTTCTCCACCTGTGTTGCCCCTTTCAGTGACCTGTGGCCCTGTACTCCTAGATCTCTGACTTTCAATACTCTTGAGGGTTCTACCATTCACTGTATATTCCCTACCTGCATTAGACCTTCCAAAATGCATTACCTCACATTTGTCCGGATTAAACTCCATCTGCCATCTCTCCGCCCAAGTCTCCAAACAATCTAAATCCTGCTTTATCCTCTGACAGTCCTCGTCGCTATCCGCAATTCCACCAACCTTTGTGTCGTCTGCAAACTTACTAATCAGACCAGTTACATTTTCCTCCAAATCATTTATATAAGATGATGACATTGAGTCTGACTCCCACCAAACAAATCCCTTTGCGAATCTGTTCACTACTGAGCAATGAGGTGTCCACATGATGGTAAAAAGGAACCGATGGAGAGATACGGTGTCCTTCCTGATGGAACCTGCACCGTGTCGGTCGTAGGTTTGTTCGCTTAATGTACATGTTAAATGTTGTTTGTGAATTTAAAAGTTTTCATGGCCCCACGCCACCACTCTTTTGACGCCCAATGGCTGTTAGAGGAACTAGTTTGTCGGCAGTCACCAATCATAACTACTCTCCTGATTTGAAGGTAATCCGAGAGGCAGCCTCCACGACGACCACATTCTTACCCGTTCTTGCCGGTTGCTCAGGCAGCGGAGAAACGGCACTAGTCGCCGCCCTGCCTGAGGACCCCCCTCTGGTCAGCTACGCTCGGGTGGAGCACAAATGGCACTGGTCACCGTACTACCCGGGGATTCCACCCATTTCTTACCCGCCACGGCCCATACGCACCCCATTTTGGCACTTTCAGTTCGAAATTCTTTTGTTTGTTTCTGGGGACCCTTTGGTTGCTTCCGTATGCTATTTACATCCTCAAACATTAGGATGGTTGATCGCACAGGCTGCGAGACGGCTCGCACTGTGTCAATATTTTTTGCGGATGTCTTGTCCAAATATTCGGTTAAAAAACAAATTTTGAAAAATGAGGGAATCACAGATGGTGACCAATTATAATGGGTAATTGGCAACAAAGGACAGACAGACATATATACGAGATCTTAAGCAAGATAATAACAGATATTGTGCTTGTGTCCATAGAACTCCGGAACCTCAGGAACCCCAGAGGAAGAAAAAGAAGAAGACCGACAAAAGGAAAGATGAAGACAACCTTCATGTTTTTCACTTGGATCTTAGCGGGATCCCTTCAGTTGCACACGGAAGCTACCCCCCTGACCCCTACCACACAGGCCGTGAATGATTCCCACCCCTGCCATACACTACCCCGAGATAGTTAACCCCGAGATAGTTAACCCTGAGATAGTTAACCCCAAGATAGTTACCCCCGAGACTGTTACCAACACCCCGACCTGGTGTGACACGTTTATCACCTGGTATTCACTATCTTACATCGTAGAAGCACTCTTAGTACTGGCGATACTCTGCAGTGTCGTGCAGACACTTAGGCTCAGGAAATAGTGAAGGAGAGCCTCCCGCTCTCGCACCCCGGTATACACGTTTAAGTCCCCTATTTTCGGACTTCACCAAACCCCCCAACCCCTTGAGTGAATTAAAGTGCATCCATTTTTCTTTATGTGTGTTTTGATCATTCAATAAAGAAATGTAAACCTCAGTGCTTGACTGCCAAGCCAGAGAAACCTGTGTTGCGGCTATTTGTACAGTTTAAAATGTTGTAGATTATTTTTGATTGTTTGAGTGAGGATAGTTTATTGAGGATATTTAGAGGTTTCAGTTTTTTTATTTAGTAATGCATGCCTGAATGTCATAGCGCCCCGTAGAGTTTTATAATGATGTATGTATGTAAAATGATTTTAGGTAAAATTGCGATTCGTAGGATAGGGCAGTGTAGAGCCCGGGAAGTCTTTATGAGTGCCCCGCTTGGTCAGAGAACGAAGACGATGCGGTAATGTGATCCTTCACGCTTCGCGTTGAGGATCACAAGGAGGGTGTGTAGCCATCTGGGATGGCCACTTCCCGATTTCAAAATGGACACTTTGCAAAAATTGCGGGGAAAATGGACAATACTGAGAAAACAAGCAGGTTCAGGGTTTGTCTGCATATTGGAGCCGCAGCTCCCAGACAAGACCAAAACTGCAAGATCATTCGCATACTAATGGCCCATCTCTGGGAACAAAAGAGTAACATTCGAGTAACCGATACTAAGGGAGACACCCCGGCGCAGGAGGAGACCAAAACAAAGCAGGCCAATGGCCACCTAGGACATGCCCAGTCATCAGGGCACCCACCCCTTTATTGGATGAGATCAATATGAATGATCAAGAAACGGCCCAATTGATTGGGGCCAAGTTCAAGGCCCGCCCAAAAGAGCGCAAAGCCCCTTTGGGTATAAGAAGGAGCCCCCAAGAGAGAATCGTTCTCTTGGACCCGGCTCTCACCAAGGAGAGACCTGTCCACCAGCTGCACCAGAAGCAAGTAAGTCCAGGGTCAATGCACACTACCAGACAGACGACCTTAGCTGTTCCCCTTCACCACTTCGACCCCAGCAGCCTCAGATCCGAACAACGGCCATTGTTCCTCTGACTGAGTGGGTGCCCGAAGCTAAGTATAGGCTTTAGCAGTAGTGATAGTTTAGTCTGTAGTGTTTGTGCATGAGTATATTTAACTGTGTGTGTAAATAAATAAGCATTTGACTTTGAACTAACTAACTGGTGTATCGAGTCTTTGATCAGTATTCGGTTTGAACCTTGTGGTGGTATCGAAAGATACCTGGCGAGTCTAGAGCAAACGTAATTAGAATTAAGGAAGACGACGATATTGACCGCCATATTCATAACCAAATAAATATAGGAACATTTACTGGCGACCTCTGACGGGACTCGACCTAGAAGTGGTCTAGTCACTCCGAGAGAACCCAAATTTGAATTGGACTGCAACTGGAAACAGAAAAACCACAAGTGTAAGAACGATACTGATCAAACCTCCGAGATTGGGAAGTGTGTTAATGCATGTGTACTAACAGGGATATAAGGTAAACCTGAGAGATTTTGTTGCGTAAAACTGTCGGGAGTTTTGTAGGCCGGAAATTAGCGTAAGCCGTACCCGTGTTTACATTTATCACCCCCTGTTCCAAATTCAGTAGAGAACCCAGAGATAGAGAGAAAATGGCAATGAAGGCAATGGAATGCCTTATGAACCCCCAGGAATTCGCGGTCGCAGCGACCAGTAGAGTAGGACAGTGTCCTCCCGTATGGGAAGAAGAGATCAGAAAATATCTCAATGTGAAAGGATGGCCCCTTTGGAGTGAATTCTGCGCCAATGATGAACCAGGTCCCGGGAGTATTGGACATACTTGGTGGGAGAACCTGTCACAGATTCATAAGAAGAGCTTTGGGAAAGCTCGCAAGCCGATGGCAATCGTGTCCTGCTTGGCACAATTGTGAGGCACCGAGGAGGTCGTTAGGACGCTCCGTAGAGAGATTGTGGAGAGAGACAGAAATAGGGAGGGAGATGTGAGCGAATTTTAGAAGGAGAATAAGGAATTAAGAGAACAGTTAGCAGCGAGGGTCAGAGAGGTGGATGATGCCAAGAAGACACACCAGTCTTGTCTCGCCCGTTTGAGTCATTTTCAGACCCAGTACGATAAGGCCGACCAGGATACGCAACGTGCGGTCTTGGTAAGACAAGAAACCGAGCAACAGGTAGAGCATTTGCAGAAACAGTGCAATGATTTAAAAGCAGTCCTAAGAGCGCTCCACACTTCCACTACGGAACAAAGGCAGAGCTCCGTAGATCACACAACGTGCCGGAAGCAAATTGCAGAATTGCAATCTCTGCTTTCTGTCCAGAATGGGTTTCAAAGTACGTTTGGACCCCAGTTAGCCCAGGAAAACGTCCCGATTGGCAGGAGTTAAATTAAACTGCCCACAGATACGTACATGGGACATGTACACAAGAAAAACCACAGAAGAGAAAATTACCAGAAGACCCAATTACAGGATGCGTGTGGAAAAATTACACCGTTCCTTCCCACATCAGACCCCCACCAGTTTTTCGCCAGCAGGCTACCATGTACGGCCTGGACGAAAAGGAGCAAGTGAAGCTCACAATTTTAAGCCTCGACTCTTCAGTCGTGGCAGCCCTTCCCGACCCACAGAATGTAGGAGGAGGCACATTCCAAGAAATGCACACAGCGATCCTGGATGTGATAGGCTATAACAGAGGAGACCCCGTAGAAGGCCTAAACAAGTGTAGGCAAAAGAAAACAGAGCACCCCACAGCGTTTGCTGCCTTTTTCTCCCCTGTCTGCTGCTGCTCTCTTTCCTGATCCCTCTCTCTGCTACTTCCCTCTCTCTGCTACTCCCCTGTCTGCTGCTCGCCTCTCTCTTATACTCCCCTCTCTGCTGCACCCTGGTCTCTGCTACTCTCCTCCCTGCTATTTGCTCTCTGTTACTACTCACTTTGTTGATCCCCTCAATCCTGTTCCCATCTCTCCTGCTCCCCTCTTTCCTCCTCCTGTCTCTGCTTTTCCTCTCTCTCTGACCCCCACTCTGCTACTCCCCTTTCCACTACCCACTCTCTGCTACTCCGTCCTGTGCTGATACCCTCTCAGCTGCTCCCACAGTCCTGATCCCCACTTGGCTTCTCCCCTCATTCCTGCTCCCTCTCTGTTACTCCCCTCTCTCTTATACTCTCTACTCTGCTGCTCCCATGGCCGCGATTCTCTGGTCCGGCGCCAGAGCGCCGGCGCCAAAATGGGAGTACTTTACTCCGGCGCCGGTTCCGAAGCCCGTTTCTTGGGTTCTGGGGGGGCCAGCATGCCGCTCCAGCTGCCAGTCCCGGCGTCGACCCGGCGCCATGGAGTCTGCGCATGCACAGTTGGGACGGCGCCAACTACTGCATGCGCAGTGGCCTTCTTCCCTGCTCTGGCCCCAACGCCAAATGGCGCAAATGGCAAAGGAGGCCCCCTAACAGAGAGGCCGGCCCGCCGATCGGTGGCCGCTGATCGCGGACCAGGCCACGCCGGAGTCCCTCCCCATGGTTGGACCCCCCCTGCCCCCCCCATAGACCACCCCCGGACACTTCAAACCCGAGGTCCCGCCGGCCCAGAGCATGTTAGAACGGCACCAGCGGGACTTGGATTTGTTTGGATGGCCGCTCGGCCCACCTGGGCCAGAGAATCGCGGCACCACCGGAGTCTCACCGCTATGGCGATTTGCGGCGATTCTCCATGCGGCCCGGCGCCATGCGTGTCCACCTGGTTTTCACGGGCGGGAGAATGGCGTCCCGGCGTCGGGACGGTGTGGCGCAATTCATGCGGCCCCCCACCGATTCTTCGACCCGGCGGGGGGGTCATAGAATCGCGCCCCTTGTCTCTGCTAGTCTCCTCCCTGCTACTCCCATCTCTGCTACCACCCTCTCTGCTGACCCCCTCTCTGCTACTCCCTGCTCTGCTGCTTCCCTCTCAGTTGATCCACTCTCTATGTTACCGGCCTCTCTGCTGATCCCCTCCCTGCTGATTCCCTTCTCTGCCATTTCCCCCTCTCCTGCTCCGCTCTCTCCTGTTCACCACTCTGTTACTCCCCTCTGTTCTTATTCGCTCTGCGCTACACCCCTCTCTGCTGATCGCATCTCTCTGCTACTTCCCTCTCTGCTGATCTCTCTGTTGCTTTCCTGCTGCCAATCTTCTCTCTGCTGATCCCCTCTCCCTGCTGCTCCTCTCTCTGCTACTCATCTCTCTGCTGACGCCCTCCTGCTCCCCTCTCTTCTGCTCCCATCTCTGTTGATCCCTTCTCTCTGACACTTCCCTCTCTGGCACTCCCCTCTCTGCGTATCCGTTCTCTCCTCTGATACTTCCCTCTCCGATACTCCCCTCTCTGTTGATCCCCTCTCTCCTACTCCTCTCTCTGTTATTCCCTTTCCTCTCTCTGCTACTCCCTTCTCTGCTAATCCCCCCCCCCCTTTCTGCTACTCTCCTCTTTGCTGCTCCCTTCTTTCCTGTTCCCCTCTCTGTTACTCCCCTTTCAGTTGCTCCCCTGCCTACTATGCATCTGGAGGTCTTTGAGAAACAGGCCTCTGGTGCTGTCGTTGCTACTGGTCATATTGCTGAGGTGAAATCTCAGGCAGCCAAATCTCCATGCATCCCAATCTGATAAACAAAGATAGAGTGAAGAAGGGAGGTCAGTGATATGGAAGAAAGCCCCAAAGAGTGGTCAGGGCCTCTTGGGGTGGAATTGATGATAATATTGACAAAAATAAACCTCAGAACATCTGACGAGACTGAAAGCACAGTGTGAAATCTGTGCTTGGGGCTCTTGCACTATGAATGCAGATGTTCTGAATGTCTTTGTGTCAACATGTTCTCACTTAGATGAAGTGAGACAAGCATGATTCGGATTCAAATCATTTATTAATTGATGTTAATGCTTAGTGACCTGGATTTATTTTTTTACATTCTTCCATTATGCTGAACAGGGCTTAAATTCTTCTGCAATCCGACAGGGTGATTTGTTTACCGCTGCTGCTAGTTGTTGTATCATTGCACCCTCTCTCTAATAGACTCATCAGTGACAAGTCCTCGCTGTCTGATCATTCGCATCCTTGGTGTTTTCCCCATGCTGCGCCCTTCACTCCCTGAACACTTTTCCGTGTATCAGGTGAGATGTTAAACAAAGGCTCTGCCTGCCCCCTCGAGTGGGTGGAAGCAATCCCCCGGCTCTTTTTGATCAAGAGCAGGGGAGTTAAGGTGCTGTGGCTAATATTTATCCCTCGATCAACATCATAGAAAATGGATTAACTGCTGATTTTCACACTGCTATCTGTGGGAGTTTTCTCTGTGCAAAGTGACCACAGCTGAACAGTACTTTACTGGTTGTAAAGTGCTTTGACATCTGATGGTCATGAAAAATGTATAGGAATGCAGGGTGCGACTTGTAAGTGTCAATTCAGGCGGGTTATGCTGGGAGTTTCACCCTGGCTCTGTGGGCGAGTTCCCCACCCCTATCTAACCACATTTAGGGCGGGATTTACCTAAATGGGAACAAAGTCCCACAGCGAGCAGCGCCGAGAAACACAAGGCTATAAAATGGCACTCCCATTAGGTGTGGGGCCTCAGCGGGAAACCACTAGCCGAGGCAGCACATCGCCCCGTTTTGTGCACTGAGGAGCTCTGCTCGCCGGAACTGCCCAGTGTAGCGAGAGATCAGGATGGCATTTTCACCCACCCCCAACCTCCTTTCATGGGCATGGCCCCCTCAGGCCCTGATCCTTGGCACTGCCATCCTGGCACTTCTCCTGCCAGCCCAGTAGTGCTGCCTGGGCACATTGGCAGTCCCAGGGTGGCAGTACCAAGGTGCCAGTCTGGCAGTGCCAATGTATCCGGGTGTTAAGGGGAGAGCTGGGGTGCCTCTCTGGCTTGACCCTGACCACACAGGGGCCTCCAATGGCCTGGGAGACCCCCAAGTGCTGTTCCATCTGGACCACATTTGTATGGACCAGTACTAATCGGCGCCCGGCTGGGTTCTACTTGGGGAGGCTGGTGAATGTCGAGAGCCGATTAGCTCCGGTGTCATCACAGTTAACTGGGTTCTTTCTTTTTTATAAATTTAGAGTAGCCAATTATTTTTTTTGCCAATTAAGGGGCAATTTATGGTGGCCAATCACCTAACCTGCACAGCTTTGGGTTGTGCGGGTGAAACTCACACAGACACGGGGAAAATGTGCAAACTCCACACAACAGTGAGCCAGGGCCGGGATTCGAACCTGGGTCCTCAGCGCCGCAGTCCCAGTGCTAACCACTGCGCCACATGCCGCCCCATTAAGTGGATTCTTAAATAATGGGCGGGACCCAGATTGTAACGTCTGGCAAGATCTGATTAGATCTCGTGAGGCATAGCGGTTGCTGGGAATCTCGGGGAAGGCCTCTCCTGACACTTACCGGTCGTGTCTCGCTCTTGGCATCATGCCAGGAACTCACACGGAATGGGGAATGGGGTCTGATTGGAAGATGCGGAAATGGTGTTTTGGCATTACCACTCCATCGTGAGCACTGGTCTTCGACAGTGGCAGAATCCAGGAGACAGGAGACTCAGTACCATCCAGACAGGTAAATGTGACAAAGCCAAGTGTTTTTCACAAAATTTACAGCCTTGAAAAGAAGGAAGATTTTGGAGAAGTCTTGTAAAGGTTTTGATTGCTGACTGCAATAATCTTGCAGCAGGACTGTGATCTTCAGTGACAGTCTCCCAGCACCATGTCTCTCTGTGAAGCCTCCAGCTCATTATTTCAGCAGCACAGTCTGTATGTTTCTCTGAAGAGATACAATTCAGTCACCAGTTCACTATATTACAACCCTTAATCCTCTTCTCCTTCTGTTGAAAGTCTTGATCCTGGGCTAAAAGAGTTTTGATGAGTGATCTATTGAGTCCATTGCACTGAAGAAATAGCATCGTGAAGGAAAGCCACTGAACACAGTGCAATCATTCTCTGAGCTTCCATTTTGGAAAGAGTGAATGTTACCTCAGGAATGGTGCTTCTCATCATTATCCACATCTCCTGGGTGTCTCCTGTTCCTGTTTCTCCAAATTATGAGATATCCTCAAACACACAGAGTTTCCAGTCTTTACAGCTGAGCTTATGAACTGATAAAAGGCTTGAGTGTGGACTGGGGGTTTTCAGTACCCTGTGGGACAGGAAGATGATGAATGTGTGAGGGGAGGGCAAGGAGGTTGAAAATTCTAACTGGGTATCCCACTCCTGATCACCAATGACTCCTGTTCCATGTGCCAGATTCCCCCTTCTTGGCATCATGCCAGGAACTCACACTGAATGGGGAATGAGGACTGATTGGAAGATGTGGAACTGGTGTTTTGGTATTACCACTCCATCGTGAGCACTGGTCTTCGACAGTGTCAGAAAGTTGGATCTGGTGGTTTAGCTATCCACTGGATGCCCAGCTTATCTTCCTATCTATTAATGTGATCACTTTTCAGAGCTTATAAACAGGCAGCAAACCTATTATCACCAGTTTTCACATTCTCTTTCGTTAATAACATTGGATCTTTTACATCCACGGAAATGGCAGACAGGGCCTTGGTTTAACACATCACTCAAAACACACCACCTCCACCAATGCAACTCTCCCTCAGCGTTGAGGGGGAATGACACCAGGGCTTTGAGGGTAGGGGTGACAAGGGCAATGGAAGGATTGTGAGGAACTGGAATTGAGCTGCAGATCATCCATGAGTGAATGATGGAGCCGATTCAAGGGGGTGCATGGCATCCTCGTGTTCCAATTCTTCAGATATTCCTCTTACTGCATTGAAATGCCAACCTAGATTATGTGTTCAAGTGTCTGGTTTAAAATAAGTTCTGGAAATCATGGAGTCATAGAACTTTACAGTGCCGAGAGAGGCTCTTCGGCCCACCGTATCAGCACGGGCCATCTATTATTTTTTCATATAAATTTAGAGTACCGAATCATTTTTTCCAATTAAGGGGCAATTTAGCATGAGCTAATCACCTACACTGCACATCTTTTTGGGTTGTGGGGTGAGACCCACGCAGACACTGGGAGAATGTGCAAATTGAACACGGACAATGACCCGGGACCGGGATGGAACCCGGGTCCTCGGCGCCGTGAGGCAGCAGTGCTAACCACTGTGCCACCATGCCACCCAGATTACCTATTTATTCTAATCCCATTTTCCAACACCTGGTCCATAACCTTATGGTGTTTTCGCACCCTTTAGAGTACAATCATCTGGGGATGTACCTGCTAATTTACTAAATTTTCCAGTTATGGTGTAATTTGCTCACATTCCTTAACATTTTGGAAAGGAAATGTTGAGGAAAGAGAAATAGAGACGGACTGAAGGATTGGAGAGGGTGGGAGAGGCAGAGTGAGGGATTCAAGATGGAGGGAAAAATGCAGTGAGATATTAATGATGGAAGGGGAGATGGGGGGAGAGAAGCAGTGAGAGATGGGAATCTCAATTAGTGATTGGAGATAGAGGAGAGATGTTGGATGGGACTTTCGCCGTGTTTTGCGGCGGCGAAGGTAGCTCGTCATTGCCTGGTGGTGGGATCTTCTGTCCTTGCCATTGTCAATAGGATTTCCCATTGTTCACACTCTATGCCACTGGGGAACCTGAAGCGGGGGCTCGCTGTCGGCAGGACCACATAGTACCGCTGGCGGGAAAGGCCGGACAATCCCACCTCTAGTGTTCAATTGTTCTGTATTTGATTTTATGAGGTCTGTTCATTATTGATACTGTCTGTGCTTGATTAGTTAAGCCTGGGTTTGGACTCTGAGAAAAAGTGAATGAGCTGCAGAAAGAGCTGGAATCTCGAATAGATATTTTAAAGCATTGTATAAAACTCTTACAAATAAATAATGCACACATAGAAGTGTCATCTCTGCATAGGTGTGGGATGTAAAATATCCAACACATTGGCTACTAGGATAACGAAGAAAAGTTTGACTTTGCTGACCCCTGCACTTGTCCTTTCTTCACTGGGCGACCCATAGAACATAGAAAAATACAGCACAGAACAGGCCCTTCGGCCCACGATGTTGTGCCGAACCTTTGTCCTAGATTAATCATAGATTATTATTGAATTTACAGTGCAGAAGGAGGCCATTCGGCCCATTGAGTCTGCACCGGCTCTTGGAAAGAGCACCCTACCCAAAGTCAACACCTCCACCCAACACTAAGGGCAATTTTGGACACTAAGGGCAATTTATCATGGCCAATCCACCTAACCTGCACATCTTAGGACTGTGGGAGGAAACCGGAGCACCCGGAGGAAATCCACACAGACACGGGGAGGATGTGCAGACTCCGCACAGACAGTGACCCAAGCCGGAATTGAACCTGGGACCCTGGAACTGTGAAGCAATTGTGCTATCCACAATGCTACCGTGCTGCCCTTAAGAACAAATAAATCTACACGATATCATTTTACCGTAATCCATGTACCTATCCGATAGCTGCTTGAAGGTCCCTAATGTTTCCGACTGAACTACTTCCACAGGCAGTGCATTCCATGCCCCCACTACTCTCTGGGTAAAGAACCTACCTCTGACATCCCTCCTATATCTTCCACCATTCACCTTAAATTTATGTCCCCTTGTAATGGTTTGTTCCACCCGGGGAAAAAGTCTCTGACTGTCTACTCTATCTATTCCCCTGATCATCTTATAAACCTCTATCAAGTCGCCCCTCATCCTTCTCTGTTCTAATGAGAAAAGGCCTAGCACCCTCAACCTTTCCTCATAAGACCTACTCTCCATTCCAGACAACATCCTGGTAAATCTTCTTTGCACCTTTTCCAAAGCTTCCACATCCTTCCTAAAATGAGGCGACCAGAACTGTACACAGTACTCCAAATGTGGCCTTACCAAAGTTTTGTACAGCTGCATCATCACGGCACGGCTCTTAAATTCAATCCCTCTGTTAATGAACGCTAGCACACCATAGGCCTTCTTCACAGCTCTATCCACATGAGTGGCAACTTTCAAAGATGTATGAATATAGACCCCAAGATCTCTCTGCTCCTCCACATTGCCAAGAACTCTACCGTTACCCCTGTATTCCGTATTCATATTTGTCCTTCCAAAATGGACAACCTCACACTTTTCAGGATTAAACTCCATCTGCCACTTCTCAGCCCAGCTCTGCATCCTATCTATGTCTCTTTGCAGCCGCCAACAGCCCTCCTCACTATCCACAACTCCACCAATCTTCGTATCATCTGCAAATTTACTGACCCACCCTTCAACTCCCTCATCCAAGTCATTAATGAAAATCACAAACAGCAGAGGACCCAGAACTGATCCCTGCGGTATGCCACTGGTAACTGGGATCCAGGCTGAATATTTGCCATCCACCACCACTCTCTGACTTCTATCAGTTAGCCAGTTTGTTATCCAACTGGCCAAATTTCCCACTATCCCATGCCTCTATACTTTCTGCAGGGGCCTACCATGGGGAACCTTATCAAATGCCTTACTAAAATCCATGTACACTACATCCACTGCTTTACCTTCATCCACATGCTTGGTCACCTCCTCAAAGAATTCAATAAGACTTGTAAGGCAAGACCTACCCCTCACAAATCCGTGCTGACTATCCCTAATCAAGCAGTGTCTTTCCAGATGCTCAGAAATCCTATCCTTCAGTACCCTTTCCATGACTTTGCCTACCACCGAAGTAAGATTAACTGGCCTGTAATTCCCAGGATTATCCCTATTCCCGTTTTTGAACAGGGGCACGACATTCGCCACTCTCCAATCCCCTGGTACCACCCCTGTTGACAGTGAGGACGAAAAGATCATTGCCAACGGCTCTGCAATTTCATCTCTTGCTTCCCAGAGAATCCTTGGATATATCCCGTCAGGCCCGGGGGACTTGTCCATCCTCAAGTTTTTCAAAATGCCCAACACATCTTCCTTCCTAACAATTATTTCCTCGAGCTTACCAGTCTGTTTCACACTGTCCTCTCCAACAATATGGCCCCTCTCATTTGTAAATACAGAAGAAAAGTACTCGTTCAAGACCTCTCCTATCTCTTCAGACTCAATACGCAATCTCCCGCTACTGTCCTTGATCGGACCTACTCTCGCTCTAGTCATTCTCATATTTCTCACATATGTGTAAAAGGCCTTGGGGTTTTCCTTGATCCTACCCGCCAAAGATTGTTCATACCCTCTCTTAGCTCTCCTAATCCTTTTCTTTAGTTCCCTCCTGGCTATCTTGTATCCCTCCAATGCCCTGTCTGAACCTTGTTTCCTCAGCCTTACATAAGTCTCCTTTTTCCTCTTAACAAGGCATTCAACCTCTCTTGTCAACCATGGTTTCCTCACTCGACCATCTCTTCCCTGCCTGACAGGGACATACATATCAAGGACACGTAGTACCTGTTCCTTGAACAAGTTCCACATTTCACTTGTGTCCTTCCCTGACAGCCTATGTTCCCAACTTATGCACTTCAATTCTTGTCTGACAACATCGTATTTACCCTTCCCCCAATTGTAAACCTTGCCCTGTTGCACGTACCTATCCCTGTCCATTACTAAAGTGAAAGTCACAGAATTGTGGTCACTATCTCCAAAATGCTCCCCCACTAACAAACCTATCACTTGCCCTGGTTCATTACCCAGTACTAAATCCAATATTGCCCCTCCTCTGGTCGGACAGTCTACATACTGTGTTAGAAAAGCTTCCTGGACACACTGCACAAACACCACCCCATCCAAACTATTTGATCTAAAGAGTTTCCACTCAATATTTGGGAAGTTAAAGTCGCCATGACTACTACCCTATGACTTCTGCACCTTTCCAAAATCTGTTTCCCAATCTGTTCCTCCACATCTCTGCTACTATTGGGGGGTCTATAGAAAACTCCTAACAAGGTGACTGCTCCTTTCCTATTTCTGACTTCAACCCATACTACCTCAGTAGGGTGATACTCCTCGAACTGCCTTTCTGCAGCTGTTATACTATCTCTAATTAACAATGCCATCCCCCCCACCTCTTTTACCACCCATGTCGTGGGATCAATGGGCTTTGGGGTCCGAGTCCTATATGCTTGTTGCAGGAGTGGCAGTCTGGATAAGGCAACAATCTGCAAAAAGGTGATACTTATTCATTGTCTTGGAGTAGAAGGCCAGTAAATATTTGAGCAGCTCATAAAATACATTTCGACATCGGATCCGATGGGAGGAGCCAGGGGCTGAAGCAATCAGATGTTGAGGTTTTCAGAGTTAGGCTGGGAGCTGAGCTGAGAAGGTCTGAAGAAATACAGCCAGAGATTCTGCATTATTCTGACAGGATGTCAGGTCTCTTTATTTGAAGCAGTCTCAAAAGATCTCTCTTTTTCAAAGTGCAGTATTCAAGACATCTCCATACAGCAAGTATTCCTGAGTGCCAACTGTATTGAAAAGAGGATTGGGATCTGAGATGGTTTTGTTGTTTGTGAGTGGGAATGAAGATAGCAGTTAAGGGTTATTTATATTAGCATTATTTAAGGGGTAATTGTAAGCTATTTTGTTGTGTGATGTTAAAGATATTTTAATACTGTTTTAGTAATAAAGTTTGTTTTAAAATACCATATCCTTATTTTGCCTGAAATCACTTCTGGAGCGAAGTATCCTTTCCTCACTGTCTTACAAAATTAAAATAAAATATTGGGGTTTCTAACCAGTATCCTTGCAGCTGTTGGGGTCTGATCTGCGATCGTAGTAATTGTTCATGGAACGGACAAAGTGGAACACTATCAACGGTGTTTACTCAACTCGCACAACACAAATTTGATGCTCAATAAGGACAAACACACATTCGTGGCATCTGAGATTGACTCTCTAGGTCACAGAGTGACAGCAGCTAGAATAAAGCCTACACAACAAAGTCAAAGCCATTCATGTGCTTCTAACTCTGTCTAACAAGGGGGAAAAGATATAGGGCAGGACTGTCCAATCCCCCAGCCGCATGCTTCATGGGCACGTGCCGCTCACTGGTGGCAGGATTGTCTCTTCCCGCCACTTGTCTGTGTGATTTCCCATTGAAGCCACCTGACCCCGCCGGTAAATCTGCAGGCGGAGGTGCGCTGCCCTTGGAAAAGAGAATTGCAACAGCAAGAGTAATCACTATAATTGAGTCTGCTTACTATTGATGCTCACTGTGCTTGATTGGTTGAGGAGTAAAAGTAAACAAGCTGTCGAGAGAGCTGGAAGCTAGGGCATTAAGCATGGAGTAGACATTTTAAACATTGTATATAACTCATGTGAATAAATTCTTGTAACACACATAGAAACTAGTGTTGTCTCTGCATAGATCCAAGATGTAAAATATACAACAAGAGACACTGAGGCATTGGAGACAGAGGGATATATTTAGTGGATTCTGATTCTATGATGTCTCAGATTGGGGCAATCATTAAATTATTATTGCATATTTACCAGACCCAGTTTATAAGAATATAATCAGAGTTGAATGATGATAGACTGACATGGTTAATTTTCAAATGTGATGTAAAGGTGTGTAGTAGAAAATACTGAGAGATACTACCCTGGAGCATCCAATCTCATGTTAGCAGCTGAACAATCTCAATAATGTTGACACTCACTGAATGCATAAGTCGGGTTTGCAGTCGTGGGTGTTGAACACGATGAACTTGTCTGGCAGTTGACGTTCCAATTTAATCCACTTTGCATTTTATTGAGCTATCAGTAAGAACTCTGTGCTGTGTGCGATCGATGCTGAAACATTTGGGAAAGAGTAGAAGTCATTTAGTGCATGTTAACCTGACTCGGGTTGGTATTGCTTGGGCAGAGTGTGGAAAAACCGTTGCCAACAAGAGGGTCAGCCCCCTAAATAAATAAATGTGGGCGGAGATGAGAAAAAGATTTGGCTATGACAATCACGATGCTCAAATCAGGTTAATCAAAAACACTCACATGAAAGAGAACAAAGAATTAACAACAGTTTTTCGCCCTCCCTGTTGGCCCGGACTCTTGTTTGGGCACAAGCCCATGAGAGACTCAAGTATCTTTCTCAAACAGCCATTCTCATGTGTGGTCCCTGACAGAAAATGGCGCAGGTTATTTCATGGTGGCTGCAATATCTCGGAGCACCATCCTGCCTCATTGAATGCATACCGTACACACATACGTGTATAAGCTCCCATATACATGCTCACATTTGTGTGCATGTATGCAAAATTAATTTTAAAAATTATTTCATGGGATAATATGTTCATCCATATTGCTCTTGCGAAGGTGATGGTGAGCTGCCTACTTGAACTGCTGTGTTGAGATCCTCGACCAACCCCAACAAACTTGAATTTAAACACAGAATTAACCACGTTAACATCAAAGAAAACAGCTTTACAATTATCAGTTAAACAGTTCTTAGACACAAGAGAAAACGTACTTACTATTTATACCTGCTCCTAACTCCAATTAAGCAACTCCAATACAGTTCAAATGCCACTTATAAATAAAGTTTGGTAGGGTGCTCTTTCAGAGCCTCGGTGCAGACGCGATGGGCCGAATGGCGTCCTTCGGCACTGTAGGTATTCGATGGTTCAACAGGTTTACTTGCTTATTTGTGCTGAGAGAGACCTTTTCAGGAACAACATGAAAATCCTTCTGTCTTGTCAGACTCTTCTGCTCAATCTGACAACATTTGGAAAAACTGCTATTCAACTTAAAAGCTTATGGCAGAGTGCAAAAGTACAGACAGCCCTGGCTCCTTCCATTAATTACATCAACTGTATACACTATGGTGTTCTGTCACCTGCTTATCTAGGACTACATACAACAATCCTTCATAAATTATCTACTCTCCAAGGAATCTCCAACAATCATAATAATGTTATATTAGGGCAGCATGGTAGCACAAGTGGATAGAACTGAGGCTTCACAGCGCCAGGGCCCCAGGTTCGATTCCCCGCTGGGTCACTGTCTGTGCGGAGACTGCACGTTCTCCCCGTGTCTGTGTGGGTTTCCTCCGGGTGCTCCAGTTTCCTCCCACAGCCCAAAGGCATGCAAGTTAGGTGGATTGGCCATGATAAATTGCCCTTAGTGACCAAAAAGGTTAGGAGGGGTTATTGGGTTACTGGGATAGGGTGGAAGTGAGGACTTAAGTGGGTTGGTGCAGACTCGATGGGCCGAATGGCCTCCTTCTGCCCTGTATGTTCTATGTTCTATGTACACACGATGCCTCATACAGTGCCTCCTTTGCACCTCCTCCTGTTGGGCAGCCAGTTCTTCACCCTGAGCAGCTGCCTGTGGCAGGTTCCGCTGTTGCACACACTGCTGCTGCACCTTTCTCCTCCTCGAGCAGCTCCAGCTCGTACAGCCGCAGTGCATCCCCAAGGGCTGCAGCGACTAGGAGGAAGTTGAATTCCAATATCCATTGTCTGCAGGGGGTGAAAGACCGACATATTAGCATGGTGTGTACCACTGTACCCAACCAGGTCAAATGGGCCCCGCATGCCACCCCCCATCTCGCAACCTGGCCCTATTGGTGTCCGGCACCATGGAAACCTGTAGCCCTGGTACCTGTCCCTGCTGCCAGAATACCATCAGCTGACGCTGCCCTTGGCAGCGGTATGCTTTATCATGCACCTCCGTAGGGGCTACTGTGGCCGTTGTCCTTGGGTATTCCACCTGATGCCCTTTCGGCGGGTGGAGGCCAGTGGGGTGGTGGAATGGAGTAGGGTGGGGGCTGGGATGTGAGGGTGATGGGGTGGGGGCACCCATTCGACCGGTGTCACTCTGCAGAACCAGGGGTCAAGGTGGGTGGTCTGTGGGGTGCTTTGCAAGATGGCTGCCTTTCAGTCTGCGGCAATGGCGGTCCATGCCTGGGCACTACCTCAGTCCCGTGGTGGGTCACCCCGGCCACATGGCCTATTCCCCCATCACCCCCCCATCCCCGGCGTAGGTAGGGCAGCCCCCCACCCCAGCCAGTGTACGGCCCGGCAGCCTGCCGTCATGCCTCCCTGTGTTCTACCTCCTCTCTCTCTCCCTCAGTAGCCACGACGCCGGTTTCACAATTTTTAAAAGCACAAGTGCACCTCGCTGTCGGGAATACGGCCCATTTGGAGAATCGTGGAGGCCCCGGAGAATACCGGTCAGGCCTGCTAATGATATGTCAATAGTGTTTACTGTACGTGCATTCTGGAATGCATTGACGCTGTCGAGGAGACGAGAATTGCGATTTGGCATGTAATCGGCGCACTCCGCGGTTTCGGCGTCAGAATCGATTCTCCGCCCAATCGCGTTTTCCGATTCCGCTGTATGTCGACGGAAAATCCTGCCCGTATGTGTAAACGAACCATGCATTATTTTAATTGATCTGTACTAGAAGGAAACCTTTATTTTCTGATATTATAATACTTTTTAACATTTGTTCTTAACAGTTTTTGTATTTGTGCGAAGGGGTTAAAATATATTGACAAAAGATTGTGACTTAGTTTGCAACTATGATATCCAGAGAAAATGTATTATTGAATGTAAATTCTGAGGAACCCAAGGAAACAAAGGATGAAACAAAACAGTGGTTAGCACGACTGCCTCATACTCCAGGGACACGGGTTCAATTCTGTCCTTGGTTCACTGTCTGTGTGGAGTTTGCATGTTCTCCCCGTGTCTGTGTGGGTTTCCTCTGGGTGCTTCGGTTTCCTCCCACAGTCCAAAGATGTGCTGGTTCGGTGGATTGGCCATGCTAAATTGCCCCTTAGGGCGGGATTCTCCAGTGTCCGGCGGGCGGGCTGTACCGGTGCCAAAGAATGGCGTGAACCACTCCAGCATCGGGCCACCCGGAAGGTACGGAATCCTCCGCACCTTCGGGGGCTAGGGCGGTGCTGGAGGGGTTGGCGCCGCGCCAATCAGCGTTGAAGGGCCTCCGCCAGCCGGCGCGAGTTGGTGCATGCGCAGGAGCGCCAGCGTGTTCCCAGAACCGCTGCATTGATTCCTGCGCACGCACAGTGGGTCAGTGGGTTTCTTCTCTGCGCCGGCCATGGCGGAGCTTTACAGTGGCCGGCGCAAAGGGATAGAGTGCTCCCACGGCACAAGCCCACCCGCAGATCAGTGGGCCCCGATCACGGGCCAGGTCCACCGTGCCCCCCCCCCCCCCCCCACCCCCCGTGGCCCCCGAGGACTCCGCAGGCTGCCTGCAGAGCCAGGTCCCGCTGGTAAGAGCCTCGTGTAATTTACGCCGGCGGAATTGGCCGAA
Organism: Scyliorhinus torazame; assembly: GCF_047496885.1. NCBI lineage: Eukaryota > Metazoa > Chordata > Chondrichthyes > Carcharhiniformes > Scyliorhinidae > Scyliorhinus > Scyliorhinus torazame. The sequence goes on from NC_092723.1 coordinate 141,363,091, forward strand.
AACAGGCGGCCGCTCGGCCCATCGCGGAGCAGAGAATCGGCAGGAGGGGGGAGGGGGAGAGGGGGGGCCCCACTGCCAATGGCCCCCAACCGGCACGACGCAATTCCCCACCCCGCCAAAAAACCGGCGCCGGAGATTTCGGCAGCCGGCATTGGGGCGGCGGAGAGGGATTCACGTCGCCCCCCCCCGGCGATTCCCCGGCCCGGTGGGGGGTCGGAGAATCCTGCCCTTAGTGTCCAAAAGGTTAGGTGGGGTTACGGGGATGGGGTGTAGGCGTGGGCTTAAATAGGGTGCTCTTTCCAAGGGCAGGTGCAGACTCGATGGGCCGAATGGCCTCTTTCTGCTCTGTAAATTCTAAGAGGTGAATGAATTATTTCCAAACAAGGGAGGAGAATTAATGAGAATTGAGGAATCGTAATCTTTGTTGGCACACTATTACTGTGGATTCTGGGGTATGGCTCTTCTGGACACAGTCATCACTTCAAAGACAGAGAAGAGAGAGGCACAGCCTGTGACCGCAATGCTTATGAACTCCTAGGAATGAGGAACTCAGGGCGTGATTCTCTGTCCCGCCTGCCTGTTTCCCGGCACGGCGCGCCCCCACCGGCAGCGGGATTCTCCATTCCCACAACCGGCCAATGGGGTCTCCCGTTGTAGCCATCCCATGCCTTCGGGATACCCGCGGGCATGGGTGCGTTGCCATCGAAGCGGAGGATCCCGCCGGCAGAGAATCCCGCTGTCTATGTTATCTTTACTGCTTTATGTTAAGTATTATGTAAAATTTTGCTCAGTAAATTCTGCTTGATTCATTCATGCTAGGTTTTTGTACCTTGTTAGGTCAAGTACAACTGAGGACCCTGGTGTTCGAAATTAAGAATTTGGACCTCAGGTTAGAACGGATTTTAACCTCGGAACCCTAAAATCTGACAAGTACCAGAAGGGGGAAAATAGATTTTCCCCGTCTGCATTCATACAGGAGTTTGTGAGACCAAGATAAGAAAAGTTTAATGTTTGGCAGACGCATCATCCAGTGTATGAAAATGTGTTAAAATAGGTCATGTGTCTCCCAAACATCATGCAGTGGGTGGAGAATCATTCCCTGAAAGTACGGAATTCTTCCTTGATCATTTTCATCTGATCAATAACTTAATCCAATCATCCAAATGAGCAAAGAGGTTCAACATTTTCTATTTTTTTATCTGAGAGCTCACATCTTTATTTTACTGTACCACTCTTTATTCCCTCTCCATATCGCCAGCCCCTGAACTAAATAACTTCATCACCTTGTCAACTTAAACAGATTTCTTCTGATAACAGCCGACTCTTGCATGGCCTTAATGAAAAATATTGATCCGCATGGATTGCTTTGCAGATTTACGAGGTGGAGCTGATCCTCCACTTTCTCACCCGAGGCCTTCTCATTCAGTGTGGGAACGATCCTCTGTACTGTTGCATTTCTCCAGGTGGCAGTGGATCTTCATCGATGAGGAACTTCTCCTCAGAGAATGACAAACTCACAGTCCAGAAGGACCCCCATAATCCACAATTGAGCGAGTTCCACGCCCAGTGATGAATGATCAAGCCCTGGTTTCTCGTGAGAGGCTTGCAGTCAGCCAGTAAATCCTCCTGGTATGACTGGAATAAATTCCTTCATGTTTTGGAAGAGTGGGGAATCCAGCTCTTCGTCCCTCGTTCCCACAGAAGTGTGTTTCACCTCAGGTGCTGGGACTGAATTGAAAGCTGAAAGTGTAGTTAATTGAGGCTCTGTTAAACTGGGCCACAGCTGCTTATCTGCAAATGCATAGTTCTGAGCATCACCCTTGTCACAGACCAAATGGGGTCAGTCCATGCCCTCATGTTTTGATTTATTTTGTGTGTGTGAACTTTAAATGTGTGCGTGCTTACGTGTGAACGTTGGAGCAATTTTATTATTTTACTTTGAGCTGGTCAAGTACAATCAAAGCTATCCTCAAGAAAATCTGTCTGTGTGTGTCTCTTACAGTCTCTGGCATGTAAACAGTTAGACGTCACTGAATTAACAAACATGCCCTTTTTAACGACCTGTTACAGTCAAATAAGGAATGGAAAAAGCGGGATGCCATTTGGCCCCACCTCACCCGATCGTAACACAGCCCACTTACTATTCAAATGCCAGAGGAAGAATTCTTTGGTTCCCTTTCATATTAACTACCACTCTATTCTCATAGTCTCTCCTTGCCAGTCCTATTTTTCTCTTCACTTCCCCTCTCAACCTTTTGGGTGGAACCTTGCCGCAAAATGGCAATGTGTCAGTTCTGGTGTGAATCCCGCTGGACTGGAATATTGAGTCTCTTAAGCAACAGTTTGAACTGGCAGGACTCCCGCCGACAATCACCCCATCGGTTTCTTCGCAGGAAAATATCAAGCACCGCAGGCGTGAGCAGACACAGAGACCCGGAATGATGCGCAAGCTCGGATGCCTCACGCCATTTGAGGAAAGAGCCATTGTGCTGGCTGGGGAGGAGCAAGACCGCACCGCTGTAGAGGGTGAAGTAGGGTCTGCGAGCCAAAGTGAGGATCCTCAGGGCATGTAGACATTCCTCAAGCCTCACATAAGTAAACATCTTGCATGTTTATGATGTACTAATGCCATCTCCGGCAATGAGATGAACATACCGGACCATCCTCGCACACCCTGGACACCGCTGACCCGAGCAGGTCCGACGTCAGCATTGAGGAGGTGTCACAGCAGTCACCTGCACCCTCCGTCAGTGCAGATAACCACACCTCGGTGGGATTAACTATTAGGCAGGCTTCTGGGCCACTCATTGGTGAGCACCTCCCACCTGATGATTCCACACAGGTGGACAGGGACGTTCCAGCGATGCAGCACTCGGAGGGATGCCGGTGCCCATGACACTGCTGAGCTCCTGGGCAATGATGTAGCCCTGTGTCCGGCCATACCAAGCCAGAGTCCTGTGAACCAGGATGGAACGATAGCTTCCCTCCACACACTGCGGGGGCGACTGGAGGACTACCATCTCCTGCTGTTCGAGGAGATGGTGCCATCACTCCTCCACAGTGAGGCCAACACAGAGAGGGTGGTATCCACAGTGGAGATCTTGGTGCAGGAATGTGCACTCCACGTCTGGGAATGTCCGCTCCATGGCTCAGCTCATGACCTCTATTCCTGAGGGCCCGATCTCCATGGTGCACGGCTTCAACTGCATGGTGCAGGCAATAGTGGGAATCCACAAATGTCATCGCCTGGGGAAGGCAAGGCTTCTGGATTTCACGGCAAATGTCCCTCTATCCCATGGACGACGAACCTAGAGGCCACCAAGCATTCGAAGGGAAGAGGATCAGCAGGAGTACCGATTGGGGCCCTCCACCCAGAAGACTCTGGGGTGTCCAGCCAATCTGACACTGTGGAATCCATAATATCCTGTTCCTTAGCGAAGGGCATAAGTTAGTGTGGGAACCATAATATCCTGTTTCTTAGCGAATGATGTAAGTCTGTGGAGACAGGGTGATGGAGGTAGCCTTCTCAGGCATGCGCTTTTCTGTAAACTACCGTAACCTCGAAGGTCGAAGGGGAGATAATTACGTAAAAGAAATATTGAAAGACCTTGCTTTTCTAGTGGTCCGTTTGCCTTGTTTTCTTTTGGCTCGAATTACTGTCCTTTCATTGGCCTAAAATGAATATTTAACTGTGATATTATTGGTGTGTGACATGCAAATGAAGGATTAGACTGTAACTGTAATTCTATTGGTGAATAAAGCTATGACTGTTTCCGCTTCGTCGGATTCAGACAGAGCAATGCAGTGAACCCCACTGGGCAGTTCTCCTTGTGCACAAGTCAAGAAAGATTGATCAAAGAGTACTCCCGTGTATGCCTTGCAATAATTTCGACAACATCCCCCTCCCTGCGAGCGACAGACTTCCAGCACACCAACGATGATAGCACTGCAACACCCGTGCAGCCTTAAAGTAGGCCCATTCCTTCAAGGTCCAGGATCCCCTGGGAAGCCAGCCAAGGTAATCTCAGGCAACAGGGCATAGAAGGCAGCAAACCACTTCAATCTCAGTTGTGAATCCTGAGATACTCCTAGATGTACTGGGACAATGAGGAAGAGTAAGGAACCCCATCGGCTCATTGGGTCACATGACACTCGCCTCCACTAACTGGCTCTGATTGTCCAAAATAATCTAGATTCCGAGAGATGGTCGCAACAGGTTAACAAATGCAACAATTCTTTACAAGAAAGGAGGGTGACAGGATGTCTCTATTTCAATGGTTTTGGAGTGTAGAAAGTACAGTGATCTTTGACTGTGATTCCAAGTCACTGGAATGCGGTTTCAATCTTTAAAAAAAATCAATTAGGGGTTTCCAGGCCACTAAGCCTGACATGTGCTTATAGAAAATAATTGGAATCTATTATGAAGGAAATCTTAGCAATGAATTTAGAAAAGCATAGTATCAGGAGAACAAGTCAACATGCATTTATGAAATTCTGTTTGGCAAATGTATCGGAGCTTTTTGAGGGTGTAACTAGTAGGGTAGATAAAGGGGAATGAGTAGATGTCGTATATTTGGATTTCCAAAAGACATTTAGTAATGGTGCCGCACAAAAAATTAATACTGAAACTAAGCACTCATGGAGTTGGGAGTGATATACTAGCATGCGTAGAGAATTGATTAATGGACAGGCAGCAGAGAATAGGGATAAATGGGGCATTTTCTAGGTGTGACTAATAGAGTGCCATTAGAATCAGACCTGAGGTCTCAGCTCCCATTCACAATCTATATTAATGTCTTAGGTGAGGAGGCTGAGAGTGCATATCTAAGCTTGCTGATAATACAAAGCTGGGTGGAGACAGAAACTGCAAGGAGGACAGATAGAAGTTGCAAAGATTTATAGATAGGTTAAGTGAGTGGTAACAAGGTGACAGATGGAGTTTAATGTTGGGAAGTGTGAGGTTATTCATTTTGGCACTAAGAATAGAAAAGCAGAATATTTTTTAAAGGTGTGAAACGCTGATGTTCAGAGAACCTTGGATGCTCTCATATCAGGGAAACATAAACTTAGCATGCAGATATAGCAAGCAATTAGGAATGTAAATGGTAAATTGACCTTTATTGCAAGGGGATTAGCTTACTCGGATAAAAAAATCTTGCTGCAATTGAATGGGGCTTTGGTGAGTCCAGCCTGGAGTATTATTTTCAATATTGATCTCCGTATTTAAGGAGGGGTATACGTGCGTTGGGGGAAGCAAAGCAAAGGTTCACTAGATTGGTCCTGGGATGAGAGAGTTGTCCTATTATGAGAGGCTGAATAAACTGGGCCTATATTCTCTGGCATTCAGGAGAATGAGAGGCAATCTCATTGAAACAGTCAAGGTGAGGGGAGAGTGACAGCCCTTGATATCAAGGGAGCGTTTGATCGAGTATGACACCAAAGAATCCCAGCAAAACTGAAGTCAATGGGAATCAGGGGGAAAACATTCCACTGGTTGGTGTTATACAAAGGGAAATGGTTGTGGTTGTTGGAGATCAACTACCTCAGTCCCGGGACATTGTTGCAGGAGTTCTTCAGGGTAGTGTCCTAGGCCCAAACATCTCCATCTATTACGTCAATGACCTTCCTTCCATCATAAGGTCAGAAGTGGGAATGTTCGCTGATGATTGCACAATGTTCAGTACCTATTGTGACTCCTGAGTTCCTGAAGCAGTCCACGTCCATAGCCGCAAGACCTGTACAATATTCAGGCCTTGGCTGATAAGTCATAAGTAACATTCACGGCACACAAATTCCAGGCAGTGACCGCCTCCAATAAGAGAGAATCTAACCATCTTCCAATGACATTCAATGTTATTTATTACCATCACTGAATCCCACGTTATCAACATCTTGGGGGTTACCATTGACCAGGAACTGAACTGGACTAGCCGTATAAATACTGTGGCTACAAGAACAAGCCAGAGGCCGAGAATTCTGTGGAGAGTAATTCACTTCCTGACTCTCCAAAGCCTATCCACCACCTACAAGGAATAAGTCAGGAGTGTTATGGAATACCCTCTACTTGCCTGGATGAGCGCAGTTCCAATACTCAAGCAGTTTGATGTCATCCAGGACAAAGCACCTGCTTGATTGGTACATCAGACACCACAAACATTCACTCCCTCCACCACAGATGCACAAGATCGCCAAGGCTTCTTTGACAGCACCTTCCAAACCCAAAACCTCTCCCGTCGAGAAGGACAGAGCAAAGATGGATGGGAACACTGCCACCTGCAAGTTCCCCTCCAAGTCACACACCACCCTTACTCAGATTGTATTATTGTTCCTTCACTGTTGCTGTGTTCAAATCCTGGAACTCTCCAACAGGAATAAGGGGTCAATCATTTAGGATGGAGATGAGGAGAAAACTCTTCACTTAAAGCGTTCTGAATCTTTGACATGCTCTAACCTGGAGGGTTGGGGATGTGCCGTCATCGAATACATTTAAGGCTGAGATAGACTGATCTTTTTGTCTCTCAGGAATCAAGGAATATGGGGAGCAGACAGGAAAATAGAGTTGAAGCTGAATATCAGAAATGATCATATTGAATGGCGGAGCAGGCGTGATGGGCAGTATGATCTTTACCTGCTTCTATTTCTTGTGTTCTTGAGAAAAGGGTTGAGGGATATGGGGAGGAAGGGAAGTAGATTAGTTTGAGGGAAGAGGTGGGTACAACAGGAACAGGCCCTTTAGCCTTCCAAGCCTGCGTCGACCATGCTGCCTGTCTACCCTAAAACCTTTTACGCTTCTGGGGCCCGTATCCCTCTATTCCCATCCTATTCATGTATTTGTCCAGACAACCTTAAACGCCACTATTGTACCTCCTTCCACCACCTCCTCAGGCAGCGAGTTCCAGGCACCCACTACCCTCTGTGTAAAAAACCTCCCTCGCACATCTCCTCTGAACTTTTCCCCTCACACCTTAAACCTATGTCCCCTAGTAATTAAGTAGGTGGAGTTGAAGGGCAAGGAGAGGTTGGATTGAGGTATATGACGAGAATGTAGGAAGATGTGATTGAGGAATATGGGTAGGAGCAGGCAGGATTAAGAGATACGATGAAAAAGTGGGTAGGTGCTGAATTTGGGAAGGTGGTTGGTAGGTTAGGGTTAGGGTTAGGCTTAGGGTTAGGGATAGGGTTAGGGGATTGAGGGAGATAGTGGACTGGTGGAAGTTCAAAGATGGGGTTGAGGGACAAGTTGGCTGGGTGTGGTTGAGGGAGGAGTTGCACTGGTGTGTTTGAGAGAAAGGTTGTTAGGTTTGAGGACTATGGTGAATAGGTGGGTGGTGCATTTGAGGGAGATGGTGGGCAGGTCTAGGTGAGAGATCTGGGGATACGGTGGGACAGTAAAAATTGAGGACTATGTGGAGTTGTTCATTAGTTCTGCTGTATTTTAACGCTGCTCCTCAAACACTCGCTTAGCCTTATCCCATTGCTCTTCCATTGGCCGTTCTTCCAGTTTTTCTCTCTTTAGCTCCTTAATCATATCTTCCTGCCTTCAAAGGCTCTCAAACTTTGTTTTGTCCCTGTTCCCCAACCCTGCTGGTTCCCCCTTTGTCATTCCATTTGGAATCTAGTTGAAGGCACAGTGGGGAAATGCAAGGTCTTGTCCAAATTCAATCTCAGTTCATTGGGAAGATGGTAACTATTAGTGAAGATCTGGGATAGCACGGCTTTTACAGACTGAAGATAGAACTGTCAGCGAGACAGTGGAACTGCCCACAGTGCAACATGACATTTGCTCTATCCAAGTTTTGTCTATGTTTAATTTAGATAGTGCACAACAAGTAGTGCTTCAGGGAGAGCTTGTAACCTTCTGACAAAGATAAATTATTTTGGCAGAGGTACAAATTCCTGCTGCGAAATGAGTCAGTAATTGAGAGACAGTTAGAGCAGAATGAGAGATAGACTGACGTAGAGTAGAGAGAGACAGAGAGAGAACAGTGAAAGAGAACGGGCGTAAAGCAGAGAGAATGAGAGAAAGAGTGCAGGCACAGAATGGAGTGCGCGTAGGAAAATGTGAGCAAAATAAGATTGAGGGAGAACAATTGTTTCTACTTGTTCCTCTCTCTGACAGCAAAGAAAATTTAAAGGAGCAGAGTGAGAGAGTGAACGAGTGAGAGAGGGAAAGAGATGTTTGAGCCCTGGGATGAGTGTGGGGCCAGGGAGATGACGTCTGCTGTTGTCCGGTTGTGGCGGTATGTAAATTACAGTGGATCTAGGCATTCTGGGAGTATGGAGTTGTTGTGTCTCATGATCAACCTCTCGAAGCACTTCAAGGCCACTGGATGATAGTTGCTGAGGCAAGTTTCCTGGTTCTTCTTTGGCACCGATAGGATGGTGGTCTTCTTGAAGCAGGTGGGGACCTCGGAGCGGAGTAGGGAGAGGCTGAAGATGTCAGCGAACGCATCTGCCAGCTGGTCCGCGCAGGATCTGAGTGCACGACCAAGGACCCCGTCAGGTCCTTCTGAGGGTTCACTTTTAAGAAGGCCGATCTGACTTGAGAAGCTGTGACGGTGGGCATGGGTGTGTGCGGGGCTGCTGGGGCAGTCAACTGCGGTTTGATGGTTTCCTGCTCGAACTGAGCATAGAATGCATTGAGTTCAATGGGGAGGGGTGCGCTGCTGCCGGAGATTCTGCTCGGCTTCGCTTTGCAACCCGTTTTGTTGTTTATTCCTTGCCACAACCGGGGAGAATCTGTGATGTCAGTCTGTGACTCTAGCTTATATTTCTGTCTCTCCCTACTCCACATCAGTCTATCTCTCATTCTGCTCCATCTGTCTCTCAATTACTGCCTTATTTCGCAGCAGGAATTTGTCCCTCTGCCAAAATAATTTCTCTTTGTCAGAAGGTTACAAGCTCTCCCTGGAGCACTTCTTGTTTTCTGGTTCATTGGACCACATGCCTAAATTTTCAGGATGATGGACGCTTGGCGCCTACCATCCGGAGAGTCGGTGGGAAGCACATCCTTGCCAACTCCTACAGGCCGGCTACCATTTTACGCTCTCGAGCGTTGAATGGCAGCAGGCGGGAATTCGGTCCTCATTTGTAAGGATGTTACACCTTGGAGAGCTGTTGGCCAATCGGATTCGCCGACAGCTCTCCAGCCCATCCAGGCACAGTGCTGAAGTGGCTGGAGTATCTTGCCTGAGACTAAGTGCAGGGAGGCGGTGTCAAGACGAGTGACAGGGGCCCTGGGGAGGAGAGACTGGCCTTAGAGGGTTGTGGGGAGCGGGGAGGGGGTACATCTGTGTTGGAGGATAGGCCAGTGAAAGGGGTATGTTCGGAGGTCTACGGTCCATCAGGGGAAGGCGCCCCCAGTCAAGACCAGCTTCCAACCCAAGGTCGAGGATGAGCTCTTTCTCTAGTTCCCACCCTCAGTCATTGGGTGATCGCCAGCCTGGAAATTGAGGCTGGGTGGGAAAAGACCCTTAGATGGCTGCTGAGAGGCCTGAATAGGGGCAAGGACAGGCTGCCCCAGAGGCCCAGCCTGCCTGACCATTAAATCGCATCCAGTCTGGGGCGGCGGGATTCAAGAGGTAATCTCATCCATTCGATTTGACACCCCCCACCCCCACACGGCCTCAAACCCCACCAGGAAAGGGGGATAGCGGGGAGTGTAAAATTCAGACAGAGAATCATTGCAGCACAGAAGACGACCACTCAACCTGTCATGCTTACTGTAAGATCAACACACAATGAATCCCACTCCCTGGCCTTTTCCCCGGAGCCTTGCAAATTCTCTCTCTTGAGGTGCTTATCCAAATGCCTTTTAAAAGCCATGATTAAATCTGGCTCCAATGTTGTGTCTTTGTAATGATATTAAAGCACCAATCACTCATAAGGGATGGTGTAAACACGACGCGCGTTTCTTTATTTAAACTAGGCAAACCTATTTTTGGAAGCCCATATGCACCACAAGAACCACATTACTCAAGTTATCCCTCTCTGTTACATCCTCAAAACCTCAATCAAGTTAGTTAACGGAATTTGCCTTTAACAAATCCAGGTTGGCTTTCTACCCCATGCCCTCACATGACCTTTCTTGATCTTGGAAGGAGCTAACACATCACTAGCTGATGTTTCAGGCTGTAAAATGTCAAACAGATGTATTAATTATTAAATGGACAAGTTAATAAGAAAAATGATGAATTGTAAGAATAAACTACCTCTCCTTAAGCTGCTGGAACATGGTAGAGAGTCTGAATTGCTTCAGTAAGCAGGTTTATCTTCCAGACGCTCAGCACTTCTTTCCCTGATGGACCTGGATTCTGAAACCCAGGCCTTACCCACGTTCCCAACTATCTTCAATTGAGAATAAGTGAGAAGGGCGACAGTCGACAGGCTCCCCACTCTCTGGGCAGTATCTTCCCTCCATGGACAAAAAGAGAGGCCCACGCTGTTTCCAGGACCCCAACCTGCCCCTACGAGGAAACAATCCCCGGCCACGATTTTCATGTGGGTGCTCTCCTCATTGGCCCAGAGTTGTGCCAACATTCCAGCTGAGGACAGCGGGTGGGCTATCAAAGTTGGAGGGCTACAGGCCTGGAAACGCCTCTATGGAGAACCTGTTGCATGGAGTCCTGGACCCAACCCCCTCCCACTTCTCAGAGGCTGCCTCCAGTTACCTACACAGGTCCTCACTGCTGTGGGGACCTGGATCCCAACTGGAAAACCCTAGTCCTTTAATTGGTCTCAATAGATTCTTTACAAGTCATGTTGGCTACCCACTGCATGCCAAGGGCATCTTTGCCGCCTCTCCATCGTTCCTCTGAAAAAATGGCCCTGGGACTGAATGGAGCCAGGGAACCGAAATGCAGACCAGCAGGGCTGAAGAGCCATAGAGGCTATAGCACAGAAAAGGCCCTTCGGCCCATTGCATCTGTGCCAGTCAAAAACAACCACCTAAGCTATCTTCAGCTCCCAGGTGTCTCCATGGCCAGCCTCTAATCCTGCTCTCGAGGCTTGTTTGGCTGATGTAGCAGAGTCATGACCCTGGCCCACGGAATCCCGTCCCAGTAAGAAGTGAATCACTCCAGCACAGCGAGGGAGAAAAAAGGACAGGAAGAAAATTAATTCAAAGGACATTACAGGGAGGGTCAATGAACATTTTCTATGTTCCTCTCCTGAGCTCTGATATGAATTGAAATCAACACAAGACCGACATGCAGCTCCACACTGCACATTAGCATATGTGCCGCATTTGTATCTTCCATCTGCTGACAAGGGCGCACATATGCAAAATTAAATATTTCTGTAAATCTGTTATCCAATTATCATTATGCATTTTAATACAGAGCTCTCACAAATAAAGCAACTTAAAAGGGCATCGAAAGTTAATAGAATAGAAGGTGAGAGCACAAAGTCCCTTTCTCCATCACTGACTTAGCTCACCGCTAGAAGATGGGATTTACACAAGAGATCCACTTGACTGATTTGGGGGGTTTTATGTTACAGCAGCCTTGACTAGGAAGCCCCTCCCCACGAGAAGCTCCTGTTCCAGGTTTAACCCTAAGCTGTAACTGATTGGAAGAAGCCTGTGTTTTATTCAGGGGAAATTGATTGATGTCTGTGGATAAAGAGTGGGAAACAAGGACATCATTTCAGGCCTCTCTGTTGCCGCTGCGACCTCTTTGACTTCTGCACACTCGCGCTCACGAGATTTCTCACTAATTTACTGAGAATTGAAGGCAAGCAGAATACTTCCACAAGTGTTTTTAATGTTCTGAGGAGCTGAGAGTGTGAACTGAAGTGTGAGTGTTAATGAATTGATTTCTCTCCACTTGTTACTAATAAGGCCAAGGCCTCAGTACAGATAAGCAAACATTTGTTCCTTGGTAACCACATTTTTAATTATTGCTTGCTTTTTTATTTCCGTTGGTGTTATTTTTATTTCATCCCTGGAGGTATGGAATGAAGGATTTGGATCAACAGATGTGAGATGCTTTGCAATTTGCATTTACCTCTTGTCTGTTGAGTATGTGGATTGGATCATTGAATGCTGTTCTTCATATTGAAGGGCTCAAAAACAACACGGTGTAAATTGGGATTTGATGCACCCGGATATTTCAGTGAAACAGCCCACGCACATCGAACCACTGCTAAGTTCATCTCCGAACCATCTCTCCCCCCTGGAGCCCCTCTCCCTCCAGATCATCCCTTACAAGCCCTCCCTTTCTGGACCCTTCCACCCTTCGGTGCTTCAATGAAGGTGATAAATATATCCCGTCCCAGTAAGAAGTGAATCACTCCAGCACAGCGAGGGAGAAAAAAGGACAGGAAGAAAATTAATTCAAAGGACATTACAGGGAGGGTCAATGAACATTTTCTATGTTCCTCTCCTGAGCTCTGATATGAATTGAAATCAACACAAGACCGACATGCAGCTCCACACACTGTCCAATACCAAGTGATTTCCCCCTGCCCATAGCGCCCCTGTAAAAATGCATTTTCACAGACTTCAGTACGAAACAAAAAAGGTATTTAGTAATAAGAATTGTACAGCAGCATCATGGCCGTAGCTAGCTCCCAAAATATCTCTGACAAGGAGCCTTTCTCACCATGTGATGATTTCACATTCTGAGTCCCGATTGGTCATCCAGGTCAGGTGACCCTTACTCTGCTGTGTTGCCCTTAAAGGGACAATCACCACCCCCCCTCCCCCTTTAACTCCTTCATACAATCTCCAATAACGATTTCACTCTATCCTGGATACTAACTAAACATTATGTACATGTGTTGGACAATTAGAAATCGAGGCTTTGAGGGGATTTTCTGTTCCTTGAAGAACGGTGTAATTCTGCTTTCCAACATGTGTCCCACAGGAGCGATGTTAACGGGAACTATAATAATGGGTACCTCTTCTGGCACAGGCATTTAATCACTATTCGCTTCCACGGAGACATCAGTCATGTCAATAACAGGCAGTGCAGGCATGGTTGTAGCTTGCTCCCAAAATGTCTCGGCCTAGGAACCTTTCTCACCAGGGGGTGAGTCCCCCATCTTCACCCAAGCCAGGGGATCCTTACTCTGCTGTGTTTCCCTTAAATGGACAATCACAGCCCCCCCCCCCCCCCCCTCACACACACACACACAGCCTTGGGTTATTAGAAGTCATTTTGCACCTGTTACACCCACTACTGGGTTGTCAGCTTCACTTCAATATGCGAGACACCATTAACAGTGATGCACAAACTGAGGGGTCACGTATATAATATTACTAACTCGACCCAAAGCCTAACTTCAGGTCAGACTTGACGCTCCCATTTGATGAGCCCACTCAATGATGGGTCCAGTCCTAAAAGTATGCCCAAATGACTTTCAACTCCAATGCATCGCCAAGGAAAAAGAGTACTAATGTCAGAAAACCACAGGAGACAGAGATTGGTTGACGATTGACCATCATTAGGAAAACACTTCTTGAAAGTGGGAAGGTGCCATTAGGTTAGAAACAGGACAAGGTTGTTCTGATAATCCAAAACAGAGCCAAGTCAGATGCAGACAACAACAAACCCATTACTCTTTCCTCAATCCTGAAGATAACAGAATAAATGATCAAGTTTACACATAAATGACCTTGTGCTGAAATCTTTGGGGAGTTGTTGGTGTCTTTTTGAGGAGCTGACACTTATTTGAATCAAAGGGGAGCGTGTGTAATCTTTTAAAGGAGGTGAGTGGATTTTGAAGCATTAGAACAGATAAATTGATCTCAGTCATTGGGCGGTCAAAACAGTTCCTCTTGCACTGTATCACAACCAGGAGATGGAACAAGGATGCAGAGAGGAAAAGCCGTGACAGAGAGTGGGGGAGGAGAACTCTCAATAGAAGGCTGCACCACCTAGGTTATTCTGAGAGCACTTGTCTTACCTTCACCTCAGCTGAGAGCAGTGTTTGCAGAGAACATGCTTCATTAAGGAAGTGGTCACTGAGCTGTACATCCTCCTCCAAGCAGCGTTGCAGCCAGAGAGTAGAATGAGGACGATGATTTTGTTGGCCATCAGTGTCACTGTCACCCTCAATTTCTTTGCCTCAGCATTTTTCACAGCTGCAGCCAGTGGCATCATCAAAATGCCACACTGGAGGCTTGTTAAGAAAATAATAATAATAATCGCTTATTGTCACGAGTAGGCTTCAATGAAGTTACTGTGAAAAGCCCCTAGTCGCCACATTCCGGCGCCTGTTCGGGAAGGCCGGTACGGGAGTTGAACCCGCGCTGCTGGTCTTGTTCTGCATTACAAGCCAGCTGTGCTAAACCGCCCCCCAATAGAAGTTGATGGAATGATGGGAAAGATGATGGGGTGAATTTGGAGTTGGTAGCTGTAGCACACAAAGACTCACGAGAGACGAATAGAGATGAAGTCGATGAGGCTTTATTAAGCGTGACTTGTTCCCCGCAGTTCAGTAGCTGACTGGCCTGCGGGGAGAACTCCAGGTTCTTATACTCCGCCTTCAGGGCGGAGCTAGAGGTCAACAGCCAACCAGGACCCGGGATCTGTCAGCCAATGACATCACGGCTTCACAGTCCCACATGACCCCAAATGCATACTACCACATTCACCCCTTGTTAAAAATGAACCCGGCGGGGTGGTGCTTCGTATGGTGGTAAGGGTTTACAAGGCTGGTCCTGGGAGGAAAACTTTTGCATGTCATCACAGCATGTACAGGGTTTTTTTTTTTTTTTGTTTTGAACTATTTAGAGTAAAAGGGGGAAAAGGAAGACGTTCTCGTTACAGTCCACAATATAGTAGTGTTACATTGATGCCACAAGTCAGTCGGGCGGTCTGGTCGTCCTCGTCGATCGCCTCGGCCCTGGTGGTGGTGCTTGTTCCCGTGTTGTCGTCTCCGGGAGCCTTACGGGTTCTGCTTCCGCTTCACTTCTGGTCGGACCTGGGAGGAGGACCGATCCCCCCGGGAAGGGGGCGCTCGCGGGGTGCGCCGGTGGCAGGGAGGGGGTGATTGGTGTCGGGGGGGGGGTGTGCGTGTTGCCGGCGGGCGCCAGATCTCGCAGGGAGACCGTGTCCTGTCGGCCGTCGGGGTACTCCACGTAAGCGTACTGCGGGTTCGCGTGGAGGAGGCGAACCCTCTCGACCAACGGGTCCGACTTGTGCGCCCGCACATGTTTTCGGAGCAGGATGGGTCCTGGGACCGCCACCCAGGTCGGCAGCGACGTTCCAGAGGAGGACTTCCTGGGGAAGACAAGGAGGCGCTCATGAGGCGTTTGGTTAGTGCTAGTACACAGTAGCGACCGGATGGAGTGGAGAGCGTCCGGGAGGACCTCCTGCCACCGTGAAACTGGGAGGTCCCTGGACCATAGGGCCAGTAGGACGGTCTTCCAGACCGTGCCGTTCTCCCTCTCTACTTGCCCGTTCCCCCGGGGGCTGTAGCTGGTCGTCCTGCTCGAGGCTATACCGTTGCTGAGCAGGAACTGGCGCAGCTCGTCACTCATAAAGGAGGACCCCCTGTCGCTGTGGACGTATGCGGGGCAACCGAACAGTGTGAATATGGTGTTAAGGGCTTTAATGACTGTGGCCGCTGTCATGTCAGGGCAGGGGATGGCGAAGGGGAAACGGGAGTACTCGTACACCATGTTCAGGAAGTATATGTTGCGGTCGGTGGAGGGGAGGGGCCCTTTGAAATCCAGACCAAGGCGTTCAAAGGGACGGGAAGCCTTGATCAGGTGCGCACCATCCGGCCTGAAAAAGTGCGGTTTGCACTCTGCGCAGATGTGGCAGTTCCTTGTGACTGTACGGACCTCCTCCACAGAGTAGGGGAGGTTGCGGGACTTTATAAAGTGGTTGAACCGAGTGACCCCCGGGTGGCAGAGGTCCTCGTGGAGGGTTTGGAGGCGGTTAATTTGTGCGTTGGCACATGTGCCGCGGGATAGGGCGTCGGACGGCTCGTTCAGCTTTCCGGGACGGCAAATGATCTCATAGTTGAAGGTGGAGAGCTCGATCCTCCACCTTAAGATCTTGTCGTTTTTGATTTTGCCCTGCTGTGCATTATCGAACATGAAGGCTACTGACCGCTGGTCAGTGAGGAGAGTGAATCTCCTGCCGGCCAGGTAATGCCTCCAATGTCGCACAGCTTCCACTATGGCTTGGGCTTCCTTTTCCACTGAGGAGTGGCGGATTTCTGAAGCGTGGAGGGTTCGGGAGAAAAAGGCCACGGGCCTGCCCGCTTGGTATAGGGTGGCCGCTAGAGCTACATCGGAGGCGTCGCTCTCGACCTGGAAGGGGAGGGACTCGTCGATGGCGCTCATCGTGGCCTTTGCGATATCCGCTTAGATGCGGCTGAAGGCCTGGCAAGCCTCTGTCGACAGAGGGAAGGTCGTGGTCTGTATTAGGGGGCGGGCCTTGTCTGCGTACTGGGGGACCCACTGGGCGTAATATGAAAAAAATCCCAGGCAGCGTTTTAGGGCTTTTGAGCAGTGCGGGAGGGGAAATTCCATGAGGGGGCGCATGCGTTCGGGGTCGGGGCCTATTATCCCATTGCGCACTACATATCCCAAGATGGCTAGCCGGTTTGTGCTAAACACGCACTTGTCCTCGTTGTATGTGAGGTTCAAGGCTTTAGCGGTCTGGAGGAATTTTTGGAGGTTGGCGTCGTGGTCCTGCTGATCGTGGCAGCAGATGGTCACGTTGTCGAGGTACGGGAACGTGGCCTGCAACCCGTGTTGATCAACCATTCGGTCCATCTCTCGTTGGAAGACCGAGACCCCGTTTGTGACGCCAAATGGGACCCTTAGGAAGTGGTATAATCGCCCGTCTGCCTCGAAGGCTGTGTACTTGCGGTCACTTGGGCGGATGGGGAACTGATGGTAGGCGGACTTGAGGTCCACGGTGGAGAAGACCTTATATTGGGCAATCCGATTGACCATGTCGGATATGCGGGGGAGAGGGTACGCATCTAGTTGTGTGTACCTGTTGATGGTCTGGCTATAGTCTATGACCATCCTTTGCTTCTCCCCAGTCTTTACTACTACCACTTGTGCTCTCCAGGGACTGTTGCTGGCCTGGATTATGCCTTCCTTCAGTAGCCGCTGGACTTCAGACCGAATGAATGTCCGGTCCTGGGCGCTGTACCGTCTGCTCCTAGTGGCGACGGGTTTGCAATCCGGGGTGAGGTTTGCAAACAAGGATGGGGGCTCAACCTTGAGGGTTGCGAGGCCGCAGATAGTGAGTGGGGGTATTGGGCCGCCGAATTGAAACGTTAGGCTCTGCAGGTTGCACTGGAAATCTAATCCCAGTAATGTGGGCGCGCAGAGTTGGGGAAGGACGTAGAGCCTGTAGTTTTTAAACTCCCTCCCTTGCACCGTTAGGGTCACTATGCAGAAGCCTTTAATCTGTACGGAATGGGATCCTGCAGCTAGGGAAATCTTTTGCGCACTGGGACGGATGGTCAAAAAACAGCGTCTTACCGTGTCAGGGTGGATGAAGCTTTCCGTGCTCCCGGAGTCGACCAGGCATGGTGTCTCGTGCCCGTTTATCAGCACCGTTGTTGTCGTCGTCTGGAGCGTCCGGGGCCGTGCTTGGTCCAGCGTCATTGAGGCCAGACGTGATCGTAGTGTTTGAGCGTCTTCCTCGAACCCCGTGGAGCCGTCGACACTGGGGTCCGTTGTTGCCGTCCAAGATGGCGGCGGGGGTGAACAAAATGGCCACCCCCATGCATCGCACATGGCTGGGGGGTCACAAGATGGCGGCGGGGGTGGACAAAATGGCCGTCCCCATGCGTCGCAAAGGTCTGGGGGATCCCAAGATGGCGGCGCCCCTCCTCCCCTCATGGTGGCCGGGACCCAAAATGGCGGCGCCTACGGGTCGCACATGGGGCGCTGGGGGGGTTGGGGAGCGTCAGAAACGCGCAGATCGCCTTGTTCTCCGCGGACAGCGGTAGTCGGGACCCAAACTGGTTGCACCTGCGGGTCGTACATGGGGCGCTGGACAGCGGTGGCTGGGACCCAAACTGGTTGCGCCTGCGGGTCATACATGGGGCGCTGGGGGGGGTTGGGGAGCGTTAGAAGCGCGCAGGAATCCTTGTTCGCCGGGGACCGCAGCGACCTCCCGGGACCGGCACACAGCCGCGAAATGGCCCTTTTTCCCGCAGCTCTTACAAGTCGCTGCGCGGGCCGGGCAGCGCTGCCGGGGGTGTTTCGCCTGGCCGCAGAAATTGCAGCGGGCTCCCCCGGGACGACTTGGCGTCTGAACCGCGCAAGCCTGTGGGGTGGGCGGGAGGGGTGGGTTTGTCGCGACGGGGGTCCACGGAGCCCAAGGGGCTGCCGCGCGGTCGGGGCCGTAGGCGCGGGCGTTTCGCGCGGCCACATCTAGTGAGGCTGCAAGGGCCCGTGCCTCTGAGAGTCCTAGCGACTCTTTTTCTAAAAGTCTTTGGCGGATTTGGGAAGAGTTCATACCAGCCACAAAAGCATCGCGCATTAACATGTCCGTATGTTCAATCGCGTTTACCGGCAGGCAGCTGCAGGCCCGTCCCAAAATTAGTAGCGCGGCGTAGAAATCATCTATCGATTCTCCGGGACTTTGCCGTCTCATTGCGAGTTGGTAGCGTGTGTAGATCTGGTTCACTGGGCGAACATAGATGCTTTTTAGTGCTGCGAACGCCGTCTGGTAATCCTCTGCGTCTTCGATGAGAGGGAACATTTCCGGGCTTGCCCTCGAGTGCAGGACCTGTAGTTTCTGGTCTTCTGTGACCCGGCCGGGGGCCGTTCTGAGGTAGGCCTCGAAACAAGTCTGCCAGTGTTTGAAAACTGCTGCTGGGTTCACTGCGTTGGGGCTGATCCCAAGGCATTCCAGGATGATCCTGAGCTCCATAGTTCTTTTAAGTCACGCTTAATAAATTGTAGCGCACAAAGACTCACGAGAGACGAATAGAGATGAAGTCGATGAGGCTTTATTAAGCGTGACTTGTTCCCCGCAGTTCAGTAGCTGACTGGCCTGCGGGGTAGAACTCCAGGTTCTTATACTCCGCCTTCAGGGCGGAGCTAGAGGTCAACAGCCAACCAGGACCCGGGATCTGTCAGCCAATGACATCACGGCTTCACAGTCCCACATGACCCCTAATGCATACTACTACAGTAGCAATGAGAGGTGGTGGGTGGATGTTTCTCAGATTGGGCGGTGGTTTGCTTTGACGTTCCCCAAGCGTTATTTCTGGGTCCCCTACTTTTAAAAATTTTTATCAATGGCCGAGGCTTGGACGGAGCAGCATCATGAAACTTTCAGATAATATGAAATTCAACAATGCCGAGAAAGAGATGAGGTTAGTTCCAGACTTCAAGGTGACATGGGCAGGAGGGTGAAATGAGAAGATCAGTTTCAATGATGTGTGCGAAATTCCTGCCCTTTGGGAGGAATAGAGAAAGACTCTACACTACAAATGATAGTTTTAAAAAGTGTTGTTGAGCAGGGAGAACGCAGCGTCCATATTCACAAATCCCGAAAGCTGACAGGGTAGGTTCATAACCTGCTTGAAAAAGGCATGTGGATTATCAGTGTTGATAAACAAAGGAATAGAATAGAAAAGCAGAAAGAAACTAAAGTTATGTCTGATCATGGACAATCCTCGGCACCATGCTTC
Source organism: Scyliorhinus torazame (assembly GCF_047496885.1). NCBI lineage: Eukaryota > Metazoa > Chordata > Chondrichthyes > Carcharhiniformes > Scyliorhinidae > Scyliorhinus > Scyliorhinus torazame. Next base: position 141,382,717 of record NC_092723.1, read on the forward strand.
AGGAAAGACATAGAGGTCTTGAAAAGGGTACAGAGAAGCTTAACCAGGGCAATAACCAGGATGAGGGACTTCTGTTATGAGGAGGGGTCGAAAAGCTCTGATATTTTTCATTGGAATAAAGAAGATTAAGCAATTTACAAAATGATGAGAGTTTTTCCTAGAGTAGAGCAAGATGCTATTCCCTTTTAATGGATCAATAACTAGAGATCATTGATTTAAAAATCATTGACAAGGGGAGAATTGTTTTTCACTCAGAGGATTGACAGGATCTGGTACACTGTACCTGAAAAGGTATTGCAAGTTGATCCTGTAAATAGTTTAAAAAGGAATTCAGACAGGTAGTTGAGGAAGAGTATTTTACAGGGTTACGCAGAGAGGTGTGGGGACTACAGCAGGGGTGTGGGGACTACAGCAGGGGTGTGGGGACTAAAACAGGAGCGCGCGGACTACAACAGGAGCGTGTAGATTACAACAGGAGTGTGTGGACTTTAATAGGAGTGTGTGGACTACAACAGGAGTGTGTGGACTACAACAGGAGTGAGTAGATTACAGCAGGAGTGTGTGGACTTTAACAGAAGTGTGTGGACCACAACAGGAGTGTGGGGACTACAGCATGCGTGTGGGAACTACAACAGGAGTGTGTGGACTACAGCAGGAGCGTGGGAACTGTCATGATATTCAAACACACACATCATGATAGACACACCAACAGACAAATCAGAACACACAACACCACAACCAACGACAGAAAGATATAAAAGCACAGACACGACACCCGGTGGTCAGTATTAGCTGGAGAGGAGGACCAGGACAGACCTGCTACACGAAACACTCAGGGAGACAGCACGTGCAGAGTATCCAGAACGAACTGTATTATAAGAGTTAAAATAAAATAGAGTTGTACCACATACAACTGTGTTGGCTCATCTGTGCACCAGAGCACCCAACACCACATGGTACAGGAGTGGATCGATACCTGCCGGCATACCTCAGTGTACACAGACAACCAGCAGTGCCCAGGCAAAATGATAGAGCTCCCGGTTCCGCAGCTGCTCCAGTGCTACGGCGATCTCCGCGAAAACTGGCGGCGATTCCGGCAAGTGTTCGAATTGTTCCTGGTGGCAGCTGAACTCCAAGACCTGGATGATAGCGAAAAAATTGAATTTCTCCTCACCATCGCCGGTGCAAGGGCAAGAGAAATATTCACAAGGTTCAGGTTCTTCAAGAGGCAGCAAAGGTACGATTACCAGGCAGTCCTGGACAAATTCTCCAAGTACTGTGAAGAAAACGCAATCCAATCGGCAAGTAAAGGTAAGAAAAGCTGCAGTACTCACCTCGTGGCCAGGATCCCGGAGCCCGAATTCCCAGAGGCCGAAATCCCGGGCCTGAGAGAGGGCTGGGTCGAGGTCGGCGGCCATCTTGCTAAAGGTATCACGCTAGCACAGTTGCGCGAGCAGTGCGCAGAACCGGAAGTTTCGTTTGCGCATGCGTGAGATGCTGCGCATGCGCAGTCAAGAAAACGGCCATCGGTAAAGGAACAGCGATCTGAGCATGCGCAGTCGCTTCCTACGTGCTACATACCGAGCGTCAGGATGTCAGAGGCCCCAGACAACACCAATTTAAAGGGGAAACGTCCCAAATCCAATTTAAAAGGGAAACGTCCCAAATCAAAAAAACAAAAATCTGTTGAAGCTGTAAAACAACCCTCCCTCACCTGGAATGACAGCACATTGCCGCAAATTGACCCAGGAGATGAATTTGACCTCCGAAGAACCCTCCGACAAGCAGTTACCTACGCACAAGCCGATGATTCCGACCTCGAATACTTCGATGATGATCTTTACAGTGGTTCCGGACCTCGCGAGCCCAATGATAGCTCCGTGGTCCTATACGACTATGACTTGGATGAACCTTTCGTGTTGCACATTGGCGGCCCCCACATTGAATCCGACGCAGATGCGGATTCATTTTTCGGATTTGAGGATCTTCAATCCAGCAGATATGACGTCCCAACTTATCAGTACCGGATGATGCTGCAGCCTGACATTAACAGACAGGGAGCAGTGCAAGCACACGGAGAGCGCCCTGCTGCCACACAGAGCATGGTCCACGTCCCGCTCAACGTTCCCGACTCTATGAAAGAAGACATGCAAGACTCCAGAGCGCAGTCCTTGCATGAACAAGAAGTGACTCCAGTGTCACAAGCCTCCACAGAGAGCTCGTGGACAGCCTCCACGATAGAAGCAACGCAAGACTCCAGAGCGCAGTCCTTGCATGAACAAGAAGTGACTCCAGTGTCACAAGCCTCCACAGAGAGCTCGTGGACAGCCTCCACGATAGAAGCAACGCAAGACTCCAATGTGCGGTCCTTGCAGGAACAAGACCATGAGGGTCTAGCAACCTCTCCTGACCAACCAGCGGCAGACGATGCAAGTCTGCCATGCTCACGTGAACAGCAAGAAGGCTATAACAGCCTACCATGCTCCACTACACAGCAGCATGACCATGACGGTCTCTCATGCTACAATGAAGGGCACAGCGCTGAAGACTGTTCAAGCCCAACTGAAGACAAGCCAAAGGAATCGCCTCGTCCAAGCCCGAAGAAAAAAGGTTTATGCGCTGACCTTCAGGATCATTATAGCCGAACAGAGATTAATAATGCTGCACAGCCACAGAAGGATGCTGAGGATTTGCTAAAGAAATTAATTGAATGTTTAACTTGCAAGGCGCAGACTGAGAATTGCCAGTGTTTTAGTACGGATCGAAAAAATGGACAAGACATTGATCCTCAGGTAATGGAAATAACACAACCTGAATCATATCTACAGCAGGGACAAATGTCTCCCTTCAACACAACGCCGCAAAGTCCCAACTTCGGAGACCAGCAGTTAGTCAGTAATGACTCTTCAAACCTTGAGGGGAACATTAATTGCATTGAACCTATACACATTCCACTGATAAATGAGCAGAACATTGGAGCAAGAATCCTGAGGACACCGACATCGAGTAGCCAGATAACGAATTTAAAACCCACAGCAGTTTCAAGTGAACCAAGTGTGCTTTCCACTAATGGTGAAGATGCAGATAAGGTCGACCCGATTATCCATTGTACCACACTAACCCCAGTGATTAAGCAGTTATGTATGGGGAGTATAACGTGGGCAATTGAGAACAGTAAAAGAGAGACTGTGACCATGCCAGTCCCAGCAAAATCAGACCCAGAGACCATGAAGGCATGTACATTAGACAAAGATACATATGAGGTACCTGAGAAGAAAAGTGAAACGGAATATTCTTTGGAAAATAGTACAATGTCGAGAGAAACATTGGATCCTATATTCGAGACCATACATATGGGAGAATTTGGGGGTAATAAACAAGGTTCTGCAATGTCTGGGGGAAGATTTAAAATTCCAAAGAAGAAAAGCCCAAATGAAGGACAACGGCAAGACAATGACAGTCCACCGACATGGTGTGCACCACCAGATGAAAACGCTGACAATTTACCCAACCCTAGTGAACAGCAAGCTGCTAATGAGGATCTATCTACGGGATGTGAGACGAGTGACGACAGCATCCCACTTCCCATGCAAAAGGTGCAAGGTGACAGACCTCGCCTAGTGCGTACCGAGGCACTCGACGATCACGGTGGGACCACTGACGACTGCGGTGGCGGCGCACCGCTTCCACCCTCGATGGCTCGAGCCTCTCCACTGGTTGGTGCATTCCTGCATGTTCCAACTCCAGAAGTGCAGCTTCAGGGAATCTCGGCTGCCTCCAGTGAACCTGTTGGGACTCCGGACGGGGGGCATCGACGGAAGGCAGACCGGACTCCAGATGGGGAGCAGCCAAGTGCCGACTCTGATTCGCGCACGCCAGACCTTGCTCCGGACGGGCGGTGTCGCGGCCTCGGTGATGGCACGCTCAGGGTGACGGCGGATGCCACGGCGACAGGGAATGGATCGCGTGGCAGTCCCACTGGGTCGGCAGTGGCAACCAGCACCGGCGGTCCAAGATGGACACACCAATTTGCGCCATCGCCAGACGTTGATGCGAGCAACAATTATCTCTCCAAGGCGACATGCTTCGACGTTTCTCTGCGGAGTCGCCCTTCCGGCACAGCAGGTGGCCGGAACCAGCGTGCACGGTCTCGGCCAACTTCCACATCGGGCACAGTCATCGCCTTGCATGATATTAGTGATGGTGCTACTTCGATGGCAACGACCCATCGGCTACAAGATGCCGTCCACCACAAACATAAAAAGAAAAAAGACTCCACCTTGTTCCTGGCATGCAGGGCGGATGGATTGGTGCGTAGGCGCAATCAGCGAGCTTTGCGCCGCCTTCCACGCTCGCAACTGAACCGTACGCACACGCCGGATCCTCCACTGGTTCCCAAGGATGACTTCGTGGAGATGCCACGGATCATGCCCCTTCCATCGCCACCAGAACCAAACCACAGCCAAGGCAACACTAACAAAGATGTTGAATGTTATATTTGCACGAATGAAAAACCAAGCACTGCACGAAGTACAACAAATGGAAAAGTAGAGACTTCGGCAACAGCATCACCTCCAACAGTCCAAGGTGAACCAGTGTGACCCCAAATCTCCACAGCTGAACCGGCTTGAGGACCAGCCCATTCTTGAGGCGGTCACCCATTAGACTGGACTTATAACGCTGTTCATACGTTCAAAAAGTCAAACACTTCTGTATTATAACCTGTTGTTATTTATGGTTCCAGATATCGTCTGACCGGACCACTGTTCAAGTTTTTTTTTCTCGCATCCATGTTTTGTTATGGTACAACCTTGTTAGTGTGACGCACCCGACATCGCCCCATGTAAATAGTTACGTCATATACACACGCTGTACACAACACACGCACACACTCTCAGATGCACTCACGACACGATTATATTTATAACCACGTCGGCACATATCTTTGTAAAAAGGGGGGATGTCATGATATTCAAACACACACATCATGATAGACACACCAACAGACAAATCAGAACACACAACACCACATCCAATGACAGAAAGATATAAAAGCACAGACACGACACCCGGTGGTCAGTATTAGCTGGAGAGGAGGACCAGGACAGACCTGCTACACGAAACACTCAGGGAGACAGCACGTGCAGAGTATCCAGAACGAACTGTATTATAAGAGTTAAAATAAAATAGAGTTGTACCACATACAACTGTGTTGGCTCATCTGTGCACCAGAGCACCCAACACCACAGGAACTACAACAGGAGTGTGGGGACACAGCAGGAGTGTGTAGAATACAGCAGGAGTGTGTGGACTTTAACAGTAGTGTGTGGACTACAACAGGAGTGTGGACTACAACAGGAGTGTGGGGATTACAACAGGAGTGTGGGGACTACAACAGGAGTGTGTGGACTAGAGCAGGAGTCTGTAGATTACAGCAGGAGTGTGGGGACTACAACAGGAGTGTGGGGACAACAACAGGAGTGTGGGGACTACAGCAGGAGTGTGGGGACTACAGCAGGAGTGTGTGGACTACAACAGGAGTGTGTGGACTACAACAGGAGCGCGTGGACTACAACAGGAGTGTGGGGAGTACAGCAGGAGTGTGTGGACTACAGCAGGGGTGCGTGGACTACAGCAAGAGTGTGTGGACTACAACAGGAGTGTGTGGACTACAGCAGGGGTGCGTGGACTACAACAGGAGTGTGTGGACTACAACAGGAGTGCGTGGACTACAACAGGAGTGTGGGGAGTACAGCAGGAGTGTGTGGACTACAGCAGGGGTGCGTGGACTACAGCAGGAGTGTGTGGACTACAACAGGAGTGTGTGGACTACAGCAGGGGTGCGTGGACTACAACAGGAGTGCGTGGACTACAACTGGAGTGTGTGGACTACAGCAGGAGTGTGTGGACTACAACAGGAGTGCGTGGACTACAACAGGTGTGTGTGGACTACAGCAGGGGTGCGTGGACTACAACAGGAGTGTGTGGACTACAACAGGAGTGTGTGGACTACAGCAGGAGTGTGTAGATTACAGCAGGAGTGTGGGAACTACAACAGGAGTGTGTGGAGTACAACAGGAGTGTGTAGATTACAGCAGGAGTGTGGGGACTACAACAGGAGTGTGTAGATTACAGCAGGAGTGTGGGGACTACAGCAGGAGTGTGTAGATTACAGCACGAGTGTGGGAACTACAACAGGAGTGTGTAGATTACAGCAGGAGTGTGGGAGCTACAACAGGAGTGTGTAGATTACAGCAGGGGTGTGGGGACTACAACAGGAGTGTGTAAATTACAGCAGGAGTGTGGGGACTACAGCAGGAGTGTGGGAACTACAACAGGAGTGTGTGGACTACAGCAGGAGTGTGGGGACTACAACAGGAGTGTGGGGACTACAGCAGAAGTGTGGGGACTACAACAGGAGTGTGTCGACTAGAACAGGAGTGTGGGAACTACAACAGGAGTGTGTGGACTGCAACAGGAGTGTGGGGACTACAACAGGAGTGTGTGGACTACAGCAGGGGTGCGTGGACTACAACAGGAGTGTGTCGACTACAACAGGAGTGTGTGGACTACAACAGGAGTGCGCGGGCTACAACAGGAGTGTGTGGGCTACAGCAGGAGCGTGTGGACTACAGCAGGGGTGCGTGGACTACAACAGGAGTGTGTGGACTACAACAGGAGTGTGTGGACTACAGCAGGAGTGTGTAGATTACAGCAGGAGTGTGGGAACTACAACAGGAGTGTGTGGAGTACAACAGGAGTGTGTAGATTACAGCAGGAGTGTGGGGACTACAGCAGGAGTGTGTAGATTACAGCAGGAGTGTGGGAACTACAACAGGAGTGTGTAGATTACAGCAGGAGTGTGGGAGCTACAACAGGAGTGTGTAGATTGCAGCAGGGGTGTGGGGACTACAACAGGAGTGTGTAAATTACAGCAGGAGTGTGGGGACTACAGCAGGAGTGTAGGAACTGCAACAGGAGTGTGTGGACTACAGCAGGAGTGTGGGGACTACAATAGGAGTGTGGGGACTACAGCAGAAGTGTGGGGACTACAACAGAAGTGTGTGGACTACAACAGGAGTGTGGGGACTACAACAGGAGTGTGGGGACTACAGCAGGAGTGTGTGGATTACAACAGGAGTGTGGGGACTACAACAGGAGTGTGGGAACTACAACGGGAGTGTTGGGACTACAACAGCAGTGTGGGGACTACAACGGGAATGTGGGGACTACAGCAGGAGTGTGTGGACTACAGCAGGAGTGTGGGGACTACAACAGGAGTGTGGGGAGTACAGCAGAAGTGTGGGGACTACAACAGGAGTGTGGGGACTACAAAGGGAGTGTGGGAACTACAGCAGAAGTGTGGGGACTACAACAGGAGTGTGTGGACTACAACAGGAGTGTGGGGACTACAACATTAGTGTGGGGCCTACAACAGGAGCGTGGGGACTACAACAGGAGTGTGGGGACTACAACAGGAGTGTGGGGACTACAACAGGAGTGTGAGGACTACAGCAGGAGTGTGAGGACTACAGCAGAAGTGTGAGGACTACAGCAGGAGTGTGTGGACTACAACGGGAGTGTGGGGACTACAACGGGAGTGTGTGGACTACAACGGGAGTGTGGGGACTACAAAGGGAGTGTGGGGACTACAACAGGATTGTGGGAACTACAGCAGGAGTGTGGGGACTATAACAGGAGTGTGGGGACTACAGCAGGAGTGTGGGGACTACAGCATGAGTGTGGGGACTACAGCAGGAGTGTGGGGACTACAGCAGGAGTGTGGGGACTACAGCATGAGTGTGGGGACTACAACAGGAGTGTGGGGACTACAGCAGGAGTGTGGGGACTACAACCGGAGTGTGGGGACTACAACAGGAGTGTGGGGATTACAGCAGAAGTGTGAGGACTACAACAGGAGTGTGGGGACTACAGCAGAAGTGTGGGGACTACAACAGGAGTGTGTGGACTACAACAGGAGTGTGGGGACTACAACAGGAGTGTGGGGACTACAGCAGGAGTGTGGGGACTACAACAGGAGTGTGGGGACTACAGCAGGAGTGTGGGGACTACAACAGTAGTGTGTGGACAACAACAGGAGTGTGGGGACAACAACAGGAGTGTGGGGACTACAGCAGGAGTGTGGGGACTACAACAGGAGTGTGTGGACTACAACAGGAGTTTGGGGACTACAACAGGAATGTGGGGACTACAACAGGAGTCTGCAGACTCCAACGGGAGTGTGGGGACTACAACGGGAGTGTGGGGACTACAACAGAAGTGTGGGGACTACAACAGGAGTGTGGGGACAACAACAGGAGTGTGGGGACTACAACGGGAGTGTGGGGACTACAACATGAGTGTGGGGACTACAACAGGAGTGTGTGGACTACAGCAGGAGTGTGGGGACTACAACAGGAGTGTGGGGACTACAACAGGAGTGTGTGGACTACAGCAGGAGTGTGGGGACTACAACAGGAGTGTGGAGCCTACAGCAGGAGTGTGGGGACTACAACAGGAGTGTGGGGACTACAACGGGAGTGTGGGGACTACAGCAGGAGTGTGTGGACTACAGCAGGAGTGTGGGGACTACAACAGGAGTGAGGAGCCTACAGCAGGAGTGTGGGGACTACAGCAGAAGTGTGGGGACTACAACAGGAGTGTGGGGACTACAACAGGAGTGTGTGGACTACAACAGGAGTGTGTGGACTACAGCAGGAGTGTGTGGACTACAGCAGGAGTGTCTGGACTACAACAGGAGTGTGTGGTCTACAACAGGAGTGTGTGGACTACAACAGGAGTGTGTGGACTACAGCAGGGGTGCGTGAACTACAACCGGAGTGTGTGGACTACAACAGGTGTGTGTGGACTACAGCAGGAGCGTGTGGACTACAGCAGGGGTGCGTGAACTACAACCGGAGTGTGTGGACTACAACAGGTGTGTGTGGACTACAGCAGGAGTGTGTAGATTACAGCATGAGTGTGGGAACTACAACAGGAGTGTGTGGAGTACAACAGGAGTGTGTAGTTTACAGCAGGAGTGTGGGGACTACAGCAGGAGTGTGGGGACTACAACGGGAGTGTGGGGACTACAACGGGAGTGTGGGGACTACAGCAGGAGTGTGGGGACTACAGCAGGAGTGTGGGGACTACAGCAGGAGTGTGGGGACTACAGCAGGAGTGTGGGGACTACAGCAGGAGTGTGGGGACTACAGCAGGAGTGTGGGGACTACAACGGGAGTGTGGGGAGTACAGCAGGAGTGTGGGGACTACAGCAGGAGTGTGGGGACTACAACGGGAGTGTGGGGACTACAAAGCGAGTGTGGGGACTACAGCAGGAGTGTGGGGACTACAGCAGAAGTGTGGGGACTACAACAGGGGTGTGGGGACTACAACAGGAGTGTGGGGACTACAGCAGGAGTGTGGGGACTACAACCGGAGTGTGGGGACTACAACAGGAGTGTGGGGACTACAACAGGAGTGTGGGGACTACAACAGGAGTGTGTGGACTACAACAGGAGTGTGGGGACTACAACAGGAGTGTGGGGACTACAGCAGGAGTGTGGGGACTACAACTGTAGTGTGTGGACCACAACAGGAGTGTGGGGACTACAACAGGAGTGTGGGGACTACAGCAGGAGTGTGGGGACTACAGCAGGAGTGTGTGGACTACAACAGGTGTGTGTGGACTACAACAGGAGTGTGGGGACTACAACAGGAGTGTGTGGACTACAACAGGTGTGTGTGGACTACAACAGGAGTGTGGGGACTACAACAGGAGTGTGGGGACTACAGCAGGAGTGTGTGGACTACAACAGGTGTGTGTGGACTACAACAGGAGTGTGTGGACCACAACAGGAGTGTGGGGACTACAACAGAAGTGTGGGGACTACAACAGGAGTGTGTGGACTACAACAGGAGTGTGGGGACTACAACAGGAGTGTGGGGACTACAGCAGGAGTGTGGGGACTACAACAGGAGTGTGGGGACTACAACAGGAGTGTGTGGACTACAACAGGAGTGTGTGGACTACAACAGGAGTGTGGGAACTACAACAGAAGTGTGTGGACTACAACAGGAGTGTGGGGACTACAGCAGAAGTGTGGGGACTACAACAGGAGTGTGTGGACTACAACAGGAGTGTGGGAACTACAACAGAAGTGTGTGGACTACAACAGGAGTGTGGGGACTACAACAGGAGTGTGGGGACTACAGCAGGAGTGTGTGGATTACAACAGGATTGTGGGTGCTACAACAGGAGTGTGGGAACTACAACGGGAGTGTGGGGACTACAACAGGAGTGTGGGGACTACAACAGGAGTGTGGGGACTACAACGGGAGTGTGGGGACGACAGCAGAAGTGTGGGGACTACAACAGGAGTGTGTGGACTACAACAGGAGTGTGGGGACTACAACATTAGTGTGGGGCCTACAACAGGAGTGTGGGGACTACAACAGGAGTGTGGGGACTACAACAGGAGTTTGGGGACTACAACAGGAGTGCGGGGACTACAGCAGGAGTGTGGGGACTACAACAGGAGTGTGAGGACTACAGCAGGAGTGTAAGGGCTACAGCAGGAGTGTGGGGACTACAACAGGAGTGTGGGGACTACAGCAGGAGTGTGTGGACTACAACGGGAGTGTGGGACAACAACGGGAGTGTGGGGACTACAACGGGAGTGTGGGGACTACAAAGGGAGTGTGGTGACTACAACAGGATTGTGGGAACTACAGCAGGAGTGTGGGGACTACAACGGGAGTGTGGGACAACAACGGGAGTGTGGGGACTACAACGGGAGTGTGGGGACTACAAAGGGAGTGTGGGGACTACAACAGGATTGTGGGAACTACAGCAGGAGTGTGGGGACTACAACAGGAGTGTGGGGACTACAGCAGGAGTGTGTGGACTACAACGGGAGTGTGGGACAACAACGGGAGTGTGGGGACTACAACGGGAGTGTGGGGACTACAAAGGGAGTGTGGGGACTACAACAGGATTGTGGGAACTACAGCAGGAGTGTGGGGACTACAACAGGAGTGTGGGGACTACAACAGGAGTGTGGGGACTACAGCAGGAGTGTGGGGACTACAACAGGAGTGTGGGGACTACAACAGGAGTGTGGGGACTACAGCAGGAGTGTGGGGACTACAACCGGAGTGTGGGGACTACAACCGGAGTGTGGGGACTACAACAGGAGTGTGGGGACTACAACAGGAGTGTGGGGACTACAGCAGGAGTGTGGGGACTACAACAGGAGTGTGGGGACTACAACGGGAGTGTGGGGACTACAGCAGAAGTGTGGGGACTACAACAGGAGTGTGTGGACTACAACAGGAGTGTGGGGACTACAACATTAGTGTGGGGCCTACAACAGGAGTGTGGGGACTACAACAGGAGTGTGGGGACTACAACAGGAGTGTGGGGACTACAGCAGGAGTCTGGGGACTACAACAGGAGTGTGAGGACTACAGCAGGAGTGTAAGGACTACAGCAGGAGTGTGGGGACTACAACAGGAGTGTGGGGACTACAGCAGGAGTGTGTAGACTACAACGGGAGTGTGGGGACTACAACGGGAGTGTGGGGACTACAGCAGAAGTGTGGGGACTACAACAGGAGTGTGTGGACTACAACAGGAGTGTGGGGACTACAACATTAGTGTGGGGCCTACAACAGGAGTGTGGGGACTACAACAGGAGTGTGGGGACTACAACAGGAGTTTGGGGACTACTACAGGAGTGCGGGGACTACAGCAGGAGTGTGGGGACTACAACAGGAGTGTGAGGACTACAGCAGGAGTGTAAGGGCTACAGCAGGAGTGTGGGGACTACAACAGGAGTGTGGGGACTACAGCAGGAGTGTGTGGACTACAACGGGAGTGTGGGACAACAACGGGAGTGTGGGGACTACAACGGGAGTGTGGGGACTACAAAGGGAGTGTGGGGACTACAACAGGATTGTGGGAACTACAGCAGGAGTGTGGGGACTACAACAGGAGTGTGGGGACTACAGCAGGAGTGTGGGGACTACAGCAGGAGTGTGGGGACTACAACAGGAGTGTGGGGTCTACAACAGGAGTGTGGGGACTACAGCAGGAGTGTGTGGACTACAACGGGAGTGTGGGACAACAACGGGAGTGTGGGGACTACAACGGGAGTGTGGGGACTACAAAGGGAGTGTGGGGACTACAACAGGATTTTGGGAACTACAGCAGGAGTGTGGGGACTACAACAGGAGTGTGGGGACTACAACAGGAGTGTGGGGACTACAGCAGGAGTGTGGGGACTACAACAGGAGTGTGGGGACTACAACAGGAGTGTGGGGACTACAGCAGGAGTGAGGGGACTACAACCGGAGTGTGGGGACTACAACCGGAGTGTGGGGACTACAACAGGAGTGTGGGGACTACAACAGGAGTGTGGGGACTACAGCAGGAGTGTGGGGACTACAACAGGAGTGTGGGGACTACAACGGGAGTGTGGGGACTACAGCAGAAGTGTGGGGACTACAACAGGAGTGTGTGGACTACAACAGGAGTGTGGGGACTACAACATTAGTGTGGGGCCTACAACAGGAGTGTGGGGACTACAACAGGAGTGTGGGGACTACAACAGGAGTGTGGGGACTACAGCAGGAGTCTGGGGACTACAACAGGAGTGTGAGGACTACAGCAGGAGTGTAAGGACTACAGCAGGAGTGTGGGGACTACAACAGGAGTGTGGGGACTACAGCAGGAGTGTGTGGACTACAACGGGAGTGTGGGGACTACAACGGGAGTGTGGGGACTACAACGGGAGTGTGGGGACTACAAAGGGAGTGTGGGGACTACAACGGAAGTGTGGGGACTACAGCAGAAGTGTGGGGACTACAACAGGAGTGTGTGGACTACAACAGGAGTGTGGGGACTACAACAGAAGTGTGGGGACTACAGCAGGAGTGTGGGGACTACAACAGGAGTGTGGGGACTACAGCAGGAGTGTGGGGACTACAACAGTAGTGTGTGGACTACAACAGGAGTCTGGGGACTACAACAGGAGAGTGGGGACTATTGCAGTAGTGTGGGGACTATAACAGGAGTCTGGAGACTACAACGGGAGTGTGGGGACTACAACAGGAGTGTGGGGACTACAACAGGAGTGTGGGGACTACAACAGGAGTGTGGGGACTACAACGGGAGTGTGGGGACTACAACATGAGTGTGGGGACTACAACAGGAGTGTGGGGACTACAGCAGGACTGTGGGGACTACAGCAGGAGTGTGTGGACTACAGCAGGAGTGTGGGGACTACAACAGGAGTGTGGAGCCTACAGCAGGAGTGTGGGGACTACAACAGGAGTGTGGAGCCTCCAGCAGGAGTGTGGGGACTACAACAGGAGTGTGTGGATTACAACACAGAGGGTGGTCTAAGTACAATGTAGAGTCCTGTTATGGGCGAGGCGTTTTCAGTACCCCAAAATGTATCATGGAGTTCAACCAACCTCCCCCTTTAATGTATTTGTTGCTTTTCCTAGCACACGGCTTGTTCCCTGCGGGTGGGATTACATTGATGGACACATGGATTTTTAAACACAAAACAATGTTTATTCCAAGAACTCAACTTAACATCTTAAATAAACATTGGATCCCTTAACACCCCTTACTTCAAAGATAACTCCGAAAATATTGCAACAGTAAACAATTCCTCAAAATGTTCCTTCAAACTTCCAACAGACTTAACACCTTTAAACAGAATCACATCAGGTTAAAGGCTTTACTATTATGAGTTTAAATCACCCAAATAATCCATTGATAGTCTTTTATGTCAGCGATCCAGCTCACTGCAAACACAGACACTCCCAAGCTCTTTTCAAACTGCCAAAACTAAACTGCAAAATGGCTCATTTCAGCGCAGCTCCACCCACTCTCTGACATCACTGTCTTCTTAAAGGTACATTGCTTAAACATCCATGTCTTAAAGGTACCCCAAAATGCAGTCCCCGACTCCACACAGAGAGTGGTCCACACACCACGAAGAGTCCCCGACTCCGCACCGAAAGCGTTGACAGACGCCAAAGCGAGACCACTGCTCGTCTCCACACAGAGAACATTGAAAGACTCCACAGCAGACCACTGCACGACTCCGTTGAGAGTGCACAGATTGGCTCCACAGCGAGACCACTGCATGATTCCACACAGGGAACGATGCCAGACTCCACACAGAGAGTGATACAAGCCTCCACAGCGAGTTCGTTGGCAGACTCCATGATGGAAGCAACGCAAGACTCCAGAGCGCAGTCCTTGCATGAACAAGACCATGGAGAACTAGCAACCTTATCTGAGCAACCAGCAGCAGATGATGCAAGTCTGCCACGCTCAAGTGCACAGCAAGACGACTATGACAGTCTACCCAGATTATTTGAGCCACCACTAGAAGACTCTGACAGTCTACGCAGCTCATCTAACCGACCAGAAGACACTGAAGGTCTACCCACTGTATGTGCGACAAGTGACAAAGGCTTCACAATTCCCATACAAGATGTGCAACATCTCAGCGAGACTGACAGACCTCAGCTAGTATGTACAGATACACTGGACAATCAAAGTGAGGCTACTAGTGACTCCAGTGACACCACGTTAATTCAAACCTCATCCACTCGAGCCTCTCCACAAGAAAATGCATTCCTGAACATAATGAGTCCAGACGGGGAGTGTCAAGAAACCAAAGTTGATTCAGGTGAACCAGAAAGGACTCCAGACGGGGAACGCCGAAGAATCAGAGACGGCACACTCAATGAAACAGCAGATGCCACAAAGGACACTGAAACAAGTAACTTTGTGAAGGACTCGAATTCTCCACTCTGTGTGGTCATTGAGCGCAACAAACACAACAATAAAACTTACGAAATCAACAACAACAAGAAACGTATCAAAGGCACCAACGTCAACAACAAGCACGACAAAACCAACAACACTGGAACAACGACTGGTACAACATGGTACAACTCTGCAAATGCAGGACAATGTAACAGCACAGCTCCTAACACTGGCAAGAGTACAGCCATACCATGGCATGACAACAAATCTCACCGATTCAAGTTTGCTCCACTACAAACCAGCAAACCAGCTTTCAACACAGATGACATACTGCATCGCTACCACAAGCATAAAAAAAAAGAGTCCAAATCAGACAACGAAGTGATTTGACCATTTGAACACCTCCTGATGACTTCTTGGTTCCTTAAGCACAGGGCCACTGACGGCGTTCACAAAGCAATGACAACATCAACATCGCCACTTCAGCAACAAAAGAAGAAAGCCACTCGACCGTACCAATTCATAAACTTTGGACTCATACATATTATTTGGTATTGTGTAATCATCACTGTCATCATGATTTGTACATGTCATCACTTATCTACCTATTTTGTTCAATTTTCTTTAACACTGTACAGAAAATATGTGACACAAACAAAGGGGGGATGTGGTGATATGCATCACTGTAAATACACAAGGGGTTAATGTAAATACACTACGACTAAGTAAACACTAGAGGGAGCACCAGAGACATCATGACATGCAGACATACAGCTAATGAACACATAGAATAGGACAATACCAATGGGCAGTCAAGACACCCAGAGGTGACACTACCACCAGGGGGCAACCCATACAAAAGGACAGGGACACATGCTCTTTCTCTTTCCACAGGCGACACTCAGAGAGAGGTACAGGGGCAGATCAGAAGCATCACACCCACCGCATGGTTTAGAGCAGACTGGTTAGTTAGATTGAGTTACTATAGCAAGATTAACAGGAGAGTCAAACTCAAGTAGGAGAATTGTTAACTGTTCAATAAATGTGTTAAACCTATCTCCAAGTCGGAACCTTCCTTTGTCAGAGCATACATCAAGGAAGCAGCTTATGCTACAATAAGAAGCATAGCACAACATGGAGTACAACAGGAGTGTGCTGACTACAGCAGGAGTGTGGGGACTACAACAGGAGTGTGTGGACTACAATAGGAGTGTGTGGATTACAGCAGGAGTGTGTGGATTACAACAGGAGTGTGTGGACTACAACAGGAGTGTGTGGACTACAGCAGGAGTGTGTGGACTACAACAGGAGTGTGTGGACTACAACAGGAGTGTGTGGACTACAGCAGGAGTGTGGGGACTACAACAGGAGTGTGGGGACTACAGCAGAAGTGTGGGGACTACAACAGGAGTGTGTGGACTACAACAGGAGTGTGGGAACTACAACAGAAGTGTGTGGACTACAACAGGAGTGTGGGGACTACAACAGGAGTGTGGGGACTACAGCAGGAGTGTGTGGATTACAACAGGAGTGTGGGGACTACAACAGGAGTATGGGAACTACAACGGGAGTGTGGGGACTACAACAGGAGTGTGGGGACTACAACGGGAATGTGGGGACTACAGCGGGAGTGTGGGGACTACAGCAGAAGTGTGGGGACTACAGCAGGAGTGTAAGGACTACAGCAGGAGTGTGGGGACTACAACAGGAGTGTGGGGACTACAGCAGGAGTGTGTAGACTACAACGGGAGTGTGGGGACTACAACGGGAGTGTGGGGACTACAGCAGAAGTGTGGGGACTACAACAGGAGTGTGTCGACTACAACAGGAGTGTGGGGACTACAACATTAGTGTGGGGCCTACAACAGGAGTGTGGGGACTACAACAGGAGTGTGGGGACTTCAACAGGAGTTTGGGGACTACAACAGGAGTGCGGGGACTACAGCAGGAGTGTGGGGACTACAACAGGAGTGTGAGGACTACAGCAGGAGTGTAAGGGCTACAGCAGGAGTGTGGGGACTACAACAGGAGTGTGGGGACTACAGCAGGAGTGTGTGGACTACAACGGGAGTGTGGGAACTACAACAGAAGTGTGTGGACTACAACAGGAGTGTGGGGACTACAACAGGAGTGTGGGGACTACAACGGGAATGTGGGGACTACAGCGGGAGTGTGGGGACTACAGCAGAAGTGTGGGGACTACAACAGGAGTGTGGGGACTACAACGGGAGTGTGGGGACTACAGCAGAAGTGTGGGGACTACAACAGGAGTGTGTGGACTACAACAGGAGTGTGGGGACTACAACATTAGTGTGGGGCCTACAACAGGAGTGTGGGGACTACAACAGGAGTGTGGGGACTACAACAGGAGTTTGGGGACTACAACAGGAGTGCGGGGACTACAGCAGGAGTGTGGGGACTACAACAGGAGTGATAGGACTACAGCAGGAGTGTAAGGACTACAGCAGGAGTGTGGGGACTACAACAGGAGTGTGGGGACTACAGCAGGAGTGTGTGGACTACAACGGGAGTGTGGGACAACAACGGGAGTGTGGGTACTACAACGGGAGTGTGGGGACTACAAAGGGAGTGTGGGGACTACAACAGGATTGTGGGAACTACAGCAGGAGTGTGGGGACTACAACAGGAGTGTGGGGACTACAGCAGGAGTGTGGGAACTACAGCAGGAGTGTGGGGACTACAACAGGAGTGTGGGGACTACAACAGGAGTGTGGGGACTACAACCGGAGTGTGGGGACTACAACAGGAGTGTGGGGACTACAACAGGAGTGTGGGGACTACAGCAGAAGTGTGGGGACTACAACAGGAGTGTGGGGACTACAACGGGAGTGTGGGGACTACAGCAGAAGTGTGGGGACTACAACAGGAGTGTGTGGACTACAACAGGAGTGTGGGGACTACAACATTAGTGTGGGGCCTACAACAGAAGTGTGGGGACTACAACAGGAGTGTGGGGACTACAACAGGAGTGTGGGGACTACAACAGGAGTGTGGGGACTACAGCAGGAGTCTGGGGACTACAACAGGAGTGTGAGGACTACAGCAGGAGTGTAAGGACTACAGCAGGAGTGTGGGGACTACAACAGGAGTGTGGGGACTACAGCAGGAGTGTGTGGACTACAACGGGAGTGTGGGGACTACAACGGGAGTGTGGGGACTACAACGGGAGTGTGGGGACTACAAAGGGAGTGTGGGGACTACAACGGAAGTGTGGGGACTACAGCAGAAGTGTGGGGACTACAACAGGAGTGTGGGGACTACAGCAGGAGTGTGGGGACTACAACATTAGTGTGGGGCCTACAACAGGAGTGTGGGGACTACAACAGGAGTGTGGGGACTACAACAGGAGTGTGGGGACTACAACAGGAGTGTGGGGACTACAGCAGGAGTCTGGGGACTACAACAGGAGTGTGAGGACTACAGCAGGAGTGTAAGGACTACAGCAGGAGTGTGGGGACTACAACAGGAGTGTGGGGACTACAGCAGGAGTGTGTGGACTACAACGGGAGTGTGGGGACTACAACGGGAGTGTGGGGACTACAACGGGAGTGTGGGGACTACAACATGAGTGTGGGGACTACAACAGGAGTGTGGGGACTACAGCAGGAGTGTGGGGACTACAGCAGGAGTGTGTGGACTACAGCAGGAGTGTGGGGACTACAACAGGAGTGTGGAGCCTACAGCAGGAGTGTGGGGACTACAACAGGAGTGTGGAGCCTACAGCAGGAGTGTGGGGACTACAACAGGAGTGTGTGGATTACAACACAGAGGGTGGTCTAAGTACAATGTAGAGTCCTGTTATGGGCGAGGCGTTTTCAGTACCCCAAAATGTATCATGGAGTTCAACCAACCTCCCCCTTTAATGTATTTGTTGCTTTTCCTAGCACACGGCTTGTTCCCTGCGGGTGGGATTACATTGATGGACACATGGATTTTTAAACACAAAACAATGTTTATTCCATGAACTCAACTTAACATCTTAAATAAACATTGGATCCCTTAACACCCCTTACTTCAAAGATAACTCCGAAAATATTGCAACAGTAAACAATTCCTCAAAATGTTCCTTCAAACTTCCAACAGACTTAACACCTTTAAACAGAATCACATCAGGTTAAAGGCTTTACTATTATGAGTTTAAATCACCCAAATAATCCATTGATAGTCTTTTATGTCAGCGATCCAGCTCACTGCAAACACAGACACTCCCAAGCTCTTTTCAAACTGCCAAAACTAAACTGCAAAATGGCTCATTTAAGCGCAGCTCCACCCACTCTCTGACATCACTGTCTTCTTAAAGGTACATTGCTTAAACATCCATGTCTTAAAGGTACCCCAAAATGCAGTCCCCGACTCCACACAGAGAGTGGTCCACACACCACGAAGAGTCCCCGACTCCGCACCGAAAGCGTTGACAGACGCCAAAGCGAGACCACTGCTCGTCTCCACACAGAGAACATTGAAAGGCTCCACAGCAGACCACTGCACGATTCCGTTGAGAGTGCACAGATTGGCTCCACAGCGAGACCACTGCATGATTCCACACAGGGAACGATGCCAGACTCCACACAGAGAGTGATACAAGCGTCCACAGCGAGTTCGTTGGCAGACTCCATGATGGAAGCAACGCAAGACTCCAGAGCGCAGTCCTTGCATGAACAAGACCATGAAGAACTAGCAACCTTATCTGAGCAACCAGCAGCAGATGATGCAAGTCTGCCACGCTCAAGTGCACAGCAAGACGACTATGACAGTCTACTCAGATTATTTGAGCCACCACTAGAAGGCTCTGACAGTCTACGCAGCTCATCTAACCGACCAGAAGACACTGAAGGTCTACCCACTGTATGTGCGACAAGTGACAAAGGCTTCACAATTCCCATACAAGATGTGCAACATCTCAGCGAGACTGACAGACCTCAGCTAGTATGTACAGATACACTGGACAATCAAAGTGAGGCTACTAGTGACTCCAGTGACACCACGTTAATTCAAACCTCATCCACTCGAGCCTCTCCACAAGAAAATGCATTCCTGAACATAATGAGTCCAGACGGGGAGTGTCAAGAAACCAAAGTTGATTCAGGTGAACCAGAAAGGACTCCAGACGGGGAACGCCGAAGAATCAGAGACGGCACACTCAATGAAACAGCAGATGCCACAAAGGACACTGAAACAAGTAACTTTGTGAAGGACTCGAATTCTCCACTCTGTGTGGTCATTGAGCGCAACAAACACAACAATAAAACTTACGAAATCAACAACAACAAGAAACGTATCAAAGGCACCAACGTCAACAACAAGCACGACAAAACCAACAACAACGACTGGTACAACATGGTACAACTCTGCAAATGCAGGACAATGTAACAGCACAGCTCCTAACACTGGCAAGAGTACAGCCATACCATGGCATGACAACAAATCTCACCGATTCAAGTTTGCTCCACTACAAACCAGCAAACCAGCTTTCAACACAGATGACATACTGCATCGCTACCACAAGCATAAAAAAAAAGAGTCCAAATCAGACAACGAAGTGATTTGACCATTTGAACACCTCCTGATGACTTCTTGGTTCCTTAAGCACTGACGGCGTTCACAAAGCAATGACAACATCAACATCGCCACTTCAGCAACAAAAGAAGAAAGCCACTCGACCGTACCAATTCATAAACTTTGGACTCATACATATTATTTGGTATTGTGTAATCATCACTGTCATCATGATTTGTACATGTCATCACTTATCTACCTATTTTGTTCAATTTTCTTTAACACTGTACAGAAAATATGTGACACAAACAAAGGGGGGATGTGGTGATATGCATCACTGTAAATACACAAGGGGTTAATGTAAATACACTACGACTAAGTAAACACTAGAGGGAGCACCAGAGACATCATGACATGCAGACATACAGCTAATGAACACATAGAATAGGACAATACCAATGGGCAGTCAAGACACCCAGAGGTGACACTACCACCAGGGGGCAACCCATACAAAAGGACAGGGACACATGCTCTTTCTCTTTCCACAGGCGACACTCAGAGAGAGGTACAGGGGCAGATCAGAAGCATCACACCCACCGCATGGTTTAGAGCAGACTGGTTAGTTAGATTGAGTTACTATAGCAAGATTAACAGGAGAGTCAAACTCAAGTAGGAGAATTGTTAACTGTTCAATAAATGTGTTAAACCTATCTCCAAGTCGGAACCTTCCTTTGTCAGAGCATACATCAAGGAAGCAGCTTATGCTACAATAAGAAGCATAGCACAACATGGAGTACAACAGGAGTGTGCTGACTACAGCAGGAGTGTGGGGACTACAACAGGAGTGTGTGGACTACAATAGGAGTGTGTGGATTACAGCAGGAGTGTGTGGATTACAACAGGAGTGTGTGGACTACAACAGGAGTGTGTGGACTACAGCAGGAGTGTGTGGACTACAACAGGAGTGTATGGACTACAACAGGAGTGTGTGGACTACAGCAGGAGTGTGGGGACTACAACAGGAGTGTGGGGACTACAGCAGAAGTGTGGGGACTACAACAGGAGTGTGTGGACTACAACAGGAGTGTGGGAACTACAACAGAAGTGTGTGGACTACAACAGGAGTGTGGGGACTACAACAGGAGTGTGGGGACTACAGCAGGAGTCTGGGGACTACAACAGGAGTGTGAGGACTACAGCAGGAGTGTAAGGACTACAGCAGGAGTGTGGGGACTACAACAGGAGTGTGGGGACTACAGCAGGAGTGTGTGGACTACAACGGGAGTGTGGGGACTACAACGGGAGTGTGGGGACTACAACGGGAGTGTGGGGACTACAAAGGGAGTGTGGGGACTACAACGGAAGTGTGGGGACTACAGCAGAAGTGTGGGGACTACAACAGGAGTGTGGGGACTACAGCAGGAGTGTGGGGACTACAACATTAGTGTGGGGCCTACAACAGGAGTGTGGGGACTACAACAGGAGTGTGGGGACTACAACAGGAGTGTGGGGACTACAACAGGAGTGTGGGGACTACAGCAGGAGTCTGGGGACTACAACAGGAGTGTGAGGACTACAGCAGGAGTGTAAGTACTACAGCAGGAGTGTGGGGACTACAACAGGAGTGTGGGGACTACAGCAGGAGTGTGTGGACTACAACGGGAGTGTGGGGACTACAACGGGAGTGTGGGGACTACAACGGGAGTGTGGGGACTACAACATGAGTGTGGGGACTACAACAGGAGTGTGGGGACTACAGCAGGAGTGTGTGGACTACAGCAGGAGTGTGTGGACTACAGCAGGAGTGTAGGGACTACAACAGGAGTGTGGAGCCTACAGCAGGAGTGTGGGGACTACAACAGGAGTGTGGAGCCTACAGCAGGAGTGTGGGGACTACAACAGGAGTGTGTTGATTACAACACAGAGGGTGGTCTAAGTACAATGTAGAGTCCTGTTATGGGCGAGGCGTTTTCAGTACCCCAAAATGTATCATGGAGTTCAACCAACCTCCCCCTTTAATGTATTTGTTGCTTTTCCTAGCACACGGCTTGTTCCCTGCGGGTGGGATTACAACAGGAGTGTAGGGACTACAACAGGAGTGTGTGGACTACAGCAGGAGTGTGGGGACTACAACCGAAGTGTGGGGACTACAACAGGAGTGTGGGGACTACAGCAGGAGTATGGGGACTACAACAGGAGTGTAGGGACTACAACAGGAGTGTGTGGACTACAGCAGGAGTGTGGGGACTACAACAGGAGTGAGGGAATACAACGGGACTGTGGGAATACAACGGGAGTGTAGGAATACAACGGGAGTGTGGGGATGCAACGGGAGTGTGGGGGCTACAGCACGGGTTACAGCAGGAGTCTGGAACTAAGCATGCCAGCACACCATGATGGGCCAAAAGGCCTCCTTCTTTGTTGTAAGATTCTGTGTTCTATCAGGTGACACTTTCCACTACACGGTTGTTGCTCTCATGGAGATGTTGCAAAAATAAAATCAAAACAACTGGTTTCAATGATAATGACTCGATTCCCAATGGCAAGATGGCTGCGTTGCCTGGGCCTGTGTGTACATCTACGGTAGATGAAGAGAAGAGAATAAACATCGCTGTGTTTAGAAGTAGATGGAAATGTCAGACTGTGCATGTCTGAGTGCGATAAGGCAGAACTCAAATTATAATTTATCTCACTGCTCAGCAAAGTTCAGAGCATGCAGAGCTCTTGTGATGTGTTTAGGATGTGGGAGGCAAAGGCAGTTTTGTACCTTCAGCTACGCACAGCCTTTAACCATCATGATCCTAACCTGACTCTCAATCAGACTCTGGTAATGAAGAAGAAAACCCTGCCACGAAGCCGAGACACAGCCTATTCTCCCTCGGTGTCCTGAAACAGGAGGAACTGCGTTCCATGCAAACCCCCAGATCGACTTTGCAATGGGTTCCGTGACCCTGAGACTTGTGTCAGGGTTAGAACACTTCAAATATCCTACACTTCCATCTCGGGGGCCCACCCAGAGATAACCTTGTTCTGCAGACACCTCTGTTGCAAGAGGAAGTGGGAAAATCCACTGGGGGCACAAAGAACAGTTGGAGAATCCAATCTAGGTGTAATTTTGTCGAGCGGATGGGGATCGCGGCCGCTATTTGCTTCCACATCAGTTTTGTGGGGAGATTCCAATGGGATCAAATGTCTTTCAGGCACTTAATTGGCCACCAATGGGCTTTTGACACATTGAGGTCCACATTAGCGGAAGTTTCATCTGCTGAGAACTGCCAGCCAATCAGAGGCTGCTGGTGGGAGTAGAGCTTTTGGAGGCACTGCCCTTACCCCACCCTCGGAATAAACCCAACAGGTTTTGCTGGGTGGCTTTCTGAGGGCACAGAGACCTGTGGGGCCTCCATTTAATCCTTGAGCCGCCATCAAATTACATTAGGGTCAGGGGTAACGCATGTTAATTGTCCGAGTAACGAGTCTAATTAACCTCCTGCTGCCGCTGGCTCGGAATCCCACATCGGTCCTCTTCACCCTCCGACCTGATGGGGTGAAGTTTTCCTGCTGCAGGGAGTCTGATGTGGGGGCTCCGCTGGGCCATGGTTGCCATGACAAAGGGCAGTGTTAAATTCAGCCCAATGTCATCTCGCGGAGAACTGAAGATCGGTTGATTTGAGTTCTGATGGAAGTTTTCAACCCTCTCCTTCCATTTAGAGGAAGATTCTGAGAAATCTCTGCAAAGGGTGTGATTGGGTCTTTCTCAATTATTGGGTAGGAATGGTGGAGATCAGCGCGGAAACCATCATCAGTACCCTCCGGGCAAACCTGCTGATCTGTTCAGACCGGGAAAGATGCCCGCACCAGCGCACCCCCCCCCCCCCCCCGCACCCCCTTCCGCTCCTGTTCTGGACTAATGCGGACGCTGCTTCCCTGCCAATGCCCAACATTAATGGGAGTGGGCTGGAACGGGATGTTTGCAAGAAGCACTTGGGGCGAGGGGGATCAAAGGATATGGTGGGAAGGCAGGATCAAGCTATGATCATAATGAATGGTGGAGCAGGCTCTAAGGGCTGAATGGCCATTCCTGCTCCTATGTTTCTACCGTTGTCCTTCTCCCAGCCGCTGGCCAGATTGTGAGCCGATTGGCTCCAGCTGTTATCTGTGGGAGAGACCCTTGAGAAGAGGGTCCAAAAGAAAAATGCCCCGTTAAGTCTTTTCCAGCAACGACCTGCTGTGGAGAATTGACACCACTGAATCAAAGGGAATCAGAAATTACAGACTAGTACAAACAGAGAATGCATAATATTGAGAAAGGCAGGAATGTCAGTCACTGATGAGATACCACTCTGGACTGAATACTCAGTGACCAGAGACTATCTGTTCCATATCTAACCTGTACTGCACCTGCCCTGAGAATGTTTAAACAAGGAACAAAGAACAAAGCTCAGGAACAGGCCTTCCGGCCCTCCATGCCTGTGCCGATCATAATGCTCGAAGTTTCAAAAAAAACCTTCTGCCCTTATTCGATCTGTATCCCTCTATTTCCTCCCTATTCATGTATCCATCCAGATGCCTCTTAAATGTTGCTAATGTGCCTGCTTCCACCACATCCTCTGGCAGCGCGATCTAGGTACTCACCACCCTCTGTGTGAAAAACCTTCCCCGCACACCTCGCTTAAACTTTTCCCCTCTCACCTTGAACCTGTGCCTCCTTGTAATTGATAATTCTACACTTGGAAAAGGCTTCTGAATATCCACCCTGTCTATGCCTCTCATAATTTAATCGACCTCTATCAGATCTCCCCTCAGACTCCATCTTTCCAGCAAAAACATATTTAACCACACCGCATAGCCAACACCCTTGAGACCAGGCAACATCCTGGTGAACCTTCTTTGCACTCTTTCCAAAGCTTCCATGTACTTCTGATAATGTGGTGACCAAAAATGCATGCAATACTCCAAATGCGGTCCAACCAATATTTTATATAGCTGCAACATGATTCCCCAACTCTTGTACTCAGCCCCAATTGATGAAGGCAAGCATGCCAAATGCCTTCTTAATCCCCTCGGCCAGCTGTGTTGCCACCTTTAGGGAACTGTGGACCTGCACCCCAAATCCCTCTGCATGTTAATGTTCCAAAGGGTTCTGCCATTTACAGTATAATTCATACCTCGATTTGATCCCCCCAAATTGATGGATTAAACTCCATCTGCCATTTCTGTGCCCACGTCTCCAATCTATCTATATCCTGTTGTATCCTCTGACAATCCTCGGCACTACCAGCAACTCTGCCAATCTTCATGTCATCTGCAAACTTACTAATCAGGCCACCCACATTTTCCTCCAGATCATTTTTATATACTAAAAACAACAGAGGTCCCAGCACTGATCCCTGTGGAACACCACTAGCTACAGATCTCCATTCAGAAAGACACCCTTCCACTGCTACTCTCTGTCTTCTATAACCAGGCCAGATCTGTATCCATCTAGCCAGCCCACCCCGAATCCCATGTGATTTCAGTTTTTGTACCAGTCTGCCATGTGGGACCTTGTCAAACACCTTACTAAAGTCCATATAAACTACATCCACAGCCCTTCTCTCATCAATTTTCTTTGTCGTCACCTCTTCAAAAAACTCAATCAAGTTGCTGAGACATGACCTTCCCCTTACAAAACCATGCTGCCTGTCACTAACTTGTCCATTTTCCTTCAAATGTATCTTTTCCAAAAGCTTCTCCACCATTGATGTCAGGCTCACCAGCCTATAATTTACAGGATAGTCCCTGCTTCCTTTCTCAAACAAGGGAATAACATTGGCTATTCTCCAGTCTCCAGTCTTCTGGAACCTCGTCTGTGGTCAAAGAGGATGTGAAGTTATCGCTTCAGGCCTCAGCTATTTCTCCCCTTACCTCCCGCAAGAATCTGGGATAGATCCCACCCGGCTCTGGGACTTGCCTACCTTTATGCAATTTGGGATACTCAACACTTCATCCTTTGATATGTTGATGTTCTCAAGAGAATTCACACACCTATCCATGACCTCAACGTCCATCATGTCCTTCTCCCTGGTGAATACTCATTAAGGATTTCACCCACTTCCTATGGTTCCATGCATAGCTTCCCTCCATTGTCCTTGAGTGGGCCTACTCTTTCTCTTGCTACCCTCTTGCTCCTAATATATGCCTAAAAAGGCTTGATGAAAGTCCCATTCCAGACATTCAATCAAGGCTGATATTTCAGTGCAGTACTGAGTAAACACCGCACTGTCAGATATGCAGGGCGGGATTCTCCATTCCTGAGTGTTGACCCCGGAGCAGAATTCAAGTACTTTCACAAGAGCAAAACTGGCACCGAATCGGGACCGATTCAGCAACTGTGGAGGGGCGAGCACCAACCCCATGTGGAACACAATCGATTCCAATGCAAAATAATGCGGGATTTGCCGGGTCTGTGTGTGGTAGTAGAGGTATTACGGTACCTGGTAATGCTGGAACACCACTGGTAGAAATTGTATGCTTCCTATTGGTCAAGCTGTATGGTAGCTCCACCCTGCTAGGCGGGGTATAAGAGCCCGTGCCGCCCCAGCTGTGCCTGAGCTGCTGGGGGAAACATCTAGCTTATTAAAGCCTTCAGTTGGACGACAACCTCGCTTTAGTGGTCATTGATCGTGCATCAATTTAATAAGCTAGATTTAAAAGGATGGAGCTCCGAATCAAGCCGGAGTGTCTGCAACTCAGCCCCCACGCGGCGAACTCAGCGGCAATCTTCAAGCACTGGCTGGCATGTTTTAAAGGATATCTTGGGACGGCCGAAAACACACCCACGGGAGAACAGAAAATGCAAGTCCTGCACTCGAGGGTGAGCCCGAAGATTTACACCCTCATCGAGGAAGCGGAAGATTTTGATGCAGCAATAGAGCTGCTAAAAGGACATGATATTTGCCCGGTAAACCAGGTCTACACCCGACATCTGCTAGCAACGAGGCGACAAATCCCTGGGGAATCGCTGGAAGAATTCTACCGTGCACTCCTGGTGTTGGGGAGAAACTGCAGCTGCCCGCAAGTTTCAGCGGGTGAACACACTGAACTCTTGGTCCGGGACGCTTTCGTGGCAGATATGCTGTTCTCCCAAATCCGCCAGAGATTGCAGGAAAAAGACACTCTAGGTCTCAAGGAGGCACGGGCCCTTGCAGGCTCCATGGATGTGGCATCCAGAAACGCCCGTGCTTACGTTCCCGACCGTGCGGCAGCCCCCTGGGCAGCATGGAACCCCTCCGCAGCCGACCCCGAGACATCCCCCATCCCCCCACAAGCTTGTGCTACAAGGCGGCCTGGCAACCCCGGGGGGCCCCGCTGCTACTTTTGCCTGCAGGCCAAGCACCCCCCGGCAGCGCTGCCCGGCCTGCGCATCCACCTGCAAGGGATGCAGTAAAAAGGGCCAATTCGTGGTTGCCGCAATCTCCGGCGGCGAATGCGGACCGCAACCACAAACCTCTCCTCGGTCCCTGAGGTACCCTCAATAATGATGCTTAGAGATTAAACTGTAAAGAAGGCTTTATTAGGCTAATAACTATGCTACAGATTTGGACGAGAGCTGACTGCTATACAGACCATGAGGCAGGCCTTATGTATGGCTCCCAGATGGGCGGAGCCAGAGGCGGAGTCCCCAGGGTTCCAAGCCTGGTCTTAAAGGGGACATCACCTTACATGATGATAAGGCAGTAACAGTTCATCACATTCACCCCCTGTTTAAAAAGGAGTCCGGCGGGGGTGAAGTGCCATCATAGGTCCATCCGTCTCGGCGGCCGGATCGTCCTCCTCGATCTCCTCAGTTCGGGCGGTGGTGCGGCGGGCACGGACGTCCCGGTTGAGGGCACATCCAGGAGCACAGCGGTCGGAGCTTCGGTCCGGGTCGGGGCAGAGGAACTAGGCAGGGCCGGGGTAGTGGAGCCGGGGCAGAGGAACTAGGCAGTGCCGGGGGTAGCGGAGCCGGCGCCGGCGGGGTGTGTAAAGGGGGGCGCAAGGGGGGGGGGGGCGCACGGTAGGAGCTCACCAACGGGTGGTAGGGCCGGAAGGGGGTGTGTTGTAGGGGGCGACGGGTCCTGCAGGGGAGCGGCGCGGGAAGGGGCGTCTGTGGTGGAGGATCCAGGGGGCGCCAGATCCCGGAGGGAAACCGTATCTTGCCTGCCGTCGGAGTACTCCACGTAGGCGTAACTGGGGTTGGCGTGGAGCAGTCGGACCTTTTCAACTAGGGGGTCCGCTTTATGGCTCCTCGCGTGCCTCCGGAGAAAAACAGGTCCCGGAGCCGTCAGCCAAGGTGGAAGCGAGACCCCGGAGGTAGACTTCCTGGGGAAGCGAAACAATCGCTCATGAGGGGTCTCATTTGTGGCCGTGAAGAGGAGTGACCTAATGGAGTGTAGGGCATCGGGTAGGACCTCCTGCCAGCGGGTGGTTGGGAGATTTCTCGACCGCAGGGCCAGAAGGACAGCCTTCCACACGGTCGCGTTCTCCCTCTCCACCTGCCCGTTTCCCCGTGGGTTATAGCTGGTCGTTCTGCTCGAGGCGATGCCTTTGCTGAGCAGATACTGACGCAGTTCATCGCTCATGAACGATGTACCCCGGTCGCTGTGGATATAAGCAGGGAAACCGAACAGGGTGAAGATGCTGTGCAGTGCCTTAATCACCGTGGCTGAGGTCATGTCGGTGCAGGGAATGGCGAATGGGAAACGGGAGAACTCATCGATCACGGTGAGGAAATAGGCATAACGGTTGGTGGACGGGAGGGGCCCCTTGAAGTCCACGCTCAGTCGCTCAAAGGGGCCCGAGGCCTTCACAAGCCGAACCTTGTCTGGCCGATAGAAGTGCGGTTTGCACTCCGCACAGACCTGGCAGGCCCTGACCATGGCCTTGACCTCCTTGGTTGAGTAAGGTAGGTTGCGGGACTTGATGAAATGGACGAGCCGGGTAACCCCCGGGTGGCAGAGGTCATTGTGGATGGCTTGCAGGCGGTCCTCCTGCGCGTTAGCACATGTGCCGCGGGACAGGGCATCTGGGGGCTCGTTGAGCTCCCCTGGACGATACTTGATATCGTACGAGTAGGTGGAGAGTTCGATCCTCCACCTCAAAATGTTATCGTTCTTTATTTTGCCCCGTTGCGTGTTATCGAATATATAGGCGACCGACCATTGGTCGGTGACGAGGGTAAACCTCCTACCGGCGAGGTAGTGTCTCCAGCGTCGCACAGCCTCCACAATGGCTTGTGCCTCCTTTTCGACTGCAGAGTGTCGAATCTCGGAGGCAGTGAGGGTTCGGGAGAAGAACGCTACTGGTCTGCCTCCTTGATTGAGGGTAGCAGCCAGGGTGATGTCTGATGCATCGCTCTCTACCTGGAAAGGGATGGTTTCGTCCACCGCGTGCATGGCGGCCTTGATGATGTCGGCCTTGATGCGGTTGAAGGCCAATTGGGCCTCAGCCGAGAGGGGAAAAGTGGTGGTCTTTAGGAGTGGGCGGGCTTTGTCCGCATACTTGGGGACCCACTGGGCGTAATAGGAGAAAAGCCCCAAGCACCGTTTGAGGGCCTTGAGGCTGCGGGGGAGAGGGTGTTCCTTAAGGGGGCGCATGCGGTCGGGGTCGGGACCTAGGACCCCGTCTTCCACGACATAGCCGAGGATGGCCAGCCGGGTGGTGTGGAAAACGCATTTGCCCTCGTTATAGGTCAGGTTAAGGGCTCGGGCAGTCTGGAGGAACTTTTTGAGGTTAGCGTCATGGTCCTGCTGATCATGGCCGCAGATGGTGACATTGTCCAAGTACGGGTATGTAGCCCGCAAACCGTACTGGTCCACCATTTGGTCCATCGCCCTTTGAAAGACGGAGACCCCATTTGTGACACCAAAGGGGACCCTGAGGAAGTGGAAGAGCCGGCCGGCTGCTTCGAAGGCAGTATAGGGGCGGTCTTTTGGTCGGATGGGGAGCTGGTGGTAGACAGATTTGAGGTCGACCGTGGAAAAGACTCGGTATTGGGCGATCCGATTTACCATTTCCGCGATGCGAGGAAGGGGGTACGCATCAAGCTGCGTGAATCGGTTTATGGTCTGGCTATAATCCACGACCATCCGTTTCTTCTCCCCGGACCGGACTACCACCACTTGCGCTCTCCAAGGGCTGTTGCTAGCCTCGATGACCCCCTCTCCCAGTAAACGCTGGACCTCTGACTTGATAAAAGCCATATCTTGGGCACTGTAGCGCCGGCTCCTGGTGGCGACGGGCTTACAGTCAGGAGTGAGGTTAGCGAATAGCGAGGGGGTGCGACTTTCAGTGTCGCAAGGCAGCACACCGTAAGGGGGGGCAAGGGTCCGCCGAACTTCAGTGTCAGGCTTCGGTGGCTGCACTGGAAATCCAGTCCGAGCAGCAGGGGGGCACAGAGGTGAGGGAGGATATAAAATTTGAAACGGGTGTATTTGGCACCCTGGATCGAGAGATCCGCAATACAGTACCCCGTGATTTGTACCGAGTGGGACCCAGATGCGAGGGCTATGGTTTGGGATGTGGGATGGGTGCGTAGGGAGCAGCGCCTTACCGTTTCAGGGTGGATAAAGCTCTCCGTGCTCCCGGAGTCGAAGAGGCATGCAGTGTCGTGCCCATTGACCTGGACCTGCATCATGGAGTCCTGCAGGTGTTTTGGCCGAGTTTGATCGAGGGTGACCGCACCCAGTCGCGGGTAGTCGGAGTCATAAAATGGCCGCTGCCGTTGGTCGCACGTGTCGGGTCGAGAAGATGGCCGCTCCCATGATTCGCACGAGGCTGATGACGCGTCAGAAGAGGACGTGTCGGGTCGGTGCGCAGCAGCATTGCGAGGCCTTTGTTCTTTGTTTTTATGGCCCCTGGGTCTGGCCAGGCAGACCCTCGCAAAGTGCCCTTTCTTCCCGCAGTCGCTGCAGATCGCGGAGCGGGCTGGGCAGCGTGGGCGTGGGTGCTGGCCCTGCCCGCAGAAGTAGCAAGGTGTGCCCCCATGGTGAGCGGGTCGCCGCGTGGCGCAGGCCTGTAATACGGGCGAGTCTGAGGAAGTCCGGGGGGGGCTGGCAGAGTCCGCGGGGTATGTACCCAAGTTGTGTCGGGCCACCTCCAGCGAGGAGCCGAGCGTTAGCGTCTCCTGGAGGTCTTTTGCCCCGTTTTCGAGCAGTCGCTGCCGGATGTAGGTCGAGCGGATGCCGGACACGAAAGAATCTCTGATGTGCAGGTTCATATGGACTTCCCCTGTCACATCCTGATGGTCACAGTCCCTGGCCAGCGCGGTGAGTTTCTCAACAAACTCGTCGAGCGATTCCCCCGAGCGCTGCCGGCAGGTAGAGAGCAGATGCCGGGCGTGCACCTCATTGACGGGTTTGACAAACCGCTTGCGGAGCAACTCAATCGCTTCCTCATAACTCGTCGCCTTTTCGAGCGTGGCGGAGATTCTGTGACTCACCCGGGCGTGGAGTAGACGCAGCTTGCGTGGCCCCAGGATGGGAGTCTCTGTGGAGTCCAGGTAGGCCTCGAAGCACCGCAGCCAGTATTTAAAAATTTCCTTTGCCTCCGGCGTTCGTGCTTCCAGATTGAGCTTCTCTGGTTTTAGGCCTGCGTCCATCCTGAATCTAGTTTAGCCTAATAAATTGAGGTACCCTCAATAATGATGCTTAGAGATTAAACTGTAAAGAAGGCTTTATTAGGCTAATAACTATGCTACAGATTTGGACGAGAGCTGACTGCTGTACAGACCATGAGGCAGGCCTTATGTATGGCTCCCAGATGGGCGGAGCCAGAGGCGGAGTCCCCAGGGTTCCAAGCCTGGTCTTAAAGGGGACATCACCTTACATGATGATAAGGCAGTAACAGTTCATCACAGTCCCCGTGCAGCCAGCGGGCGCCGCCATCTTCCTACTCCAGGGCCACGTGCGGCCCCCAGGCGCCGCCATCTTGTCCCGCGGATGCCACGTTAGAGGGATGGGCGCCGCCATTTTGTGCACCTCCAGCCATGTGCGACCAATGGGAGCCGCCATCTTGGATGGACCCCCAGGACCCCAGCTCGGCTGACCACACACTGCCCGAAGAGAACACTCAACTGCTGCGATTAGCCTCGGTGACCCTGGATCAGTCCCGGCCTCGAACACTCTCAACTGCTACAACGACTGTATTTATCAACGGGCACAAGACATCCTGCCTAATCGACTCTGGGAGCACGGAGAGCTTCATACACCCGACACGGTAAGGCGCTGTTCTCCCCTCGTCCACCCCGTTAATCAAAAAATCTTCCTGGCCTCCGGTTCCCACTCAGTAGAGATAAAGGGGTTTTGTGCAGCAAACCTCACAGTTCAGGGAAGGGAGTTTAAAAATTACCGGCTCTACGTCCTTCTCCACCTCTGTGCGGCCACACTCCTAGGCTTAGAGTTCCAGTGTAATCTCCAAAGTCTAACTTTCAAATTCGGCAGCCCTATACCCCCCTCACTGTCTGCGGCCTCGCGACCCTTATGGTCGACCCGCCTTCCCTGTTTGCGAACCTCACCCCGGATTGCAAACCCGTCGCCACCAGGAGCAGACGGTACAGTGCCCAAGATCGGATCTTTATTAGGTCAGAGGTCCAAAGGCTACTGAGGGAAGGAGTCATTGAAGCTAGCAACAGTCACTGGAGAGCTCAAGTAGTGGTGGTAAAGACCGGGGAGAAGCATAGGATGGTAATCGACTACAGTCAGACCATCAACAGGTTTACACAGCTGGACGCGTACCCTCTCCCCCGCATATCCGACCTGGTAAACAGGATCGCACATTACAAGGTCTTCTCCACGGTGGATCTTAAGTCCGCCAACACCAGCTCCCCATCTGCACTAGTGACCGCAAATACACTGCCTTGGAGGCAGATGGGCGGCTCTATCACTTCTTAAGGGTTTCCTTTGGCGTCACCAACGGGATCTCGGTCTTCCAGCGCAAGATGGACCGAATGGTTGACCGGTACGGTTTACGGGCAACATTCTCGTATCTCGATAATGTCACCATCTGCGGCCACGACCAGCAGGACCATGACACCAACATCTGAAAATTCCTCCAGACCGCAAAGATCCTTAACCTTACATACAACAAGGATAAATGCGTGTTTAGCACCGACCGCCTAGCCATCCTCGGCTACGTAGTGCGAAATGGAGTTATAGGCCCCGACCCTGAGCGCATGCGCCCCCTTATGGAGTTTCCCCTCCCTCACTGCTCCAAAGCCCTGAAGCGCTGCCTAGGGTTTTTCAGTTACTACGCCCAGTGGGTCCCCAACTATGCGGACAAAGCCCGTCCCCTGATCCAATCCACAGCTTTTCTCCGGACGATAGAGGCCCGCCAGGCCTTCAGCCGCATCAAAACGGACATTGCAAAGGCCACGATGCACGCCATCGACGAGTCCCTCCCCTTCCAGGTCGAGAGCGACGCGTCTGACGTAGCTCTGGCGGCCATCCTTAACCAAGTGGGCAGGCCCGTGGCCTTCTTCTCACGTACCCTTCATGCTTCCGAAATCCGCCACCCCTCAGTCGAAAAGGAGGCCCAGGCCATAGTAGAAGCTGTGCGACATTGGAGGCATTACATGGCCGGCAGGAGATTCACTCTCCTCACCGACCAAAGGTCGGTTGCTTTCATGTTCGATATTGCACAGCAAGATAAAAAACGACAAGATCTTGCGGTGGAGGATCGAACTCTCCACCTACAACTACGAGATCTTGTATCGTCCTGGGAAGCTAAACGAGCCTCCTGGTGCCCTGTCCCGTGGCACATGTGCCACCGCACAAGTGGACCGCCTCTGAGCCCTCCACGAGGACCTCTGCCACCTAGGGGTCACTCACTATTTCCACTTTATCAAGACCCGCAACCTGCCCTACTCCATCGAGGAGGTCAGGACAGCCACCAGGGACTGCCAAATCTGCGGGGAGTGCAAACCGCACTTCTACCGGCCAGAGAAACGCACCTGATAAAGGCTTCCTGTCCCTTTGAACGCCTCAGCATGGACTTCAAAGGACCCCCTCCCCTCCACCGACCGCAACACGTACTTCCTGAACGTGATTGACGAGTACTCCCGGTTCCCATTTGCCATCCCCTGCCCTGACATGACCGCAACCACTGTCACCAAGGCTCTCCATAGCATCTTTGCACTGTTTGGGTTCCCCGCCTACATACATAGCGATAGGGGGTCCTCCTTTATGAGCGACAAACTGCGTCAATTCCTGCTCAGCAAGGGCATCGCCTCGAGCAGGACGACCAGTTACAACCTCCGGGGTAACGGACAGGTAGAGAGGGAGAACGGAACGGTCTGGAAGACCGTCCTACTGGCCCTACGGTTCAGGAATCTCCCAGTCTCCCGCTGGCAGGAAGTCCTCCCGGATGCCCTCCACTCCATCCGGTCACTGCTTTGTATCACAACCAACCAGACACCTCACGAACGTCTCCTTGTCTTCCCCAGGAAGTCCTCCACTGGGACCTCGCTGGCAGCTCCCGGACCCATCCTGCTCCGAAAACATGTGCGGGCGCACAAGTTGCACCCGTTGGTCGAGAGGGTCCATCTTCTCCACGTTAACCCCCAGTATGCCTCCGTGGCGTACCCCGACGGCCAACAAGATACGGCCTCCCTACAAGACCTGGCACCCGCCGGAGCCCCACGCACACCCCAGCCACCATTCCCACCCTCCCCTCCACCAGGGCACCTTGCAGGAGGATCGGTCCTTCCGCCGGCCCCGTCTCGGCCCCCCCACCCACCGACGCTCCCTTCCCAGGTCAACCGTTTTCCCCACCAGCGCCGTCTAGGGGTGTCGAAGCTGCCACAGAGATCGAGGCCACCCTCCTGGAGTCACAGACGCCCGAGCCTCCACCGGAGTCACCACCGACGCTCCGACGATCACAGAAGATGTCCAGGGCCCCCGATCGACTGATTGCTTCATTTTAAATTGTAAATTTAAATCATAAATTGTAAATAGTTCCTAGAATTGTAAATAGTTACAAAACGCTGTACGGAGGTATTATGGTACCTCCATAACTAATTCTACCACGTTGCCCTGTTTGTAGTATCAGGCCCCCACCCCCGCCGGACTCTTTTTTAACAGGGGGTAATGTGGTAGTAGAGGTATTACGGTACCTGGTAAGGCTGGAACACCAGTGGTAGAAATTGTATGCTTCCTATTGGTCAAGCTGTATGATGGTCGTGGAAATAGGCGGGGTATAAGAGCCCGTGCCGCCCCAGCAGCCTTCACTCTGTACCTGTGCTGTTGGGGGAAACATCTAGCTTATTAAAGCCTTCAGTTG
The DNA here is from genome assembly GCF_047496885.1 of Scyliorhinus torazame. NCBI lineage: Eukaryota > Metazoa > Chordata > Chondrichthyes > Carcharhiniformes > Scyliorhinidae > Scyliorhinus > Scyliorhinus torazame. The sequence continues at coordinate 141,418,321 of NC_092723.1, forward strand.
AACTACAACCTCGCTTTAGTGGTCATTGATCGTGCATCACTGTGATTGACGCTTGGGAGGCTGACAAGCTGCAACCACATATTCACATTACAAACCCCATGCACATTCATCCCAGCCAACAAGATGGCACTGGTTGTGCTGTAGCACGCCCATCCCACTGAGGGGTCGGCTGGGGCCAGAGGGCATCTGGGGGTGGGGTGGCGGGTGGGGGCCTGGGAGGACACCTATACGACCCATGACCCTAAGTTCAAAGTGGGCTGCCAGAGGGGTGCACAGCTGCATGGCTGCCTTGCCAGCTGCAGCAATGGTGTTCCGTGCCCGTCCACCCTGACCCCACAGCTCACCTCTTGGCCACCTCCCACTGCTCCCCCGGCTCTGACAGAAGTCCCCCGGCGAGCGGCACAACTGTCAGCAAACTATGGCGATGTTGCACACTTTCCGTACCCCCCCCCCCTCAGCAGTCACGGCGCCTGTTTCACAATTTTTAAAAGCACTCGTGAACTGCGCCTTCGGGAACTCGGCCCATCGGAGCTGGAGAATAGCAGAGTCCCCCGAGAATACTGCTTCGGGCCTGCTAATGATATGTAAACGGTGTTTACCGTACGTGCGTGTTGGAGAATTGCGATTTTGCGTCAAATCGACGCCCGCCGCGGTTTTAGCATCAGACTCTATTCTGCGTTCAATCGTGTTTCACGATTTCGGTGTCAGCCAGCGGAGAATCCCATCCGCAGTCATTAAGATTAGACTGTAAAAGGAAGCCCCACTATTTCCTTCGGTGAAGGTAAAAGATTCCCATAGCACTATTTGAAGAAGAGCAGTGTGGTCTCGGTGTCCTGAACAGAGCTTATTCCTCAACCTATATCATCAGAACATTTCATCGGGCATTTAACTCAAAGCAGTTTATGAGATATTGTGCTCAAATTGGTTGCTGTGTTTCCTACACCGGAGCTGCGAGTCAGAGCAGAGATTTTAAAAGATCGCGGCCTAGTTTCGGGAGCCGTTCGGAGGAGGAGGAGCAGTCTCTGTCAGGGAGAGAACCTGAGAACATCTAAGACATTCAGAAGGTAAGAAGGTAAGTAAGTGATTTTTACTCATTTTTACTTTTATACCTTTTTCAAATTGTGTGTGTCAGAGGGAAACAGAAAAGCTGTGACCTGAGTGGGTGGTTGGGAATCTACACTAACTTAAAAAAATTAAGCATTGGTAACTAATTAAACATAATTACTTAATTATAATTTAGAGGGGTATCTAAGCCAGAGATCGGAGAGTACTATATTTAGCTTTCGCATTTATATTAGAAATCTAGTGCTAGGAAACAGATAGTTAACAGTAACTTTGAAAACATTTTAAAAATATATAATTTTTTAAAAAAACTTTTAATTTTAATTAATTGACGCAATGTCAGTTAGAGGGGTGCAGTGCTCTGACTGTGAGATGTGGCAGGTCCGGGAGGCTTCCAGCATCTCGGATGGCTTCATCTGCAGAAAGTGCACCCATGGTTCGGTTGGAGCAGCAATTGGATGCACTTAGGAGCATGCAGGTGGCGGAAAGCATCATAGATAGCAGTTATATAAATGTGGTCACACCCAAGGTGCAGACAGAGAAATGGGTGACCACCAGAAAGGGCAGGCAGTCAGTGCAGGAATCCCCTGTGGTTGTCCCCCTCTCGAACAGGTATACCCCTTTGGATACTGTCGGGGGGGATAGCCTATCAGGGGAAAACAGCAGCAGCCAGAGCAGTGGCACAACGGCTGGCTCTGATGTTCAGAAGGGAGGGTCAAAGCGCAGAAGAGCAATAGTAATAGGGGACTCTATAGTCAGGGGCACAGTTAGGCACTTCTGTGGACGTGAAAGAGACTCCAGGATGGTATGTTGCCTCCCTGGTGCCAGGGTCCAGGATGTCTCCGAACGGGTAGAGGGCATCCTGAAGGGGGAGGGCAAACAGGCAGAGGTCGTTGTACATATTGGTACTAACGACATAGGCAGGAAGGGGCATGAGGTCCTGCAGCAGGAGTTCAGGGAGCTAGGCAGAAAGTTAAAAGACAGGACCTCTAGGGTTGTAATCTCGGGATTGCTCCCTGTGCCATGTGCCAGTGAGGCTAGAAATAGGAAGCTAGAGCAGCTAAACACGTGGCTAAACAGCTGGTGTAGGAGGGAGGGTTTCCGTTATCTGGACCACTGGGAGCTCTTCCGGGGCAGGTGTGACCTATATAAGAAGGACGGGTTGCATCTAAACCGGAGAGGCATAAATATCCAGGCCGCGAGGTTTGCTAGTGTCACACGGGAGGGTTTAAACAAGTATGGCAGGGGGGTGGGCACGGGAGCAATAGGTCAGAAGGTGAGAGCATTGAGGGAGAACTAGGGAATAGGAACAGTGGGGCTCTGAGGCAGAGAAGACAGGGAGAAGTTGCTGAACACAACGGGTCTGGTGGCCTGAAGTGCATATGTTTTAATGCAAGAAGTATTACGGGTAAGGCAGATGAACTTAGAGCTTGGATTAGTACTTGGAACTATGATGTTGTTGCCATTACAGAGACCTGGTTGAGGGAAGGGCAGGATTGGCAGCCAAACGTTCCAGGATTTAGATGTTTCAGGCGGGATAGAGGGGGATGTAGAAGGGGAGGCGGAGTTGCGTTACTGGTTAGGGAGAATATCACAGCTGTACTGCGGGCGGACACCTCAGAGGGCAGTGAGGCTATATGGGTAGAGATCAGGAATAAGAAGGGTGCAGTCACAACGTTGGGGGTTTACTACAGGCCTCCCAACAGCCAGCGGGAGATAGAGGAGCAGATAGTGCCAGGGGCTTAGACGGGGCGGAGTTTGTAAGGAGCATCCAGGAGGGCTTCTTAAAACAATATGTAGACAGTCCAACTAGGGAAGGGGCAGTACTGGACCTGGTATTGGGGATTGAACGCGGCCAGGTAGTAGATGATTCAGTCGGGGAGCATTTCGGCAACAGTGACCACAATTCAGTAAGTTTTAAAGTACTGGTGGACAAGGATAAGAGTGGTCCTAGGATGAATGTGCTAAATTGGGGGAAGGCTAATTATAACAATATTAGGCGGGAACTGAAGAACATAGATTGGGGGCGGATGTTTGAGGGCAAATCGACATCTGACATGTGGGAGGCTTTCAAGTGTCAGTTGAAAGGAATTCAGGACCGGCATGTTCCTGTGAGGAAGAAGGATAAATACGGCAATTTTCGGGAACCTTGGATGACGAGAGATATTGTAGGCCTCATCAAAAAGAAAAAGGAGGCATTTGTTAGGGCTAAAAGGCTGGGAACAGATGAAGCCTGCGTGGAATATAAGGAAAGTAGGAAGGAACTTAAGCAAGGAGTCAGGAGGTCTAGAAGGGGGTCACGAAAAGTAATTGGCAAATAGGGTTAAGGAAAATCCCAAGGCTTTTTACACGTGCATAAAAAGCAAGAGGGTAGCCAGGGAAAGGGTTCAGTGTTGGAGCTGAAGCCAGACAGAGCAGGTGTACTGTTGTTCTCTCTGCCATGAAAAGACTATCTCTTGATCATTTGGTGAATTCAGAATTATAAATATTTTCAGTAGTGAATGTAAACCTGATGTGCTTCTGTTAAAAGGTGTTTCTTTTGTCTTCTAGATGTTGTTTGGGAAGTTATTAAGGATTACTTAGTGTTGTATTCTTTGGGGGTTGTATTTGAATTAATGGTTGCTAAGATGGTCACTGTATGTTTTAAAAAGGTTAACTTGAGTTCATAGAATAAACATTGTTTTGCTTTAAAAAATACTTTTCCATTTCTGCTGTACCACACCTGTCGAGTGGGCCGTGTGCTCCCCATACCACAATCTATTAAAAGTTGTGGGTCAGGTGAACTCCATGATACACTTTGGAGTCTCTGAACCCTGGCCCATAACATTGCACATAAATCATTTTAGCAAGCGTTGCGTGCTGGGGTGCATTCATTTCTTCTCACGGCACATTGGAACATAACTTACAGAATCATTTCTGAAAGAGATACTTTTATTCTCAAGGACAGAGCTCCATATATTTCAAGAATATATGGCTCTATCCTCTGCATCATCGAATTTCATATTGGATTTACAGCTTTAACTGCTAGCTTCTAAAGTTCCATGATTCAGTGGTTAGCTGGGCGTTTTGTCAGTAAGGGTGGTAACAGAGGCTGTATTATTGTCCGATGTCTACAGGGTTCCTACAACACTGGTATTTTTATGTGGGTGTTATGTTGTCTAATTCAAATTCAACAATATTAAGGGTCTCACTCTCCGCAAGCTCCAGGAGTGAAATATTCAATGAAAGTGGATATTTGCAACAATCTTTAATTTGCTGTTTACTTTTGCTGATCTCATTCTGCCTGGAAACCAAGTGGTCCTGTGCAGTTATGTAATATGTAACCACTACGCTGAATAAACAATGATCCGATAAAGTTACACAGTGTGTGAACCTTATCCTGAGTACACAGTGATTCTGGACAGTGACAGCCCAATCCCACAATCCCACATTATTTAGATATCTCTGCGGCAAGCTTACCTTTTTAAGTATGCCCCACAAAGTTAAATAGCTCGCAGAAGAACAAGTGCTTTGTTGAGGTGGTGGAATTCAGTCAGCATTCGTAAAAAACAAACCTGTTGGAGTCAGCACCTTTCGGAAGGGAGGAGGCAGAACGATAATTGAAAACAAATGTCTTGCATTGTGCTGTCAGAAAACAGCAGGCAGGGTTTGTGGCACCAAACCTTCTGCAGGCCTGTTATTACCTGATTTTATCAAATGTTAATAGGCAGGACTGACTCAATCGCCTCTGGCTCCATCCATTCCATCAGTATTAGAACACCAGCCTCAACACTGGGACGTTATCTGAGACACAATGCGGAATACTTGGTATTAGATAAATTCCTGAACTTTCAACCAAAGTCAGACTGATGACACCTATTACATTAGGTCTCAATATTACCAATTACACAAGGCAGGTAGCTCAAATTGCACTCATTATTGGCTACATGCTGTGAATCCTGATGTTATACAATTGGAAACAGACTGATTCCTAAGGTTAACACGTGTGTCTAGGGAGACGGGAGTGTGGAGAGAGGTGCTGGCCTTTTAGAGGCCCCAGGTTACTCCGAAACTCATACGCACACACAGCTGGATAACCACGTGTGTGCGCGCACACACACTCACCCCACGGGTAGACACCTGTACACTCTCCCGCTGCACATATACCGAGATATTTGGCCCCCGTGGAGGAGACGGCAAGCTCTTTGCCGCCAGCAGGATCTTCAGGTCCTGCTGAAATCAATGACGGTTTGCACGGCTTACCGATCCCGCCACTGGGGGCACTGCCGCGGGAGGTCGACTGTAAGATTCCGTGCGGGAAGGGCTGGAAAATTCCGGTCAAGGTTTACTGATCAACAGATTTGTTCAGCCTTCTAAAACCTTTTATCCAATTTGATCATTGACTGAACAATTTGACTTTCACAACAGGGGTATGCACTTTTTGACATGTTACCAGCAATTTACCAAATCCTACATCCTCCAGCCAGTCACTTGGGCCAGAAATTTCAATCCTGTGCAGCTCTTCAGACTTCAGCTGCAAGCTCCAGTTTAAACTATTCTGAGAAACTTCAGGTCAAGTCCTGGAATCCGCAGGCAGGCTCAGAAAGAACAAATAGAGGAAGAAAGGCAAGGAGAATCTGAGAGAAAGAAGCTAGACAGAATAACGACAAACATAAAAGCAAATCCCTGGGACTAATCTGCTCCGAAAGCCCCAGTGATTGACTTGAGAGCGGTTTCACATCGTGTCGTTTTACAGCGATCCAGTGCAGCCAATGCTGGTTAGGAACTGATGGGATAATTAGGCTTGACAATGACATCTATATGGTTCAAGAATCTGTTGACAATCTAGCATGAAAAATGGACACTTCAATGAAAACCTGCCCATCACTTCCATAGCACAGTTCAATGTGCTTCTCAGAATGTATACCAATTATATTCTGTTTAGGTTGGTGTTGATTCTGTACCGTTGATGCGTAACATTGTCCACAGACACTGACAATCAGCACTTGGGACATCTATAATTCAATTTCCTCCTTACCACGGTCCGAAAAGGCCCCCACCTCTTCCTTCGCACGCCATTGGGCACCCATGCCTTTGGCTGCTTTGCCTTAAGTGCTGTAGTTCCCTTCTTAAAAACTTCTTTGCTTCTCTCCCTCACTCCTCTCCTTTAAGAACAAAAGCTGTCGACGTCACCTGAACCCGGACTATCAATAAACAAATAAAAAGGACCGGGGATGTCAGGGGGAAGCTATTGTCACACAACTGCAGATTTGTGGACAGTGAAAATGTCTCTGATTTCTACATCTGCAGGAAATGTCACTGCTCAAAGTCACTGATCTGGAGTGTGCTTGGGAGATACTCTGAAATATGGGCGAGGAGGACTATCTGGGCCAGGATTCTCCGATCCAGCGCTGCTTCGATGCCGGGTTGCCGATTCTCCGGCGACTAGAGAATCGGCGCCAATTGCTCTGGTGCGGTCGCTGCGGCGCCGGTCGGGGGCCATTGAAAGCGGGCCCCCCTGGCGACTCCCCGCGGCCGAGTGCCCACCGAGTTCCGCCGAGTCCCGCCGGCATCGTTCACGCATGGTCCTACCCGGCGGGACCTCGCCGTTCTGCCTGAGGGGGGCGTTCTAGTGGGGGGGGGGGGGGGCGGGGGAGCCGACTCCGGGTGGGGCCTCCACGGTGGCCAGGCCCACAATTGGGGTCAACCGATCGGCGGGCGGGCTCATTCCATGGGGGGCCTATGTTCCTCTGTGCCGGGCCCCTGTAGGGCTCCACCATGTTGCCCGCAGGCCAGCGTGGAGACGGCCGTGGCGTGCATGCGTGGATCCGCGCCGGCTGTGGCGGGCCGGCTTTCGGTGCCGGAGCAGTGCACAGCGCTCGGCGTCATTCTAGCCCCCTAGGAAGGGGTGAATGCCTGTGCCTGGATGCCCGTTGACACCGGTGTCGCTCGCGCCGGTTTTGACGCCGGCGCCAACACTTGGCCGGGATTTTGGAGAATCCTGGCCCTGGAGTTTTACCCAGAATACAGTCACATCCCAGAATAAAGCGCAAGTTCAGGAAGGCGAGGATATGACTGTCATGGAGCTGGGGAGGGGAGTTTTAGCAGAGGTTGCAAAGGTGGTTGCACAGACACCGGTCAGACAGGTAGGATGTACCTGGCTGCCTGGAAGAGCAATGGGAAAGGCCTGAAGGAGGACAGTCACAGCGGTGACTAGGCCGGAATTCTCCGGCCATTCACTGGCGGTGGGATTCTCGGATCCCGCTGGCAGCATGGGGTGCCTTCAATGGGAATTCCGCTGCAGAGAAAAACCCAGAAGAATCCCACACTTAAGTGACAGTGGCTCAGAAAACTGTCAGGGCAGGACGAAGAACGGAATAGAAATCTGATTGTTGCAATTGTATAAGTGGGGGCATAGAATCCTCTGCAGTCAGAAATGAGCCTGAAGAGCTATACTTTGCCAGGGAAAGGTTTATCTTCAGGTGGCTTGTAGAAGATGATAAAAAGTTTGATTGCCATGATCCACACCAGAACAGCCTAAAGGTAGGAACAGGGGGCAGGTCGAGCAGGGTAAATAGTGGGAGTTGCATAAATTAAGAAACGGGACTCAAGGGTCCTGGGACCTCAATGTCTGAATTATCGCCTGGGCAAGGTTCAAATTGTCCGAGGCACAGACGGTTCACACAAGTTAATGTATGAACACAAGGCTTGTGCAGTAAAGAGATGCTCCTCTTCATGGGACACTGGTGACTCTTGGCTCAGCGATTGGACAGGCTCGACCTGAACTGGAATGTCTGAACAGAAAGGGTAAGACTTTAAACTTTTCATATTGGGGGCGGGTACGGACAAAAAAATGAAACTTCCTAAATATAAGCGGAATAGGAAAAGATAGCACAGGACAGGCATAAAGAAGGATATAAAATGACCAAGGAATAGAAAGAGTTAGAGAACATAAGAGTACAAAATTGTTAAAAATAAAGAATGAGAAACTATGAAAAAGATTAGTTAAACTGTCTGGGCTGCAATGCACACAGTGTCCGTAATAAAATAGAGAAAATGACAACAATGAATCATTCTGAGGTACAGGGTATGGAGGCGGAATAGCAAGTTCCTGGAATCTGGATTTCGCCCAAGTTTCAGAACTTGAATTTCTCCATGGCCAGATTTCTATGTTGCTCGGGCAAGAGGGTGTCCGACTCAGGAGTGCATTAAATTGCTCCAGAAGATATCGGGTGTGTGTCCCAACATCGGTGTGCACCCGTGTAATAGTTCAGTCAGTGGATACACGCGGGAGTCAACAATTAGGCAGCAGGTAAAAGGGGTGAAAAGTCCAATTGCCTGGGATTTTACTGTGCCCATGCAATTTCTAGGTAGGCACACATGGGCAGGTGACCACTCCGTTTTTTCATATTTCTCATCCAAAGGCGAGATAAACGGGGTCAGGAGCACTGGCTGTGTGAGGTGTCAGGAGTTGAGGGTAGAGTTTGCTGTAGCGATATTGTTGAGATTTCAGACCTTTTCCTCTGGTTTCTTGTGAGGTTATCTGCATTGTTAACCTTGTTCTGAGGACTCTTTTGTTCCAGTAATTCAGTTGGAGCATTTCTGCCCATTGCAGCCTTCAGTGCACGGGGCAGAGCCATCTGCATTTCAGCGGATGGGGATTGTGTCATCCACTGGGGGCATCTCCTCTGAGGAGGAATGATGTGGAGATAACGGCGTTGGACTGGGGTGAGCACAGTACGAAGTCTTACAACACCAGGTTAAAGTCCAACAGGTTTGTTTCGATGTCACTAGCTTTCGGAGCGCTGCTCCTTCCTCAGGTGAGGAGGAAGAGAGGGGAGAGGAGACGGTGTGTCCACAGGCAGCATCGCCGGGAGAGCGGCGCAGGAACAGCGGGTGCGGGGTCAGTAGCGAGGGCAAGGAGGACGGGCCTGCAGATGTCACTCTCCAGCTGCCAGAGTACAGGCAGTGATCCAGCTACCTCACCATGCCCGAGGTCCAGTGCTGCAGGAGGCTCCGCCTCTCTAGGGAAACTGCAACATCATTAGACCACATGATTGGACTGGAGATTGCCTCCAACTGTGTGGGTGGACACGCAGGGGCAGCGACTCTGAAGGTCACAGTTGCCCTCAGTTTTTATGCTTCTGGATTTTTCCAGGGTTCACTGGGGAGTCTGACTGGAGAGTCCCAATCAGCTGTGTACAACTGTGTCAAGCTCGTAACTGATGCTTTCTTCAGACAGGCCCCCACAGTCATACATTACCGGATGGGTTAAATATTTGGCATAGTTACCCAGAAACAAAATATGTGATGAAATGAACTAAAGTCGTCCATGAAAACCCACCATGTGCTCACAGTGCCTGACGCACCCCGCCCTCGCTGGCAGCAGCATTGGAGGCAGATTGCTGACTCTGCTGCCCTGTTGGTTTTGATGACCTTGGCAGTCGCCCTCTAGTCTGCGGGGCTGAGCAGGCGCCGCCTTGAGGGTGCACTCAGTGATATGGCTGGGCACCACTCAGTCACCACGCCCTCGGGAGGTGCCACAGTCACTGGCAGAGGGGCAGAGGAGCTGCTGCTCTTGCCCTGAGCCCACAGCGACAACAGACAGCGTGTCTGCCAGCATGAGGTGTGTCTGGACCTTCCCGCTCACCAATGATGGACAGGCACCTTGCAGAGAAACCCGGTGCCTCATCCCTCTCTAACACTGGCCATGGCCTCCTGAGGCTATTGTATTTGTGAGGCCTGTAGGTCCGGGCGCAACCCCAGAAACTCTTAATTCTGCTCCAGGGCTCTCCATGCGAGTCGCCTCTCTCTCAATGGAGAAGGCCGTGTGTTTGATGCTCAGGGTCAACGTGGCGTTCAAGCTTTGCATGGATTTCTCCATGACAGAGGCCATGGCACTCAGACCCTCAGGGATCTCTGCCAGATCCCTTCGCGCATCCCACTGAACATCCAGCATCTTCCACCTGATGGACAACTCCAGAGGCTCGTCACCTGCCTTGGGCTCAGCACAGTGCTGGTCTCCAGCAGTCCTCCGACTGCCGGCACCCTGTGCACTGACTGCCTCTGCCAGCACCTCCAGTGAGTGTGATGCGCCCTCACCACAGTGCACTGCCAACTGAGCCAAAGCACCATAGCCCACCAAAATGCCTGTATCTATGCTGGTGCTTGGTGCAGAGAGCGGATATGACCCACGCGCATTGCTTGGCGGTTCCTCTCCGGGGTCAGTGGCGAGTCCTGAAGATGGCACTTCTGAGGGAGATGGCACATCCTCACCAAGTGTCTGTGCAAGCATGAAGGCAGTTTGCCTCAATTGACATGTGCCTCACTGACGCACTGTACATGGCCAACCTATGGGAACTCTGGATTTGCCCTTCTCACTGGAGATGCCACAAGCCAGCTATTCCTGCACATTTCAGTCTCTCACGTTCCACTGCACTCTGACCATCCGCCCACACCGCGCCTCTCAGACACCTGGGGATCTTGCTTCTTACTCACCTTCCCAGTCCTGGGCATCCATCTCAAATATAGATAGGATCCAGACATTGGGAAACCCACCCCCCTGTTCTTTTGTGTTCTAGCGCATTATGGCTTCTCTTCTCCAAAAGGTGACCAAGTTCATTAATTAGTCCAGCTTTTACCTGCTCCACCAGTCCAGCCCCGCATGTCTACCCCCAAGAAGGACCAGGTTCATGTGCCCATCACACTGGGACTCCCCCCCTTCCATACACACCAGGTGAACAGCCAAATCTCCCAGCCTAGACATGTATAGGGATGTGTGCCCTTTGGCACTATCCTTCCCCATCTCTGAGTGCACTGCAGCATATTGTAAAGAACTGGCTACATCCTTGTCTGATTCGTGTTTCTCTTTTTAATCCCTGTCCCTGCAACATTGCAGTTTTGTTTTAAACCTGCAGACTTTGGTCAAACTAAAAACACCATGGTCTAATGTACTGACCCAGATATCCCCTTGTTGCTCTGTGGCACATCCCATGCTGTCATTTAGATGGATTTGGCAAGCAGACAATCAGTGTCTCTGAGATTCTGGGACATTTTTTGTTCTCATTTGGGATTGGTCAAGCTTGTCAAAGAGTTGCTGGAATGTTCTGGAACAGCCTTGTTCTCTGTTATAAATAAGCAGATTTTTAATGTTTTACTTTGAAACCTTGTGCCTGTAACTCATTGGAGCAGGTAAGGGTTAAATCTCAGGAAAATAACAAATTATTGTTTGTTTCACATGTGTTGAGACTCCGGGGTCGGTGGGGCTAGATATGACCACACACTCGCACAGGGTGTCATAACAATATTCCCACCCTCCAAGACATCGGTACTCAGCCCCATGCCAAGTTGGTACTCACCTTTGCGGAGCGCAGCAGATGATTGAACCATTTTGACTGGATCCACGTGTGGCATACCACATCATGCCCACTCCCCGGGCAGCCACCACTACCCAGGCCTCCTTTGTCTGGTGGGGTGGCTGCCTCGCGCCATCCTGTGTGATACGTATTTCATGCCGGGCACTCACTGCCTCCACCAGAGCGCACAAGCTGCCATATGCGAATCGTGGGACTGAGCGCCACACCCACCAGGTGCTGAGGCCATCACTTGCAACAAATCTTCGACACTCTCATCTACAGCTATCTTAGGCTCCTCCCCAACGCCTGGCCGCCTTCAGGGAGCTGGTTGGTCTTGTTTTATAACCTCTCCCTCCCCTGAGTCTCTATTGGACCCATCGCTTGCCACGCTCCCACTGCCGCCGGCAGTGCAATGCCAATGTCCGGCCATGTTTCATGCTGGCTGGCCCTTAACTGGGTCATTCCTGCATTCCCGGATGGAAGTGAGCACTGTAGCCACTTCCAGACCCACCAATCCATGAGTGCAAAATTCAGACCTTGAATCTGAATCCAGATTTTCCATATTCTGGAAGCTGAATCTCCCCATGTTCTGGAATGCAGAATTTCCCACACTTTGAATTCCCTTTTGTTCCTGAATCTAGTTTCCCTTGCATTAATCAATCTGGAATTCCACTTTGTTCTTCAATATAGATTCTCTTGCATTCCTAAATCCAGGATTTCCCTCTTTGTTCTTGAATCCGCTCCCCCGCCTTCCCGCCCACCCGCATCGGTCCAGAATCTGACATTTCCTAGTGTTACTGAATCCGGGTGTCCCCCTTATTCCAAAATTTGGATTTTCCAGGATCTAGAGCTGGGTAACAATTCTGGTGAATTCACTTTGTGCCATCGTGTTGACCAATGTAGCTCTTTGCTCCCCCCCTATCGTCAGCATATTGGACTTATACTGCACAATGGGATTGGCACATGGGGCGTGAGGCCCCAATGGCTGGTAGTTATGGAGCATGTGGCTGTGCTTGCATCCTGAGCTGGAGAGCAGGCTGGAACCTGCCGAGACTGCAGTATAGACAGTACATCAGTCGAGCTCTGTAAAAAGATGTGGCGACTATCGACTTCAGTCAGTGTACACTTCTGAAATAAACAGCACGAGTGTAGCATCAAAAGCTTCAAACTCAGCGGCTGATATTGTTCTCCCACTGTCAGATGAAGCAAACTCTTCAATTATTCACATTCTGAGGCTGCAAAGTCTTCAGGATATCAACTCCGTCTCAGGTCTCTGGGAGAATGAAGGAGGATTTCTGGAGGACAGCACACAATACACCGCAGGGAGCGGCCTTTCTACTTTACTGAGCAACACTGAGTCAAAATGATTAGCTTTATGTGGGGCGCAGCTGCAAATTCTAGCACATTAATACCCATCCTCCAGCCACATGTTCCAGCAAAACATACAGACGGAATGATTGACCCAGAGAATGGTTCTGCACTGGGACCGGATATTTTTCACATCCAGCTTCCAATGGTGCATTTCTCCACATGAAGTGTAACCCCCATCCTCCAGCTTCCTTATTGTTAACTGAAAAAATCCTATTGCTACAAACACGAGTTAGAAACAGATTACAGCTCCCTCTGCACTGTCCCATCAAACATTCCCAGGGCAGGTTAATAAATGGGGTGAGACACAGAGTAAAGCTTGCAAGGAATGTAGGAATTTCAGATATATTGTATTGTATGTATTTGGTACAATAAATGTGAAAAGCCTGGGTTGTGTGCATGACTGCAGGTTTTTACAAATCCTGCTTTTCCAGACAGCTAGGCTTTTTGGTAGCCAGAGGTGCAATTAAAGCATCGTAAAAGTTTAGGCTAATGGATCTTTGACTATATTAAGAGGGTTCCCTGCGGAATAGTTAATTTGAGACATTGTGTTAACAGGCGGAGCCAGGGTTGAAACAGCCAGGTATTGTAGCTGGAAAGCAAGTTGAGACGGACTGTGGCTGAAACATCTCTGGCCACGGACACCAAATACACTTGTCTACGGTCCTGGAACAGTTCGACTTCCGGTCACAAGAATGATTCTTCAATCACTCCAGTATGGCAACAAATGTTCAAAATTTTGTACACAATCTGAAACAGATCCTTTTCTCTCTTAAGTAGGAATGCCTGTGTTATCCTTAACCCCTCTAAATGGTGGAAGGAGTCAAACGGGCTCCGTCATCAACTACACAGAACAGCAGGTTCCCAGAGGTCCACCAGTGAATAGACTCTTGACTGGGACTTCAGCTCTGAACTATCTTCAGTGTATGCAGAGCCGGTTAATCCGATTCCTTTGTGATGACAGCAGAAGTCCTTCTTTGGTTGGACCAGCCAAACCTTCAGATGAGCACCGACATGTTCCGAGTGGAATGTGTACAGGAGAACGATGAGTCCCCAACCTCAGAGTCCAACAATCGCTGTCACACAACCAGTGAAAACCTTGACAATGAAGCTTCACCTGAAACATACAGCAGTTGGTCGATGCTGAAGCGAGAGCAGCGAATGCTCACTCACCAAAGCACACATCAGCAAACTACAATGGCACAGAAATGAACATGGTGTAGCAAGGGAAGGCAAACTCCGAGTTGAGCTCGTGGAAGAGGATTGTTCAAATATGAGGGAGACACACCCACAACTCCCAGGAAAGTTATGGTGGATAACATGCGAGAAGAGAAGAAAACCCGGGCGGGATTCTCCGATTGGCGACGCTGAAATCGCGTTCGGCGATCGGCCGGAGAATCTCCATTTACAGCAGAATCGGGGGCGGCGCCATATTTGCGATGCTCCGCCCCCTCAATAACGGCGCACTCGGGAAGTACGCCCGCACACCGTATGGGCGGCCTCAGTACGTCGCCTGAGGCCCTCCCCCGATGGGCCGAGTCTCTGATGGCGTCACTCACGTGTGCTCACACCGTTCGGGGACCCCGCGAGGCGGCTGCAGACTGTGCCCAGCACCGCCACAGTCGGGAGGTGGGGGGCTTCTGCAGAGGCTGCGGGAACTGGTGGGGGGTGGTCCGGGAGTGGCGAGCCTGGTTACAGGGGGACAGTTTTTGGCAGGCCAGGTCCGTGCGTGGCCGGCGCCATCTTGCACGGCACGTCCGGCGCCTTGCGCGTGCGCGACCATGGACCCAGCCATTCTCCGTCCGTATCCACAGGTAAATGGCTTTATGCTGCGTGGCTGCTAGCCCCCCACCGGATGGAAGATCGGTGCTGGGGCGACCTCAACTTCCTGGTGGTAAGACCAGACGGATCCTGCGGACATAGCCGCAGGATCGGAGAATCCAGCCCCCCAAGTCTACTCCATGAATCAATAGAGTCAACATTCCCTTTGGAAGGAACGGGGAACGGGACAAACCCAGGATGTCCAAAAGAAGCAGAGAAATTCAATAAGAAGGAGATCAAAAAGCAACTCAGATGTAGATAACCAAGTTCCAGAACAACAGAATGCTACAACGTCAACTCCAACGTAGGTCTGCCCAAAGCAACATGAGTCCCACCACTGTTTCCAATATAACAGGAACAAGAGCTGGAAAATAGTCAAGCCTCCAGAATTTATAAAGTCAGAGAGTGGTGGGGGAGGGGGTGGATGGAGAAGGGGTAGCACATAAAGAAAGACTGTATTGTAAATTTGTTGGCTAAAGATCTGGGAGGAGGTGTAGTTTAAGATGTTCAGTTTAACAAGGGTTGCTGTGGGCCTGGAGAACAGTAACACCCACAATGTGATATAGAGAGTCACATAATAGTTGACTGTATGTAGAGGAGTCTGGGTGAAGTCAGCATGAATATAGCACCAAGATAGTGCTAGGCCTTGGAGATATGTATAGTTTGTGATAACAACAAACTGTTTATGTTCAACCAGATACACCTCCAGACGTGCCCCAGGATGCTGTGGGAGACAAGAGAGGAGATTGCAGAGGCTCTGACACTAATTTTCACATTGACGCAGGAGACGTGCTGGAGGAATGGAGGACAGTTAATGTGGTGCTATTATTCAAGAAGGGATTTACGGATAAACCAGGTGATTACAGGCCAGTGAGACTAACATCAGTGGTAGGGTAATTGTTGGAAAAATTTCTGAGGGACAGAATTAATCTCTACTTGGAGAGGCAATAATTAATCAGCATGGCTTTGTCAAGGGGAGATCAGGTCGAACAAATTTGATTGAATTTTCCAAGAAGGTGACTAAGTGTGTAGATGAGGGCAATGCAGTTGATGTAGTCTACATGGACTTCAGTAAGGCTTTTGACAAGGTCTCACATGAGAGACTGATCAAGAAGGTACGAGCCCATGGGATTCAGGGCAATTTGGCAAATTGGATCCGAAACTGGCTTTGTGAAAGGAGGCAGAGAGTGATGGTCAAAGGTTGTTTTTATGAAAAATTTCAAATGTTTTCACTGTAATAAATTAGACCATGTAAAGTCACAATGTTGGTGGATGAAGAAAAGCACTGGGAAGGCTGATGTGGTAAAACAGGATAAGACAGTGGGGTTTGGTATAGTGGTAAAGGAAAGCCCAAGTGAAGCGAAGGAGGTGCAAAAGATTGTACACCTGATAAAGAGATGATTGATAAGAAGGTGCCAGATCTCTTTAAAGAATTTACTTGTGTGGGTAAAGTTTACTCATGTGCATCAGGAGGAGCAGGTAAAGAAGTAACAATTTTAAGAGTTGTGGGAGCTAGTCAATCTTTGATGGTAAGAGATGAGGAGTTATGTAGTCTGGGAAGTATATTGCCAGAAAAGGTGGTGATATGTGGAATTCAGGGTGAGAGGAGTAATGCTCCATTATATAAGGTAATGTTGGAAAGTCCAGTGAAGAGTGGTGAAGTAAGTGGTAGTAGGTTTAATAGAGAAACTATCTTGTCGACTTCAGGAGGCGAGTTTGGTGTTAAACCTAGCCAAAAGTGAATTTGGAAAGGCCCAAGTCACTTTCCTTGGCGATACAATCGGACAGGGTCGAATGGTCATACGGGATGTGAAACCAACAGTTATTGAGGAATTTCCGATACCCTCATCGCAATGGAAAATAAAGCGATTTCTTGGCATGAATGGATTTGATCGAACATTTGTGAAAAATATTTGTAGCGTGATTGCTCCACTGATGGACTTGCTGAAGAAACGTCAAAAATTTCAGTGGACAGCGGACTTTCAACAGGCATTTGGCTGCTTGAAAGCTGTGATTACCAATGCTCCTGTGTTGGAGAATTATAAGGGACTCTGTGATCAGATTGAACGAAAGTATCTGACTTTAAAGAAAAGTGCCGAGGCGTAGAGGAATGGATGGATCGTGCAGAGACCTTCTTGTTCAAAGAGACTGTCAATCAAGGATTCCAGTTCCAAGAAGGAGGAAGAAGAACAACATTTTAAAATGGACTATATTATTATTCCTGTGTGCATGTGTTGGTTTTTTGAAACAAAAATGTATATTTACTGTATGCATTTCTTAAAAGATGTGAAAAGGTGAAAAATGAAACCATCTTGAAGTTGATGGGTTTTTTTTTCCTTGGGGGGAGGTGTCATGTGAGAGTACCTTTAAGAAATGGGTGTTTAGAAATGGGTGTGTATATAAATATCTGTAGTTAGAGTGCCTTTAAGAAATGGGTGTTTATTACTGCAGTGAAGTCAGAGAGTGAGTGGAGCTGGGCTGTCTGTCAGCTTTTTACTTTCGCTTTAGGCTTTTTTGCTGCGGGGGTGGGTTTGGTTTCATTTTAGTTTTGGAGAAGCTGCAATCACTGCAGGATGTGTGTGAATCTCTGCAAGCTTATGAACGTCCATTTGCTGATTTCAACGTGGTAACTGCTCTCAGTAGTGAAGTTAAACCTGAGGTGCTTCTGTTCAAGGTTTTGTTTTAAGTCTTATGGATATTAAAAGGAGAGCTCAAGGATGACTTAGTGTTGTATTCTTTGGCGGTTGTATTTGAATTGATGGTTGCTAAGATGTTCACTGTATGTTTTAAAAAAGGTTAACTTGAGTTCATAGAATAAATATTGTTTTGCTTTAAAAAATACTTTTCCATTTCTGCTGTACCACACCTGTAGAGTGGGCTGTGTACTCCCCATACCACGATCTATTAAAAGTTGTGGGTCAGGTGAACTCCATGATACACTTTGGGGTTCCCTAAACCCTAGCCCATAATAACACAATGCATGGTAGAATGCTAGGAAGTGCAGAAGCTCAGAGGGATCTTGGGGTGCATGTCCAGAGATCCCTGAAGTACAGGTACATATGATTCAGAAGGCAAATGGGGGACTTGTCTTTATTAGCTGAGGCATAAAATATAGGAGCAGGGTGGTTATGATGGAGCTGTATAAAACACTCGTACGGCCAAGTTGGGGTACCATGTACAGTTCTGGTCACAACATCATAGAAAGAATGCCATTGCACGAGAGAGGGTGCAGGAGAGATTCACCAAGTTGTTATTTGGACTCGAGTATTTCAGCTATGAAAACAGACGAGATAGGCTGGGGTTGTTTTCCTTAGAGCAGAGAAGGCCGACAGGTGCCTGATAGATGTGTGCAGATTTATGGGGGACATAAATAGGATAGATAGGAAGGAACCTTTCCCCTTAGTAGATGGTTAAGTAACCAAGGGGCATAGATAAGTTAAGGGACAGCGGATTTAGAGGGGATTTGAGGAAAATCTTTTTCATCCAGAGGGTGGTGGGAATCTGCAACTCACTGCCTGAAAGGGTGGTTGAGGCAGGAACCCTCACAACATTTAAGAAGTATTTAGATGAGCACTTGAAATGCCTTAGCATACAAGGCTCCGGACCACGTGCTGGAGAATGGGATTAGACTGGATAGCTGTTTGATGGCTGCCGCAGACCCAATGGGCCGAAGGGCCTCTTTTTGTGCTGCAAAACTCTATCACTCTGTGACCTCTCAGTGAGACACCAGACAACCTTACATCAAGAGTCCGCTGGGGGAGAGAGAGAGCCTGATTTATCATTGGAAGAGGAATCTACAACCTCAAGAGCCAGCCAGATCTGCTGATTGTATGACACAGTTATTAACACATTTCAACTCGATATTGCTGGAAGTAAAGTAACATATTTGAGCATTCTGGTGCTAGATATGAGTGAAAGGTTGAATTGCTGGGAGTAATTAACAAGATGCTGTATTTTATGAATATTTTTTCTCTTCTTTTCTTAGATTTGTTCTCATTTGCTGCATCTATTTTAATTTTCCTGTCATCATTTTAAATCTGTACCGATGTTAAATCTGTAATCCTGGGGAAATAAATTAATTTCATTAAACATAACAACATTTTGTCTGAGTCAATTTGTTCTTGTAAGTTGCAGGTTAAAATAACTACACGAGGGTGTTTTATAAAAAATAGAAACTCCTACAGTCCTGTGCAAACTGTTGCTGATTCCTCTGCTTAATCAGTAACTTGTAGACTCTGTGTCACACAGGCTGTCCGGCCTAGTCGCTGGCAGCCAGATCCTCAGATAGGAACTCATTCAGCGGGCAGAATTCTGTGGAGTTGCTCCCAGAGAGACATAAATCATTCTTTAATCAGCACATACCTTAGGCTAACATTTACACAAAGCTCAGTACTTCCATTGAAACAGCTAAAACATTTCAGATCAAATCTGTCAATAATGTGTAAGAATACCTGAGCACCTGGAGGAAGTATAGGAGTGTTGTGAAGAAAATGGAGTTAAGTTGTCCCTCTGTCTCTTCTTAAAGTTTCTGTTGCTATGGTAGCTCATCAAAAGCAGTTTTGACTACACGGCAAATTTTTCTACATCTCTCTGACAATGTATGAACAAGTTGTACATATTGATAAAGTAGAGGCAATAAAACAAGTGGAGTGATTGATGACAGCCTTCATTCTCAGGAACATTCACGCCCTGGGCTAAGATGTAAAATGCACAGCAGTTGAGGGTTGTTCATTACCATGGTGCTGTGTGAGTCCAGGCCTGCCCAAAGACGGCTTATCTAGTGAGGAGCTCCCCTGCACCTCATTTACTCTCTTGAACAGCTTGGCCTCCGACCTTCAGTCTCTGTCTCCATTGCAAACGTGCGTGCTCCTCTCTATTCTGTTGATATTTCTATGTACAGCCTTCCAAAGAACTTGCTTCTTGGGTATCTGAAGCTGCAATGTGACATCCAATTTTCCTCCTCTATTTTGCAAACCAGTCTCATCATAATACATGAATAGAAGTCACACTATGAATAAGGAATATGGCCCAACAGGTCCATTGTTACCCTTCAGGAAAAATAATCCTGATCACGATGGGAATTGTCCAGCTGTTGGGATTCTCATTTCCCGCTGGCAGGGCACCCCCACCCATGGGCTTCCTGGTGGTGTGGGGTGGCTTCAATGGGAAACCCCACTGAGAAGTGGCAGGAAGAGAGAATCTCACCAGTGAATGGTGCACCACAAAGAAACACACGGCTTGGGGACCAAAGAATCCCGCCCCATATTTATCCAACCTGTTTCTCTACTCAAGTCCTTTCCTTCATCCACCTGACCAATCTAATCAGAAATATTAACATATTTTCTTTCTTTTAAAAAAAAAATTTTTTATTAAAGTTTTCAAACACATTTTTCCCCTTACAAAAAAACGGTAACCTGATACCTGCTATATAACATTGTTTAAATAATATAGTAAACTAACCAAATAACACGAAGTAATGCTCCCCCGACCCCCTCTCCCCATCTAGGACACAAACAATTTACCCCCCCCTCCCCCTCCCCCCCCCCCCCCCCCACCCCGGGTTGCTGCTGCTGTCCATCTATCTTCCCCCTAACGTTCCGCTAGATAGTCGAGGAACGGTTGCCACCGCCTGGTGAACCCTTGAGCCGATCCTCTCAGCGCAAACTTCATCTGCTCCAGTTTTATGAACCCCGCCATATCGTTTATCCAGGTCTCCAGGCCGGGGGGTTTCGCTTCCTTCCACATGAGTAAAATCCTACGCCGGGCTACTAGGGACGCAAAGGCCACAACATCGGCCTCTTTCGCCTCCTGCACTCCTGGCTCATCCGCTACCCCAAATATAGCTAACCCCCAGCTTGGCTTGACCCGGACCTTCACCACCTTCGAGATCACTCCCGCCACTCCCCTCCAATACCCCTCCAGTGCCGGACACAACCAAAACATATGTGTGTGGTTCACCGGGCTTCCCCCGCACCTCCCACATTTGTCCTCCACTCCGAAGAACCTGCTCAACCTCGCTCCCGTTATGTGTGCTCCATGCAGCACCTTAAATTGGATCAGGCTAAGCCTGGCACACGAGGAGGAGGAATTTACCCTACTTAGGGCATCAGCCCACAAACCCTCCTCAATCTCCTCCCCGAGCTCTTCTTCCCATTTTCCCTTCAGTTCTTCTACCAGCTCCTCCCCTTCTTCTCTCATCTCCCGGTATATCTCGGACACTTTGCCCTCCCCGACCCACCCCCCCGAAAGCACCCTGTCCTGGATCCCTTGTGCCGGGAGCAGCAGAAATTCCCTCACCAGTTGTCTCGTGAACGCTCTCACCTCCATATACCTAAAGATATTCCCCGGGGGCAGCTCATACTTTTCCTCTAGCACTCCCAAACTCGCAAACGTCCCATCTATAAATAAGTCTCCCACTCTCCTGATTCTTGCCCGGTGCCAGCTCTGGAACCCTCCGTCCAGCCTCCCTGGGGCAAACCTATGGTTGTTCCTGATCAGGGACCACACCAAGGCTCCCAGCACACCCCTCTGTCACCTCCATTGCACCCAGATACTTAATGTCGCCGCCACCACTGGGTTCGTGGAAAACTTTTTCGGGGTGAGCGGTAATGGCGCCGTCACCAGCGCTTTTAAGCTCGTTCCTTTGCAGGACCCCATCTCCAGCCTTTTCCACGCCGCCCCCTCTCCCTCTATCATCCATTTACAGATCATCGCCACGTTGGCGGCCCAGTAGTAGTCGCCCAACTTCGGCAATGCCAGTCCCCCTCTGTCTCTGCTACGTTGTAGGAACCCCCTCCTTACCCTCGGGGCCTTCCCTGCCCACACGAAGCTCATGATGCTCCTATCTATTTTTTTGAAAAAGGCCTTAGTGATCAATATAGGGAGACATTGGAACACAAATAGGAACCCCGGGAGGATCATCATCTTAATCGCCTGCACTCTGCCCGCCAGTGACAGCGGCTGCATGTCCCACCTTTTGAAATCCTCTTCCATTTGTTCCACCAGCCGAGTCAGATTGAGTCTGTGTAAGGTTCCCCAGCTCCTGGCTATCTGAATCCCCAGGTATCGGAAGTTTCTTTCCACTCTCCTTAGCGGCAGGCCATCTATCCCTCTACTCTGATCCCCAGGGTGTATCACGAAAAGCTCACTCTTCCCCATGTTAAGCCTATATCCCGAGAAATCTCCAAACTCCCTCAATATCTGCATGACCTCTGTCATCCCCCCCACTGGATCCGCCGCATACAACAGTAGGTCATCCGCGTAGGGTGACACTCGGTGTTCCTCTCCCCCTCTAACCACCCCTCTCCATTTCCTGGAGTCTCTCAGCGCTATGGCCAGTGGTTCAATTGCCAGCGCGAACAGTAATGGGGACAGCGGGCATCCCTGTCTTGTTCCCCTGTGTAGTCGAAAATACTCCGACCTTTGCCGATTTGTGACTACACTTGCCATTGGGGCCCTATAGAGGAGTTTAACCCAGCTGACAAACCCCTCCCCGAACCCGAACCTCCTCAGCACCTCCCATAGATACTCCCACTCTACCCTATCAAATGCCTTCTCTGCATCCATTGCTGCCACTATCTCTGCCTCCCCCTCTGCTGGGGGCATCATTATCACCCCCAATAGCCGTTGAACGTTGACATTCAATTGTCTCCCCTTTACGAACCCTGTCTGGTCTTCGTGCACCACCCCCGGGACACAATCCTCTATTCTCATTGCCAGCACCTTTGCCAGCAACTTGGCGTCCACATTTAGGAGTGAGACAGGCCTATAGGACCCGCATTGCAGCGGGTCTTTATCTCGCTTCAAGATTAGTGATATCGTCGCCTCCGACATTGTCGGGGGTAGGGTCCCCCCTTCTCTGGCCTCGTTAAAGGTTCTTACCAGCAGCGGGGCCAACAAGTCCACATATTATCTATAAAATTCCACCGGGAACCCATCTGGTCCCGGGGCCTTCCCTGCCTGCATGTTCCCCAGCCCTTAGGTCACCTCGTCCACCCCAATTGGCGCCCCCAGGCCTCCACCTCCTGCTCCTCCACCTTCGGGAACCTTAGTTGGTCCAGAAACTGCTGCATCCTCTCTTTTCCCTCCGGGGGTTGGGACCTATATAACCTCTCATAAAAGGTCTTAAACACCTCATTTATCTTCCCTGCTCTCTGCACCGTGGCTCCCGTTTCATCCCTAACTCCCCTTATCTCCCTCGCCGCTGTCCTCTTTCGAAGCTGGTGGGCCAACAGGCGACTCACCTTTTCCCCATATTCATATCTCATCCCCTGTGCCTTCCTCCACTGTGCCTCTGCCCTCCCTGTGGTCAGCAGGTCGAACTCCGTCTGGAGTCGTCGGCTCTCTCTGTATAGTCCTTCATCCGGGGCCTCCACATATTTTTTATCTACCCTCAGAATCTCCCCCAGTAATCTTTCCCTTTCTTTGGCCTCTGTTTTCCCCTTGTGAGCCCTGATGGAGATCAGCTCTCTCTGACCACCGCCTTCAGTGCTTCCCATACTACTCCCACTCGGACCTCCCCATCATCGTTGGCCTCCAGGTACCTTTCGATACATCCCCGCACTCTTTTGCAGACTCCCTCATCCGCCAATAATCCCACATCCAGTCGCCAGAGTGGACGCTGTTCCCTCTCCTCTCCTAGTTCCAGATCCACCCAATGTGGGCATGGTCTGAAACAGCTATGGCCGAGTACACCGTTCCTTCCACCCTCGAAATCAGTGACCTTCCCAAAACGAAGAAATCTATCCGGGAGTATACCTTATAGACGTGGGAGAAAAAGGAGAACTCTTTGGCCAGCGGCCTAGCAAATCGCCACGGATCTACTCCCCCCATTTGGTCCATAAACCCCCTAAGCACCTTGGTCGCTGCCGGCCTTCTTCCGGTCCTAGATCTAGATCTATCTAACCCTGGGTCCAGCACGGTGTTGAAGTCCCCCCCATTACCAGGTTTCCTACCTCCAGGTCCGGGATACGTCCCAGCATCCGCTTCATAAATCCCGCATCATCCCAATTCGGGGTATATACATTGACCAGCACGACCTCCATTCCCTGCAGTCTGCCACTCACCATCACATATCTGCCTCCGCTGTCTGCTACAATGTTCTTAGCCTCGAACGACACCCGTTTCCCCACCAATATGGCCACCCCTCTATTCTTTGCGTCCAGCCCTGAGTGGAACACCTGTCCCACCCATCCTTTCCTTAACCTAACCTGGCCCGCCACCTTCAGGTGCGTCTCTTGGAGCATGGCCACGTCTGCCTTCAGTCCTTTTAAGTGCGCGAACACTCGGGCCCTCTTAATCGGCCCATTTAGGCCTCTCACGTTCCACGTGATCAGCCGGACTGGGGGGCTGCCCACCCCCCTCCCCTGTCGACTAGCCATCACCCTCTCTGGGCCAAACCCACGTCCCGGCTCCGCGCACCCACCCGATCCCCCAGGCGACGCATTCCCGCCCCAACCACCTTTTCTTTTACCAGTTCCCTTTCGATCTCTGCAGCAGCAACCCAGTTATCCCCCCACCCCCCCTTCTGCTCCCCCCCCCATGCTAGACCCCCATCTAGCATGGTTACTCCCCCCATATTGCTTCCGAAAGTCAGCTGACTTCAACTGACCCCGGCTTCTCCCACTCTCTCCTTGACCCCCCCCGTGTGAGGAACTCCCATCCACCTTGCGCCTATCTTCCCACCATCATCTTTCTGACGCGGGAAAGAGAAAAAGAAACCCCGCGTTCTCTAGAGCCGTCCCGCCCCTCATGGCGCAGCTCCCCCTACCCATTCCCCATCCCCCGCCTGTGTCTCTTCTTCCCCCCCACCGGCGCCCACATTTCTCAATGTCCCCCCCTCCCCAAATTACATCTCTATATACATCAGCATTGCCGTTTCCCCTCCAACATCAGTCCCTCAGTTCTGATCCAGTTTCTCGTTTTTAATGAAGGTCCATGCTTCTTCCGCCGTTTCAAAATAGTAATGTCTATCCTGGTGCGTGACCCACAATCACGCCGGCTGCAACATCCCGAACTTCACTTTCTTATTGTGCAGCACCTCCTTGGCTCGATTGAAGCTCGCCCTCCTTCTCGCCACCTCTGCACTCCAATCCTGATACACTCGTATCACCGCATTCTCCCATCTACTACTTCGTACCTTCTTGGCCCATCTCAGAACCATCTCTCTGTCATTGAAGCGGTGAAATCGCACGACCATCGCCCTAGGTGGTTCTCCAGCCTTTGGTCTCCTCGCAGGGACCCGATGGGCCCCTTCCACTTCCAAGGGGCCCGAGGGGGCCTCAGCTCCCAGTAGTGAGCGTAGCATCGTGCTCGCGTAAGCCCCGCCGTCAGCTCCTTCCACTCCCTCGGGGAGACCCAGGATCCGGAGGTTCTTTCTCCGTGATCTGTTTTCCAGGACTTCAATCCTTTCGGTGCACTTCTTATGGAGCACCTCGTGCGTCTGCATTTTGACCGCTAGGCCCAGGATCTCGTCCTCGTTGTCCGTTACCTTCTGCTCCACCACACAGAGCTCTATCTCCTGGGCCTTTTGTGTCTCTTGAAGCCCCTCAATTGCTTGTAGCATCGGGGCCAGCATCTCCTTTTTTAGCAGCTCCACACACCGTCTTAAGAATTCATCCTGGTCCGGTCCCCATGTCGCCTGGGCTCCCTCCGCCGCCATCTTGCTCCTTTCTTCCTTCTGCCGCTGCCCTCGAGGATTCTCCGAGATCTGGCCGCCGCCGCCGATATTTTTCTTTTCCGCTGGGGGGGACTCCCTGTTGCCTCACCCCACACCGGGTTTCGTCCTGAGAAAATTCCCCGTTGGGGCTCTTAAAAGTGCCCGAAGGTCCGTTCGAGCTGGAGCCGCTGAAACGTGCGGCTTAGCTGGTCATCGCCGCAACCGAAGTCCATATTTTCTTTCTTAACCACCAACCTTGGAAGTAGCCTCAAACATCTATGTGCGATTAAGTCTTTGGCCCGAAAGATGGTTATAGTAACTATGTAAGAATCTGCAGCAAGATCCATTGATTCAGCATAGGACAGAGGTACATACAGAAAGTAATGGACTGTAAAAGAACCCTCTGATCCATCCAGCCTCTCCCACATAAGTTGCGATACCTTGTGCATTGTAATAAATACACTGCCCTCCCCACCCGACAGCGTGACCTCCTGCAAGATGCAAGAAACAAGTCCAGAAAAAACCCGAGCTAAATTGGGTGGAATGACATTCAACTCATTTCAATGATCGAAATGAGTCCAGACCTTTAATTCCCTCCAGTACCTATCCTTTTGTAAAAGGCGATGCGCAACCCAGCCAGAAAAAGGTCCATCTCTCACGTGAAGGAACTCAGAAAATTGACGTCAGCAGAACAAAACGACATTTCAAAGATCCATTAATCTCCAGGAAAAGAACCACCACCTGTCACCTTCGATCTGACCTAATATCGTGACACTTGGTCCTCCCTAAACTTAAATTTGAACCAATTGTCAAATGGAACACAATCTATATTTTTGATCAACCTTGGTCAGATCACCCCTGAGTCTACCCGAAGTCTACTTTAAGTCTACACTTTTCTAAAATATAGGGTTCCAACTCTTTTACTCTACCTCAACAATCAAGATGATTTATATAAGGAATAGTCTGGGAACCCTCCTCTGCAACCTTTCAAAGTTTCAATATCATCCACCATGTGAGCAGACCAAAATTGGATTAAGTTTTCCGAGTGAGGCTTGACCAAGTTCTTGTACAAGGCGAAGATAGATAGCGGGTGGAATTCTCCCCCCTCCCCCCCCCCCTGCCGGGTCGGAGAATCGCCAGCGGGCTACGCGAATCGTGCCACGCTGCCCCGATTCCGGGTCGCGATTCTCTGCAGAGTGGAGAATCGGCGCCAATGGGGCCGGCGGCGTCGGCGTGGTGCCGGTCGTGGTATGCGATGACTCTCTACCTAGGGCCGGCACGGTCTGGCGCGCCGATTCTCTAGCCCGGATGCACCTGTCATCAAAATGCCGCTCCCGCCGTCGCCGTTCTGACATCCTCTGAGCCGGCTGGACCTCGGCGATGAAGCGGCGGCCTGTGGGAGGGGAAGTGGGGGTCCGACCCAGGGGGGACCTCCGTAATGGCCTGGAGTGGTTGGCGCCGCGCCAACTGGCGCCGAAGGGCCTCCGCCGGCTGGCATGAGTTGGTGCATGCACGGGAGCGCCAGCGTGTTCTGGCGCATGCGCAAAACCACTGGCGTGATCCCTGCGCATGCGCAGGGTGTTTCTTCACCACGTCGGCCATGGCGGAGCTTTACAGAGGCCGGCACGGAGGGAAAGAGTGCCCCCACGGCACAGGCCCGCCCGCAGATCAGTGGGCCACGATCGCGGGCCAGGCCACTGTGGGGGCCCTCCGCGGGGCTGGATTCCCCCGCGCCCACCCGAGGACCCCGCTAACCGCCCTCGGAGCCAGGTCCCGCCGGTATGGACCTTGTGTATTTCTGCCAGTGGGACTGGCTGAAAACGGGCAGCCGCTCGGCCCATCAGAGCCCGGAGAATCGCCAGGGGGGCCACTGCCAACGGCCCTCTGTCTGTCCCCATTTTCTGTCATGGCTTTCCCTTGAAGGCTGCATGCATTTCAAAAATTTTCCTTGTCCACGTACATAACACTTATCCAGGTAATGTATCATTTGCCAGCCATGGTACCCCAATACATCAAGGTCTGCCTGAAGTAAATGAGCATCGTCTACAGTACCAACACTCACACAGATGTTGGTAAAATGTGAAAATCACACTCCCAACATTTACATCCAGATCATTAAAACCTGATTAACAATAATGCTCTGAATGCCAATCCCTCCATGTCACCACTGGTAACTGGTCTATAAACAGATCAAACCTATCAAGAATTGCTTTCTGCCTACCTTTACAGCCAGTTCTCAATCCAGCTCAGTGTTATGGCAGGGCAGATGGTAAGTGCCAGACTTTCCGAATCCCAAAGGGAAACTTTAACAAGCTACCACAACAATTGGCAGTTTATATATTTGATCTCTTTGATCTTTCACTCTATTGTTCCGACAATCCTTTAAAAGTTTCATTTCCCAGAATTTACCGATCTTTCATGTTACTTTATGGCTACTATTTTTTAAATAAATGTAAACTTACTACTTTGACTCATCCATTCACAATCTCCCAATTGTATATGTTCCTTTTGAAAGACAACAGTTAACTTTAAATCACTTCTCTTATCTGCCGCATGTATATTCCTATTCAGGCTGTCCTCTGGCACTCCAACTTAGCTGTGTTCATTTCCACTTCAACCACTTGCCTTCACACCTACCTGTTATTGATATGTTGACCCTTGCAGCCTAACTCTCTTCAGCTTAATTAAACCAGTCACACCCATACTCACACACCCAGGCCTGTTTCACAGTATGTGACAGTGATGTTGAAAAAATACTGAGAAATCTCAATCTTTCTCACACCAGTCTGTAACCACTAATGTCAGAGCTTTCAATCTTGTGGACAATCCTCTTGTGCAATTACTTTTTTAAAGATTTTAAGAAATCAAAGTAGACAATGTCAACTGGGCATTCCTCACCCACCGCCTGCTTCAAAAAATACAGTTGGATTTACAAGTCATTTTTATGAAGCTGTTTTGGACGCCTTGAAGATGTCTCTCTTTTCAAGTATGCTTATATTTCATCATATTTCTTTCTGAAATAATCGACTGAATCTTAACTTCTCTAACTGCTTGGTATGGGAAAGCGTCACAGCTCATGAGTAACCTGGAAATTTCAGCAGAGCCTTTGTAATTTTTATTGCCATCCAACGTCTAGTTTTCCCAACACATTTGAGTGAGTGATCATGGTGATGGCCCTCACTAGTCCATTTCTGTTCAACTATCTAAAGAAACCCAAGGAGAATCAGACTTGAAGCATGGCAGAGATTTAAAGGCAGAACCAGTTGCCACAGAAATGAATGCACTCCGCCGTAAGGTAGTATCACACTTCAGCAATCTGCCCCTTAACGTGATGCCCTGGGCTATAAGCAGGGAACTTCTGTTCACTGTGGGTGGGAGAAAAGAGCCTGAAAATAGACAGGCATATTTGGAAGTGGCTGAGGAGATCACCACCCATTAGACAATTAACCCACTTCAAATTGTCTGCCATTTTAACAATGTTTTGCTCCTCTGAAATGTGGTAGGAATTGTAGATTCTTTGTCAATTGAAACCATATAATGTAGTTGCTGAGATGTCCAGCTGGAACCGTCACAGGGAGTTGGAGCATTAGAACTTCCTGCTCAATATACTCCAGTCCCACACTGGGCAGAGAGTCATCTTTGCCCTTCTCTCTGAAACCAGGAAACTCATCTGACAAGCAACTGTGGTAAAATTAATTTGCCGCACACTTCATTTGTGCTGTATGATTCTTTGTTCTTTGAAGTGCTGAGGGTTTTGCAAAGATTGGTATCATGACCGGTATAGGCTTGGAGGGCCAAAGGACCTGTTCCTGTGCTGTATTATCCTTTGTTCTATGTTCTTTGACCAGTATGTGTCTAGTGCGAATCTATAGTCATTTGTCTCAGACACTGACAAGTGTAACTTGTGTTGTTAATTATTTCTTTGGATAATCAGTTTCACTGAGGCTATTTTTGCACAGCGTATTTCTGTTTTAGTAGTAATAATGATTGAGAGGCTTTGTACAACAGTTACATTAAATAGCAGAGTAAACAGCAGCAGAAGTGAAGGATCAGTGAATAACCTACCCATTCGAGAGTATCTCCGTCTACATCATCCCATCAAACATTCCCAAGATAGATACAGCATGGCGTATCTCTGCAAGAGTAAAGCTCCCTCTGCATTGGATACCGACAGGCACACAGAATCAAGTGAGAAGATGAAAGTAAATCACTGTGATTGCTGCCCCTGAAATCATTACCTCATTTTTACAGTTTGCTCGGGCAGCATGGTGGCGCAGTGGTTAGCACTGCTGTCTCTCAGCGCCGTGGACCCGGGTTCGATCCCGGGCCCTGGATCATTATCCGTGTGGAGTTTGCACATTCTCCCCGTGCCTGCGGGGGTCCCACCCCACAACCCAAAGATGCACAGGGTAGGTGGATTGGCCACACTAAATTGCCCCTTAATTGAAAAAAAAAGAATTGTGTACTCCAAATTTATTAATTTTTTTAATTTACAATTTGCTTGTGTTAAAAGCCCTCTCTCCCCATTCTCTGCTTCTTTAAGCTCCTGTGCAGGTTTCATATATTGCTCAGTCCTTGGCAATTCAAAAAAGGAATAAATCGGCATTTTACCAGTCCAAAATTCAGCGTAAATATTCCTACAGAGCAAAGGAAATATTCACACAAATGATAAATAACTGGAGCCTTTCCTGAAAGCAATTAGACAGTGGGCAAAATTGCATTAGTCTACCCAGCACCACCTCCCCTGCCCCGGATGAAAGCATTGCTTCAAAATTCCTTTATTATGACTACAGGCAGAAATTATGTTTTGATTTTCGAAGTGGAGGGAATGGGGCAGGGGGATGGGATTTTAAGTTGAAACACTACTGAGGAATTGTAAGCGATCTTGTCTGGCTTTGACTGTGTGTCGATGCATTTCTTTCATTCAAAGGACAAAATCCTGCAAGAGAGGATGTGTAATTTTTCATACGAGCTTATACTTGATAAGCCCGATCTGCCACAGGTAAACAGTGTCGAAGGTCAGCCAATTATTGAGCCAACATGGGGGGGTGGTGAGGGTCAGGGGAAGGAATCATTACAAGTCCCTCATAAATTATCTGAAAGAACATTACAAACATTTCAAAATAGTCGTCACAGAAAGTGCAATAATATTCAGGTTTTGTTCACAAATTTTGTTTCACTCTGAAGTGTTTCAATAAAATTGTGATACAGCTAATATTCACTGTATACATTCAATGTGGATCATACGGCCTAATGGAGGTGTTTACAAATACTCTCCCCTCAGTTCACGATGACTGAAAGTTCTCAGACAGTGACCTTCCCCCATTGCACCTCAGTGGCAGCTGCCCCAAGCTTTAGTGCATCCCTCAGCATGCAGTCCTCGGCTTTGGATTGTGCCAGTCTGCAACACCAGGATAAGGACGATTATTTGCGCTGGAAGATCAACAAGTTTTGGGCAGACCAAAGAGCATCTTTCACCAAGTTGATGATCCTCCAGCAATAGCTGATGTTTGTCTCCGTGTCTGTCCCTGGGGGCAACCTGTAGAGGACAGAATCCTGCGTCATGGAGCTCCTCGGGAAGAACCTCAACAAAAACTACCTCATCTCTCTCCAGACCTTCTTTGCAAGGACAGATTTCACAAGGAGGCGGACAACAGTCTCTTCCCCACCGCAGTCACCTCGAGGGCAATGTGCGGATGGGGTGAGGCTCCAGGCGTGTAGGAAGGATCTTACGGAGGGGGCCTTTCTCACCACCAGCCAAGCTAGGTCTTGATGCTTGTTGAAAGTTCTGCTGATGAGGCATTCTGCCAAGTGACCTTGACAGTCTGCTCAGAGAATAATCCGACAGGATCCACCATCTTCTTTTGCTGTAGGGCTTCTAGGACATTATGTGCTGACCACTGCCTGATGGATTTATGATTTCTCTCCATGATATTTTCCATAGCGGACAGATTGTACGGCACAGCCCAACTACTTAGAACATTCCGTGGCAGTGGGGCTAGACCCATCCTTCGCAACACCAGGGACAGGTAGAAACTCAGCACATAGTGACACTTGGTGTTTGCATACAGAGTATCTATGCTTGATGCTCGTTTAGCTCAGTGATGCAGAACAAGGCCAGCAGTGCGGGTTCAATTCCCGTACCAGCTGAGAATTCTGAATTCTCCCTCTGTGTACCCGAACAGGCGCCGGAGTGTGGCGACTAGGGGATTTTCACAGTAACTTCATTGCAGTGTTAATGTAAGCCTACTTGTGACAATAAAAATATTTTAGAGCTGGTTTAGCTCAGTGGGCTAGACAGCTGGTTTGTAATGCAGAACACCAGCAGCGTGGGTTCAATTCCCGTACCAGCTTCCCCAAACAGGCGCTGGAATGTGGCGACTAGGGGCTTTTCACAGTAACTTTGTACTTGTGACAATAAAAGGTTATTATTATTTTTATTATGCTGCCACACATGAAGGTAAACATCAGGATCAGAAGATGTTGGACATATTTTTTCCCTTTTGTCTCGAGGTTTGTACGTCGCGTCGCTTCGAACGTGGTCCATTTTTGACTTCCAGATGAGGATTACTACAGGATTGGACAAACGTGGCCCTGATGTGGTAGACCTCGAGGTGGACCAAGGGGTAACTCCTTAAGAGAGTTGTCCCCAAAGTCCATCCGAGGGCGACTCTACCCCCCCACCCACACAATGCAAGACCTGCCCACCCCACCTATAGCAAATCCCCCAGTCCCACCCAGAAACCTCCTAAATAAAGAGACCCCCCCTGAGACCTAACAAATAAAGTGACCCTCAAAATAAATAGACCCACCCCCCAGAGACTCCCTAAATAAAGGGCCCCCCCGGAGATCCCCTAAATAAACTCGGTTGTCTCTTTATTTAGGGAGGCTCAGTGGGGGGGGCAGGTTGGGTCACCCAAATTGGCGTGGTGAAATTTTGGGAATTGCTTCCTGATCTGCGCTCCAGGCAGTTGCAATTCGACGCAGGCCGCAGAACTCCCAAACAGAGAATCTTGGCCATTGTGCATCAGATTAACATCATTGGCTGGTATAATGTGGTGTGTGTTATACAATAATATCATCGGAGCGTTTTGTGGGTTGTTGTGGAGCTCATCATTGTGCCCTGTTGGAGTAAGACCTTGTAAATAAACCCCTTGCATTATGCTGCATGAACTCGACATGTGTCACCTCTGATTCTCTGGGCGGGATTCTCCGCCGGCGGGATGCTCCATTTTGCCGGCAGCCCGGGGGTTTCCTGACACGTGGGGCTGCCCCACAATGGGAAACCCCATTGACGAGCTGCCGTCACGGAGCATCCCGCCAGCGGGGTGAAACAGAAATGTGGCACGGCGGGGCAGAGAATCCAGCCTTCTCTCTTTGTGGCTACAACAAAGAATATAGCGAAAGAGAAACTGCCGACGAGGTCTGAACCCTCAAAAAAAGGGGAGAAAAACAACTTTTGACGATGATTTTGAGAGCCAGAAGAAGGAATCATCGACAGAGATCCAGGCCCATGCCCCATCAGGAGTTAGATCAGGAGAAATACCGGCCACTTCCAAGGTGAAATCATCATTGCAGCAGGGAAAAATAACTCTCAAGTAAATATTTGGGGAACATACAGTTTGTAGTGGGGCGTTGGCGGATCATCGGATCGATCGTGACAGCTGCTGGTGCGAGTAAAAGTGTTTTCAAAAAGAACAAAACTAACGGACAACTGTGAGTTACTGGGAGCTTACTTCAGACAGAGGATCAAAGTTTCCGGTACACTTACTGCTGTGGTGGGTAGAGCTGTGGAGACCACGCATGAGGCCCTGAAATGGGCCGAGGGAATGCAAACCTGCGGCGCTGCCGACTCTGCAACCTCCTGCCCGGGCCTGCTAGCGAGGCGCAGAAACAGCTGCGAATCTGTCTGCTTTAAACAGAGAGAAATAAATGGCAGGGAAGACAGGCTGAGCAGAGATCAGAGAGAAAAGGCGCCTTGGATGCATTTGATGAGGAGGAAGAGACATGCAATTCTTATGAGTACAGGTTCCAGTCGTTCCTTGAGGTGAATCAGACACCAGCAGACCTGCATACTGGGACCTTTCTCAGCTAGGTTGGGAGGAAAACATTGACATTGCTACAGAATTTATTACACCCAGTAAACCTGGAGACAAGCTGTATGATGAGTTAATGACTGTCTACAAGAACATTTTTCTCCTCGTCCACTATTAATAGCTCAAGGATTCCACTGTCACTGTCGTGCACAGGAGGAAGGGGAAAAGATTTCACAATTTGTTGCATCACTGTGAAAGCTAGCAAAGTACTGCGAATGTGGCCAGACTTTGGATGATACACTTCGCGCCTGATTACTTTATGGCCTCAGGAATGAAGCCATCTGAAGGAAATTGTTAACTGAAGGCGCATTCATCCTAAAATATGCTATAGAAATCACAACGTTTATGGAATTTGCTGTGAAAGGGGTTTCGCTGATTGAAGTTCGAGCTAAAGTCCATAAGGTGGAGACTATCAGAAGCAGCTCCACCAAAAACCTACCGTGTCATTGCTGCAACCAAGTGGGACATAGGCTGGAAATTATAGGAGCAAGGAGAACAAATGCAAAAATTGTGGTAAAGTTGGTCACATTGCCAAGGCGTGTTGGTCACGCCAACCTTCATCAGCACCAAGAAAAATACTGCAAAGTCTACAAGGCGAGTTTACCAGTTAAATGACCCAACTGAAGACTCACCAAGCACCAAAGTGTCAAATCAGCTCAACGAATGCAAGCTCGGCATTCTAGCACTACAAGAAGACCAGCAACGATTTTGGGTCTATCCAAAATTAAAAGGGAACACTATCAGAGGCTGGTTTAGCACAGTGGGCGAAATAACTGGCTTTTAAAGCAGACAAAAGCAGGCCAGCAACGCGGGTTCAATTCCCATACCAGCCTCCTTGAACAGGCGCTGGAATGTGGTAACGAGGGGCTTTTCACGGTAACTTCATTTGGGGCAGCACGGTAGCATGGTGGTTAGCACAATTGCTTCACAGCTCCAGGGTCCCAGGTTCGATTCCCGGCTTGGGTCACTGTCTGTGCGGAGTCTGCACGTTCTCCCTGTGTGTGCGTGGGTTTCCTCCGGGTGCTCCGGTTTCCTCCCACAGTCCAAAGATGTGCAGGTTAGGTAGATTGGCCATGCTAAATTGCCCTTAGTGTCTAAAATTGCCCTTAGTGTTGGGTGGGGTTGCTGGGTTTGTGGGGATAGGGTAGGGGTGTGGGCTTGGGTGGGGTGCTCTTTCGGGGAGCTGGTGCTGACTCGATGGGCCGGCTGGCCTCCTTCTGCACTGTAAATTCTATGAAATGGATACAGACGTTGCAGTATCACTTATACCTGAATCGATATACTGTCAGAGATTCAAGTATCAACAATTGCAACCATCTGATCTGGTCTTGAGGACACATACCGAGGAGGTTGTACCGCTGAATGGCTTCATCAAGGTGACTGTGGACGTTAACAAGCAGAAAGTGGAGTTGCCTCTTCACATTGTTCAAGGAAGCTTTCCAGCATTGTTTGGGACACTTGTTATTTTGTATAAATTTAGGCTACCGAATTCTTTTTTTCCAAATAAGAGGCAATTTAGCGTGGCCAATTCACCTACCCTGCACATTGTTTTGGGTTGTGGGGGTGAGACCCACGCAGATATGGGGAGAATGTTAGATCCTTTGACTCCCCCTTCAACTTCAGAGATAGTCAGGCAACAATATCAGTCACAAGTGGCGAGAAGTGAACATCATTCCAAAAGCAGAGTCTTTGACAATAGGGAAGGTGGTCTTGTGGGAAATTACACCTCAGGCATAAAATGGACTCCAGCAATTGTTTTAGCCAAATAATAAGAATAATAATAATCCCCTAGTCGCCACATTCCGGCGCCTGTTAGGGTACACTGAGGGAGAATTCAGAATGTCCAATTCATCTCACAGCACGCCTTTCGGGACTTGTGGGAGGAAACCGGAGCACCCGGAGGAAACCCACGCAGACACGGGGAGAACATGCACACTCCGCACAGACACTGACCCAAGCCGGGAATCGAACCTGGGACCTTGGAGCTGTGAAGCAACAGTGCTAACCACTCTGCCAACGTGCTGCCTGTGAACAGGTCTGATTGATGTACTGTGCAAACTAACAATGAACAAATTTGGCTTTGGCTCTCTGACCAATTATTGTCTAAACGTAGTGAGAATACAGAATGTGTACCAGATGTTTTCACCACAGAGAGTATGGGCAGCGACATGCCCCACTTGAAGACTACAACTGTCGAGATTATGGAACTTGTTGCAACAGAATCGTCTATACAATCAGAAATAGTTCCTGAGCTGGTTTCACCAGATGTCACACCGACCAGTGAACAGTAAGACACTCCAAGTACCCTGAAGAGCCAAATTCCTGAATGCCATGTTCTGCCAAAACGAGACAGACATCCACCCAAGAGACTGTCTTACTAATGTACATATATATCCATAACATAACAATGTTAGTTATGGCATAATGAGTTGGATTGTTTGATTAAGTAAAAATGCCAGGGACACTCAAGGAGTAAAGAGGGAGGGGTGTTATGTATCAGAGTGATACTATTAGCTGGTATCATGTCATGTTATGCAATAACATCATTTCACAGGCTTTTGTTGTGTTCACCATTGCCCCTTGTTTGACCAGCATCTTGTAAATAAACCCCTTGCACAATGTTATTCAAACTCGACTTGTATCACCTTTGATTATTTCTCTTTGTGGCTGCAACAAAGAACATAACAGTTTAATACACCTTTTCTCAATAATGGTGGAATGATGACTCTCATTCCCCAGAGGAGAACCTGCCTTCACGGTAACTCGAGTCTTTGGGTGGAATATGGTTTTAACTCAGGGTTTGCTCCTAAAGTTTTGCCTCGAAGCATCATGTCCATAACCTCTGGCAGTATTGGATCACTTCTGGTCTGCTTCTTCGCCTGTTCAGGATTCTCCGAAAACTGGCGCGATGTCCGGCGCCAAAAACGGCGCGGATCACGCCGGCGTCGGGGCCCCCCCAAAGAATGCAAATTCTCCGGCCCCGAATGGGCTAGGAGCGGCGTGACGCCATTCACGATGGCGTCACCCGACGTGGACGGTAACGCCGCATGGCGGGACGGCTCAAAAGACGCGCGCCCCCCACCCCGGAAGACCCGACAAAATGGCCGCCCGCCGCGCAGCCCCCAGGTTCCAGGACCGCGTCATTGAGGCGCTCCTGGATGCAGTGGAGGAGAAGAGGGAGTCCCTGTACGCCGGACACGGCCGCAGGGTCGCCCACGCCACAGCCGCCGTCTGTGGAGGGAGGTGGCAGAGGCCGTCAGCGCTGTGGCTCTGACACCACCGACAGGCACCCAGTGCCACAAGAAGGTGAACGACCTCGTCAGAGCAGACAGGCTGTGTTCCCCCGCCCCCACCCCCCCACTCCCTGCCCAATGTGTGGAACACCCCTAGGTGAAGCCAACCCTAACTCTAACCTCTGTACTATACGCGCAACCGATGGCTGGTATATGAATGCCTTTTACCCCTGCCACCCACCCGCCCCCCACAGGAGAAGCGCGCACACAACAATAGGGAGCATGAGAGGACTGGAGGGGGCCCAGCTGATGAGAGGCCACTCACCGTACATGAGGAAAGGGCCCTGGAACTGGCTGGTGGACCTGAGGACCGGGAGGTTGCCGATGCAGAGGTCGGGGGCCCACCACTGACAGCCCGTCCCCATATCCCCTCTCCTCCATAACCCCCATATCCCCCCTCCCCCATATCCCCCATATCCCTACCCCATATCCCCATATCCCCCCTCCCCTGTATTCCCCATATCCCCCTCCCCATATCCCCCATATCCCCCCTCCCCCATATTGCCCCGTATCAGCCATATCCCCTCCCCCATATCCTCCATATCCCCCCTCCCCCATATCCCCTTCCTCCATATCCCCCCTCCCCGTATCCTCTATATCCCCCCTCCCCCATATCCCCCATATCCCCCCTCCCCCATATCCTCCCTCCCCATATCCCCATATCCCCCTCCCCATATCCCCATATCCCCATCCCTATATCCCCCATATCCCCCTCCCCATATCCACCCTCCCCATATCCCCCTCCCCATATCCCCCTCCCCATATCCCCTCCCCGATTCCCCCATGTCCCCTCTCCCCCATATCCCCCCTCCCCCATATCTCCCCTCCCCATATCCCCCTCCCCATATCCCCCCTCCCCATATCCCCCATATCCACCCTTCCCCATATCCCCCATATCCCACTCCTCCATATCACCCATATCCCCCCTCCCCCATATCACCTGATCACTGCCTGCGTGTCTAACCATGCATGCTTCATTGTGTATCGCAGGAGCAAACGTCAAGGCATCCATCCCCGCAGATGCCGACCGCCCGCAGGATGCCCTAGGGCGACCATGGGATACGGAGAGACCCGGACCCTCTGGCCCCGACGCCCGCAGGATGCCCCAGGGCGACCACGGGAGACGGAGAGACCTGGAGCAATAGGGAGATGACGCCCCCATCTCGTGCAGGTACGTCGACGCAGGCGTGTGTCACCCAGCGACGAGGGGGGCAGCCACAGGCCCCCGTCGCAGCCGAGCCACGAAACCACTACCCAGGACAGCCCTACCCAGGACAGCCCTACCCAGGACACCCCTACCCAGGAGACCCTTACCCAGGAAACCAAAATACAGGACAGTGACACAGAGTGGATGGGTGGTGACGAACCGCCACCCCAAAGTACCATGGACTCAGAGTCGGACGATGCACATGACACAACGCCACTGCTGTCACCAACACCCTCCACCATCGCAGAGACACTCACCTCGGTTGGGCACTTTAGTGATGAGGCGTCTGGTACACTCACTGGTGGGCACAACACAGCCGTACAGGTACAGCAGGTAGAGGTAGGAGCAGCAGAGGGGCCGGGAGGTCGGAGGGCATCCTGGCGCAAGCGAACATCTGCCGCCCAGATGGATCCCGGGTTCCTGGAGTTACCACACCCACCCATAGCTCCGATGCAACCACCGAACCTGGAACGAACGAAGAGGGTGATGGCCGGCTTGCAGCGGCTGCAGTCGCAGGTGGAGGAGTTCACCCGCGTCCAGGAGCTGGGAGTGGTGCCGGTCATGCGTGCCACCCAGGCCGACACCGCACGGGTGGCGTTCGCGGTGGAGGCAATGGGTGCGACGGTGTCAGACATGGGGAGCAGTATGCGAGGCCTGGGGCTTTCCGTGCAGGCGGCGTCTGTGGCCCAGGACATGGCTGCCCGCTCACAGGAGACCATGAGCCAGCGCCAGCGGCAGATGGAGAGGCGCTCAATGCCGTGGCCCTGTCTCAGCAGGCCATGGCCCAGTCTCAGCAGGTAATGGCCCAATCCCTGCAGGCCATGGCCCAGTCTCAGCAGGCAATGGCCCAATCCCTGCAGGCCATGGCCCAGTCTCAGCAGGCCATCGCTGAGGGCATCGGCGCCATTGCCCATGTGCTATGCGACGTCGCACAGTCACAGACAGGGATGGCCAACTCCCTGAGCTCCATGGCTGCAAACCCGCAGACTCTTGTTGATACCAGCACGGGCCTCCAGGACTGGCAGTGCCAGGTGCCGGAGGGGCGTCGGATGGCCGGTCCGTTCGCACCCCCGACACATGTAGAGGCCTGGGGGCCATTGGGCACCCCGAGGGAGGAGGAGTTGCTGGCGCCCGTCCCGGGTCCCCCTGTAGGGGAGGTCCAGGGACACTGCAGCACCTTGGACTCCCCCCCTTCCATCCCAGGTGCATCGGGTGGGCAACGGGCAGGACAGGCTGGCAGCTCGCCATCCCAGTCGCCCGGGCCGCAGCCTGGCCCTTCTAGGCCAGGATGCCCCAGGAAACGGCCGCCAAAGGGATCCCGAGTCAGAGAGCAGGAATCGCAGGAGTCCACCTCCAGTTCAGCTGTACCGTCTGGGGAACCACCCCGGCGTAGTGAAAGGGCCCGTAAGGCCAAACAATTAGACACTGAGTAAGATGGCACGGGTGCAGGGCACAGACGAGTTATAGGGGCTGGGGCACGTGTATGCACTGTTATTAAAATCACTTTAACACCGACAGAATCTGCCTTTGTGCTCTGTCTGAAGCGTGCGGGGGGGGGGGGGGGTCATGTACATTGAGCGCCAGTGTGTGTGTGAGGGGTGGTCTTACCTCAGCCCCAGGTGAGTCTGCCCCCTTCCCCCTGGGCCGCCATCAACATCCCCCGGGCAAAGGACGGGACCGTGCGCTGCAGTGTCACAGCCGCATGCAGGGATGGTCCGGGTGGTTCGTGGTACTGTGGCCATGGGTCAGACACCGTCCAACGATGTGGAGCCAGGAGCTCATCGCAGGGCGGGTTGTCATCACCCTCCAGGCCTGCAATAGACACGCGTCCACCGGCAACTGTGTGAGCCCGGCCGTTGTGCCGCAGGTGGATCGGCAATGGGGGGGGGGGGGGGCGGTGTGCATGCGGGTGGGGTGGGTGGGGTTGGGGAGGGGGGTGAGGGTGCTGGGTGGGTGGATGGGTGGGGGGGGTGGGTGGTCGGCTGTTGCCATGGTGTGCGGTCTGTGGCCATACTACCCGATTCCCACGCCCTTCTAGTCAGTGAAGCGGGCGTCTATCAGCCTGTCCCGTGCCCGCTCGCCCAGCCGGTAATGGTGGACAGCCATCCGCCCATGTCTAGCCCGTCTGCCCTGACCATTGCCCCCATCCCCCTCATCAGGGAGGACTGCGCCTCTTCCTGCTGCTCCTCCACTCCGCCGTCCTCTGCCTGCGGCACATCGCCCCTCTGCTGGGCAGGACGCAGCACGCCACAATGATGCGGCCGACCCTATCTGACCGATACTGGAGGGCGCCCCCAGAGAGGTCCAGGCACCAGAAACACATCTTCAGCACGCCAAAGCACCTCTCTATCACTCCCCTTGTCGCTACATGGGCATCATTGTAGCGGTTCTCTGCCTCATTGCGTGGCCTCCGTATAGGCGTAATCAGCCACGATCGCAATGGGTAGCCCCTGTCACCCAGCAACCAGCCCCTCAGCCGGGGATGGCGCCCCTCGTACATGCTGGGGATGTATGACCGCGACAACACGTATGAGCCATGTACACTTCCCGGGCAACGGGCACAGACGTGCAGGATCATCATGTGGTGGTCGCAGACCACCTGTATGTTCATCGAA
Source organism: Scyliorhinus torazame (assembly GCF_047496885.1). NCBI lineage: Eukaryota > Metazoa > Chordata > Chondrichthyes > Carcharhiniformes > Scyliorhinidae > Scyliorhinus > Scyliorhinus torazame. The sequence continues at coordinate 141,458,774 of NC_092723.1, forward strand.
TAGGTCCCTTTCCTATTGGTGAACACGGCCCTGTTATCTGCAGGTGGCCGCACGGCGAAGTGCATCCCATCAATCGCACCCTGGACCATGGGGAACCCGGCCACGGCAGAGAAGCCCACGGCCCGGGCATCTTGGGTGGCCCAGTCCACAGGGAAGCGGATGTAGCGGTGCGCCATGGCATATAGGGCGTCTGTCACTGCCCGGCTGCACCGGTGCACCGATGTCTGCGATATGCCGGACAGGTCCCCACTCGGTGCCTGGAATGACCACATTGCATAAAAGTTCAGGGCCACCGTAACCTTGACGGACACAGGGAGAGGGTGTCCCCCGCCAGTGCCACGCGGTGACAGGTGTGCCAGCAGGTGGCAGATGTGTGCCACAGTTTCCCGCCTCATCCGGAGTCTCCTCCTGCATTCCCGGTCCGTGAGGTCCTGGTATGACTGCCGGGGCCGGTACACACGGGGTGCCCTCGGGTGCCTCCGTTGCTGTGGGGCCGCGATGTCCTCCTCCCCCTCCTCGTCCTGTCAGGCGGGTGTCCCTCCAGCCTGGTCGGCTGCCGCCTGCCCCTCTGCGGCAGCCTGCCGCCTCTCTGGCACGCTCCTCCTCCTCCTCCTCATCCAGGGCAACATGGACATTAGCCCTGGATGCCATGGGGGGGGGGGGGAGGGGGGGAACGACGAAATGTCATCATTGCCAATACCCCCTCCTCCCCCCAGCCAGGTGGCATGGACCGCATGGGCGCGACTGTTGGAGGCTGGCACCTGGCCAGGTGGACCAACTCACTTGCCCTCGCACCCCCCCCTCCACAGCACGCACCTCCCCGTCCCCCTCCCCGGCACGCACCCTCCCCGTCCGTCCCCCTCCCCGGCACGCACCTCCCCGTCCCCCTCCCCGGCACGCACCCTCCCCGTCCGTCCCCCTCCCCGGCACGCACCTCCCCGTCCCCCTCCCCGGCAGTCATCCTCCTGTCCCCGGCACTCACCCCCCCTCCCGGCACTCCCCCGGAGCCCACCCAACTCTAACCCCCGCCCCGCCGCACACACACACAACCCTACACACACCTCTCCCCCACACATACAGACTGCGGCCCGCCATCACCTCTCCAGCGGCCAACCCCCCAGGCCGTCACCCACCCCCACGCTGGTCGGCGTCAACAATGAGCACTGGTTGACGCCGATTTAAAGGTGTTTTGATTTACGCCGACGTGACCCGTGGTCACGTCGGCGGGACTTCGGCCCATCCGGACAGGAGAATATCGGCAGCCCCGAAATCCATTGCCTCGTGCCCACCCGTGCCATTCTCCGAGGCGTGCGGCGCGATTGACGCCCCGCCGACTTTTCTCCCTTCGGAGAATTCGGCGGGCGACAGGGGCGGGATTCACGACGGCCCACGGCGATTCTCCGACCCGGTGGGGGGTCGGAGAATCCCGCCCATGATGTCTTTGCACCAATAATATTCTGCTGAGTTCCTACGGCAATTGCGAGTCTTTGTTTGTGTTCTAGTTTCAGCTGACAACTTGTGAATACTTGGGCTTGAACTCAACTGTTGACCTTCTTTGGCTGCTAATTCTATGAACACAGCAGCTTCCAAAGCTTTCTTTAAGATTAGGTTGCTTTCGGTTAACAACCGCTTCTGAAAGCCTTCGCTCCTTGAACCGCAGACTAACCGATCTCTGATGGTATATTTTGACACATCCCTGAATTTGAATTTTTCAGCAGGTCTTTTCAGGCTAGCTCCAAACTGTGTAATCAATTCACCTTCTTCTTGGTTGCGTTTATGAAACCTAAAGCTTTCTGCGATGACTAAAGGTTTTGGTGAATAGTGGCCCTGAAACATTTCCACTACTTCTTCCTATGTTTCTGGACCTGGCTTTTCCGGCTGCACCAGACTCCCAAGGAGGTTAAATGTTCCTCCCTCCCGATTATGCTCAGGAATGTTGGGACTTTTATATCTGCTGCTATCTTGTTAGCTTGAACAAAATAGTTGATTCGTTGATGGTAAGAGCTCCATTGCTCTTTATTCTCATCAAACTGTCTAAAATCTCCCTTTGTTATTCACAATGGAAGGACCTGCGTGTGTACAAAGTGTAGCAAGTTTTTAGCACTACCTTGCTTCCTTTCTCCCCAGTGGCACAACCCGATCGCAGCCAGTTTTTCTTTGTGTTTTACAACATCCCCAGCTCTAAATTTGTTGTTGGAGAGTAATTGCTACTCACGGCTCCCGAGTTCGTTTCAGGCGGAACGTGACAACTTCTCTCCAAGTTTGCTTCATTCGGATTTTTGCGGTGATCTTTTGGTTCCTCCGGGAGTTACAACCATTTATTGACTGCCCCATCACCAGCTTTCATGTAGCAACGATTTCAATTATTTATTTCTTTGAGTGCCGACAAACACTGTTCGCCAGCTTTTAACGTGGTGGATTCAAAATTGCATCTGAAAGCGTTGGAGGTTCAACCAAAATGTAGAGCTTTATTTAGAGGATGTTAACACTGCAAGCAGTAATGTTAGACTGCCTGTTTGCCTGCGCAAACAATTGATGACATCAGCGATGGTTCTCTTACAGTGCCCCTGTTTAGCTACGAGGCTGCTTGTGAGGAAACACTAAAAACACTAATACACACCAAAGAAAAACTTGGACTGTCCACCACGGATAAGGCAGCCATGGCTTCCCCCAATTGCGAAGTTGGAGGGTGTGTGATATGAACCCTGATACACTCTGTATCGCACACACTGGGGGCGATTATCCGCGGTGCGGACCGAGTGCCCGCGCCATCGTGAAAGCCGTTGCGTTTCACGACGGCGTGAACAGGGCCCGGGCACGACCTATGCTGGCCCCACAGGGGGCCAGCAAGGCGCTGGAGCGGTTCACGTGTGCGCAGTTGGGGCAGCCCAATCCTGCGCATGCGCGGGGAACGTCTTACCCGCGCCGGCCCCTCACCAACATGGCGTCGGTGTTCTGGTGCCGCGCGCGGAAGGATGTCGGTCCGGGGGGGGGGGAGAGGCCGGCTCGCCGATCGGTGAGCCCCGATTGCGGGCCAGACCCCATCGGAGGCCACCACCCCAGCGTTCCCGCAGAGTTCCCGCCGGGAGCGACCAGGGGTGGACGGCGTTGACGGGAACCTGTCGTATTGTAGTGGCCGCTCGGCCCATTCGGGCCGGACAATTGCCGCACGCCATTTACAGCGGTTCTCCGAGATTCCCGGTGCGAACCGCACGGCGCTGGTTTGCGGGGGGGGGGGGGGGAATCGCGTGCAGAGGGTGGGGCGGCGTGGCGCGACTCGCGCGGCGCCCTGGCGATTCTCCTTCCCGGCGTGGGGGGGGGAGAATCGCGCCCCCTCACTGTGATTCTCTCTGTATCACACACTCTCACTGTGATACTCTCTGTATCACACACCCTCACTGTGATACTCTCTGTATCACACACCCTCACTGTGATACTCTCTGTATCACACACCCTCACTGTGATACTCTCTGTATCACACACCATCACTGCAATACTCTCTGTATCACACATCCTCACTGTGATACTCTCTGTATCACACACCCTCACTGTGATACTCTCTGTATCACACACCCTCACTGTGATACTCTCTGTATCACACACCCTCACTGTGATACTCTCTGTATCACACATCCTCACTGTGATACTCTCTGTATCACACACCCTCACTGTGATACTCTGTATCACACACCCTCACTGTGATACTCTCTGTATCACACACTCTCACTGTGATACTCTCTGTATCACACACCCTCACTGTGATACACTCTGTATCACACACTCTCACTGTGATACTCTCTGTATCACACACCCTCACTGTGATACTCTCTGTATCACAGACCCTCACTGTGATTCGCTCTGTATCACACACCCTCACTGTGATACTCTCTGTATCACACACTCTCACTGTGATACACTATGTATCACACACCCTCACTGTGATACTCTCTGTATCACACACTCTCACTGTGATACTCTCTGTATCACAGACCCTCACTGTGATTCGCTCTGTATCACACACCCTCACTGTGATACTCTCTGTATCACACACCCTCACTGTGATACTATGTGTATCACACACCCTCACTGTGATACTCTCTGTATCACACATCCTCACTGTGATACTCTCTATATCACACACTCTCACTGTGATTCTCTGTGTATCACACACCCTGACTGTGATTCGCTCTGTATCACACACCCTCACTGTGATACTCTCTGTATCACACACCCTCACTGTGACACTCTCTGTATCACAGACCCTCACTGTGATTCGCTCTGCATCACAAACCCTCACTGTGATAATCTCTGTATCACACACCCTCAGTGTGACACTCTCTGTATTACAGACCCTCACTGTGATTCGCTCTGTATCACACACCCTCACTGTGATACTCTGTGTATCACACACTCTCACTGTGATACTCTGTGTATCACACATCCTCACTGTGGTACTCTCTGTATCACACACCCTCACTGTGATACTCTGTATCACACACCCTCACTGTGATACTCTCTGCATCACACACTCTCACTGTGATACTCTCTGTATCACACACCCTCACTGTGATACTCTCTGTATCACACACTCTCACTGTGATACTCTCTGTATCACACACCCTCACTGTGATACTCTCTGTATCACAGACCCTCACTGTGATTCCCTCTGTATCACACACCCTCACTGTGATACTCTCTGTATCACACACTCTCACTGTGATACTCTCTGTATCACACACCCTCACTGTGATACTCTCTGTATCACACACTCTCACTGTGATACTCTCTGTATCACAGACCCTCACTGTGATTCGCTCTGTATCACACACCCTCACTGTGATACTCTCTGTATCACACACCCTCACTGTGATACTATGTGTATCACACACCCTCACTGTGATACTGTCAGTATCACACATCCTCACTGTGATACTCTCTATATCACACACTCTCACTGTGATTCTCTGTTTATCACACACCCTCACTGTGATTCTCTCTGTATCACACACCCTCACTGTGATACTCTCTGTATCACACATCCTCACTGTGACAGTCTCCGTATCACAGACCCTCACTGTGATTCGGTCTGTATCACACACCCTCACTGTGATACTCTCTGTATCACACACCCTCACTGTGACACTCTCTGTATCACAGACCCTCACTGTGATTCGCTCTGTATCACACACCCTCACTGTGATACTCTGTGTATCACACACTCTCACTGTGATTCACTCTGTATCACACACCCTCACTGTGATTCTCTCTGTATCACAGACACTCACTGTGATACTCTGTGTATCACACACTCTCACTGTGATTCGATCTGTATCACACACCCGCACTGTGATACTCTGTGTATCACACACTCTCACTGTGATACTCTCTGTATCACACACCCTCACTGTGATACTCTGTGTATCACACACTCTCACTGTGATAATCTGTGTATCACACATCCTCATTGTGATACTCTCTGTATCACACATTCTCACTGTGATACTCTCTGTATCATACACCCTCACTGTGATACTCTGTGTATCACACACTCTCACTGTGATACTCTGTGTATCACACACTCTCACTGTGATATTCTCTGTATCACACATCCTCACTGTGATTCGCTCTGTATCACACACCCTCACTGTGATACTCTCTGTATCACACGCCCTCACTGTGATACTCTCTGTATCACACATCCTCACTGTGATTCGCTCTGTATCACACACCCTCACTGTGATACTCTCTGTATCACTCACTCTCACTGTGATACTCTCTGTATCACACATCCTCACTGTGATTCGCTCTGTATCACACACCCTCACTGTGATACTATCTGTATCACATACTCTAACTGTGATACTTTCTTTATCACACATCCTCACTGTGATTCGCTCTGTATCACACACCCTCACTGTGATACGCTGTATCACACACCCTCACTGTGATACTCCCTGTATCACACACCCTCACTGTGATACTCTCTGTATCACACACCCTCACTGTGATACTCTCTGTATCACACACCCTCACTGTGATACTCAGTATCACACACCCTCACTGTGAAGCTCTCTGTATCTCACACCCTCACTGCGATACTCTCTGTATCACACGCCCTCACTGTGATACTCTCTGTATCACACACCCTCACTGTGATACTCTCTGTATCACACACCCTCACTGTGATACTCTCTGTATCACACACCCACACTGTGATACTCTGTATAATACACCCTCACTGTGATACTCTCTGTATCACACACCCTCACTGTGATGCTCTCTGTATCACACACACTCACTGCGATACTCTCTGTATCACACACCCTCACTGTGATACTCTCTGTATCACACACCCTCACTGTGATACTCTCTGTATCACACACTCTCACTGTGATACTCTCAGTATCACACACCCTCACTGTGATACTCTCTGTATCACACATCCTCACTGTGATTCGCTCTGTATCACACACCCTCACTGTGATACTCTCTGTATCACTCACTCTCACTGTGATTCTCTCTGTATCACACATCCTCACTGTGATTCGCTCTGTATCACACACCCTCACTGTGATACTCTCTGTATAACATACTCTCACTGTGATACTTTCTGTATCACACATCCTCACTGTGATTCGCTCTGTATCACACACCCTCACTGTGATACGCTGTATCACACACCCTCACTGTGATACTCCCTGTATCACACACCCTCACTGTGATACTCTCTGTATCACACACCCTCACTGTGATACTCTCTGTATCACACACCCTCACTGTGATACTCTGTATCACACACCCTCACTGTGAAGCTCTCTGTATCTCACACCCTCACTGCGATACTCTCTGTATCACACGCCCTCACTGTGATACTCTCTGTATCACACACCCTCACTGTGATACTCTCTGTATCACACACCCTCACTGTGATACTCTCTGTATCACACACCCACACTGTGATACTCTGTATAATACACCCTCACTGTGATACTCTCTGTATCACACACCCTCACTGTGATGCTCTCTGTATCACACACACTCACTGCGATACTCTCTGTATCACACACCCTCACTGTGATACTCTCTGTATCACACACCCTCACTGTGATACTCTCTGTATCACACACTCTCACTGTGATACTCTCAGTATCACACACCCTCACTGTGATACTCTCTGTATCACACATCCTCACTGTGATTCGCTCTGTATCACACACCCTCACTGTGATACTCTCTGTATCACTCACTCTCACTGTGATTCTCTCTGTATCACACATCCTCACTGTGATTCGCTCTGTATCACACACCCTCACTGTGATACTCTCTGTATAACATACTCTCACTGTGATACTTTCTGTATCACACATCCTCACTGTGATTCGCTCTGTATCACACACCCTCACTGTGATACTCTCTGTATCACACACTCTCACTGTGATACTCTCTGTATCACACACCCTCACTGTGATACTCTCTGCATCACACACACTCACTGTGATAATCTCTGTATCACACACCCTCACTGTGATACTCTCTGTATCACACACCCTCACTGTGATACTCTGTGTATCACACACTCTCACTGTGATACTCTCTGTATCTCACACTCTCACTGTGATACTCTCTGTATCACACATCCTCACTGTGATTCGCTCTGTATCACACACCCTCACTGTGATGCTCTGTGTATCACACACTCTCACTGTGATACTCACTGTATCACACGCCCTCACTGTGATACTCTCTGTATCACACGCCCTCACTGTGTACTCTCTGTATCACACATCCTCACTGTGATTCGCTCTGTATGACACACCCTCACTGTGATTCGCCCTGTAACACACACCCTCACTGCGATACTCTCTTTATCACACACCCTCACTGTGATATTCTGTTTCACACACCCTCACTGTGATATTCTCTGTATCACACACCCTCACTGTGATACTCTTTATAACACACCCTCACTGTGATACTCTCTGTATCACACAGCCTCACTGTGACACTCTCTGTATCACACACCCTCACTGTGATATTCTCTGTATCACACACCCTCACTGTGATACTCTTTATAACACACCCTCACTGTGATACTCTCTGTATCACACACCCTCACTGTGACACTCTCTGTATCACACACCCTCACTGTGATACGCTGTATCACACACCCTCACTGTGATACTCCCTGTATCACACACCCTCACTGTGATACTCTCTGTATCACACACCCTCACTGTGATACTCTCTGTATCACACACCCTCACTGTGATACTCTGTATCACACACCCTCACTGTGATACTCTCTGTATCACACACCCTCACTGTGAAGCTCTCTGTATCTCACACCCTCACTGCGATACTCTCTGTATCACACGCCCTCACTGTGATACTCTCTGTATCACACACCCTCACTGTGATACTCTCTGTATCACACACTCTCACTGTGATACTCTCAGTATCACACACCCTCACTGTGATACTCTCTGTATCACACATCCTCACTGTGATTCGCTCTGTATCACACACCCTCACTGTGATACTCTCTGTATCACTCACTCTCACTGTGATACTCTCTGTATCACACATCCTCACTGTGATTCGCTCTGTATCACACACCCTCACTGTGATACTATCTGTATCACATACTCTCACTGTGATACTTTCTGTATCACACATCCTCACTGTGATTCGCTCTGTATCACACACCTTCACTGTGATACTCTCTGTATCACACACTCTCACTGTGATACTCTCTGTGTCACACACCCTCACTGTGATACTCTCTGCATCACACACACTCACTGTGATAATCTCTGTATCACACACCCTCACTGTAATACTCTCTGTATCACACACCCTCACTGTGATACTCTGTGTATCACACACTCTCACTGTGATACTCTCTGTATCTCACACTCTCACTGTCATACTCTCTGTATCACACTTCCTCACTGTGATTCGCTCTGTATCACACACCCTCACTGTGATGCTCTGTGTATCACACACTCTCACTGTGATACTCACTGTATCACACGCCCTCACTGTGATACTCTCTGTATCACACGCCCTCACTGTGTACTCTCTGTATCACACATCCTCACTGTGATTCGCTCTGTATGACACACCCTCACTGTGATTCGCCCTGTAACACACACCCTCACTGCGATACTCTCTGTATCACACACCCTCACTGTGATATTCTGTTTCACACACCCTCACTGTGATATTCTCTGTATCACACACCCTCACTGTGATACTCTTTATAACACACCCTCACTGTGATACTCTCTGTATCACACAGCCTCACTGTGACACTCTCTGTATCACACACCCTCACTGTGATATTCTCTGTATCACACACCCTCACTGTAATACTCTTTATAACACACCCTCACTGTGATACTCTCTGTATCACACACCCTCACTGTGACACTCTCTGTATCACACACCCTCACTGTGATACGCTGTATCACACACCCTCACTGTGATACTCTCTGTATCACACACCCTCACTGTGATACTCTCTGTATCACACACCCTCACTGTGATACTCTCTGTATCACACACCCTCACTGTGATACTCTGTATCACACACCCTCACTGTGATACTCTCTGTATCACACACCCTCACTGTGAAGCTCTCTGTATCACACACCCTCACTGCGATACTCTCAGTATCACACGCCCTCACTGTGATACTCTCTGTATCACACACCCTTACTGTGAGACTCTCTGTATCACACACCCTCACTGTGATACCCTCTGTATCACACACCCTCACTGTGATACTCTCTGTATCACACACCCTCACTGCGATACTCTCTGTATCACACACCCTCACTGTGATACTCTCTGTATCACACGCCCTCACTGTGATACTCTCTGTATCTCACACCCTCACTGTGATACTCTCTGTATCACACATCCTCACTGTGATTCGCTCTGTATCACACATCCTCACTGTGATTCGTCCTGTAACACACACCCTCACTGCGATACTCTCTGTATCACACACCCTCACTGTGATACTCTCTGTATCACACACCCTCACTACGATACGCTCTGTATCACACACCCTCACTGCGATACTCTCTGTATCACACACCCTCACTGTGATACTCTCTGTATCACACACCCTTACTGTGATACTCTCTGTATCACACACCCTCTCTGTGATACCCTCTGTATCACACACCCTCACTGTGATACACTCTGTATCACACACCCTCACTGCGATACTCACTGTATCACACATCCTCACTGTGATACTCTCTGTATCACACGCCCTCACAGTGATACTCTGTATCACACACCCTCACTGTGATACTCTCTGTATCACACATCCTCACTGCGATACTCTCTGTATCACACACCCTCACTGTAATACTCTCTGTATCACACACCCTCACTGTGATACTCTCTGTATCACACACCCTCACTGTGACACTCTCTGTATCACACACCCTCACTGTGATACTCTCTGTATCACACACCCTCACTGCGATACTCTCTGTATCACACACCATCACTGTGATATTCTCTGTATCACACACCCTCACTGTGACACTCTCTGTATCACACACCCTCGCTGTGATACTCTCTGTATCACACACCCGCACTGTGATACTCTGTGTATCACACATCCTCACTGCGATATTCTCTATATCACACATCCTCACTGTGATACTCTCTATATCACACACCCTCACTGTGACAATCTCTGTATCACACACCCTCACTGTGATACTCTCTGTATCACACACCCTCACTGTGATACTCTCTGTATCACACACCCTCACTGTGATACTCTGTATCACACACCCTCACTGTGATACTCTCTTTATCACACACCCTCACTGTGATGCTCTCTGTATCACACACCCTCACTGCGATACTCACTGTATCACACGCCCTCACTGTGATGCTCTCTGTATCACACACCCTCACTGTGATACTCTCTGTATCACACACCCTTACTGTGATACTCTCTGTATCACACACCCTCACTCTGATACCCTCTGTATCACACACCCTCACTGTGATACTCTCTGTATCACACACCATCACTGTGATACTCTCTGTATCACACAACCTCACTGTGAATCGCTCTGTATCACACATACTCACTGTGATTCGCCCTGTAACACACACCCTCACTGCGATACTCTCTGTATCACACACCCTCACTGTGATACTCTCTGTATCACACGCCCTCACTGTGATACTCTCTGTATCACTCACCCTCACTGTGATACGCTGTATCACACACCCTCACTGTGATACTCTCTGTATCACACACCCTCACTGTGATACTCTCTGTATCACACACCCTCACTGTGATACTCTGTATCACACACCCTCACTGTGATACTCTCTGTATCACACACCCTCACTGTGATGCTCTCTGTATCACACACCCTCACTGTGATACTCTCTGTATCACACACCCTCACTGTGATACTCTCTGTATCACACACCCTTACTGTGATACTCTCTGTATCGAACACCCTTACTGTGACACTCTCTGTATCACACACCCTCACTGTGATACTCTCTGTATCACACACCCTCACTGTGATATTCTCTGTATCACACACCCTCACTGTGATACTCTCTGTATCACACACCCTCGCTGTGAAACTCTCTGTATCACACACCCTCACTGTGATACTCTGTGTATCACACATCCTCACTGCGATACTCTCTATATCACACATCCTCACTGTGATACTCTCTATATCACACACCCTCACTGTGACACTCTCTGTATCACACATCCTCACTGCGATACTTGCTATATCACACACCGTCACTGTGATACTCTCTATATCACTCACCCTCAGTGTGGTACTCTCTGTATCACACACCCTCACTCTGATACACTCTATATCACCCACCCTCACTGTGAAACTCTGTATCACACACCCTCACTGTGATACTCTCTATATTACACACCCTCACTGAGATACTCTGTATCACACACCCTCACTGTAATACTCTCTGTATCACACATCCTCACTGCAATAATCTCTGTATCACACACCCTCACTGTGATACCCTCTGTATCACACATCCTCACTGCAATACTCTCTGTATTACGCACCCTCACTGTGAAACTCTCTGTATCACACACCCTCACTCCGATACTCTCTGTATCACACAACCTCACTGTGATTCTCTCTGTATCACACACCCTCACTGTGATACTCTGTATCTCACACACTCACTGTGATACTCTGTATCACACACCCTTACTGTGATACTCTCTGTATCACACAACGTCACTTTGATACTCTCTGTATCACACATCCTCACTGTGACACTCTCTGTATCACACACCCTCATTGTGATACTCTCTGTATCACACACCCTCACTGTGATACTCTGTGTATCACAGACTCTCACTGTGATACTCTCTGTATCACACACCCTCACTGTGATACTCTGTATCACACACCCTCACTGTGATACTCTCTGTATCACACACCCTCACTGTGAAGCTCTCTGTATCACACACCCTCACTGCGATACTCTCAGTATCACACGCCCTCACTGTGATACTCTCTGTATCACACACCCTTACTGTGAGACTCTCTGTATCACACACCCTCACTGTGATACCCTCTGTATCACACACCCTCACTGTGATACTCTCTGTATCACACACCCTCACTGCGATACTCTCTGTATCACACACCCTCACTGTGATACTCTCTGTATCACACGCCCTCACTGTGATACTCTCTGTATCTCACACCCTCACTGTGATACTCTCTGTATCACACATCCTCACTGTGATTCGCTCTGTATCACACATCCTCACTGTGATTCGTCCTGTAACACACACCCTCACTGCGATACTCTCTGTATCACACACCCTCACTGTGATACTCTCTGTATCACACACCCTCACTACGATACGCTCTGTATCACACACCCTCACTGCGATACTCTCTGTATCACACACCCTCACTGTGATACTCTCTGTATCACACACCCTTACTGTGATACTCTCTGTATCACACACCCTCTCTGTGATACCCTCTGTATCACACACCCTCACTGTGATACTCTCTGTATCACACACCCTCACTGCGATACTCACTGTATCACACATCCTCACTGTGATACTCTCTGTATCACACGCCCTCACAGTGATACTCTGTATCACACACCCTCACTGTGATACTCTCTGTATCACACATCCTCACTGCGATACTCTCTGTATCACACACCCTCACTGTAATACTCTCTGTATCACACACCCTCACTGTGATACTCTCTGTATCACACACCCTCACTGTGACACTCTCTGTATCACACACCCTCACTGTGATACTCTCTGTATCACACACCCTCACTGCGATACTCTCTGTATCACACACCATCACTGTGATATTCTCTGTATCACACACCCTCACTGTGACACTCTCTGTATCACACACCCTCGCTGTGATACTCTCTGTATCACACACCCGCACTGTGATACTCTGTGTATCACACATCCTCACTGCGATATTCTCTATATCACACATCCTCACTGTGATACTCTCTATATCACACACCCTCACTGTGACAATCTCTGTATCACACACCCTCACTGTGATACTCTCTGTATCACACACCCTCACTGTGATACTCTCTGTATCACACACCCTCACTGTGATACTCTGTATCACACACCCTCACTGTGATACTCTCTTTATCACACACCCTCACTGTGATGCTCTCTGTATCACACACCCTCACTGCGATACTCACTGTATCACACGCCCTCACTGTGATGCTCTCTGTATCACACACCCTCACTGTGATACTCTCTGTATCACACACCCTTACTGTGATACTCTCTGTATCACACACCCTCACTCTGATACCCTCTGTATCACACACCCTCACTGTGATACTCTCTGTATCACACACCATCACTGTGATACTCTCTGTATCACACAACCTCACTGTGAATCGCTCTGTATCACACATACTCACTGTGATTCGCCCTGTAACACACACCCTCACTGCGATACTCTCTGTATCACACACCCTCACTGTGATACTCTCTGTATCACACGCCCTCACTGTGATACTCTCTGTATCACTCACCCTCACTGTGATACGCTGTATCACACACCCTCACTGTGATACTCTCTGTATCACACACCCTCACTGTGATACTCTCTGTATCACACACCCTCACTGTGATACTCTCTGTATCACACACCCTCACTGTGATACTCTGTATCACACACCCTCACTGTGATACTCTCTGTATCACACACCCTCACTGTGATGCTCTCTGTATCACACACCCTCACTGTGATACTCTCTGTATCACACACCCTCACTGTGATACTCTCTGTATCACACACCCTTACTGTGATACTCTCTGTATCGAACACCCTTACTGTGACACTCTCTGTATCACACACCCTCACTGTGATACTCTCTGTATCACACACCCTCACTGTGATATTCTCTGTATCACACACCCTCACTGTGATACTCTCTGTATCACACACCCTCGCTGTGAAACTCTCTGTATCACACACCCTCACTGTGATACTCTGTGTATCACACATCCTCACTGCGATACTCTCTATATCACACATCCTCACTGTGATACTCTCTATATCACACACCCTCACTGTGACACTCTCTGTATCACACATCCTCACTGCGATACTTGCTATATCACACACCGTCACTGTGATACTCTCTATATCACTCACCCTCAGTGTGGTACTCTCTGTATCACACACCCTCACTCTGATACACTCTATATCACCCACCCTCACTGTGAAACTCTGTATCACACACCCTCACTGTGATACTCTCTATATTACACACCCTCACTGAGATACTCTGTATCACACACCCTCACTGTAATACTCTCTGTATCACACATCCTCACTGCAATAATCTCTGTATCACACACCCTCACTGTGATACCCTCTGTATCACACATCCTCACTGCAATACTCTCTGTATTACGCACCCTCACTGTGAAACTCTCTGTATCACACACCCTCACTCCGATACTCTCTGTATCACACAACCTCACTGTGATTCTCTCTGTATCACACACCCTCACTGTGATACTCTGTATCTCACACACTCACTGTGATACTCTGTATCACACACCCTTACTGTGATACTCTCTGTATCACACAACGTCACTTTGATACTCTCTGTATCACACATCCTCACTGTGACACTCTCTGTATCACACACCCTCATTGTGATACTCTCTGTATCACACACCCTCACTGTGATACTCTGTGTATCACAGACTCTCACTGTGATACTCTCTGTATCACACACCCTCACTGTGATACTCTCTGTATCACACACCCTCACTGTGATACTCTCTGTATCACACATCCTCACTGCGATACTCTCTGTATCACACACTCTCATTATAATACTCTCTGTATCACACACACTCACTGTGATACTCTGTGTATCACACACCCTACTGTGATACTCTCTGTATCACAGACCCTCACTTTGATACTCTCTGTATTATACACGCTCACGTTAATACTCTGTGTATCACACACTCTCACTGTGATACTCTCTGTATCACACACCCTCACTGTGATACTCTCTGTATCGCACACCCTCACTGTGATACTCTCTGTATCACACATCCTCACTGCGATACTCTCTGTATCACACACTCTCATTATAATACTCTCTGTATCACACACCCTCACTGTGATACTCTGTGTATCACACACCCTACTGTGATACTCTCTGTATCACAGACCCTCACTGTGATATTCTCTGTATCACGCACCCTCACTGTGATACTCTCTGTATCACACACTCTCACTGTGATACTCTGTGTATCACACACCCTCTCTGGGATTCGCTCTGTATCACACACCCTCACTGTGATACTCTGTGTATCACACACCCTCACTGGGATTCGCTCTGTATCACACACACTCACTGTGATACTCTCTGTATCACAGACCCTCACTGTGATACTCTCTGTATCACACACCCTCACTGTGATACTCTGTGTATCAAACACCCTCACTGC
This sequence comes from Scyliorhinus torazame, assembly GCF_047496885.1. NCBI lineage: Eukaryota > Metazoa > Chordata > Chondrichthyes > Carcharhiniformes > Scyliorhinidae > Scyliorhinus > Scyliorhinus torazame. The sequence goes on from NC_092723.1 coordinate 141,474,822, forward strand.
GATACTCTGTGTATCTCACACTCTCACTGTGATACTCTGTGTATCACACACCCTCACTGGCATTCGCTCTGTATCACACACCCTCACTGTGATACTCTGTGTATCACACTCTTTCACTGTGATACTCTCTGTATCACACACCCTCACTGTGATACTCTCTGTATCACACACCCTCAATGTGATACTCTGTATCACACACCCTCACTGTGATACTCTCTGTATCACACACCCTCACTGTGATACTCTCTGTATCACACACCCTGACTGTGATACTCTGTATCACACACCCTCACTGTGATACTCTCTGTATCACACACTCTAACTGTGATACTCTCTGTGTCACACACCCTCACTGTGATACTCTCTGTATCACACACTCTCACTGTGATACTCTCTGTATCACACACCCTCACTGTGATACTCTCTGTATCACAGACCCTCACTGTGATTCGCTCTGTATCACACACCCTCACTGTGATACTCTCTGTATCACACACCCTCACTGTGACACTCTCTGTATCACACACCCTCACTGTGATACGCTGTATCACACACCCTCACTGTGATACTCTCTGTATCACACACCCTCACTGTGATACTCTCTGTATCACACACCCTCACTGTGATACTCTCTGTATCACACACCCTCACTGTGATACTCTGTATCACACACCCTCACTGTGATACTCTCTGTATCACACACCCTCACTGTGAAGCTCTCTGTATCACACACCCTCACTGCGATACTCTCTGTATCACACGCCCTCACTGTGATACTCTCTGTATCACACACCCTTACTGTGAGACTCTCTGTATCACACACCCTCACTGTGATACCCTCTGTATCACACACCCTCACTGTGATACTCTCTGTATCACACACCCTCACTGCGATACTCTCTGTATCACACACCCTCACTGTGATACTCTCTGTATCACACGCCCTCACTGTGATACTCTCTGTATCACACACCCTCACTGTGATACTCTCTGTATCACACATCCTCACTGTGATTCGCTCTGTATCACACATCCTCACTGTGATTCGTCCTGTAACACACACCCTCACTGCGATACTCTCTGTATCACACACCCTCACTGTGATACTCTCTGTATCACACACCCTCACTACGATACGCTCTGTATCACACACCCTCACTGCGATACTCTCTGTATCACACACCCTCACTGTGATACTCTCTGTATCACACACCCTTACTGTGATACTCTCTGTATCACACACCCTCTCTGTGATACCCTCTGTATCACACACCCTCACTGTGATACTCTCTGTATCACACACCCTCACTGCGATACTCACTGTATCACACATCCTCACTGTGATACTCTCTGTATCACACGCCCTCACAGTGATACTCTGTATCACACACCCTCACTGTGATACTCGCTGTATCACACATCCTCACTGCGATACTCTCTGTATCACACACCCTCACTGTGAATCGCTCTGTATCACACATACTCACTGTGATTCGCCCTGTAACACACACCCTCACTGCGATACTCTCTGTATCACACACCCTCACTGTGATACTCTCTGTATCACACAACGTCACTTTGATACTCTCTGTATCACACATCCTTACTGTGACACTCTCTGTATCACACACCCTCATTGTGATACTCTCTGTATCACACACCCTCACTGTGATACTCTGTGTATCACAGACTCTCACTGTGATACTCTCTGTATCACACACCCTCACTGTGATACTCTCTGTATCACACACCCTCACTGTGATACTCTCTGTATCACACATCCTCACTGCGATACTCTCTGTATCACACACTCTCATTATAATACTCTCTGTATCACACACACTCACTGTGATACTCTGTGTATCACACACCCTACTGCGATACTCTCTGTATCACACACCCTCACTGTGATACTCTCTGTATCACACAACGTCACTTTGATACTCTCTGTATCACACATCCTCACTGTGACACTCTCTGTATCACACACCCTCATTGTGATACTCTCTGTATCACACACCCTCACTGTGATACTCTGTGTATCACAGACTCTCACTGTGATACTCTCTGTATCACACACCCTCACTGTGATACTCTCTGTATCACACACCCTCACTGTGATACTCTCTGTATCACACATCCTCACTGCGATACTCTCTGTATCACACACTCTCATTATAATACTCTCTGTATCACACACACTCACTGTGATACTCTGTGTATCACACACCCTACTGCGATACTCACTGTATCACACATCCTCACTGTGATACTCTCTGTATCACACGCCCTCACAGTGATACTCTGTATCACACACCCTCACTGTGATACTCTCTGTATCACACATCCTCACTGCGATACTCTCTGTATCACACACCCTCACTGTGAATCGCTCTGTATCACACATACTCACTGTGATTCGCCCTGTAACACACACCCTCACTGCGATACTCTCTGTATCACACACCCTCACTGTGATACTCTCTGTATCACACGCCCTCACTGTGATACTCTCTGTATCACTCACCCTCACTGTGATACGCTGTATCACACACCCTCACTGTGATACTCTCTGTATCACACACCCTCACTGTGATACTCTCTGTATCACACACCCTCACTGTGATACTCTCTGTATCACACACCCTCACTGTGATACTCTGTATCACACACCCTCACTGTGATACTCTCTGTATCACACACCCTCACTGTGATGCTCTCTGTATCACACACCCTCACTGTGATACTCTCTGTATCACACACCCTCACTGTGATACTCTCTGTATCACACACCCTTACTGTGATACTCTCTGTATCGAACACCCTTACTGTGACACTCTCTGTATCACACACCCTCACTGTGATACTCTCTGTATCACACACCCTCACTGTGATATTCTCTGTATCACACACCCTCACTGTGATACTCTCTGTATCACACACCCTCGCTGTGAAACTCTCTGTATCACACACCCTCACTGTGATACTCTGTGTATCACACATCCTCACTGCGATACTCTCTATATCACACATCCTCACTGTGATACTCTCTATATCACACACCCTCACTGTGACACTCTCTGTATCACACATCCTCACTGCGATACTTGCTATATCACACACCGTCACTGTGATACTCTCTATATCACTCACCCTCAGTGTGGTACTCTCTGTATCACACACCCTCACTCTGATACACTCTATATCACCCACCCTCACTGTGAAACTCTGTATCACACACCCTCACTGTGATACTCTCTATATTACACACCCTCACTGAGATACTCTGTATCACACACCCTCACTGTAATACTCTCTGTATCACACATCCTCACTGCAATAATCTCTGTATCACACACCCTCACTGTGATACCCTCTGTATCACACATCCTCACTGCAATACTCTCTGTATTACGCACCCTCACTGTGAAACTCTCTGTATCACACACCCTCACTCCGATACTCTCTGTATCACACAACCTCACTGTGATACTCTCTGTATCACACACCCTCACTGTGATACTCTGTATCTCACACACTCACTGTGATACTCTGTATCACACACCCTTACTGTGATACTCTGTATCACACACCCTTACTGTGATACTCTCTGTATCACACAACGTCACTTTGATACTCTCTGTATCACACATCCTCACTGTGACACTCTCTGTATCACACACCCTCATTGTGATACTCTCTGTATCACACACCCTCACTGTGATACTCTGTGTATCACAGACTCTCACTGTGATACTCTCTGTATCACACACCCTCACTGTGATACTCTCTGTATCACACACCCTCACTGTGATACTCTCTGTATCACACATCCTCACTGCGATACTCTCTGTATCACACACTCTCATTATAATACTCTCTGCATCACACACACTCACTGTGATACTCTGTGTATCACACACCCTACTGTGATACTCTCTGTATCACAGACCCTCACTTTGATACTCTCTGTATTATACACGCTCACGTTAATACTCTGTGTATCACACACTCTCACTGTGATACTCTCTGTATCACACACCCTCACTGTGATACTCTCTGTATCGCACACCCTCACTGTGATACTCTCTGTATCACACATCCTCACTGCGATACTCTCTGTATCACACACTCTCATTATAATACTCTCTGTATCACACACCCTCACTGTGATACTCTGTGTATCACACACCCTACTGTGATACTCTCTGTATCACAGACCCTCACTGTGATATTCTCTGTATCACGCACCCTCACTGTGATACTCTCTGTATCACACACTCTCACTGTGATACTCTGTGTATCACACACCCTCTCTGGGATTCGCTCTGTATCACACACCCTCACTGTGATACTCTGTGTATCACACACCCTCACTGTGATACTCTGTGTATCACACACACTCACTGTGATACTCTCTGTATCACAGACCCTCACTGTGATACTCTCTGTATCACACACCCTCACTGTGATACTCTGTGTATCAAACACCCTCACTGCGATACTCTGTGTATCTCACACTCTCACTGTGATACTCTGTGTATCACACACCCTCACTGGGATTCGCTCTGTATCACACACCCTCACTGTGATACTCTGTGTATCACACTCTTTCACTGTGATACTCTCTGTATCACACACCCTCACTGTGATACTCTCTGTATCACACACCCTCAATGTGATACTCTGTATCACACACCCTCACTGTGATACTCTCTGTATCACACACCCTCACTGTGATACTCTCTGTATCACACACCCTGACTGTGATACTCTGTATCACACACCCTCACTGTGATACTCTCTGTATCACACACTCTAACTGTGATACTCTCTGTGTCACACACCCTTACTGTGATACTCTCTGTATCACACACTCTCACTGTGATACTCTCTGTATCACACACCCTCACTGTGATACTCTCTGTATCACAGACCCTCACTGTGATTCGCTCTGTATCACACACCCTCACTGTGATACTCTCTGTATCACACACCCTCACTGTGACACTCTCTGTATCACACACCCTCACTGTGATACGCTGTATCACACACCCTCACTGTGATACTCTCTGTATCACACACCCTCACTGTGATACTCTCTGTATCACACACCCTCACTGTGATACTCTCTGTATCACACACCCTCACTGTGATACTCTGTATCACACACCCTCACTGTGATACTCTCTGTATCACACACCCTCACTGTGAAGCTCTCTGTATCACACACCCTCACTGCGATACTCTCTTTATCACACGCCCTCACTGTGATACTCTCTGTATCACACACCCTTACTGTGAGACTCTCTGTATCACACACCCTCACTGTGATACCCTCTGTATCACACACCCTCACTGTGATACTCTCTGTATCACACACCCTCACTGCGATACTCTCTGTATCACACACCCTCACTGTGATACTCTCTGTATCACACGCCCTCACTGTGATACTCTCTGTATCACACACCCTCACTGTGATACTCTCTGTATCACACATCCTCACTGTGATTCGCTCTGTATCACACATCCTCACTGTGATTCGTCCTGTAACACACACCCTCACTGCGATACTCTCTGTATCACACACCCTCACTGTGATACTCTCTGTATCACACACCCTCACTACGATACGCTCTGTATCACACACCCTCACTGCGATACTCTCTGTATCACACACCCTCTCTGTGATACCCTCTGTATCACACACCCTCACTGTGATACTCTCTGTATCACACACCCTCACTGCGATACTCACTGTATCACACATCCTCACTGTGATACTCTCTGTATCATACGCCCTCACAGTGATACTCTGTATCACACACCCTCACTGTGATACTCTCTGTATCACACATCCTCACTGCGATACTCTCTGTATCACACACCCTCACTGTAATACTCTCTGTATCACACACCCTCACTGTGATACTCTCTGTATCACACACCCTCACTGTGACACTCTCTGTATCACACACCCTCACTGTGATACTCTCTGTATCACACACCCTCACTGCGATACTCTCTGTATCACACACCCTCACTGTGATATTCTCTGTATCACACACCCTCACTATGATACTCTCTGTATCACACACCCTCGCTGTGATACTCTCTGTATCACACACCCGCACTGTGATACTCTGTGTATCACACATCCTCACTGCGATATTCTCTATATCACACATCCTCACTGTGATACTCTCTATATCACACACCCTCACTGTGACAATCTCTGTATCACACACCCTCACTGTGATACTCTCTGTATCACACACCCTCACTGTGATACTCTCTGTATCACACACCCTCACTGTGATACTCTGTATCACACACCCTCACTGTGATACTCTCTGTATCACACACCCTCACTGTGATGCTCTCTGTATCACACACCCTCACTGCGATACTCACTGTATCACACGCCCTCACTGTGATGCTCTCTGTATCACACACCCTCACTGTGATACTCTCTGTATCACACACCCTTACTGTGATACTCTCTGTATCACACACCCTCACTCTGATACCCTCTGTCTCACACACCCTCACTGTGATACTCTCTGTATCACACACCATCACTGTGATACTCTTTGTATCACACAACCTCACTGTGAATCGCTCTGTATCACACATACTCAGTGTGATTCGCCCTGTAACACACACCCTCACTGCGATACTCTCTGTATCACACACCCTCACTGTGATACTCTCTGTATCACACGCCCTCACTGTGATACTCTCTGTATCACTCACCCTCACTGTGATACGCTGTATCACACACCCTCACTGTGATACTCTCTGTATCACACACCCTCACTGTGATACTCTCTGTATCACACACCCTCACTGTGATACTCTCTGTATCACACACCCTCACTGTGATACTCTGTATCACACACCCTCACTGTGATACTCTCTGTATCACACACCCTCACTGTGATGCTCTCTGTATCACACACCCTCACTGTGATACTCTCTGTATCACACACCCTCACTGTGATACTCTCTGTATCACACACCCTTACTGTGATACTCTCTGTATCGAACACCCTTACTGTGACACTCTCTGTATCACACACCCTCACTGTGATACTCTCTGTATCACACACCCTCACTGTGATATTCTCTGTATCACACACCCTCACTGTGATACTCTCTGTATCACACACCCTCGCTGTGAAACTCTCTGTATCACACACCCTCACTGTGATACTCTGTGTATCACACATCCTCACTGCGATACTCTCTATATCACACATCCTCACTGTGATACTCTCTATATCACACACCCTCACTGTGACACTCTCTGTATCACACATCCTCACTGCGATACTTGCTATATCACACACCGTCACTGTGATACTCTCTATATCACTCACCCTCAGTGTGGTACTCTCTGTATCACACACCCTCACTCTGATACACTCTATATCACCCACCCTCACTGTGAAACTCTGTATCACACACCCTCACTGTGATACTCTCTATATTACACACCCTCACTGAGATACTCTGTATCACACACCCTCACTGCAATACTCTCTGTATCACACATCCTCACTGCGATACTCTCTGTATCACACACCCTCACTGTGAATCGCTCTGTATCACACATACTCACTGTGATTCGCCCTGTAACACACACCCTCACTGCGATACTCTCTGTATCACACACCCTCACTGTGATACTCTCTGTATCACACGCCCTCACTGTGATACTCTCTGTATCACTCACCCTCACTGTGATACGCTGTATCACACACCCTCACTGTGATACTCTCTGTATCACACACCCTCACTGTGATACTCTCTGTATCACACACCCTCACTGTGATACTCTGTATCACACACCCTCACTGTGATACTCTGTATCACACACCCTCACTGTGATACTCTCTGTATCACACACCCTCACTGTGATGCTCTCTGTATCACACACCCTCACTGTGATACTCTCTGCATCACACACCCTCACTGTGATACTCTCTGTATCACACACCCTTACTGTGATACTCTCTGTATCGAACACCCTTACTGTGACACTCTCTGTATCACACACCCTCACTGTGATACTCTCTGTATCACACACCCTCACTGTGATATTCTCTGTATCACACACCCTCACTGTGATACTCTCTGTATCACACACCCTCGCTGTGAAACTCTCTGTATCACACACCCTCACTGTGATACTCTGTGTATCACACATCCTCACTGCGATACTCTCTATATCACACATCCTCACTGTGATACTCTCTATATCACACACCCTCACTGTGACACTCTCTGTATCACACATCCTCACTGCGATACTTGCTATATCACACACCGTCACTGTGATACTCTCTATATCACTCACCCTCAGTGTGGTACTCTCTGTATCACACACCCTCACTCTGATACACTCTATATCACCCACCCTCACTGTGAAACTCTGTATCACACACCCTCACTGTGATACTCTCTATATTACACACCCTCACTGAGATACTCTGTATCACACACCCTCACTGTAATACTCTCTGTATCACACATCCTCACTGCAATAATCTCTGTATCACACACCCTCACTGTGATACCCTCTGTATCACACATCCTCACTGCAATACTCTCTGTATTACGCACCCTCACTGTGAAACTCTCTGTATCACACACCCTCACTCCGATACTCTCTGTATCACACAACCTCACTGTGATACTCTCTGTATCACACACCCTCACTGTGATACTCTGTATCTCACACACTCACTGTGATACTCTGTATCACACACCCTTACTGTGATACTCTCTGTATCACACAACGTCACTTTGATACTCTCTGTATCACACATCCTCACTGTGACACTCTCTGTATCACACACCCTCATTGTGATACTCTCTGTATCACACACCCTCACTGTGATACTCTGTGTATCACAGACTCTCACTGTGATACTCTCTGTATCACACACCCTCACTGTGATACTCTCTGTATCACACACCCTCACTGTGATACTCTCTGTATCACACATCCTCACTGCGATACTCTCTGTATCACACACTCTCATTATAATACTCTCTGCATCACACACACTCACTGTGATACTCTGTGTATCACACACCCTACTGTGATACTCTCTGTATCACAGACCCTCACTTTGATACTCTCTGTATTATACACGCTCACGTTAATACTCTGTGTATCACACACTCTCACTGTGATACTCTCTGTATCACACACCCTCACTGTGATACTCTCTGTATCGCACACCCTCACTGTGATACTCTCTGTATCACACACCCTCACTGCGATACTCTCTGTATCACACACTCTCATTATAATACTCTCTGTATCACACACCCTCACTGTGATACTCTGTGTATCACACACCCTACTGTGATACTCTCTGTATCACAGACCCTCACTGTGATATTCTCTGTATCACGCACCCTCACTGTGATACTCTCTGTATCACACACTCTCACTGTGATACTCTGTGTATCACACACCCTCTCTGGGATTCGCTCTGTATCACACACCCTCACTGTGATACTCTGTGTATCACACACCCTCACTGTGATACTCTGTGTATCACACACACTCACTGTGATACTCTCTGTATCACAGACCCTCACTGTGATACTCTCTGTATCACACACCCTCACTGTGATACTCTGTGTATCAAACACCCTCACTGCGATACTCTGTGTATCTCACACTCTCACTGTGATACTCTGTGTATCACACACCCTCACTGGGATTCGCTCTGTATCACACACCCTCACTGTGATACTCTGTGTATCACACTCTTTCACTGTGATACTCTCTGTATCACACACCCTCACTGTGATACTCTCTGTATCACACAACCTCAATGTGATACTCTGTATCACACACCCTCACTGTGATACTCTCTGTATCACACACCCTCACTGTGATACTCTCTGTATCACACACCCTGACTGTGATACTCTGTATCACACACCCTCACTGTGATACTCTCTGTATCACACACTCTAACTGTGATACTCTCTGTGTCACACACCCTCACTGTGATACTCTCTGTATCACACACTCTCACTGTGATACTCTCTGTATCACACACCCTCACTGTGATACTCTCTGTATCACAGACCCTCACTGTGATTCGCTCTGTATCACACACCCTCACTGTGATACTCTCTGTATCACACACCCTCACTGTGACACTCTCTGTATCACACACCCTCACTGTGATACGCTGTATCACACACCCTCACTGTGATACTCTCTGTATTACACACCCTCACTGTGATACTCTCTGTATCACACACCCTCACTGTGATACTCTCTGTATCACACACCCTCACTGTGATACTCTGTATCACACACCCTCACTGTGATACTCTCTGTATCACACACCCTCACTGTGAAGCTCTCTGTATCACACACCCTCACTGCGATACTCTCTTTATCACACGCCCTCACTGTGATACTCTCTGTATCACACACCCTTACGGTGAGACTCTCTGTATCACACACCCTCACTGTGATACCCTCTGTATCACACACCCTCACTGTGATACTCTCTGTATCACACACCCTCACTGCGATACTCTCTGTATCACACACCCTCACTGTGATACTCTCTGTATCACATGCCCTCACTGTGATACTCTCTGTATCACACACCCTCACTGTGATACTCTCTGTATCACACATCCTCACTGTGATTCGCTCTGTATCACACATCCTCACTGTGATTCGTCCTGTAACACACACCCTCACTGCGATACTCTCTGTATCACACACCCTCACTGCGATACTCTCTGTATCACACACCCTTACTGTGATACTCTCTGTATCACACACCCTCTCTTTGATACCCTCTGTATCACACACCCTCACTGTGATACTCTCTGTATCACACACCCTCACTGCGATACTCACTGTATCACACATCCTCACAGTGATACTCTCTGTATCATACGCCCTCACAGTGATACTCTGTATCACACACCCTCACTGTGATACTCTCTGTATCACACATCCTCACTGCGATACTCTCTGTATCACACACCCTCACTGTAATACTCTCTGTATCACACACCCTCACTGTGATACTCTCTGTATCACACACCCTCACTGTGACACTCTCTGTATCACACACCCTCACTGTGATACTCTCTGTATCACACACCCTCACTGCGATACTCTCTGTATCACACACCCTCACTGTGATATTCTCTGTATCACACACCCTCACTATGATACTCTCTGTATCACACACCCTCGCTGTGATACTCTCTGTATCACACACCCGCACTGTGATACTCTGTGTATCACACATCCTCACTGCGATATTCTCTATATCACACATCCTCACTGTGATACTCTCTATATCACACACCCTCACTGTGACAATCTCTGTATCACACACCCTCACTGTGATACTCTCTGTATCACACACCCTCACTGTGATACTCTCTGTATCACACACCCTCACTGTGATACTCTGTATCACACACCCTCACTGTGATACTCTCTGTATCACACACCCTCACTGTGATGCTCTCTGTATCACACACCCTCACTGCGATACTCACTGTATCACACGCCCTCACTGTGATGCTCTCTGTATCACACACCCTCACTGTGATACTCTCTGTATCACACACCCTTACTGTGATACTCTCTGTATCACACACCCTCACTCTGATACCCTCTGTATCACACACCCTCACTGTGATACTCTCTGTATCACACACCATCACTGTGATACTCTCTGTATCACACAACCTCACTGTGAATCGCTCTGTATCACACATACTCAGTGTGATTCGCCCTGTAACACACACCCTCACTGCGATACTCTCTGTATCACACACCCTCACTGTGATACTCTCTGTATCACACGCCCTCACTGTGATACTCTCTGTATCACTCACCCTCACTGTGATACGCTGTATCACACACCCTCACTGTGATACTCTCTGTATCACACACCCTCACTGTGATACTCTCTGTATCACACACCCTCACTGTGATACTCTCTGTATCACACACCCTCACTGTGATACTCTGTATCACACACCCTCACTGTGATACTCTCTGTATCACACACCCTCACTGTGATGCTCTCTGTATCACACACCCTCACTGTGATACTCTCTGTATCACACACCCTCACTGTGATACTCTCTGTATCACACACCCTTACTGTGATACTCTCTGTATCGAACACCCTTACTGTGACACTCTCTGTATCACACACCCTCACTGTGATACTCTCTGTATCACACACCCTCACTGTGATATTCTCTGTATCACACACCCTCACTGTGATACTCTCTGTATCACACACCCTCACTGTGATACTCTCTGTATCACACACCCTCACTGTGATACTCTCTGTATCACACACCCTCACTGTGATACTCTCTGTATCACACACCCTCACTGTGATACTCTGTATCACACACCCTCACTGTGATACTCTCTGTATCACACACCCTCACTGTGATGCTCTCTGTATCACACACCCTCACTGTGATACTCTCTGTATCACACACCCTCACTGTGATACTCTCTGTATCACACACCCTTACTGTGATACTCTCTGTATCGAACACCCTTACTGTGACACTCTCTGTATCACACACCCTCACTGTGATACTCTCTGTATCACACACCCTCACTGTGATATTCTCTGTATCACACACCCTCACTGTGATACTCTGTGTATCACACATCCTCACTGCGATACTCTCTATATCACACATCCTCACTGTGATACTCTCTATATCACACACCCTCACTGTGACACTCTCTGTATCACACATCCTCACTGCGATACTTGCTATATCACACACCGTCACTGTGATACTCTCTATATCACTCACCCTCAGTGTGGTACTCTCTGTATCACACACCCTCACTCTGATACACTCTATATCACCCACCCTCACTGTGAAACTCTGTATCACACACCCTCACTGTGATACTCTCTATATTACACACCCTCACTGAGATACTCTGTATCACACACCCTCACTGTAATACTCTCTGTATCACACATCCTCACTGCAATAATCTCTGTATCACACACCCTCACTGTGATACCCTCTGTATCACACATCCTCACTGCAATACTCTCTGTATTACGCACCCTCACTGTGAAACTCTCTGTATCACACACCCTCACTCCGATACTCTCTGTATCACACAACCTCACTGTGATACTCTCTGTATCACACACCCTCACTGTGATACTCTGTATCTCACACACTCACTGTGATACTCTGTATCACACACCCTTACTGTGATACTCTCTGTATCACACTACGTCACTTTGATACTCTCTGTATCACACATCCTCACTGTGACACTCTCTGTATCACACACCCTCATTGTGATACTCTCTGTATCACACACCCTCACTGTGATACTCTGTGTATCACAGACTCTCACTGTGATACTCTCTGTATCACACACCCTCACTGTGATACTCTCTGTATCACACATCCTCACTGCGATACTCTCTGTATCACACACTCTCATTATAATACTCTCTGTATCACACACACTCACTGTGATACTCTGTGTATCACACACCCTACTGTGATACTCTCTGTATCACAGACCCTCACTTTGATACTCTCTGTATTATACACGCTCACGTTAATACTCTGTGTATCACACACTCTCACTGTGATACTCTCTGTATCACACACCCTCACTGTGATACTCTCTGTATCGCACACCCTCACTGTGATACTCTCTGTATCACACATCCTCACTGCGATACTCTCTGTATCACACACTCTCATTATAATACTCTCTGTATCACACACCCTCACTGTGATACTCTGTGTATCACACACCCTACTGTGATACTCTCTGTATCACAGACCCTCACTGTGATATTCTCTGTATCACGCACCCTCACTGTGATACTCTCTGTATCACACACTCTCACTGTGATACTCTGTGTATCACACACCCTCTCTGGGATTCGCTCTGTATCACACACCCTCACTGTGATACTCTGTGTATCACACACCCTCACTGTGATACTCTGTGTATCACACACACTCACTGTGATACTCTCTGTATCACAGACCCTCACTGTGATACTCTCTGTATCACACACCCTCACTGTGATACTCTGTGTATCAAACACCCTCACTGCGATACTCTGTGTATCTCACACTCTCACTGTGATACTCTGTGTATCACACACCCTCACTGGGATTCGCTCTGTATCACACACCCTCACTGTGATACTCTGTGTATCACACTCTTTCACTGTGACACTCTCTGTATCACACACCCTCACTGTGATACTCTCTGTATCACACACCCTCAATGTGATACTCTGTATCACACACCCTCACTGTGATACTCTCTGTATCACACACCCTCACTGTGATACTCTCTGTATCACACACCCTGACTGTGATACTCTGTATCACACACCCTCACTGTGATACTCTCTGTATCACACACTCTAACTGTGATACTCTCTGTGTCACACACCCTCACTGTGATACTCTCTGTATCACACACTCTCACTGTGATACTCTCTGTATCACACACCCTCACTGTGATACTCTCTGTATCACAGACCCTCACTGTGATTCGCTCTGTATCACACACCCTCACTGTGATACTCTCTGTATCACACACTCTCACTGTGATGCTCTCTGTATCACAGACCCTGACTGTGATTCGCTCTGTATCACACACCCTCACTGTGATACTCTCTGTATCACACACCCTCACTGTGATACTATGTGTATCACACACCCTCACTGTGATACTCTCTATATCACACATCCTCACTGTGATACTCTCTGTATCACACACCCTCACTGTGAAGCTCTCTGTATCACACACCCTCACTGCGATACTCTCTGTATCACACGCCCTCACTGTGATACTCTCTGTATCACACACCCTTACTGTGAGACTCTCTGTATCACACACCCTCACTGTGATACCCTCTGTATCACACACCCTCACTGTGATACTCTCTGTATCACACACCCTCACTGCGATACTCTCTGTATCACACACCCTCACTGTGATACTCTCTGTATCACACGCCCTCACTGTGATACTCTCTGTATCACACACCCTCACTGTGATACTCTCTGTATCACACATCCTCACTGTGATTCGCTCTGTATCACACATCCTCACTGTGATTCGTCCTGTAACACACACCCTCACTGCGATACTCTCTGTATCACACACCCTCACTGTGATACTCTCTGTATCACACACCCTCACTGCGATACGCTCTGTATCACACACCCTCACTGCGATACTCTCTGTATCACACACCCTCACTGTGATACTCTCTGTATCACACACCCTTACTGTGATACTCTCTGTATCACACACCCTCTCTGTGATACCCTCTGTATCACACACCCTCACTGTGATACTCTCTGTATCACACACCCTCACTGCGATACTCACTGTATCACACATCCTCACTGTGATACTCTCTGTATCACACGCCCTCACAGTGATACTCTGTATCACACACCCTCACTGTGATACTCTCTGTATCACACATCCTCACTGCGATACTCTCTGTATCACACACCCTCACTGTAAAACTCTCTGTATCACACACCCTCACTGTGATACTCTCTGTATCACACACCCTCACTGTGACACTCTCTGTATCACACACCCTCACTGTGATACTCTCTGTATCACACACCCTCACTGCGATACTCTCTGTATCACACACCCTCACTGTGATATTCTCTGTATCACACACCCTCACTGTGATACTCTCTGTATCACACACCCTCGCTGTGATACTCTCTGTATCACACACCAGCACTGTGATACTCTGTGTATCACACATCCTCACTGCGATATTCTCTATATCACACATCCTCACTGTGATACTCTCTATATCACACACCCTCACTGTGACAATCTCTGTATCACACACCCTCACTGTGATACTCTCTGTATCACACACCCTCACTGTGATACTCTCTGTATCACACACCCTCACTGTGATACTCTGTATCACACACCCTCACTGTGATACTCTCTGTATCACACACCCTCACTGTGATGCTCTCTGTATCACACACCCTCACTGCGATACTCACTGTATCAAACGCCCTCACTGTGATGCTCTCTGTATCACACACCCTCACTGTGATACTCTCTGTATCACACACCCTCACTGTGATATTCTCTGTATCACACACCCTCACTGTGATACTCTCTGTATCACACACCCTCGCTGTGAAACTCTCTGTATCACACACCCTCACTGTGATACTCTGTGTATCACACATCCTCACTGCGATACTCTCTATATCACACATCCTCACTGTGATACTCTATATCACACACCCTCACTGTGACACTCTCTGTATCACACATCCTCACTGCGATACTTGCTATATCACACACCGTCACTGTGATACTCTCTATATCACTCACCCTCAGTGTGGTACTCTCTGTATCACACACCCTCACTCTGATACACTCTATATCACCCACCCTCACTGTGAAACTCTGTATCACACACCCTCACTGTGATACTCTCTATATTACACACCCTCACTGAGATACTCTGTATCACACACCCTCACTGTAATACTCTCTGTATCACACATCCTCACTGCAATAATCTCTGTATCACACACCCTCACTGTGATACCCTCTGTATCACACATCCTCACTGCAATACTCTCTGTATCACGCACCCTCACTGTGAAACTCTCTGTATCACACACCCTCACTCCGATACTCTCTGTATCACACAACCTCACTGTGATACTCTCTGTATCACACACCCTCACTGTGATACTCTGTATCTCACACACTCACTGTGATACTCTGTATCACACACCCTTACTGTGATACTCTCTGTATCACACAACGTCACTTTGATACTCTCTGTATCACACATCCTCACTGTGACACTCTCTGTATCACACACCCTCATTGTGATACTCTCTGTATTACACACCCTCACTGTGATACTCTGTGTATCACACACCCTCACTGTGATACTCTCTGTATCACACATCCTCACTGCGATACTCTCTGTATCACACACTCTCATTATAATACTCTCTGTATCACACACACTCACTGTGATACTCTGTGTATCACACACCCTACTGTGATACTCTCTGTATCACAGACCCTCACTTTGATACTCTCTGTATTATACACGCTCACGTTAATACTCTGTGTATCACACACTCTCACTGTGATACTCTCTGTATCACACACCCTCACTGTGATACTCTCTGTATCGCACACCCTCACTGTGATACTCTCTGTATCACACATCCTCACTGCGATACTCTCTGTATCACACACTCTCATTATAATACTCTCTGTGTCACACACCCTCACTGTGATACTCTGTGTATCACACACCCTACTGTGATACTCTCTGTATCACAGACCCTCACTGTGATATTCTCTGTATCACGCACCCTCACTGTGATACTCTCTGTATCACACACACTCACTGTGATACTCTGTGTATCACACACCCTACTGTGATACTCTCTGTATCACAGACCCTCACTTTGATACTCTCTGTATTATACACGCTCACGTTAATACTCTGTGTATCACACACTCTCACTGTGATACTCTCTGTATCACACACCCTCACTGTGATACTCTCTGTATCGCACACCCTCACTGTGATACTCTCTGTATCACACATCCTCACTGCGATACTCTCTGTATCACACACTCTCATTATAATACTCTGTGTATCACACACCCTCACTGTGATACTCTGTGTATCACACACCCTACTGTGATACTCTCTGTATCACAGACCCTCACTGTGATATTCTCTGTATCACGCACCCTCACTGTGATACTCTCTGTATCACACACTCTCACTGTGATACTCTGTGTATCACACACCCTCTCTGGGATTCGCTCTGTATCACACACCCTCACTGTGATACTCTGTGTATCACACACCCTCACTGTGATACTCTGTGTATCACACACACTCACTGTGATACTCTCTGTATCACAGACCCTCACTGTCATACTCTCTGTATCACACACCCTGACTGTGATACTCTGTGTATCAAACACTCTCACTGCGATACTCTGTGTATCTCACACTCTCACTGTGATACTCTGTGTATCACACACCCTCACTGGGATTCGCTCTGTATCACACACCCTCACTGTGATACTCTGTGTATCACACTCTTTCACTGTGACACTCTCTGTATCACACACCCTCACTGTGATACTCTCTGTATCACACACCCTCAATGTGATACTCTGTATCACACACCCTCACTGTGATACTCTCTGTATCACACACCCTCACTGTGATACTCTCTGTATCACACACCCTGACTGTGATACTCTGTATCACACACCCTCACTGTGATACTCTCTGTATCACACACTCTAACTGTGATACTCTCTGTGTCACACACCCTCACTGTGATACTCTCTGTATCACACACTCTCACTGTGATACTCTCTGTATCACACACCCTCACTGTGATACTCTCTGTATCACAGACCCTCACTGTCATTCGCTCTGTATCACACACCCTCACTGTGATACTCTCTGTATCACACACTCTCACTGTGATACACTCTGTATCACACACCCTCACTGTGATACTCTCTGTATCACACACTCTCACTGTGATGCTCTCTGTATCACAGACCCTGACTGTGATTCGCTCTGTATCACACACCCTCACTGTGATACTCTCTGTATCACACACCCTCACTGTGATACTATGTGTATCACACACCCTCACTGTGATACTCTCTATATCACACATCCTCACTGTGATACTCTCTGTATCACACACCCTCACTGTGAAGCTCTCTGTATCACACACCCTCACTGCGATACTCTCTGTATCACACGCCCTCACTGTGATACTCTCTGTATCACACACCCTTACTGTGAGACTCTCTGTATCACACACCCTCACTGTGATACCCTCTGTATCACACACCCTCACTGTGATACTCTCTGTATCACACACCCTCACTGCGATACTCTCTGTATCACACACCCTCACTGTGATACTCTCTGTATCACACGCCCTCACTGTGATACTCTCTGTATCACACACCCTCACTGTGATACTCTCTGTATCACACATCCTTACTGTGATTCGCTCTGTATCACACATCCTCACTGTGATTCGTCCTGTAACACACACCCTCACTGCGATACTCTCTGTATCACACACCCTCACTGTGATACTCTCTGTATCACACACCCTCACTGCGATACGCTCTGTATCACACACCCTCACTGCGATACTCTCTGTATCACACACCCTCACTGTGATACTCTCTGTATCACACACCCTTACTGTGATACTCTCTGTATCACACACCCTCTCTGTGATACCCTCTGTATCACACACCCTCACTGTGATACTCTCTGTATCACACACCCTCACTGCGATACTCACTGTATCACACATCCTCACTGTGATACTCTCTGTATCACACGCCCTCACAGTGATACTCTGTATCACACACCCTCACTGTGATACTCTCTGTATCACACATCCTCACTGCGATACTCTCTGTATCACACACCCTCACTGTAATACTCTCTGTATCACACACCCTCACTGTGATACTCTCTGTATCACACACCCTCACTGTGACACTCTCTGTATCACACACCCTCACTGTGATACTCTCTGTATCACACACCCTCACTGCGATACTCTCTGTATCACACACCCTCACTGTGATATTCTCTGTATCACACACCCTCACTGTGATACTCTCTGTATCACACACCCTCGCTGTGATACTCTCTGTATCACACACCCGCACTGTGATACTCTGTGTATCACACATACTCACTGCGATATTCTCTATATCACACATCCTCACTGTGATACTCTCTATATCACACACCCTCACTGTGACAATCTCTGTATCACACACCCTCACTGTGATACTCTCTGTATCACACACCCTCACTGTGATACTCTCTGTATCACACACCCTCACTGTGATACTCTGTATCACACACCCTCACTGTGATACTCTCTGTATCACACACCCTCACTGTGATGCTCTCTGTATCACACACCCTCACTGCGATACTCACTGTATCACACGCCCTCACTGTGATGCTCTCTGTATCACACACCCTCACTGTGATACTCTCTGTATCACACACCCTCACTGTGATATTCTCTGTATCACACACCCTCACTGTGATACTCTCTGTATCACACACCCTCGCTGTGAAACTCTCTGTATCACACACCCTCACTGTGATACTCTGTGTATCACACATCCTCACTGCGATACTCTCTATATCACACATCCTCACTGTGATACTCTCTATATCACACACCCTCACTGTGACACTCTCTGTATCACACATCCTCACTGCGATACTTGCTATATCACACACCGTCACTGTGATACTCTCTATATCACTCACCCTCAGTGTGGTACTCTCTGTATCACACACCCTCACTCTGATACACTCTATATCACCCACCCTCACTGTGAAACTCTGTATCACACACCCTCACTGTGATACTCTCTATATTACACACCCTCACTGAGATACTCTGTATCACACACCCTCACTGTAATACTCTCTGTATCACACATCCTCACTGCAATAATCTCTGTATCACACACCCTCACTGTGATACCCTCTGTATCACACATCCTCACTGCAATACTCTCTGTATCACGCACCCTCACTGTGAAACTCTCTGTATCACACACCCTCACTCCGATACTCTCTGTATCACACAACCTCACTGTGATACTCTCTGTATCACACACCCTCACTGTGATACTCTGTATCTCACACACTCACTGTGATACTCTGTATCACACACCCTTACTGTGATACTCTCTGTATCACACAACGTCACTTTGATACTCTCTGTATCACACATCCTCACTGTGACACTCTCTGTATCACACACCCTCATTGTGATACTCTCTGTATTACACACCCTCACTGTGATACTCTGTGTATCACAGACTCTCACTGTGATACTCTCTGTATCACACACCCTCACTGTGATACTCTCTGTATCACACACCCTCACTGTGATACTCTTTGTATCACACATCCTCACTGCGATACTCTCTGTATCACACACTCTCATTATAATACTCTCTGTATCACACACACTCACTGTGATACTCTGTGTATCACACACCCTACTGTGATACTCTCTGTATCACAGACCCTCACTTTGATACTCTCTGTATTATACACGCTCACGTTAATACTCTGTGTATCACACACTCTCACTGTGATACTCTCTGTATCACACACCCTCACTGTGATACTCTCTGTATCGCACACCCTCACTGTGATACTCTCTGTATCACACATCCTCACTGCGATGCTCTCTGTATCACACACTCTCATTATAATACTCTCTGTGTCACACACCCTCACTGTGATACTCTGTGTATCACACACCCTACTGTGATACTCTCTGTATCACAGACCCTCACTGTGATATTCTCTGTATCACGCACCCTCACTGTGATACTCTCTGTATCACACACTCTCACTGTGATACTCTGTGTATCACACACCCTCTCTGGGATTCGCTCTGTATCACACCCCATCACTGTGATACTCTGTGTATCACACACCCTCACCGTGATACTCTGTATCACACACACTCACTGTGATACTCTCTGTATCACAGACCCTCACTGTGATACTCTCTGTATCACACACCCTCACTGTGATACTCTGTGTATCAAACACCCTCACTGCGATTCTCTGTGTATCTCACACTCTCACTGTGATACTCTGTGTATCACACACCCTCACTGGGATTCGGTCTGTATCACACACCCTCACTGTGATACTCTGTGTATCACACTCTTTCACTGTGATACTCTCTGTATCACACACCCTCACTGTGATACTCTCTGTATCACACACCCTCAATGTGATACTCTGTATCACACACCCTCACTGTGATACTCTCTGTATCACACACTCTCACTGTGATACTCTCTGTATCACACACCCTCACTGTGATACTCTCTGTATCACACACCCTGACTGTGATACTCTGTATCACACACCCTCACTGTGATACTCTCTGTATCACACACTCTAACTGTGATACTCTCTGTGTCACACACCCTCACTGTGATACTCTCTGTATCACACACTCTCACTGTGATACTCTCTGTATCACACACCTTCACTGTGATACTCTCTGTATCACAGACCCTCACTGTGATTCGCTCTGTATCACACACCCTCACTGTGATACTCTCTGTATCACACACTCTCACTGTGATACACTCTGTATCACACACCCTCACTGTGATACTCTCTGTATCACACACTCTCACTGTGATGCTCTCTGTATCACAGACCCTGACTGTGATTCGCTCTGTATCACACACCCTCACTGTGATACTCTCTGTATCACACACCCTCACTGTGATACTATGTGTATCACACACCCTCACTGTGATACTCTCTGTATCACACATCCTCACTGTGATACTCTCTATATCACACACTCTCACTGTGATACTCTGTGTATCACACACCCTCACTGTGATTCGCTCTGTATCACACACCCTCACTGTGATACTCTCTGTATCACACACCCTCACTGTGACACTCTCTGTATCACAGACCCTTCACTGTGATTCGCTCTGTATCACAAACCCTCACTGTGATAATCTCTGTATCACACACCCTCACTGTGATACTCTCTGTATCACAGACCCTCACTGTGATTCGCTCTGTATCACACACCCTCACTGTGATACTCTGTGTATCACACACTCTCACTGTGATACTCTCTGTATTACAGACCCTCACTGTGATACTCTCTGTATCACGCACCCTCACTGTGATACTCTCTGTATCACACACTCTCACTGTGATACTCTGTGTATCACACACCCTCTCTGGGATTCGCTCTGTATCACACAGCCTCACTGTGATACTCTGTGTATCACACACCCTCACTGTGATACTCTGTGTATCACACACACTCACTGTGATACTCTCTGTATCACAGACCCTCACTGTGATACTCTCTGTATCACACACCCTCACTGTGATACTCTGTGTATCAAACACCCTCACTGCGATATTCTGTGTATCTCACACTCTCACTGTGATACTCTGTGTATCACACACCCTCACTGGGATTCGCTCTGTATCACACACCCTCACTGTGATACTCTGTGTATCACACTCTTTCACTGTGATACTCTCTGTATCAGACACCCTCACTGTGATACTCTCTGTATCACATACCCTCACTGTGGTACTCTGTATCACACACCCTCACTGTGATACTCTCTGTATCACACACTCTCACTGTGATACTCTCTGTATCACACACCCTCACTGTGATACTCTCTGTATCACACACCCTGACTGTGATACTCTGTATCACACACCCTCACTGTGATACTCTCTGTATCACACACTCTAACTGTGATACTCTCTGTGTCACACACCCTCACTGTGATACTCTCTGTATCACACACTCTCACTGTGATACTCTCTGTATCACACACCCTCACTGTGATACTCTCTGTATCACAGACCCTCACTGTGATTCGCTCTGTATCACACACCCTCACTGTGATACTCTCTGTATCACACACTCTCACTGTGATACACTCTGTATCACACACCCTCACTGTGATACTCTCTGTATCACACACTCTCACTGTGATGCTCTCTATATCACAGACCCTGACTGTGATTCGCTCTGTATCACACACCCTCACTGTGATACTCTCTGTATCACACACCCTCACTGTGATACTCTGTGTATCACACACCCTCACTGTGATTCGCTCTGTATCACACACCCTCACTGTGATACTCTCTGTATCACACACCCTCACTGTGACACTCTCTGTATCACAGACCCTCACTGTGATTCGCTCTGTATCACAAACCCTCACTGTGATAATCTCTGTATCACACACCCTCACTGTGACACTCTCTGTATCACAGACCCTCACTGTGATTCGCTCTGTATCACACACCCTCACTGTGATACTCTGTGTATCACACACTCTCACTGTGATACTCTGTGTATCACACACCCTCACTGGGATTCGCTCTGTATCACACACCCTCACTGTGATACTCTGTGTATCACACTCTTTCACTGTGATACTCTCTGTATCACACACCCTCACTGTGATACTCTCTGTATCACACACCCTCAATGTGATACTCTGTATCACACACCCTCACTGTGATACTCTCTGTATCACACACTCTCACTGTGATACTCTCTGTATCACACACCCTCACTGTGATACTCTCTGTATCACACACCCTGACTGTGATACTCTGTATCACACACCCTCACTGTGATACTCTCTGTATCACACACTCTAACTGTGATACTCTCTGTGTCACACACCCTCACTGTGATACTCTCTGTATCACACACTCTCACTGTGATACTCTCTGTATCACACACCTTCACTGTGATACTCTCTGTATCACAGACCCTCACTGTGATTCGCTCTGTATCACACACCCTCACTGTGATACTCTCTGTATCACACACTCTCACTGTGATACACGCTGTATCACACACCCTCACTGTGATACTCTCTGTATCACACACTCTCACTGTGATGCTCTCTGTATCACAGACCCTGACTGTGATTCGCTCTGTATCACACACCCTCACTGTGATACTCTCTGTATCACACACCCTCACTGTGATACTATGTGTATCACACACCCTCACTGTGATACTCTCTGTATCACACATCCTCACTGTGATACTCTCTATATCACACACTCTCACTGTGATACTCTGTGTATCACACACCCTCACTGTGATTCGCTCTGTATCACACACCCTCACTGTGATACTCTCTGTATCACACACCCTCACTGTGACACTCTCTGTATCACAGACCCTTCACTGTGATTCGCTCTGTATCACAAACCCTCACTGTGATAATCTCTGTATCACACACCCTCACTGTGACACTCTCTGTATCACAGACCCTCACTGTGATTCGCTCTGTATCACACACCCTCACTGTGATACTCTCTGTATCACACACTCTCACTGTGATACTCTCTGTATCACACACCCTCACTGTGATACTCTCTGTATCACACACCCTGACTGTGATACTCTGTATCACACACCCTCACTGTGATACTCTCTGTATCACACACTCTAACTGTGATACTCTCTGTGTCACACACCCTCACTGTGATACTCTCTGTATCACACACTCTCACTGTGATACTCTCTGTATCACACACCTTCACTGTGATACTCTCTGTATCACAGACCCTCACTGTGATTCGCTCTGTATCACACACCCTCACTGTGATACTCTCTGTATCACACACTCTCACTGTGATACACTCTGTATCACACACCCTCACTGTGATACTCTCTGTATCACACACTCTCACTGTGATGCTCTCTGTATCACAGACCCTGACTGTGATTCGCTCTGTATCACACACCCTCACTGTGATACTCTCTGTATCACACACCCTCACTGTGATACTATGTGTATCACACACCCTCACTGTGATACTCTCTGTATCACACATCCTCACTGTGATACTCTCTATATCACACACTCTCACTGTGATACTCTGTGTATCACACACCCTCACTGTGATTCGCTCTGTATCACACACCCTCACTGTGATACTCTCTGTATCACACACCCTCACTGTGACACTCTCTGTATCACAGACCCTTCACTGTGATTCGCTCTGTATCACAAACCCTCACTGTGATAATCTCTGTATCACACACCCTCACTGTGATACTCTCTGTATCACAGACCCTCACTGTGATTCGCTCTGTATCACACACCCTCACTGTGATACTCTGTGTATCACACACTCTCACTGTGATACTCTCTGTATTACAGACCCTCACTGTGATACTCTCTGTATCACGCACCCTCACTGTGATACTCTCTGTATCACACACTCTCACTGTGATACTCTGTGTATCACACACCCTCTCTGGGATTCGCTCTGTATCACACAGCCTCACTGTGATACTCTGTGTATCACACACCCTCACTGTGATACTCTGTGTATCACACACACTCACTGTGATACTCTCTGTATCACAGACCCTCACTGTGATACTCTCTGTATCACACACCCTCACTGTGATACTCTGTGTATCAAACACCCTCACTGCGATATTCTGTGTATCTCACACTCTCACTGTGATACTCTGTGTATCACACACCCTCACTGGGATTCGGTCTGTATCACACACCCTCACTGTGATACTCTGTGTATCACACTCTTTCACTGTGATACTCTCTGTATCAGACACCCTCACTGTGATACTCTCTGTATCACATACCCTCACTGTGGTACTCTGTATCACACACCCTCACTGTGATACTCTCTGTATCACACACTCTCACTGTGATACTCTCTGTATCACACACCCTCACTGTGATACTCTCTGTATCACACACCCTGACTGTGATACTCTGTATCACACACCCTCACTGTGATACTCTCTGTATCACACACTCTAACTGTGATACTCTCTGTGTCACACACCCTCACTGTGATACTCTCTGTATCACACACTCTCACTGTGATACTCTCTGTATCACACACCCTCACTGTGATACTCTCTGTATCACAGACCCTCACTGTGATTCGCTCTGTATCACACACCCTCACTGTGATACTCTCTGTATCACACACTCTCACTGTGATACACTCTGTATCACACACCCTCACTGTGATACTCTCTGTATCACACACTCTCACTGTGATGCTCTCTATATCACAGACCCTGACTGTGATTCGCTCTGTATCACACACCCTCACTGTGATACTCTCTGTATCACACACCCTCACTGTGATACTCTGTGTATCACACACCCTCACTGTGATTCGCTCTGTATCACACACCCTCACTGTGATACTCTCTGTATCACACACCCTCACTGTGACACTCTCTGTATCACAGACCCTCACTGTGATTCGCTCTGTATCACAAACCCTCACTGTGATAATCTCTGTATCACACACCCTCACTGTGACACTCTCTGTATCACAGACCCTCACTGTGATTCGCTCTGTATCACACACCCTCACTGTGATACTCTGTGTATCACACACTCTCACTGTGATACTCTGTGTATCACACACCCTCACTGGGATTCGCTCTGTATCACACACCCTCACTGTGATACTCTGTGTATCACACTCTTTCACTGTGATACTCTCTGTATCACACACCCTCACTGTGATACTCTCTGTATCACACACCCTCAATGTGATACTCTGTATCACACACCCTCACTGTGATACTCTCTGTATCACACACTCTCACTGTGATACTCTCTGTATCACACACCCTCACTGTGATACTCTCTGTATCACACACCCTGACTGTGATACTCTGTATCACACACCCTCACTGTGATACTCTCTGTATCACACACTCTAACTGTGATACTCTCTGTGTCACACACCCTCACTGTGATACTCTCTGTATCACACACTCTCACTGTGATACTCTCTGTATCACACACCTTCACTGTGATACTCTCTGTATCACAGACCCTCACTGTGATTCGCTCTGTATCACACACCCTCACTGTGATACTCTCTGTATCACACACTCTCACTGTGATACACGCTGTATCACACACCCTCACTGTGATACTCTCTGTATCACACACTCTCACTGTGATGCTCTCTGTATCACAGACCCTGACTGTGA
Source organism: Scyliorhinus torazame (assembly GCF_047496885.1). Classification (NCBI taxonomy): domain Eukaryota; kingdom Metazoa; phylum Chordata; class Chondrichthyes; order Carcharhiniformes; family Scyliorhinidae; genus Scyliorhinus; species Scyliorhinus torazame. The sequence goes on from NC_092723.1 coordinate 141,502,569, forward strand.
TTCGCTCTGTATCACACACCCTCACTGTGATACTCTCTGTATCACACACCCTCACTGTGATACTATGTGTATCACACACCCTCACTGTGATACTCTCTGTATCACACATCCTCACTGTGATACTCTCTATATCACACACTCTCACTGTGATACTCTGTGTATCACACACCCTCACTGTGATTCGCTCTGTATCACACACCCTCACTGTGATACTCTCTGTAACACACACCCTCACTGTGACACTCTCTGTATCACAGACGCTTCACTGTGATTCGCTCTGTATCACAAACCCTCACTGTGATAATCTCTGTATCACACACCCTCACTGTGACACTCTCTGTATCACAGACCCTCACTGTGATTCGCTCTGTATCACACACCCTCACTGTGATACTCTGTGTATCACACACTCTCACTGTGATACTCTCTGTATTACAGACCCTCACTGTGATACTCTCTGTATCACGCACCCTCACTGTGATACTCTCTGTATCACACACTCTCACTGTGATACTCTGTGTATCACACACCCTCTCTGGGATTCGCTCTGTATCACACAGCCTCACTGTGATACTCTGTGTATCACACACCCTCACTGTGATACTCTGTGTATCACACACACTCACTGTGATACTCTCTGTATCACAGACCCTCACTGTGATACTCTCTGTATCACACACCCTCACTGTGATACTCTGTGTATCAAACACCCTCACTGCGATATTCTGTGTATCTCACACTCTCACTGTGTTACTCTGTGTATCACACACCCTCACTGGGATTCGCTCTGTATCACACACCCTCACTGTGATACTCTGTGTATCACACTCTTTCACTGTGATACTCTCTGTATCAGACACCCTCACTGTGATACTCTCTGTATCACATACCCTCACTGTGGTACTCTGTATCACACACCCTCACTGTGATACTCTCTGTATCACACACTCTCACTGTGATACTCTCTGTATCACACACCCTCACTGTGATACTCTCTGTATCACACACCCTGACTGTGATACTCTGTATCACACACCCTCACTGTGATACTCTCTGTATCACACACTCTAACTGTGATACTCTCTGTGTCACACACCCTCACTGTGATACTCTCTGTATCACACACTCTCACTGTGATACTCTCTGTATCACACACCCTCACTGTGATACTCTCTGTATCACAGACCCTCACTGTGATTCGCTCTGTATCACACACCCTCACTGTGATACTCTCTGTATCACACACTCTCACTGTGATACACTCTGTATCACACACCCTCACTGTGATACTCTCTGTATCACACACTCTCACTGTGATGCTCTCTATATCACAGACCCTGACTGTGATTCGCTCTGTATCACACACCCTCACTGTGATACTCTCTGTATCACACACCCTCACTGTGATACTCTGTGTATCACACACCCTCACTGTGATTCGCTCTGTATCACACACCCTCACTGTGATACTCTCTGTATCACACACCCTCACTGTGACACTCTCTGTATCACAGACCCTCACTGTGATTCGCTCTGTATCACAAACCCTCACTGTGATAATCTCTGTATCACACACCCTCACTGTGACACTCTCTGTATCACAGACCCTCACTGTGATTCGCTCTGTATCACACACCCTCACTGTGATACTCTGTGTATCACACACTCTCAATGTGATACTCTGTGTATCACACATCCTCACTGTGATACTCTCTGTATCACACACTCTCACTGTGATACTCTCTGTATCACACACCCTCACTGTGATACTCTCTGTATCACATACCCTCACTGTGATACTCTGTGTATCACACCCCCTACTGTGATACTCTCTGTATCACAGACCCTCACTGTGATATTCTCTGTATCACGCACCCTCACTGTGATACTCTCTGTATCACACACTCTCACTGTGATACTCTGTGTATCACACACCCTCACTGTGATACTCTCTGTATCACACACTCTAACTGTGATACTCTCTGTGTCACACACCCTCACTGTGATACTCTCTGTATCACACACTCTCACTGTGATACTCTCTGTATCACACACCCTCACTGTGATACTCTCTGTATCACAGACCCTCACTGTGATTCGCTCTGTATCACACACCCTCACTGTGATACACTCTGTATCACACACTCTCACTGTGATACACTCTGTATCACACACCCTCACTGTGATACTCTCTGTATCACACACTCTCACTGTGATGCTCTCTATATCACAGACCCTGACTGTGATTCGCTCTGTATCACACACCCTCACTGTGATACTCTCTGTATCACACACCCTCACTGTGATACTCTGTGTATCACACACCCTCACTGTGATTCGCTATGTATCACACACCCTCACTGTGATACTCTCTGTATCACACACCCTCACTGTGACACTCTCTGTATCACAGACCCTCACTGTGATTCGCTCTGTATCACAAACCCTCACTGTGATAATCTCTGTATCACACACCCTCACTGTGACACTCTCTGTATCACAGACCCTCACTGTGATTCGCTCTGTATCACACACCCTCACTGTGATACTCTGTGTATCACACACTCTCAATGTGATACTCTGTGTATCACACATCCTCACTGTGATACTCTCTGTATCACACACTCTCACTGTGATACTCTCTGTATCACACACCCTCACTGTGATACTCTCTGTATCACATACCCTCACTGTGATACTCTGTGTATCACACACCCTACTGTGATACTCTCTGTATCACAGACCCTCACTGTGATATTCTCTGTATCACGCACCCTCACTGTGATACTCTCTGTATCACACACTCTCACTGTGATACTCTGTGTATCACACACCCTCTCTGGGATTCGCTCTGTATCACACACCCTCACTGTGATACTCTGTGTATCACACACCCTCACTGTGATACTCTGTGTATCACACACACTCACTGTGATACTCTCTGTATCACAGACCCTCACTGTGATACTCTCTGTATCACACACCCTCACTGTGATACTCTGTGTATCAAACACCCTCACTGCGATACTCTGTGTATCTCACACTCTCACTGTGATACTCTGTGTATCACACACCCTCACTGGGATTCGCTCTGTATCACACACCCTCACTGTGATACTCTGTGTATCACACTCTTTCACTGTGATACTCTCTGTATCACACACCCTCACTGTGATACTCTCTGTATCACACACCCTCAATGTGATACTCTGTATCACACACCCTCACTGTGATACTCTCTGTATCACACACTCTCACTGTGATACTCTCTGTATCACACACCCTCACTGTGATACTCTCTGTATCACACACCCTGACTGTGATACTCTGTATCACACACCCTCATTGTGATACTCTCTGTATCACACACTCTAACTGTGATACTCTCTGTGTCACACACCCTCACTGTGATACTCTCTGTATCACACACTCACACTGTGATACTCTCTGTATCACACACCCTCACTGTGATACTCTCTGTATCACAGACCCTCACTGTGATTCGCTCTGTATCACACACCCTAACTGTGATACTCTCTGTATCACACACTCTCACTGTGATACACTCTGTATCACACACCCTCACTGTGATACTCTCTGTATCACACACTCTCACTGTGATGCTCTCTGTATCACAGACCCTGACTGTGATTCGCTCTGTATCACACACCCTCACTGTGATACTCTCTGTATCACACACCCTCACTGTGATACTATGTGTATCACACACCCTCACTGTGATACTCTCTGTATCACACATCCTCACTGTGATACTCTCTATATCACACACTCTCACTGTGATACTCTGTGTATCACACAACCTCACTGTGATTCGCTCTGTATCACACACCCTCACTGTGATACTCTCTGTATCACACACCCTCACTGTGACACTCTCTGTATCACAGACCCTCACTGTGATTCGCTCTGTATCACAAACCCTCACTGTGATAATCTCTGTATCACACACCCTCACTGTGACACTCTCTGTATCACAGACCCTCACTGTGATTCGCTCTGTATCACACACCCTCACTGTGATACTCTGTGTATCACACACTCTCACTGTGATACTCTCTGTATTACAGACCCTCACTGTGATACTCTCAGTATCACGCACCCTCACTGTGATACTCTCTGTATCACACACTCTCACTGTGATACTTTGTGTATCACACACCCTCTCTGGGATTCGCTCTGTATCACACACCCTCACTGTGATCCTCTGTGTATCACACACCCTCGCTGTGATACTCTGTGTATCACACACACTCACTGTGATACTCTCTGTATCACAGACCCTCACTGTGATACTCTCTGTATCACACACCCTCACTGTGATACTCTGTGTATCAAACACCCTCACTGCGATACTCTGTGTATCTCACACTCTCACTGTGATACTCTGTGTATCACACACCCTCACTGTGATACTCTCTGTATCACACATCCTCACTGTGATTCGCTCTGTATCACACACCCTCACTGTGATACTCTCTGTATCACACACTCTCACTGTGATACTCTCTGTGTCACACACCCTCACTGTGATACTCTCTGCATCACACACACTCACTGTGATAATCTCTGTATCACACACCCTCACTGTGATACTCTCTGTATCACACACCCTCACTGTGATACTCTGTGTATCACACACTCTCACTGTGATACTCTCTGTATCTCACACTCTCACTGTGATACTCTCTGTATCACACATCCTCACTGTGATTCGCTCTGTATCACACACCCTCACTGTGATGCTCTGTGTATCACACACTCTCACTGTGATACTCACTGTATCACACGCCCTCACTGTGATACTCTCTGTATCACACGCCCTCACTGTGTACTCTCTGTATCACACATCCTCACTGTGATTCGCTCTGTATGACACACCCTCACTGTGATTCGCCCTGTAACACACACCCTCACTGCGATACTCTCTGTATCACACACCCTCACTGTGATATTCTGTTTCACACACCCTCACTGTGATATTCTCTGTATCACACACCCTCACTGTGATACTCTTTTTAACACACCCTCACTGTGACACTCTCTGTATCACACACCCTCACTGTGATATTCTCTGTATCACACACCCTCACAGTGATACTCTTTTTAACACACCCTCACTGTGATACTCTCTGTATCACACACCCTCACTGTGACACTCTCTGTATCACACACCCTCACTGTGATACGCTGTATCACACACCCTCACTGTGATACTCCCTGTATCACACACCCTCACTGTGATACTCTCTGTATCACACACCCTCACTGTGATATTCTCTGTATCACACACCCTCACTGTGATACTCTGTATCACACACCCTCACTGTGATACTCTCTGTATCACACACCCTCACTGTGAAGCTCTCTGTATCTCACACCCTCACTGCGATACTCTCTGTATCACACGCCCTCACTGTGATACTCTCTGTATCACACACCCTCACTGTGATACTCTCTGTATCACACACTCTCACTGTGATACTCTCAGTATCACACACCCTCACTGTGATACTCTCTGTATCACACATCCTCACTGTGATTCGCTCTGTATCACACACCCTCACTGTGATACTCTCTGTATCACTCACTCTCACTGTGATACTCTCTGTATCACACATCCTCACTGTGATTCGCTCTGTATCACACACCCTCACTGTGATACTATCTGTATCACATACTCTCACTGTGATACTTTCTGTGTCACACATCCTCACTGTGATTCGCTCTGTATCACACACCTTCACTGTGATACTCTCTGTATCACACACTCTCACTGTAATACTCTCTGTGTCACACACCATCACTGTGATACTCTCTGCATCACACACACTCACTGTGATAATCTCTGTATCACACACCCTCACTGTGATTCTCTCTGTATCACACACCCTCACTGTGATACTCTGTGTATCACACACTCTCACTGTGATACTCTCTGTATCTCACACTCTCAGTGTGATACTCTCTGTATCACACTTCCTCACTGTGATTCGCTCTGTATCACACACCCTCACTGTGATGCTCTGTGTATCACACACTCTCACTGTGATACTCACTGTATCACACGCCCTCACTGTGATACTCTCTGTATCACAGTCCCTCACTGTGTACTCTCTGTATCACACATCCTCACTGTGATTCGCTCTGTATGACACACCCTCACTGTGATTCGCCCTGTAACACACACCCTCACTGCGATACTCTCTGTATCACACACCCTCACTGTGATATTCTGTTTCACACACCCTCACTGTGATATTCTCTGTATCACACACCCTCACTGTGATACTCTTTATAACACACCCTCACTGTGATACTCTCTGTATCACACAGCCTCACTGTGACACTCTCTGTATCACACACCCTCACTGTGATATTCTCTGTATCACACACCCTCACTGTAATACTCTTTATAACACACCCTCACTGTGATACTCTCTGTATCACATACCCTCACTGTGACACTCTCTGTATCACACACCCTCACTGTGATACGCTGTATCACACACCCTCACTGTGATACTCTCTGTATCACACACCCTCACTGTGATACTCTCTGTATCACACACCCTCACTGTGATACTCTCTGTATCACACACCCTCACTGTGATACTCTGTATCACACACCCTCATTGTGATACTCTCTGTATCACACACCCTCACTGCGATACTCTCTGTATCACACACCCTCACTGTGATACTCTCTGTATCACACGCCCTCACTGTGATACTCTCTGTATCACACACCCTCACTGTGATACTCTCTGTATCACACATCCTCACTGTGATTCGCTCTGTATCACACATCCTCACTGTGATTCGTCCTGTAACACACACCCTCACTGCGATACTCTCTGTATCACACACCCTCACTGTGATACTCTCTGTATCACACACCCTCACTGCGATACGCTCTGTATCACACACCCTCACTGCGATACTCTCTGTATCACACACCCTCACTGTGATACTCTCTGTATCACACACCCTTACTGTGATACTCTCTGTATCACACACCCTCTCTGTGATACCCTCTGTATCACACACCCTCACTGTGATACTCTCTGTATCACACACCCTCACTGCGATACTCACTGTATCACACACCCTCACTGTGATACTCTCTGTATCACACGCCCTCACAGTGATACTCTGTATCACACACCCTCACTGTGATACTCTCTGTATCACACATCCTCACTGCGATACTCTCTGTATCACACACCCTCACTGTAATACTCTCTGTATCACACACCCTCACTGTGATACTCTCTGTATCACACACCCTCACTGTGACACTCTCAGTATCACACACCCTCACTGTGATACTCTCTGTATCACACACCCTCACTGCGATACTCTCTGTATCACACACCCTCACTGTGATATTCTCTGTATCACACACCCTCACTGTGATACTCTCTGTATCACACACCCTCGCTGTGATACTCTCTGTATCACACACCCGCACTGTGATACTCTGTGTATCACACATCCTCACTGCGATATTCTCTATATCACACATCCTCACTGTGATACTCTCTATATCACACACCCTCACTGTGACAATCTCTGTATCACACACCCTCACTGTGATACTCTCTGTATCACACACCCTCACTGTGATACTCTCTGTATCACACACCCTCACTGTGATACTCTGTATCACACACCCTCACTGTGATACTCTCTGTATCACACACCCTCTCTGTGATGCTCTCTGTATCACACACCCTCACTGCGATACTCACTGTATCATACGCCCTCACTGTGATGCTCTCTGTATCACACACCCTCACTGTGATACTCTCTGTATCACACACCCTTACTGTGATACTCTCTGTATCACACACCCTCACTCTGATACCCTCTGTATCACACACCCTCACTGTGATACTCTCTGTATCACACACCATCACTGTGATACTCTCTGTATCACACAACCTCACTGTGAATCGCTCTGTATCACACATACTCACTGTGATTCGCCCTGTAACACACACCCTCACTGCGATACTCTCTGTATCACACACCCTCACTGTGATACTCTCTGTATCACACGCCCTCACTGTGATACTCTCTGTATCACTCACCCTCACTGTGATACGCTGTATCACACACCCTCACTGTGATACTCTCTGTATCACACACCCTCACTGTGATACTCTCTGTATCACACACCCTCACTGTGATACTCTCTGTATCACACACCCTCACTGTGATACTCTGTATCACACACCCTCACTGTGATACTCTCTGTATCACACACCCTCACTGTGATGCTCTCTGTATCACACACCCTCACTGTGATACTCTCTGTATCACACTCCCTCACTGTGATACTCTCTGTATCACACACCCTTACTGTGATACTCTCTGTATCGAACACCCTTACTGTGACACTCTCTGTATCACACACCCTCACTGTGATACTCTCTGTATCACACACCCTCACTGTGATATTCTCTGTATCACACACCCTCACTGTGATACTCTCTGTATCACACACCCTCGCTGTGAAACTCTCTGTATCACACACCCTCACTGTGATACTCTGTGTATCACACATCCTCACTGCGATACTCTCTATATCACACATCCTGACTGTGATACTCTCTATATCACACACCCTCACTGTGACACTCTCTGTATCACACATCCTCACTGCGATACTTGCTATATCACACACCGTCACTGTGATACTCTCTATATCACTCACCCTCAGTGTGGTACTCTCTGTATCACACACCCTCACTCTGATACACTCTATATCACCCACCCTCACTGTGAAACTCTGTATCACACACCCTCACTGTGATACTCTCTATATTACACACCCTCACTGAGATACTCTGTATCACACACCCTCACTGTAATCCTCTCTGTATCACACATCCTCACTGCAATAATCTCTGTATCACACACCCTCACTGTGATACCCTCTGTATCACACATCCTCACTGCAATACTCTCTGTATCACGCACCCTCACTGTGAAACTCTCTGTATCACACACCCTCACTCCGATACTCTCTGTATCACACAACCTCACTGTGATACTCTCTGTATCACACACCCTCACTGTGATACTCTGTATCTCACACACTCACTGTGATATTCTGTATCACACACCCTCACTGTGATACTCTCTGTATCACACACCCTCACTGTGATACTCTCTGTATCACACATCCTCACTGCGATACTCTCTGTATCACACACTCTCATTATAATACTCTCTGTATCACACACCCTCACTGTGATACTCTGTGTATCACACACCCTACTGTGATACTCTCTGTATCACAGACCCTCACTGTGATATTCTCTGTATCACGCACCCTCACTGTGATACTCTCTGTATCACACACTCTCACTGTGATACTCTGTGTATCATACACCCTCTCTGGGATTCGCTCTGTATCACACACCCTCACTGTGATACTCTGTGTATCACACACCCTCACTGTGATACTCTGTGTATCACACACACTCACTGTGATACTCTCTGTATCACAGACCCTCACTGTGATACTCTCTGTATCACACACCCTCACTGTGATACTCTGTGTATCAAACACCCTCACTGCGATACTCTGTGTATCTCACACTCTCACTGTGATACTCTGTGTATCACACACCCTCACTGGGATTCGCTCTGAATCACACACCCTCACTGTGATACTCTGTGTATCACACTCTTTCACTGTGATACTCTCTGTATCACACGCCCTCACTGTGATACTCTCTGTATCACACACCCTCAATGTGATACTCTGTATCACACACCCTCACTGTGATACTCTCTGTATCACACACTCTCACTGTGATACTCTCTGTATCACACACCCTCACTGTGATACTCTCTGTATCACACACCCTGACTGTGATACTCTGTATCACACACCCTCACTGTGATACTCTCTGTATCACACACTCTAACTGTGATACTCTCTGTGTCACACACCCTCACTGTGATACTCTCTGTATCACACACTCTCACTGTGATACTCTCTGTATCACACACCCTCACTGTGATACTCTCTGTATCACAGACCCTCACTGTGATTCGCTCTGTATCACACACCCTCACTGTGATACTCTCTGTATCACACACTCTCACTGTGATACACTCTGTATCACACACCCTCACTTTGATACTCTCTGTATCACACACTCTCACTGTGATGCTCTCTGTATCACAGACCCTGACTGTGATTCGCTCTGTATCACACACCCTCACTGTGATACTCTCTGTATCACACACCCTCACTGTGATACTATGTGTATCACACACCCTCACTGTGATACTCTCTGTATCACACATCCTCACTGTGATACTCTCTATATCACACACTCTCACTGTGATACTCTGTGTATCACACACCCTCACTGTGATTCGCTCTGTATCACACACCCTCACTGTGATACTCTCTGTATCGCACACCCTCACTGTGACACTCTCTGTATCACAGACCCTTCACTGTGATTCGCTCTGTATCACAAACCCTCACTGTGATAATCTCTGTATCACACACCCTCACTGTGACACTCTCTGTATCACAGACCCTCACTGTGATTCGCTCTGTATCACACACCCTCACTGTGATACTCTGTGTATCACACACTCTCACTGTGATACTCTCTGTATTACAGACCCTCACTGTGATACTCTCTGTATCACGCACCCTCACTGTGATACTCTCTGTATCACACACTCTCACTGTGATACTCTGTGTATCACACACCCTCTCTGGGATTCGCTCTGTATCACACACCCTCACTGTGATACTCTGTGTATCACACACCCTCACTGTGATACTCTGTGTATCACACACACTCACTGTGATACTCTATGTATCACAGACCCTCACTGTGATACTCTCTGTATCACACACCCTCACTGTGATACTCTGTGTATCAAACACCCTCACTGCGATACTCTGTGTATCTCACACTCTCACTGTGATACTCTGTGTATCACACACCCTCACTGGGATTCGCTCTGTATCACACACCCTCACTGTGATACTCTGTGTATCACACTCTTTCACTGTGATACTCTCTGTATCACACACCCTCACTGTGATACTCTGTATCACACACCCTCACTGTGATACTCTCTGTATCACACACTCTCACTGTGATACTCTCTGTATCACACACCCTCACTGTGATACTCTCTGTATCACACACCCTGACTGTGATACTCTGTATCACACACCCTCACTGTGATACTCTCTGTATCACACACTCTAACTGTGATACTCTCTGTGTCACACACCCTCACTGTGATACTCTCTGTATCACACACTCTCACTGTGATACTCTCTGTATCACACACCCTCACTGTGATACTCTCTGTATCACACACTCTCACTGTGATGCTCTCTATATCACAGACCCTGACTGTGATTCGCTCTGTATCACACACCCTCACTGTGATACTCTCTGTATCACACACCCTCACTGTGATACTCTGTGTATCACACACCCTCACTGTGATTCGCTCTGTATCACACACCCTCACTGTGATACTCTCTGTATCACACACCCTCACTGTGACACTCTCTGTATCACAGACCCTCACTGTGATTCGCTCTGTATCACAAACCCTCACTGTGATAATCTCTGTATCACACACCCTCACTGTCACACTCTCTGTATCACAGACCCTCACTGTGATTCGCTCTGTATCACACACCCTCACTGTGATACTCAGTGTATCACACATCCTCACTGTGATACTCTCTGTATCACACACTCTCACTGTGATACTCTCTGTATCACACACCCTCACTGTGATACTCTCTGTATCACACACCCTCACTGTGATACTCTGTATCACACACCCTCACTGTGATACTCTCTGCATCACACACTCTCACTGTGATACTCTCTGTATCACACACCCTCACTGTGATTCTCTCTGTATCACGCATCCTCACTGCGATACTCTCTGTATCACACACTCTCATTATAATACTCTCTGTATCACACACCCTCACTGTGATACTCTGTGTATCACACACCCTACTGTGATACTCTCTGTATCACAGACCCTCACTGTGATATTCTCTGTATCACGCACCCTCACTGTGATACTCTCTGTATCACACACTCTCACTGTGATACTCTGTGTATCACACACCCTCTCTGGGATTCGCTCTGTATCACACACCCTCACTGTGATACTCTGTGTATCACACACCCTCACTGTGATACTCTGTGTATCACACACACTCACTGTGATACTCTCTGTATCACAGACCCTCACTGTGATACTCTCTGTATCACACACCCTCACTGTGATACTCTGTGTATCAAACACCCTCACTGCGATACTCTGTGTATCTCACACTCTCACTGTGATACTCTGTGTATCACACACCCTCACTGGGATTCGCTCTGTATCACACACCCTCACTGTGATACTCTGTGTATCACACTCTTTCACTGTGATACTCTCTGTATCACACACCCTCACTGTGATACTCTCTGTATCACACACCCTCAATGTGATACTCTGTATCACACACCCTCACTGTGATACTCTCTGTAGCACACACTCTCACTGTGATACTCTCTGTATCACACACCCTCACTGTGATACTCTCTGTATCACACACCCTGACTGTGATACTCTGTATCACACACCCTCACTGTGATACTCTCTGTATCACACACTCTAACTGTGATACTCTCTGTGTCACACACCCTCACTGTGATACTCTCTGTATCACACACTCTCACTGTGATACTCTCTGTATCACACACCCTCACTGTGATACTCTCTGTATCACAGACCCTCACTGTGATTCGCTCTGTATCACACACCCTCACTGTGATACTCTCTGTATCACACACCCTCACTGTGATACTCTCTGTATCACGCATCCTCACTGCGATACTCTCTGTATCACACACTCTCATTATAATACTCTCTGTATCACACACCCTCACTGTGATACTCTGTGTATCACACACCCTACTGTGATACTCTCTGTATCACAGACCCTCACTGTGATATTCTCTGTATCACGCACCCTCACTGTGATACTCTCTGTATCACACACTCTCACTGTGATACTCTGTGTATCACACACCCTCTCTGGGATTCGCTCTGTATCACACACCCTCACTGTGATACTCTGTGTATCACACACCCTCACTGTGATACTCTGTGTATCACACACACTCACTGTGATACTCTCTGTATCACAGACCCTCACTGTGATACTCTCTGTATCACACACCCTCACTGTGATACTCTGTGTATCAAACACCCTCACTGCGATACTCTGTGTATCTCACACTCTCACTGTGATACTCTGTGTATCACACACCCTCACTGGGATTCGCTCTGTATCACACACCCTCACTGTGATACTCTGTGTATCACACTCTTTCACTGTGATACTCTCTGTATCACACACCCTCACTGTGATACTCTCTGTATCACACACCCTCAATGTGATACTCTGTATCACACACCCTCACTGTGATACTCTCTGTAGCACACACTCTCACTGTGATACTCTCTGTATCACACACCCTCACTGTGATACTCTCTGTATCACACACCCTGACTGTGATACTCTGTATCACACACCCTCACTGTGATACTCTCTGTATCACACACTCTAACTGTGATACTCTCTGTGTCACACACCCTCACTGTGATACTCTCTGTATCACACACTCTCACTGTGATACTCTCTGTATCACACACCCTCACTGTGATACTCTCTGTATCACAGACCCTCACTGTGATTCGCTCTGTATCACACACCCTCACTGTGATACTCTCTGTATCACACACTCTCACTGTGATACACTCTGTATCACACACCCTCACTGTGATACTCTCTGTATCACACACTCTCACTGTGATGCTCTCTGTATCACAGACCCTGACTGTGATTCGCTCTGTATCACACACCCTCACTGTGATACTCTCTGTATCACACACCCTCACTGTGATACTATGTGTATCACACACCCTCACTGTGATACTCTCTGTATCACACACCCTCACTGGGATTCGCTCTGTATCACACACCCTCACTGTGATACTCTGTGTATCACACTCTTTCACTGTGATACTCTCTGTATCACACACCCTCACTGTGATACTCTGTATCACACACCCTCACTGTGATACTCTCTGTATCACACACTCTCACTGTGATACTCTCTGTATCACACACCCTCACTGTGATACTCTCTGTATCACACACCCTGACTGTGATACTCTGTATCACACACCCTCACTGTGATACTCTCTGTATCACACACTCTAACTGTGATACTCTCTGTGTCACACACCCTCACTGTGATACTCTCTGTATCACACACTCTCACTGTGATACTCTCTGTATCACACACCCTCACTGTGATACTCTCTGTATCACACACTCTCACTGTGATGCTCTCTATATCACAGACCCTGACTGTGATTCGCTCTGTATCACACACCCTCACTGTGATACTCTCTGTATCACACACCCTCACTGTGATACTCTGTGTATCACACACCCTCACTGTGATTCGCTCTGTATCACACACCCTCACTGTGATACTCTCTGTATCACACACCCTCACTGTGACACTCTCTGTATCACAGACCCTCACTGTGATTCGCTCTGTATCACAAACCCTCACTGTGATAATCTCTGTATCACACACCCTCACTGTGACACTCTCTGTATCACAGACCCTCACTGTGACACTCTCTGTATCACAGACCCTCACTGTGATTCGCTCTGTATCACAAACCCTCACTGTGATAATCTCTGTATCACACACCCTCACTGTGACACTCTCTGTATCACAGACCCTCACTGTGATTCGCTCTGTATCACACACCCTCACTGTGATACTCAGTGTATCACACATCCTCACTGTGATACTCTCTGTATCACACACTCTCACTGTGATACTCTCTGTATCACACACCCTCACTGTGATACTCTCTGTATCACACACCCTCACTGTGATACTCTGTATCACACACCCTCACTGTGATACTCTCTGCATCACACACTCTCACTGTGATACTCTCTGTATCACACACCCTCACTGTGAAACTCTCTGTATCACGCATCCTCACTGCGATACTCTCTGTATCACACACTCTCATTATAATACTCTCTGTATCACACACCCTCACTGTGATACTCTGTGTATCACACACCCTACTGTGATACTCTCTGTATCACAGACCCTCACTGTGATATTCTCTGTATCACGCACCCTCACTGTGATACTCTCTGTATCACACACTCTCACTGTGATACTCTGTGTATCACACACCCTCTCTGGGATTCGCTCTGTATCACACACCCTCACTGTGATACTCTGTGTATCACACACCCTCACTGTGATACTCTGTGTATCACACACACTCACTGTGATACTCTCTGTATCACAGACCCTCACTGTGATACTCTCTGTATCACACACCCTCACTGTGATACTCTGTGTATCAAACACCCTCACTGCGATACTCTGTGTATCTCACATTCTCACTGTGATACTCTGTGTATCACACACCCTCACTGGGATTCGCTCTGTATCACACACCCTCACTGTGATACTCTGTGTATCACACTCTTTCACTGTGATACTCTCTGTATCACACACCCTCACTGTGATACTCTCTGTATCACACACCCTCAATGTGATACTCTGTATCACACACCCTCACTGTGATACTCTCTGTAGCACACACTCTCACTGTGATACTCTCTGTATCACACACCCTCACTGTGATACTCTCTGTATCACACACCCTGACTGTGATACTCTGTATCACACACCCTCACTGTGATACTCTCTGTATCACACACTCTAACTGTGATACTCTCTGTGTCACACACCCTCACTGTGATACTCTCTGTATCACACACTCTCACTGTGATACTCTCTGTATCACACACCCTCACTGTGATACTCTCTGTATCACAGACCCTCACTGTGATTCGCTCTGTATCACACACCCTCACTGTGATACTCTCTGTATCACACACTCTCACTGTGATACACTCTGTATCACACACCCTCACTGTGATACTCTCTGTATCACACACTCTCACTGTGATGCTCTCTGTATCACAGACCCTAACTGTGATTCGCTCTGTATCACACACCCTCACTGTGATACTCTCTGTATCACACACCCTCACTGTGATACTATGTGTATCACACACCCTCACTGTGATACTCTCTGTATCACACATCCTCACTGTGATACTCTCTATATCACACACTCTCACTGTGATACTCTGTGTATCACACACCCTCACTGTGATTCGCTCTGTATCACACACCCTCACTGTGATACTCTCTGTATCACACACCCTCACTGTGACACTCTCTGTATCACAGACCCTCTTCTGTGATTCGCTCTGTATCACAAACCCTCACTGTGATAATCTCTGTATCACACACCCTCACTGTGACACTCTCTGTATCACAGACCCTCACTGTGATTCGCTCTGTATCACACACCCTCACTGTGATACTCTGTGTATCACACACTCTCACTGTGATACTCTCTGTATTACAGACCCTCACTGTGATACTCTCTGTATCACGCACCCTCACTGTGATACTCTCTGTATCACACACTCTCACTGTGATACTCTGTGTATCACACACCCTCTCTGGGATTCGCTCTGTATCACACACCCTCACTGTGATACTCTGTGTATCACACACCCTCACTGTGATACTCTGTGTATCACACAAACTCACTGTGATACTCTCTGTATCACACACCCTCACTGTGATACTCTCTGTAGCACACACTCTCACTGTGATACTCTCTGTATCACACACCCTCACTGTGATACTCTCTGTATCACACACCCTGACTGTGATACTCTGTATCACACACCCTCACTGTGATACTCTCTGTATCACACACTCTAACTGTGATACTCTCTGTGTCACACACCCTCACTGTGATACTCTCTGTATCACACACTCTCACTGTGATACTCTCTGTATCACACACCCTCACTGTGATACTCTCTGTATCACAGACCCTCACTGTGATTCGCTCTGTATCACACACCCTCACTGTGATACTCTCTGATTCACACACTCTCACTGTGATACACTCTGTATCACACACCCTCACTGTGATACTCTCTGTATCACACACTCTCACTGTGATGCTCTCTGTATCACAGACCCTGACTGTGATTCGCTCTGTATCACACACCCTCACTGTGATACTCTCTGTATCACACACCCTCACTGTGATACTATGTGTATCACACACCCTCACTGTGATACTCTCTGTATCACACATCCTCACTGTGATACTCTCTATATCACACACTCTCACTGTGATACTCTGTGTATCACACACCCTCACTGTGATTCGCTCTGTATCACACACCCTCACTGTGATACTCTCTGTATCACACACCCTCACTGTGACACTCTCTGTATCACAGACCCTCTTCTGTGATTCGCTCTGTATCACAAACCCTCACTGTGATAATCTCTGTATCACACACCCTCACTGTCACACTCTCTGTATCACAGACCCTCACTGTGATTCGCTCTGTATCACACACCCTCACTGTGATACTCTGTGTATCACACACTCTCACTGTGATACTCTCTGTATTACAGACCCTCACTGTGATACTCTCTGTATCACGCACCCTCACTGTGATACTCTCTGTATCACACACTCTCACTGTGATACTCTGTGTATCACACACCCTCTCTGGGATTCGCTCTGTATCACACACCCTCACTGTGATACTCTGTGTATCACACACCCTCACTGTGATACTCTGTGTATCACACACACTCACTGTGATACTCTCTGTATCACAGACCCTCACTGTGATACTCTCTGTATCACACACCCTCACTGTGATACTCTGTGTATCAAACACCCTCACTGCGATACTCTGTGTATCTCACACTCTCACTGTGATACTCTGTGTATCACACACCCTCACTGGGATTCGCTCTGTATCACACACCCTCACTGTGATACTCTGTGTATCACACTCTTTCACTGTGATACTCTCTGTATCACACACCCTCACTGTGATACTCTCTGTATCACAGACCCTCACTGTGATTCGCTCTGTATCACACACCCTCACTGTGATACTCTCTGTATCACACACTCTCACTGTGATACACTCTGTATCACACACCCTCACTGTGATACTCTCTGTATCACACACTCTCACTGTGATGCTCTCTATATCACAGACCCTGACTGTGATTCGCTCTGTATCACACACCCTCACTGTGATACTCTCTGTATCACACACCCTCACTGTGATACTCTCTGTATCACGCACCCTCACTGTGACACTCTCTGTATCACAGACCCTCACTGTGATTCGCTCTGTATCACAAACCCTCACTGTGATAATCTCTGTATCACACACCCTCACTGTGACACTCTCTGTATCACAGACCCTCACTGTGATTCGCTCTGTATCACACACCCTCACTGTGATACTCTGTGTATCACACACTCTCACTGTGATACTCTGTGTATCACACATCCTCACTGTGATACTCTCTGTATCACACACTCTCACTGTGATACTCTCTGTATCACACACCCTCACTGTGATACTCTCTGTATCACACACCCTCACTGTGATACTCTGTATCACACACCCTCACTGTGATACTCTCTGCATCACACACTCTCACTGTGATACTCTCTGTATCACACACCCCCACTGTGATACTCTCTGTATCACGCATCCTCACTGCGATACTCTCTGTATCACACACTCTCATTATAATACTCTCTGTATCACACACCCTCACTGTGATACTCTGTGTATCACACACCCTACTGTGATACTCTCTGTATCACAGACCCTCACTGTGATATTCTCTGTATCACGCACCCTCACTGTGATACTCTCTGTATCACACACTCTCACTGTGATACTCTGTGTATCACACACCCTCTCTGGGATTCGCTCTGTATCACACACCCTCACTGTGATACTCTGTATCACACACCCTCACTGTGATACTCTCTGCATCACACACTCTCACTGTGATACTCTCTGTATCACACACCCTCACTGTGATACTCTCTGTATCACACACTCTCACTGTGATACTCTCTGTATCACACACCCTCACTGTGATACTCTCTGTATCAAAGACCCTCACTGTGATTCGCTCTGTATCACACACCCTCACTGTGATACTCTCTGTATCACACACTCTCACTGTGATACTCTCTGAATCACACACCCTCACTGTGATACTCTCTGTATCACACACTCTCACTGTGATACTCTCTGTATCACAGACCCTCACTGTGATTTGCTCTGTATCACACACCCTCACTGTGATACTCTCTGTATCACACACCCTCACTGTGATACTATGTGTATCACACACCCTCACTGTGATACTCTCAGTATCACACAACCTCACTGTGATACTCTCTATATCACACACTCTCACTGTGATTCACTCTGTATCACACACCCTCACTGTGATACTCTCTGTATGACACACCCTCACTGTGACACTCTCTGTATCACAGACCCTCACTGTGATTAGCTCTGTATCACACACCCTCACTGTGATACTCTCTGTATCACACACCCTCACTGTGACACTCTCTGTATCACACACCCTCACTGTGACACTCTCTGTATCACAGACCCTCACTGTGATTCGCTCTGTATCACACACCCTCACTGTGATACTCTGTGTATCACACACTCTCACTGTGATACTCTGTGTATCACACATCCTCACTGGGATACTCTCTGTATCACACACCCTCACTGTGATACTCTCTGTATCACACACCTTCACTGTCATACTCTCTGTATCACACATCCTCACTGTGATTCTCCCTGTATCACACACCCTCACTGTGATACTCTGTGTATCACACACCCGCACTGTGATACTCTGTGTATCACACACCCTCACTGTGATTCTCATTGTATCACACACCCTCACTGTGATTCTCTCTGTATCACAGACCCTCACTGTGATACTCTGTGTATCACACACTCTCACTGTGATTCGCTCTGTATCACACACCCTCACTGTGATACTCTGTGTATCACACTCTTTCACTGTGATACTCTCTGTATCACACACCCTCACTGTGATACTCTGTGTATCACACACCCGCACTGTGATACTCTGTGTATCACACACCCTCACTGTGATTCTCATTGTATCACACACCCTCACTGTGATTCTCTCTGTATCACAGACCCTCACTGTGATACTCTGTGTATCACACACTCTCACTGTGATTCGCTCTGTATCACACACCCTCACTGTGATACTCTGTGTATCACACTCTTTCACTGTGATACTCTCTGTATCACACACGCTCACTGTGATACTCTGTATCACACACCCTCACTGTGATACTCTCTGTATCACACACTCTCACTGTGATACTCTCTGTATCACACACCCTCACTGTGATACTCTCTGTATCACACACCCTCACTGTGATACTCTCTGTATCACACACTCTAACTGTGATACTCTCTGTGTCACACACCCTCACTGTGATACTCTCTGTATCACACACTCTCACTGTGATACTCTCTGTATCACACACCCTCACTGTGATACTCTCTGTATCACAGACCCTCACTGTGATTCGCTCTGTATCACACACCCTCACTGTGATACTCTCTGTATCACACACTCTCACTGTGATACACTCTGTATCACACACCCTCACTGTGATACTCTCTGTATCACACACTCTCACTGTGATGCTCTCTATATCACAGACCCTGACTGTGATTCGCTCTGTATCACACACCCTCACTGTGATACTCTCTGTATCACACACCCTCACTGTGATACTCTCTGTATCACGCACCCTCACTGTGACACTCTCTGTATCACAGACCCTCACTGTGATTCGCTCTGTATCACAAACCCTCACTGTGATAATCTCTGTATCACACACCCTCACTGTGACACTCTCTGTATCACAGACCCTCACTGTGATTCGCTCTGTATCACACACCCTCACTGTGATACTCTGTGTATCACACACTCTCACTGTGATACTCTGTGTATCACACATCCTCACTGTGATACTCTCTGTATCACACACTCTCACTGTGATACTCTCTGTATCACACACCCTCACTGTGATACTCTCTGTATCACACACCCTCACTGTGATACTCTGTATCACACACCCTCACTGTGATACTCTCTGCATCACACACTCTCACTGTGATACTCTCTGTATCACACACCCTCACTGTGATACTCTCTGTATCACGCATCCTCACTGCGATACTCTCTGTATCACACACTCTCATTATAATACTCTCTGTATCACACACCCTCACTGTGATACTCTGTGTATCACACACCCTACTGTGATACTCTCTGTATCACAGACCCTCACTGTGATATTCTCTGTATCACGCACCCTCACTGTGATACTCTCTGTATCACACACTCTCACTGTGATACTCTGTGTATCACACACCCTCTCTGGGATTCGCTCTGTATCACACACCCTCACTGTGATACTCTGTATCACACACCCTCACTGTGATACTCTCTGCATCACACACTCTCACTGTGATACTCTCTGTATCACACACCCTCACTGTGATACTCTCTGTATCACACACTCTCACTGTGATACTCTCTGTATCACACACCCTCACTGTGATACTCTCTGTATCAAAGACCCTCACTGTGATTCGCTCTGTATCACACACCCTCACTGTGATACTCTCTGTATCACACACTCTCACTGTGATACTCTCTGAATCACACACCCTCACTGTGATACTCTCTGTATCACACACTCTCACTGTGATACTCTCTGTATCACAGACCCTCACTGTGATTTGCTCTGTATCACACAGCCTCACTGTGATACTCTCTGTATCACACACCCTCACTGTGATACTATGTGTATCACACACCCTCACTGTGATACTCTCAGTATCACACAACCTCACTGTGATACTCTCTATATCACACACTCTCACTGTGATTCACTCTGTATCACACACCCTCACTGTGATACTCTCTGTATGACACACCCTCACTGTGACACTCTCTGTATCACAGACCCTCACTGTGATTAGCTCTGTATCACACACCCTCACTGTGATACTCTCTGTATCACACACCCTCACTGTGACACTCTCTGTATCACACACCCTCACTGTGACACTCTCTGTATCACAGACCCTCACTGTGATTCGCTCTGTATCACACACCCTCACTGTGATACTCTGTGTATCACACACTCTCACTGTGATACTCTGTGTATCACACATCCTCACTGGGATACTCTCTGTATCACACACCCTCACTGTGATACTCTCTGTATCACACACCCTCACTGTGATACTCTCTGTATCACACATCCTCACTGTGATTCTCCCTGTATCACACACCCTCACTGTGATACTCTGTGTATCACACACCCGCACTGTGATACTCTGTGTATCACACACCCTCACTGTGATTCTCATTGTATCACACACCCTCACTGTGATTCTCTCTGTATCACAGACCCTCACTGTGATACTCTGTGTATCACACACTCTCACTGTGATTCGCTCTGTATCACACACCCTCACTGTGATACTCTGTGTATCACACTCTTTCACTGTGATACTCTCTGTATCACACACCCTCACTGTGATACTCTGTATCACACACCCTCACTGTGATACTCTCTGTATCACACACTCTCACTGTGATACTCTCTGTATCACACACCCTCACTGTGATACTCTCTGTATCAGACACCCTGACTGTGATACTCTGTATCACACACCCTCACTGTGATACTCTCTGTATCACACACTCTAACTGTGATACTCTCTGTGTCACACACCCTCACTGTGATACTCTCTGTATCACAGACCCTCACTGTGATTCGCTCTGTATCACACACCCTCACTGTGATACTCTCTGTATCACACACTCTCACTGTGATGCTCTCTATATCACAGACCCTGACTGTGATTCGCTCTGTATCACACACCCTCACTGTGATACTCTCTGTATCACACACCCTCACTGTGATACTCTGTGTATCACACACCCTCACTGTGATTCGCTCTGTATCACACACCCTCACTGTGATACTCTCTGTATCACACACCCTCACTGTGACACTCTCTGTATCACAGACCCTCACTGTGATTCGCTCTGTATCACAAACCCTCACTGTGATAATCTCTGTATCACACACCCTCACTGTGACACTCTCTGTATCACAGACCCTCACTGTGATTCGCTCTGTATCACACACCCTCACTGTGATACTCTGTGTATCACACACTCTCACTGTGATACTCTGTGTATCACACATCCTCACTGTGATACTCTCTGTATCACACACTCTCACTGTGATACTCTCTGTATCACACACCCTCACTGTGATACTCTCTGTATCACACACCCTCACTGTGATACTCTGTATCACACACCCCCACTGTGATACTCTCTGCATCACACACTCTCACTGTGATACTCTCTGTATCACACACCCTCACTGTGATACTCTCTGTATCACGCATCCTCACTGCGATACTCTCTGTATCACACACTCTCATTATAATACTCTCTGTATCACACACCCTCACTGTGATACTCTGTGTATCACACACCCTACTGTGATACTCTCTGTATCACAGACCCTCACTGTGATATTCTCTGTATCACGCACCCTCACTGTGATACTCTCTGTATCACACACTCTCACTGTGATACTCTCTGTATCACACACCCTCACTGTGATACTCTCTGTATCAAAGACCCTCACTGTGATTCGCTCTGTATCACACACCCTCACTGTGATACTCTCTGTATCACACACTCTCACTGTGATACTCTCTGAATCACACACCCTCACTGTGATACTCTCTGTATCACACACTCTCACTGTGATACTCTCTGTATCACAGACCCTCACTGTGATTTGCTCTGTATCACACACCCTCACTGTGATACTCTCTGTATCACACACCCTCACTGTG
The DNA here is from genome assembly GCF_047496885.1 of Scyliorhinus torazame. Taxonomy (NCBI): domain Eukaryota; kingdom Metazoa; phylum Chordata; class Chondrichthyes; order Carcharhiniformes; family Scyliorhinidae; genus Scyliorhinus; species Scyliorhinus torazame. Next base: position 141,526,621 of record NC_092723.1, read on the forward strand.
ATACTATGTGTATCACACACCCTCACTGTGATACTCTCAGTATCACACAACCTCACTGTGATACTCTCTATGCCACACACTCTCACTGTGATTCACTCTGTATCACACACCCTCACTGTGATACTCTCTGTATCACACACCCTCACTGTGACACTCTCTGTATCACAGACCCTCACTGTGATTAGCTCTGTATCACACACCCTCACTGTGATACTCTCTGTATCACACACCCTCACTGTGACACTCTCTGTATCACACACCCTCACTGTGACACTCTCTGTATCACACACCCTCACTGTGATACTCTGTGTATCACACACTCTCACTGTGATACTCTGTGTATCACACATCCTCACTGGGATACTCTCTGTATCACACACCCTCACTGTGATACTCTCTGTATCACACACCCTCACTGTGATACTCTCTGTATCACACACCCTCACTGTGATTCTCCCTGTATCACACACCCTCACTGTGATACTCTGTGTATCACACACCCGCACTGTGATACTCTGTGTATCACACACCCTCACTGTGATTCTCATTGTATCACACACCCTCACTGTGATTCTCTCTGTATCACAGACCCTCACTGTGATACTCTGTGTATCACACACTCTCACTGTGATTCGCTCTGTATCACACACCCTCACTGTGATACTCTGTGTATGACACTCTTTCACTGTGATACTCTCTGTATCACACACCCTCACTGTGATACTCTGTATCACACACCCTCACTGTGATACTCTCTGTATCACACACTCTCACTGTGATACTCACTGTATCACACACCCTCACTGTGATACTCTCTGTATCACACACCCTGACTGTGATACTCTGTATCACACACCCTCACTGTGATACTCTCTGTATCACACACTCTAACTGTGATACTCTCTGTGTCACACACCCTCACTGTGATACTCTCTGTATCACACACTCTCACTGTGATACTCTCTGTATCACACACCCTCACTGTGATACTCTCTGTATCACAGACCCTCAATGTGATTCGCTCTGTATCACACACCCTCACTGTGATACTCTCTGTATCACACACTCTCACTGTGATACACTCTGTATCACACACCCTCACTGTGATACTCTCTGTATCACACACTCTCACTGTGATGGTCTCTATATCACAGACCCTGACTGTGATTCGCTCTGTATCACACACCCTCACTGTGATACTCTCTGTATCACACACCCTCACTGTGATACTCTGTGTATCACACACCCTCACTGTGATTCGCTCTGTATCACACACCCTCACTGTGATACTCTCTGTATCACACACCCTCACTGTGACACTCTCTGTATCACAGACCCTCACTGTGATTCGCTCTGTATCACAAACCCTCACTGTGATAATCTCTGTATCACACACCCTCACTGTGACACTCTCTGTATCACAGACCCTCACTGTGATTCGCTCTGTATCACACACCCTCACTGTGATACTCTGTGTATCACACACTCTCACTGTGATACTCTGTGTATCACACATCCTCACTGTGATACTCTCTGTATCACACACTCTCACTGTGATACTCTCTGTATCACACACCCTCACTGTGATACTCTCTGTATCACACACCCTCACTGTGATACTCTGTATCACACACCCTCACTGTGATACTCTCTGCATCACACACTCTCACTGTGATACTCTCTGTATCACACACCCTCACTGTGATACTCTCTGTATCACGCATCCTCACTGCGATACTCTCTGTATCACACACTCTCATTATAATACTCTCTGTATCACACACCCTCACTGTAATACTCTGTGTATCACACACCCTACTGTGATACTCTCTGTATCACAGACCCTCACTGTGATATTCTCTGTATCACGCACCCTCACTGTGATACTCTCTGTATCACACACTCTCACTGTGATACTCTGTGTATCACACACCCTCTCTGTGATACTCTCTGTATCACAGACCCTCACTGTGATACTCTCTGTATCACACACCCTCACTGTGATACTCTGTGTATCAAACACCCTCACTGCGATACTCTGTGTATCTCACACTCTCACTGTGATACTCTGTGTATCACACACCCTCACTGGGATTCGCTCTGTATCACACACCCTCACTGTGATACTCTGTGTATCACACTCTTTCACTGTGATACTCTCTGTATCACACACCCTCACTTTGATACTCTCTGTATCACACACCCTCAATGTGATAATCTGTATCACACACCCTCACTGTGATACTCTCTGTATCACACACTCTCACTGTGATACTCTCTGTATCACACACCCTCACTGTGATACTCTCTGTATCACACACCCTGACTGTGATACTCTGTATCACACACCCTCACTGTGATACTCTCTGTATCACACACTCTAACTGTGATACTCTCTGTGTCACACACCCTCACTGTGATACTCTCTGTATCACACACTCTCACTGTGATACTCTCTGTATCACACACCCTCACTGTGATACTCTCTGTATCACAGACCCTCACTGTGATTCGCTCTGTATCACACACCCTCACTGTGATACTCTCTGTATCACACACTCTCACTGTGATACACTCTGTATCACACACCCTCACTGTGATACTCTCTGTATCACACACTCTCACTGTGATGCTCTCTGTATCACAGACCCTGACTGTGATTCGCTCTGTATCACACACCCTCACTGTGATACTCTCTGTATCACACACCCTCACTGTGATACTATGTGTATCACACACCCTCACTGTGATACTCTCTGTATCACACATCCTCACTGTGATACTCTCTATATCACACACTCTCACTGTGATACTCTGTGTATCACACACCCTCACTGTGATTCGCTCTGTATCACACACCCTCACTGTGATACTCTCTGTATCACACACCCTCACTGTGACACTCTCTGTATCACAGACCCTCACTGTGATTCGCTCTGTATCACAAACCCTCACTGTGATAATCTCTGTATCACACACCCTCACTGTGACACTCTCTGTATCACAGACCCTCACTGTGATTCGCTCTGTATCACACACCCTCACTGTGATACTCTGTGTATCACACACTCTCACTGTGATACTCTCTGTATTACAGACCCTCACTGTGATACTCTCTGTATCACGCACCCTCACTGTGATACTCTCTGTATCACACACTCTCACTGTGATACTCTGTGTATCACACACCCTCTCTGGGATTCGCTCTGTATCACACACCCTCACTGTGATACTCTGTGTATCACACACCCTCACTGTGATACTCTGTGTATCACACACCCTCACTGTGATACTCTCTGTATCACAGACCCTCACTGTGATACTCTCTGTATCACACACCCTCACTGTGATACTCTGTGTATCAAACACCCTCACTGCGATACTCTGTGTATCTCACACTCTCACTGTGATACTCTGTGTATCACACACCCTCACTGGGATTCGCTCTGTAACACACACCCTCACTGTGATACTCTGTGTATCACACTCTTTCACTGTGATACTCTCTGTAACACACACCCTCACTGTGATACTCTCTGTATCACACACCCTCACTGTGATACTCTGTATCACACACCCTCACTGTGATACTCTCTGTATCACACACTCTCACTGTGATACTCTCTGTATCACACACCCTCACTGTGATACTCTCTGTATCACACACCCTGACTGTGATACTCTGTATCACACACCCTCACTGTGATACTCTCTGTATCACACACTCTAACTGTGATACTCTCTGTGTCACACACCCTCACTGTGATACTCTCTGTATCACACACTCTCACTGTGATACTCTCTGTATCACACACCCTCACTGTGATACTCTCTGGATCACAGACCGTCACTGTGATTCGCTCTGTATCACACACCCTCACTGTGATACTCTCTGTATCACACACTCTCACTGTGATACACTCTGTATCACACACCCTCACTGTGATACTCTCTGTATCACACACTCTCACTGTGATGCTCTCTATATCACAGACCCTGACTGTGATTCGCTCTGTATCACACACCCTCACTGTGATACTCTCTGTATCACACACCCTCACTGTGATACTCTGTGTATCACACACCCTCACTGTGATACTCTCTGTATCAAAGACCCTCACTGTGATTCGCTCTGTATCACACACCCTCACTGTGATACTCTCTGTATCACACACTCTCACTGTGATACCCTCTGAATCACACACCCTCACTGTGATACTCTCTGTATCACACACTCTCACTGTGATACTCTCTGTATCACAGACCCTCACTGTGATTTGCTCTGTATCACACACCCTCACTGTGATACTCTCTGTATCACACACCCTCACTGTGATACTATGTGTATCACACACCCTCACTGTGATACTCTCAGTATCACACAACCTCACTGTGATACTCTCTATATCACACACTCTCACTGTGATTCTCTGTGTATCACACACCCTCACTGTGATTGACTCTGTATCACACACCCTCACTGTGATACTCTCTGTATCACACACCCTCACTGTGACACTCTCTGTATCACAGACCCTCACTGTGATTAGCTCTGTATCACACACCCTCACTGTGATACTCTCTGTATCACACACCCTCACTGTGACACTCTCTGTATCACACACCCTCACTGTGACACTCTCTGTATCACAGACCCTCACTGTGATTCGCTCTGTATCACACACCCTCACTGTGATACTCTGTGTATCACACACTCTCACTGTGATACTCTGTGTATCACACATCCTCACTGGGATACTCTCTGTATCACACACCCTCACTGTGATACTCTCTGTATCACACACCCTCACTGTGATACTCTCTGTATCACACATCCTCACTGTGATTCTCCCTGTGTCACACACCCTCACTGTGATACTCTGTGTATCACACACCCGCACTGTGATACTCTGTGTATCACACACCCTCACTGTGATTCTCATTGTATCACACACCCTCACTGTGATTCTCTCTGTATCACGCACCCTCACTGTGATACTCTCTGTATCACACACTCTCACTGTGATACTCTGTGTATCACACACCCTCTCTGTGATACTCTCTGTATCACAGACCCTCACTGTGATACTCTCTGTATCACACACCCTCACTGTGATACTCTGTGTATCAAACACCCTCACTGCGATACTCTGTGTATCTCACACTCTCACTGTGATACTCTGTGTATCACACACCCTCACTGGGATTCGCTCTGTATCACACACCCTCACTGTGATACTCTGTGTATCACACTCTTTCACTGTGATACTCTCTGTATCACACACCCTCACTGTGATACTCTCTGTATCACACACCCTCAATGTGATACTCTGTATCACACACCCTCACTGTGATACTCTCTGTATCACACACTCTCACTGTGATACTCTCTGTATCACACACCCTCACTGTGATACTCTCTGTATCACACACCCTGACTGTGATACTCTGTATCACACACCCTCACTGTGATACTCTCTGTATCACACACTCTAACTGTGATACTCTCTGTGTCACACACCCTCACTGTGATACTCTCTGTATCACACACTCTCACTGCGATACTCTCTGTATCACACACCCTCACTGTGATACTCTCTGTATCACAGACCCTCACTGTGATTCGCTCTGTATCACACACCCTCACTGTGATACTCTCTGTATCACACACTCTCACTGTGATACACTCTGTATCACACACCCTCACTGTGATACTCTCTGTATCACACACTCTCACTGTGATGCTCTCTGTATCACAGACCCTGACTGTGATTCGCTCTGTATCACACACCCTCACTGTGATACTCTCTGTATCACACACCCTCACTGTGATACTATGTGTATCACACACCCTCACTGTGATACTCTCTGTATCACACATCCGCACTGTGATACTCTCTATATCACACACTCTCACTGTGATACTCTGTGTATCACACACCCTCACTGTGATACTCTCTGTATCACGCACCCTCACTGTGATACTCTCTGTATCACACACTCTCACTGTGATACTCTGTGTATCACACACCCTCTCTGCGATTCGCTCTGTATCACACACCCTCACTGTGATACTCTGTGTATCACACACCCTCACTGTGATACTCTGTGTATCACACACACTCACTGTGATACTCTCTGTATCACAGACCCTCACTGTGATACTCTCTGTATCACACACCCTCACTGTGATACTCTGTGTATCAAACACCCTCACTGCGATACTCTGTGTATCTCACACTCTCACTGTGATACTCTGTGTATCACACACCCTCACTGGGATTCGCTCTGTATCACACACCCTCACTGTGATACTCTGTGTATCACACTCTTTCACTGTGATACTCTCTGTAACACACACCCTCACTGTGATACTCTCTGTATCACACACCCTCACTGTGATACTCTGTATCACACACCCTCACTGTGATACTCTCTGTATCACACACCCTCACTGTGACACTCTCTGTATCACAGACCCTCACTGTGATTCGCTCTGTATCACACACCCTCACTGTGATACTCTGTGTATCACACACTCTCACTGTGATACTCTGTGTATCACACATCCTCACTGTGATACTCTCTGTATCACACACTCTCACTGTGATACTCTCTGTATCACACACCCTCACTGTGATACTCTCTGTATCACACACCCTCACTGTGATACTCTGTATCACACACCCTCACTGTGATACTCTCTGCATCACACACTCTCACTGTGATACTCTCTGTATCACACACCCTCACTGTGATACTCTCTGTATCACACACTCTCACTGTGATACTCTCTGTATCACACACCCTCACTGTGATACTCTCTGTATCAAAGACCCTCACTGTGATTCGCTCTGTATCACACACCCTCACTGTGATACTCTCTGTATCACACACTCTCACTGTGATACTCTCTGAATCACACACCCTCACTGTGATACTCTCTGTATCACACACTCTCACTGTGATACTCTCTGTATCACAGACCCTCACTGTGATTTGCTCTGTATCACACACCCTCACTGTGATACTCTCTGTATCACACACCCTCACTGTGATACTATGTGTATCACACACCCTCACTGTGATACTCTCAGTATCACACAACCTCACTGTGATACTCTCTATATCACACACTCTCACTGTGATTCTCTGTGTATCACACACCCTCACTGTGATTCACTCTGTATCACACACCCTCACTGTGATACTCTCTGTATCACACACCCTCACTGTGACACTCTCTGTATCACAGACCCTCACTGTGATTAGCTCTGTATCACACACCCTCACTGTGATACTCTCTGTATCACACACCCTCACGGTGACACTCTCTGTATCACACACCCTCACTGTGACACTCTCTGTATCACAGACCCTCACTGTGATACTCTGTGTATCACACACTCTCACTGTGATACTCTGTGTATCAAACACCCTCACTGCGATACTCTGTGTATCTCACACTCTCACTGTGATACTCTGTGTATCACACACCTCACTGGGATTCGCTCTGTATCACACACCCTCATTGTGATACTCTGTGTATCACACTCTTTCACTGTGATACTCTCTGTATCACACACCCTCACTGTGATACTCTCTGTATCACACACCCTCAATGTGATACTCTGTATCACACACCCTCACTGTGATACTCTCTGTATCACACACTCTCACTGTGATACTCTCTGTATCACACACCCTCACTGTGATACTCTCTGTATCACACACCCTCACTGTGACACTCTCTGTATCACACACCCTCACTGTGACACTCTGTGTATCACACACTCTCACTGTGATACTCTGTGTATCACACATCCTCACTGGGATACTCTCTGTATCACACACCCTCACTGTGATACTCTCTGTATCACACACCCTCACTGTGATACTCTCTGTATCACACATCCTCACTGTGATTCTCCCTGTATCACACACCCTCACTGTGATACTCTGTGTATCACACACCCGCACTGTGATACTCTGTGTATCACACACCCTCACTGTGATTCTCATTGTATCACACACCCTCACTGTGATTCTCTCTGTATCACAGACCCTCACTGTGATACTCTGTGTATCACACACTCTCACTGTGATTCGCTCTGTATCACACACCCTCACTGTGATACTCTCTTTATTACACACCCTCACTGTGATACTCTCTATATTACACACCCTCACTGTGATTCTCTCTGTATCACACATCCTCACTGTGATTCTCCCTGTATCACACACCCTCACTGTGATACTCTGTGTATCACACACCCGCAGTGTGATTCTCTCTGTATCACACACCCTCACTGTGATTCTCATTGTATCACACACCCTCACTGTGATTCTCTCTGTATCACAGACCCTCACTGTGATACTCTGTGTATCACACACTCTCACTGTGATTCGCTCTGTATCACACACCCTCACTGTGATACTCTGTGTTTCACACACTCTCACTGTGATTCGCTCTGTATCACACACCCTCACTGTGATTCTCTCTGTATCACAGACCCTCACTGTGATACTCTGTGTATCACACACTCTCACTGTGATTCGCTCTGTATCACACACCCGCACTGTGATACTCTGTGTATCACACACTCTCACTGTGATACTCTGTGTATCACACATCCTCACTGTGATACTCTCTGTATCACACACTCTCACTGTGATACTCTCTGTATCACACACCCTCACTGTGATACTCTGTGTATCACACACTCTCACTGTGATAGCCTGTGTATCACACATCCTCATTGTGATACTCTCTGTATCACACATTCTCACTGTGATACTCTCTGTATCACACACCCTCACTGTGATACTCTGTGTATCACACACTCTCACTGTGATACTCTGTGTATCACACACTCTCACTGTGATACTCTCTGTATCAGACATCCTCACTGTGATTCGCTCTGTATCACACACCCTCACTGTGATACTCTCTGTATCACATACTCTCACTGTGATACTTTCTGTATCACACATCCTCACTGTGATTCGCTCTGTATCACACACACTCACTGTGATACTCTCTGTATCACACACTCTCACTGTGATACTCTCTGTGTCACACACCCTCACTGTGATACTCTCTGCATCACACACACTCACTGTGATACTCTCTATATTACACACCCTCACTGTGATACTCTCTATATTACACACCCTCACTGTGATTCTCTCTGTATCACACATCCTCACTGTGATTCTCCCTGTATCACACACCCTCACTGTGATACTCTGTGTATCACACACCCGCACTGTGATACTCTCTGTATCACACCCTCACTGTGATTCTCATTGTATCACACACCCTCACTGTGATTCTCTCTGTATCACAGACCCTCACTGTGATACTCTGTGTATCACACACTCTCACTGTGATTCGCTCTGTATCACACACCCTCACTGTGATACTCTGTGTATCACACACTCTCACTGTGATTCGCTCTGTATCACACACCCTCACTGTGATTCTCTCTGTATCACAGACCCTCACTGTGATACTCTGTGTATCACACACTCTCACTGTGATTCGCTCTGTATCACACACCCGCACTGTGATACTCTGTGTATCACACACTCTCACTGTGATACTCTGTGTATCACACATCCTCACTGTGATACTCTCTGTATCACACACTCTCACTGTGATACTCTCTGTATCACACACCCTCACTGTGATACTCTGTGTATCACACACTCTCACTGTGATAGCCTGTGTATCACACATCCTCATTGTGATACTCTCTGTATCACACATTCTCACTGTGATACTCTCTGTATCACACACCCTCACTGTGATACTCTCTGTATCACACACTCTCACTGTGATACACTCTGTATCACACACCCTCACTGTGATACTCTCTGTATCACACAATCTCACTGTGATGCTCTCTATATCACAGACCCTGACTGTGATTCGCTCTGTATCACACACCCTCACTGTGATACTCTCTGTATCACACAATCTCACTGTGATGCTCTCTATATCACACACCCTGACTGTGATTCGCTCTGTATCACACACCCTCACTGTGATACTCTCTGCATCACACACTCTCACTGTGATACTCTCTGTATCACACACCCTCACTGTGATACTCTCTGTATCACACACTCTCACTGTGATACTCTCTGTATCACACACCCTCACTGTGATACTCTCTGTATCAAAGACCCTCACTGTGATTCGCTCTGTATCACACACCCTCACTGTGATACTCTCTGTATCACACACTCTCACTGTGATACTCTCTGAATCACACATCCTCACTGTGATTCGCTCTGTATCACACACCCTCACTGTGATACTCTCTGTATCACATACTCTCACTGTGATACTTTCTGTATCACACACCCTCACTGTGATTCGCTCTGTATCACACACACTCACTGTGATACTCTCTGTATCACACACTCTCACTGTGATACTCTCTGTGTCACACACCCTCACTGTGATACTCTCTGCATCACACGCACTCACTGTGATAATCTCTGTATCACACACCCTCACTGTGATACAATCTGTATCACACACCCTCACTGTGATACTCTCTGTATCACATGCCCTCACTGTGATACTCTCTGTATCTCACACTCTCACTGTGATAGTCTCTGTATCACACATCCTCACTGTCATTCGCTCTGTATCACACACCCTCACTGTGATGCTCTGTGTATCACAAACTCTCACTGTGATACTCACTGTATCACACGCCCTCACTGTGATACTCTCTGTATCACACATCCTCACTGTGATTCGCTCTGTATCACACACCCTCACTGTGATTCGCCCTGTAACACACACCCTCACTGCGATACTCTCTTTATCACACACCCTCACTGTGATATTCTGTTTCACACACCCTCACTGTGATATTCTCTGTATCACACACCCTCACTGTGATACTCTTTATAATACACCCTCACTGTGATACTCTCTGTATCACACACCCTCACTGTGACACCCTCTGTATCACACACCCTCACTGTGATACGCTGTATCACACACCCTCACTGTGATACTCTCTGTATCACACACCTCACTGTGATAATCACTGTATCACACAACCTCACTGTGATACTCTCTGTATCACACACCCTCACTGTGATACTCTCTGTATCACACACGCTCACTGTGATGCTCTCTGTATCACACACCCTCACTGCGATACTCTCTGTATCACACGCCCTCACTGTGATACTCTCTGTATCACACACCCTTACTGTGAGACTCTCTGTATCACACACCCTCACTGTGATACCCTCTGTATCACACACCCTCACTGTGATACTCTCTGTATCACACACCCTCACTGCGATACTCTCTGTATCACACACCCTCACTGTGATACTCTCTGTATCACACGCCCTCACTGTGATACTCTGTATCACACACCCTCACTGTGATACTCTCTGTATCACACACCCTCACTGTGATACTCTCTGTATCACACATCCTCACTGTGATTCGCTCTGTATCACACATCCTCACTGTGATTCGCCCTGTAACACAAACCCTCACTGCGATACTCTCTGTATCACACACCCTCACTGTGATACTCTCTGTATCACACGCTCTCACTGTGATACTCTCTGTATCACACACCCTCACTGTGATACGCTGTATCACTCACCCTCACAGTGATACTCTCTGTATCACACACCCTCACTGTGATACTCTCTGTATCACACACCCTCACTGTGATACTCTCTGTATCACACACCCACACTGTGATACTCTGTATAATACACCCTCACTGTGATACTCTCTGTATCACACACCCTCACTGTGATGCTCTCTGTATCACACACCCTCACTGCGATACTCTCTGTATCACACACCCTCACTGTGATACTCTCTGTATCACACACCCTCACTGTGATACTCTCTGTATCACACATTCTCACTGTGATACTCTCAGTATCACACGCCCTCACTGTGATACTCTCTGTATCACACATCCTCACTGTGATTCGCTCTGTATCACACACCCTCACTGTGATACTCTCTGTATCACACACTCTCACTGTGATACTCTCTGTATCACACATCCTCACTGTGATTCGCTGTGTATCACACACCCTCACTGTGATACTCTCTGTATCACATACTCTCACTGTGATACTTTCTGTATCACACATCCTCACTGTGATTCGCTCTGTATCACACACCCTCACTGTGATACTCTCTGTATCACACACTCTCACTGTGATACTCTCTGTGTCACACACCCTCACTGTGATACTCTCTGCATCGCACACACTCACTGTGATAATCTCTGTATCACACACCCTCACTGTGATACTCTGTGTATCACACACTCTCACTGTGATTCGCTCTGTATCACACACCCGCAATGTGATACTCTGTGTATCACACACTCTCACTGTGATACTCTGTGTATCACACATCCTCACTGTGATACTCTCTGTATCACACATTCTCACTGTGATACTCTCTGTATTACACACCCTCACTGTGATACTGTGTGTATCACGCACTCTCACTGTGATAGCCTGTGTATCACACATCCTCATTGTGATACTCTCTGTATCACACATTCTCACTGTGATACTCTCTGTATCACACACCCTCACTGTGATACTCTGTGTATCACACACTCTCACTGTGATACTCTGTGTATCACACACTCTCACTGTGATACTCTCTGTATCACACACTCTCACTGTGATACTCTCTGTATCACATACTCTCACTGTGATACTTTCTGTATCACACATCCTCACTGTGATTCGCTCTGTATCACACACACTCACTGTGATACTCTCTGTATCACACAATCTCACTGTGATACTCTCTGTGTCACACACCCTCACTGTGATACTCTTTGCATCACACACACTCACTGTGATAATCTCTGTATCACACACCCTCACTGTGATACAATCTGTATCACACACCCTCACTGTGATACTCTCTGTATCACATGCCCTCACTGTGATACTCTCTGTATCTCACACTCTCACTGTGATAGTCTCTGTATCACAGACCCTCACTGTGATTCGCTCTGTATCACACACCCTCACTGTGATACTCCCTGTATCACACACTCTCACTGTGATACACTCTGTATCACACACCCTCACTGTGATACTCTCTGTATCACACACTCTCACTGTGATGCTCTCTATATCACAGACCCTGACTGTGATTCGCTCTGTATCACACACCCTCACTGTGATACTCTTTGTATCACACACCCTCACTGTGATACTCTGTGTATCACACACCCTCACTGTGATTCGCTCTGTATCACACACCCTCACTGTGATACTCTCTGTATCACACACCCTCACTGTGATACTCTGTGTATCACACATCCTCACTGTGATACTCTCTGTATCACACACTCTCACTGTGATACTCTCTGTATCACACACCCTCACTGTGATACTCTCTGTATCACACACCCTCACTGTGATACTCTGTATCACACACCCTCACTGTGATACTCTCTGCATCACACACTCTCACTGTGATACTCTCTGTATCACACACCCTCACTGTGATACTCTCTGTATCACACACTCTCACTGTGATACTCTCTGTATCACACACCCTCACTGTGATACTCTCTGTATCAAAGACCCTCACTGTGATTCGCCCTGTAACACAAACCCTCACTGCGATACTCTCTGTATCACACACCCTCACTGTGATACTCTCTGTATCACACGCTCTCACTGTGATACTCTCTGTATCACACACCCTCACTGTGATACGCTGTATCACTCACCCTCACAGTGATACTCTCTGTATCACACACCCTCACTGTGATACTCTCTGTATCACACACCCTCACTGTGATACTCTCTGTATCACACACCCACACTGTGATACTCTGTATAATACACCCTCACTGTGATACTCTCTGTATCACACACCCTCACTGTGATGCTCTCTGTATCACACACCCTCACTGCGATACTCTCTGTATCACACACCCTCACTGTGATACTCTCTGTATCACACACCCTCACTGTGATACTCTCTGTATCACACATTCTCACTGTGATACTCTCAGTATCACACGCCCTCACTGTGATACTCTCTGTATCACACATCCTCACTGTGATTCGCTCTGTATCACACACCCTCACTGTGATACTCTCTGTATCACACACTCTCACTGTGATACTCTCTGTATCACACATCCTCACTGTGATTCGCTGTGTATCACACACCCTCACTGTGATACTCTCTGTATCACATACTCTCACTGTGATACTTTCTGTATCACACATCCTCACTGTGATTCGCTCTGTATCACACACCCTCACTGTGATACTCTCTGTATCACACACTCTCACTGTGATACTCTCTGTGTCACACACCCTCACTGTGATACTCTCTGCATCGCACACACTCACTGTGATAATCTCTGTATCACACACCCTCACTGTGATACTCTGTGTATCACACACTCTCACTGTGATTCGCTCTGTATCACACACCCGCAATGTGATACTCTGTGTATCACACACTCTCACTGTGATACTCTGTGTATCACACATCCTCACTGTGATACTCTCTGTATCACACATTCTCACTGTGATACTCTCTGTATTACACACCCTCACTGTGATACTGTGTGTATCACGCACTCTCACTGTGATAGCCTGTGTATCACACATCCTCATTGTGATACTCTCTGTATCACACATTCTCACTGTGATACTCTCTGTATCACACACCCTCACTGTGATACTCTGTGTATCACACACTCTCACTGTGATACTCTGTGTATCACACACTCTCACTGTGATACTCTCTGTATCACACACTCTCACTGTGATACTCTCTGTATCACATACTCTCACTGTGATACTTTCTGTATCACACATCCTCACTGTGATTCGCTCTGTATCACACACACTCACTGTGATACTCTCTGTATCACACAATCTCACTGTGATACTCTCTGTGTCACACACCCTCACTGTGATACTCTTTGCATCACACACACTCACTGTGATAATCTCTGTATCACACACCCTCACTGTGATACAATCTGTATCACACACCCTCACTGTGATACTCTCTGTATCACATGCCCTCACTGTGATACTCTCTGTATCTCACACTCTCACTGTGATAGTCTCTGTATCACAGACCCTCACTGTGATTCGCTCTGTATCACACACCCTCACTGTGATACTCCCTGTATCACACACTCTCACTGTGATACACTCTGTATCACACACCCTCACTGTGATACTCTCTGTATCACACACTCTCACTGTGATGCTCTCTATATCACAGACCCTGACTGTGATTCGCTCTGTATCACACACCCTCACTGTGATACTCTTTGTATCACACACCCTCACTGTGATACTCTGTGTATCACACACCCTCACTGTGATTCGCTCTGTATCACACACCCTCACTGTGATACTCTCTGTATCACACACCCTCACTGTGATACTCTGTGTATCACACATCCTCACTGTGATACTCTCTGTATCACACACTCTCACTGTGATACTCTCTGTATCACACACCCTCACTGTGATACTCTCTGTATCACACACCCTCACTGTGATACTCTGTATCACACACCCTCACTGTGATACTCTCTGCATCACACACTCTCACTGTGATACTCTCTGTATCACACACCCTCACTGTGATACTCTCTGTATCACACACTCTCACTGTGATACTCTCTGTATCACACACCCTCACTGTGATACTCTCTGTATCAAAGACCCTCACTGTGATTCGCTCTGTATCACACACCCTCACTGTGATACTCTCTGTATCACACACTCTCACTGTGATACTCTCTGAATCACACACCCTCACTGTGATACTCTCTGTATCACACACTCTCACTGTGATACTCTCTGTATCACAGACCCTCACTGTCATTTGCTCTGTATCACACACCCTCACTGTGATACTCTCTGTATCACACACCCTCACTGTGATACTATGTGTATCACACACCCTCACTGTGATACTCTCAGTATCACACAACCTCACTGTGATACTCTCTATATCACACACTCTCACTGTGATTCTCTGTGTATCACACACCGTCACTGTGATTCACTCTGTATCACACACCCTCACTGTGATACTCTCTGTATCACACACCCTCACTGTGACACTCTCTGTATCACAGACCCTCACTGTGATTAGCTCTGTATCACACACCCTCACTGTGATACTCTCTGTATCACACACCCTCACTGTGACACTCTCTGTATCACACACCCTCGCTGTGACACTCTCTGTATCACAGACCCTCACTGTGATTCGCTCTGTATCACACACCCTCACTGTGATACTCTGTGTATCACACACTCTCACTGTGATACTCTGTGTATCACACATCCTCACTGGGATACTCTCTGTATCACACACCCTCACTGTGATACTCTCTGTATCACACACCCTCACTGTGATACTCTCTGTATCACACATCCTCACTGTGATTCTCCCTGTATCACACACCCTCACTGTGATACTCTGTGTATCACACACCCGCACTGTGATACTCTGTGTATCACACACCCTCACTGTGATTCTCATTGTATCACACACCCTCACTGTGATTCTCTCTGTATCACAGACCCTCACTGTGATACTCTGTGTATCACACACTCTCACTGTGATTCGCTCTGTATCACACACCCTCACTGTGATACTCTCTATATTACACACCCTCACTGTGATACTCTCTATATTACACACCCTCACTGTGATTCTCTCTGTATCACACATCCTCACTGTGATTCTCCCTGTATCACACACCCTCACTGTGATACTCTGTGTATCACACACCCGCACTGTGATACTCTCTGTATCACACACCCTCACTGTGATTCTCATTGTATCACACACCCTCACTGTGATTCTCTCTGTATCACAGACCCTCACTGTGATACTCTGTGTATCACACACTCTCACTGTGATTCGCTCTGTATCACACACCCTCACTGTGATACTCTGTGTTTCACACACTCTCACTGTGATTCGCTCTGTATCACACACCCTCACTGTGATTCTCTCTGTATCACAGACCCTCACTGTGATACTCTGTGTATCACACACTCTCACTGTGATTCGCTCTGTATCACACACCCGCACTGTGATACTCTGTGTATCACACACTCTCACTGTGATACTCTGTGTATCACACATCCTCACTGTGATACTCTCTGTATCACACACTCTCACTGTGATACTCTCTGTATCACACACCCTCACTGTGATACTCTGTGTATCACACACTCTCACTGTGATAGCCTGTGTATCACACATCCTCATTGTGATACTCTCTGTATCACACATTCTCACTGTGATACTCTCTGTATCACACACCCTCACTGTGATACTCTGTGTATCACACACTCTCACTGTGATACTCTGTGTATCACACACTCTCACTGTGATACTCTCTGTATCACACAACCTCACTGTGATTCGCTCTGTATCACACACCCTCACTGTGATACTCTCTGTATCACATACTCTCACTGTGATACTTTCTGTATCACACATCCTCACTGTGATTCGCTCTGTATCACACACACTCACTGTGAAACTCTCTGTATCACACACTCTCACTGTGATACTCTCTGTGTCACACACCCTCACTGTGATACTCTCTGCATCACACACACTCACTGTGATACTCTCTATATTACACACCCTCACTGTGATACTCTCTATATTACACACCCTCACTGTGATTCTCTCTGTATCACACATCCTCACTGTGATTCTCCCTGTATCACACACCCTCACTGTGATACTCTGTGTATCACACACCCGCACTGTGATACTCTCTGTATCACACCCTCACTGTGATTCTCATTGTATCACACACCCTCACTGTGATTCTCTCTGTATCACAGACCCTCACTGTGATACTCTGTGTATCACACACTCTCACTGTGATTAGCTCTGTATCACACACCCTCACTGTGATACTCTGTGTATCACACACTCTCACTGTGATTCGCTCTGTATCACACACCCTCACTGTGATTCTCTCTGTATCACAGACCCTCACTGTGATACTCTGTGTATCACACACTCTCACTGTGATTCGCTCTGTATCCCACACCCGCACTGTGATACTCTGTGTATCACACACTCTCACTGTGATACTCTGTGTATCACACATCCTCACTGTGATACTCTCTGTATCACACACTCGCACTGTGATACTCTCTGTATCACACACCCTCACTGTGATACTCTGTGTATCACACACTCTCACTGTGATAGCCTGTGTATCACACATCCTCATTGTGATACTCTCTGTATCACACATTCTCACTGTGATACTCTCTGTATCACACACCCTCACTGTGATAGTCTCTGTATCACACACTCTCACTGTGATAGCCTGTGTATCACACATCCTCATTGTGATACTCTCTGTATCACACATTCTCACTGTGATACTCTCTGTATCACACACCCTCATTGTGATACTCTCTGTATCACACACTCTCACTGTGATTCGCTCTGTATCACACACCCTCACTGTGATACTCTGTGTATCACAAACTCTCACTGTGATTCGCTCTGTATCACACACCCTCACTGTGATTCTCTCTGTATCACAGACCCTCACTGTGATACTCTGTGTATCACACACTCTCACTGTGATTCGCTCTGTATCACACACCCGCACTGTGATACTCTGTGTATCACACACTCTCACTGTGATACTCTGTGTATCACACATCCTCACTGTGATACTCTCTGTATCACACACTCTCACTGTGATACTCTCTGTATCACACACCCTCACTGTGATACTCTGTGTATCACACACTCTCACTGTGATAGCCTGTGTATCACACATCCTCATTGTGATACTCTCTGTATCACACATTCTCACTGTGATACTCTCTGTATCACACACCCTCACTGTGATAGTCTCTGTATCACACATCCTCACTGTCATTCGCTCTGTATCACACACCCTCACTGTGATGCTCTGTGTATCACACACTCTCACTGTGATACTCACTGTATCACACGCCCTCACTGTGATACTCTCTGTATCACACGCCCTCACTGTGTACTCTCTGTATCACACACCCTCACTGTGATACTCTGTGTATCACACACTCTCACTGTGATAGCCTGTGTATCACACATCCTCATTGTGATACTCTCTGTATCACACATTCTCACTGTGATACTCTCTGTATCACACACCCTCACTGTGATACTCTCTGTATCACACACTCTCACTGTGATACACTCTGTATCACACACCCTCACTGTGATACTCTGTGTATCACACACCCTCACTGTGATACTCTCTGTATCACACACCCTCACTGTGACACTCTCTATTTCACAGACCCTCACTGTGATTCGCACTGTATCACAAACCCTCACTGTGATAATCTCTGTATCACACACCCTCACTGTGACACTCTCTGTATCACAGACCCTCACTGTGATTCGCTCTGTATCACACACCCTCACTGTGATACTCTGTGTATCACACACTCTCACTGTGATACTCTGTGTATCACACATCCTCACTGTGATACTCTCTGTATCACACACTCTCACTGTGATACTCTCTGTATCACACACCCTCACTGTGATACTCTCTGTATCACACACCCTCACTGTGATACTCTGTATCACACACCCTCACTGTGATACTCTCTGCATCACACACTCTCACTGTGATACTCTCTGTATCACACACCCTCACTGTGATACTCTCTGTATCACACACTCTCACTGTGATACTCTCTGTATCACACACCCTCACTGTGATACTCTCTGTATCAAAGACCCTCACTGTGATTCGCTCTGTATCACACACCCTCACTGTGATACTCTCTGTATCACACACTCTCACTGTGATACTCTCTGTATCACACATCCTCACTGTGATTCGCTCTGTATCACACACCCTCACTGTGATACTCTCTGTATCACATACTCTCACTGTGATACTTTCTGTATCACACACCCTCACTGTGATTCGCTCTGTATCACACACACTCACTGTGATACTCTCTGTATCACACACTCTCACTGTGATACTCTCTGTGTCACACTCCCTCACTGTGATACTCTCTGCATCACACACACTCACAGTGATAATCTCTGTATCACACACCCTCACTGTGATACCATCTGTATCACACACCCTCACTGTGATACTCTCTGTATCACATGCCCTCACTGTGATACTCTCTGTATCTCACACTCTCACTGTGATAGTCTCTGTATCACACATCCTCACTGTCATTCGCTCTGTATCACACACCCTCACTGTGATGCTCTGTGTATCACACACTCTCACTGTGATACTCACTGTATCACACGCCCTCACTGTGATACTCTCTGTATCACACGCCCTCACTGTGTACTCTCTGTATCACACATCCTCACTGTGATTCGCTCTGTATCACACACCCTCACTGTGATTCGCCCTGTAACACACACCCTCACTGCGATACTCTCTGTATCACACACCCTGACTGTGATATTCTGTTTCACACACCCTCACTGTGATATTCTCTGTATCACACACCCTCACTGTGATACTCTTTATAACACACCCTCACTGTGATACTCTCTGTATCACACACCCTCACTGTGACACCCTCTGTATCACACACCCTCACTGTGATACGCTGTATCACACACCCTCACTGTGATACTCTCTGTATCACACACCTCACTGTGATAATCTCTGTATCACACAACCTCACTGTGATACTCTATTTATCACACACCCTCACTGTGATACTCTCTGTATCACACACCCTCACTGTGATGCTCTCTGTATCACACACCCTCACTGCGATACTCTCTGTATCACACGCCCTCACTGTGATACTCTCTGTATCACACACCCTTACTGTGAGACTCTCTGTATCACACACCCTCACTGTGATACCCTCTGTATCACACACCCTCACTGTGATACTCTCTGTATCACACACCCTCACTGCGATACTCTCTGTATCACACACCCTCACTGTGATACTCTCTGTATCACACGCCCTCACTGTGATACTCTGTATCACACACCCTCACTGTGATACTCTCTGTATCACACACCCTCACTGTGATACTCTCTGTATCACACATCCTCACTGTGATTCGCTCTGTATCACACATCCTCACTGTGATTCGCCCTGTAACACAAACCCTCACTGCGATACTCTCTGTATCACACACCCTCACTGTGATACTCTCTGTATCACACGCCCTCACTGTGATACTCTCTGTATCACACACCCTCACTGTGATACTCTCTGTATCACACACCCACACTGTGATACTCTGTATAATACACCCTCACTGTGATACTCTCTGTATCACACACCCTCACTGTGATGCTCTCTGTATCACACACCCTCACTGCGATACTCTCTGTATCACACACCCTCACTGTGATACTCTCTGTATCACACACCCTCACTGTGATACTCTCTGTATCACACATTCTCACTGTGATACTCTCAGTATCACACGCCCTCACTGTGATACTCTCTGTATCACACATCCTCACTGTGATTCGCTCTGTATCACACACCCTCACTGTGATACTCTCTGTATCACACACTCTCACTGTGATACTCTCTGTATCACACATCCTCACTGTGATTCGCTGTGTATCACACACCCTCACTGTGATACTCTCTGTATCACATACTCTCACTGTGATACTTTCTGTATCACACATCCTCACTGTGATTCGCTCTGTATCACACACCCTCACTGTGATACTCTCTGTATCACACACTCTCACTGTGATACTCTCTGTGTCACACACCCTCACTGTGATACTCTCTGCATCGCACACACTCACTGTGATAATCTCTGTATCACACACCCTCACTGTGATACTCTGTGTATCACACACTCTCACTGTGATTCGCTCTGTATCACACACCCGCACTGTGATACTCTGTGTATCACACACTCTCACTGTGATACTCTGTGTATCACACATCCTCACTGTGATTCGCTCTGTATCACACACCCTAACTGTGATACTCTCTGTATCACATACTCTCACTGTGATACTTTCTGTATCACACATCCTCACTGTGATTCGCTCTGTATCACACACACTCACTGTGATACTCTCTGTATCACACAATCTCACTGTGATACTCTCTGTGTCACACACCCTCACTGTGATACTCTCTGTATTACACACCCTCACTGTGATACTCTGTGTATCACACACTCTCACTCTGATACTCTGTGTATCACACACTCTCACTGTGATACTCTCTGTATTACACATCCTCACTGTGATTCGCTCTGTATCACACACCCTAACTGTGATACTCTCTGTATCACATACTCTCACTGTGATACTTTCTGTATCACACATCCTCACTGTGATTCGCTCTGTATCACACACACTCACTGTGATACTCTCTGTATCACACAATCTCACTGTGATACTCTCTGTGTCACACACCCTCACTGTGATACTCTCTGCATCACACACACTCACTGTGATAATCTCTGTATCACACACCCTCACTGTGATACAATCTGTATCACACACCCTCACTGTGATACTCTCTGTATCACATGCCCTCACTGTGATACTCTCTGTATCTCACACTCTCACTGTGATAGTCTCTGTATCACACATCCTCACTGTGATTCGCTCTGTATCACACACCCTCACTGTGATGCTCTGTGTATCACACACTCTCACTGTGATACTCACTGTATCACACGCCCTCACTGTGATACTCTCTGTATCACACGCCCTCACTGTGTACTCTCTGTATCACACATCCTCACTGTGATTCGCTCTGTATCACACACCCTCACTGTGATTCGCCCTGTAACACACACCCTCACTGCGATACTCTCTGTATCACACACCCTCACTGTGATATTCTGTTTCACACACCCTCACTGTGATATTCTCTGTATCACACACCCTCACTGTGATACTCTTTATAACACACCCTCACTGTGATACTCTCTGTATCACACACCCTCACTGTGACACCCTCTGTATCACACACCCTCACTGTGATACGCTGTATCACACACCCTCACTGTGATACTCTCTGTATCACACACCTCACTGTGATAATCTCTGTATCACACACCCTCACTGTGATACTCTCTGTATCACACACCCTCACTGTGATACTCTCTGTATCACACACCCTCACTGTGATGCTCTCTGTATCACACACCCTCACTGCGATACTCTCTGTATCACACGCCCTCACTGTGATACTCTCTGTATCACACACCCTTACTGTGAGACTCTCTGTATCACACACCCTCACTGTGATACCCTCTGTATCACACACCCTCACTGTGATACTCTCTGTATCACACACGCTCACTGCGATACTCTCTGTATCACACACCCTCACTGTGATACTCTCTGTATCACACGCCCTCACTGTGATACTCTCTGTATCACACATCCTCACTGTGATTCGCTCTGTATCACACATCCTCACTGTGATTCGCCCTGTAACACAAACCCTCACTGCGATACTCTCTGTATCACACACCCTCACTGTGATACTCTCTGTATCACACGCCCTCAATGTGATACTCTCTGTATCACACACCCTCACTATGATACGCTGTATCACTCACCCTCACAGTGGTACTCTCTGTATCACACACCCTCACTGTGATACTCTCTGTATCACACACCCTCACTGTGATACTCTCTGTATCACACACCCACACTGTGATACTCTGTATAATACACCCTCACTGTGATACTCTCTGTATCACACACCCTCACTGTGATGCTCTCTGTATCACACACCCTCACTGCGATACTCTCTGTATCACACACCCTCACTGTGATACTCTCTGTATCACACACCCTCACTGTGATACTCTCTGTATCACACATTCTCACTGTGATACTCTCAGTATCACACGCCCTCACTGTGATACTCTCTGTATCACACATCCTCACTGTGATTCGCTCTGTATCACACACCCTCACTGTGATACTCTCTGTATCACACACTCTCACTGTGATACTCTCTGTATCACACATCCTCACTGTGATTCGCTCTGTATCACACACCCTCACTGTGATACTCTCTGTATCACACACTCTCACTGTGATACTCTCTGTGTCACACACCCTCACTGTGATACTCTCTGCATCACACACACTCACTGTGATAATCTCTGTATCACACACCCTCATTGTGATACTCTCTGTATCACACACCCTCACTGTGATACTCTGTGTATCACACACTCTCACTGTGATACTCTCTGTATCTCACACTCTCACTGTGATACTCTCTGTATCACACATCCTCACTGTGATTCGCTCTGTATCACACACCCACACTGTGATGCTGTGTGTATCACACACTCTCACTGTGATACTCACTGTATCACACGCCCTCACTGTGATACTCTCTGTATCACACGCCCTCACTGTGTACTCTCTGTATCACACATCCTCACTGTGATTCGCTCTGTATCACACACCCTCACTGTGATTCGCCCTGTAACACACACCCTCACTGCGATACTCTCTGTATCACACACCCTCACTGTGATATTCTGTTTCTCACACCCTCACTGTAATATTCTCTGTATCACACACCCTCACTGTGATACTCTTTATAACACACCCTCACTGTGATACTCTCTGTATCACACACCCTCACTGTGACACTCTCTGTATCACACACCCTCACTGTGATACTCTCTGTATCACACACCCTCACTGTGATACTCTCTTTATCACACACCCTCACTGTGATACTCTCTGTATCACACACCCTCACTGTGATACTCTGTATCACACACCCTCACTGTGATACTCTCTGTATCACACACCCTCACTGTGATGCTCTCTGTATCACACACCCTCACTGCGATACTCTCTGTATCACACGCCCTCACTGTGATACTCTCTGTATCACACACCCTTACTGTGAGACTCTCTGTATCACACACCCTCACTGTGATACTCTCTGTATCACACGCCCTCACTGTGATACTCTCTTTATCACACACCCTCACTGCGATACTCTCTGTATCACACACCCTCACTGTGATACTCTCTGTATCACACATCCTCACTGTGATTCGCTCTGTATCACACATCCTCACTGTGATTCGCCCTGTAACACACACCCTCACTTCGATACTCTCTGTATCACACACCCTCACTGTGATACTCTCTGTATCACACACCCTCACTGCGATACTCTCTGTATCACACACCCTCACTGCGATACTCTCTGTATCACACACCCTCACTGTGATACTCTCAGTATCACACACCCTTACTGTGATACTCTCTGTATCACACACCGTCACTGCGATACTCACTGTATCACACACCCTCACTGTGATACTCTCTGTATCACACGCCCTCACAGTGATACTCTGTATCACACAGCCTCACTGTGATACTCTCTGTATCACACATCCTCACTGCGACTCTCTGTATCACACACCCTCACTGTAATACTCTCTGTATCACACACCCTCACTGTGATACTCTCTGTATCACACACC
Source organism: Scyliorhinus torazame (assembly GCF_047496885.1). NCBI lineage: Eukaryota > Metazoa > Chordata > Chondrichthyes > Carcharhiniformes > Scyliorhinidae > Scyliorhinus > Scyliorhinus torazame. The sequence continues at coordinate 141,552,173 of NC_092723.1, forward strand.
CTCACTGTGACACTCTCTGTATCACACACACTCACTGTGATACTCTCTGCATCACACACCCTCACTGTGATACTCTCTGTATCACACACCCTCACTGCGATACTCTCTGTATCACACATCCTCACTGCGATATTCTCTATATCACACATCCTCACTGTGATACTCTCTATATCACACACCCTCACTGTGACACTCTCTGTATCACACATCCTCACTGCGATACTTGCTATATCACACACCCTCACTGTGATACTCTCTGTATCACACACCCTCACTGCGATACTCTCAGTATCACACACCCTCACTGTGATATTCTCTGTATCACACACCCTCACTGTGATACTCTCTGTATCACACACCCTCACTGTGATACTCTCTGTATCACACACCCTCGCTGTGATACTCTCTGTATCACACACCCGTACTGTGATACTCTGTGTATCACACATCCTCACTGCGATATTCTCTATATCACACATCCTCACTGTGATACTCTCTATATCACACACCCTCACTGTGACACTCTCTGTATCACACATCCTCATTGCGATACTTGCTATATCACACACCCTCACTGTGATACTCTCTGTATCACACACCCTCACTGTGATACTCTCTGTATCACACACCCTCACTGTGATACTCTCTGTATCACACACCCTCACTGTGATACTGTGTATCACACACCCTCACTGTGATACTCTCTGTATCACACACCCTTACTGTGATACTCTCTGTATCACACACCCTCACTGTGATACCCTCTGTATCACACACCCTCACTGTGATACTCTCTGTATCACACACCCTCACTGTGATACTCTCTGTATCACACAACCTCACTGTGAATCGTTCTGTATCACACATCCTCACTGTGATTCACCCTGTAACACACACCCTCACTGCGATACTCTCTGTATCACACACCCTCACTGTGATACTCTCTGTATCACACGCCCTCACTGTGATACTCTCTGTATCACACGCCCTCACTGTGATACGCTGTATCACACACCCTCACTGTGATACTCTCTGTATCACACACCCTCACTGTGATACTCTCTGTATCACACACCCTCACTGTGATACTCTCTGTATCACACACCCTCACTGTGATACTCTGTATCACACACCCTCACTGTGATACTCTCTGTATCACACACCCTCACTGTGATGCTCTCTGTATCACACACACTCACTGCGATACTCTCTGTATCACACACCCTCACTGTGATACTCTCTGTATCACATATCCTTACTGTGATACTCTCCGTATCACACACCCTTACTGTGACACTCTCTGTATCACACACCCTCACTGTGATACTCTCTGTATCACACACCCTCACTGTGATATTCTCTGTATCACACACCCTCACTGTGATACTCTCTGTATCACACACCCTCACTGTGATACTCTCTGTATCACACACCCTCACTGTGATACTCTGTGTATCACACATCCTCACTGTGATACTCTCTATATCACACATCCTCACTGTGATACTCTCTATATCACACACACTCACTGTGACACTCTCTGTATCACACATCCTCACTGCAATACTCTCTGTATCACGCACCCTCACTGTGAAACTCTCTGTATCACACACTCTCACTGTGATACTCTGTATCTCACACACTCACTGTGATACTCTGTATCACACAACCTTACTGTGATACTCTCTGTATCACACAACCTCACTTTGATACTCTCTGTATCACACATCCTCACTGTGACACTCTCTATATCACACACCCTCACTGTGATACTCTCTGTATCACACACCCTCACTGTGATACTCTGTATCACACACCCTCACTGTGAAACTCTCTGTATCACACATCCTCACTGCAATAATCACTGTATCACACACCCTCACTGTGATACTCTCTGTATCACACATCGTCACTGCAATACTCTCTGTATCACGCACCCTCACTGTGAAACTCTCTGTATCACACACTCTCACTGTGATACTCTGTATCTCACACACTCACTGTGATACTCTGTATCACACACCCTTACTGTGATACTCTCTGTATCACACAACCTCACTTTGATACTCTCTGTATCACACATCCTCACTGTGACACTCTCTGTATCACACACCCTCATTGTGATACTCTCTGTATCACACACCCTCACTGTGATACTCTCTGTATCACACACCCTCACTGTGACACTCTCTGTATCACACACACTCACTGTGATACTCTCTGCATCACACACCCTCACTGTGATACTCTCTGTATCACACACCCTCACTGCGATACTCTCTGTATCACACATCCTCACTGCGATATTCTCTATATCACACATCCTCACTGTGATACTCTCTATATCACACACCCTCACTGTGACACTCTCTGTATCACACATCCTCACTGCGATACTTGCTATATCACACACCCTCACTGTGATACTCTCTGTATCACACACCCTCACTGCGATACTCTCAGTATCACACACCCTCACTGTGATATTCTCTGTATCACACACCCTCACTGTGATACTCTCTGTATCACACACCCTCGCTGTGATACTCTCTGTATCACACACCCGTACTGTGATACTCTGTGTATCACACATCCTCACTGCGATATTCTCTATATCACACATCCTCACTGTGATACTCTCTATATCACACACCCTCACTGTGACACTCTCTGTATCACACATCCTCATTGCGATACTTGCTATATCACACACCCTCACTGTGATACTCTCTGTATCACACACCCTCACTGTGATACTCTCTGTATCACACACCCTCACTGTGATACTCTCTGTATCACACACCCTCACTGTGATACTCTGTATCACACACCCTCACTGTGATACTCTCTGTATCACACACCCTTACTGTGATACTCTCTGTATCACACACCCTCACTGTGATACCCTCTGTATCACACACCCTCACTGTGATACTCTCTGTATCACACACCCTCACTGTGATACTCTCTGTATCACACAACCTCACTGTGAATCGTTCTGTATCACACATCCTCACTGTGATTCACCCTGTAACACACACCCTCACTGCGATACTCTCTGTATCACACACCCTCACTGTGATACTCTCTGTATCACACGCCCTCACTGTGATACTCTCTGTATCACACGCCCTCACTGTGATACGCTGTATCACACACCCTCACTGTGATACTCTCTGTATCACACACCCTCACTGTGATACTCTCTGTATCACACACCCTCACTGTGATACTCTCTGTATCACACACCCTCACTGTGATACTCTGTATCACACACCCTCACTGTGATACTCTCTGTATCACACACCCTCACTGTGATGCTCTCTGTATCACACACACTCACTGCGATACTCTCTGTATCACACACCCTCACTGTGATACTCTCTGTATCACACATCCTTACTGTGATACTCTCCGTATCACACACCCTTACTGTGACACTCTCTGTATCACACACCCTCACTGTGATACTCTCTGTATCACACACCCTCACTGTGATATTCTCTGTATCACACACCCTCACTGTGATACTCTCTGTATCACACACCCTCACTGTGATACTCTCTGTATCACACACCCTCACTGTGATACTCTGTGTATCACACATCCTCACTGCGATACTCTCTATATCACACATCCTCACTGTGATACTCTCTATATCACACACACTCACTGTGACACTCTCTGTATCACACATCCTCACTGCAATACTCTCTGTATCACGCACCCTCACTGTGAAACTCTCTGTATCACACACTCTCACTGTGATACTCTGTATCTCACACACTCACTGTGATACTCTGTATCACACACCCTTACTGTGATACTCTCTGTATCACACAACCTCACTTTGATACTCTCTGTATCACACATCCTCACTGTGACACTCTCTATATCACACACCCTCACTGTGATACTCTCTGTATCACACACCCTCACTGTGATACTCTGTATCACACACCCTCACTGTGAAACTCTCTGTATCACACATCCTCACTGCAATAATCACTGTATCACACACCCTCACTGTGATACTCTCTGTATCACACATCGTCACTGCAATACTCTCTGTATCACGCACCCTCACTGTGAAACTCTCTGTATCACACACTCTCACTGTGATACTCTGTATCTCACACACTCACTGTGATACTCTGTATCACACACCCTTACTGTGATACTCTCTGTATCACACAACCTCACTTTGATACTCTCTGTATCACACATCCTCACTGTGACACTCTCTGTATCACACACCCTCATTGTGATACTCTCTGTATCACACACCCTCACTTTGATACTCTCTGTATTATACACGCTCACTGTGATACTCTGTGTATCACACACTCTCACTGTGATACTCTGTGTATCACACACCATCACTGTGATGCTCTCTGTATCACACCCTCACTGCGATACTCTGTGTATCACACACCCTCACTGCGATTCTCTCTGTATCACACACACTCACTGTGATACTCTCTATATCACACACCCTCAGTGTAGTACTCTCTGTATCACACACCCTCACTGTGATACTCTCTGTATCACACAACCTCACTGTGATACTCTCTGTATCACACATCCTCACTGCGATACTCTCTGTATCACACACTCTCATTATGATACTCTCTGTATCACACACCCTCACGTTGATACTCTGTGTATCACACACTCTCACTGTGATACTCTGTATATCACACTCCATCGCTGTGATGCTCTCTTTATCACACACCCTCACGGTGAAACTCTGTGTATCACACACTCTCACTGTGATACTCTGTATATCACACTCCATCGCTGTAATGCTCTCTGTATCACACCCTCACTGCGATACTCTCTGTATCGCACACCCTCACTGTGATACTCTCTGTATCACACAACCTCACTGTGATACTCTCTGTATCACACACCCTCACTGTGATACTCTCTGTATCACACAACCTCACTGTGATACTCTCTGTATCACACACCCTCACATTGATACTATCTGTATCACACGCCCTCACTGTGATACTCTCTGTATCACACACCCTCACTGTGATACGCTGTATCACACACCCTCACTGTGATACTCTCTGTATCACACACCCTCACTGTGATACTCTCTGTATCACACACCCTCACTGTGATACTCTCTGTATCACACACCCTCACTGTGATACTCTGTATCACACACCCTCACTGTGATACTCTCTGTATCACACACCCTCACTGTGATGCTCTCTGTATCACACACCCTCACTGCGATACTCTCTGTATCACACACCCTCACTGTGATACTCTCTGTATCACACACCCTCACTGTGATACTCTCTGTATCACACACCCTCACTGTGATACTCTGTGTATCACACATCCTCACTGCGATACTCTCTATATCACACATCCTCACTGTGATACTCTCTATACCACACACACTCACTGTGACACTCTCTGTATCACACATCCTCACTGCGATACTTGCTATATCACACACCCTCACTGTGATACTCTGTATATCACTCACCCTCAGTGTGGTACTCTCTGTATCACACACCCTCACTCTGATACTCTCTATATCACCCACCCTCACTGTGAAACTCTGTATCACACACCCTCACTGTGATACTCTCTATATTACACACCCTCACTGAGATACTCTGTATCACACACCCTCACTGTGATACTCTCTGTATCACACGCCCTCACTGTGATACTCTCTGTATCACACGCCCTCACTGTGATACGCTGTATCACACACCCTCACTGTGATACTCTCTGTATCACACACCCTCACTGTGATACTCTCTGTATCACACACCCTCACTGTGATACTCTCTGTATCACACACCCTCACGGTGATACTCTGTGTATCACACACTCTCACTGTGATACTCTGTATATCACACTCCATCGCTGTGATGCTCTCTTTATCACACACCCTCACGGTGAAACTCTGTGTATCACACACTCTCACTGTGATACTCTGTATATCACACTCCATCGCTGTAATGCTCTCTGTATCACACCCTCACTGCGATACTCTCTGTATCGCACACCCTCACTGTGATACTCTCTGTATCACACAACCTCACTGTGATACTCTCTGTATCACACACCCTCACTGTGATACTCTCTGTATCACACAACCTCACTGTGATACTCTCTGTATCACACACCCTCACATTGATACTATCTGTATCACACGCCCTCACTGTGATACTCTCTGTATCACACACCCTCACTGTGATACGCTGTATCACACACCCTCACTGTGATACTCTCTGTATCACACACCCTCACTGTGATACTCTCTGTATCACACACCCTCACTGTGATACTCTCTGTATCACACACCCTCACTGTGATACTCTGTATCACACACCCTCACTGTGATACTCTCTGTATCACACACCCTCACTGTGATGCTCTCTGTATCACACACCCTCACTGCGATACTCTCTGTATCACACACCCTCACTGTGATACTCTCTGTATCACACACCCTCACTGTGATACTCTCTGTATCACACACCCTCACTGTGATACTCTGTGTATCACACATCCTCACTGCGATACTCTCTATATCACACATCCTCACTGTGATACTCTCTATACCACACACACTCACTGTGACACTCTCTGTATCACACATCCTCACTGCGATACTTGCTATATCACACACCCTCACTGTGATACTCTGTATATCACTCACCCTCAGTGTGGTACTCTCTGTATCACACACCCTCACTCTGATACTCTCTATATCACCCACCCTCACTGTGAAACTCTGTATCACACACCCTCACTGTGATACTCTCTATATTACACACCCTCACTGAGATACTCTGTATCACACACCCTCACTGTGATACTCTCTGTATCACACGCCCTCACTGTGATACTCTCTGTATCACACGCCCTCACTGTGATACGCTGTATCACACACCCTCACTGTGATACTCTCTGTATCACACACCCTCACTGTGATACTCTCTGTATCACACACCCTCACTGTGATACTCTCTGTATCACACACCCTCACTGTGATACTCTGTATCACACACCCTCACTGTGATACTCTCTGTATCACACACCCTCACTGTGATGCTCTCTGTATCACACACACTCACTGCGATACTCTCTGTATCACACACCCTCACTGTGATACTCTCTGTATCACACATCCTTACTGTGATACTCTCCGTATCACACACCCTTACTGTGACACTCTCTGTATCACACACCCTCACTGTGATACTCTCTGTATCACACACCCTCACTGTGATATTCTCTGTATCACACACCCTCACTGTGATACTCTCTGTATCACACACCCTCACTGTGATACTCTCTGTATCACACACCCTCACTGTGATACTCTCTGTATCACACATCCTCACTGCGATACTCTCTATATCACACATCCTCACTGTGATACTCTCTATATCACACACACTCACTGTGACACTCTCTGTATCACACATCCTCACTGCAATACTCTCTGTATCACGCACCCTCACTGTGAAACTCTCTGTATCACACACTCTCACTGTGATACTCTGTATCTCACACACTCACTGTGATACTCTGTATCACACACCCTTACTGTGATACTCTCTGTATCACACAACCTCACTTTGATACTCTCTGTATCACACATCCTCACTGTGACACTCTCTATATCACACACCCACACTGTGATACTCTCTGTATCACACACCCTCACTGTGATACTCTGTATCACACACCCTCACTGTGAAACTCTATGTATCACACATCCTCACTGCAATAATCACTGCATCACACACCCTCACTGTGATACTCTCTGTATCACACATCGTCACTGCAATACTCTCTGTATCACGCACCCTCACTGTGAAACTCTCTGTATCACACACTCTCACTGTGATACTCTGTATCTCACACACTCACTGTGATACTCTGTATCACACACCCTTACTGTGATACTCTCTGTATCACACAACCTCACTTTGATACTCTCTGTATCACACATCCTCACTGTGACACTCTCTGTATCACACACCCTCATTGTGATACTCTCTGTATCACACACCCTCACTTTGATACTCTCTGTATTATACACGCTCATTGTGATACTCTGTGTATCACACACTCTCACTGTGATACTCTGTGTATCACACACCATCACTGTGATGCTCTCTGTATCACACCCTCACTGCGATACTCTGTGTATCACACACCCTCACTGCGATTCTCTCTGTATCACACACACTCACTGTGATACTCTCTATATCACACACCCTCAGTGTAGCACTCTCTGTATCACACACCCTCACTGTGATACTCTCTGTATCACACAACCTCACTGTGATACTCTCTGTATCACACATCCTCACTGCGATACTCTCTGTATCACACACTCTCATTATGATACTCTCTGTATCACACACCCTCACGGTGATACTCTGTGTATCACACACTCTCACTGTGATACTCTGTATATCACACTCCATCGCTGTGATGCTCTCTTTATCACACACCCTCACGGTGAAACTCTGTGTATCACACACTCTCACTGTGATACTCTGTATATCACACTCCATCGCTGTAATGCTCTCTGTATCACACCCTCACTGCGATACTCTCTGTATCGCACACCCTCACTGTGATACTCTCTGTATCACACAACCTCACTGTGATACTCTCTGTATCACACACCCTCACTGTGATACTCTCTGTATCACACAACCTCACTGTGATACTCTCTGTATCACACACCCTCACATTGATACTATCTGTATCACACGCCCTCACTGTGATACTCTCTGTATCACACACCCTCACTGTGATACGCTGTATCACACACCCTCACTGTGATACTCTCTGTATCACACACCCTCACTGTGATACTCTCTGTATCACACACCCTCACTGTGATACTCTCTGTATCACACACCCTCACTGTGATACTCTGTATCACACACCCTCACTGTGATACTCTCTGTATCACACACCCTCACTGTGATGCTCTCTGTATCACACACCCTCACTGCGATACTCTCTGTATCACACACCCTCACTGTGATACTCTCTGTATCACACACCCTCACTGTGATACTCTCTGTATCACACACCCTCACTGTGATACTCTGTGTATCACACATCCTCACTGCGATACTCTCTATATCACACATCCTCACTGTGATACTCTCTATACCACACACACTCACTGTGACACTCTCTGTATCACACATCCTCACTGCGATACTTGCTATATCACACACCCTCACTGTGATACTCTGTATATCACTCACCCTCAGTGTGGTACTCTCTGTATCACACACCCTCACTCTGATACTCTCTATATCACCCACCCTCACTGTGAAACTCTGTATCACACACCCTCACTGTGATACTCTCTATATTACACACCCTCACTGAGATACTCTGTATCACACACCCTCACTGTGATACTCTCTGTATCACACATCCTCACTGCAATAATCTCTGTATCACACACCCTCACTGTGATGCTCTCTGTATCACACATCGTCACTGCAATACTCTCTGTATCACGCACCCTCACTGTGAAACTCTCTGTATCACACACCCTCACTCTGATACTCCCTGTATCACACAACCTCACTGTGATACTCTCTGTATCACACACCCTCACTGTGATACTCTGTATCTCACACACTCACTGTGATACTCTGTATCACACACCCTTACTGTGATACTCTCTGTATCACACAACCTCACTTTGATACTCTCTGTATCACACATCCTCACTGTGACACTCTCTGTATCACACACCCTCATTGTGATACTCTCTGTATCACACACCCTCACTTTGATACTCTCTGTATTATACACGCTCACTGTGATACTCTGTGTATCACACACTCTCACTGTGATACTCTGTGTATCACACACCATCACTGTGATGCTCTCTGTATCACACCCTCACTGCGATACTCTGTGTATCACACACCCTCACTGCGATTCTCTCTGTATCACACACACTCACTGTGATACTCTCTATATCACACACCCTCAGTGTAGTACTCTCTGTATCACACACCCTCACTGTGATACTCTCTGTATCACACAACCTCACTGTGATACTCTCTGTATCACACATCCTCACTGCGATACTCTCTGTATCACACACTCTCATTATGATACTCTCTGTATCACACACCCTCACGGTGATACTCTGTGTATCACACACTCTCACTGTGATACTCTGTATATCACACTCCATCTCTGTGATGCTCTCTTTATCACACACCCTCACGGTGAAACTCTGTGTATCACACACTCTCACTGTGATACTCTGTATATCACACTCCATCGCTGTGATGCTCTCTGTATCACACCCTCACTGCGATACTCTCTGTATCGCACACCCTCACTGTGATACTCTCTGTATCACACAACCTCACTGTGATACTCTCTGTATCACACACCCTCACTGTGATACTCTCTGTATCACACAACCTCACTGTGATACTCTCTGTATCACACACCCTCACATTGATACTATCTGTATTACACATGCTCACTGTGATACTCTGTGTATCACACAAACTCACTGTGATGCTCTCTGTATCACACCCTCACTGCGATACTCTGTGTATCACACACCCTCACTGCGATATTCTCTGTATCACACACCCTCACTGTGATACTCTCTATATCACACACCCTCAGCGTAGTACTCTCTGTATCACACACCCTCACTGTGAATCTCTCTGTATCACACACCCTCACTGTGATACTATCTGTATCACACACCCTCACTGTGATACTCTCTGTATCACACACCCTCACTTTGATACTCTCTGTATTACACACCCTCACTGTGATACTCTCTGTATCACACACCCATACTGTGATACTCTCTGTATCACACACCCTCACTGTGATACTCTCTGTATCACACACCCTTACTGTGATACTCTCTGTATCACACACACTCATTGTGATTTTTTTTGTATCATGCACCCTCATTGCGATACTCTCTGTATCACACACCCTCACTGTGAGACTCTCTGTATCACACACACTCATTGTGATACTCTCTGTATCACACGCCCTCACTGTGATACTATTTGTATCACACACCCTCACTGTGATACTCTCTGTATCACACACCATCACTGTTCTACTCTCTGTATCACACACTCACTGTGATACTCTCTATCACACACCCTCACTGTGATACTCTCAGTATCACATTGCTATCCTCTCTGTATCATGTTGCTATACTCTCTATGTGAGATTGCTATACTCTCTGTATCACACACCCTCATTGCTCTACTCTTTGTCATTGCTAAACTCTGCATCACACACCCTCATTGCTGTACTCTTTGTATCACATTGCTATACTCTCTGCATCAAACACCCTCATTGCGATACTGTGTGTGTCACAGTGCTGTACTCTCTGCATCACACACCCTCATTGCTATACTCTGTATCACCTTGCTATACTCTCTGCAACACACACCCTCATTGCTATACTCTCTGTATCACATTGCTATACTCTCTGCATCGCACACCCTTATTTCTATCCTCTGTGTGTCACAGTGCTATACCCTCTGCATCACACATTCTCATTGCTATACTCTCTGTATCACATTACTATACTCTCTGCATCACACACCCTCATTGCTATACTCTGTGTATAGTGTTAAACTCTCTGCATCACACACCCTCATTACTGTACTCTCTATATCACATTGCTATATTCTCTGCATCACACACCCTCATTGCTATACTCTATCTGACATTGCTACACTCTCTGCATCACACACCCTCATTGCTATACCCTCTGTATCACACACCTTCACTGCGATACTCTCTGTATCACACACCGTAACTGTGATATCACAGTGAGGGTGTGTGATACAGAGAGTATCGTAGTGAGGGTGTGTGATACAGAGAGTATCGCAGTGATGGTGTGTGATACAGAGAGTATCACAAGGTGATACAGAGGGTATAACAATGAGGGTGTGTGATGCAGAGAGTGTAGCAATGTGATATAGAGAGTATTGCAATGAGGGTTTGTGATGCAAAGAGTAGAGCACTGGGATACTCTCTGTACCACAGTGGTACACAAAGGTACACTCTATACATCACACACCCTCATTGCTATACCCTCTGTATCACATTACTCTCTCTATCACTCTCCTTCACTGCAATATTCTCAATACTTTACATGCTCACAGTAATGCTTGGTTGGTCTCGATTTCATGTGATGAGACCGTTTCCAGGTCTCCTTGGAAATGTCATACCCGTGTCCAACTCCAACGTTACTGACATGAGTGACACATACAGGCGCGTCCAAAGCGTGCGCTCAAAGACCTCGAATGGACTCTATCATGATATCAGAGACCAGAGCAGGCTGATGCAACGTCAGGATAGTATATTGATCAACACATGTGTAGGCAGTGTGTTCCTTATTGTTCTGACCTCAGCTGAGTTTACTGCTTAACCAGCCAGACTCCAGAGTGAAATCTATTTTGCTGATCAGGAACATTTCATTGAGAAAATGAGAAGGAAGAACGTCTGACCTCAAAAAATGTAGAACCTCAATCACACTTTTAGAAAGGTAAAAGTAAAAAAAATTAAAAAGAAAAAAAGATCAAAGTTACACCGTCAAAATAGTCTTACAGAACAGTCCCCAAAAAACACGCTTGTTCAAAAGTGTATAATTAAACTACCCCTTATAGACTTTACACATAAAAATCCAGTAATATTACCCAGATCAGGGAATAGTTGTCACTTTAATAAAGGTACACTTCACAATCTGAGAAGCTTGCCAGCCACTTCATTTGCAGTTTCTATTTGAGAATGAGGGTTATGTGGGGAAGGTGCACAAGGCAGCAACTGACTCTGACACTTCGGTCTTGATCATTTATTGGACCATTTCCTGGGGGCACTGCGGGGGTGCAGGCGTGCGGGTCCTCCTCTGGTCTTGTTGCTAGGGGTGAATCTCGAGTATCAGTGTGGAGGATGAGTGATGGGAGTGTGCCGCATTGAGCAGTGCGAAAGGTGGATTGGATGGTCTGTTGATTCAGAGATGTGATGAGCAGATTCATTCACTTAGCTTGTCCACCTGAGTGGGATCATGAAAATTCTTTTGGCCATGTCCTGGGTGTGATATTCTGGGCATTAGCTGCCCTTGCCACCTGCTCCCATCCCCTTCTGAGTTTCAATGGTGAAGGCTCCCTAACTCTAGTGGAAGCATAGCCCTCTCCGGATCTCCACCTGCCTCACCAGGTGCTCCGGGATGGGGGGGGCGGTCACTGAAATGGTGGGTTTCCCCTGGCCATGTGCAATATCCTACTTGATCCTGAGCATTCCAGATTGGTTATCCAGCTGCCTGCAGTGCATTAGTGCAGCTACCATTTTACAGGGACAGCATTTAAAAAAAGGAAAAGCTGCATTTGCTTCCTTGTTTCCAATAGAACTTGGTCCCCTGCAATAAGATTAGGCTGCCAGTAATGCTACAGAGCAGCACAGGATTCACTCCCACACACTCCCTACAATCACGGAGGTGGGTGCACCAATTCGCTGACTTGGAAGCGATGTGGGTGGGTTGCGAATTGCAAACCCGACACCCAAATAAACAGGGGCGATCCAATTTGCAGTCCTGTGAATTTACCACTTATTGTTTCTGATCCTCTCAATTAAAGGTAAACAAAGTTACCAATGCGAGTATTTTACAACTGCCAAAGGAGCAGCAACCCATTCCCATGTGTTCCAGCAGTGGGCTGGACGCATCAATGGGAAGTGGCACTGAGTTTCTGACCTTCTGTTTGTCAGGGAGGTTGTTGCAGAGTAATTAAGGCTGGTTCTTGAGAAGGAGCAGGTGCGGTAAGTGGGTAATGTGGAATGATTTACACAGTGTGATATGATTCATATCTCTGATGGGTACCAGATTCAGTTAGGAGTGTTATTATGCCCCGCAGCAGCTTTTTTTGGGGCTGTCTTATTTGCAATTTCTACCGAATCAAAACTATTCAGGAATGCTAAATTATTCAATAGGTCAGTGGAACAGAACAGCGAGCTGTGACAACGGAGCGTGGCAGAGTTGGGGGCACAGCATTGAGGCAAAGATTGCAGCAAGAAATGAAAGGAGGACGAGAAAGAGGAGTGAAATTGAATCTCCAAGCAGCACTGATGCGACAAGGGAGAATTAATAAACACGGCTGCACCTCATAGGAAAAGTGGTACACTGCCAACCCCCCCCCCCCCCCCCCCCCCGCCTCCCCCCCCCCACCCCACACCCCGCACCCTCCACCCCCCAGAGGCTGAGCTGGTGCCCCCCTCCAACCCTCAGCCTGGGTTGGTGTGGCCCCCCGATCCCCCTGCAGGCTGGGTTGGTGTGGCCGCCTCCCCAAGCGCCCCCCCCCCCCCCCACCATGCAGTTTGGCTGGTGTGGTGCCCTCCCCACTCTGCCATGGAAGGTTGGGTGGGAGGTGTATTCTCCAGAAAGAGCGGGCTTGAGGACAGCTCTGTGATAAGTGAATTGACCTCTGCCAAAGTGAGGAGACCAATGGTAAGACAGAGTTTCTCCACAGTAGGGATCGACAGTCATCCACATTGGGCACAAGTCAATTATCCAGCCAATACCTGCCGTCGAGGCCAGAAAACTTCATTGTACAGATCTCAAGCTAACTGTTGTAGCCATGTAAAATGGCTGACTCCCGATTAGAATGGTCAAACCCCGATTTAAAATGGCGAACGGAAGAGGCTGATGGGAAAATCAGCCAACAGGACTCAAACGGACAGCTGCAGGTAAAACAGTGTATTCGCCTCTGGGGAAGTCAGTCCAGACCGATACCTGCAGCCATCAACATCACAACAACCCAGCCATCTGCATTTTAATCAGCCATCCCCGGGAACAATTGCTACAAATTAGCAACTCAAAGCCGACCCAGACCTTTCGGGGCCAGCAGGGGCTGAGACAAAGAAAGGTAAACGACCACCCCCCGATCAAGGAATTGCTCCAGCATTGGAGAATATCGAACCAAGTGATTGGGACCAAGTCCAATCACTTGGGACCAGGTACAAGGTCCGCCCCGAGAGGCGGGAAGCCCCTGGGGACTATAAGAATAGGGGCCAAGTTCAACTCGACCCTTCTCTTCCTGCTTGCAACCTTCGAGACCCTTCTACAAGAAACCGTAAGTTTTACTCCAGCGATCGCTACCAGATAGGCACTCCTGACTATCGACTTGTACCAGTTTTTGAATCCCGCAGGCTCAGAACCAATTCGAAAGACCATTCGTTTCCCTGACCTGGAGGGCCATTTCCAAAGTTAAGTATTGGCCTTTAGTGGTAGGTAGTAGTCTAGAAGTAGGATTATTGTATAAGTATTAATTGTTGTATATAATAAATGAGTGTTGATTTAACTCTTACTAAGCGGTGTGTTGCATTGTTAATCATTACTTGGACTTGACCCACGTGGCGGTATCAGAAAGATACCTGGCGACTCATGAGCAAAGGTGACAGAATGAGAAGAAGTAAACTAAGGCTAAAATGAGCAACACTGTCCATTAACCGTGGATAGAGTGGATGTGGAGAAGATGTTTCCACTAGTAGGAAAAACTAGAACAAGAGGGAACAGCCTCAGACTAAAGGGATGATCCTTTAAAACAGAGATGAGGAGGATTTTCTTCAGCCAGAGGGTGGTGAATCTGTGGAACTATTTGCTGAAGTAGGTTGTGGACGCCAAATCACTGAGTGCCTTTAAAACAGAGATAGATAGGTTTGTGATTAATAAGGGGTTATGGGGAAAAGGCAGGAGAATGGGGACGAAAAAAATATCAGCCATGATTGAATGGCGGAGCAGACTCGATGGGCCGAGTGGCCTAATTCTGCTCCTATGTCTTATGGTCTTAATACAATGCTCTCTCGTCACTCTCTTCAGTCTCTGAACCTGGAATGGCCTCCCTGCAAGGGCGGTGGCAGCATAGAGTGCGATTAATTGAATACCGCTTTCAAAGAACCAGCATGTCGCATCGTGGACTGAATTGCCTCCTTCTATGTTGTATAATTCTATGATCTCCACCAACCATCCTGGGAGCCTCGCCTAGTATAGGAATCGGTCAGTGGCTGAATTATGAGTTACTTTTGCAGGATGGGCACAAGGGGATGAGGAACTGTATTGAGACTGCACCAAACTCATTTATCTCACACTCGAAACAAGCCACAGGCAAAGGGAATGTTTAATCCATCAGCAAGGATTGAGCTGGACAGCATTTTAAACCACTGTCCCACACTATCACCTTTGGTCCTTACCAGCAAGTGGAAATTACATTTGCTGCTTATATCTTTCACTGCAGAGGGATGCTGATGGTACCCCTTACTCTGTAAACATCTGTGAGGCTGGGGCTGCACAAATGACCCAGTGTTCATTCAGGTGAATCAGCTTTCAGCCAAATTGTATTGAACAAGTTTCACCGGAGATCAAAACTTGCTACTTACTAGAGATGGCTGCACAGAGCAATGTTGCCTTAAGCTTTATTTAGAAGGATATTACATCATGAATAACAAGCAAATGATCTGAAATGAATCCCATCCGTCATCTGTCACAAGAGTCTGGCTGAACTCACAGCATGTCTCGGGGGTTGGCCCCTGCTGTGACACAGCAGAGGGACTCCTCGCTTCAATCCGCACTCTGCTTTCCTTCCACGTCAAGCTCATCAAAGGCGGCTTCGTGGTACTTTGCCGGGACAACAATCCCGAGATCGGTTCAAATCCCATCATTTCAGTTTCTGAATTCAGTTTTAAAAAACCTTGAAATAAAAAGCTGGCTTCAGTAAAAGGTGAGCTCAAAGTTGTCGGATTGTAATTAAGAAAACAAACAAACAGCTGCTTCAGTAAAATCCTTACCCTATCCGGCCTACAATATGGTTGCAGTCCCACACCAACATGGCTGACTCTGATCTGTCCTTAAATGGTTGAGGGTGAGGACCCAGGGCCACAAATCGAACTCACCGAGAGAGGGGGCAAAAGCAAGGTAAATCAGGATACCTGACACTAGATCTTGTAGATGGTTGGAAATGGAGAATCGAGAGACACATTCTGGGAAAGGAAGGAGAGGGTGCAATTATTCTTAATTTAAACAGAGGGAGAATAAAGAATGTGTAGGATTTAGTATCTACAACTTAGGGGACATACTTTACAGAAGACACTGTGTGACAAAATAACCTCAAACAAATGGCTTGATGTATTTAATTGACACATATCTGTACTAGTTCTGCGATTAAAACATGTTTTACTTAATACTGACAGGCCCAAGACGAGGGATTTATTTCAACATTTCCTCTTAACTGCTTGACTAAGCCAACTGCTGGGAGCCAATAATGAAGGGATGGCAGTACTTACATTCACCAGAGGCAGTGAGAGAATGATCGCTCGAGCCACGAGCCTCTCACTAAAGCTGCCTTGTTCAAAGAATTTTTTTAAAAACTGCCTGCAAAATTGCAGCAACACCAAGTAAATATTTATAGAATTCCCTTCACTCCACGCAGGATGGTTACTGAATGATTTAAGGCGAGGGACTGCTTCATGTGCCTGCATCTCCCAGCAGTGTTATTGTTCCTTTTTACAGGCAGGAGATTGTGCGTGCGGAGTGTTTAATTTTCCCCACCATCTCACGCTCTCTGAAAATTAGCAGCGACAACTGCTCATCACAGAGCCATAAATCAACAGCAGAGGGAGTGAAACGACTGAACGGTGGTCAGGTCACACCGCGTTTGGAAACCTGTCGACTGTGGGAGGGAGGGAGGGAGGGAAGGGGTAAAAGAAGGAGTCTTTACTGCAGCTCTAAGGTTTGAACTTCTCTGGTTAGGACAGCATTTATTGTTCACCCCCGGTTGCTGAGTGGTGGTTTGGGCCTTCTCCCTGCGGTAATAACTGAGAGGAGATTGCCCAATAGGTCTTTTCAACAAAGCGATGAGGCAGGTAGGAGGAAAGTTTGGAAAATCACTGGTTATGGTTAAAAATGATAAAATCTCAAGGTGCAAAAGGCTGCTGTGGAGGAGAGAGTGGGAAGAGAGAGAGATTTGAGGTGAATCATAGAAATAGAATAATACAGGACGAAAGGTGGCTATTTGGCCCATGGGGTCTGTGTCAGCTCTGTTGGAGGGCATTTTCTGATACTGGACTATGATATAAATTATAGGTGGCTCTCTAACTATATTTGTGCTCCTATATTACTTTTGTATAGTTCTGACGAGACAAAAGGTACTCACTGGCTTAGATGCCTGTTTAGAAGAGGCAATTTGTGAAAATAGATAGTGTATACACAATGCTTAAGGACACAAAATGGCTGTTAGTTATTAAAGCAATACTAAAGACACAAAATGGCTGAATTTAAGCTACTTCATGAGAACCAGACGTGGATATGTACAGGGTGTATTTTAACAGCCACTGATAACAGCTTCACAGAACAAGGCGTGCAATGTATCCTTGATAAAGCTCAAGGTCCACAGCTGCAGACAGGACATATCCTTGTGTTAGTTTAGAATGACTTCTGTATGAAGTTAAGGGCGGGAAAGACAACACCCACTTTAACCATATATGTGATGACTGGGATGCTAAGAAAATTGATTGACTGCATGTAATGAATTGTAATGCGAATATAGTTGATTGATTGTATGTAAATGAGAATACAACTAATTCCGCCCCTTGAATCTGTATATTAACCCAATGCGAAACTTAGCTCAAGTGAGAAAGAGTATTGCGAGACTGCGTAGTCTCCAAATCTTTCTCCCAGATCTGAAATAACAAACTGCCTCTTTATAATCATCCTCAGGCCTTCGTGTGAATATTTTCACCTCTAACATTTCCATTGATGCAGCTTGTGCCATGCGACTTCCTGGAATTATGTGGCAGACACAAACCTGTTCTTACACCTCATCCAGCATCAATCCTCATTATTCACACTCAGGCTAAATTCATTAATCCCTCACTACCAGCAGTTTTGTGTTTGAAGGGAGTGTAGGTCCAAGGTCAGTTCGGCCACTGATTCTGAGTTGGGGTTTATTTAAGTGTGGGTCAGCCCTGGGCGTATCACAGCACCGAACTGCCCCTGTAGAAAATGCAATCCAGTAAATTAAAAATGTAAGAGAGACCATGCATAATTATAATTATAACACCTCCTCAGCATTTTCCATGAAGTATATTTGAAATGTAGCCACTGTTGTAATTTAGGGAAATGTAGCTGCCAATTTGCGCACAGCAAGATCTATAAATAGGCAAACAGGAAAATTGACCAGTTAATTCTGTTATTTGAATTATTGTTATTGTTGAAGAAGGAACACTGACCACAAATATCCTGAGAGGAAAGACAGAGCCTCAGCTTAATGGCTCATGTGAAAACCAGAACCACTGACAGCGCGGCACTCCCTGAGTACTGACTGCACTGGGAGTGTCAGCCTGGATGTTGTACTTGAGCCTTGGTCGTGGGTCTTGAACCCACCTCCCTCTGACTCAGACGCAAGCGGCAGATATACCGCTTTGGATACTGTTGAGGGAGATGGCTCACCAGGGGAAGGCAGCAGCAGCCAGGTTCATGGCACCGTGGCTGGCTCTGCTGCGCAGCTGGGCAGGAAGAAGAATGGCAGGGCGATAGTGATAGGGGACTCAATTGTAAGGGGAATAGACAGGCGGTTCTGCGGACGCAATCGAGACTCCAGGATGGTATGTTGCCTCCCTGGTGCAAGGGTCAAGGATGTCTCGGAGCGGCTGCAGGACATTTTGGGGGGGGGGAGGGTGAACAGCCAGCTGTCATTGTGCACATAGGCACCAACGATATAGGTAAAAAACGGGACGAGGTCCTACAAGCTGAATTTAGGGAGTTAGGAGTTAAACTAAAAAGTAGGACCTCAAAGGTAATAATCTCAGGATTGCTACCAGTGCCACGAGCTAGTCAGAGTAGGAATGTAAGGATAGAGAGGATGAATGCGTGGCTCAAGAGATGGTGCAAGAGGGAGGGATTCAAATTCCTGGGGCATTGGAACCGGTTCTGGGGGAGGTGGGACCAGTACAAACCGGACGGTCTGCACCTGGGCAGGACTTGAACCGATGTCCTGGGGGGGTGTTTGCTAGAGCTGTTGGGATAGTTTAAACTAATGTGGCAGGGGGATGGGAACTGATGCAGGAAGTTGGAAGGTAGTAAAACAGGGACAGAAACAAAAGGCAGTAAGGGGGAAAGTGTAAGGCAGAGAAGCCATAGTCAAAAATCAAAAAGGGCGACAGTACAAGGTACAGTGACTGAGGGGCGCTCAGTGAATAGGACCAGGAATACTAAAAGGAATAAAACGGGAAGTGAAAACATTAATGGTAAGCGACGCGGCAGGTTGTTACATGAAGATATGGGTTCAACGACAAGGAAAATTAGGAGGAAATATAACTTAGGAGAGGTTACTGATCGAGGTGTTAAGATTCAGAACAGAGGTAAAAAAGCCAACATAAGTGTACTTTACCTGAATGCTCGTAGTATTCGGAATAAGATAAATGAGTTGATGGCGCAAATCATCGTGAATGATAATGATTTAGTGGCCATTACTGAAACATGGTTAAAGGATGGTCACGACTGGGAGTTAAATATCCGAGGGTATTAAACTATTCGGAAGGACAGAGTGGATGGTAAGGGAGGTGGTGTAGCTCTGTTATTTAAGGATGACATCCGGGCAACCGTAAGGGATGACATCGGTGCAATGGAGGATAAGGTTGAATCCATTTGGGTGGAAATCAGGAATAGTAAGGCGAAAAAGTCACTGATAGGAGTAGTCTATAGGCCACCAAATAGTAACATTATGGTGGGGCACGCAATAAACAAAGAAATAACTGATGCATGTAGAAATGGTACAGCAGTTATCATGGGGGATTTTAATCTACATGTCGATTGGTTTAACCAGGTCGGTCAAGGCAGCCTTGAGGAGGAGTTTATAGAATGTATCCGCGATAGTTTTGTAGAACAGTATGTAATGGAACCTACGAAGGAACAAGCGGTCCTAGATTTGGTCCTGTGTAATGAGACAGGATTGATTCAGGATCTCATAGTTAGGGATCCTCTCGGAAGGAGCGATCACAATATGGTGGAATTTAAAATACAGATGGAGGGTGAGAAGGTAAAATCAAGCACTAGTGTTTTGTGCTTAAACAAAGGAGATTACAATGGGATGAGAGAAGAACTAGCTAAGGTAGACTGGGAGCAAAGACTTTATGGTGAAACAGTTGAGGAACAGTGGAGAATCTTCCAAGCGATTTTTCACAGTGCTCAGCAAAGGTTTATATCAACAAAAAGGAAGGACGGTAAAAAGAGGGAAAATCGACCGTGGATATCTAAGGAAATAAGGGAGAGTATCAAATTGAAGGAAAAAACATACAAAGTAGCAAAGATCAGTTGGAGACTAGAGGGCTGGGAAATCTTTAGGGGGCAACAGAAAGCTGCTAAAAAAGCTATAAAGAAGAGTAAGATAGATTATCATAAAATTTACAGTGCAGAAGGAGGCCATTCGGCCCATCGAGTCTGCACCGGCTCTTGGAAAGAGCACCCTACCCAAGGTCAACACCTGCACCCTATCCCAGTAACCCCACCCAACACTAAGTGCAATTCTGGACACGAAGGGCAATTTATCATGGCCAATCCAACTAACCTGCACATCTTTGGACTGTGGGAGGAAACCGGAGCACCCGGAGGAAACCCACGCACACACGGGGAGGATGTGCAGACTCCGCACAGACAGTGACCCAAGCCGGAATCGAACCTGGGACCCTGGAGCTGTGAAGCAATTATGCTATCCACAATGCTACCGTGCTCAGAATATAAAAACAGATAGTAAAAGTTTCTACAAATATATAAAACAAAAAAGAATGGCTAAGGTAAATATTGGTCCTTTAGAGGATGAGAAGGGAGATTTAATAATGGGAGATGAGGAAATGGCTGAGGAACTGAACAGGTTTTTTGGGTCGGTCTTCACAGTGGAAGACACAAATAACATGCCAGTGACTGGTGGAAATGAGGCTATGACAGATGAGGACCTTGAGAGGATTGTTATCACCAAGGAGGTAGTGATGGGAAAGCTAATGGGGCTAAAGGTAGACAAGTCTCCTGGACCTGATGGAATGCATACCAGAGTGCTAAAAGAGATGGCTAAGGAAATTGCAAATGCACTAGTGATAATTTACCAAAATTCACTAGACTCTGGGTGGTCCCGGCGGATTGGAAATTAGCAAACGTGACACCACTGTTTAAAAAAGGAGGTAGGCAGAAAGCGGGTAATTATAGGCCAGTGAGCTTAACTTCGTTAGTAGGGAAAATGCTGGAATCTATCATCAAGGAAGAAATAGCGAGGCATCTGGATGGAAATTGTCCCATTGGGCAGACGCAGCATGGGTCCATAAAGGGCAGGTCGTGCCTAACTAATTTAATGGAATTTTTTGAGGACGTTAACAGTGCGGTGGATGACGGGGAGCCAATGAATGTGGTATATCTGGATTTCCAGAAAGCCTTTGACAAGGTGCCACACAAAAGGTTACTGCATAAGATAAAGATGCATGGCATTAAGGGGAAAGTAGTAACATGGATAGAGGATTGGATAATTAATAGAAAGCAAAGAGTGGGGATTGATGGGTGTTTCTCTGGCTGGCAATCAGTAGCTACTGGTGTCCCTCAGGGATACAGGATGTTGGGCCCACAACTGTACACAATTTACATAGATGATTTGGAGTTGGGGACCAAGGGCAATGTGTCCAAGTTTGCAGATGACACGAAGATAAGTGGTAAAGCAAAAAGTGCAGAGGATACTGGAAGTCTGCAGAGGGATTTGGATAGGCTAAGTGAATGGGCTAGGGTCTGGCAGATGGAATACAATGTTGACAAATGTGAGGTTATCCATTTTGGTAGGAATAACAGCAAAAGGGATTATTATTTAAATGATAAAATATTAAAACATGCTGCTGTGCAGAGAGACCTGGGTGTGCTAATGCATGAGTCGCAAAAAGTTGGTTTACAGGTGCAGTAGGTGATTAAGAAGGCAAATGGAATTTTGTCCTTCATTGCTAGAGGGATGGAGTTTAAGACTAGGGAGGTTATGCTGCAATTGTATAAGGTGTTAGTGAGGCCACACCTGGAGTATTGTGTTCAGTTTTGGTCTCCTTACTTGAGTAAGGACATACTGGCACTGGAATGTGTGCAGAGGAGATTCACTTGGTTAATCCCAGAGCTGAAGGGGTTGGATTACGAGGAGAGGTTGAGTAGACTGGGACTGTACTCGTTGGAATTTAGAAGGATGAGGGGGGATCTTATAGAAACATATAAGATTATGAAGGGAATAGATCGGATAGATGTGGGCAGGTTGTTTCCACTGGCGGGTGACAGCAGAACTAGGGGGCATAGCCTCAAAATAAGGGGAAGTAGATTTAGGACTGAGTTTAGGAGGAACGTCTTCACCCAAAGGGTTGTGAATCTATGGAATTCCCTGCCCAGTGAAGCAGTAGAGGCCCCTTCATTAAATGTTTTTAAGATAAAGATAGATAGTTTTTTGAAGAATAAAGGGATTAAGGGTTATGGTGTTCAGGCCGGAAAGTGGAGCTGAGTCCACAAAAGATCAGCCATGATCTCATTGAATGGTGGAGCAGGCTTGAGGGGCCAGATGGCCTACTCCTGCTCTTAGTTCTTATGTTCTTATGTTCTAAGTGCTACCCACAGAACATTGCAGGCAGGGGTAACCACAAGTTTCAATGAATTTGCTCATTGCCTGTAGCACCAACAGTACGGTGTACATCTGCCATGGTTCAATAGGTGCAATTCGCTGCCTGCTGTGACTTAGAAAAACACCAACCAAGTATTTCCAAGTTTCACCCTTGGTCTATGCTCAGTTTATTGATCTCAGAGAGAAAGGCAGATTGTCGGAGAGTTCTCAGTACCATTGTGCTAAGGTGGCAACAAAAACCTACATGGAAGCACGTGGAGGGAATCAGAGGAAAGTTGCGATGCCTGTTGTGGTCAAGTAGCTCGGCTGTGGCAGGTGAGAAGCGCCCATGAAATATTGTGCCAGATATTGTTCGCACCATCAAGAAAGGTGGAAGAAAGAATGGAAATGACCGTCCGATACTCGCCTCATGGCCCCACGGACCTCGCTGATTTATTCATCCACATCTCTCAATGGAAAATAGGAGCCAGTCTCAGCCACAGAAACTTAAGTGATTACATTTAAACAAATGCACTGCCGTCACCCAATGACACTTGAGAGTGGATTAAAATGCAGTGAGTAAATCGTGGATCAGATAGAGTTGAAGTGGATAGGAGCTAATTTTCCCCACCAGAATCCTGGGCTTCGATTGTAGTTGTATTTGCATCAGGTGCAGACTAATGTGGAATCGAACACACAAAGAGAATTGTACACACCAAGCGCAGAACCCAGTCTGACCCTGGACTCCCTTAACACTGACCCGGGGGTCAAAGGTTACAAATCTCATCAAATACCAATCTGGAGTGGAACAAATGAATTGAAGAAAATAATTTTCAGTGTTTTGCAGCAGTTGCATAAGAGACAAAGAACTGTGGAAAGATAGCCTCTTGAACCAGAAGTGTTTCAGTGTGCGGACAAGGGCTCACTTCGATACAATGCAAGTGAAAGAATGTATGTTGTTGGCTCACATTGAAGTAACTGTCATACCTGGTGTGGTAATGTGTTGCACAGGGCATTGGGATGATCCCTGATGAGGGGAGGGTTGGAATACTCGAATAAGTCTGACATCCCCCTCCCCCCACCTGTGATGATATGCAGAAGCAATCATGTAAATAGTGATAGATACGACCTCCAACCAGCAGGTTGCAGTAGAGAACAACCACATGACACTGTTCCCTTAGGGAGTCTGGAGATAGCCGTCATAGTGAATAGTCACATTTGTAGTAACTCTTAGATAGTTTATAGAAGTTAGTAGTTTTTGATCATTTTCTTATGGTTATCTATTCCACGTTATTGTTTAACAATAAACATTTAACTAGTCACGAACTAGACCGTTCTCTAGTGCACTTATTTGGAGCAGCCAAGCACCAGAACGTAACACTGCCCCCCCCCCACCCCCCGTCAATGCACGCACGTCACCCCCAATATAAGGAGAGAGGCAAAAGAGTCAGCTAGGCATGATTCCTGGTGAGATCTGGGGCTGAGGAGACGGAAACGGGGTGGGGGTGGGGGAGAATCAGATGCCTGGAGTGAGGCTCTGGGAGAGAGAACGAAAAAGAATGGGAGGTGGGAAGGGGGAAGACAGGAAGAGAGAGACAAAAATGGGGGAAAAAAGTGAAAGGAAGAAAAAGGAGAATAACAAAAGAAAGAGAAAACTTGCATTTAATCAGAGCCAAGATTATGTCCCCAAAGTGCTTTGCAGCCAGTGAAGTATTTTTGGAGTATGGGGACTGTTATTATGTAGGCCTCAACCCACCCTCGACAGTTTGACTCCCACATTTCCAGCAGTAACCTTATTCCCCTCCAGCAGTGACCTTTTTCCTGGGGGTACAATTTCCCCTCCAGCCCCATGGCAATTAAACGGTCAGGAATTCTGATTCAAACAAATCACAGATCTCAAACATTGGCCAGGATTCTGCAGGTGGGCTCAAGCATTGGAAAAGGGTGTGGCACTGCCACACGCGAGGTCAGTGGCTAGGACGACACAATCAAGCCACATGGCCATTAACTGGGGCAAACAATCAGAGAGTGGAGGCAGGTAGTGAGGTGGCAGACATGGAGATAAGTGACACTACTGGAGGTGCTGGTGTCGTACCTCACGGGTTGCCAGGCAGCACTCGAAAAACACTTCAAATTGAACAGCCCCTCTACATGGAACAGCCCATCGACACCCAACGGCCCCTCGACACCCAACGGCCCCTCGAACGGCCCTTCGACACCCAACGGCCCCTCGAACGGCCCTTCGACACCCAACAGCCCCTCGAACGGCCCTTCGACACCAGAACAGCCCTCGAACTTGAACAGCCCTCTACAATGAACAGCCCTCTAGAATGAACAATCCATTATAATGAACAGCCCTCTATATTGAACAGCCCTCTCTATTGAACAGCCCTCTATATTGAACAGCCCTCTATATTGAACAGCCCTCTATATTGAGCAACCCTCTTTATTGAACAACCCTCTTCATTGAACAACCCTCTATATTGAACAGCCCTCTATATTGAACAGCCCTCTATATTGAACAACTCTCTTTATTGACCAGCCCTATATATTGAACAACCCTCTTTACTGACCAGCCCTCTATATTGAACAACCCTCTGTATTGAACAACCCTCTATATTGAACAACCCTTTATATTGCACAAACCTCTATAATAAACAACCCACTATAATGAACAGCCGTCTATATTGAACAGTCCTTTATACTGAACAACCCTCTATATTGAACAGCCCTCAATATAGAACAACCTTCGATATTGAACAGCCTTCTATATTGAGCAGCCCTGCTATATTAACAGCCCTCTTTATTGACAAGCCATCTATATTGAAAAGCCCTCTATATTGGCCAGCCCGCTATAATGAACAACCCTCTTTATTGTCCAGCCCTCTATAATGTACAGCCCGCTATAATGAACAACCCTCTATATTGAACAGCCCTCTATGTTGAAAAGTCCTCTATATTGAACAACCATGCTATATTAACAACCATGCTATATTAACAACCATGCTATATTAACAACCATGCTATATTAACAACCATGCTATATTAACAGCCCTGCTATTTTGCCCTGCTATCAACATTAACAATACTGGAGGTCTGAGGAAGGAGGTATTGGTAGATATGGCAGAAGGAAGATTCTGGCTGGCCCCATTGGTCAGAGATGCCTCCAAGCAGATTCTCCTTTAGTCCACTTGAGAAATGTGAGATGCTCTTCCTGAGGGATGATAGGTGGAGCTGGGCCTGCCTGACCAAGCAAACCTGGACACAGATTGCGGAGGAGCTCAGCAACTGTGGGCTCACCCAGAGAATCTGGATACAGTGCTGCAGCTGAATGACCTTATTTGTTCAGTCCAGTTGAATACAATCCACTTTGCTTCCCTTAGAAGCTTACACATGGCAACTTGAGGATGAGGTTGATGGTGAGGGAATGCCCAGCCAGTCAGTGGCAATGGGATCAGTCAGAAGCAAATCCTGTCAGAGGCGAAGGCCGCTTCTTGATCTATGGAGCCCACTGTCACGTTCTTAGAACAAGATTGCTTTTAAAAAATTCTTTCATTAGATGTGGGTGTCGCAGGCAAGGCCAGCATTTGTTGCCCATCCCTAATGCCCTCGAGCGGAGTGGCATTATAAGAGGCAACCACATTGCTGTGCATCTGGAGTCACATGTAGGCCAGACCAGGGAAGGATGACAGATTTCCTTCCCTAAAGAACATTAGTGAACCAGTTGGTTTTTTATGACAATTGGCAATGATTTCACGGTCTTCATTAGACTTATCATCCCGATTTTCTATTCATTCAAATGTTACCACCTGCCATGGCGGGATTCGAAGGTGGGTCCCCAGAGCATTGCCCTGGGTGTCTAGATTACTAGTCTAGTGACAATACCACAATACACCTTCTCCCCCTCCTTGATCTTATTGTTGGATAAGACGCAAGGCAGCAATGGCTCATGAGGGATTAAGTGAACACGTTGTGGGTTCATTTATTAAGACTAGGTATATAGGAACAGTCTTATATAGTTGTATAGCTATAGACATTAGGAGCTGCATGTGTGTGCTCTGCTCAAAGCAAACTAAAACTAAGACTGGATCATATGGCACATTTCCCTTCTTGTAATGCCATGCTGATACCCCTCAAGGCAAATGACAAAACCCACCTCTCGGTATCGACTCTAGCAAGGTCACTCGGAGTAGCCACATGCAGGGCACATTTACGGACGTCCATCATGGACGGCTGAGATGCCACCAGCTTAGGAATAATGTTTACCTTTCTTGGATGTTTATCTTTGCGACCGCAGAAAAAGAGCTCAGAACGTGAAGGAAATGTCCAGGACCAGTGGCGGCATTCCCTTCTTAGTTATCCTGACACCAATGGAGGAGGAGGTACTGGAATCAGGACAGTATTCCACTTGCTCCAGCATCATGAAAATGTGATCACAAGAGAGTGAGCAACTTCATGGGTGGGTATGAGCTAGCCTTTGGCTACCATGAGACATGTTGCCCCTTGGTGCCCCTATGCCCTCCGCTGGAGACATGCATCGCCACCCAAGTAATAGTTGGAAGAATGTGGTGGGAAGCCAAAATCATTTTGTCTCCTCTTTAGGTCACCACCAAGAGCAGAGTGCTGCCATGACTGCCGAGAGTGCAGTGCCAAATCATTCCCACGCACCTTCCACCAGCGAAGATCTTCTCACATTGCTGGGTGTTTGATCATGTTTAGATTCAGAATCACAGCCAAGTGTGAATACCTCAGATACAACTCAGCTGACAAAACTGTGACAGCCAAGGCCATTGACACATGGAGGCGTGTGGGAGGAGGTGTGTGGGAGGCCAGGCCCATGCTGAGCCCCAGGCTGATGATCAGAATTGCATCTGCAAGAGACCTATAGTACACCCGCTGGTTGCTCAGGTTCCCCTGAGGTAGGTATTGTACCTCTATCCTGCATCCATAATTGGGCTCCTCGAAGGAGTAAGTAGCCATTTCGTTATTGGGTAGCCCATGCGCCCCAGAATCCATCTCTGAAAGTGTGCAGGGAAAGTGAAAAGCTTGCGCACCGGTGAGTGCTTTAGTCTGTAGGTGTCATTGCTGCTGTGCTTTAGTCTGTAGGTGTCATTGCTGCTGTGCTTTAGTCTGTAGGTGTCATTGCTGCTGTGCTTTAGTCTGTAGGTGTCATGGCTGCTGTGCTTTAGTCTGTCGGTGTCATTGCTGCTGTGCGTTAGTCTGTAGGTGTCATGCCTGCTGTGCTTTAGTCTGTAGGTGTCATGGCTGCTGTGCGTTAGTCTGTAGGTGTCATGGCTGCTGTGCTTTAGTCTGTAGGTGTCATGGCTGCTGTGCTTTAGTCTGTAGGTGTCATTGCTGCTGTGCTTTAGTCTGTCGGTGTCATGGCTGCTGTGCTTTAGTCTGTAGGTGTCATGGCTGCTGTGCGTTAGTCTGTAGGTGTCATGGCTGCTGTGCTTTAGTCTGTAGGTGTCATGGTTGCTGTGCTTTAGTCTGTCGGTGTCATTGCTGCTGTGCTTTAGTCTGTAGGTGTCATGGCTGCTGTGCTTTAGTCTGTAGGTGTCATGGCTGCTGTGCGTTAGTCTGTAGGTGTCATGGCTGCTGTGCTTTAGTCTGTAGGTGTCATGGCTGCTGTGCTTTAGTCTGTAGGTGTCATGGCTGCTGTGCGTTAGTCTGTATGTGTCATGGCTGCTGTGCTTTAGTCTGTCGGTGTCACTGCTGCTGTGCTTTAGTCTGTAGGTGTCATTGCTGCTGTGCTTTAGTCTGTAGGTGTCATTGCTGCTGTGCTTTAGTCTGTAGGTGTCATGGCTGCTGTGCTTTAGTCTGTCGGTGTCACTGCTGCTGTGCTTTAGTCTGTAGGTGTCATTGCTGCTGTGCTTTAGTCTGTCGGTGTCATGGCTGCTGTGCTTTAGTCTGTAGGTGTCATGGCTGCTGTGCGTTAGTCTGTAGGTGTCATGGCTGCTGTGCTTTAGTCTGTCGGTGTCATTGCTGCTGTGCGTTAGTCTGTAGGTGTCATTGCTGCTGTGCTTTAGTCTGTCGGTGTCATTGCTGCTGTGCTTTAGTCTGTAGGTGTCATGGCTGCTGTGCTTTAGTCTGTCGGTGTCACTGCTGCTGTGCTTTAGTCTGTAGGTGTCATTGCTGCTGTGCTTTAGTCTGTCGGTGTCATGGCTGCTGTGCTTTAGTCTGTAGGTGTCATGGCTGCTGTGCGTTAGTCTGTAGGTGTCATGGCTGCTGTGCTTTAGTCTGTCGGTGTCATTGCTGCTGTGCTTTAGTCTGTAGGTGTCATTGCTGCTGTGCTTTAGTCTGTCGGTGTCATGGCTGCTGTGCTTTAGTCTGTAGGTGTCATGGCTGCTGTGCGTTAGTCTGTAGGTGTCATGGCTGCTGTGCTTTAGTCTGTAGGTGTCATTGCTGCTGTGCTTTAGTCTGTCGGTGTCATGGCTGCTGTGCTTTAGTCTGTAGGTGTCATGGCTGCTGTGCGTTAGTCTGTAGGTGTCATGGCTGCTGTGCTTTAGTCTGTCGGTGTCATTGCTGCTGTGCTTTAGTCTGTAGGTGTCATTGCTGCTGTGCTTTAGTCTGTCGGTGTCATTGCTGCTGTGCTTTAGTCTGTAGATGTCATGGCTGCTGTGCTTTAGTCTGTCGGTGTCATTGCTGCTGTGCTTTAGTCTGTAGGTGTCATGGCTGCTGTGCTTTAGTCTGTAGGTGTCATGGCTGCTGTGCGTTAGTCTGTAGGTGTCATGGCTGCTGTGCTTTAGTCTGTAGGTGTCATGGCTGCTGTGCTTTAGTCTGTCGGTGTCACTGCTGCTGTGCTTTAGTCTGTAGGTGTCATTGCTGCTGTGCTTTAGTCTGTCGGTGTCATGGCTGCTGTGCTTTAGTCTGTAGGTGGCATGGCTGCTGTGCGTTAGTCTGTAGGTGTCATGGCTGCTGTGCGTTAGTCCGTCGGTGTCATGGCTGCTGTGCGTTAGTCTGTAGGTGTCATTGCTGCTGTGCTTTAGTCTGTAGGTGTCATGGCTGCTGTGCGTTAGTCTGTAGGTGTCATGGCTGCTGTGCTTCAGTCTGCAAGTGTTATTGCTGCTGTGCTTCAGTCTGCAGGTGTCATGGCTGCTGTGCTTTAGTCTGTAGGTGTCTGCTGCTGTGCTTTAGTCTATAGGTGTCATGGCTGCTGTGCTTTAGTCTGTAGGTGTCATGGCTGCTGTGCTTTAGTCTGTAAGTGTCATTGCTGCTGTGCTTTAGTCCGTCGGTGTCATGGCTGCTGTGCGTTAGTCTGTAGGTGTCATGGCTGCTGTGCTTTAGTCTGTAGGTGTCATGGCTGCTGTGCTTTAGTCTGTAGGTGTCATGGCTGCTGTGCTTTAGTCTGTCGGTGTCATTGCTGCTGTGCTTTAGTCTGTAGGTGTCATTGCTGCTGTGCTTTAGTCTGTAGGTGTCATGGCTGCTGTGCTTTAGTCTAGGTGTCATGGCTGCTGTGCTTTAGTCTGTAGGTGTCATGGCTGCTGTGCTTTCATCTGTAGGTGTCATGGCTGCTGTGCTTTAGTCTAGGTGTCATGGCTGCTGTGCTTTAGTCTGTAGGTGTCATGGCTGCTGTGCGTTAGTCTGTAGGTGTCATGGCTGCTGTGCTTTGGTCTGTAGGTGTCATTGCTGCTGTGCGTTAGTCTGTAGGTGTCATGGCTGCTGTGCTTTAGTCTGTAGGTATCGTTGCTGTCATGATATTCAAACACACACATCATGATAGACACACCAACAGACAAATCAGAACACACAACACCACAGCCAATCACAGACAAGGATAAAAGGACAAACACGACACCTGGTGGCTAGTAGAGCTGGAGACCAGGACAAGGACAGGACCTGTTACACTACACACTCAGGGAGACACCACGTGCAGAGTATCCAGACCGAATTGTATATAGCAGTTGAAATAAAATAGAGTTGTACCAAATACAACTGTGTTGGTTCATCTGTGCATCAGAGCACCCAACACCACATGGTACAGGAGTGGATCGATACCTGCCGGCATACCTCAGTGTACAGTGACAACCAGCAGCACCCAGGCAAGATGTATTGGCTCCTGGTTCCGCAGCCGTTCCAGTGCCACGGCGATCTCCACGAAAACCGGCGGCGATTCCGGCAAGCGTTTGAATTATTCCTGGTGGCAGCTGAACTCAAAAACCTGGCTGATGATGAAAAAATTGAATTTCTCCTCACCCTCGCCGGTGCAAGGGGAAAAGAAATCTTCACAATATTCAAGTTCTTCAGGAGGCAACAAAGGTACGATTACCAGGCAGTCCTGAACAAATTCGCCAAATACTGTGAGGAAAACGCACTCCAATCGGCAAGTAAAGGTAAGAAAAGCGGCAGTACTCACCTCGTGTCCGGGATCCCGGAGGCCGAATTCCCAGAGGCCGAAATCCCGGGCCTGAGAGAGATTTGGGTCGAGGTCGGCGGCCATCTTGCTCAAGGTATCACGCTAGCATAGTTGCGCAAGCAGTGCGCAGAACCGGAAGTTTCGTTTGCGCATGCGCGAGACGCTGCGCAATGCGCAGTCAAGAAAATGGCCATCGGTAAAGGAACAGCGATCTGCGCATGCGCAGTTGCTTCCTACGTGCTACATACCGAGCGTCAGGATGTCAGAGGCCCCAGACCGCACCAATTTAAAGGGGAAACGTCCCAAATCAAAAAAACAAAAATCTGTTAAAGCTGTAAAACAACCTTCCCTCACCTGGAATGACAGCACATTGCCGCAAATTGACCCAGGAGATGAATTTGACCTCCGAAGAACCCTGCAACAAGCAGTTACCTACGCACAAGCCGATGATTCCGACCTCGAATACTTGGATACCGATCTTTACATTTTTTCTGGACCTCGCGAGCCCAATTACAGCTCCATGGTCCTATACGACTACGACTTCGTGTTGCACATTGGCGACCCCCACATTGAATCCAACGCAGATGCGGATTCATTTTTCGGATTTGAAGATCTTCAACCCAGCAGATATGACGTCCCAACTCATCAGTGCAGGATGATGCCGCAGCCTGAAATTAGGAGACAGGGAGCAGTGCAAGCCCACCGAGAGCGGCCTGCTGCCACACAGAGCATGGTCCACGTCCCGCTCAGCGTTCCCGACTCTATGAAAGAAGACATGCAAGACTCCAGAGCGCAGTCCTCGCATGAACAAGAAGTGACTCCAGAGTCACAAGCCTCCACAGCGAGCTCGTGGACAGATTCCACGATAGAAGGAACGCAAGACTCCAGAGCGCAGTCCTTGCACGAACAAGAAGTGACTCCAGAGTCACAAGCCTCCACAGCGAGCTCGTGGACAGACTCCACAATTGCAGAAACGCAAGACTCGAGCGCAGTCCTTGCACGAACAAGAAGTGATTCCAGTGTCACAAGCCTCCACAGAGAGCTCGTGGACAGCCTCCATGATAGAAGCAACGCAAGACTCCAGAGCGCAGTCCTTGCATGAACAAGAAGTGACTCCAGTGTCACAAGCCTCCACAGAGAGCTCGTGGACAGCCTCCACGATAGAAGCAACGCAAGACTCCAATGTGCGGTCCTTGCAGGAACAAGACCATGAGGGTCTAGCAACCTCTCCTGACCAACCAGCGGCAGACAATGCAAGTCTGCCATGCTCACGTGAACAGCAAGAAGGCTATAACAGCCTACCATGCTCCACTGCACAGCAGCATGACCATGATGGTCTCTCATGCTACAATGAAGGGCACAGCGCTGATGACTGTTCAAGCCCAACTGAAGACAAGCCAAAGGAATCGCCTCTTCCAAGCCCGAAGGCAAAAGGTTTATGCGCTGACCTTCAGGATCATTATAGCCGAACAGAGAATAATAATGCTGCACGGTCACAGAAGGATGCTGAGGATTTGCTAAAGAAATTACTTGTATGTTTAACTTGCAAGGAGCAGACTGAGAATTGCCAGTGTTTTAGTACGGATAAAAAAAATGGACAAGACATTGATCCTCAGTTAATGGAAATAACACAACCTGAATCATACCTACAGCAGGGACAAATGTCTCCCTTCAACACAACACCGCAAAGTCCCAACTTCGGAGACCAGCAGTTAGTCAGTAATGACTCTTCAAACCTTGAGGGGAACATTAATTGCATTGAATCTATACACACTCCACTGATAAATGAGCAGAACATTGGAGCAAGAATCCTGAGGACACCGACATCGAGTCGACAGATAAAGAACTTAAAACCCGCAGCAGTTTCAAGTGAACCAAGTGTGCTTTCCACTAATGGTGAAGATGCAGATAAGGTCGACCCGATTATCCATTGTACCACAACAACCCCAGAGATTAAGCAGTTATGTCTGGGGAGTATAATGTGGGCAATTGAGAACAGTAAAAGAGAGACTGTGACTATGCCAGTCCCAGCAAAATCAGACCCAGAGACTATGAAGGCATGTACATGAAACAAAGACACATCTGGGGCGAAATTCTCCCCCAACGGCGGGATGTCCGCCAACTGGCGCCAAAGCCGGCGCCAATCAGACGGGCATCGCGCCGGCCCAAAGGTGCGGAAGGCTCCGCATCTTTGGTGGCCTAGCCCCAACATTGAGAGGCTAGGCCGACGCCGGAGGGATTTCCGCCCCGCCAGCTGGCGGAAATGGCGTTTGTTTCCCCGCCAGCTGGCGCGGAAATGCGGCGCATGCGCGCGAGCGTCAGCGGCCGCTGTCAGTTTCCCATCGCATGCGCGGGAGCGTCAGCAGCCGCTGTCAGTTTCCCGCGCATGCGCAGTGGGGAGAGTCTCTTCCGCCTCCGCCATGGTGGAGGCCGTAGCGGAGGCGGAAGGGAAAGAGTGCCCCCACGGCACAGGCCCGCCCGCGGATCGGTGGGCCCCGATCGCGGGCCAGGCCACCGTGGGTCACCCCCGGGGTCAGATCGCCCCGCGCCCCCCCCCCCCCCCCCCCAGGACCCCGGAGCCCGCCCACGCCGCCTGGTCCCGCCGGTAAATACCAGGTTTGATTTACGTCGGCGGGACAGGCAATTTCTGGGCGGGACTTCGGCCCATTCGGGCCGGAGAATCCAGCGGGGGGTTCCGCCAACCGGCGCGGCCCGATTCCCGCCCCCGCCCAATCTCCGGGAGCGGAGACTTCGGCGGGGGCGGGGGCAGTATTCACGGCGGCCAACGGCCATTCTCCGTCCCGGCGTGGTGTCGGAGAATGACGCCCATGAAGTCACTTAAACGGAATGTTCTTTGGAACATAGTACAATGTCGAAAGAAACATTGGATCCAACATTCGAGGCCATACATATGGGAGAACTTGAGGGTAATAAACAAGGTTCTGCAATGTCTGGGGGAAGATTTAAAATTCCAAAGAAGAAAAGCCCAAATGAAGGACAACGGCAAGACAATGACAGTCCACCGCCATGGTTTGCACCACCAGATGAAAACTCTGACAATTTACCCAACCCTAGTGAACAGCAAGCTGCTAATGAGGATCTATCCACGGGGTGTGAGACGAGTGACGGCGGCGTCCCACTTCCCATGCAAAAGGTGCAAGGTGACGGACCTCGCCTAGTGCATACGGAGGCACTCGACGATCACAGTGGGACCACTGACAACTGTGGTGACACCGCACCACTTCCACCCTCAATGGCTCGAACCTCTCCACTAATCAATGCACTCCTGCATGTCCCGACTCCACAAGTGCAGCTTCACGAAATCTCAGCTGCCTCCAGTGAGCTTGCTGGGACTCCGGACGGGGAGCATCGGCGGAAGACGGACCGGACTCCAGATGGGGAGCGGCCAGGCACCGACTCTGATTCACGTACGCCAGACTTTGCTACAGACGGGCAATGTCGCGGCCTCGGTGGTGGCACGCTCAGGGTGACAGCGGATGCCACAGCGACAGGGAATGGATCACGTGACAATCACACTGGGTCAGCAATAAAAACCAGCACCGACAGTCCAAGACGGATACACCAATTTACACCACAGCTATGTCCACACATTTGGTCCACACCAGCAGTGCAGCCAATGACAGCTCATGCTGGACAGACCCGGTATTCAAGCCTGCAGCAGCCAGCAGTCTATGCAGCATATTCTCAAACAGGCCAGCACTACGGATTGCCCACTAATGAAATCAAGACTGAAGGAGGACAACTGCCAGCGCAATCTGCACTACAGACTGGATGCCTTAGTTACTGCCCAGGATTTGCTGCACCACAGCCTAGCCACATAGCGTTTTCCTTTCTGATGCAAGGTTCTAGTTTCACACCATCACCAGACATTGATGCGAGCAGCAATTCTCTCTCCAAGGCGACATGCTTCGACGCTTCTCAGCAGAATCACCCTTCCAGCACAGCATGTGGCCAGAACCAGCATGCACAGTCTTAGCCGACTTCAACATCTGGCACATTCATCGCCTTGCATGATATTAGTGATGGTACCTCTTCAATGTCAACAACCCATCAGCTACAAGATGCCATCCAACAGCACCACCACAAACATAAAAAGAAAAAAGACTCCACCTCGTTCCTGGTATGCATGGCGGGTGGATTGGTGCGTAGGTGCAATCGGCGAGCCTTGCGCCGCCTTCCACGCTCGCAACTGAACCGTACGCACACGCCGGATCCTCCACTGGTTCCCAAGGATGACTTCGTGGAGCTGCCACGGATCATGCCCCTTCCATCGCCACCCGTGGCCAGGCTTGCACATCAGCCGGTGGTTCTTGACCCACCCTTGAGGCGGCCAACCCGAACTCGTCGCACACCTATTAGACTGGACTTATAACACTGTTCATACGTTTAAATGTTAAACACTACTGTATGGTAACCTGTTGTTGTTTTATCGTTCCAGATATCGTTTGACCGGACCACTATTCAAAGTTTTTTTGCATTCATGATTTGTTATGGTACAACCTCGTTAGCATGATGCACCTGACATCGCCCCATGTATATAGTTACGTTGTATGCACATGCTGTAAATAACACACACACACACTCTTAGATGCACACACGACACGATTATGTTTATAACCAAGCAGGCACATATCTTTGTAAAAAGGGGGGATGTCATGATATTCAAACACACACATCACGATAGACACACCAACAGACAAATCAGAACACACAACACCACAACCAATCACAGACAAGGACAGGGACAGTATAAAAGGACAAACACGACACCTGGTGGCTAGTAGAGCTGGAGACCAGGACAAGGACAGGACCTGTTACACTACACACTCAGGGAGACACCACGTGCAGAGTATCCAGACCGAATTGTATATAGCAGTTGAAATAAAATAGAGTTGTACCAAATACAACTGTGTTGGTTCATCTGTGCATCAGAGCACCCAACACCACAGTTGCTGCTGTGCTTTAGTCTGTAGGTGTCATTGCTGCTGTGCGTTAGTCTGTAGGTGTCATGGCTGCTGTGCGTTAGTCTGTAGGTGTCATGGCTGCTGTGCTTTAGTCTGTAGGTGTCATTGCTGCTGTGTGTTAGTCTGTAAGTGTCATTGCTGCTGTGCTTTAGTCTGCAGGTGTCATTGCTGCTGTGCTTTAGTCTGTAAGTGTCATTGCTGCTGTGCTTTAGTCTGTAGGTGTCATTGCTGCTGTGTGTTAGTCTGTAAGTGTCATTGCTGCTGTGCTTTAGTCTGCAGGTGTCATTGCTGCTGTGCGTTAGTCTGTAGGTGTCATTGCTGCTGTGCTTTAGTCTGTAGGTGTCATTGCTGCTGTGTGTTAGTCTGTAAGTGTCATTGCTGCTGTGCTTTAGTCTGCAGGTGTCATGGCTGCTGTGCTTTAGTCTGTAAGTGTCATTGCTGCTCTGCTTTAGTCTGTCGGTGTCATTGCTGCTGTGCTTCAGTCTGTAGGTGTCATGGCTGCTGTGCTTCAGTCTGTAGGTGTCATGGCTGCTGTGCTTTAGTCTGTCGGTATCATTGCTGCTGTGCTTTAGTCTGTAGGTGTCATTGCTGCTGTGCTTTAGTCTGTAGGTGTCATGGCTGCTGTGCTTTAGTCTGTAGGTGTCATGGCTGCTGTGCTTTAGTCTGCAGGTGTCATGGCTGCTGTGCTTTAGTCTGTAGGTGTCATTGCTGCTGTGCTTTAGTCTGTAGGTGTCATGGCTGCTGTGCTTTAGTCTGTAGGTGTCATGGCTGCTGTGCTTTAGTCTGCAGGTGTCATTGCTGCTGTGCTTTATGTGGTAATACCAGGTATTGCGGTACCAGAGAGAGGAATAACCATTGGCTAGACTGTGGGGTCTACCATTGGGCAATGTACATAGCCCCGCCCTGAGAGGCGGGGTATAAGAACCAATGCCATCCCAGCAGCCCTCACTTCTGTAACTTCGCTGCTGGGTACAGTTCTATCTGATTAAAGCTGAATCGATATGACTCCACGTGGACTCAAGCGTATTGATTGCGTATCAATTTAATCAGATAAGTACTTCTGAAGGATGGATCTCCGCATCAAGCCAGCGTGCCTTCAGCTCAGCCCGCACGCAGAAAATTCGACCGAGATTTTTAAGCATTGGCTGGCATGCTTCCAGAGCTACCTCGAGACGGCTGCCGACACCCCCACGGAAAGGCAGCAAATGCACCTCCTACGCTCGCGGGTCAGCCCGGCGATCTACCCCCTGATCGAAGGGGCGGTGAACTATGATAAAGCCATGGAACTGCTGGAAGGACACTACATTCGTCCACTTAATCAGGTCTACGCCCGTCACCTGCTGGCAACGGGATGGCAGAGCCCAGATGAGACGCTAGAAGATTTCTACCGGGCACTGATCGTGCTGGGCCAAAACTGCGGCTGCCCAGCGGTGACGGCGAACGAGCACTCCGAGCTTTTAATTCGCGACGCTTTTGTGGCAGATATGATCTCCCCTGGCATTCGCCGAAGGCTGCTCGAAATGGAGACGTGGGCCTCACCGAGGCCCGTGCCCTGGCAGGGTCCATGGACGTGGCGTACAAAAACGCCCTTGCGTATGCCCCCGCGCGCACCGCGCCCCCTTGGCTGCGTGGCACCCCGCCGCGGCAGCCCCCCAGACGTACCCGCTTAACCCCCAGACTTACCCGCTAACTCCGCAGGCCTGCGCGGCAAGGCACCCCGCTACCGCCGCCGGCCAACGCTGCTTCTTCTGCGGCCAGGCGAATCACCCGCGCGCGCTGCCAGGTGCCATGGCTGCTGTGCTTTAGTCTGTCGGTGTCATGGCCGCTGTGCTTTAGTCTGTAAGTGTCATGGCTGCTGTGATTTAGTCTGTAGGTGTCATGGCTGCTGTGCTTTAGTCTGTCAGTGTCATGGCCGCTGTGCTTTAGTCTGTAAGTGTCATGGCTGCTGTGCTTTAGTCTGTAGGTGTCATGGCTGCTGTACTTTAGTCTGTAGGTGTCATTGCTGCTGTGCTTTAGTCTGTAGGTGTCATGGTTGCTGTGATTTAGTCTGTAGGTGTCATGGCTGCTGTGCTTTAGTCTGTAGGTGTCATGGTTGCTGTGATTTAGTCTGGAGGTGTCCCAGAGCAGCATGCACAAATACTTTTTTAAAAGTATTTTTATTCAACAAATTTTCAACAGTTATACAATTCACAAAACCCTCCAGCCCACCTAAACCCCTCATCAACAGTCGACGGTAACCAACTCCCGAAAATGCATGATAAACAGATGCCACCAATTGTAGATCCCATCACTCACCCCTCTCAGAGCAAATGTCACCTTTTCCAGGGGGAGAAACTGCAGTAGATCCCCCGCCGCACTGAGGCACAGGGTGGTGAACCAGACCTCCACATCAACAAGATCCGCCAACGAGCGATCAGCGAGGCGAAGGCTAAAACATTTGCCCCTGTACCCACCTGCAGCTCCAGCTGATCCGAGCCCCGAATATGGAAGGGGTCCGGGCTCCACGTCCATATGTAAAGCCCCTGAAATGGTGCTGAACACCATTCTCCAAAACCTTTCCAGCTTCGGGCAGGACCAAAACATATGTACATGCTTCGCAGGGTCCTTGCCACATCGCTCACAGACCTCCTCTACCCTCTCAAACAGCTGGCTCATGCTAGACTTTGTGAAGTGCGTCCTGCACACTACCTTCAGCTGTATCAGACCCAGCCTCGTGCACAAATTCAAGGCGTTTACCTTCCGCAGCACCTCATACCTGCTTTAGCATCACCCTCAACTCTTCCTCCCACTTCTCCTTAACCCCTCCATGGACACCCCGTCCTCCTTCAAAATCCTACCATAAATCGCCCAGATGACTCCCCTCTCCAATACCGCTGCTGACAGCAACACCTCCAGCAACGAGGAGGCAGGCACTAACGGGAAGGCCGGAAAGACATTCCTCGCAAAGTCCCACATCTGCATATATCTGAAACCTTCACCACAGGCCAGCTCAAATTTTTTGCTCAGCTCCTCCAAACTCACAAATCACCCTCCCAGAAACAGGGGCGTCATTCTCCGCCGGCGGGAGTCTCCGTTTTGCCGGTGCCTGGGGGTTTCCCGACGGTGTGGGGCTGCCAATACCACTAGCATTGAGTGGCTACCTAATCCATTGGGGTTTAGCTCCTTCACCAGCACATTGATCAACGATGGATGGACTCTTCGGAGAGGAGCTGTCTTCAGCAACACTGCTGACAGACATTTGAAGGTAGCTTCTAGTCTGTCTGTAGACCCTTTGCTGTAGGAGACTGCTCGCTGGTCCCACTCTTCCTTTTCCTTCCTTCTACCCCGAGGCAACTGTTTCAGATCACACTGAGGGAACAGCAGTCACATCGCCCTTAACCCCCTTACCCAGACACTTCCTCCATCCACTCCACCTCCTCCATCCACTCCATCTTCTCCATTCACTCCGATCCACCTCCTCTTCCTGCTTTTTTAATCCACACTAATTCCCGTTCCCGATGGCACTCTGACAGCATGACCCTGCATTGCAGGTACCATGGCTTCCACTGCCGATGGTGATAACCAATGTCCTTCCTTCTCCACCCTCCCTGCCACGCCACGTGAGGTCAGATGACCATTCTGCCTCCCGCTCGTCTGCCATTCCCATATACCGGACAAGGCTGTGAAGCTCTGTAATTCCCTGAAAATTAAAAAGAACCTTAACAAAACTTTCAATTGTCAAATTAATTGCTTTAATTACATTTTGGCCCTGTCATGGTGCACGGTCCCCCTGCCATGCTGTCTGCCCCTTGGAAAGTCAGGATGTGATGGGAAAGCGTTGGTTGGACATTTGTCATGTGAGAGTACCTTTAAGACATGGATGTTCAAGCAATGCACCTTTAAGAAAACAGTGATGTCAGAGAGTGGGTGGAGCTGGGCTTTAGATCAGCCATTTTGCAGTTTTAAGTTTCAGTTTGAAAAGAGCTTGGGTGTGTCTGTGTTTGCAGTGAACTGGATCCCTGCCATGAAAGACTATCTCTGGATCATTTGGGTGATTTAAACTCCTAATAGTAAAGCCTAGGAAAAGCAACAAATACATTAAAGGGAGAGGTTGGTTGAACTCCATGATACATTTTGGGGTTCTGAAAACGCCGCACCCATAACACATCCGATATTCATCCCCACGCCTGTCTCTGAGCCTGTCCTCAAAAAGTCCCGGAAAACTCAGCTTATTCATTTTGTTTTCCTCCACCTGAGCTGGTGAGTGTTTTTGTTCAGATCTCCAGAGTCGGCAATCTTTTGGTTTTGGATCAGGGAATTATAGACCGGTTACCTTAAAGTCAATGGTAGGAAAGATATGAAACCTTAGCTCAAAGCATTTTATATCAGAAACCGTTTAGAACTTAACATACCATAAAAAAGTATCAGCAAGATTCTAAAAGGGAAGGATATGCTTGACTAAGCTTATTGAATTTTAAATATAGGTAACAAATTGGATAGATAAGAGTAATCCTTATGAATGATAAAGTAAGGAGAATTTTTTCTGATTAGTCCCAGCTATGTCCCAATGGTTGTCACAAAGTTACGGGCTCAAGTCCTACTTCAGAGACATGAGCATACAAATCTAAACTGACTCTCTCATGAAAGCTTGTCCAACCTCTTCACTTGGTGGGAATCCCATTTCCATTTTTTTCTCATTCAAGCAAATTTCAGAAAGATTAATGGTGGAAGTCTCCATTCCTGAGAATAATGGTGCGATACTTCACAAAGATTTCCAAGTGTGGTAGCGAGCAGGAACTTCCACGAGCTTCCCGGCGCTCAGCCCAGTGAGGCAGGCAACGCAATACAAAGTTAATTGGTCCACTTAACGAGGCCCCATGGGT
Source organism: Scyliorhinus torazame (assembly GCF_047496885.1). Lineage (NCBI taxonomy): Eukaryota > Metazoa > Chordata > Chondrichthyes > Carcharhiniformes > Scyliorhinidae > Scyliorhinus > Scyliorhinus torazame. The sequence continues at coordinate 141,594,060 of NC_092723.1, forward strand.
TTCACGCTGCAATTGGAGGCTCACCAGCTGATTTGCCGGGACTGCGCTCGCCAGGCCCCCCCCCCCCCCACCCCGCTAACAAGGTCGATCAGCACTTCAGCAGTACTTGCGCAGCCAACCCCAGCCAGCTCGCAACAATGAGCCAAGGATACCGACCCCAATATTCAGGGATGTGGACCTGGCCAGGCTCCATTACACGGCGGGGACCTGTCCTGTTCCCCTGAGGGTCACAGAGCATGAGCCATAGGGCAGCCACCTTCGAGGAACGTGTCCTGGAGGTGACTGGTGTAGCTAAGGACAGAGCAGTCACCAATGCGGAGGCTGGCGGACGTCGCAGAGGTGAGGCTCCACCAGGCTCCACCCGGGGGACCTGTCAAACGTGAGTTGTTATTGCCTTACTGACTGACCCATCCCTCCCACTGACCATGTGTCCATTCTCCCGCAGGTCTTCCCTCCGACGGTGCCGGTCCATCCCGGGTGGCCCCCTCTCCAGCCTCCCAGGAGAACACCTCGGAGGAGAGCTCCGAGGAAGACAAGATCGAGACATCACAGCTGTCAACCGAAACCTCCACCAGCGCAGATACACGCACCTCGGTGGGAAATGTTTGTCAGGCTTCTGGGGCACAGTCTGGTGAGCACCACACAGCTGCTGATGTACATCAGGTGGAGGCAGGAACCCCCAGGCGAGACAGCAGTCGGAAGTTGCTGAATCCCAGGACCTAGCTGGGTCCCAGCCTGATGCTGAGCCTGGTGAAAGGAGTTACCCGGAGCTGATGGAGACATTAGGGTGAGGCTGGGTCATTCAGAGGAAGATGTCAGTGACATTCTAGCAGGTCCATAGCCGATTGGAGGAGTCCCAGAGGCTACGGGCACAGGAGATGTCGTTAGCAATGTGTGGCACCGAGACCAACACGGCCAGGGTGGTGACCTCAGTGGAGAGCCTGGTGCACGACGTTGGCACCATGAGTGAAGGTGTCCAACGTGTCGCGCAGTCAGTGACAGCCATGGCTGAGGGTCTCGGCAGAATGTCCACCTCGCTGGGGGTTGTCACCCAGTACCAGGCTGACCTTGATGAGGTTCTGCGGGACATGTCCCGCTCTCAGATGGGAATGGCCGAAGCACTGAGGAGTCAGGGCTCAAACCAGCTGCCCCGCTGTCCCAAGGTGAACCCCAGGACCTTATAGGCACTGAGCGGGAGGAGGGGGTGCTGGGGGGGCAACCCAAACCTGTCCCATGGATTGGGAATGGTGGCCACCATCTCCCCCGAGTTCCACCTCTTTGATGAGGCCGCGTCTCGCAGTCAGCACACGGGACAGGGCGGCATGGATGTGCATGTGCCGTCGACAAGTGAGCCGGCTGCCCTCTGGGGCAGCGAAGGCCATGGGACGTGGTCAGCTGCTGGCTGCCTCCACCGAGGATGTGCACCCTGGGGAAACATCTAGATGTAGTGGAAGAGCTAGGAGGGCCAAGCACATGGAGGATCACTGAGGGCACCATGGCGGGGGGAGAGTGGGGAGAATGGGACGGCACCTTTGGGAGAGTGGGGAATTGTATGACACACGTGTCACATCAAAAACCTTTGAGCACAGCCAGTATGATGCCTCTGCCACTTTCTTTCGCAGTGCGGGTCGACCTCCGAACCCTTGGCTCATCTCTCCAGGCATCACTCCTCCCTCCCCCTCCCCCCCCCCCCCCACCACACCCCTCCCCCGGACATATGATGGGTGTGAGCGAGCACTCAGCAGACAGGCAGGGGTCAGACTGTGGCATAGATTGAGGAGCACCAGCTCTCTGCGGGTTATTATCACCCCCCCCACCCCCCTGCCCTCGACAGTCACCTGCTGACGGTGCCGACACAGTCCCAGCACCCTGGAGTGATGTGACACAGATCCTGGGAGGTGGGGGTGGGTGGGTGGGTAAGGTACCGATGATGGACCAGGCCATCTCCTATGTGAAGCGAGCGAATGTGACAGCCTCCCTGGCCCTCCGGGCTACCCGGAACCCACACCGCTGTTGCCTATCCTGCAGCCTCCGGCTGCTCCTCCGGTTCCTCCCTGGGATCTTCCTTGGAAGTGGCCACATGTTCCTCATCCCCAACCTCCATCCCATCGCCCTGCTACTGTGCCAGGTTATGGAGAACACAGCAGGCCACTACAAAGCGGGGATCCTCCGGAGGGGTGTACTGCAGGGCATCACCGGACGGTCGAGGCATCAGAACTGCATTTTGAGGAGTCCGATGCACCGCTCAATGACAGCATGGGTGGCCACATGGGCCTCATTGTATCAGGTCTCTGCTTTGGTCTCCAGGGCGCAGACCAGCACCAAAACAGGGGTTGCCAAACCCAATCGCAAGAAGAAAAGTACTCGCCAGATGATCATTAAAACAAAAAAGAGGAAGAGGAGAACAGTGGGAGAGCTAGCACATCCCACTGATGAAAACAAAAGAGAAGATCTCGATGTTGTGACTGACAAGCCAGAGACAGAGAACATACAACGAAGCAGCAAACAGTGTCGTGGGAAGAAACGATAAAAGAAAAAACCGGTGACGCGTGTGTGGCGATCAAGGAGACATGCCTTCAAAAGGCATTGTGTCAAAAATATACGGAGCAAGAGACCGGCACACAAAACAGTCTTCAAAAAGGCTGACAACAGCCCAAGTGATCACGGGTGATCCTGTGAGGGAGGTACAATGAGCGATGCGCAAGGGACATACACCGAGCAGGCATATCATGTCTATGGACACACTAGTGAAATTTGCTTATGTTGTTTATGCTTATACCAAATGTGTAAAGTAATCAGTCATGTTTGTACATAAACATCAATATCTCCTAAGGAAGGGGGATGTGGCGATATGCCTGTAGATAATATTACATGTATTCATCAGTGTGACCTCCCACTAGGTGGTGTCAGAAATCAGCCAGGTGACATCCGGCTACCAGCAGAAGGTTGTAAGGTGTACACGAGGACAGTCGTGCATAAATGTAGTTTCAGGAGAGTCTAATGTACCTCTATGATAACTTGGTCTATATAAGATTTTGATCATTACCTTACCATTAAAAATCATTATTCTGGCTAAGTCAGTCGCAGTTCTGTAGAATCATTGCAAGACAAGGTCACGGAACACAACGCGTTCAGGGACAGTGTCCAGGCATTGCGGTCTGCTTGGGATTCTAGGCAATGACTCCCACATGCTACATGGCCTGCCCACCCGCAGGAATCCACTTGGGCTGTGTAAAGTACTCACTTAACCACGATTGACAATTCCCTATAGGCAATTACCTTCAGCTGCATAGCCGGAGGTCTCGGCAGTCGGTGGGGGCTATGCATGGGTGGTTGGTGGGGACCATGGGTGGTTGGAGGGGCAGACGGGCAGGGGCGAGAGTTGCCCCTGGAACAGCTAAAAACAATCCAGGTGTTGGCATGGTGTTGCCATGCATGGTTGCACCCCCCCCCCCCAGTACCTCCCCCCACCCTCACATGGCGGCCCACCCCTGCAAAGGGTCACGCAAGAGAGCTGCCATTAGCCAGGCGGGAATCAGACATTCACAGATCTGTGAGGATCTACGTACTGTCCCCACTGCAAGTCATCGTCATCCTCCTGCAGTGTAGTGACTATGGGCAACCACTGTGTTCCCAAGGCAGGAACAGTATCACAGGGAGTGTGCACTGTCATCAGTTAGATGGGAGAGCCATGCTCACAGAATCCATGTGAAGATAATGGGATGTCCTCACTGGGTGTCCTCAACACCCTCTATGAATCTAACGGCAATGAGCGGGTCCCGAGCCCGGCTGCCTCGACTGGAGATTGCCATTGCCTCATGGCCAACACCCTCTACCATGAGGATTTCCTCAGACTCATCCGCTTTGACCTCCTCCTCATTCGAGGAAACGAGCCACTCCTCCATCTCCTCCTCAGGCAGTTCCTCTCCCTGGGAATCGAGAACATACCTACAGGATGCGTTTGGTGTGGTCACAGACCAGCTGAACACTCAGTGAGTGGAAGCCGTTGCAGTGAACTATCGAGTGCCATGTGAGTACAGTCGATGGCACCCTGCACTGTGGAAAGCCAGAGATTTGCGCAAAGCCCATCGCTCTTGCATCCTGGCTTGCCTGATCCCAGTCAAAATGGACAACGTTGTGGGCCCTCGTGAAGATTGCGTCCTTCACCTCCTGGATGCAGTTGTGTGCGGAGGCTTGTGAAGTCCTGCAGAGGCCACATGTGGACCCACTGGCATACAAATTGAGTGTCATTGAAACTACCAGCGACTACCAGGTAGTCAAGAAGGCATACGGCATGCTTGCCTTCATTGGCCGGGGCATTGAGTATAAGAATTGGCAAGTCATGTTGCAGCTGTCTAGAACCTTAGTTAGGCCACACTTGGAGTATAGTGTTCAATTCTGGTTGCCACACTACCAGAAGGATGTAAAGGCTTTAGAGAGGGTGCAGAAGAGATTTACCAGAATGTTGCCGGGTATGGAGGGCATTAGCTATGAGGAGCGGTTGAATAAACTCGGTTTGTTCTCACTGGAACGACGGAGGTTGAGGGGCGACCTGATAGAGGTCTACAAAATTATGAGGGGCATAGACAGAGTGGATAGTCAGAGGCTTTTCCCCAGGGTAGAGGGGTCAATTACTAGGGGGCATAGGTTTAAGGTGAGAGGGGCAAGGTTTAGAGTAGATGTACGAGGCAAGTTTTTTACACAGAGGGTAGTGGGTGCCTGGAACTCGCTGCCGGAGGAGGTGGTGGAAGCAGGGACGATAGTGACATTTAAGGGGCATCTTGACAAATACAATGAATAGGATGGGAACAGAGGGATACGGACCCAGGAAGTGTAGAAGATTGTAGTTTAGTCGGGCAGCATGGTTGGCACGGGCTTGGAGGGCTAAAGGGCCTGTTCCTGTGCTGTACTTTTCTTTGTTCTTTGTTCTTTGTTTGACACTGGCAGTGGATGCCCTCCATGCCCTCGTGGCGCCAAATCCTGCAGCAGGTGGCAAATGTAACCAACCAGTTCCCTGCCCCCGCATGTCCCCCTCCCCCCTCCTCCCCCATACCCACACCCACCTCCGCTGTTACCTCAGTGCACCGCTCCCCTGGCCCCATCGGTGCCCAGCCTTGTGAGGGCTTCTGGCCTCGGCACCTGTCCCTGCCAGCAGGGGTACCGGTGGCTGGTGCTACGCATGCCAGAGGTACGCTCTGCAGCCCCCGTCCGGTGCCCTTCTGTAGGGGCGACCGTGGGTGTTGCCCTTGGGTGGGCCGTGTGATGCCCTGCTGCATGGCACCTGTTTGTGGGTGGAGGGGCATTGGTGAGTTGGGGGGAGGGGTTTTGTGGTGGGGTGGGTGCTCCCATATGGCCAGTGTCAGCCTGCACAACCACGGGCCACGGTGGGTGGTTAGTGGGGTGTGCACCAGGATGGCTACCTTGCAGGCCACGGTAATGGCAGTCTGTGCCTGGACACCCCATCCCAGGGGTCACCCCGATGCCATGGCGTATCTCCTGGTTGCCCCCCCCCCCCTACTCTCCTGGCCCTGGCAGCCACCACCCCCACCCCCTCAGCCAGCCATGCCAGCAGCAGGATCGGCAGCCCATGGTCGCGCCTCTGGGAACATGACCTACCTCCGCTCTCTCCCTCAGCAGTCACTGCACCTGTTTACCGATTATTGAAACCTCAAATGAACCTTGCCATCGGTAACTCTTCCTGGTGGAGACGGAACATCGTGGGAGCCCAGGAGAATCCGTGGACAGGCCCGTTAATGACATGTGTCACAGAATGCATTCACGCTGCTATTGAGGCACCGGAGCATGGCATTCCATCAGGTGCCCTGCGCCCGCCTCAATTATCGGCTGACACGTGATTTTCTGCCCGATTCTGCCAATGGAGAATTCCACCTAGACTCTCTCACTCCCACACACTCACTCACTCTCACACATTCACTCTGAGACACTCACTCTCATCCTCACACACACTCGCGCGCCATCATTCCCCCCTCACAAACACTGACTCGCTCATCCACACGCACACTTACTGACTCACTCCAACACAGACACACACTCCCAGAAACACGCAGTCTCTCACCCTCACCCCCATGCACACACACATGCAAGGACACACACACACTCAATCTCTCATTCACTGAACTCCAGAGGTGAGATGAGAGTGACTACCCTTGACATCGAGGCAGCACTTGACCGAGTATTGCATCAAGGAGCCTGAGCAAAACTGGAGTCAACGGGAAAAAGGGGGAAAACTCTCCACTGGTTGGAGTCTTAACTGGCACAAAGGAAGATGGTCATGGTTATTGAACGTCAATCATCTCAGCTCCAGGACATCACTGCAGGAGTTCCTCAAGGTAGTGTCCTGGGCCCAACCATCTTCAGCTGCTTCATCAATGACTTCCCTGACATCACCAGGTCAGAAGAGGGATATTTGCTGACGACTGCACAATGTTCAGCACCATTCGCTACTCCTCAGATAATGAAGCAGTCCATGCATAAATGTAGCAAGACCTGGACAATATCTAGACTTGGGCTGACAAGTGGGAAGTTACATTTGCGCCACACAAGTGCCAGGCAATGACCATCTCCAACAATAGATGATCTAACTATCGCCCCTTGACATTCAATGGCATTACCATCACTGAATCCCCCACTATCAACATCCTTGGGGTTACCATTGATTAGAAACTGAACTGGACTAGCCATATTAACAGTGTGGCTATCAGGACAGGTCAAAGGTTAGAAATCCTACAGTGGGTAACTCACCTCCTGACCCCCTAAAGCCCGTCCACCATCTACAAGGCCCAAGTCAGGAGTGTAATGGAATACTCTCCACTTGCCTGGATGAGTGCAGCTCCAACAATACTCAAGAGCATAGACATCATTCAGGACAAAGCCATTGGCTTGATTGCTCCTCCTTGTAAAAACATTCAATCACTCCTCCACTGACGAACAGTAGCAGCCATGTGTTCCATCACAAAATGCAATGCAGTAATTCGAGGTTCCTTAAGGAGCACTTTCCAAACACACGACCGCTACCATCTAGAAGGACAAGGTCAGCAGACAGCTGGGAACCCCAACTGGAGGTTCTCCTCTCCTCTATCTGGGAAAAATATCGCCGTCCGTCACTGGGTCAAAATTTTGGAATTTCCTCCCTAACAGCACCGTGGGTGTGCATACACTTCAGGGACTGCAGTGGTTCAAGAAAGCAGTTCACCACCACCTTCTGAAGGGCAACTAGGGATGGGCAATAAATGCAAATCGAGACAGCGATGCCCACATCCCGTAACTTAACAAAAAAACCCACACTCACTCACTCTCTCACTCCCACGCACACATACTGGCAGTGATTCTCCGGCCTCACTACGCACTTGCTCAAGCGTAACGAGGCCGGTGCATAACGGGAGAGGCCAAAAACGAGATCCGTACCTGGCACCAACAGTTTGCGATGCAACCGGCCCGCTCCCGTAGGCGAAATCGAGATCTCGCCGTAGAGTGGCAAGAAACCAATTATCACCACTTAAGCTCTATTTCCGTACAATTTGTCGTGTTGGGTGTTCTGGTGTACAAACGATCCAACACGGCTGGAGATGGTGTAACTCAATTTTATTTACTACTTAGCTATAACAGCACACTGCTAACTTGGGTATGTGCATCACCAGCTAATCTGTGGACCCTGTCCTATTATTATCTGGGTGAGGCACTCAGCACATGGTGAATGTCTGAGTGGCAGGCTCTGAGCTCGGTGCTCTGAGCTGGCTGCTGCTGGAATGAGCGGGAACTGTAGTGTCCCCTGTTTTTATAGTGCGTGTGCTCTCACTGGTGATTGGCTGCGATGTTGTGTGTGTGTTGGTTGGTCCTACTGTATGTCCATCAGTGTGTGTGTGTGATTGCACCATGATATGCTGATCTAAATATCATGACACAATTAATGAGAGCCATCCCATATCGAACGGCCTCTTGTCATTCAGCAACTTCCCCAGCAAGTGGTCACGCTGGCGCCGATTAGTACTCCTTTTGAAAAACCTGGCGGAACGGCTTCCGTGGGGAGCCGAGGAGGTGAGTAACCATCTTTGGTCACAGGCAAAGAGCCCAGGGGCACTGGACTTGCTGCCCCAGTGCTCGATCGGGGGGAGTGGGGGACCCTCCGCAGGGGTGGGCCACCATGAGGGGGAGGTGCGCTGGGAAATGGGAAAAGGGTCCGTGATTGAGCCCGCATTGCAGAAGGAGGTGACAGAGGCACCTTAATGGTTTTGCAAAAAGGTGTTTAAAGTGCTGTACAAACGTGACTCCCGATAGTGCTGTCTCCCCCCCCCCCCCCACACCCCTCTCCGCCCCCTGACTCTCTGATCTGCTGCTGGGCCTCCCACCAGTCCGGATCTTCCCTCCAGGCTCTAAAACTCTGTCCCCCCTCACCGCGGATCAATCCCTCTCCCGTGTGAACAAACTCATTGCCCATGGTACTTGCTGCACCTCTTTCTCTCTGTAGAATCTACGTACCTGTCTGGGCTGGCATCTTGAAAACTGGCAACGGGGGTCACAGAGAATAGTTTCAGGGCCATAATCCTGCCATGATTGGACAAGACAGCATGGTGGTACAGTGGTTAGCACTTCTGCCTCACAGCTCCAGGGACCTGGGTTCAATTCCGGACTCAGGTGACTGTGCGGAGTCTGCACGTTCTCCCCTTGTGTGCGTGGGTTTCCTCCGGGTGCTCCGGTTTCCCCCACAGGCCAAAGATGTGCAAGTTAGGTGGATTGGCCACGCTAAATTGTCCCTTAGTGCCCAAAGATGTGTAGGTTAGATGGGAGTACGGATATAGTGTGGAGGAGTGGTCCTATGTGGGGAGCTCTTTCGGAAGGTCGGTGCAGACATGATGGGCCGAATGGCCTCTTTCTGCACTATAGGAATTCAAAGACTGCTCTAGTGCATTTTGAGCCAGTGCTGCACTGACAGGAGTGCCAACTTTTGGATCAGACTTTACATTGAGGCTCTGTCTGCTCTCTCAGCTGAATGTAAAAGATCCTATGACCGATTACAAAGACAAGCGGGGGAGTTTTCCCGAGTTCCCTGGCCGATATTTATCCCTCACTGAACAATGCAGCCAGTATTCGCACAGTAAGTTCCCCAAAACAACAAGGTTATAATGAGCACTCACTGAACATCACCGAGTGCTCATTATCACCTTGCTGTTTTGGGGAACTTACTGTGCGAACACTGGCTGCCTTGTTTCCGGCCATAGTCACTATATTTTAAGAGGATTTAATTGGCTGTAAAGTGCTTCAGGATCATAAGTACCATCTTTTTTTATTGCTACAGTGCCAGCATCCTCTTCTCAAATGAAGCCGGCGGCAAAGTATTCAATTATTATCACAGTCACGGTCCCACCTCCACAAAAATATCCTCTTGCTGGTATGTATGAGGGTGTGGGGGAGGGGGTTGTGATGAGTGTGAGGGTGTGGGGAGGGGGGTTGTGATGAGTGTGAGGGTGTGGGGAGGGGGTTGTGATGAGTGTGAGGGTGTGGGGGAGGGGGTTCTGATGAGTGTGAGGGTGTGTGGGGAGGGGGGTTGTGATGAGTGTGAGGGTGTGTGGGGGGTTGTGATGAGTGTGAGGGTGTGGAAGGGGTTGTGATGAGTGTGAGGGTGTGGTGAGGGGGTTGTGATGAGTGTGAGGGTGTGGAGGGGGTTGTGATGAGTGTGAGGGTGTGTAGGGGGTTGTGATGAGTGTGAGGGTGTGGCAGGGGGGTTGTGATGAGTGTGAGGGTGTGGGGGAGGGGGTTGTGATGAGTGAGGGTGTGGAGGGGGTTGTGATGAGTGTGAGGGTGTGGGGAGGGGGTTGTGATGAGTGTGAGGGTGTGGGGGAGGGGGTTGTGATGAGTGAGGGTGTGGAGGGGGTTGTGATGAGTGTGAGGGTGTGGGGAGGGGGTTCTGATGAGTGTGAGGCTGTGGGGAGGGGGGTTGTGATGAGTGTGTGGAGGGGGTTGTGATGAGTGTGAGGGTGTGGGGGAGGGGGTTGTGATGAGTGTGAGGGTGGGGAGGGGGTTGTGATGAGTGTGAGGGTGTGGAGGGGGTTGTGATGAGTGTGAGGGTGTGGCAGGGGGGTTGTGATGAGTGTGAGGGTGTGGGGAGGGGGTTGTGATGAGTGTGAGGGTGTGGGGAGGGGGTTGTGATGAGTGTGCGGCTGTGGGGAGGGGGGTTGTGATGAGTGTGAGGGTGTGGAGGGGGTTGTGATGAGTGTGAGGGTGTGGGGAGGGGGTTGTGACGAGTGTGCGGCTGTGGGGAGGGGGGTTGTGATAAGAGTGAGGGTGTGGAGGGGGTTGTGATGAGTGTGAGGGTGTTGGGAGGGGGGTTGTGATGAGTGTGAGGCTGTGGGGAGGGGGGTTGTGATGAGTGAGGGTGTGGAGGGGGTTGTGATGAGTGTGAGGGTGTGGCAGCCACTCAGAACCTCCGTCTTTCTCCGATTCAACCCTGCCTCCGCCTCGTGGTGAGTGTTCGTGCCATTTTTACCGATTTTGTTTTCTACATGATGATTCTGTGTTTGTAGAGACTCAAAGTACTGATTTTGTTTTTGTTCATAAGCAAGGCATTTTTGTATAGCGATTTCTAGAGGTCGATACTTATTTTGTGAAAGTTCTTCCCTCAAATTTTTATCAGCTGATCCAGAAATTAATTGATGCAGTATCACAGTGTCTCTGAAATCAGCATAATCACAGCCTTGTGGAATTAGCTTGAGATTTGTAATAAAATCAAAGATGGGCCCTCCGTTTCTCTGACAAGAGTTAAACCTTTCCAGCATCTCACCGGACTTACTGTTACAGCGAGTGTAACATCTACTTTGGTGTTGTCCTCACCTTCTAAGTAATTAAAGCAATCATAGATTTCTCTAGCTTCTTGCCCTCCTTTTGAGAGCAGTAGGGCTATTTTTGTTGCGTCAGAGGCAGTGCTTAAATCATTAGCTGTGATAAATATTTGGAACAGCTGTTCAAACATTTTCCAGTTATAACTTAAATTACCGGTTGTTTCCAGCTGCCATGGAGTTCCAACAAGTTCCATCGAATCAGTTAGTCGTCGAGGATCCATTTGCTGCGAAATCTTCTACAGTCGAATATCCGGTTTAAGTTTTTCTTCTCTTGCTAGTGTCTAGCTAACTTTCTGAAATCACCCCTGGTATCATATGTTATTCTCTATGTCTGAATAAAGATTGTAGACTTCCAGTTAACACAAATACGTTATTCAATGGGTTTGTTCTGTTTCCAGAGCTCAACTAGATATAATACAGTCAAGAGGTATGACCAGTGAAGCTAAGGTAAGCTGCCTATGCTGAGCTGTCTCTGTCTGCTGCTGCTCACTAGCTCTGTGCTCCTCCCTTGGGCTAGACCCTTTATACCCGTCTCTGATGCTGCCCTCTAGTGATGCTGTGGCTGTTACATCTGTCTGTAGTCCCTGGTGTATGTGCAGTTATATGTACAGATGTACAGATCACTACAAGTGAGAGGGTGTGGGGAGGGGGGGTTTTGATGGGTGTGAGTAGGGGAGGTTGTGATGAGTATGAGGGTGTGGGGGAGGGGGTTGTGATGAGTGTGAGGGTGTGGGGAGGGGGTTGTGATGAGTGTGAGGGTGTGGAGAGGGGGGTTGTGATGAGTGTGAGGGTGTGGGAGGGGAGGTTGTGATGAGTGTGAGGGTGTGGGGAGGGGGTTGTGATGAGTGTGAGGGTGTGAGAGGGAGGTTTTGATGAGTGTGAGGGTGGGAGGTGAGGTTGTGATGAGTGTGAGGGTGGGAGGTGATGTTGTGATGTGTGAGGGTGTGGGGGAGGGGAGGTTGTGATGAGTGTGAGGGTGTGGGGGAGGGAGTTGTGATAAGTGTGAGGGTGTGGGGGAGGGGGTTGTGATGAGTGTGAGGGTGTCAGGAGGGGAGGTTGTGATGAGTGTGAGGGTGTGGGGGAGGGGAGGTTGTGATGAGTGTGAGGGTGTGGGGGAGGGAGTTGTGATAAGTGTGAGGGTGTGGGGGAGGGGGTTGTGATGAGTGTGAGGGCGTGGGGAAGGGGGTTGTGATGAGTGTGAGGGTGTGGGGAGGGGGGGGTTTCTGATGAGTATCAGGGTGCGGGGGAGGGGGTTGTGATGAGTGTGAGGGTGTGGGGAGGGGGGTTGTGATGAGTGTGAGGGTGTGGGGAGGGGGTTGTGATGAGTGTGAGGGTGCGGGGGAGGGGGTTGTGATGAGTGTGAGGGTGTGGGGAGGGGGGGTTTCTGATGAGTATCAGGGTGCGGGGGAGGGGGTTGTGATGAGTGTGAGGGTGTGGGGAGGGGGTTGTGATGAGTGTGAGGGTGTGGGAGGGAGGTTTTGATGAGTGTGAGGGTGGGAGGTGAGGTTGTGATGAGTGTGAGGGTGGGAGGTGAGGTTGTGATGTGTGAGGCTGTGGGGGAGTGGAGGTTGTGATGAGTGTGAGGGTGTGGGGAGGGGGGTTGTGATGAGTGTGAGGGGGTGGGGAGGGGGGTTGTGATGAGTGTGAGGGGGTGGGGAGGGGGGTTGTGATGAGTGTGAGGGTGTGGGGAGGGAGGTTGTGATGAGTGTGAGGGTGTGGGGAGGGGGTTGTGATGAGTGTGAGGGTGTGTGGAGGGGGTTGTGATGAGTGTGAGGGTGTGGGGAGGGGGTTGTGATGAGTGTGAGGATGTGGGGGAGGGGGTTGTGATGAGTGTGAGGGTGTGGAGAGGGGGGTTGTGATGAGTGTGAGGGTGTGGGGAGGGGGGTTGTTCTGAGTGTGAGGGTGTGGGGAGGGGGGGGTGATGAGTGTGAGGGTGTGGGGAGGGGGGTTGTTCTGAGTGTGAGGGGGTGGGGAGGGGGTTGTGATGAGTGTGAGGGTGTGGGAAGGGAGGTTGTGATGAGTGTGAGGATGCGGGGAGGGGGGTTCTGATGATTTTAAGGGGCAGCACGGTAGCACAAGTGGCTAGCACTGTGACTTCACAGCTCCAGGATCCCAGGTTCGATTCCCCGCTGGGTCACTGTCTGTGCGGAGTCTGCACGTTCTCCCGTGTCTGCGTGGGTTTCCTCCAGGTGCTCCGGTTTCTCCCACAGTTCAAAGACGTGCACGTTCGGTGGATTAGCCATGATAAATTGTCCTTAGTGACCAAAAGGTTTAGGAGGGGTTATTGGGATGGGGTGGAAGTGAGGGCTTAAGTGGTTCGGAAGATGGGCCGAATGGCCTCCTTCTGCACTGTATGTTCTATGAATGAGGGAAGCAAGTTCCTCTCCCTCGCAACCCAACCACCATCGAGAACCAGAAACAGAAACAATCAAAGCCATCACGCCGATTTATTCTGCTCCTCCGAACCTCCACTGAGTTCTTGTACGATGTCCGTCCATCAGTAACTCTCTCCCACATTTCAACACAGGCAACTCCATAACGCAGATGAATTCAGAGATAATCCATTATATGCCAGTAAATGTAGCCAGGTACATTAGCGGCTGTGAATGTAAAAGGATTAGTGGCAGAGGAAGTAGAGGCTGGAGTGTATTAGAATTCAGAAGGTGTGATTATGAGTCTCTGGGGACTTGCAGCGAAACTCTAATCTACCAGGAAAATCCATGATTTTATCTACTCACAAACCTTAATTATTTTATCTTTAATCCATTTACCTCGACCACAACAGAGGCAGGAATGAATTTCTATTCATGGTGTGTGATTAGGATGACATTTTAGCCTCTTTCAGATTCTATCAAGGGCGGATCTGGGGCCTTGCTGCCAATCCACTTATCCCAACATTTGCCCTCTCTCTCCTTCCACTGAAATTTGGTGTGGTGCCAAAATTTTCTCTCAGATTTAAAAAGGTCTATGTGAGCGTACAAATGGGAAAGAAGAGGGAGAAAATGAATAGAAAAAAGCAAGAATAAATGAGAGAGAAAAACACAGAAGCCAGGATTTTTTTGCCAGCAGCAACCAAGTCCCGAAGGGAAAATGAAAAGCAGATAATATTGTTACTATATAATTGTAGTTTCATGAAGGCCCCACCTTCTCTACCTTGTCCCTCGCCTGTAGTCTGGTGCTCCTTTGGTTAAATCACCACCAGTCAGCTCTCCCCCTGAAAGGGGAAAGCAGCCTATGGTCATCTGGGACTATGGCGACTTTACGTTACCTTTTTAATATAGTTACTTACACTTGTTCATTACTCATTGTGTGTTTGAGTCCCTCCTGGTCCAACATAGACCTGCACCCCAAGGTTCAGCCCCACTCTGCGTGTTTCCCTCCTGGCTCTTTCTCTTCCAATCTCACCCGAGTGAAACACCAGACCTGTGTGTCGGGCAACATGGCTGCTGGTGGCTGTGTCCTGCCTGCAGTCCCAACAATGGCAACTGCTCCTTATGGCCCTGCTGGAACGAAATGGCTTCCAGAACTCTGACCGGCCGGCAGCTCTCAGAGCCAGGACGTCCTCCCAGATAGGGGCAAATGTCCAGCCCTGAGCCGATTAATAGCCCAATGACCACTTAATTGCAGCAGGGTGATGCGACCAAGTGAAGGTGAGCTTGCCCTGGATCTTCCAGCCAGAAGTGAGGCCCTTCTTGTTAATGATGGTTGCTGCTTGGTCTGTGGAAAACCTGATAGCCACATGTGGAGTTGATGACACCCTGCACCGTGGAGAATCCAGCAATGGTCCTGAATCTTACTGACCTCTCAGCCCTGACTGTGGATTGGTGTGAAAGAGCACGTACTGGCTGGCCCTCTTGAATATGGCATTCATCATAGATTATCATAGAATTTACAGTGCAGAAGGGTGGCGACCAACTTGACGTAGCGATAAGCTGCTGAGTGAAAGATGCCACAGATGTCACTTGAAGATCCCTGGAAAGATCCTGAGGTGTAGACATTCAGTTCCGTGATGATCTTCAATTTCATGGTCATCGTGTGTCTGCCATTTACCACAGGGATCAACTCACCCTCCATCGTGGCACACAGTCCAGTAACCACGGCCCTGCAGAGGCACAATCTTCAGCGACTGTACTGACCACCGCCCTGCAGAGGCACAATCTTCAGCGACTGTACTGACCACCGCCCTCTAGTGGTACAATCTTCAGCAACTGTACTGACCACCGCCCTGTAGAGGCACAATCTTCAGCAACTGTACTGACCACCGCCCTGCAGAGGCACAATCTTCAGCGACTGTACTGACCACCACCCTGCAGAGGCACAATCTTCAGCAACTGTACTGACCACCGCCCTGCAGAGGCACAATCTTCAGCGACTGTACTGACCACCGCCCTGCAGAGGCACAATCTTCAGCGACTGTACTGACCACCGCCCTGCAGAGGCACAATCTTCAGCAACTGTACTGACCACCGCCCTGCAGAGGCACAATCTTCAGCGACTGTACTGACCACCGCCCTGCAGAGGCACAATCTTCAGCGACTGTACTGACCACCGCCCTGCAGAGGCACAATCTTCAGCGACTGTACTGACCACCGCCCTGCAGAGGCACAATCTTCAGCGACTGTACTGACCACCGCCCTGCAGAGGCACAATCTTCAGCGACTGTACTGACCACCGCCCTGCAGAGGCACAATCTTCAGCAACTGTACTGACCACCGCCCTGCAGAGGTACAATCTTCAGCGACTGTACTGACCACCGCCCTGCAGAGGCACAATCTTCAGCGACTGTACTGACCACGGCCCTGCAGAGGCACAATCTTCAGCGACTGTACTGACCACCGCCCTGCAGAGGCACAATCTTCAGCAACTGTACTGACCACCGCCCTGCAGAGGTACAATCTTCAGCGACTGTACTGACCACCGCCCTGCAGAGGCACAATCTTCAGCGACTGTACTGACCACCGCCCTGCAGAGGCACAATCTTCAGCGATTGTACTGACCACCACCCTGCAGAGGCACAACCTTCAGCAACTGTACTGACCACTGCCCTGCAGAGGCACAATCTTCAGCGACTGTACTGACCACCTCCCTGCAGAGGCACAATCTTCAGCGACTGTACTGACCACCGCCCTGCAGAGGCACAATCTTCAGCGACTGTACTGACCACCTCCCTGCAGAGGCACAATCTTCAGCAACTGTACTGACCACCGCCCTGCAGAGGCACAATCTTCAGCAACTGTACTGACCACCGCCCTGCAGAGGCACAATCTTCAGCAACTGTACAGACCACCGCCCTGCAGAGGCACAATCTTCAGCGACTGTACTGACCATCGCCCTGCAGAGGTACAATCTTCAGCAACTGTACTGACCACCGCCCTGTAAAGGCACAATCTTCAGCGACTGTACTGACCACCTCCCTGCAGAGGCACAATCTTCAGCGACTGTACTGACCACCGCCCTGTAGAGGTACAATCTTCAGCGACTGTACAGACCACCGCCCTGCAGAGGCACAATCTTCAGCAACTGTACAGACCACCGCCCTGCAGAGGCACAATCTTCAGCGACTGTACTGACCATCGCCCTGCAGAGGTACAATCTTCAGCGACTGTACTGACCACGGCCCTGCAGAGGCACAATCTTCAGCGACTGTACTGACCACCGCCCTGTAGAGGTACAATCTTCAGCGACTGTACAGACCACCGCCCTGCAGAGGCACAATCTTCAGCAACTGTACAGACCACCGCCCTGCAGAGGCACAATCTTCAGCGACTGTACTGACCATCGCCCTGCAGAGGTACAATCTTCAGCAACTGTACTGACCACCGCCCTGTAAAGGCACAATCTTCAGCGACTGTACTGACCACCGCCCTGCAGAGGCACAATCTTCAGTGACTGTACTGACCACCTCCCTGCAGAGGCACAATCTTCAGCAACTGTACTGACCACCGCCCTGCAGAGGCACAATCTTCAGCAACTGTACTGACCACCGCCCTCTAGTGATACAATCTTCAGCAACTGTACTGACCACCGCCCTGCAGAGGCACAATCTTCAGCGATTGTACTGACCACCACCCTGCAGAGGCACAATCTTCAGCCACTGTACTGACCACCGCCCTGCAGAGGCACAATCTTCAGCGACTGTACTGACCACCTCCCTGCAGAGGCACAATCTTCAGCGACTGTACTGACCACCGCCCTGTAGAGGCACAATCTTCAGCAACTGTACTGACCACCGCCCTGCAGAGGTACAATCTTCAGCAACTGTACTGACCACCGCCCTGCAGAGGCACAATCTTCAGCAACTGTACTGACCACCGCCCTCTAGTGGTACAATCTTCAGCAACTGTACTGACCACCGCCCTGCAGAGGCACAATCTTCAGCAACTGTACTGACCACCGCCCTGCAGAGGTACAATCTTCAGCAACTGTACTGACCACCGCCCTGTAGAGGCACAATCTTCAGCAACTGTACTGACCACCTCCCTGTAGAGGTACAATCTTCAGCAACTGTACTGACCACCATCCTGTAGAGGTACAATCTTCAGCAACTGTACTGACCACCGCCCTGTAGAGGTACAATCTTCAGCAACTGTACTGACCACCACCCTGTAGAGGTACAATCTTCAGCAACTGTACTGACCACCGCCCTGTAGAGGTACAATCTTCATCAACTGTACTGACCACCTCCCTGTAGAGGCACAATCTTCAGCGACTGTACTGACCACCTCCCTGTAGAGGTACAATCTTCAGCAACTGTACTGACCACCACCCTGTAGAGGTACAATCTTCAGCAACTGTACTGACCACCGCCCTGTAGAGGTACAATCTTCATCAACTGTACTGACCACCTCCCTGTAGAGGCACAATCTTCAGCGACTGTACTGACCACCGCCCTGTAGAGGTACAATCTTCATCAACTGTACTGACCACCATCCCTGTAGAGGCACAATCTTCAGCGACTGTACTGACCACCTCCCTGTAGAGGTACAATCTTCAGCAACTGTACAGAGCACCATCCCTGTAGAGGTACAATCTTCAGCAACTGTACTGACCACCGCCCTGTAGAGGTACAATCTTCATCAACTGTACTGACCACCGACCTGTAGAGGTACAATCTTCAGCAACTGTACTGACCACCGCCCTGTAGAGGTACAATCTTCAGCAACTGTACTGACCACCGCCCTGTAGAGGCACAATCTTCAGCAACTGTACTGACCACCATCCTGTAGAGGTACAATCTTCAGCGACTGTACTGACCACCTCCCTGTAGAGGTACAATCTTCTACAACTGTACTGACCACCATCCTGTAGAGGTACAATCTTCAGTGACTGTACTGACCACCACCCTGTAGAGGTACAATCTTCAGCGACTGTACTGACCACCATCCTGTAGAGGTACAATCTTCAGCGACTGTACTGACCACCACCCTGTAGAGGTACAATCTTCAGCAACTGTACAGACCACCATCCTGTCGTGGTACAATCTTCAGCAACTGTACTGACCACCACCCTGTAGAGGTACAATCTTCAGCGACTGTACTGACCACCTCCCTGTAGAGGTACAATCTTCAGCGACTGTACTGACCACCTCCCTGTAGAGGTACAATCTTCAGCAACTGTACAGACCACCATCCTGTAGAGGTACAATCTTCAGCGACTGTACTGACCACCACCCTGTAGAGGTACAATCTTCAGCGACTGTACTGACCACCATCCTGTAGAGGTACAATCTTCAGCGACTGTACTGACCACCACCCTGTAGAGGTACAATCTTCAGCAACTGTACAGACCACCATCCTGTCGTGGTACAATCTTCAGCAACTGTACTGACCACCACCCTGTAGAGGTACAATCTTCAGCGACTGTACTGACCACCTCCCTGTAGAGGTACAATCTTCAGCGACTGTACTGACCACCTCCCTGTAGAGGTACAATCTTCAGCAACTGTACAGACCACCATCCTGTCGTGGTACAATCTTCAGCAACTGTACTGACCAACATCCTGTCGTGGTACAATCTTCAGCGACTGTACTGACCACCACACTGTTGTGGTACAATCTTCAGCAACTGTACTGACCATCTCCTTGTCAAGGTACAATCTTCAGCAACTGTACAGACCACCATCCTGTCGTGGTACAATCTTCAGCGACTGTACTGACCACCACACTGTCGTGGTACAATCTTCAGCAACTGTACTGACCATCTCCTTGTCAAGGTACAATCTTCAGCAACTGTACTGACCACCATCCTGTCGTGGTACAATCTTCAGCGACTGTACTGACCACCTCCCTGTAGAGGTACAATCTTCAGCGACTGTACTGACCACCTCCCTGTAGAGGTACAATCTTCAGCGACTGTACTGACCACCTTCCTGTCATGGTACAATCTTCAGCCACTGTACTGACCACCACCCTCTAGTGGTACAATCTTCAGCAACTGTACTGACCACCACCCTGCAGAGGTACAATCTTCAGAAACTGTACTGACCACCTTCCTGTCAAGGTACAACCTTTAGCGACTGTACTGACCACTGCCCTGTAGAGGCACAATCTTCAGCGACTGTACTGAACACCTTCCTGTCATAGTACAATCTTCAGCGACTGTACTGACCACCACACTGTCGAGGTACAATCTTCAGAAACGGTACTGACCACCTTCCTGTAGAGGTACAATCTTCAGCGACTGTACTGACCATCTCCTTGTCAAGGTACAATCTTTAGCGACTGTACTGACCACCGCCCTGTTGAGGTACAATCTTCAGCGACTGTACTGACCATCTCCTTGTTAAGGTACAATCTTTAGCGACTGTACTGACCACCGCCCTGTTGAGGTACAATCTTCAGCGACTGTACTGACCATCTCCCTGTCAAGGTACACTCTTCAGTGACTGTACTGACCACCCCCGTCAAGGTACAATCTTCAGTGACTGTACTGACCATCTCCCTCTAGATGTACAATCTTCAGTGACTGTACTGGCCACCGCCCTGTACAGGTACAATCTTCAGTGAATGTACTAACCTCCTCCCTCTAGTGGTACAATCTTCAGCGACTGTGCTGACCACCTTCCTGTCGAGGTACAATCTTCAGCGACTGTACTAACCACCTCCTCTAGTGGTACAATCTTCAGCAATTGTACTGACCACCTTCCTGTCGAGGTACAATCTTTAGTGACTGTGCTGACCACCTCCCTATCAAGGTACAATCTTCAGCGACTGTACTAACCACCTCCTCTAGTGGTACAATCTTCAGCAATTGTACTGACCACCTTGCTGTCGAGGTACAATCTTCAGCGACTGTACTGACCACCATCCTGTCGTGGTACAATCTTCAGCGACTGTACTGACCACCACACTGTCGTGGTACAATCTTCAGCAACTGTACTGACCATCTCCTTGTCAAGGTACAATCTTCAGCAACTGTACTGACCACCATCCTGTCGTGGTACAATCTTCAGCGACTGTACTGACCACCTCCCTGTAGAGGTACAATCTTCAGCGACTGTACTGACCACCGCCCTGTAGAGGTACAATCTTCAGCGATTGTACTGACCACCACCCTGCAGAGGTACAATCTTCAGAAACTGTACTGACCACCTTCCTGTCAAGGTACAACCTTTAGCGACTGTACTGACCACTGCCCTGTAGAGGCACAATCTTCAGCGACTGTACTGAACACCTTCCTGTCATAGTACAATCTTCAGCGACTGTACTGACCACCACACTGTCGAGGTACAATCTTCAGAAACTGTACTGACCACCTTCCTGTAGAGGTACAATCTTCAGCGACTGTACTGACCATCTCCTTGTCAAGGTACAATCTTTAGCGACTGTACTGACCACCGCCCTGTTGAGGTACAATCTTCAGCGACTGTACTAACCACCTCCTCTAGTGGTACAATCTTCAGCAATTGTACTGACCACCTTCCTGTCGAGGTACAATCTTTAGTGACTGTGCTGACCACCTCCCTGTCGAGGTACAATCTCAAGAACAGTGCTGCTCTGACAGTTGCAGGAAGCAGAGCCTCTGCTGGTAGGCCGTGTCTCATGGGTGCACCAGTTTGGTTGTGTGCTCCTCTCCATCCTCCACCTCCCTGCCCCCTTCCAGGTCCATGGTCAGTCTGCCCTTCTTTGTGCTGCTGTCCCATTCTGTGGCACCAGTTCTCTCCCTCTCTGATGCCCGTCCTTACTGGCAGTCCTGAGTGAGTAAGTGGTGCCCAGAGCAAAGCACTGCACCTCTCAGGGTGCGCCTTACTCTGTACAAGGTGCCAAGTGAGAGAGAACACTCAACGAGAATTCATCCTCTGTTTTATCCAAGTATTTCTTTGTTCCTGATTGCCACAGTCCACTCATTTTCCCCCTTCCCATCCGGCCTTCGAAACTACTGCCGATTGCAGCCAGCACTGACTCCCGCTAAGTCTGGTACCATTATAGGTGGCGAGGCTCTGAATCTCTGTTACTCCCACGTTCTCCGCGTAAAATAGAAAAAACTAGTAAAATTGTAATTAATTGTCTGTTTCACAGGCTTCACAGCCTTTCTGCTGCATCCTCGTGTGACTTCCCCCTGGCAGCTCAGCCAACTCTGGTAATATCCACTCACTGGGCTCTCCTTAAACAGCTATTACTGCCACTTCCCCACGCCCGCCACATTCCAGACTCTCTCCAAAGCAGTGGTAAAATCCCAGCAGAGACAGAGAGACATGGGAAAAGAGAGAGAGAAAATGGCTTCTATTTGTTTGGTGCGGCTGTCTCTCTTTGACATAAACACTGTGGGCAAGGATCTCCGTTGGCTGACGCCAAAATTGCGAAAAGCCATTGGGCGGGGAATAGGTTCCGACTCCAAAATCGCGGTAGGCGCCGATTTAACACCAAATCCCCCACAATTCTCCGTCACCTCGACAGCGGCGTCAATGAGGCTCGGAACGCACGTACAGTAAACGTTTGCATGTTATTAGTGGGTCCAATCCGGTATCCTCCGGAGCCTCCGTGATTCTCCGCTTCCGATGAGCTGAGTTCCGGACAGCGAAGTCCACTTGTGTTTTTAAAAATCGTGAAACCGGCGTCGTGGCTGAAGAAGGAGAGAGGAGGTAGGACACACAGAGGCACGACCGTGGGACGCCGGGCCGGACACTGGCCGGACTGGCTGGGGGGCGGAGGGGTGCTGCCAGGGCCAGGGGAGGGGGTGGGTGATGGGGAAATGGGCCGAGTGGCTGGGGTGACCCCCCACGGGACTGGGGCAATGTCCAGTCATGGGCACCATTGCTGCGGCCTGCAAGGCAGCCAGCTTGCTGCACACCACACTGACCACCCACCTCATCCCCTGGTTCTGCCGAGTGATACCAGCCACATGAGTATAACCACGCCCCCCCCCCCCCCCCCCCCCCCCCCGGACCCAACCCTCTGCCGTAACCTCCCCCACCGGGCTGCCACCCATCGGCAGCCCACCCAAGGCAATGCCCACTGTAGCCCCTACGGGGGCGCTGGGTGCGGGCTGCGGAGCATACCGCTGGCAAGAGCAGTGCCCCTGACATCAGGGACAGGCTACAGGGCCAGAGGCTCCCACAGTGCTGGACAACGATGGGGCCAGGGGTGCGAAATTAGGGGGGGGGGGGGGAAACATGTGGGCAGTGCCAACTGGGGACCTTTTAGCCATTGGACCTGATTGGGCACGGGGGGGTGTGGTAGTATGCATTAGGGGTCATGTGGGACTGTGAAGCCGTGATGTCACTGGCTGACAGATCCCGGGTCCTGGTTGGCTGTTGACCTCTAGCTCCGCCCTGAAGGCGGAGTATAAGAACCTGGAGCTCTCCCCCGCAGGCCAGTCAGCTACTGAACTGCAGGGAACAAGTCACGCTTAATAAAGCCTCATCGACTTCATCTCTATTCGTCTCTCGTGAGTCTTTGTGCGCTACAGGGGGTACGCACCATGCCAACATGTTGGCCTTTTACCCCCTGCAGACAATGGATATTGGAATTCAACCAGCAATGGTGGCCTTCCTGCTAGTCGCCGCAGCCCTGGGGGATATCCTGCGCATGCGGCTGGACGAGCTGAAGATGTTCGAGGAGTTGGAAGCTGCAGCAGCGGAGCGTGCAGCACCGGAGAGTCCAGCAGAGGGGCAGGAGGCAGCCACACAGGATGACCTGCTACAACGATGCCCATGCAGTGACCAGGGGTGTGATCGAGCGATGCTTCAGAATCCTGAGCATGCGGTTCAGGTGCCCGGACCGCGAAGGAGATGCCTCCTGTATGATGCTGAGAGGGCCGCCCGCATCCTCCACAACATCGCGTAGCAGAGGGGCGATGTGCTGGAGGAGGAGGAGGACATGGAGCCCAGCCAGGCACGGGAGGCCGCACGAGGTGTGCGCCAGAGCCAATGTACACGGGACACTCTGATCACCTCCAGGTTCACCAACTAGGGGTGTGGACTGGCCAGGGGCACGGACACCGCATCCCACCACACACACCCTCTCCCTGCCCACTCTCTCACCTGCAATCCCCTCTGTGATACATACCTGCCACATGACAGGGTGTGGGCCCTGGGTTGGCAGTAACACCGGGTCTGGTCCAGAGGATGGAGGATGATGACAACCCGCTCTGCGATGAGCTCTGTTGCTCCGCATCGTTTGACGCCTGCCCACCTGGGTGAACCCTGCATGCGACTTCGCTATTCCATCACACGGTGCCATCGAATCCCTCGAGAGGCGGTGGTGGGGGCGGTCGGGTGGGGGGTTGGAGCCCAGTCCACCCACAAGGCCCACCCATTACTCCCACCACCCCTCCTTGGCCAGACCAGCTCACCCCTCACACCCATCTGACAAAGCATAGTCCCTGCTGCCGGCCCGCCCTCCGACCGTCTGCCCCCTCGGAGCTTCCTACCTCCACCTGCTGTCCTGGGTCAGCTGTGTGGTGCGCACCAGATGATGTTCCCGGAGCCTCTTCAGTAAAGTGGCCAAGCGAGGTGAGTGTCTCTGGGATGGTGGAGGCTGTTAGTGACAGCTGTGATGGGAAGTCAGTGGCATTCTCAGACTCGAGCTCTGGGGTGTGCTGAGTCTCGGGCGCAGGGCTGGTGTCCGAGCTGCTCTCAGCGCCGGTGCTCGGCTCACGGAGGGGCTCCGGCTGTGGCACTGGCTGGGGGCAGGGAACACCAGATGGGCCCGCCCCACCTCCAGCAAGTCCTACAAAACAAGTTGCATGATTAGACCACAGGCCTGGGGGGTGGGAGTGGGGCGTGTGGGTGTGAGGGTGATGTGGGGGTGGTGTGGTGGTGGGGGTGGTGTGGGGTTGAGGGTGAGGGTGAGGGTGGTGGTGGGGGTGGTGTGGGGTTGAGGGTGAGGGTGATGTGGGGTGAGGGTGGTGGGGGGTGGTGTGGGGTTGAGGGTGAGGGTGATATGGGTTGAGGGTGTTGGTGTGGGGTTGAGGGTGTGGGTTGAGGGTGGTGGTGGGGGTGGTGTGGGGGTGAGGGTGATGTGGGGTGAGGGTGGTGGTGGGGGTGGTGTGGGGTTGAGGGTGAGGGTGATGTGGGGTGAGGGTGGTGGCGGGGGTGGTGTGGGGTTGAGGTTGAGGGTGAGGGTGATTTAGGGTGAGGGTGGTGGTGGGGGTGGTGTGGGGGTGGTGTGGGGTTGAGGGTGAGGCTGATGTGGGGTGAGGGTGGTGGTGGGGGTGGTGTGGGGTTGAGGGTGAGGGTGATGTGGGGTGAGGGTGGTGGGGGGGTGGTGTGGGGGTGGTGTGGGGTTGAGGGTGAGGCTGATGTGGGGTGAGGGTGGTGGTGTGGGGTTGAGGGTGAGGGTGATGGGGGTGTGGGGGGGGTGGGGTTGAGGGTGAGGGTGACGTGGGGTGAGAGTGGTGATGGGGGTGGGGTGGGGTTGAGGGTGAGGGCGATGTGGGGTGAAGGTGGTGGGGGGTGGTGTGGGGTTGAGGGTGAGGGTGATGTGGGGTGAGGGTGGTGGTGGGGGTGGGGTGGGGTTGAGGGTGAGGGTGATGGGGGGGTGGGGTTGAGGGTGAGGGTGACGTGGGATGAGGGTGGTGGTGGGGGTGGTGTGGGGTTGAGGGTGAGGGTGATGTGGGGTGAGGGTGGTAGGGGTGGGGGTGGGGTGATGGTGGGGGTGGGGGTGGGGGTGGGGTGATGGTGGGAGTGGGGTGATGGTGGGGTTGGGGGTGGGGGTGGGGTGATGGTGGGGGTGGGGTGATGGTGGGGGTGGGGGTGGGGTGATGGTGGGGGTGGGGTGATGGTGGGGGTGGGGGTGGAGGTGGGGGTGGGGTGAGGGTGGGGGTGGGGTGATGGTGGGGGTGGGGGTGGGGTGAGGGTAGGGGTGGGGGTGGTGGTGGGGGTGGGGGTGGGGTGATGGTGGGGGTGGGGTGAGGGTGGAGGTGGAGGTGGGGTTGTGCGGTTGAGGGTGGGGGTGGGGTGAGCGTGGGGGTGGGGGTGGGGTGAGGGTGGGGGTGTGCCATTGAGGGTGGGGGTGGGGTGAGGGTGGGGGTGGGGGTGGGGTGAGGGTGGGGGTGTGCGGTTGAGGGTGGGGGTGGGGGTGGGGTGAGGGTGGGGGTGTGCGGTTGAGGGTGGGGGTGGGGGTGGGGGTGGGGTGAGGGTGGGGGTGGGGGTGGGGGTGGGGTGAGGGTGGGGGTGGGGGTGGGGTGAGGGTGGGGGTGGGGGTGGGGGTGGGGTGAGGGTGGGGATGTGCGGTTGAGGGTGGGGGTGGGGGTGGGGGTGGGGTGAGGGTGGGGGTGTGCGGTTGAGGGTGGGGGTGGGGGTGGGGTGAGGGTGGGGGTGTGCGGTTGAGGGTGGGGGTGGGGTGAGGGTGGGGGTGGGGGTGGGGTGAGGGTGGGGGTGTGCGGTTGAGGGTGGGGGTGGGGTGAGGGTGGGGGTGGGGGTGGGGGTGGGGTGAGGGTGGGGGTGGGGGTGGGGTGAGAGTGGGGGTGGGGGTGTGCGGTTGAGGGTGGGTGTGGGGTGAGGGTGGGGGTGTGCGGTTGAGGGTGGGGGTGGGGTGAGCGTGGGGGTGGGGGTGGGGTGAGGGTGGGGGTGGGGGTGGGGTGAGGGTGGGGGTGGGGGTAGGGGTGGGGTGAGGGTAGGGTGGGGGTGGTGTGGGGGTGGGGTGATGGTGGGGGTGGGGTGAGGGTGGAGGTGGAGGTGGAGGTGGGGTGAGGGTGGGGGTGGTGGTGGGGGTGGGGGTGAGGGTGGGGGTGGTGTGGGGGTGGTGTGGGGGGGAGCGGGGTTTACACACGTGTCATGGGGAACCGCAACTCAGCCGGTTCTCACTTCCTCACCCGTGGCTGAACTCCACCTCGGTGACCTCCCTTCCCTCCGGGCCACCAACCACGTCGGGGGCCCTCTGCTCTGCCATGGTTAGGGGCTGCATGTCCGGCGGTCCCCCTCCAGTCTTCTCCCGCTCCCGGCAGTTATGGGTGGCCCGGGGAGAGAGGCAGACAGAAAGCGACAGCGTTAGACAGACCGACGCATGCAACCCAGGGGGTGGGTGGCTCGTGGCCTCAGTGGCCAGGGCTGTGCGTGGGGCTGTGATCGTGCTGCCATCTTGTTGGCTGGGGTGGTGTGTGTGGGGAGTGAAGTGAATATGTACGGCTGCAGCTTGTCAACCTCCTGAGAGTCAATCACGAAACTGGCGAATCCGGCACCGTTTCTCCTTGGAATTGGCTGTGTCCGACGTGGTGCCTGTGCCAGCTGCTTAACAGTAGCAGAATCGGTCCAGGTGCGGCGCTAGGTTTGCTGTCGTGGAACTCCACGAATTCTGTGCTGGCGTCAACACTTCGACTCAGAATCGGAGAATCCAGCCCGGTATATGTCCAGGCACATGATTGCTGGAGGCAGATCAAAGATTGCTGAATCAAACACTGCCTCGTAACTCTTGATGGAATCTATCAATATTGGGAATTAACGGGAGGTGTCTACCTCTTTGTCAACTGCAGTCTCAACTATTCCAATGCCCTCCTGATAGGCTTCCCACCCTCTGCCCTCCCAAAACGTAAGCCTATCTAATGCTCTATTGTCCGTATCCTTTCCTGTGCCACGCGTCACTTCTTATTGACCTGAATTGGTTCGCGATTCCTCAGCCCCTGAATTTAATCCCTTTGTGGTCTCTCCCCCTCCCATCCCCATGGAGTTCCTGCAGTTGCGTCCTCTTAATCCAGCCCCTTGTGCCTCCTTCCTTCACGCCATAATGAGTGGACCCTGTTCTGGGTCACATCAAGAAGTAGGGAGACCCACCTCATTAATTCCAGGCAAATTTCTCCTCCCATGGCTCACCTTCCATTTGACCTGGCAACGACACTGCAAAACACTGGCACATTTTTGCTTTAAAAGAGGCGATAGTAAAGTAAGTTGTTGTTGTGTGAACGGAGTATAGAATCGTAGAATTTACAGTGCAGAAGGGGGCCATTCGGCCCATCGAGTCTGCACCAGCTCTTGGAAAGAGCACCCTACTTAAGCCCACACCTCCACCCTATCCCCGTAACCAAGCAACCCTATCTAACCTAAGGGCAATTTATCTTGGCCAATCCATCTAACCTGCACATCTTTGGACGGTGGGAGGAAACCGGAGCACCCGGAGGAAACCCACGCAGACACGGGGAGAACGTGCAGACTCCGCACAGACAGTGGCCCAAGCCGGGAATCGAACCTGGGACCCTGGCGCTGTGAAGCCATAGTGCTAACCACTGTGCTACCGTGCTGCCCAGTAATCCAGAGTGGCTTCCGCTCAGTAAAATTTAGGAATAGGAAGCTAGTTCAACAGTCAGGCTTGTTAACGTTCCAGCTAGCCGGGAACGGTAACAAACACATGGGGCTGGATTCTCCCAAAATGGGGCTATGACCGCACGCCGCGTAAAAACGCTGGCGTTTCACTCTTGATTTTCCTTAAAAAAGCCAAGAGCGATTCACTTACCTGCAGGGGGCTAGCAGGGCTCCGGAGTGCTTCTCGCAGCTCTGGCTGCGGATACGGGCCCCTGTACATCCGGTCAGGAGTCCGCGCATGTGCAAGGTGGCGGCCTCCAGTGGCCGCGCCTTGAGCCATGGCGGACTCGGACCACGGACCGACATCGACAATGTAGGCCCCCCCCCCCCCCGAGATGGCGTGCGCCCGCGGATCCGAGCCACCGATCGCTGCCCCGGCCGTCATGAGGGCCCCCCCCCCCGGTGCTCGCTCCCCCCCAGGGTGGCCGCAGACTGAGTCCACAGCCGCCATCCGAGGTTCCCGAACGGCAATACATGGTTAGAACCACGCCGTCGGGAACTCGCCAGTTTTGCCCGGAGAATCGCTGGGGGGATGCCTCTGTCAATGGCCCCCCCCAGCAGCACCAGGCACGATTCCCGCGTGACCATCGATTCTCCGCCCCCATGCCCAACGTGATTTTGGCGCGGGCTGCGGAGAATCCCACCCAGGCTATCAAAGGCGAAGAAAGGCAACAATACATTTTAAAGGCTGGTGATATAGTTGGGAGAGGAGCTCAACTGAGCGAGCATCTGTATGCTCACAAACAGCCAAGAAAGGGAATGAGTGAGGCAGGCCTCTATTAAAACAGATACCTGAAGGAAACAAGAATCAAAAGGGTTAGCAGTAAAATCGAAAAAGGGCACAGCAGAGATAATAAAGTGGAATTAAAAGAGGGCAAGTGGGAGAAACACATTTAGAAGTGCCGTTTCTGAGAGGTGATCCTCAGGTTAAATCACCATATTTTATATTTTGGTTAAATATTTTATGTTTGTAGCAGTAATGTCATTAAAAGCCTGGGTTAAGGTATATATTTGTTGTAGCAATATTATTAAATAACCTAGGTTAAGGTATCCGGACTGTGTGTCTGCTAAAGCTGTAATTAAGAGGTTATAAATAGTATGGTAACCATGGTTTTTAACCATTTACTTGTTTACATATAGAGGGCTAATGGAACATTGTTATGATTGCTGGCGATTCCTTGGAGAGTAAATAATTTATGAGGGCTTGTATTCAGTCCTCACTAAGCAGATCATGTGATATCTTAGCAGGATCCAGATGATGTAATTAACGGGAGGAGCCAGGTTTGCCTGTAGTTTTGCAGTTTACCATAGGATTTGAGTCTGTCAAGACAGAAGGATTTTAAGTTGAACAGCAGTTTTGCCAAATGTTGCTTGGTTGAGCAGAAGTGTACTGAATCTGTTTCTGACAGGGTCACTTTCTCTAAAAGTCTCTGCACAACTAAGCAAGTAATCTGTTGTTTAACTTTATTTATAAGTGACATTTGAACTGTATTGGGGTTGCTTAATTGGAGTTAGTAGCAGGTATAGATCGTAAGTTAAAAATATTCATTTTACTTAAGAACTTTAATTTAAACACAGAATTAAATATGGTTAATTCTGTGTTTAAATTAAAGTTTATTGAAATAAAAAAGATACCTATTGGTCAGAGTCATCATACTTGGTATGAAGTAGCCTTTCCTCACAATTTTACAAATTAAAAATAAATAGTTTGAGGTTCTTGTCGGTATCCAAACAAAAGTTGGGGTCTGGTCCGGTATCATAACAAAAGTTAGGGTCTGGTCCGGAATCCTAACAAAAGTTGGGGTCTGGTCCGGTAACCTGACAAAAGTTGGGATCAGGGGCAAAATTCTCCGGAAATGGCGCGATGTCCGCCGACTGGCGCCCAAAACGGCGCTAATCAGATGGGCATCGCGCCGCCCCAAAGGTGCGGAATGCTCCGCATCTTTGGGGGCCGAGCCCCAACATTGAGGGGCTAGGCCGACGCCGGAGGAATTTCCGCCCCGCCAGCTGGCGGAAACGGCCTTTGTTGCCCCACCAGCTGGCGCGGAAATGACATCTCCGGGCGGCGCATGCGCGGGAGTGTCAGCAGCCGCTGACAGTTTCCCATGCATGCGCAGTGGAGGGAGTCTCTTCCACCTCCGCCATGGTGGAGACCATGGCAGAGGCGGAAGGGAAAGAGTGCCCCCACGGCACAGGCCCGCCCGCGGATCGGTGGGCCCCGATCGAGGGCCAGGCCACCGTGGGGGCACCCCCCGGGGTCAGATCGCCCCGTGCCCCCCCCAGGACCCCGGAGCCCGCCCGTGCTGCCTTGTCCCGCCAGTAAGGTAGGTGATTTAATTTACGCCGGCGGGACAGGCAATTTATCGGCGGGACTTCGGCCCGTCCGGGCCGGAGAATCGAGCGGGGGGGGCCCGCCAACCGGCGCGGCACGATTCCCGCCCCCGCCGAATATCCGGTGCCGGAGACTTCGGCAACCGGCAGGGGCGGGATTCACGCCAGCCCCCGGCGATTCTCCGACCCGGCGGGGGGTCGGAAAATGTCGCCCCTGATAACTGTTGATCCTTAACTTTGTTCTTGCCTCTGCCACTTACATCTCCCTCCCACTCTCTTCCTCACCCACATTCTCCTCTTTTTACCGTGCCTATGTGAGAGAGTGGGGGTGGGAAGCAGTGTGTAAAGTTTTTGATCCCTCCCAGTCCAGGAGTATTTGAAAGCTGAGTTTGCAAGCAGCCGTTTTATTAATCACCCTGATTTCCAGCTCCCTCAGATGCGATGTCCTTGAGTTTTTACTGCAGGTTTAATAGCCGCTGATGATCAAATCCTTCAGATTCCAAGTAGCACAAGGACATCTTGACGACTTCACTATTGCAAATAAATGTCACAAACAACAAACTAATCAGTTCAAGGCATCTGAGAGACATATAAGGAGACTCAGCATCAGGATCCTTTTGCCTTTCCCTCAGTGCTGATGGTTTGGGGTCTATTACGGGCAGCATCACAGCTCCAGGGTCCCAGGTTCGATTCCGGCTTGGGTCACTGTCTGTGCGGAGTCTACACATCCTCCCCGTGTGTGCGTGGGTTTCCTCCGGGTGCTCCGGTTTCCTCCCACAGTCCAAAGATGTGCAGGTTAGGTGGATTGGCCATGCTAAATTGCCCTTAGTGTCCAAAATTGCCCTTAGTGTTGGGTGAGGTTACTGGGTTATGGGGATAGGGTGGAGGTGTTGACCTTGTGTAGGGTGCTCTTTCCAAGAGCCGGTGCAGACTCGATGGGCTGAATGGCCTCCTTCTGCACTGTAAATTCTATGATAATCTATGATAATCCCGGACCATCAGGAAATGACTGATGGGTGGAAATGATCTGACACAGGAAGAAAAATGGTTAGACTGAAAGTGTAGTGGGACATTCGCTATCATTGTTCCTGCATGGAGTGTCCAGAGTGAACAAAGGCTCAGGCTACAGATGTTGGGGTTTTATAAGTAACCAAAAGAGTGGGATCCATTTCCCCATGGGTTCTGGGTGTATATAAAACATTGATCGCTAATGTTTTGTATTGATTACAGATGCGCTCTACTGGCCGTCTCCTGCCGGAATCGGGGCAAGTCATGGCCGGTAGATCCCGCGATAGGCCTCCCCGGGATTCCCGACGGACGTCACGCCTCGCGAGATCTAACCAGATCTTGTGAGATGTCATGATCTGGGTCCTGTCAGTCTCGGACAGCTAAGTGAGTTTAAGAACCCACTTGGCCGTGTTAACACCGGATCTAATGGCCACCCGGCATCTATTGGCTTGGCTGAGGAGACCACAGCCAGGTGCCATTCAGTACTGGTCACTACAAATATGGATCAATCGAAATGGTGGGGTGGGGGGGGGGGGGTCTCCCAGGCGATCGGAATCCCCCAGTGGTCGACCTATGGGCAGGGTGACACCCTGGCATTGCTGGTGCGAGCCTGGCACCTGGACACCTCCAGCCTGGTACCCTGGCAGTGCCACCTGGTCACCCTGGGTGTAGCCTCGGTGCCCAGGTGGCACTGCCAGGTTGGCAAGGGACCTTCCAGGGTGACAGGCTGGCAATGGGCACTGCCAGGATGCTAGGCTGGCAGTGCTAAGATGTCAGGCTGGCATTTTGCTCATGCCGGGATCAAGCCCGGGGATCTCCTGCCCATGTGAGGTGGGGTGTGTGTGTGTGTGTGTGTGGGGGGGGGAGGGGGGGGCTCAAAAGTCCCGAAAACCCCTCAAAAGGTGAATTGGGGCATTGGGGGTCCAGCGATTAAGTTGGGGTTTGAGAGATCGGGACACAAACTCTTTTTTTGAGTTAGATTGTGCCCGACATGTCTGAAGACCTTTGGATGTGTTTCTACATTAAAAGCGCTATCTTTAGCTCCATCACAGAACTCGCACTTTGAGCATAAACATCCTGGGCGGGATTCTCCGTCCCGCCGCACCCGTTTCCTGGTGCGGCGCGTCCACTCTGGCAGCGGGATTCTCTGTCCCAGCAGCCGGCGTTTCCCACTGTGGGCACCCCCGCGCCGTCGGGAAATCCGCGGGCATGAGTGCGCTGCTGGTGATATGGAGGATCCCGCCAACGGCGAATACAGCCCCCAGTCCCTCCACTATCAGGGCACAGTGGGTGCAGTGCGTAAGGTCTATAAGATGCAAGATTCACCAAGACTTCCTCAAGTACAGCACCCAAACCGGGACCTCTGCCGCCTGGAAGGGCAAGGGCAGCAGGGGCATGGGAACACCACCACCCGCAAGTTCCCCACCAAGTCACTCGCCATCCTGACTTGGAAATATATCAGCGGTGCCCTTCCCTGTGACCAGGGCAAAATCTCGGACCTTGATCTCCAGCAGAATTGTGGGAGTGCCTTTACCACACGGACAACAGCAATTCAAGAAGTCTCACCACCACCTTCTCAAGGGGCAACTAGGAATAGGCAATAAATGCCAGCCTTACCAGCAGCGTCTACATCCTAAGAACAAATTAAATAAATCCTTGGCAACAAAATGAGTGATTCCTTGCTGTTCCAGAAAACCTAGCAAGCAGAAAATTAGACAGAAATTAGGCAGAACTGATTCAGGCTCAATACCATTGTGTGTTTGTCCCATTATGACAATTACTTGGACATTAAAGTCAGTCTCATCAGAGAAACGTAGAAAATAGGAGCAGGAGGAGGCCATTCGGCCCTTCGAGCCTGCTCAGCCATTTATCACGATCATGGCTGATCATCCAACTCAGTAGCCTAATCCTGCTTTTCCCCCCATATCCTTTGATCCCCTTCGCCCACAGTGCTTTCTCTAACTAGTTCTTGAAAACATATGTTTTGGCCTCAAATACTTTCTGTGGTAACAAATCCCACAGGTTGACCCCTCTCTGGGTGAAGAAATGTCTCCTCAAGTCTGTCCTAAATGGTTTGCCCCATTTCCTCAGGCTGTGACCCCTGGTTCGGGACACAGCCGCCAGTGGGAACATCCTCCCTGCATCATTAATTTGCAGCAGATTATGTACAGCAACACCCCAATTTAAACTGGTCTCTCACCCCTCTCCTTGTCCCAAATGCCAACATTAAGAGAGGAACTCCGCTGAAAACTTCAGCACAAACATTAACCCTGCCGCATTATCTTTCGGATCAACTCCCTCTCTTTACCCAACCAAAACAAAATGTTTATTTTCTGGTTGTGGCAGTGAAAACAATCAAATGCTGAGACCATTGGATCCCCAAAGCCTGACCTAGGAGCCTGTGAATAGATGTAAAAGCCAAACTCGGAGCTAAAAATTGAATTATTTTGGCTTTTGGGCAATGAGGTCATGACTTGCCCCCTGCCTGGCCCTTGAAAATTGAAATGGGAACTGTGCAATTATTCTCTGCCCACCTCACCGACATACCTTCCTGTTTCCTCCCACAAGTCCCGAAAGACGTGCTGTTAGGTGAATTGGACATTCCGAATTCTCCCTCGCTGTACCCGAACAGGCGGCGGAGTGTTGCGACTAGGGGCTTTTCACAGTAACTTCATTGCGGTGTTAATGTAAGCCTACTTGTGACACTAATAAAGATTATTATTATGTGTAAGTGTCAGGTTAAGCAGGTCGATGTGGAGGCTGCCGTATGCTCCACGTTGCGTTCCCTGCTGCCACTGCGGATAGTTTGGTGGTGTGGGTGGGAGGGGGGGGAACACTGACTGACAACATTACATAGCATGGCCAGCCTGCTCTTCTTAAAGGCAGGTTGTACCTTAAAGGGAAGCAACCCAAAATGTTGCTGCAATGTACATTTTTAGCGAAGCAAACATCAGGGCAGGCAGAGGGTTACGGATAAAACCAAATTACTGCGGGTGCTGGAATCTGAAACAAAAACAGAAAATGCTGGCCAATCTCAGCAGGTCTGACAGCATCTGTGGAGAGAGAATGGAGACAGTGTTTCAAGTTCCGAACCAGAGAGTCCTGGAGTCACCTTTAACGACCAAGTAACAAACACGCCAAGGGAAGTCCCTAAAGTATATTCAAAACTAACCCAGAGGATTTCCAGACACTTTGTACCAGCGTAGGTTCCAAATTATTACCCGACCTGCTGTTTGGGTGGCCGACACTTTATGTAACACCAGTGTAGGGCTCAGCTTGTGGTTTTATGTTTCTTGTTTGGAGAGTAATATAGGAATAGGTCGCTGACATCTGCTGGTCGAATGTGTGATGTGAGGATAACGTCTAGTCACAGCTTTACGGTGCACTTTGGGATTCATTCACCAACATCAAGGAGTAGGGAAAGTAGCTGGGGACAGAGAGTGACTGGACACAGTCTTACCACAAGGCAATTTCTCACCCACTGTATGGAGGAGAATCAGAGGCCAATACTGCCATCTGGTGGCCAGGATGCAATAGAAACCTGAAGCCAGGGAGTGGAGAATATTGAACCTTACCGTGTAATTAAAAGTCACTTTGGTAATTATTAGCAAGGTTAACAACTCTTTGACTGATATACTCCAATACTTTTTCCCCTTTCTTAACAGAAAGGAACAACCTAAGGCTTCCCCGAGGCACCAGTCAAGCACTTTTAAAGTGTACAGTAAGAAGTCTTACAACACCAGATTAAAGTCCAACAGGTTTGTTTCGAATCACTAGGTTTCGGAGCACTGCTCCTTCATCAAGTGAGTGGAGAGGTGGGTTCCAGAAACATATATATATAGACAAAGTCAAAGACGCAAGACGATACTTTGAATGTGAGTCTTTGCAGGTAATTAAGTCTTTACAGGTCCAGATGGAGCAACTGGAGAAAGGGATAATCACAGATTAAAGAGGTGTGAATTGTCTCAAGCCAGGACAGTTGGTAGGACTTCGCAAGCCCAGGCCAGATGATGGGGGATGAATGTAACGCAACATGAATTCAAGGTCCCGGTTGAGGCCGTACTCATGTGTACGGAACTTGGCTATAAGTTTCCACTCGGCGATTCTGTGTTGTCGCGCGTCCTGAAGGCCGCCTTGGAGAACGCTTATCCGAAGATCAGAGGCTGAATGCCCTTGACTGCTGAAGTGTTCCCCAACTGGAAGGGAACATTCCTGCCTGGCGATTGTCGCGCGATGTCCGTTCATTCGTTGTCGCAGCGTCTGC
Source organism: Scyliorhinus torazame (assembly GCF_047496885.1). Lineage (NCBI taxonomy): Eukaryota > Metazoa > Chordata > Chondrichthyes > Carcharhiniformes > Scyliorhinidae > Scyliorhinus > Scyliorhinus torazame. The sequence goes on from NC_092723.1 coordinate 141,629,251, forward strand.
ATGGTCTCGCCAATGTACCACGCTTCGGGACATCCTTTCCTGCAGTGTATGAGGTAGACAATGTTGGCCGAGTCGCACGAGTATGTACCGCGTACCTGGTGTCGTCACTGCTGTGAGGTAGTAAAGGTCACATGCACTTACTCATCACTGCCCTCGCCAACAGTGCAGCACTGCCTCACCACTGCGTTCTCCAACAGTGCAGCTCTGCCTCACCAGTGCCTCTGCACCAGTGCAACACTGCCTCCTCCAACTGTGCAGCACTGCCTCACCACTGCCCCTTCAACAGTGCTGCACTGCCTCACCATTGCCCCTTCAACAGTGCAGCACTTACTCACCTCTGCCCCCTCCAACATCGCAGCCCTGCCTTACCACTGCCCCATCCAACAGTGCAGTACTGCCTCACCACTGCGATCTCCAACAGTGCAGCACTGCCTCACCACTGCGATCTCCAACAGTGCAGCACTGCCTCACCACTGCGATCTCCAACAGTGCAGCTCTGCCTCACCAGTGCCTCTGCACCAGTGCAACACTGCCTCATCACTGCCTCCTCCAACAGTGCAGCACTGCCTCACCACTGCCCCTTCAACAGTGCAGCACTTACTCACCTCTGCCCCCTCCAACATCGCAGCCCTGCCTCACCACTGCCCCATCCAACAGTGCAGTACTGCCTCACCACTGCGATCTCCAACAGTGAAGCACTGCCACACCACTGCCCCATCCAACAGTGCAGCACTGCCTCACCACTGCGATCTCCAACACTGGAGCATTGCCACACAAGTGCCCCCTCCAACAGTGCAGCACTGCCTCATCACTCCAACCCTGACAGTGCAGCACTGCCTCACCATTGCCCTCGCCAACAGTGCAGCACTGCCTCACCACTGCGCCCTCCAACATCGCAGCCCTGCCTCACCACTGCCCCCTCCAACAGTGCAAGACTGCCTCCTCCAACAGTGCAGCACTGCCTCACCACTGCATTCTCCAATAGTGCAGCACTGCCTCACCACTGCCCCCTCCAACATCGCAGCCCTCCCTCACCACTGCCCCCTCCAACAGTGCAAGACTGCCTCCTCCAACACTGCCTCACCACTGCATTCGCCAACAGTGCCGCACTGCCTCACCACTGCCCTCGCCAACAGCGCTGCACTGCCTCACCACTGCATTCTCGAACAGTGCAGCACAGCCTCACCATTGCCCTCGCCAACATTGCAGCACTGCCTCACCACTGCCCTCGCCAACAGTGCAGCACTGCCTCTCCAACAGTGCAGCACTGCCTCACCACTGCGTTCTCCAACAGTGCAGCACTGCCTCACCACTGCCTCTCCAACAGTGCAGCACTTACCACTGCCCTCACCAACAGTGCAGCACTGCCTCACCACTGCGTTCTCCAACAGTGCAGCATTGCCTCACCACTGCCCTCGCCAACAGTGCAGCACTGCCTCACCACTGCCTCTCCAACAGTGCAGCACTTACCACTGCCCTCACCAACAGTGCAGCACTGCCTCACCACTGCATTCGCCAACAGTGCCGCACTGCCTCACCACTGCCCTCGCCAACAGCGCTGCACTGCCTCACCACTGCGTTCTCCAACATTGCAGCACTGCCTCACCACTGCCCTCGCCAACAGTGCAGCACTGCCTCTCCAACAGTGCAGCACTGCCTCACCACTGCGTTCTCCAACAGTGCAGCACTGCCTCACCACTGCCCTCGCCAACAGTGCAGCACTGCCTCACCACTGCCTCTCCAACAGTGCAGCACTTACCACTGCCCTCACCAACAGTGCAGCACTGCCTCACCACTGCATTCGCCAACAGTGCCGCACTGCCTCACCACTGCCCTCGCCAACAGCGCTGCACTGCCTCACCACTGCATTCTCGAACAGTGCAGCACAGCCTCACCATTGCCCTCGCCAACATTGCAGCACTGCCTCACCACTGCCCTCGCCAACAGTGCAGCACTGCCTCTCCAACAGTGCAGCACTGCCTCACCACTGCGTTCTCCAACAGTGCAGCACTGCCTCACCACTGCCTCTCCAACAGTGCAGCACTGCCTCTCCAACAGTGCAGCACTGCCTCACCACTGCCTCTCCAACAGTGCAGCACTGCCTCACCACTGCCTCTCCAACAGTGCAGCACTTACCACTGCCCTCACCAACAGTGCAGCACTGCCTCACCACTGCATTCTCCAACAGTGCAGCACTGCTACATCACTGCCCCCTCCAACAGTGCAGCACTACCTCACCACTCCAACCTCCGACCAAGAGGCATTGCCTGCAGGAAGGGCTGCAGCCTATGAATCTCAGCAGTACATCGGCCACCTATCCAGCTACACTGGACAGGCAGTGAAGATATTGCGGACAACACTGGTAAACTGGTTCCGCGGATAGCATCGGCCAGAGTGAAAAGGTGGGCATTACTGTTGTCTGCGTGTTCGTATACGTTTCAGCATAGGCCCGTTACCCAGATATCAAATGCTGATGCTTTGAGCCGGCTTCCACTGCCACAGACAGTATCTGATCCTCCTATTCCTCAGGAGATCCTCCTGGCTCTGGATTTTCTCGACAATCTGCCTATTTCATTCGCCCATATCAAGACCGATCTTGTAGACCCTTTTATGGGAATAAACGCAAATTAGTGCGGATGCTGGAATCTGAAACCAAAGAGAAAATGCTGGAAAATCTCAGCAGGTCTGTCAGCATCTGTAAGGAGAGAAAAGAGCTAATGTTTCGAGTCCAGATGGCCCTTTGTCAAAGCTTTTATGGGATTGATGTTTTTAATTGTTGCAAATTCCCACTCAAAATGGTTGGATGTCCAACTCATGTGTTCGACGACTGCAACAGCCAACAAGCTGTGCCAAATCTTTGCCATGCACGGCCTCCAAGAGGTAATCGTTTCAGATAATGGCACCGCCTTCACAGTCGAAGAGTTTCAACTCTTCATTAAGTCGAATGGGATCCAGCATGTACGTATGTCCCCTACCACCCTGCTTCAAACTGGCTGTCTTAAAGAACGGTCCAAACTTTTAAAGTGTCAATGATAAAACAGTCTAACTAGCCACTGCTGCTTCGTTCAGCGGACTTGTTGCTCTTGTACAACATACCATCACTGGGGTTACCCTGGCTGAGGTACCCTACAGGATCGTGAAGTAAGAAAACATGTAGATCATTTGAGAAGGTGAGGAACTGTCATCCCTGCAACTGTGTGTGTGGACCCAGTCCAGGTTACCAATGTACAATTCGCAGAGTCGGAGGTGTTAGAACCAAGATCTTCTCAAGGGTATTCACGTGTGGCCACAGAAGCAGTTGAAGAAGTAGTCAGTAGCCCTCCCTCACCACTGCCCCCTCCAACAGTGCAGCACTGCCTCACCACTGCATTCTCCAATAGTGCAGCACTGCCTCACCACTGCCCCCTCCAACATCGCAGCCCTCCCTCACCACTGCCCCCTCCAACAGTGCAAGACTGCCTCCTCCAACACTGCCTCACCACTGCATTCGCCAACAGTGCCGCACTGCCTCACCACTGCCCTCGCCAACAGCGCTGCACTGCCTCACCACTGCATTCTCGAACAGTGCAGCACAGCCTCACCATTGCCCTCGCCAACATTGCAGCACTGCCTCACCACTGCCCTCGCCAACAGTGCAGCACTGCCTCTCCAACAGTGCAGCACTGCCTCACCACTGCGTTCTCCAACAGTGCAGCACTGCCTCACCACTGCCTCTCCAACAGTGCAGCACTTACCACTGCCCTCACCAACAGTGCAGCACTGCCTCACCACTGCGTTCTCCAACAGTGCAGCATTGCCTCACCACTGCCCTCGCCAACAGTGCAGCACTGCCTCACCACTGCCTCTCCAACAGTGCAGCACTTACCACTGCCCTCACCAACAGTGCAGCACTGCCTCACCACTGCATTCGCCAACAGTGCCGCACTGCCTCACCACTGCCCTCGCCAACAGCGCTGCACTGCCTCACCACTGCGTTCTCCAACATTGCAGCACTGCCTCACCACTGCCCTCGCCAACAGTGCAGCACTGCCTCTCCAACAGTGCAGCACTGCCTCACCACTGCGTTCTCCAACAGTGCAGCACTGCCTCACCACTGCCCTCGCCAACAGTGCAGCACTGCCTCACCACTGCCTCTCCAACAGTGCAGCACTTACCACTGCCCTCACCAACAGTGCAGCACTGCCTCACCACTGCATTCGCCAACAGTGCCGCACTGCCTCACCACTGCCCTCGCCAACAGCGCTGCACTGCCTCACCACTGCATTCTCGAACAGTGCAGCACAGCCTCACCATTGCCCTCGCCAACATTGCAGCACTGCCTCACCACTGCGTTCTCCAACATTGCAGCACTGCCTCACCACTGCCCTCGCCAACAGTGCAGCACTGCCTCTCCAACAGTGCAGCACTGCCTCACCACTGCGTTCTCCAACAGTGCAGCACTGCCTCACCACTGCCTCTCCAACAGTGCAGCACTTACCACTGCCCTCACCAACAGTGCAGCACTGCCTCACCACTGCATTCTCCAACAGTGCAGCACTGCTACATCACTGCCCCCTCCAACAGTGCAGCACTACCTCACCACTCCAACCTCCGACCAAGAGGCATTGCCTGCAGGAAGAGCTGCAGCCTATGAATCTCAGCAGTACATCGGCCACCTATCCAGCTACACTGGACAGGCAGTGAAGATATTGCGGACAACACTGGTAAACTGGTTCCGCGGATAGCATCGGCCAGAGTGAAAAGGTGGGCATTACTGTTGTCTGCGTGTTCGTATACGTTTCAGCATAGGCCCGTTACCCAGATATCAAATGCTGATGCTTTGAGCCGGCTTCCACTGCCACAGACAGTATCTGATCCTCCTATTCCTCAGGAGATCCTCCTGGCTTTGGATTTTCTCGACAATCTGCCTATTTCATTCGCCCATATCAAGACCGATCTTGTAGACCCTTTTATGGGAATAAACGCAAATTAGTGCGGATGCTGGAATCTGAAACCAAAGAGAAAATGCTGGAAAATCTCAGCAGGTCTGTCAGCATCTGTAAGGAGAGAAAAGAGCTAATGTTTCGAGTCCAGATGGCCCTTTGTCAAAGCTTTTATGGGATTGATGTTTTTAATTGTTGCAAATTCCCACTCAAAATGGTTGGATGTCCAACTCATGTGTTCGACGACTGCAACAGCCAACAAGCTGTGCCAAATCTTTGCCATGCACGGCCTCCAAGAGGTAATTGTTTCAGATAATGGCACCGCCTTCACAGTCGAAGAGTTTCAACTCTTCATTAAGTCGAATGGGATCCAGCATGTACGTATGTCCCCTACCACCCTGCTTCAAACTGGCTGTCTTAAAGAACGGTCCAAACTTTTAAAGTGTCAATGACAAAGCAGTCTAACTAGCCACTGCTGCTTCGTTCAGCGGACTTGTTGCTCTTGTACAACATACCATCACTGGGGTTACCCTGGCTGAGGTACCCTACAGGATCGTGAAGTAGGAAAACATGTAGATCATTTGAGAAGGTGAGGAACTGTCATCCCTGCAACTGTGTGCGTGGACCCAGTCCAGGTTACCAATGTACAATTCGCAGAGTCGGAGGTGTTAGAACCAAGATCTTCTCAAGGGTATTCACGTGTGGCCACAGAAGCAGTTGAAGAAGTAGTCAGTACTGCCCCTACAAATGTGCTTGCCCCTGCTGTGGGCTCAGCCGCTTCAATTTTGGAGAAGCCAGTTGCAAAATTGAGGCGCTTGGCGAGAGTTCTAAAGTCACGTGATAGACTGAACTTATGAACTTTGCTTTGAACTCCCTTACTGTCACACTTTTTCACTGTATATAGTTGTAAATAAGAGATTTTCAGTTTGTGTATTTCAGGGACCTGTAAGGGAAAATAAGGGGGGGAGGGGGGGGAAGAATGTGGTAGTATGGCCCCTTTAAGGGGAGATCCTTTGCGGGCCACATGACCTGCTGGGAATCTATTAGCGAACCGCAGCCTATCAGATGCCTGGCTGTAGGCCTGGGTGGCAGGGTATCATCAGAACAAGCCTGGGAGTCGAGGAATTAGACCTATGTAGGAGTTGTACTGTTTTGGAAATAAACTTCTTCTTTTGTCAAATTGTTGTGATTTAACGTCGCCTCGTCCCTTCGCTTTGCACTACTACAGAAGAAAATTAAAAAATAAGACTTTGAGCAGTAATCTCAGGATTACTCCCAGTGCTGCGTGTTCGTGAGCATAAGATTAGAAAGATTCAGCAATTCAGCACATGGCTGGAGAAATTGAGCAGTAGAGAGGGCTTTAGATTTCTGAGGCATTGGGACTGGTTCTGAGGTGGATTGGATCTATACAAGAAGGGCGGGTTACACTTTAACAGGATGGCATGATGGCACAGTTGTTAGCACTGCTGCCTCACAGCTCCAGTGTCCCAGGTTAAATTCCGGCCTCGGGTGGCTGTCTATGTGGAGTTTGCACTTTCTCCCCGTGTCTGCATGGGTTTCCTCCGGGTGCTCCAGTTTTCTCCCACAGTACAAAGATGTGCAGGTTAGGTGGATTGGCTACGCTAAATTGCCCCTTAGTGTCCAAAACGTTAGGTGGGGTTACTGGATTACGGGGATAGGGTGGAGGCGTGGGCTTAAGTAGGTGCAGACTCGATGGGCTGAATGGCCTTTTTCTGCACTGTAAATTCTATGACTGGGACTAATGTCCTAATGGTGATGAATTTACGAAATTTGTATACATATTATATGTTATATCTGTTGCTGTAAGGTTTTTAAAAGCCTAGATTAAGGTATACATTTGTTGCAGTAATATTATTAAATAACCTAGGTTAAGGTACCCAGACTGTGTGTCTGCTAAAGCTGTAATTAAAGAGTCGGAAAAGAGTGAGGTAATTACTTATTTTAACCACTTACTTAGTTACAGATAAAAGGCTAATGGAAGAGCGTTTCTATTTTTGGATGGTTCCCTGGGGTATAAATTATTTGAGGGATTGTATTTAGTCCTAGCTAAGCAGGTCATGGGACATCTTAGTGGGATACAGGTGATGTAATTAATAGGAGAAGCCAGGCCTGTCTTTTGATTGCAGTTTACCAAATGCTGTTAGGTTGAGCAGAAGGGTCTGACAAGGCAGACGTGTACTGGATCTGCTCTTGAAAGGGTCTCCAAAATGTATCTACACCAAGGACTGCAAGTAAACCGATTTTGTTAACTTTACTTATAAGTGGCATTTGAGCTGTATTGGGTTGCTTAATTGGAATTCGTAGCAGGTGTACATAGTAAGTTAAAGATAGTAAGTTAACTGTTTAACTGATAATTGCAAAGCTGTTTCTTTGATGTTAATGTGGTTAATTTTGTGTTCAATTTAAAGTTTGTTTTCGTGTAAAAGATACCAACTGGTCAGAGTCATCACTCCAGAGATGAAGATTTCTTTCATCACAGTTTTACAAATAGAAGAATAGCTTGGGGTGTTGTTCGACCTCCTAACAAAATGTCCTGGTGGGGAGGTTTCTCCTGCTGTTGGGGCGGGTTTAAATTAGATAAGTAGGGGTAAATTCAAAATGGTGAGGTGGAAAACTGTCAGTGGGAAATAGAGAAGTATTAACTGATAAGGGAGATATATCAGAGAGTAATATCAAAATAAATCAAATACTTGGAGCGTTTGATAGAATTAGAGTAGGCAATAATAAGTCATTAGATGGGGTCAGAGCCAGGAGGAAGTTTTAAAAAACCTAAATTAGGATTAACATACATGTTTGTGAATACACAGAATGTGGTTCATAAGACTGACAAACTACAGACACAGGTTAACAAATGGAATTATGATATCGTTGCCATTAGAGAGATCTGGCTCAAAGAAGGGTGGGACTAAATGTTAAATATTTCTGGGTACAAGGTGTTTAGGAGAGACAGGAAAGAACGAAAAGGAGGATGGGGGTGTGGCAGTATTGATTGAAGATGGCATTACAGTACTGAAGAGAGGATGTTCTAAATAGGTCAAGGACGGAATCTCTGGCTGAAGGTAAGGAATGAAAAAAATGCAATAAAATTGATTGGTTTAATATAAGGGGCGGGGGGTCGGAGAATGACGCCCAAGATCACCAACCAGTGGAAGGGGTGTAGGGAGAATTTACAAAGAAGTTATAGGGAAGTTCAAGAATTATCGAGTGATTATAATCAGGGACTTCAATTATCCAAATATAGACTGGGATGGGACTAGTGCAATGGGACAAGAGGGGCGAGAGTTCCTGGAATGTATTCAAGATAATTTTCTGCAGCAGTATGTTTCTGGCCTAATGAGAGGGCAGGCAATGTTGGACCTGGTCCTGGGAATGAGTTGTCCCAAGTTGATCAAATATCAGTGGGAGAGCATTTGGGGACACTGACCGTTGTATCATATGGTTTGGGTTGTCGATGGGAAAGGACAAGGAACAATCCAATGTAGGGATAATGAATTGGGGAAAGCCAACTTCAATGGGATGAGAATGCATCTGAGTCGAGTGAGTTGGAATCAAATGTTGGCAGAAAAGGCAGTGGCTGGACAATGCGTCACCTTCAAAGAAAACTTACTGCAGGCAATGTCAAGGTATATTCCCTTCAAGGGGAAAGTTAAGACAACTAAATCCAGAACACCCATAACGAGATAGAGGTGAAGGTGCAAAGGAAGAAGTGCGTGTATGACAGATTATCAGATAGAAAAACAGCAGAGAATCAGGCTGAATATAGAAAGACCAGGGGGTAAGTGAAAAAACTAATCAGAAAGCAAGGCGGGAACGTGAAAAGAGACTGGCAGGTAACATAAAATGGAATCTCAAAGTCTTCTATATGCACTTAAAGAAACGTGTTAAAACAAAGTAGGGCTAATTAAGGATAAAAAGGAGACTTGCATGTGGAGGCAAGAGAAATAATGGAGGTATTAAACAAATACTTTGCATTTGTCTTTACAATGGAAGACGATGCTACCCAGATCGAGGTGAGAGAGGAAGTAACTGGTACGCGTGAAGAATTTACAATTTGAGAAGGAGGCGGTGTTAGTCTATTTTTACTTGAAATAGATACAGTGAGATGCATCCAAGGATCCTGAGGAAAGTGAGATTGGAAATTGCAGAAGCACTAGTGATAATCTTCCAGTCTCCCTTAGACCGGGGGACTGGAGGATTGCAGATGTTGCACCCTTATTCAAAAAGGGACAACTATAGTTAGCTTGACTTCGGTGATAGGGAAACTTCTGGAAACTATAGTTCAGGTCAAAATCAACAGTCACTTAGACAAGTGCAGGATAACTAAATTAAACATGGATTCAGTAAGGGGAAATAATGTTTAACTGACTTACTGGAGTTTTTAAATAGGACAGAAGGTTGATGAGGGGAACACTGTTGGAATACTGGGCGCGATTTTCCGCTCCCGCGCCGGTTTGGAGAATCGCCTGGCGCGCCATTTTTCCCCGCGACGCCGGTCCGATGCCCTCCCGCGATGCACCCAAGCGGCAAGAACGGCCCCATCGAGTTCTGCACGGCGCAGGCCAGAGAATCGCCCGGGACACCCAAAATGCCGATTCTCCGCTACACCCGCTATTCTCAGGCCCGGATGGGCCGAGCGGCCTGCCGAAAACGACAGCTTTCCGCCGGCGCCATCCACACCTGGTCGCTGCCGGCGGAAACAGCGCGGGAACGCTGGGGGGGCGGCCTGTGGGCGGGCGAGGGAGGTTCTTGCACCAGGGTTGCACTCAAAAGGGGTCTGGCCTGCGATTGGTGCCCACCGATCGGCGGGCCGGCCTCTCTGAAGGAGGACCTCCTTTCCTCCGCCGCCCTGCAAGATCCATCCGACATCTTCTTGCGGGGCAGCCTCGGGGAGGACGGCAACCACGCATGCGTGGGTGACGCCAGTTAGGCAGCGGATGGCACGGCGCCGTTTTTATGCGGCACCAATGCCCGGTGCGCGCTGACGACACTGCTTTAGCGACACGCCCCCCGAGTTTCTCGCGGCCCCAATCCTAGCCCATTTTCGGGCCCTAAATCGGTTGAGATTGGGGGTGTTTCGTGCCGTCGTGAACCTCGATGGCGTTCACGACGGCGTGGGCACTTAGTCGCGGGAGCGGAGAATCGCGCCCAATATATATGGATTTTCAAAAGGGCAATTGTGACAGTGCCACACAAAAAACCTGAGCAAAATTCTAGCTCATGGAATAAAAGGGAAAGTAGGCACTTGGATGAGAAATTGGCTGAGTGACAGGAGACAGAGTAATGATAAATAACAGTTTTTTCAGATTGGAGGAAGCTTTGTAATGGAGTTGCCCAGAGTTCAGTGTTGAGACCCTTGCTCTTCTTGATATACATCAAATGTGCAGGTCATGATTTCAAAATTTGCGGATCAGACGGAGATTTTAACCGTTGTCAACTGTGATGAGCAGTCTTGCACTTCAAAAGGACACAGACATCTTGGTGCATTGAGCTGACAGGTGACAAATGAAGTTCAACGCAGAGAAGTGTGTGGTGAGACAGTATAAAATACAGGGAAAATCTCGAAAGGAAGTGCAGTGTGATAACCCCCACGAGGCCCATGGGGAAACCACAATTGATCTCCCTATGGGACTCGTGGAATGCGAGCTTCCCCGGCAGTGGCTGGAGGCTCACTCAGCTGGGACTCATAAGATCGAGCACAAAAGCCGGCCTGAGCAGAGATCGGCATGTTAGTTGGCCCAATGGGGACTGTGATGTGCATGTGGTAGTCGGTGTTAGAAGTATTACGTTACCCTGTAATGCTGTAAGGCCATTGGTGTAGGAGGGACTGTTTTCATTGGTTAAGCCTGCCTGCTGGTTCCGCCCAGTAAGGCGGAGTATAAGAGCCTGTGTCTCCCCAGCAGCTGCCTTCTGTACCTGTGCTGCTGGGGGAAACATCTAGTGTAATAAAGCCTTCAATTGTCTCCAATCTTGCTTCTGGAGTTATTGATCGAGCATCAGTGTATATAGTTACTGTCATGGGAAGACTTTATGTTCTGTTCAATAAATCCTTTGTCATTCCTACCGCTGGCTTCTGGGCCATTAAATGCAGAAACAGAGGGACCTTGGTGTATATATGCCTTCCAAACCCATGACCACTACCACCTAGAAGAACAAGGGTAGCAGATACATGAGAACACCAGCATTTGCAATCTCCCCTCCAATTCACTCACCATCCTGACTTGGAAATATATCTTTCTTCACTGTCGCCAGGTCAAAATCCTGAACTCTCTCCTCAATAGCACTGTGGTTGTATCTGTAACACTGGACTGCAGCTGTTCAAGATGGCAGCTCACTTTCACCTTCCCACAGGCAATTAGGGTTGGACAATGAGTACTAGCCTAGCCAGTGACACCCATGTCTCTTGAATTAATTCTTAAACACTAATTGAAGGAGGCAGGGCATGTTGAGCGAGCAGTTAACACAGCACATGGTCTGCTAGGTTTTATTAATGGGGGCATTGATTACAAGAGTCAGGAGGTCATGTTGAACTTGTACAATATACGAGATGGGCCCCATCTGGAGCACTGCATCCAGTTTTGGGTGCCATACTTGAGGAAGGATGTGAAGGCATTGGAGAGTGCAGAAGGTATTCACAAGAATGATTCTAGGGATAAATAACTGTAGCTTTGAGGATAGATTGGAGAGGTTGGGTCTGTTTATCCTGGAGAAAGGAATTCTGAGAGGAGGCAGGTTCAATCGAGGAATTCAAAAAGTAATTGGATTGTTAACTGAAAAGAAAGAATGGTCAAAGCTATGAGGATAAGGCAGGGGAGTGGGATTGGGTAGAATGCTCTTACAGTGGGCCAGTTCAGGCTCGATAGGCTGAATGGCCTCTTTCTGCACTGTAAAGATTCTGCGATCAGCTCCAGAGGGGAGCAAGCAGTCTTTCATCACAGGCCTTCACATTTTTTGTTATTTGTTTATTACAGCACAGGTGGAGGCCATTCGGTCCATCGTGTCCACACCGGCTCCCAAAGGAGCGACCCAGCTAGTCCCATTCTCCACGCCTATCTCCGTAACCCTCTAAATTAATCACTTTTGAATATGTATCCAGCTCTCTTTCGAAACCTCCTGTGGAATCCACCTCATCACTCTCCCAGGCAGCGCATTCCAAATCCCAACAACCTTCTGAATAAAGAAGTTTCTCCTCATCTCACTCCTAGCTCTCTTGCTGACCATCTTGAAATTGTGACCCATAGTCACTGCCGTGCCAACTAGTGAAAAGAGAATATCCTTCTTTATCCTGTCAAAATTGTTTGTAATTCTGAACACCTCAATAAGGTCACCTCTTAATCATCTCCGCTCCAAGAAGAACAAGATCAATTTCTCTAATCTTTCCTTGTATATAAAAGTCCTCATTCCTGGTATCATTCTAGTAAATCTCCTCCACACTCCCTCCAAGACTTTAACATTCTTCCTTAAATAAGGTGCCCAGAAATGAACACAATACTCCAAATATAGTCTGACCAATGACTTGTAGAGGTGCAGCATTACGTCCTTGCTTTTATCCACCATGCCTCTATTTAGAAACCCAAGGATCCTATAAGCCCTCTAAACAACTGTTTCAACTTGTGTGGCCATCTTCAGATAATTATGCACTTAAACCCCGAGGTCCTGCTGCTCCTGTCCTCCCCTCAAAGTTGTACCATTGAGCTTATATTCTCTCCCCATGTTTCTTCTACCAAAATGCGTTACCTCACATTTCGCTGCATTGATGTTCATCTGCCAGGCGTCTGCCCATTTGGCCAACTTGTCAATGTCCCTCTGAAGTCACCCAGCGTCATCCTCACACTTCCCTATTCTCCCTAGCTTAGTATCATCTGCAAATTTAGAGATTTTGCCCTCAACACCCACCTCTAAATCATTTATATAAATCAGAAAAAGCAAGGGTCCAAACACTGAGCCCTGGGGAACACCACTTTCAACTTGTCTCCAGGCTGAGAAATGCCCATCTATACCTACCCTCTGTTTCCTATCTCTTAGCCAACTTCTAATCCATGCTGCCAAGGACCCATCAATCCCACACATTTTTAATTTGCTAACTAACCTGCCATGTGGCATTGTATCAGAAGCTTTCTGGCGCTTCCCTCATCCATTGCCTGTGTCACCTCATCAAAGAACTCAACTAAATTTGTCAGACATGACCTGCCCTTGACAAAGCCATGTTGATTGTCTAGCATTAACTTATTTTTCTCTAAGTGTATATTTATCTCATCCTGCTTTGTGGCCTCCATCAGTTTTCCCACTATTGATGTCAAGCTGACTGGTCTGTAGTTTCCTTGGTTATCCTTGCCCATTTTTTGAACGACGGCATCACATTTTCAATCCTCCAGTCCCCCAGGACTAATTTCTGTCAACGGGTCCGTAATATGCTCCCTTACCTCTCTCAGAAATTTAGAATGTATTCCATCTGGGCCTGGCAACTTCTCTACCTGGAGTGCTGCCAGCCATTTTCACACCTTTGCCTGACAACCACTGACAATATTTCCTCAGCCAATCTGGGTACCTAGTTTTTGTAAGGGGTATGAAGAGTCCACACATGGTTGGTCAAAAACAAAACTTACTTTATTTTACAATTACTATTATACATAGTTCCAGTAGTTCCCTATTGGGTCTTCTCTAGTTCGGTGCCTTACTTACCAACTCTATTTATGAAAAGCGAACGTTGTTAAAGGTTCCCTGCCCCTTTATCGGGGGAGCTCATGCTTTGCAATATCCACGAGGTCATTAATCATTGACCCGTGTGGGTTATAACAATAGTAAAACTATCGAATCCAACTCATTCTCAAATAAGCAACTTTGAGAAGCAACCCCAGACCTGAGCACTCTAAGCAGTCCAGCATGTCTCCCTGGTAAGCCAAATTCTACATAACCCATGAACATCCTTTGTTGAAGGTCTTGTGGGGAGATAAGGTCACATGACCCAGGGCTCTGGCTCCTTGAACAAGTTAACATTGTCTTCCTGAGCTGCACTCCAGTCTGCTACCTTAACACCTGACAAGCAGGCCAGACAGAAGGAGCTCTGGCCAGGTTGGACAACTGGCCTCTGCCTCTGCTGAGAATTCTGAACCATCGGCTACAAACTGATTCCTCTCTGGAGGAATGCGAACGGAGAAAGCTCACCGACCCCCGTGAAGGAATTCCTCCTGGGGCTTTGATTCTGGACTGTGGACATTACGTGAATCGATATTCATTTTCTCTGTGGTCTGTGTAGTGTAAAACCTTCTTTTCCCTCTCCGTCTCTTTACCGTAACTGCACAGAGGGGGTTGTTGCAGACCCTCCTTTTCACAGTATTTGAATGTGTGCAATGAACCAACCTTTTGAGTTCATCCTCCATTGAGCTTGCTGGGGGGGTTATTAGGAATCGGATCACAGTAAGGAGTTAGGAAATAAGCAGCCGCTTATTAAAAAGGAAACAAATCAAAGGCACTTTTCTGTTTACAGATGTGTGGTGAGAGGAACAATTATTGCTCTTTAAACGGATCCCCCAGAGGACTCTTCCTGAATCAAGTGCCAGCAGTTGTCTCTTCCAGACTGACAGGCAACATCCCGAAAACCAACTAATAAATAAAGTAACCAAGACTAACATTTTCTTCTGTCATTTCTGATGCTGGGACGTGTATCATTAGAGCAGAAGACAATGAATAGAGCTCATAGTTTCAGATTGAGATCTATAGTATCAGTCCAGTCTGATCTCTCATCTATCGGGCAACACCAGGTAACATATGACACACACCTTTTGAGTGAAGTGGTCACCTCCATGGCCAGCCTGACATTTTGACTGGTAATGGTGGCCCGGCAAATCTCCGCCGGCGTGATTCTCCGTTTTGCCGGCACCCGGGGGTTTTCCCGACGACGTGGAGCTGCCCCACAATGGGAAACCCCATTGACCGGCAGACGTAATGGAGAATCCCGCCGGCGGATCGAGGCGGAAAAGTAGCATGGCGGGGCGGAGAATCCAGCCCCCCGGGTGTCGGGTAAAACGTACGTTTCACGCCAGTCGTGAAGCCCATTATATCCTGGCCCATTCCGCCAGCCCCAGTGAGGTTCCTGACGGCCCTGTCCAGGTTGCCACCCAGACCCTGTGTTGCTAACTTTGCCTTAGTTCAATTGCTCTGTTTTATTACCTTTGCTCTTGAGTCGCCAGGTATCTTTATGATACCGCCACGTGGTTCAAGTCCGAGTAATGATCAATAACTCAATACACCGATCAGTAAGATTTAAATCAAAGCACATTTATTATACACAGTAATCGCTACTCATGCACAAATTCTATGTCTAAGCTACTTCTACAACTAACAGGCCTATACTTAACCTGGAACTGGCCCACCAGGTCAGGGGAACAAATGGCCTTTCGTTTGTGTTCTGAACCTGCGGGATTCGAAGTTGGTACAGATTGGTAGCTAGGAGCGCCTATCTCGTAGCGAGCGTTGAATTAAGACTTACGAGTTCGATCTTCACTGCTCCGGTCACGGTCAATGTTGGTTCGTTGTTGCTGGGTGACCCGGGCAGGAAGAAGAGCTGAAGAGGAGCTGCTGACGAGTGAAGAGAGCAATTTGAACTTGGGGCTCAATTCTTATAGACCCCAGGAGCTTCCCGCCTTTTGGGGTGGACCCTGTACCTGGTCCCAAGTGATTGGACTTTGTCCCAATCGCTTGGTTCGATTTTCTCCAATGCTGGAGCGGTTCCCTGATCGATGGGCGGTCTTGAGGTGCTCGTTCACCTCCTTTTGTGTAGGCTTCTGCTGGCGCCGAAGAGTCTGGTTTTGCTTTGTGTGTCTAAATGTTGCTTATTGTTCCCGGGGATTGCTCATTAGTATGCAGATGGCTGTTGTTTTGTTATGCTGATGGTTGCTGGTATCGATAGTGTCTGGCCTTTCCAGAGGTAAATACACAGCCAACCTGCAGCTGCTCATTTTTGTCTTGTTGGCTGACTTTCCCATCAGCCTTTGCCGTTCGCCATTTTGAATCGGGAGTTGGCCATTTTAAGTGGCTATACCTGGAAATAGGTCATTATCCCTCGTTTGAATTTTATTAATGGGCAGGACGCCCGATTCATCTCCTCCTGGGATGCTCTAGCACCGCAGGCCAGAGTCCCTCTGGTGTGAGTTAGTGCAAGTCCTGGCAAATGGGGACCTGGTGACTTTGACTCCAAGGGGTGGCCAATGGTTGGGTCTCTCTGCAATTGCCTCAATGGTGCCAAGGGGATTCTTCATGTGAAGTGGGGTTGAGGCGGGGCTCGTGCTGGGCTAGAGGGGCTCAGATTGGGAGGCTTTCCTGTGATGGGGGTTGATTCACTGGTCTTCCCATCTGCAGCCTTCAAACCCTTAGTCTTTCAGCATTTCAAAATGAAAGTTCTCAGAAGGAAGTGAAAGTCTTCCCATCTGCAGTCTTAAACACTTTAAACAGACTGTCAGCATGCCAAGTTCAAAGATCTGTGGTGGTTTGGAGTGGTTATTTCACTGCATGCCTAGAAGCCTAAAAGCTTTGAACTGCGTTGTTTATATTCCATTTCACGGACCATTGTCTTTTAAAAGCCTCTTGATTGACAGGTCCAGGTAATATCAAAGGAAGGCTAACTGTTGTCTATTTATGTAGCTCTTCAGGGGTCCAAATGAGCCGATGTTTTTCCAACCTCAGTTTTTAAAAAAGATTCCTAGAAACACCAGACCGATTGCTTCCCCAAATGTGGGGGTGGGGTGACTGGGAGTCCGGTGAGGGGGGGAGAAAATGGAAGAGGGAGGGATCGAATCGGGTCGGGGGGGGGGGGGGGAGGGAGAGGATGCTGAAGGGGGGGCACTTGCCAGCGATTTGGGTGGGGTGCGACATTGCCAGCGATCGGGAGGGCTGCAACAAGTCCAGCAAAAACCCTGATCCTTTTTTGAAAATGTACTATGTGCCACAGAATGGCCCGAAAACCCGGATCTTGGCTGAAAGTTTTTCTAAGTGCCATTACATAGCACGTCGGGTTCACGCTTAGCGCCAGCAGGAATCACTCTGGTCTTCACGCTGATGGGAGAACTTAATCTTCATTCAGGCGAATCGTGCCCGATATCCCAGGCACCTCCTTCTCAACATTCTCAATGCCCTATGCATCGAAAGGGATAGACGACATCGAGACATACCTGTAATAAGGTGTCTTTAGCCATGGAGCATTGGGCAGAAATGTCTAAGCTCCAGTGTATCTGGGGACTACTCCAAAATGTGGGGAACACCCCCCCTCCCCCCACCTCCCTCTTTACTGGAGGTTCCCAGGTAAGGATAGCTTGGCAATTGCCCAGGAATTTCAAACTTTCGATACACAATTGTCATGCACTGGGAACATATATGAAAGGCCGGGCAGTAAGGCACCAACCAGAACAAGAGCTTAGTGGCGGTCTATTGGGCAGTGTAAATATCGGGTATTTTACTAGGAGTGGACTCCCTGTTTAAGAACCATTCAAAAAAGTGATTTAAATCGCAAACTTTGAATGGTTCTGACTATCTTACATCAACAGTGACTCAGAAAATGTTCGGAGAATTAAAACCAGTTCTAGCTTCTGGCCACCAATACCTCACGGACCCCCCCCACATCCCTCAACTCGTACCTCCTGACTACACCACAACCTCCAGTAGGACTTCCGACTAACCCCCCCAAAATCATGAACCACCCACAAGTCTCCCCATTCCCCTCCTGACCCCCCTCCCAACCTCATCTGAGCTCCCATCGCCACCCCACCCACCCATATTGCTATCCCCGCCCCCAAGCTGACTACCGCCCTCTCACCGCCCCTTCACCATGCCTGACCCCACCCACTCTCCTAAATGCACCCACCCCCCTCCCCCCCGCCCCAAATCCTATTCGATTACCTTATCTTCCCCTGGCTTATCAAAGATCTTTAAACTTACCTGATTTAAGCAGTTAGTGCTTTAAGAAAGGGGGCATGGCTTACTTACCTGCGACTGAACTGCCTCTGGCTGTAGGTCCCGGGAGTGAGCTGCACCACACAGATCTCGCTCGGCCTGAGTCAGGCAAGATAGGGTCACCTGGATTTCCAGGTATGTCATTTTGAGTTGGTTGGCGATACGACTCAATTGGCAGCCCATCGGAAGTTACGACAATGAACTGATTTCACAGCCTGTGAAATGAAAAGGCTGTGATACCGAGGACGGACAGCAGAGGACAGCAACAGCACAAGGCCAAGGATAGATGTAAAAGGGAGTCATTGTCAAGATGCCTTGAGCCTGCAGCGTACAAATGAATTTGGCATAAAGAATGTCCCATCAAATGCTCCTGGTGCAGACACAGCACAGGTTAGCTATAGAGGCAAGCCCCCTCTACTCTGTCCCATC
Organism: Scyliorhinus torazame; assembly: GCF_047496885.1. Classification (NCBI taxonomy): domain Eukaryota; kingdom Metazoa; phylum Chordata; class Chondrichthyes; order Carcharhiniformes; family Scyliorhinidae; genus Scyliorhinus; species Scyliorhinus torazame. The sequence goes on from NC_092723.1 coordinate 141,647,565, forward strand.
AAACATTTCATTGGGAGATACAGCACAGGTTCAATACTGAGGGAAGCTCCCTTTACACTGTTGGACTGGCCTGGAGCCAGGAAGCAGGACAAATCTACAGGAGAAAGGAAGTGAAATGACGACCAGAACCCCAAGTGTCTGAGCTTTTATTCAAACCTATATTTATCCAGCTTTTAATCCCAAATTGTATTTTAGGATGATTGTTACATTTTATGGTTATATTGTATTATTATATGATATTATTAATATATTATGTCGTCTCTGGGCTCTGTCAGTTTTCTCCGGCTCTTATTTGGGAGATGCCTTAACTAGTTAAACCATCGTACCTCCTGACTACACCACAACCTCCCGCAGGACTTCCGACTAACCCCCCGACATCCTGAACCACCCACAGGACTCCCCATTTCCCTCCTGACACCCCCTCCCAATTTAAACTATTTGTTTAAATGTTCCAGTGCTTCCTCATTGTCCAAATGAATTATGGGGAAGTCACTGTCAGAATTTTATCCCTCCTCCTCTTCCCCCTGCTTCATTACTAACAAGACCTCCTGTTGTCCTCATCTCCTCTAACCCAAGACATTTTTTTTTAACATGTTCATTTGACACACTAATGTGTGATTCGCGTCTATCTGGGTTGACTTTTCTTAATCCTTTTGAATTCAAGTTGTCTGTTCAGCCTGTTTTCTTACAGCTGGAAATTTCGATCTGGACGCTTGCGGTACTCGCTCATAAGCCCAAAATACAGCTTTCTTCACTATCTCATAGTCTCCAAACTATTCCTCTGACAAGGAAGCAAAGATGTTCCCAGCCCTACCCTACAAGTTTAGCCTGTAAGGGCAATATCCTCCATTGTTTAGCTATTTTCTGAAAAGCACAAAAAAAATGTTTCGGCATCTCTCCCATCGAATTTCGGTACATATCAGAACATTTCACCACTAAGTTCCTTTCCTTCGCCGCCTGCTCTAACCTTTCGGTTGCTGCTGCCCGTGTGTGAAGTTGGAAGTCTCCCTCTCTCTTTCTCTTTATCCTCCTGTGTGACTTTCCTGTGCAACTTTCTCCATTTCCCTTTTAAACTAACTCTCCTATCGTTCCCGTTGAAACTCTCCCTCCCTCTCTTTTTCCTGCATTTCTAACTTCTTAATTTCTATGTCTCCTATAATAATAATCTTTATTATTGTCACAAGTAGGCTAACATTAACACTGCAATGACCTGTGAAAATCCCCTAGTCGCCACACTCCGGCACCTGTTCGGGTACACAGAGGGAGAATTCAGAATGTCCAAATGACCGAACAGCACATCTTTGGACTGTGGGAGGAAACCGGAGTACCCGGAGGAAACCCACCCAGACATGGGGAGAACATGCAGACTCCGCACAGACAGTGACCCAAGCCGGGAATCGAACCTGGGACCCTGGCGCTGTGAAGCAACAGTGTTAACCACTATAATTGTAGGTTTGTTAATTCAAAATCCTCACTTCTCAAAATTTGGGGACCTGCTAACCCCTCTGATATATTTAACTGTGTTGCTGGACTTCCAATTATTTCAGCCTTCTTAGCATCCTGTGGATGATACTACTTCCAATTCATCTGCTAATTCCCTCAATTTGGTTTTAGGCACACTTTTCAAACTTGCCACGATTACATTGACTCTGTCCAGATAAGATTGAGATAGATGAAGAGCCATATTCTACAGCCTACCTAATTAATTTAACACATTCTTCCTTGGTTCCACTTGTTTCTCAATCTCTTTGTTCAAAAGTCACAAATTCCCTACACCCAAGGAGTTAAGCCTTTTTAAGATCACAGGCCCCTAATTTTCTATCGCGAAGGACGCTGATGTTATCTGCAAGGGCATCCCAACTTGGAACATCAGTTAGTGGGGTGTTTGGTTTTGTTTCATTCTGCTGTGAGGAGACAAGTGAAACCCCAGTGAGAATAAATAGCCTCGGCATCATGTCGCAATTATTAAAGACTATTTGTTAAAGTAAAGAAAAGACAAATACACACAGACTGGTCAACTCTACTCTCACGCATTTAAGACACATGAACTACTAAACACACACAGTTTCCATAGAACATACCCTTTGTTACACAATATATCCATGATCTGAACTGTGTAAGACTTCCCCTATTCCTAAAACAAATCTAAATTGGATAACCAGCTATAGTTACCACGCAATACAGGGATGATACTCAAATTTGGGAACAGTCTTTTTCCTGGCCCAGGGAAGATATTTTAAAACTACTGTTACAAAGGTTTTCTGCATTGCCTTGGCTCCAAGACTTAGACACTTGTTTTTTGTAAACGGGGCCTTGAGACTTGGCGGCTGGAAACTAGTCTGTCTGCTTTCTGAGACTGTTAAATGGTAACTGCTTCCCTTCCCTCTCAGGGTCTAGTCAATTATACCTTTGTTGTTCTTTGATTATGCCTGTGTATTCGTCTATCTGCCCCCATCAACTTCCTTGACTGTACATTAACAGATGTATATCTCATGGACCTACCCAATCATCTAAGATCTGTTTCTCCTCCATTAGCTATTCACACGATGATTATCTAAATTCCATTCTAAACTCTTACCCGAGAGAGGCACCAACTGAGGCCTCATTGAACACTGTCCAGTCGAGTTCATGGCACTGGCCAAGGACAGCAGATTTCCTTATTTAAAGTAGATAGTGAACCAATTAGGTTTTTCTGAACTCTCTGTCTTCCTTTAAATGTAACCTAAAATTGACCTCTTTGTCCATACTTTTTACTATGTGTCCTAATATTGCCTTAGGTGGCGCAGCATCCAACTTTGCTTTACAACACTTCAGCAAAGCACCTTGTCATGTTTTATTCTGTTAAAGGAATTATATAAATATGCTGGGTGGGATTCTCCGTCGGCCTGCGCCGGAATCGCGAAACACGATTGGGCGGAGAATCGGTTCCGACGCCAAAATCGCGGCAGCTGCCAATTTCACGCCAAATCGCAATTCCCCGTCGCCTCGACAGCAGCGTCAATGCATTCCAGAACGCATGTACAGTAAACACCGTTTGCATATCATTAGCGAGCTCGACACAGTATTCTCTCGGGCCTCTGCAATTCTCCGCCTCCGATGGACCAAATTCCCGACGGCAAGTTTCACTTGTGCCTTTAAAAGTCGTGAAGCCGGCGTCGTGGCTGCTGAGGGAGAGAGAGGAGGGTACGGAAAACGTCCAACATCGCCATAGCTTTCTGACAGTTGTACCAATGGCTGGGGGGAGTAGCGAGAGGGTGGCCAGGAGGTGGGCTGTAGGGTCGGTGTGAATGGGCATGGAGCACCATTGCCATGGCCTACCAGGCAGCCATGAACCTGCGTATGCCACTGGCTATCCACTGTGAACTTAGGGCCACGGGTCGTATGGTTATCTCCCCAGAGCAATCCCCTAGGTGCCCTTTGGCTCCAGCCAACCTACCAGCAGGATGGATGCGCTCCAGCACACCCAGTGCCAGTTTGGGTGGGGATTGTAATGTGTATGTGCGGCTGCAGCTTGTCAGTCTCCCGAGTGTCAATCACGGACCCAGCGAATCCCGCTCCGTTTTTCATTGGAATTGATTGTGTTCCACGTGGCGCCAGTGTTGGCCCCTCCACAGTAATGGAATCGGTCCAGGTGCGGCACCAGTCTTGCTGTTGTGGAACTTCACAAATCCTGTGCCGGTGTCAACACTTTGACTCAGAAATGGAGAATCCAGCCCGCTCTCTTGTGTTGGATATTGGGCAGCCTTGTGGTCACTTCACTGTCCCCAGATTTTGTTTTAAACTGACTCAATATCCCCAAATTGCCATTGCTGTTTTGGGGATCTTGCTGTGCTCTAATTGGCTGCTGCAATTCCTATATTGCAGCAGCAACTACACTTCAAACGTACTTCATTGGCAGTAAAACACTTTGGAACATTCTGGCCCTGAAAGATGCTGTGGAAATGCCAGACTGTCTTTTCCTATGTAAATTCCCCAGAGTTTAGAATGACAGATGATTCCCACCTTAAGGGGATTTGTTAATGCTGTGTGCTAAGAGTAAGGTGGAGAGCATTCGTTATTTGAGCACACATAGCGAGATGCTTATTGATACTGGGGATGCTGGAGATTTGAAATAAAACAGAAAACAGCATTTTCACTTTTTATTATTGTGAATCTTTGGAATTCTGTACCCAAGGGATTTGTGGATGCACAGTCATTGAATTCATTATACTCGAGACAAAGATTGATAGATTTTTGGATTTTAGGGAATTAAGGGATATGGGGATAGTGATTCAAGGCGGAGTTGAGATAAATGTGCTATGCTCGTATCGAATGGTAGAGCAGTCTTGAAAGGCTGCGGCCTGCTCCCATTTTTCATGTTCCGATGTTTTTAATGCAAACTCTTTATTTATTTTTTGCTTCTGTATTAAAATATCAAAACAGCACAGAGATGCTTTTGTGTTTATCCTCAATATTCTCCCCTATCTCTCCTGACTTGGGTACCCATTAACTTCCAGATCCACACCTGGACAATGGGTGTCAGTAGCTATTCAACCCATGGATGCATCACAGCCTGTTCTATTTGTCCCGTGCACGGTCCAGAAAGATATACATGCAACAGGGGCCACTAGACAATGATCCGGGGTGGAAAGCCTGCCAGAATTTTGACTCCTGTTTAACCAGGGTACTGGGTTTTTGTAGACACTCAGCACCCCCGTGAATGCAATGAGCCATTCCAATCTGGTTCCAATCAAACGTTTTCTGATGCATCGTCGACCTCTCAGTGGAATTCTGTTCTGGAAATCAGGAGTGCTTCAGCAGCCAGAAGAGGGAGACACAGGAAAGGAAAGGCGAGAAGGATGAAGTATAAACACTGGGAATCAAACTAAACCCAGGTACAGTAAGATGATCACACCAGAGCTCAATGTCTGAAAGAGAGAAAGTACAGTGGGGTCAGAACATGGGAGATCACCCTCCCATCCTGTTCCTTCTTTCATCTACTCCCCCCCCCCCTCCCCCGAGATAATCATTTAAAAAAAATTTAGAGTATTCAATATCAAGAGTATTTTTTTCCAATTAAGGGGCAATTTAGCGTGGCCAATCCACCTACCCAGCACATCTTTGGGTTGTGGGGGTGAAACCCCCACAAACACGGGGAGAATGTGCAAACTCCACACGGACAGTGACCCAGAGCCGGGATCGAACCTGCGACCTTTGCGCTGTGAAGCAGCAATGCTAACCACTGCACCACCATGCTGCCCCCCCCCCCCCCCCCCCCGCCCGAGACAATCTTACCCCCTTAGCCCGCGTCAGGCTGGATCATCTTCTTGACACTGTTACCTATGTTATTCTCTAAGTCTGAGTAAAGATTGTAGAATTCCAGTTAACACACATACTTTATTCAGTGGGTTCATTCTGTTTCCAGAGCTCAACTAGATATAATACAGTCAAGAGGTATGACCAGGGAAGCTAAGGTAAACTGCCTATGCTGAGCTGTCTCTGTCTGCTGCTGCTCACTAGCCCTGTGCTTCTGAAAGAGGCGGATCCTCCCTTGGGCTGGACCCTTTATACGCGTCACTGATGCTGCCCTCTAGTGATGCTGTGGCTATTACATCTGTCTGTATTCCCTGGTGTATGTGCAGATGTATATACAGATCACTACATCCACCCCCCTTTTATTGGACATGTTTTCAAGACTGGCCTCAAGAAAACTGTACATAACAAGTGGTGAGAATATGCAAATCTGCACACTGTGAAAATTATAAAAGTAATACAGAAACAATTAACTGTGTTGTGAGTCCATCATGAGAAATGTCCATATCCGTCTTGTGCGTGTGTTGAAGTGTCATTACAAATCTAGCCAGTTGGGTGCCTTACGGCTTCTGCTGGAGTGTCTTAATGGTGGTAGTAGGGATGATGGTTTGATGTCATCAAGAGTACTGTCTGGCATTGTGTGGCGAGGAACGTCCTGTGGACAAATTAACTCGGTCAAGTCCAGTGTGGGAAATACTGGCGTTGTAGGTCGAATCTCTAATAGATCCCGGCGGTTACGGCGAAAAGGTACTCCCGCAGATGATTTGACAATGTAGGACCGCGGTGCCTCCTGCCTGATCACCGTGGCTGACTCAGACCATCCGCCTTCTGGGTCCCTGATTCTGATGGTGTCACCTATTGTCAGTGGCTTGAGTGGGATCGCATGTTGATCGTAGTATAGTTTTTGTTTGGAGCATAGTGCCTGCATGTCGTCAAGAACCGATGCGTTGCCGGGGTCTCGGAATTGCTTTGCCGGTAGGGTTGTCCGGATGTCTCTGCTGAAGAGCATTTGCGCTGGCGACAGTCCTGAGCTCAATGGGGTTGCTCGATACGATAACAGAGCTAGGTTGATGTCAGAACGTGACTCGGCTGCTTTGCCGATGAGACGTTTAATGATGTGGACACCTTTTTCCCTGTTCCATTTGATTGCGGGTAGCGATTCTGTGTCGCACCGTTGTCTGACCTCGACTTTTTCCTGTGTTTGTGGTATTGATTCTGTATGTCATCATTCGTGAAAGCTGTTTTGCTTGTTTGTTCTGGAGCAGGTGTGAATTTGTGAGATTCTTTATCATGCCAAGGCATGTTTGTAGTCTTGTCATTGTTTCGCAGTGTGCTGTGGCATTGTCCTTCACGTGCAGAGTTGTACCATGTTGTACAGGTCATTGTTTCATTGTTGTTGTTTCTGTCGTTTCTGTCTTTGTTGTTTTCGTTGTCGTTCTTATTGTTCTTTTTGTTGCGCTTGTTGATCCTGTTTTCGTTGTTTTCACTTTTATTCTTGTTCTTTTTCTTGTCGTGCTTGTTGTTTCGGGGATGCTTCTTGTTGCTTTTGTCGTTCTTGTTGCGCTGCATGTTGTATTTGTTGTTGCTGTTGTTCTTGTTTCTGCTGTGCTTCTTGAGGTTTTTGTTGTTCTTGTTGTGCTCAATGAGTGTGCCATGTGGATGATGTGAGTCATTGTCACAGTTACTGGTGTCAGTGTCCTTTGTGGTATCTGCTACATTGAGCGTTTCTTCTTGAGAATTGTGAGAATGATCTGATGTTGCATTGATGTTGGTGACATCAGTCATTTGTGGTGGATTCGATTCCTCTTCTTTGCTTTCTTGGTACTCCTCTTCTAGAGTCATTTCTGGTTCACTTGAATCATCATTGATTTCTAGGTCCTCCTCTTTTGGAGTCATTTCAGGTTCACTTGAATTATCATTGATTTCTTGGTCCTCCTCTTTTGGAGTCATTTCAGGTTCATTTGAATCATCTGTGATCTCATTGTGCTCCTTTTCTGGAGTCAAAATCTTCAGGATTTCATTTTGTTGTGGGTCGTGGTGCTCCTTTTCTGGAGTCAAAATCTTCAAGATTTCAATTGTCGTGGTCTCTCTGGTCTCATGGGTAGACGTCCTCTGATTATTGAGTGTTTCTGTGCAGCCGAGCTGAGATATGTCAGTCTCGCTGTGATCCTGCACATCCTGTATGGGAATTGTGATTTCTTCATCACTTGTCTCACATACAGTGGGTAGACATTCAGTGTCTTCTTCTGGTGGCTCAAATAAGCTTGGTAGATCTTCATGGTCTTGTACATGCATGGCGTTCGCTATGGAGTATTTGCTTACTTCCATTTATGAGTCTGTCACCGAGCTGTCTGTTGAGGCTTGCATCGCTCTCTTTGTGGAGGCTTGTGTCGCTCTCTTTGTAGAGTCCTTCATCGCTCCCTCTGTGGAGTTTGTCATCGCTCTCTCTGTGGAGTCCTTCATCGCTCTCTCTGTGGAGTTTGTCATCGCTCTCTCTGTGGAGTCCTTCATCGCTCTCTCTGTGGAGTCCTTCATCACTCTCTCTGTGGGTTTTGCAGCTTAAAATGTCTTTTTGCTCATTTTTGTGCATTTCCTTTTTAAGTGGGCATGGTCCTGGTCCTCTGACATCATGACGCTCGTGATATCATGCGTAGGACTCGGTTGCCCATGCGCACTCCGTATTTCCTGTACTGTGCGCTCTTTTCGCAACTGCGCATGTGCGGCTCCTTTCTCAAGATGGCTGCCACTCAGAACCTCCATTTTTCTCCGATTCAACCCTGCCTCCACCTCGTGATGAGTGTTTGTGCCATTTTTACCGATTTTGTTTTCTACATGATGATTCTGTGTTTGTAGAAACTCAAAGTATTTTGTTTTTGTTCATAAGCAAGGCATTTTTGTATAGCGATTTCTAGAGGTCGATACTTATTTTGTGAAAGTTCTTCCCTCAAATTTTTATCAGATAGTCCAGAAATTAATTGATGCATTATCACAGTATCTCTGAAATCAGCATAATCACAGCCTTGTGGTATTAACTTGAGATTTGTAATAAAATCAGAGATGGGCCCTCCGTTTCTGTGACAAGAGTTAAATCTTTCCAGCATCTCACCAGACTGACTGTTACAGCGTTCAGCAAATCTTTTGAGTACAACTTCTACTTTGGTGTTGTCCTCACCTTCTAAGCAATTATAGATTTCTCTAGCTTCATGCCCTCCTGTTGAGAGTAGTAGGGCTATTTTTGTTGCGTCAGAGGCAGTGCTTAAATCATTAGCTGTAATAAATATTTGGAACAGCTGTTCAAACATTTTCCAGTTATAACTTAAATTACCGGTTGTTTCCAGCTGCCATGGAGTTCCAACAAGTTCCATCGAATCAGTTAGTCGTCGAGGATCCATTTGCTGCGAAGTCTTCCACAGTTGAATAGCCGGTTTAAGTTTTTCTTCTCTTGCTGGTGTCTAGCTAACTTTCTGAAATCACCCCTGGTATCATATGTTATTCTCCAAGTCTGAATAAAGATTGTAGACTTCCAGTTAACACAAATACTTTATTCAGTGGGTTTGTTCTGTTTCCAGAGCTTAACTAGATATAATACAGTCAAGAGGTATGACCAGGGAAGCTAAGGTAAACTGCCTATGCTGAGCTGTCTCTGTCTGCTGCTGCTCACTTGCCCTGTGCTCCTGAAAGAGGCGGATCCTCCCTTGGGCTGGATCCTTTATATGCATCTCTGATGCTGCCCTCTAGTGATGCTGTGGCTGTTACATATGTCTGTAGTCCCTGGTGTATGTGCAGATATATGTACAGATGTACAGATCACTATATTCCCCATTTCCTATTCTCGACCCCAATGCGGTTTTGTGCTACACCGACTGAGTAAATAAAAGAATTTGCGTTTTTACAATTTCAAAATGTCCCAAGGCACCTTTCAGCCAATGAAATACTTTTGAAATGAAGTCACTGTTATCCTGAGAGAAATGTAGTGGCCAATTCTCATAAAACACGATCTCAGATACAGCGATGAAATATAGGACCAGACAATCTGTTTAATTGTGAAGATGAAGGATGTGTTAACATCAAGAAAACTCAAGCTTAACACAAGGGGGAAAGAACGCATCAGATGCTGCATTCGATCCACTCTGCCGCCTGCCTCAGAAACCCAGACAACAAGTAAAGATCTGTGAAAGAAAATGGAAGCCTATGAAATGTGAATTTCTTTTCCTCTTTCCTGGGATGTGGGTATCGCTGGCTCGACCAGCACTTTTATTGCCCACCCCTAATTGCCCATGAGAAGGGGGTGGTGAACGGCCTTCTTGAACCACTGCAGTCCACGTGGCGTAGGCATATCCACAGTGCTGTTAGGAAGGGAGTTCCAGGATAGTGGAGGAACGGTGATATATTTCCGAGTCAGAATGGTCAATGATCTGGAGGGGAACTTACTGGCGGTGATATTCCCCTACATCTGCTGCTTTTGTCCCTCTCGGTGGTAGAGGTTGTAGGTTTGGAAGGTACTGTCTAAGGAGCCTTGGTGAGTCACGACAGTGCACCTTGTACACAGCTGCCATTATGCATCAGTGGTAGAGGGAGTGGATTTTTGAAGGTGATGGATGGGGGAGTCAATCAAGTGGGCTGCTTTGATACAGTTCAGTCTCTGGTCAATGATAAGCCCCAGGATGTTGATAGTGCAATTCAGTAATGTCAAGTGGAGATGGTTGGATTCTATCTTGAAATGGTCATTGCCTGACACTTGTGTGACACGAATGTCATTTGTCACTTATCAGCCCAAACCTGAATGTTGTCCATGTCTTGCATATGGACAAGGACTTCAGTGTCTGAGGAGTCGCGAACGGTGCTGGACATTGTGTAATCAGCAGCACTTCTGTGAAATCATCAGTAGTTCTGACCTTATGATGAAAGGAAGGTCATTAATGAAGCAGTTGAAGATGGTTGGGCCCAAGACACTACCCCAAGGAACACCTGCAGTCATATCCTGGGGCTGAGATGATTGGCCACCAACAACTATAACATCTTCCTTTGCGCTAGGTATGACTTCAACCAGCAGAAGGTTCCCCCCCCTCGATTCCCACTGACTCCAGGATGCCACACTTTGTCAAATGCTGCCTTGATGTCAAGGGAAATCACTGTCACGTCATCTCTAGAATTCAGCTCTTTTGTCCACATTTGAACCAAGGCTGTAGTGAGGTAAGGAGCTGCGCAGCCCTGGCTGAACCCAAACAGAGTGTCAGTGAGCCAGTTATTGCTGAGTGAGTGTGTGGTAGTATGCATTAGGGGTCATGTGGGACTGTGAAGCCGTGATGTAATTGGCTGACAGATCCCGGGTCCTGGTTGGCCGTTGACCTCTAGCTCCGCCCTGAAGGCGGAGTATAAGAACCAGGAGTCCTCCCCCGCAGGCCAGTCTACTACTGAACTGCGGGGGAACAGTCACGCTTAATAAAGCCTCATCGACTTCACTCTATTCGTCTCTCGGAGTCTTTGTGCGCTACAATTTATTAAGCGTGACTAAAGGACTATGGAGCTCAGGATCATCCCGGAATGCCTGAGGATCAGCCGCCACGCAGTGAACGCAGCAGCAGCTTTCAAGCACTGGCAGACTTGTTTCGAGGCCTACCTCAGAACAGCCCCCGGCCGGGTCACAGAAGACCAAAAACTACAGGTCCTGCACTCGAGGTTAAGCAAGGAGATTTTCTCTCTCATCGAAGACGCAGAGGATTTCCAGACGGCGTTCGCAGCACTAAAAAGTCTCTATGCTCGCCCAGTAAACCAGATCTACGCTCGCTATCAACTCGCAACGAGACGGCAAAGTCCCGGAGAATCGATAGATGAATTCTACGCTGCGCTACTAATTTTGGGACGGGCCTGCAGCTGCCCGCCGGTGAACGCAAATGACCACACGGACATGTTAATGCGCGATGCTTTTGTGGCAGGTATGAACTCCTCCCAAATCCGCCAAAGACTTTTAGAAAAAGAGTCGCTAGGACTCTCAGAGGCACGGGCCCTAGCAGCCTCCCTGGACATGGCCGTGCAAAACGCCCGCGCCTACGGCCCCGACCGCGCGGCAGCCCATTGGGCTCCGTACGCACCCGTCGCGACAAACCCACCCCCCCCCGGACACCCCACAGGCTTGCGCGGTTCAAACGCCAAGTCGCACCGGGGGAGCCCGCTGCTATTTCTGCGGCCAGGCGAAACACCCCTGGCAGCGCTGCCCGGCCCGCGCAGTGATCTGTAAGAGCTGCGGGAAAAAGGGCCATTTCGCGGCTGTGTGCCGGTCCCGGGAGGTCGCCGCTGTCCCAGGAGAACAGGGAGCCCTGCACGCCTTTTACGCTCCCCAACCGCCCCCAGCGCCCCATGTACGACCCGCAGGCGCAACCACTTTGGGTCCCGACCACCGCTCTCCCCGGAGAAGAGGGAGTTCTGCGCGTCTCTAACGCTCTCCAACACCCCCCCCCCCCGCGCCCCATGTATGACCCGCCGGCGCTACCACTTTGGGTCCCGGCCAACGCTGTCCCCAGAGAAGAGGGAGTCCTGCGTGTTCCTAACGCTCCCCAACCCCCCCAGCGCCCCATGTGCGACCCGCAGACGCCGCCATTTTGGGTCCCGGCCACCACGAGGGGAGGAGGGGCGCCGCCATCTTGGACCACCCCAGACCTGTGCGACGCATGGCGGTGGCCATTTTGTCCACCCCCGCCGCCATCTTGTGACCCCCCAGCCATGTGCGATACATGGGGGCAGCCATCTTGTTCACCCCCGACGCCATCTTGGACGGCAACAACGGACCCCAGTGTCGACGGCTCCACGGGGTTCGAAGAAGACGCTCAACCATTACGACCACGTCTGGCTTCAATGACGCTGGACCAAGCACGGCCCCGGATGCTCCAGACGACGACGACAACGGTGCTGATAAACGGGCACGAGACACCATGCCTGGTCGACTCCGGGAGCACGGAGAGCTTTATCCACCCCGACACGGTAAGACGCTGTTCTTTGACCATCCGTCCCAGGGCACAAAAGATTTCCCTAGCTGCAGGATCCCACTCCGTACAGATCAAAGGCTTCTGCATAGTTACCCTAACGGTGCAAGGGAGGGAGTTCAAAAACTACAGGCTCTACGTCCTTCCCCGACTCTGCGCCCCCACATTACTGGGATTAGACTTCCAGTGCAATCTACAGAGCCTAACCTTCAAATTCGGCGGCCCAATACCCCCACTGACTGTCTGCGGCCTCGCAACCCTCAAGGTTCAACCCCCATCCTTGTTTGCAAACCTCACCCCGGATTGCAAACCCGTCGCCACTAGGAGCAGACGGTACAGCGCCCAGGACCGGACCTTCATTCGGTCCGAAGTCCAGCGGCTACTGAATGAAGGCATAATCCAGGCCAGCAATAGTCCCTGGAGAGCACAGGTGGTAGTAGTAAAGACAGGGGAGAAGCAAAGGATGGTCATAGACTATAGCCAGACCATCAACAGGTACACACAACTAGACGCGTACCCTCTCCCCCGCATATCCGACATGGTCAATCGGATTGCCCAATACAAGGTCTTCTCCACCGTGGACCTCAAGTCCGCCTACCATCAGCTCCCCATCCGCCCAAGTGACCGCAAGTACACAGCCTTCGAGGCAGACGGGCGATTATACCACTTCCTAAGGGTCCCATTTGGCGTCACAAACGGGGTCTCAGTCTTCCAACGAGAGATGGACCGAATGGTTGATCAACACGGGTTGCGGGCCACGTTCCCGTATCTCGACAATGTAACCATCTGCGGCCACGATCAGCAGGACCACGACGCCAACCTCCAAAAATTCCTCCAGACCGCTAAAGCCTTGAACCTCACGTACAACGAGGGCAAGTGCGTTTTTAGCACAAACCGGCTAGCCATCCTGGGCTACGTAGTGCGCAATGGGATAATAGGCCCCGACCCCGAACGTATGCGCCCCCTCATGGAATTTCCCCTCCCGCACTGCTCAAAAGCCCTAAAACGCTGCTTGGGGTTCTTTTCATACTACGCCCAGTGGGTCCCCCAGTATGCAGACAAGGCCCGCCCCCTAATACAGACCACGACCTTCCCTCTGTCGACAGAGGCTTGCCAGGCCTTCAGCCGCATCAAAGCGGATATCGCAAAGGCCACGATGCGCGCCATCGACGAGTCCCTCCCCTTCCAGGTCGAGAACGACGCCTTGGACGTAGCTCTAGCGGCCACCCTTAACCAAGCGGGCAGACCCGTGGCCTTTTTCTCCCGAACCCTCCACGCTTCAGAAATCCGCCACTCCTCAGTGGAAAAGGAAGCCCAAGCCATAGTGGAAGCGGTGCGACATTGGAGGCATTACCTGGCCGGCAGGAGATTCACTCTCCTCACGGACCAATGGTCGGTAGCCTTCATGTTCGATAATGCACAGCGGGACAAAATCAAAAACGACAAGATCTTAAGGTGGAGGATCGAGCTCTCCACCTTCAACTACGAGATCTTGTATCGTCCCGGAAAGCTGAATGAGCCGTCCGATGCCCTATCCCGCGGCACATGTGCCAACGCACAAATTAACCGCCTCCAAACCCTCCACGAGGACGTCTGCCACCCGGGGGTCACTCGGTTCTACCACTTTATAAAGTCCCGCAACCTCCCACACTCTTTGGAGGAGGTCCGTACAGTCACAAGGAACTGCCACATCTGCGCAGAGTGCAAACCGCATTTTTTCAGGCCGGATGGTGCGCACCTGATTAAGGCTTCCCGCCCCTTTGAACGCCTTAGTCTGGCTTTCAAAGGACCCCTCCCCTCCACCGACCGCAACACATACTTCCTTAATGTGGTGGACGAGTACTCCCGCTTCCCATTCGCCATCCCCTGCCCTGACATGACCGCGGCCACAGTCATTAAAGCCCTGAACACCATATTCACACTGTTCGGTTGCCCCGCATACGTCCACAGCGACAGGGGGTCCTCCTTCATGAGTGACGAGCTGCGCCAGTTCCTGCTCAGCAACGGTATAGCCTCGGGCAGGACGACCAGCTACAACCCCCGGGGGAACGGGCAAGTAGAGAGGGAGAACGGCACGGTCTGGAAGACTGTCCTACTGGTCCTACGGTCCAGGGACCTCCCAGTTTCACGGTGGCAGGAGCTCCTCCCGGACGCCCTCCACTCCATCCGGTCACTACTGTGTACTAGCACTAACCAAACGCCTCATGAGCGCCTCCTTGTCTTCCCAGGAAGTCCTCCTCTGGAACGTTGCTGCCGACCTGGCTGGCGGCCCCAGGACCCATCTTGCTCCGAAAACATGTGCGGGCGCACAAGTCGGACCCGTTGGTCGAAAGGGTTCACCTCCTTCACGCGAACCCGCAGTATGCTTACGTGGAGTACCCCGACGGCCGACAGGACACGGTCTCCCTGCGAGATCTGGCGCCCGCCGGCAACACACACACCCCCCCGACACCAATCATCCTCTCCCTGCCACCGCCGCACCCTGCGACCGCCTCCTTCCCAGGAGGATCGGTCCTCCTCCCAGGCCCGACCAGGAGTGAAGCCCAAGCTGAAACCGTGAGGCTCCCGGAGACGACAACACCGGAACAAGCACCACCACCACCACCGGGGCCGAGGCGATCGACACGGACGACCAGACCACCCGACCGACTCGTGGCGTCGATCTAACACTACAATATGTGGACTTTTAACGAGAACATTTTGTCTTTTCTCCTGACGATTACTGTAAATAATTCAAAACAAAAAAAAACCTTGTACATACTGTAATAACATGCGAAAGTTTTCTTCCCAGGACCAGCCTTGTAAACCCTTACCACCATGCGAAGCATCACCCCGCCGGGTTCATTTTTAACAAGGGGTGAATGTGGTAGTATGCATTAGGGGTCATGTGGGACTGTGAAGCCGTGATGTCATTGTCTGACAGATCCCGGGTCCTGGTTGGCCGTTGACCTCTAGCTCCGCCCTGAAGGTGGAGTATAAGAACCAGGAGTCCTCCCCCGCAGGCCAGTCTACTACTGAACTGCGGGGGAACAGTCACGCTTAATAAAGCCTCATCGACTTCACTCTATTCGTCTCTCGGAGTCTTTGTGCGCTACAAAGTGCCACTTGTGCGTACTGCTGATGTCCCCTTGCATCACTTTACTGTTACTGAGAGTAGGCTGATGGGGCAATAATTGGCTGGGTTGAATTTGTCCTGCTTTTTGTAGACAGGACACACCTGACCAATTTTCCACATTGCCGGGTAGATGCCAGTGTTGTAGCTGTACTGGAACAGCTTGGCTAGGGGCCCGGCAAGGTCTGGAGTACAAGTCGTCAGTACTATTGCTGGAATATTGTCAGGGCCCATAGCCTTTGCAGTATCCAGTTCCTTCAGCCGCTCCTTTATATCACATGGAGTGAATTGTACTGACTGAAGACTGACATCTGGGGATGCTGGGGATCTGTCTGAAGATTATTGCAGATTCTTCAGCCTTGTCTTTTTCACTGATGTACTGGACTCACCCATCATTGAGGATGGGGATATTTGTCCGATCTCCTCTTCCAGTTGGTTGTTAAATTGACTGCCACCATTCACAGTTGCCTGTGGCAGGGCTACAGAGCTTTGATCGGATCGGTTAGCTGTGGGATTACTGAGCTCCGCCTGTCACTTGCTGCTTATGCTGTTTGACACGCAAGTAGTCCTGTATTGTAGCTTCACCAGGTCGACACCCCATTTTTCGGTATGCCTGATGTTGCTCCTGGCATGCTCTCCTGCGCTCTTCATTGAACCAGGGTTGATCCTCTGGTTTGTTGGAGTTAGTTGACTGGGAGATATACCGGACCATGTGACTACAGATTGTGGATGTATACGATTCTGCTGCTGCTGATGGCCCACAGCGCCTCATGGATGCCCAGACTTGAATTGCTAGATCTGTTTAAAATCCATCCAATTTAGCACGGTGGTAACTGCCACACATGATGGAGGGTATCCTCAATGTGAAGACTAAACGTTCTCTGCACAAGAAGTGTACGATGGTCACCCCTCCCGAAAATGACATGGTTTGCTGAAATGTCCACCTAACTTTCTGCATGCAAACCATCAGGCAAGTGAAGAGGTGCTTGAAATTGCAAGAACAAGAATTCAAAAAAGACGTGACATTCAGAAAAGAGAGGGCCAGCATTTTGACCATTTGATCAGAGCTGAAAAACTTCAGGGGCGACATTCTCCGACCCCCCGCCGGGTCGGAGGATCGCCGGGGGCTGGCGTGAATTCTGCCCCCGCCGGTTGCCGAAGTCTCCGGCACCAGAGATTCGGCGGGGGCGGGAATCGGGCCGCGCCGGTTGGCGGGCCCCCCCCCCCGCTCGATTCTCCGGCCTGGATGGGCCGAAGTCCCGCCGATAAATTGCCTGTCCCGCCGGCGTAAATTAAATCACCTACCTTACCGGCTGGACAAGGTGGCGTGGGCTGGCTCCGGGGTCCTGGGGGGGGCGCGGGGCGATCTGGCCCCGGGGGGTGCCCCCACGGTGGCCTGGCCCGCGATCGGGGCCCACCGATCCGCGGGCGGGCCTGTGCCGTGGGGGCACTCTTTCCCTTCCGCCTCCGCCACGGTCTCCACCATGGCGGAGGCGGAAGAGACTCCCTCCACTGCGCATGCGTGTGAAACTGTCAGCGGCCGCTGACGCTCCCTCGCATGCACCGCCCCGAGATGTCATTTCCACGCCAGCTGGCGGGGCAACAAAGGCCGTTTCCGCCAGCTGGCGGGGCGGAAATTCCTCCGGCGTCGGCCTAGCCCCTCAATGTTGGGGCTCGGCCCCCAAAGATGCGGAGCATTCTGCACCTTTGGGGCGGCGCGATGCCCGTCTGATTGGCGCCGTTTTGGGCGCCAGTCGGCGGACATCGCGCCGTTTCGGGAGAATTTCGCCCCAGAGATCACTTCCAGAGGACAAAGTAGAGGGTAGCAGAAAGAGGGTGTTGGATTGCATTCAGTAGGTCTTCGTGAAGTCTTTGTAGTCTTATATAGATTAATGAGCTATTCCAGTTTATCCCTTGTCGTCACCATTACTATGCCATCTCCCCCTTCAAATCTGAGTTCATAGGTTCAGGTGGTCTGCAGGTTTTATAACTCTTTCATATTTCATTCACACTATGCCGGAGGAGTGGTAGGCTCTGTCGCTGCTGGTAAATTCTATTGATTTAGAAGTATCCTCCATGATGTCTCTCCACTGTACTGTGGTAACAGATGATCTGGGTCCGAGGAGGGGACTCCTGTTTCTCCTGACTCTACTGTGTCAGGTACCATCCAGGTAGCACCGAGGCTGATCTTTGTCCTTCCTGATGATAGTATCCTCTGTCTCGAGGTCTTTAATCCAGATCTTGTCAACTTTTCATAACCGTGGCAAATGGCTGGTGCAGTACCTTTTGTTGCAGACAAGAGCCTGTTCTGCCTGAGGGACTGTTCTCTTGCCTGGATGTGCTGGTAATCCTTGGTTACCAACATTGATATTCGTATTTTTGGCGGGGTTAGAAGTTCTGTGCAGTTTCTTGCCTATCAGGTGTTTGAATGGGGTCAGGTCGCATTGTAAAGGGGTTGGCCTGCAGGTTAGCAGTGAACATAGAACATACAGTGCAGAAGGAGGCCATTCAGCCCATTGAGTCTGCACCGACCCACTTAAGCCCTCACTTCCACCCTGTCCCCGTTACCCAATAACCCTCCTAACGCTTTTTGGTCACTAAGGGCAATTTATCACGGCCAATCCACCCAACCTGCACGTCTTTGGACTGTGGGAGGAAACTGGATCACCCGGGGGAAACCCACACAGACACGGGGAGAACGTGCAGACTCCGCACAGACAGTGACCCAGCGGGGTATCGAACCTGGGACCCTGGCACTGTGAAGCCACAGTGCTATCCACTTGTGCTACGATGCTGCCCAACACTGTGCTTTGGGAATGTCCTCATTCATTTTTAGGGTGGCTTTTATGATGCGGACTCCTTTTTCAGCCTTCCCATTTTACTGTGGGTATCTCAGGGAACTGGTGCAGTGGTGTAAGCCGGATGTGGTTGTGAAGTACTCATTTGAAAACTGTGTTCTGTTATTGTACACTATCTTGCCCGGGATGCCCTGGCTCATGAACATCTCTCTCAGTGCCTTAATTACTGCTTCTGAAGGTGCTTCACTCCAACCATCTGGAGAAGTTTCCCACCATGATAAGGAATAATTTACTGCTAAAAATAAATAGGTGGGTGCCCAGCCTCTCACATGGCCTTGTGGGGATGAGGAGCTCTCTTTGATTCTAACCTGACAGTTTGTTATGGCATCAATTGCCCTGGAAATCCCTGGCCACCAGACAGTGAATTGGGCCCATGCTCGGTACTTGGTGATGTCCAGGTTGACCTGATACATATTTTAGTGGATCTCCGGCTGAAGAAAAACTAGAATGACCACCCGCTGGGTATAGACACGATGATTGTCTACGACCATGAAGTGTTTTTGATGTGAACTATGGTAGCCCGGCTTCGTTTTTGTCGTGACCACCCTTGTTGACAATAATGGCGGATGGTGGCACACTCCCCATCATGCACTTGCTCCTAATAAATCTGTTGGAGTTTACTTGTGGTTGATGGCAGGTGCCTCCTTGTCAACTGTGTTCCAGTTCTTCGATGTGATTGACGTCCTGTTTTGTTGGGAAGCTCATTGCGGCCCTGGAGAGCGTGTCTGCTGTTGTTTGGTTTTTATCTTGGATCTCATAGACAAACTTCATGAGGCACAGGCAGAAACTCTGGATTCTGGGAGTCATCTTCCATCAAGTAATGAGACTGGTGGCCGAAGGTATGTTCAACTGTGATTTGAGGCCGATGATCTCGCCTGAACACTTCTCACGTGCCCATGTTTCTGCAAGGGCGTCCTTTTCTACTACATTGTACCTAGCCTCAGTGTCCGACCGCCCTCTGGAAGAATAGTACAACAGTCAGTGACTTCCATCCAGTTGTGCTTGGAATAGGACCAACAAGGGCTGTGGGCAAAGCATCTTCTGCTGTAGTGGTGGGCAGGGCTGGGTCAGAATGTCTGTGGAGAGCAGCATCACTGATGAGAGTGAGCGCTGGCTCTTGATGTGAGTCCCAACACCATGCTTTGTCTTCCTGAAGTAGATTCCTCAAAGGGGTCTGCAACCTGTGTCAAATTCGTTAAAAGGTTTCCTAGCTGGCTCACCATCCCCAAGAATCGCTGGAGATCTGGAATCGAGGATGGAGTTGGGAACTCACTAAAAGCTTTCGTTTTCCGTGGGGTCCACAGTGATGGCTGTGCCGTGAACGATGTGATGTTTTGGAGAACTCCTATTTCTCATTCAGTGTCCGCCCTGCTTTCCGCAGGTGCTCTAAGAGAACTGTGAGCCTCTCGTCATGTTCGTCCACTGTTGCACCATGAACCAATACATTATCCTGGTGGGAAATGATCCCCCGTAAGCTCTGCAAAATGTTCAACATCGTATCTTGAAATATTTATGACAAAATGATTGCAAATGACAGAGAGATAAAGCATAAACTGCCAAAAGGGGTAATGAGTGTTGTCAGCAGCCTGGACTCTTTGTCAAGAGGAAGTTACCAAAAGCTGCCATTGGCGCCAGCTTTGAAAGTACTGTGCTCTTTGAGGCTTTCGTCCACTGAGGAGATGGTGACGAATGTGATATAAAATAGTTAGTTCAAATATTAGTTACAGTAATGTAGATGTAGGCCAGTTTAATTCTAGTGAGTTCACAAAGGACAAAGCACAAAGGAATTCAGATAGCATGGCAAGGAATATGGGGGAAAGGATGCTGGGTAACAAGAGGCCCAGGGTTAAGGAATGCGAAGTGAGCCAATCAGGATGTATGGCCAGGTCAGGAGGGGTATAGGATGACCTATGGGAATCATGTATGTGAAACATGATGCCATTTGAATGTATTTGCAGAGATCTCTTTGTCTCCGACCTCATTCGTTTTCGAGGGGGTCCAGGAGACAGTCTTCTGTGTTCTGAGTCTCTGTGAAGCGAGTCAGCCTTGCAAGTTGGTTAAAATAAATAATACTATATCTACAAATCCATCTCGAGTTTTATTGAGGCCAGACTGACGGGTAAAGAATTCAATATTGTCAATGGGATGTACTTCTATGACTATGGTTTTATTGAGCTGTTTCCGGTCAATGCAATTATGCATGGACAGTTCAATTTTGGGTCCAGAATCATCCTGGAGCACCATGAACACCTTTATTCCTTTTCTCCCAACCCTTCCAGAAAAAAGGTCGCCATTAATCTTTTCCCAGCTAACTTAAATCATTGACACATGCACAAACAGCCCTTTTTGCAGAATAACACCATATTTCCCAAAGATATAACAAAAATAGCATCCATTCTCACAAGGGGGAGATCTTCCTTTCACATGGAGAATGTCCAAGAGTGTGTTGTCTGCCACTCTGACAACTATTGTATCCCTGGTAAGTTTCAGATTTGTTACGCTGCCTTTAAGAATCCTGTACAAATTTTTAATGAATGAATCGACAGGTTCTCCTGGCCCCTGAACACACTTATTAAATTTAGCCCGTGAGGATGTTTTAACTTCAAAAATAAATACCCATTGATTTTCGTACTTCAACTCTAGCAGATGAATTATTGAAATCCTTATCTGGCAATAATGTTGTCTGATATGGGGTCTACCAAGTGAAGCAGTGTGGTTTAGCTTCTGCCTTCTTATCCAGTCCGGGACCAATCACGTATCTAAGGAATCTTTGTCTCCAAAGTCCCCAATTACTTGTTTAAACTGGGCCTCGGCTAAGTCCAAAATGAGTGGATTTCTGAAGTGTAGCTTTGGATTTAAGAAGTAGCTGTAATTCAAGATAGCTCCGCTGTTCATTTGAAGACAAAGGGATCACCATGCCTGCCCTCCTCAATAGTGTTCGTACTCAGCTTCGAAAACATTTAAATGGATCAACTAGATGTAGACTTCCCTGTTTCAAGAGCCGTGCTTCAGGGTCATGAAAGAGTCGAATCCTGGACTTTGCTGGTCTTTAAAGCTGATTTGTTAGTCACAATATACCCAAATTCATTGGGCGGGATTCTCTGTTTCTGAGACTAGCGTTGGCGCCGGTGTTGAATTCCTGGACTTCACGACAGCGAAACTGACGCCGAACCTGGATGGATTCAGCGACTGCAGAGGGGCTAACACCAGCGCCACGTGGAACACAATCGATTCCAATGAAAAGCGGTGCAGGATTTGCCTGGTCCGTGTTTGACACTCGGGAGGCTTGACAAGCTGCAGCCACATATACGCATTACAATCCCCACACACACTCATCCCAGCCAACAAGATGGCACTGGTGTGCGCCTGTACAGCTGATGTGTTGGCTGGGGCAAGAGGGTACTTAGTGGGGTGGCCTGGGGGTACACCCATACGACCCATGGCCCTCAGTTCACAGTGGGCTGTCAACTGTGTGTGCAGCTGCATGGCTGCCTTTCCGGCTGCGGGAATGGTGTTCCGTGCCTGATTGTGGTGTCAGCCAAGAGAATACCACACTTGATTTTCCTTGTCAGAGAGAGCTTGGACGCCATGGCTGCATTCTCTGCACCCCGACGTCAAATTCACGGCCGGTGCAGGGGCGGAGAATCCAGTTTGACACGGGAATCAGGCCCAGCGCTGGCTCCAGGCACCGAAAAGCTTCCTGGATGTGAATCTTCACTCTGTCCCAGCTTCCAGGATGTGGATCTTCACTCTGTCCCAGCTTCCAGGATGTGGATATTCACTCTGTCCCAGCTTCCAGGATGTGGATCTTCACTCTGTGCCAGCTTCCAGGATGTGGATCTTCACTCTGTCCCAGCTTCCAGGATGTGGATCTTCGCTCTGTCCCAGCTTCCAAGTTGTGGATCTTCACTCTGTCCCAGCTTCCAGGATGTGGATCTTCCCCCTGTCCCAGCTTCCAGGATGTGGATCTTCACTCTGTCCCAGCTTCCAGGATGTGGATCTTCGCTCTGTCCCAACTTCCAGGATGTGGATCTTCGCTCTGTCCCAGCTTCCAGGATGTGGATCTTCCCCCTGTCCCAGCTTCCAGGATGTGGATCTTCACTGTGTCCCAGCTTCCAGGACAAAGATCCTCACTCTGTCTCAGCTTCTATGATGTTGGTCTTCACTCTATCCCAGCTTCCAGGACAGGGATCTTCACTATGTCCCAGCTTCCAGGATGTGGATCTTCACTCTGCCCTAGCTTCCAGGATGTGGATCTTCACTCTGTCCCAGCTTCCAGGGTGTGGATCTTCACTCTGTCCCAGCTTCCAGGATGTGGATCTTCACTCTGTCCCAGTTTCCAGGATGTGGATCTTCGCTCTGTCCCAGCTTCCAGAATGTGGCTCTTCGCTCTGTCCCAGCTTCCAAGATGTGGATCTTCCCTCTGTCCCAGCTTCCAAGACAGCGATCTTCACTCTGTCCCAGCTTCCAGGACAGGGATCTTCACTCTGTCCCAGCTTCCAGGATGTGGATCTTCACACTGTCCCAGTTTCCAGGAAGTGGATCTTCACTCTGTCCCAGCTTCCAGGACGTGGATCTTCACTCTGTCCCAGGTTCCAGGATGTGGATCTTCACTCTGCCCCAGCTTCCAGGACAGGGATCTTCACTCTGTCCCAGCTTCCAGGACAGGGATCTTCACTCTGTCCCAGCTCGAAGGATGTGGAACTTCCCACTGTCCCAGCTTCCAGGATGTGGATCTTCACTCTGTCCCAGCTTCCAGGATGTGGATCTTCACTCTGTCCCAGCTTCCAGGACAAAGATCCTCACTCTGTCTCAGCTTCTATGATGTTGGTCTTCACTCTGTCCCAGCTTCCAGGACAGGGATCTTCACTATGTCCCAGCTTCCAGGATGTGGATCTTCACTCTGCCCCAGTTTCCAGGATGTGGATCTTCACTCTGTCCCAGCTTCCAGGATGTGGATCTTCACTCTGTCCCAGCTTCCAGGATGTGGATCTTCACTCTGTCCCAGTTTCCAGAATGTGGATCTTCGCTCTGTCCCAGCTTCCAGGATGTGGATCTTCGCTCTGTCCCAGCTTCCAGGACAGGGATCTTCACTCTGTCCCAGCTCGAAGAATGTGGCTCTTCACTCTGTCCCAGCTTCCTGGCTGTGGACCTTCACTCTGTCCCAGCTTCCAGGATGTGGATCTTCACTCTGTCCCAGCTTCCAGGATGTGGATCTTCACTCTGTCCCAGCTTCCAGGATGTGGATCTTCACTCTGTCCCAGCTTCCAGGATGTGGATCTTCACTCTGTCCCAGCTTCCAGGACAAAGATCCTCACTCTGTCTCAGCTTCTATGATGTTGGTCTTCACTCTGTCCCAACTTCCAGGACAGGGATCTTCACTCTGTCCCAGCTTCCAGGATGTGGATCTTCACTCTGCCCCAGATTCCAGGATGTGGATCTTCACTCTGTCCCAGCTTCCAGGATGTGGATCTTCACTCTGTCCCAGCTTCCAGGATGTGGATCTTCACTCTGTCCCAGCTTCCAGGATGTGGATCTTCGCTCTGTCCCAGCTTCCAGGATGTAGATCTTCACTCTGTCCCAGCTTCCAGGATGTGGATCTTCACTCTGTCCCAGCTTCCAGGATGTGGATGTTCACTCTGTCCCATCTTCCAGGATGTGGATCTTCACTCTGTGCCAGCTTCCAGGATGTGGATCTTCCCTCTGTCCCAGCTTCCAGGATGTGGATCTTCGCTCTGTCCCAACTTCCAGGATGTGGATCTTCGCTCTGTCCCAGCTTCCAGGATGTGGATCTTCCCTCTGTCCCAGCTTCCAGGATGTGGGTCTTCACTCTGTCCCAGCTTCCAAAATGTGGATCTTCACTCTGTACCAACTTCCAGGACGTGGATCTTCACTCTGTCCCAGTTTCCAGGACGTGGATCTTCGCTCTGTCCCAGCTTCCAGGATGTGGCTCTTCGCTCTGTCCCAGCTTCCAAGATGTGGATCTTCCCTCTGTCCCAGCTTCCAAGAAAGGGATCTTCACTCTGTCCCAGCTTCCAGGACAGGGATCTTCACTCTGTCCCAGCTTCCAGGATGTGGATCTTCCCTCTGTCCCAGTTTCCAGGATGTGGATCTTCACTCTGTCCCAGCTTCCAGGACGTGGATCTTCACTCTGTCCCAGGTTCCAGGATGTGGATCTTCACTCTGCCCCAGCTTCCAGGACAGGGATCTTCACTCTGTCCCAGCTTCCAGGATGTGGATCTTCACTCTGTCCAAGTTTCCAGGAAGTGGATCTTCACTCTGTCCCAGCTTCCAGGACGTGGATCTTCACTCTGTCCCAGGTTCCAGGATGTGGATCTTCACTCTGCCCCAGTTTCCAGGACAGGGATCTTCACTCTGTCCCAGCTTCCAGGACAGGGATCTTCACTCTGTCCCAGCTCGAAGGATGTGGATCTTCCCACTGTCCCAGCTTCCAGGATGTGGATCTTCACTCTGTCCCAGCTTCCAGGATGTGGATCTTCACTCTGTCCCAGCTTCCAGGACAAAGATCCTCACTCTGTCTCAGCTTCTATGATGTTGGTCTTCACTCTGTCCCAGCTTCCAGGACAGGGATCTTCACTATGTCCCAGCTTCCAGGATGTGGATCTTCACTCTGCCCCAGCTTCCAGGATGTGGATCTTCGCTCTGTCCCAGCTTCCAGGATGTGGATCTTCACTATGTCCCAGCTTCCAGGATGTGGATCTTCACTCTGTCCCAGCTTCCAGGATGTGGATCTTCACTCTGTCCCAGCTTCCAGGATGTGGATCTTCACTCTGTCCCAGTTTCCAGGATGTAGATCTTCGCTCTGTCCCAGCTTCCAGGATGTGGATCTTCACTCTGTCCCAGCTTCCAGGATGTGGATCTTCACTCTGTCCCAGTTTCCAGAATGTGGATCTTCGCTCTGTCCCAGCTTCCAGGATGTGGATCTTCGCTCTGTCCCAGCTTCCAGGACAGGGATCTTCACTCTGTCCCAGCTCGAAGAATGTGGCTCTTCACTCTGTCCCAGCTTCCTGGCTGTGGACCTTCACTCTGTCCCAGCTTCCAGGATGTGGATCTTCACTCTGTCCCAGCTTCCAGGATGTGGATCTTCACTCTGTCCCAGCTTCCAGGATGTGGATCTTCACTCTGTCCCAGCTTCCAGGATGTGGATCTTCACTCTGTCCCAGCTTCCAGGACAAAGATCCTCACTCTGTCTCAGCTTCTATGATGTTGGTCTTCACTCTGTCCCAACTTCCAGGACAGGGATCTTCACTCTGTCCCAGCTTCCAGGATGTGGATCTTCACTCTGCCCCAGATTCCAGGATGTGGATCTTCACTCTGTCCCAGCTTCCAGGATGTGGATCTTCACTCTGTCCCAGCTTCCAGGATGTGGATCTTCACTCTGTCCCAGCTTCCAGGATGTGGATCTTCGCTCTGTCCCTGCTTCCAGGATGTAGATCTTCACTCTGTCCCAGCTTCCAGGATGTGGATCTTCACTCTGTCCCAGCTTCCAGGATGTGGATGTTCACTCTGTCCCATCTTCCAGGATGTGGATCTTCACTCTGTGCCAGCTTCCAGGATGTGGATCTTCCCTCTGTCCCAGCTTCCAGGATGTGGATCTTCGCTCTGTCCCAACTTCCAGGATGTGGATCTTCGCTCTGTCCCAGCTTCCAGGATGTGGATCTTCCCTCTGTCCCAGCTTCCAGGATGTGGGTCTTCACTCTGTCCCAGCTTCCAAAATGTGGATCTTCACTCTGTACCAACTTCCAGGACGTGGATCTTCACTCTGTCCCAGTTTCCAGGACGTGGATCTTCGCTCTGTCCCAGCTTCCAGGATGTGGCTCTTCGCTCTGTCCCAGCTTCCAAGATGTGGATCTTCCCTCTGTCCCAGCTTCCAAGAAAGGGATCTTCACTCTGTCCCAGCTTCCAGGACAGGGATCTTCACTCTGTCCCAGCTTCCAGGATGTGGATCTTCACTCTGTCCCAGTTTCCAGGATGTGGATCTTCACTCTGTCCCAGCTTCCAGGACGTGGATCTTCAGTCTGTCCCAGGTTCCAGGATGTGGATCTTCACTCTGCCCCAGCTTCCAGGACAGGGATCTTCACTCTGTCCCAGCTTCCAGGACAGGGATCTTCACTCTGTCCCAGCTCGAAGGATGTGGATCTTCACTCTGTCCCAGCTTCCTGGATGTGGATCTTCACTCTGTCCCAGCTTCCAGGATGTGGATCTTCACTCTGTCCCAGCTTCCAGGATGTGGATCTTCACTCTGTCCCAGCTTCCAGGATGTGGATCTTCACTCTGTCCCAGCTTCCAGGACAAAGATCCTCACTCTGTCTCAGCTTCTATGATGTTGGTCTTCACTCTGTCCCAGCTTCCAGGACAGGGATCTTCACTATGTCCCAGTTTCCAGGATGTGGATCTTCACTCTGTCCCAGCTTCCAGGATGTGGATCTTCACTCTGTCCCAGCTTCCAGGATGTGGATCTTCGCTCTGTCCCAGCTTCCAGGATGTGGATCTTCACTCTGTCCCAGCTTCCAGGATGTGGATCTTCACTCTGTGCCAGCTTCCAGGATGTGGATCTTCCCTCTGTCCCAGCTTCCAGGATGTGGATCTTCACTCTGTCCCAGCTTCCAGGATGTGGATCTTCACTCTGTCCCAGCTTCCAGGATGTGGATCTTCGCTCTGTCCCAACTTCCAGGATGTGGATCTTCGCTCTGTCCCAGCTTCCAGGATGTGGATCTTCCCTCTGTCCCAGCTTCCAGGATGTGGATCTTCACTCTGTCCCAGCTTCCAAAATTTGGATCTTCACTCTGTCCCAGCTTCCTGGATGTGGATCTTCACTCTGTCCCAACTTCCAGGACGTGGATCTTCACTCTGCCCCAGCTTCCAGGATGTGGATCTTCACTCTGTCCCAGCTTCCAGGATGTGGATCTTCACTCTGTGCCAGCTTCCAGGATGTGGATCTTCACTCTGTGCCAGCTTCCAGGATGTGGATCTTCACTCTGTCCCAGCTTCCAGGATGTGGATCTTCACTCTGTCCCAGCTTCCAGGATGTGGATCTTCACTCTGTCCCAGCTTCCAGGACAAAGATCCTCACTCTGTCTCAGCTTCTATGATGTTGGTCTTCACTCTGTCCCAGCTTCCAGGACAGGGATCTTCACTATGTCCCAGCTTCCAGGATGTGGATCTTCACTCTGCCCCAGATTCCAGGATGTGGATCTTCACTCTGTCCCAGCTTCCAGGATGTGGATCTTCACTCTGTCCCAGCTTCCAGGATGTGGATCTTCACTCTGTCCCAGCTTCCAGGATGTGGATCTTCGCTCTGTCCCAACTTCCAGGATGTGGATCTTCGCTCTGTCCCAGCTTCCAGGATGTGGTTCTTCCCTCTGTCCCAGCTTCCAGGATGTGGATCTTCACTCTGTCCCTGCTTCCAAGATGTGGATCTTCACTCTGTCCCAACTTCCAGGATGTGGATCTTCACTCTGCCCCAGCTTCCATGATGTTGGTCTTCACTCTGTCCCAGCTTCCAGGATGTGGATCTTCACTCTGTGCCAACTTCCAGGATGTGGATTTTCGCTCTGTCCCAGCTTCCAGGATGTGGATCTTCTCTCTGTCCCAACTTCCAGGATGTGGATCTTCACTCTGCCCCAGCTTCCATGATGTGGATCTTCGCTCTGTCCCAGCTTCCAGGATATGGAACTTCACTCTGTCCCAGCTTCCAAGATGTGGATCTTCACTCTGTCCCAACTTCCAGAATGTGGATCTTCACTCTGCCCCAGCTTCCATGATGTTGGTCTTCACTCTGTCCCAGCTTCCAGGATGTGGATCTTCACTCTGTGCGAGCTTCCAGTATATGGATCTTCACTCTGTGCCAACTTCCAGGATGTGGATCTTCGCTCTGTCCCAGCTTCCCGGATGTGAATCTTTACTCTGTCCCAACTTCCAGGATGTGGATCTTCACTCTGCCCCAGCTTCCGTGATGTGGATCTTCGCTCTGCCCCAGCTTCCAGGAGAGGGATCTTCACTCTGTCCCAGCTTCCAGGACAGGGATCTTCACTCTGTCCCAGCTCGAAGGATGTGGATCTTCACTCTGTCCCAGCTTCCTGGATGTGGATCTTCACTCTGTCCCAGCTTCCAGGATGTGGATCTTCACTCTGTCCCAGCTTCCAGGATGTGGATCTTCACTCTGTCCCAGCTTCCAGGACAAATATCCTCACTCTGTCTCAGCTTCTATGATGTTGATCTTCACTCTGTCCCAGCTTCCAGGACAGGGATCTTCACTATGTCCCAGCTTCCAGGATGTGGATCTTCACTCTGCCCCAGCTTCCAGGATGTGGATCTTCACTCTGTCCCAGCTTCCAGGATGTGGATCTTCACTCTGTCCCAGCTTCCAGGATGTGGATCTTCACTCTGTCCCAGTTTCCAGGATGTGGATCTTCGCTCTGTCCCAGCTTCCAGTATGTCGATCTTCACTCTGCCCCAGCTTCCAGGACAGGGATCTTCACTCTGACCCAGCTTCCAGGACAGGAATCATCACTCTTTCCCAGCTCGAAGGATGTGGATCTTCACTCTGTCCCAGCTTCCTGGATGTGGATCTTCACTCTGTCCCAGCTTCTATGATGTTGGTCTTCACTCTGTCCCAGCTTCCAGGACAGGGATCTTCACTATGTCCCAGCTTCCAGGATGTGGATCTTCATCTGCCCCAGCTTCCAGGATGTGGATCTTCACTCTGTCCCAGCTTCCAGCATGTGGATCTTCACTCTGTCCCAGTTTCCAGAATGTGGATCTTCGCTCTGTCCCAGCTTCCAGGATGTGGATCTTCGCTCTGTCCCAGCTTCCAGGATGTGGATCTTCGCTCTGTCCCGGCTTCCAGGATGTGGATCTTCACTCTGTCCCAGCTTCCAGGATGTGGATCTTCACTCTGTCCCAGCTTCCAGGATGTGGATCTTCACTCTGTCCCAGCTTCCAGGATGTGGATCTTCACTCTGTGCCAGCTTCCAGGATGTGGATCTTCCCTCTGTCCCAGCTTCCAGGATGTGGATCTTCACTCTGTCCCAGCTTCCAGGATGTGGATCTTCACTCTGTCCCAGCTTCCAGGACAAAGATCCTCACTCT
This sequence comes from Scyliorhinus torazame, assembly GCF_047496885.1. Classification (NCBI taxonomy): domain Eukaryota; kingdom Metazoa; phylum Chordata; class Chondrichthyes; order Carcharhiniformes; family Scyliorhinidae; genus Scyliorhinus; species Scyliorhinus torazame. The sequence goes on from NC_092723.1 coordinate 141,676,919, forward strand.
GTCTCAGCTTCTATGATGTTGGTCTTCACTCTGTCCCAGCTTCCAGGACAGGGATCTTCACTCTGTCCCAGCTTCCAGGATGTGGATCTTCACTCTGTCCCAGCTTCCAGGACAGGGATCTTCACTATGTCCCAGCTTCCAGGATGTGGATCTTCGCTCTGCCCCAGCTTCCAGGATGTGGATCTTCGCTCTGTCCCAGCTTCCAGGATGTGGATCTTCACTATGTCCCAGCTTCCAGGATGTGGATCTTCACTCTGTCCCAGCTTCCAGGATGTGGATCTTCACTCTGTCCCAGCTTCCAGGATGTGGATCTTCACTCTGTCCCAGTTTCCAGGATGTAGATCTTCGCTCTGTCCCAGCTTCCAGGATGTGGATCTTCGCTCTGTCCCAGCTTCCAAGATGTGGATCTTCACTCTGTCCCAGCTTCCAAGACAGGGATCTTCACTCTGTCCCAGCTTCCAGGACAGGGATCTTCACTCTGTCCCAGCTTCCAGGATGTGGATCTTCACTCTGTCCCAGCTTCCAGGATGTGGATCTTCACTCTGTCCCATCTTCCAGGACGTGGATCTTCACTCTGTCCCAGCTTCCAGGATGTGGATCTTCACTCTGCCCCAGCTTCCAGGACAGGGATCTTCACTCTGTCCCAGCTTCCAGGACAGGGATCTTCACTCTGTCCCAGCTCGAAGGATGTGGATCTTCACTCTGTCCCAGCTTCCTGGATGTGGATCTTCACTCTGTCCCAGCTTCCAGGATGTGGATCTTCACTCTGTCCCAGCTTCCAGGATGTGGATCTTCACTCTGTCCCAGCTTCCAGGATGTGGATCTTCACTCTGTCCCAGCTTCCATGACAAAGATCCTCACTCTGTCTCAGCTTCTATGATGTTGGTCTTCACTCTGTCACAGCTTCCAGGACAGGGATCTTCACTATGTCCCAGGTTCCAGGATGTGGATCTTCACTCTGCCCCAGTTTCCAGGATGTGGATCTTCACTCTGTCCCAGCTTCCAGGATGTGGATCTTCGCTCTGTCCCAGCTTCCAGGATGTGGATCTTCGCTCTGTCCCGGCTTCCAGGATGTGGATCTTCACTCTGTCCCAGCTTCCAGGATGTGGATCTTCACTCTGTCCCAGCTTCCAGGATGTGGATCTTCACTCTGTCCCAGCTTCCAGGATGTGGATCTTCACTCTGTGCCAGCTTCCAGGATGTGGATCTTCCCTCTGTCCCAGCTTCCAGGATGTGGATCTTCACTCTGTCCCAGCTTCCAGGATGTGGATCTTCACTCTGTCCCAGCTTCCAGGACAAAGATCCTCACTCTGTCTCAGCTTCTATGATGTTGGTCTTCACTCTGTCCCAGCTTCCAGGACAGGGATCTTCACTATGTCCCAGCTTCCAGGATGTGGATCTTCGCTCTGCCCCAGCTTCCAGGATGTGGATCTTCGCTCTGTCCCAGCTTCCAGGATGTGGATCTTCACTATGTCCCAGCTTCCAGGATGTGGATCTTCACTCTGTCCCAGCTTCCAGGATGTGGATCTTCACTCTGTCCCAGCTTCCAGGATGTGGATCTTCACTCTGTCCCAGTTTCCAGGATGTAGATCTTCGCTCTGTCCCAGCTTCCAGGATGTGGATCTTCGCTCTGTCCCAGCTTCCAAGATGTGGATCTTCACTCTGTCCCAGCTTCCAAGACAGGGATCTTCACTCTGTCCCAGCTTCCAGGACAGGGATCTTCACTCTGTCCCAGCTTCCAGGATGTGGATCTTCACTCTGTCCCAGCTTCCAGGATGTGGATCTTCACTCTGTCCCATCTTCCAGGACGTGGATCTTCACTCTGTCCCAGCTTCCAGGATGTGGATCTTCACTCTGCCCCAGCTTCCAGGACAGGGATCTTCACTCTGTCCCAGCTTCCAGGACAGGGATCTTCACTCTGTCCCAGCTCGAAGGATGTGGATCTTCACTCTGTCCCAGCTTCCTGGATGTGGATCTTCACTCTGTCCCAGCTTCCAGGATGTGGATCTTCACTCTGTCCCAGCTTCCAGGATGTGGATCTTCACTCTGTCCCAGCTTCCAGGATGTGGATCTTCACTCTGTCCCAGCTTCCATGACAAAGATCCTCACTCTGTCTCAGCTTCTATGATGTTGGTCTTCACTCTGTCACAGCTTCCAGGACAGGGATCTTCACTATGTCCCAGGTTCCAGGATGTGGATCTTCACTCTGCCCCAGTTTCCAGGATTTGGATCTTCACTCTGTCCCAGCTTCCAGGATGTGGATCTTCGCTCTGTCCCAGCTTCCAGGATGTGGATCTTCACTCTGTCCCAGCTTCCAGGATGTGGATCTTCACTCTGTCCCAACTTCCAGGATGTGGATCTTCACTCTGCGCCAGCTTCCAGGATGTGGATCTTCCCTCTGTCCCAGCTTCCAGGATGTGGATCTTCACTCTGTCCCAGCTTCCAGGATGTAGATCTTCACTCTGTCCCAGCTTCGAGGATGTGGATCTTCGCTCTGTCCCAACTTCCAGGATGTGGATCTTCGCTCTGTCCCAGCTTCCAGGATGTGGATCTTCCCTCTGTCCCAGCTTCCAGGATGTGGATCTTCACTCTGTCCCAGCTTCCAAAATGTGGATCTTCACTCTGCCCCAGCTTCCAGGACGTGGATCTTCACTCTGTCCCAGCTTCCAGGACAGGGATCTTCACTATGTCCCAGGTTCCAGGATGTGGATCTTCACTCTGCCCCAGTTTCCAGGATGTGGATCTTCACTCTGTCCCAGCTTCCAGGATGTGGATCTTCGCTCTGTCCCAGCTTCCAGGATGTGGATCTTCACTCTGTCCCAGCTTCCAGGATGTGGATCTTCACTCTGCGCCAGCTTCCAGGATGTGGATCTTCCCTCTGTCCCAGCTTCCAGGATGTGGATCTTCACTCTGCCCCAGCTTCCATGATGTGGATCTTCACTCTGCCCCAACTTCCAGGACGTGGATCTTCACTCTGCCCCAGCTTCCATGATGTGGATCTTCACTCTGTCCCAGCTTCCAGGATGTGGATCTTCACTCTGTGCCAGCTTCCAGGATGTGGATCTTCACTCTGTCCCAGCTTCCAGGATGTGGATCTTCACTCTGTCCCAGCTTCCAGGATGTGGATCTTCCCTCTGTCCCAGCTTCCAGGATGTGGATCTTCACTCTGTTCCAGCTTCCAAGATGTGGATCTTCACTCTGTCCCAACTTCCAGGATGTGGATCTTCACTCTGCCCCAGCTTCCATGATGTTGGTCTTCACTCTGTCCCAGCTTCCAGGATGTGGATCTTCACTCTGTGCCAGCTTCCAGTATGTGGATCTTCACTCTGTGCCAACTTCCAGGATGTGGATCTTCGCTCTGTCCCAGCTTCCAGGATGTGGATCTTCACTCTGTCCCAACTTCCAGGATGTGGATCTTCACTCTGCCCCAGCTTCCATGATGTGGATCTTCGCTCTGTCCCAGCTTCCAGGATGTGGATCTTCACTCTGTGCCAGCTTCCAGTATGTGGATCTTCACTCTGTTCCAGCTTCCAGAACAGGGATCTTCACTCTGTTGCAGATTCCGGGACAGTGGTCTGGACTCTGTCCCATCTCCCAGGACGTGCATCTTCACTCTGCAGGTAGATGGTTGCATGAGGTACTGTTAGGCTGTGATGGCTTGTATTCTGATGAGTGGAGGGGGTTGACCTGGAGGTGGGGAATGGAGAGGTGGGGAAGGTTGGGGTAGTGTGTGAAAGAGACAGATGCTGCAGGACTATGGCATGCTTCAGGCGGTATGGAGTGTGAGTGGGACGGGCTGTGGTGGTGTGTGAGTGGGTGTGTCGGGTGGGTGAGATGTGAATGGGCATGGGGTGGAAATAGGGGAAAAGGGGATGGGTCCGTGGTGTTAGCTGATGAATGCTGGAGGACATCCTGAGGGAATTGTTGATCGGAAGGGATGGCGAGGGATAAAGGCAGTGGTGGGGTCTAGTCGGGTGGCAGGGTGAGAGTCCTGCGATGGTAGGTGAAGGGAAACTCAGAATTGTTGGAGGGGTCATGGAAGTAAAAGTGGATTCTGGGAGGTCATCAGGATGAGGGGGTCATGTCTGTTGTCACAGGATTGTGCTCCTAGGGAAGGTAGGGAACATGAAAATTCACCAGCATGGCATGGAGGGTGATGGAGAAGGTTGTAGAATCACTGTGGGCAGGTAAAAGGACACACCAAGAGGGTCAATGCTTCTGGCGGGGAGGTTGGAACCTGTTGGACTCAAGCTGAAAAGCCCTGGCTGCTTACTGGAACCGCAAGGTGGAGATCGCAAGATGCTCCACGGGAGATGTGTCACCAGGAGTGGCCAGAGCGGCAGTGCAGCTCAATTGGACAAGTGAAGCACGACTGCAGCATGTAGTACTGACGCTGCTGAGGCACTTCAACAGATGAGCACATGAAGGACCAAGGCTCAGAGTTTGTGGGAGGCTTCGTACACATGGCTGGCATGGTCCGTGTGTTACTGTACCTGGACCAGACCCCAATTTATATTCGGAAACTCAACACATTGCCTGAACAGTGGAGGCTGCACAACTGCATGGGCAGCAGCCAACACCCATACACTCTGGAGCTGGGCCCAGCACTGGGAACACCCCCGCGACCAGAGGGCGGGAACCTGGGCCCTGGCCTGGTCCCAACTGTGTACCTGGCGGGGGTCCGGGGCCTGATGCCCAGTGGGCCCCTGCTGTAGCTGGGTGTGTATGTGTAGGGCAGGATACCCAGCACAAGAGGCACCTTCGATGGCACCCTGAGAGAAGGCAGGGAATGGAAGGGCGGGGAGGCCTGGGGGATCCACTGGGTGGAAGCCAGAACTGATTGTTGGTCTCATACCCTCTCCAATTCCTTACAGATATGACAGTATGTATATCATCATTGAATTTACAGTGCAGAAGGAGGCCATTCGGCCCATCGAGTCTGCACCGGCTCTTACAAAGAGCGCCTACTCAAGCCCATGTCTCTACCCTATCACCGTAGCCCAGTAACCCCCACTTAACCTTTTTGGACACTAAGGGCAATTCAGCATGGCCAATCCACCTAACCCGCACGTCTTCTTATTTTGGGAGGAAACCGGAGCACCCGGAGGAAACCCACGCAGACACGGGGAGAACGTGCAGACTCCGCACAGACAGTGACCCAGCCAGGAATCCAACCTGGGACTGTGGAGCTGCGAAGCAACTGTGCTAACAACTATGCTACCGTGCTGACCCGATAGGGTGGACGCTGCAGCAGCTGCCCTCGCGGTGGTGTTGGCAGTCCAGGTGGCCGGACGCCGGAGAAGGCGGCGGTAGCAGTTTCGGCAGAGGTTTGAGATGGCAAGCTATGTGCAGGAGCCCACCCCACACCCTGAGGACACGGCCGCCCATCAGGCCAGGCAGGGAGGGACCCAGAGGGGAGGCTGGCGACGGCCCAAGGTGTACAGGCATCACTGGTCATTTGAAGAGATGTTGGACATCGTGTGCTGCATGAGGCTCCACCTCAATAAGGGGATGGTGCGGCACCTGTGTCACGTCCACGTGGAGGAGGCGGATACCTGCTCCCAGTGGCAATCAAGGACACCACAGCCCGGAACCTTTACGCCTCGTGTTCGTTCCAGGGCTCAAGCGAGGACCTATGTGGCATCTCACAACCTACAGCCCACAAATGCGTCCCTGAAGTCACGGATGCCTTGTTTGCCCGGGCAGCAACTATATAAACTTTGACCAGGATAAGCCCATCAAGATGCTCGGGCAGCAGGATTCTCCGCCATCGCCGGGATGTCCAGGTCCAGGGGGTAGTTGGCACGCATGTCACCTTGCGGCGGCGGTCCGGGAGCGTCCTTCATTAATAGGAAGGTGTTCGACTCCCTGAACAGCCAACTCGTGTGCGACCACCACCTGAATAGCATGCACAAGTGTGCACATGCATCCCAGCGAGTGTGTACAACTGGAGCAGTCGGACACCCCAGGATGACTAGATGGCTCGTGGAGGATAAGGGGTATGGTATTGATGCCAGTACGGGGGCCGGTGACCAATGTGAAGACCCGATAAAACAAGGCCTATGTGGCACCCAGGCTGTCATTGAATGGTGCATTGGACTACTGAAAATGCGATTCCAGTGCATCTCTGGCGGTGCACTGCAGTACACCCCCAGCTGGATCGCCCGCTTTGCAGTGCCTGACCAATATTCACCTCGCTCTGAAGCGCCTCGGCAATGCCCACCCGAGATTGGGGCATGATCTGCAGCACCTCGGAAAGGTCCACCTGCATGGGGGACATGTCTTCCAGTGAATGGCACATGCAGTCGAGGCGCTCAGCCATGGCCATTACTGACTCAGCAAAGCCTTGGAACCTTCACAAATGGTGCCCACGTCGTGCACCAGGCTCTCCACTGCGGTCACCACTCTAGCAGTGTTGGTCTCAGTGCCATGCATTGCCAGAGCCATCTCCTGCACCCATAGCCTCCAATTTGCTCTGGACTCGCTGGAGTGTTGCTAACTCCTCCTTTGAATATCACCGCCGCACCCAAGCGTCTGCATCAGATCCGGGATAACCTAGTCCATGGGCTGAGCATCTGACTGGATCCAGCAGACTTCCGACTGCTGTCCCTCCTGGGCATTTCTGCCTCTGCCTGATGTGCATCAGTGACTGTGAGGTGCTCACCACATTGTGCCCCAGAAGCCTGTCCACTACTTTCGGCCACCGAGGTGTGTGTCTCTGCACTGGTGTAGGGTGGGGATGATATCTGTGACGCCTCAATCGAGCCATCCTCAGAACTCTCCTCCGAGCTGTTCTCATGGTTGGCTGGGATGGGCCAGCACCATCCTGCGGGAGAATGGACATTCGGTCAGGGAGAGGGAAGAATCATTTTGTCAGGAATTAACAACTGACATGTGACAGGTCATCTGTGTGGGGGCTGGTGGATCCTCATCTCTGCCGCGCAGGACAATCCCGACGACGGTGGCCAACCTGTCGACGGCCACCTCTGCGACATCCAGGCCCCGTTCCTCGTCATGTGAGAGTACCTTTAAGAAATGGGTGTTTATAAATGGTGTGTATATAAATATCTGTAGTGAGAGTACCTTTAAGAATGGGTATTTTCTACTGCAGCGATGTCAGAGAGTGGGTGGAGCTGGGCTGCCTGTCAGCTTTTTACTTTTGTTTTAGGCTGTTTGCTGCAGGGTGTGTTTTAGTTTTGTTTTCAGTGTTGGAGCTGAAGCCAGACAGAGCAGGTGTACTGTTGATCTCTCTGCCATGAAAAGACTATCTCTTGATCATTTGGTGAATTCAGAATTATAAATGTTCTCAGTAGTAAATGTAAACCTAATGTACTTCTTTTAAAAGGTGTTTCTTTTGTCTTCTGGATGTTGTTTGGGAAGTTATTAAGCATTACTTAGTGTTGTACTCTTTGGGGGTTGTATTTGAATTAATGGTTGCTAAGATGTTTACTGTATGTTTTAAAAAGGTTAACTTGAGTTCATCGAATAAACATTGTTTTCATTTAAAAGTACTGTAAAGCTCTGCTTGCACCACACCTGTAGAGTGGACCGTGTGCTCCCCGTACCACAGTCTATTAAAAGTTGTGGGTCAGGTGAACTCCATGATACACTTTGGGGTTCTCTAAACCCTGGCCCATAACAGGGGTGAGGATTCTGATGTCCGGCACCCTGCTGCCTGTCCGGGCCCACTCTCGTCTGTTGTGGGGTCAGAGAGAGGGCATTGTGAGCTGCACGCTTCATGTATCACGGGGCAGGGGGCTCATGGCAGGAGTCGGGCATGGGCATTGCCGCTGGACATGGGTGGGGTGAGATGGTGGGTGCCAGGGTGTGCTGGGGCACGGGCAGGGTTTTGTGCTGGGGGAATGGTGTGGTGCCAGCGAAGAGCAGCGGGGTGTGGGTGGAGTGGGGGGGGGAACTGGCAAGGGGGAACCGGTGCTGTGGGCCAATGCCAACTCACCCGTGCAGCCCGGTGGAGGTCATTGAGCTTCTTGCGGCACTGGGTGGCAGTCCTCCTGGTTACACGCCCCCACACTGACGGCTGCTGCCATGGACTCCCTTGGTGACTGTCCTCTGGAAACCCCAGGTTGAGAGGGTCCGGCTCACTCTGGCAGTCCTGATGTGGGCAGCTGCACCCTCTGCGGCCACAGAGGACGAAGCTGAAAGGGTCATGGGCAAGGGGGAATTCCAAAGGGCTGGTCAACCCTCAAAGTCCGGAATGGTGGCCCTCGGCGTGTTTAACAGCTGCTGTTCCTCCCTTCCTCCTCCCCAATGTCCGCAGTCTTCTATGGGCTGGAGGACCTGCTGAACAGGCCTTCCTCTTCTGGCCTTCCCCGCTTCCTGCTGGAACTTGTAAGTCAGAGAGGAGAGAGCGAGCGACTGCATGAGCTGCCTCCAACTCGGTGGAACACATGACCCTTATGTTTCTAACTGACAGTCATGGATCTTTACAGAATGAAATCTGCCTGCCAACCTCTCCGTCCGCAAAGGCAGCGTATGGTTCCTCCCAGCCAGCTGGGCTGCCCGCTCCTCGGACACTGTAAGGGTCCCCAGTTCAGAACAGCCTCCTCCCATCTTCTCTCTCTTGTTCCTGTTGTGCCTTAAATGCTCCATGTGCAAAGAGAGACTATGGGGTTGAGAGCAATTGAATTTCAGGAATCCTTCTCTTGCTTCCAGTCTTATAAATAACCCATTGGATTGTGTGCCATGTGATTGATGCACTGCAGGTTGTCCACAAGGGGCAGCACCCTCCAGAGCAATAAGCCCTAGCAGATGGAAGAGTAAGCTTCACAGAGACATGTCATTGGCAGTCTAAAATGCCCTCTAAACATTTGATACATTTCAATGAGATCATCTTTCATTCTTCTAAACTCCTATAGGTCCATTCCATCAATCTAAACTTAGACTGAATTGATTCAGTCCTTCCAGTCTCACACATGGCTTCCAGCCAGAATCTAGACTGAGCTGATGCTGGATAAATATTAGAAATAAAAGGTAGCCACAATCTGAGTTGATCAAATATACTCCAGACGAGTGATAGAATCTATGGATTCACTGGGACAGTACAGAAATCAGATGGGATACAGAGGTGATCAATTTCGTACTGTTTTAACTCCGCACTTCAAATCTAATCTTCAACTCTCTCAGCCCAATTATCTTCAGATAAAATCCTGTTCAACTATTGACTCCAACATTAATTCCTGAAATTGATATCTTCTTCAAACATCAATACTCTCTTGGCATTCATGAGGCGCTGTGGGCCATAAGCAGCAGCAGAATTGTCCTCAGCCACTATCTGTAACTTCATGGCCCGGCATTTCCCCCACTCCACCATTACCAGCAAGCCAGAGGATCAACCCTGGTTCATTGAAGAGCGCAGGAGAGCATGCCAGGAGCAACACCAGGCAGACCGAAAAATGGGGTGTCGACCTGGTGAAGCGACAACAGGACTACTTGCGTAAGCAGCAGATGATCGACAGAGTTGAGCAATTCCACAGCCAATGGGTCAGATCTAAGCTCTGCAGTCCTGCCATGTCCAGCCGTGAATGGTGGTGGACAATTAAACAGCTTACTGGAGGAGGAGGCTCCACAAATATCCCCATCCTCAATGATGGAGGAGCCCAGTATATCTGTGCAAATGACAACAATCTACAGCTAGAAGTAGATTTATTGTCGCCTGTACCGAGGTACAGTGAAAAGTATTGTTCTGCATAAAGTCCAGGCAGATTGTTCCATGGATGAAAAAACGTAGGACATATGATAAATACACACTGTAAATGCAGAGACACTGGGTGAAGCATACGGAGTATAGTGCGAACAACAGTAGAGAAGATGCGTAGAGAGATCAGTTCAGTCCATAAGAGGGTCATTCAGGAGTCTGGTAACAGCGGGGAAGAAGCTGTTTTTGAATCTGTTAGTGCGTGTTCTCAGACTTTTGTATCTCCTGCCCAATGGAAAAGATTGGAAGAGAGAATAACCCGGGTGGGAGGGGTCTTTGATTATGCTGCCCGCTTTCCCAAGGCAGCGGGAGGTGTGGTGACGTCATGGGGAGGGGCGGTGTGCGATATCGTTGGGAGTGGGGACCCCGGGACGGGGAGCGGGACGGCCGTGTCTGTGGGCGGTGTGGGGGAGGCCCTGGGAGGGGTGGCTCCACACATCCGCTGCTGGGGGTGTGGGGGGGGGGTGGCGGTGGCGGTGGGGGGGGGGGAGTGGCAGTGGTGGAGGGAGGTGGGGGTGGAGTTAACGGTGGGGGGTGGCCCCACACATCCGCTGCCGGGGATGGGGGTGGGAGGTGTGGGGGTGGGGGTGAGGGTGGGGGGTGGCCCCGCACATCCGCTGCTGGGGGTGGGGGTGGGGGAGGTTGGGATGGGGGTGGGGAGGTGGGGGTGGGGGTGGCGGTGGTTGGGGGAGGTGGGGGTGGGGGTGAGGGTGGGGGTGGCGGTTGGGGGGGGGTAGCGGTGGGGGCAGTGAGGGCGCGGAAGGCTGCAGACCGTCCACCCAGACCGTCAGCCGTCGCGGCCCACGGGGCCCAGCCGTCCTGACGTGTGCCAGACCCCCCGCTCCGCCCACCAGAACGGCGACACCCATCGGCGGGTGGCTCCAGGGTGGCACACATGGCAGCCTCCCCCCCGTGAGGGCAGTGCCAGCGGACGGTGGCCCTGGCCGGGAGGACGGCCAACAGGTGCCAGGGCACAAGGGGGCGGGGGTGGGGCACGTGCTGGCAACCGGGCCTGCCATGCTGCCCATGGCACCTGGTCGTGGAGGGGACATACCAATGATGAAACCCTGTCTACCCCCACCCGCTACAGGTGGTACAACATTCAGCCACCATCCAGCGTTGTTGGCAGCCATGGCGGGGGCTGCTGCCCTGCATGAAGCCCAGTGGGAGCTGGTGCACGGGCGTGATAGGGAGGTGGTGGAGCCAGCAGTACAGCAGCGGGCCGCAATGGTGCACGTGCAAGGCGCCCAGGCCGCAGTGCCGCACACCCGAGTGACGCAGGAGGAGCACCACGCCGTACGGGAGCCACAGCACGGGGATGCCGAGGGGGAGGAGGAGGAGGAGGGTGTGCCACGGCCATGGTGGTGTCCGATGCAACACCGTGTGTACCGGCCCCGCATGTCCTTTGAGGGCCTCCCGGACAGGGCGTGCAGGAGGAGACTACGGATGAGCCGTGATACCGTCGCCCACATCTGCCGCCTGATAGCACACCTGGCACCACGCGGGACCGGGGGTGGACATGCCATCCTGGTGGCCGTCAATGTGATGGTCGCCCTCAACTTCTTTGCGACGGGGTCGTTCCAGTCGCCGAGTGGGGACCTGTCTGGCATCTCCCAGCCATCGGTGCACAGGTGCATCCGGGCCGTCACCGACGCCCTGTCCGACATCGCGGACTGGTACATACAGTTCCCTGCGGACTGCGCCCACCAGGATACCGGCGCAGAGGGGTTCGCCGCTGTTGCCCAGATGCCCATGGTGCAGGGGGCGATCGATGGAGTGCACATCGCCATGCAGCCCACCTCGGAGGAAAGGACCATGTGCCTAAACAAGAAGGGTACACATTCAATGAACGTGCGACAATCCTGCGACAGGATAACAATCCTGCACGTCTGCGCCAGGTACCCTGGAAGTGTGCATGACTCCTTTATACTGACCCAATCGTTCATCCCCGCCATGTTCGAGGGACAACGATCCGGGGCTGGTTGCTGGGCGACAGGGGTTACCCGTTGCAGTCGTGGCTGATGACGCCGATACGGAGGCCACAGACCGATGCGGAACAACACTACAGCGATGTGGCAACCGGGGGTGTGATCGAGAGGTGCTTTGGGCTTCTCAAGATGCGCTTCAGATGCCTGGACCGCTCTGGAGGGGCCCTCCAGTACCCGTCGGAGAGGGTTGGCTGCATCGTCGTGGTCTGCTGCGTCCTGCACAACATAGCCCAGCAGAGGGGCGATATGCTGGAGGAGGAGGAGGGTGGTCAGGATGAGAGGAACTCCTCCCCAGATGAGGGAGGTGATGAGGGGGGAGCCGATGCATGGGACATGGGGGATGGACGGGAACACGAGGCTGCCCTGCGCCGCCGGCTGGGCCAGCAGGCCCGGGAGGCGCTGGTAGCTGCCCGTTTCGGCGACGATGGTGGGTGGCAGTAGTGATGGTTATGGGCACAGGCAGCGGGTTCGGCACCTCCCCAATGGACGACCACTCTCACCACCCCAACCCCCATCACCACCACAACACCCTCACCTCCCCCAAACCCCCCACCACCACAATATCCACATGCACATCACCCCTCCATGACACATCCGCCTGCGGCACAATGGGATGGGGGGTAAGGTCGATGGTGTATGCGGGTCTGTTACAAGGAATGGAGGATGATGGCAGCCTGCTCTGCGATGGGTTCCGAGCCATACATCGTTCGACAATGTCTGACTCATGGCCACATCACGACCCTCCACCTGGGTGGACTCTGCACGCGGCCCTGACACTGCATCTCATGGCCCTGTCGTACGGCCGGGGGATGGGGGTGGGGGCGGGGTGCCGCAGGTCACACGCACCAGAGCCCAACCTCTATCACAGCACCCCTCACACACACTGGCACACAGTCCCCGCCCCACCCCCACACACGTCGGACAGAGTACTGAGGCAGTTCGCAGAGGTGTGGAATGTGTTTAATAACAGACGTCCTGTATATGTGCCTTAACCCATCTAACTAATCTGTGCCCTGCAGCCGTATCAACTCACTCATCCGTGTCTACCTTTCTGGCCTTATGGGCCCTATGACTACGTCTAGGTGTTCCCCCAGACGGTACAGCAGAACTGGAGGCGGACTCCTGTGATTCTTGCCCTGTGACTGGGTTCCCCGTCGGCGGCCGTTTCCTGGGGCGGCCCGGCCTGGATGGGCCAGGCCGCTGATGCGCAATCAATTACTCTCAAGACAAGGTGAGTCATAACTAATAGGCTTTAATCTGCTAGAACTGTACCCAGCAGCTTCGATACAGAAAGTGAAGGCTGCTGGGACAGCATCGGTTCTTACACTCCGCCTCTCAGGGAGGAGCTATGTACATCAGCCAATGGTAGACTCCTGGGTCTAACCAATGGTCATCCACCTCTCAGGTACCGCAATACCTGGTATTACCACATTCACCCCCTGTTAAAAAAGAGCCCGGCGGGGTGATGGCCAGCGTTAATAGTCGCCTTTCGCATGGTATGACCAGGTATGGAGGTACTGTGATGTCGAGGGTAATAACAAAGTGTTCATGGTGCAGCAATCAGTCGATCGGGTGGCCTGGTCGTCCTTCTGGAGCGTCTGGGCCTCGGCGGTGATTCTGATGAAGGTCCCGGCGGTTGCGACTCCGGGAACGTGATGTCGTCCTCCCAGGAAGCTTTGTCACCCCTAGGCGGCGCTGTTGGGGCGAAAGGTGGACAGGGGGGGAAAGCGCCTGTAGGGGGCGTCGGTGTGTGTTCGGGCCTAGGCAGGGGCGGCGGGAGTACTGACCCTCCAGTTAGGTGCTGTGGGGAGGGTGGGGCTGGGGAAATGGTGCGGGTGCACGTGGGGCTCCGGCGGGCGCCAGGTCCCGAAGAGAGACCGTGTCTTGGCGGCCGTCAGGGAACGCAACGTAGGCACACTGGGGGTTGGCGTGCAGCAGGTGGACCCTCTCGACCAACGGGTCCGACTTGTGCGCCCTCACATGTTTCCGAAGCAGGATGGGTCCGGGTGTCGCTAGCCAGGTTGGGAGCAAGGTCCCGGAGGAGGACTTCCTGGGGAAAACAAGGAGACGTTCGTGAGGTGTCTGGTTCGTGGTTGTACAGAGCAGTGACCGGATGGCGTGGAGGGTCACTGGGAAGACTTCCTGCCAGCGGGAAACTGGGAGATTCCTGGACCGTAGGGCCAGCAGGACGGTCTTCCAGACCGCTCCGTTCTCCCTCTCTACCTGCCCGTTTCCCCGGGGGTTGTAACTTGTCGTCCTGCTCGAGGTGATGCCCTTGCTGAGCAGGAATTGACGCAGTTCGTCGCTCATAAAGGAGGACCCCCTATCACTGTGTATGTATGCGGGGAAACCAAACAGTGTAAAGATACCCTGGAGGGCCTTGATGATGGTGGTTGTGGTCATGTCTGGGCAGGGGATGACGAACGGGAACCGGGAGTACTCGCCAATCACGTTAAGGAAGTACGTGTTGTGGTCGGTGGAGGGGAGGGGGCCTTTGAAATCCATGCTGAGGCGTTCAAAGGGACGGGAAGCCTTTATCAGGTGTGCCCTCTCTGGCCGGTAGAAGTGCGGCTTGCACTCCGCGCAGATTTGGCAGTCCCTGGTGACGGTCCTGACCTCCTCGATGGAGTAGGGCAGGTTGCGGGTCTTGATAAAATGAAAGAAACGAGTGACCCCTGGGTGGCAGAGATCCTCGTGGAGGGATTGGAGGCGGTCCACTTGTGCGGTGGCACAAGTGCCGCGGGACAGGGCATCAGGAGACTTGTTCAGCTTCCCCGGGCGGTACAAGATCTCGTAATTGTATGTGGAGAGTTTGATCCTCCATCGCAAGATCTTGTCGTTCTTAATCTTGCCCCGCTGTGCATTATCGAACATGAAGGCAACCGACCGTTGGTCCGTGAGGAGAGTGAATCTCCTGCCGGCCAGGTAATGCCTCCAGTGTCGCATAGCTTCTCCTATGGCCTGGGCCTCCTTTTCGACCGAGGAGTGGCGAATTTCGGAAGCATGGAGAGTACGGGAGAAGAAAGCCACTGGTCTGTCCGCTTGGTTGAGGGTGGCCGCCAGAGCTACGTCGGACGTATCGCTCTCGACCTGGAAGGGGAGGGACTCGTCGATGGCGCGCATCGTGGCTTTTGCGATGTCTGCTTTGATGCGGCTGAAGGCCTGGCGGGCCTCCATCGACAGGGGGAAGGTTGTGGATTGGATCAGGGGACGGGCCTTGTCTGTGTAATTCGAGACCCATTGTGCATAATAGCTGAAGAACCCGAGGCAGCGCTTTAGGGCCTTGGGGCAGTGAGGGAGGGGGAACTCCATGAGGGGGCACATGCGCTCAGGGTCGGGGCCTATGACTCCACTTCGCACTACGTAGCCTAGAATGGCTAGACGGTCGGTGCTAAACACGCATTTATCCTTACTGTATGTCAGATTAAGGATTTTCGCGGTCTGGAGAAATTTGCGCAGGTTGGTGTCGTGGTCCAGCTGGTCATGGCCGCAGGTGGTGACGTTATCCAGATACGGGAATGTTGCGCGTAAGCCATACCAGTCAACCATTTGTCCATCTCTCGTTGGAAGACCGAGACCCCATTCGGGACACCGAAGGGAACCCTTAAAAAGTGATAGAGTCGCCCGTCTGCTTCGAAGGCAGTGTACTGGCGGTCACCATTACGGAGGGGTAGCTGGCGGTAGGCAGACTTGAGATCCACCGTGGAGAAGACCTTGTGTTGCGCGATCCTGTTCACCAGGTCGGCTATACGGGGGAGAGGGTACGCATGCAGCTGCGTAAACCTGTTGATGGTCTGGCTGTAGTCAATGACTATCCTATGTTTCTCCCCAGTCTTTATCCACTACCTGAGCTCTCCAG
Organism: Scyliorhinus torazame; assembly: GCF_047496885.1. Taxonomy (NCBI): domain Eukaryota; kingdom Metazoa; phylum Chordata; class Chondrichthyes; order Carcharhiniformes; family Scyliorhinidae; genus Scyliorhinus; species Scyliorhinus torazame. The sequence continues at coordinate 141,692,481 of NC_092723.1, forward strand.
GGACTGTTGCTTGCTTCGATGACCCCTTCCCTCAGCAGCCTCTGGACCTCTGACCTGATAAAGGTCCGGTCCTGGGCACTGTACCGTCTGCTCCTGGTGGGGACGGGTTTGCAATCCGGGGTGAGGTTCGCAAACAGGGAAGGCGGGTCGACCTTAAGGGTCGCGAGGCCGCAGACAGTGAGGGGAGGTATAGGGCCGCCGAATTTAAAAGTCAGGCTTTGCTGATGGCACTGGAAATCCAGCCCAAGGAGGGTGGCTGCGCAGAGGTGCGGCAGGACGTACAGGCGGAGATTGTGGAATTCCCTGCCTTGGACAGTGAGGTTCGCTAGGCAGAACCCCTTTATCTCCACCGCGTGTGACCCGGAGACCAGGGAGATCCTTTGATTTACGGGATGGGTGACAAGAGAACAGCGCCTTCACGCGTCAAGGTGAACAAAGCTTTCCATGCTCCCAGAGTCGATCAGGCACGACGTCTCGTGGCCGTTGATGGAGATTGTCGTTGTAGCTTTTGCCAGCGTCCGGGGCCGACTCTGGTCCAGAGTCACCGAGGCCAGCTGAAGTAATTGAAATTTCTGGTCGGGCAGCATGAAGTAGGCTGAGCTGGGGGCCTGGGGCCCCATCCAAGATGGCGTCACCCATGGGTCGCACATGGTGTCCGGGGATGAAGAAGATGGTGGTGGCGAGGGACAAAATGGCGGCGCCCACCCGTCCTGCGTGGTGTCCGGGGAGCAAAATGGCCGCGCCCGCGGGTCGCACGTGGCCTTAGGATAGGGGGGTGGCGGTGAGCGCTGGGCGGTCGGGGCCTGAAAAGGGGGTTGCCGATAGTCGCTGGAGACCGCGGCCACGGCGCGGGCCTGGCAGACCCCCACATAGTGGCCCTCCTTGCCGCACCCTTTGCAGGTGGCGGTGCGGGCCGGGCAGCGCGGGCGGGGATGATTCGGCGGCGTTAGCAGGCCGTCTCACCGCGCAGGCTTGTGAGGTCAGGGGAAAGGTCTGAGGGGCTGCCGCTACGGGGTGCCACGCAGCCCAGGGGGCCGCCGCGCGATCGGGAGCAAAGGACAGCGCGTTTTTATATGCAACGTCCATGGACCCCGCCAGGGCCCGTGCCTCTGCAAGTCCCAGAGTGTCCATTTCTAGGAGCCTTTGGCGGATATCGGGGGAGGTCATACCTGCCACGAAAGCATCCCTGATCAAACGTTCCGTGTGCTCGTTCCCCGAAACTGGCGGGCAGCCACAGTTTCGGACCAGCACCAGCAGCGCCCGGTAGAAGTCTTCCAACGTTTCCTCGGGGCTTTGCCTCCTAGTCGCCAGCAGGTGACAAGCGTAGACCTGGTTCACAGGGCGGATATAATGTCCTTCTAGCAGCTCGATCGCGGCAGCATAATTCTCCGCCTCCTCGATAAGAGGGTAGATCCCAGGGCTGACCTGTGAGCGTAGGAGATGCATCTTTTGTCCTTCCGTGGGGGTGTCAGCGGCCGTGTCGACATAACCCTTAATGCACGCCAGCCGATGTTTAAAAATAGCAGAGTTGTCCGCGTGGGGGCTGAGCTGAAGGCACTCCGGTTTGATACGGAGATCCATCCTTTCAACTGAAGGTGCAGCAGATTAAATTGATGTGCAATCAATTACTCTCGAGACAAGGTGAGTCATAACTAATAGGCTTTTAATCTGCTAGAACTCTTCCCCAGCAGCTTTGTACAGAAAGTGAAGGCTGCTGGGACAGCATCGGTTCTTATACTCCGCCTCTCAGGGCGGATCTATGTACATCAGCCAATGGAAGACTCCTGGGTCTAACCAATGGTCATCCACCTCTCAAGTACCGCAATACCTGGTATTACCACAGCCGCACATCGGCAATTGGGATGGCGTGGTGCCACCCTGTTCTGCCCACTGCCCACCAGGTGCACCAGGGGTGGTGGGGGGGGGGTGGGGAAGTGGCGCAGGGTCCCGGGACCCCATCTGCAGAGGGTCCCAGGACGGGCCCCAGCACTTCCTCCCCGTCCGGGGGGCCCGGTGACCCCCGGGGCTCTCCATGGGATGGGGGTGCGGGCGGATCCAGCACCTGGGGCACCGGCATCACCTGGCGCTGCCAGTCCTGGAGGCCCAGCTGGTATCGACCAGGGCCTGGACGTTTACGGCCATGGAGCTCGGGGAGTGCGCCATCCGTGTCTGGCTCTGTACAACACCGTCCAACACCCGGCCAATGACGCTGATGCTGTCAGTGATGGCCTGCTGAGACTGGGCCATGGCCTGCTGGGACTGGGCTGTGGCCTGCTGGGACTGGGCCGTGGCCTGCTGGGACTGGGCCATGGCCTGCTGGGACTGGGCCGTGGCCTGCTGGGACTGGGCTGTGGCCTGCTGGGACTGGGCCGTGGCCTGCTGGGACTGGGCTGTGGCCTGCTGGGACTGGGCCAGGTTGTTGTGCGCCTCTGCGATGTTCAGCTGGCTCTGGCCCATGGCTTCCTGTGCGACTGCAGCCCTGTCCCGGGCCACGGAGGCCGCATGCCCGAATAGCCCCAGGCCATGCAGGCTCAGACCCATGCTCGACACCATCGCCACCATTGTCTCCACCGCGGACGCCACCCGTGCGGTGTTGGCCTGTGTGGCACTCATGACCGGCACCATTTCCTGCTCCTGGACGTGGATTCACTCCTGCACTTGCGTCTGCAGGTGCTGGAAGCCGGCCGTCACCTTCTCATGCCCCTGGGTCCCTGACTGCATCGGGTCTATGGGTGGGTGGGGGAACTCCAGGGACCTGGGACCTGTCCGGGCGACAGGTGTTTGCCGGGGCTGGGCTGCCCTCCCACCACCCGGCCCCTCGGCTGATCCTACCTCCACCTGCTGTACCGGAGCGACTGTGTGGTGCGCACCAGTTAATGTCACAGAAGCCTCACCACTAACATATCCAACCTGTCATGATATTCAAACACACACATCATGATGGACACACTAACAGGCAAATCAGAGTACACAACACCACAACCAATCACAGACAAGAACACCAACCACATAAAAAGCACGAGCACGACACCTGGAGGTCAGTAGGTCTGGGGAGAAGGAAACAAGAAAGAGCTGTTGAAACACCACAAGCAGGGAGCCCCCCACGTGCAGAGTGCAAAGACCAAGTTGTAAATAGTGAGTTTAAATAAAGAAGCGTTGTACCATATGCAACTGTGTTGGCTCTTCTGTGTGTCAGAACACCCAACACCACATGGTACAGGAGTGGATCGATACCTGCCTACCAACCTGCCATTCTGGACATGGACCACACCGGCAAACCGCAGCCGATGCAAGTCACGGGGAACCTAGGCACCAACTGGAAGCTCTACAGGCAGCGATTTGACCTGTACATCCGTGCCACCGAAAAACAGAATGCCTCGGATGATTCGAAGATTGCAATGCTCCTCTTCTACGCAGGCCCCCACCCAAACAATGTCTTTAATTCACTGGTGTTCGAGGAAGGCGAAAACCAGGCCAAATATGACACGGTCATCCTCAAACTGGACCAGCACTTTCAAACTGAAGTCAACGAAACTTTCGAAAGATACATCTTTCAGCAACGCCTGCAAGGTAAGGAGGAGCTTTTTCAACCCTTTTTGACGCACCTCCGGATTCTAGCGCAGTCCTGCGGTTACGGCACCACTACAGAGTCCATGATCAGGGACCAGATTGTTTTTGGCGTTGCCTCTAGTGGCCTACGCCAGCAGCTTCTTAAAATAAAGAGCCTCACCTTAGCGTCTGCTGTGGAAGCCTGTGTCCTCCATGAAAATGCTACCTGCCGTTTTGCCCGATTTCAGGCGTCCGAGTTGGCACGGAGGGGGTCCCCAGCCGTCGAATCGGCAAGCCAGGCCGCCCACGACGTTGAACGCATCCAGGCCGTCGATTTCTTCCCGCCCCACGGCCCGGACGACAGCGGCCGCTTCCCGCGCTTTTCGCGGTCTCCCGCGCAGGTGCGCGCCAAAAATAACGGCCACAACGAGGGACGCACTGCGCAGGCGCGCCCACCGCAAGATCGCACTGCGCATGCGCAGTGGCGCAACGAACGTCGTGACGTCATGACGTGCAGCAATTGTGGAGGTCTACACTTAAAAGGGCAATGTCCTGCAAAATACCGACAGTGCAACAGATGTGCCATGATAGGCCACTACGCAGCCCGCTGTCGTGCGGCTCAACCCATGGATCCGGCGCATCCTCGACAACCTCGCACACGAGTCAGGACCGTCCAGCCCACGCATCAAGACTTCCAGTTAAGTGATGCAGATGACCAGGATGACTTCCGAGTTGCCGTCATTGATGTCAACAAGGTCAATGCCATCAATCCAGATGATGAGTGGTGTGCCACCCTGACGGTCAACCGATCGCGCGTCGCCTTCCGTCTGGACACCGGCGCATCCGCCAACCTGATTGCTTACTCTGCAGTCCAGGCCATGAAGGTCAAACCACCCATCACACCATCCCGGCTTAAGATGGTTGACTATAACGGGAACGTTATCCCGTCCGTAGGATCTTGCCAGCTACAGGTGACTCACAAGAGGTACACGGCCACACTCCCCTTCGAAGTTGTGGGCTCATCAAAGGACTCGTTACTGGGCGCACAAGCGTGTAAGGTCCTTCACCTGGTACAGCGCTTCATGTCTCTCTCTCCAGATGAGATATCCGACTTCCCGGATGCTGAGTTCCACGCGAATCTCCATTCCCTCCTCGCTCACAACCAGGAGGTTTTTGAAGGCATGGGGACATTGCCACACACGTACAAGATTCGACTCAGACCGGACGCCATCCCTGTCGTTCACGCACCTCGCAGGGTTCCTGCGCCTCTCAAAGACCGCCTCAAGGCACAACTGCAGATTCTTCAGGACCAAGGGGTCCTATCCAAGGTCACGGAGCCCACGCCATGGGTCAGCTCCATGGTCTGTGTAAAGAAGCCCTCTGGCGAGCTCCGTATATGTATAGATCCAAAAGATCTGAACAACAACATCATGCGGGAACACTATCCCATCCCGAAACGAGAAGACCTCACCAGCGAGATGGCGCGAGCCAACATATTCACTAAATTGGATGCGTCCAAAGGATTCTGGCAGATCAAACTGGACCCGGCCAGCCGAAGACTATGCACATTCAACACCCCTTTTGGCAGATTCTGCTACAACCGGATGCCATTCGGCATCATTTCGGCATCTGAAGTATTCCACCGCATTATGGAGCAGATGATGGAAGGCATCGAAGGGGTACGTGTATATGTGGACGATATCATCATTTATCCACCACTCCGCAGGAACACATGCATCGTCTTCGACGTGTCTTCACCCGCATACGGCAAAATGGCCTGCGTCTCAACCGTGCGAAGTGTGCTTTCGGCCAGACGGCGCTGAAATTCCTCGGGGACCACATCTCAAGGTCCGGGGTCCGTCCCGATGCAGACAAGGTTAGCGCCATCACAGCCATGCCACGACCGGCTGACAAGAAGGCTGTCTTAAGATTCCTGGGCATGGTCAACTTCCTTGGGAAGTTCATTCCCAACCTGGCTTCTCATACAACAAACATGCGCCATCTCGTAAAAAAATCGACGGAATTCAACTGGCACCAGTCGCATCAGCGGGAATGGGAGGAGCTCAAGCACAAACTGGTCACGGCACCAGTGCTGGCCTTCTTTGACACGACTCGCCCTACAAAGATCTCAACAGACGCCAGCCAATCTGGTATTGGAGCGGTACTCCTGCAAAAAGACAGCACGTCATCATGGGCCCCGGTTGCGTATGCCTCACGAGCCATGACCCCTACCGAACAGCGCTACGCGCAAATCGAAAAAGAATGCCTGGGCTTGTTAACTGGACTGGACAAGTTCCACGACTATGTGTATGGCCTGCCACGATTCACGGTCGAAACTGACCACCGCCCCCTGGTCAACATCATTAACAAAGACCTGAACGACATGACTCCTCGCCTCCAGCGCATCTTACTTAAACTCAGGAGGTACGATTTTGAACTGATCTACACTCCGGGGAAGGAACTCATAGTGGCGGACACTCTTTCCCGAGCAGTGAGCACACCACCAGATGCGGAGGGGTTCGTGCGTCAAATTGAGGCACACGTGACTCTGACAGCAGCAAATATGCCAGCTGATGATCCTAGTCTGGCCCACATACGCGCAGAGACGGCGACTGACCCTCTGCTGCAGCGAGTGATGCGCCACATGACGGAAGGGTGGCTAAAAGGGCAGTGCCCCCAGTTTTATAATGTGCGAGATGATCTCACCAATATAGACGGGGTCCTTATGAAATCGCATAGGATCGTCATTCCACACAGTGTGCGCCAGATGATTCTTCGTCAACTACACGAAGGCCACTTGGGCGTCGAAAAATGCAGACGAAGGGCCCGGGAGGCGGTATATTGGCCGGGTATTAATGAAGACATAGCCAACATGGTGCTCAACTGCACAACCTGTCAGAGGTTTCAGCCAGCGCAACCTCCGGAAACACTTCTACCACACGAGATGGTGACGTCCCCCTGGGCGAAGGTGGGTGTTGACCTATTTCACGCGCTCGGCAGAGATTACATTGTTATTATAGACTACTTCTCAAACTACCCGGAAGTCATGCCTCTCCATGATCTGACGTCGTTCGCAGTCATTGGGGCCTGCAAGGAAACGTTTGCTCGCCATGGCATTCCAAGGACTGTCATGTCAGACAATGGACCTTGTTTTGCCAGCCGTGAATGGTCGTCCTTTGCCGCAGCATATGGTTTCACTCATGTGACATCCAGCCCTCTGCATCCACAATCGAACGGGAAGGCTGAAAAGGGTGTCCACATCGCAAAGCGGCTCCTGTGCAAGGCGGCTGATGCCGGATCGGACTTTAACCTTGCCTTGCTGGCCTATCGATCGGCCCCGTTATCCACGGGCCTCTCGCCAGCGCAGCTACTAATGGGTCGCTCCCTCAGGACGACGGTACCTTCCGTCCTGGCACCGACAACAGACCATGAGGCGGTTCTTCGGAACATGCAACTGCAGCGTGATCGCCAGAAAGGTCGGTACGACACACGAGCGACGGACCTGCCCCCCCTGTCCTCCGGAGACAAAGTACGCGTCCATCAACCGTATGGTGGCTGGTCAGCACCGGCCGAAGTCCTCCGACAAGTGGCTCCCCGCTCGTTCCTGGTTCGCATGCCGGATGGTTCCGTGCGTCGCCGCAATCGGCGCGCCCTTCGCCGACTTCCACGCTCACAGCCACACAACATGCCAGATCCTCAACAGGCTTCCGAGGATGACTTTGTGGAGCTGCCGCACATCACGCCCTTTCCATCGCCACCCATGGCCATGCCTGCACAGCAGCCGGTGGTTCTTGATCCACCCTTAAGGCGGTCAACCCGAATTCGTCGCAAACCCATTAGAATGGACTTATAATACAGTTCATATGTTTAATAAGTTGGACAATTTTACATGATAACCTGTTGTTGTTTATCGTTCCAGATGTCGTCTGACTGGACAACTGTTCAAATTTTTTTTCTTCTTCTCTCGTTCGCATTTCTGTTATGTTATGGTACAACTGGATTCATGTGACGCACTCGACATCGCCCCATGTACATAGTTCCGTCATAGACACATGCTGCACACGACACACACACACTCTTAGATGCACTCACGTCACGATCATATTTATTACCACGTAGGCACATATCTTTGTAAAAAGGGGGGATGTCATGATATTCAAACACACACATCATGATGGACACACTAACAGGCAAATCAGAGTACACAACACCACAACCAATCACAGACAAGAACACCAACCACATAAAAAGCACGAGCACGACACCTGGAGGTCAGTAGGTCTGGGGAGAAGGAAACAAGAAAGAGCTGTTGAAACACCACAAGCAGGGAGCCCCCCACGTGCAGAGTGCAAAGACCAAGTTGTAAATAGTGAGTTTAAATAAAGAAGCGTTGTACCATATGCAACTGTGTTGGCTCTTCTGTGTGTCAGAACACCCAACACCACACAACCGAGGTGAGTGACTCTGCGATGGTAGGGGGTGGAGGAGATAGCTGTGACGCAACTTGAGTGGCTTCATTGGACCTGTGGTTGGGGGTCCCTGGGGTGCCGTGTCCTGTCTGTCCGTCCCCTCCGTGTTGGTGTTGTGTTGTGTCCTTTCATGTTTGTCTATCCTCTGTGTGCTGGTGTCCTGTGTCGTCGTGTCGTATCTGTCTGTCCCCTGTGTGCTGGTGTCCTGTGTGGTCGTGTTGTGTCTGTCTGTCCCCTGTGTGCTTCTGTCCTGTGTGGTCGTGTCGTGTCTGTCTGTCCCCTGTGTGCTGGTGTCCTGTGTCGTCGTGTCGTGTCTGTCTGTCCCCTGTGTGCTGGTGTCCTGTGTGGTCGTGTTGTGTCTGTCTGTCCCCTGTGTGCTTCTGTCCTGTGTGGTCGTGTCGTGTCTGTCTGTCCCCTGTGTGCTGGTGTCCTGTGTGGTCGTGTCGTGTCTGTCTGTCCCCTGTGTGCTTCTGTCCTGTGTGGTCGTGTCGTGTCTGTCTGTCCCCTGTGTGCTTCTGTCCTGTGTGGTCGTGTCGTGTCTGTCTGTCCCCTGTGTGCTTCTGTCCTGTGTGGTCGTGTCGTGTCTGTCTGTCCCCTGTGTGCTGGTGTCCTGTGTGGTCGTGTCGTGTCTGTCTGTCCCCTGTGTGCTTCTGTCCTGTGTGGTCGTGTCGTGTCTGTCTGTCCCCTGTGTGCTGGTGTCCTGTGTGGTCGTGTTGTGTCTGTCTATCCCCTGTGTGCTTCTGTCTTGTGTCGTCGTGTCGTGTCTGTCTGTCCCCTGTGTGCTGGTGTCCTGTGTGGTCGTGTCGTGTCTGTCTATCCCCTGTGTGCTGGTGTCCTGTGTCGTTGTGTCGTGTCTGTCTGTCCCCTGTGTGCTGGTGTCCTGTGTCGTCGTGTCGTGTCTGTCTATCCTCTGTGTGCTGGTGTCCTGTGTCGTCGTGTCGTGTCCGCCTGTCCCCTGTGTGCTTCTGTCTTGTGTCGTCGTGTCGTGTCTGTCTGTCCTCTGTGTGCTGGTGTCCTGTGTGGTCGTGTCGTGTCTGTCTATCCTCTGTGTGCTGGTGTCCTGTGTGGTCGTGTCGTGTCTGTCTATCCTCTGTGTGCTGGTGTCCTGTGTGGTTGTGTCGTGTCTGTCTGTCCCCTGTGTGCTGGTGTCCTGTGTCGTCGTGTCGTGTCTGTCTATCCCCTGTGTGCTTCTGTCCTGTGTCGTCGTGTCGTGTCTGTCTGTCCCCTGTGTCCTGGTGTCCTGTGTGGTCGCGTCATGTCTGTCTGTCCCCTGTGTGCTTCTGTCCTATGTCGTCGTGTCGTGTCTGTCTGTCCCCTGTGTGCTGGTGTCCTGTGTCATCGTGTCGTGTCTGTCTGTCCCCTGTGTGCTTCTGTCCTGTGTCGTGTCTGTCTGTCCCCTATGTGCTGGTGTCCTGTGTCGTCGTGTCGTGTCTGTCTGTCCCCTGTGTGCTTCTGTCCTGTGTCGTGTCTGTCTGTCCTCTGTGTGCTGGTGTCCTGTGTGGTCGTGCCGTGTCTGTCTGTCCCCTGTGTGCTTCTGTCCTGTGTGGTCGCGTCATGTCTGTCTATCCCCTGTGTGCTGGTGTCCTGTGTCGTCGTGTCGTGTCTGTCTGTCCCCTGTGTGCTTCTGTCCTGTGTCGTGTCTGTCTGTCCTCTGTGTGCTGGTGTCCTGTGTGGTCATGTCGTGTCTGTCTGTCCTCTATGTGCTGGTGTCCTGTGTCATTTTGTCGTCACTGGACTGGGCCGGGGGGCTAATTGGTCCGTTGGTCTGTCTATCATTATGTACGTGTTATGATGTATGTTTGAATATCATGACATCGTCATGTCGTGTCGTGTCTGTCTGTCCCCTGTGTGCTTCTGTCCTGTGTCGTCGTGTCGTGTCTGTCTGTCCCCTGTGTGCTGGTGTCCTGTGTCGTCGTGTCGTGTCCGCCTGTCCCCTGTGTGCTGGTGTCCTGTGTGGTCTTGTCGTGTCTGTCTGTCCCCTGTGTGCTTCTGTCCTGTGTGGTCTTGTCGTGTCTGTCTGTCCCCTGTGTGCTGGCGTCCTGTGTGGTCGTGTCGTGTCCGCCTGTCCCCTGTGTGCTTCTGTCCTGTGTCGTCTTGTCGTGTCTGTCTCCTGTGTACTTCTGTCCTGTGTCGTCATATCGTGTCTGTCCCCTGTGTGCTTCTGTCCTGTGTCGTCGTGTCTTGTCGTGTCTGTCCCCTGTGTGCTACTGTCCTGTGTCGTCATGTCGTGTCTGTCTGTCCCCTGTGTGCTGGTGTCCTGTGTCGTCGTGTCGTGTCTGTCTGTCCCCTGTGTGCTGGTGTCCTGTGTGGTCGTGCCGTGTCTGTCTGTCCCCTGTGTGCTTCTGTCCTGTGTTGTCATGGTCGTGTCGTGTCTGTCTGTCCCCTGTGTGCTTCTGTCCTGTGTGGTCGTGTCGTGTCTGTCTGTCCCCTGCGTGCTGGTGTCCTGTGTCGTCGTGTCGTGTCTGTCTGTCCCCTGTGTGCTTCTGTCCTGTGTGGTCATGTCGTGTCTATCTGTCCCCTGTGTGCTGGTGTCCTGTGTCGTCGTGTTGTGTCTGTCTGTCCCCTGTGTGCTAGTGTCCTGTGTCGTCGTGTCGTGTCTGTCTGTCCCCTGTGTGCTGGTGCCCTGTGTGGTCGTGCCGTGTCTGTCTGTCCCCTGTGTGCTTCTGTCCTGTGTGGTCGCGTCGTGTCTGTCTGTCCCCTGTGTGCTGGTGTCCTGTGTCATCGTGTCGTGTCTGTCTGTCCCCTGTGTGCTTCTGTCCTGTGTCGTCGTGTCGTGTCCGTCTGTCCCCTGTGTGCTTCTGTCCTGTGTGGTCGCGTCATGTCTGTCTATCCCCTGTGTGCTGGTGTCCTGTGTCGTCGTGTCGTGTCCGTCTGTCCCCTGTGTGCTTCTGTCCTGTGTCGTCGTGTCGTGTCTGTCTGTCCCCTGTGTGCTGGTGTCCTGTGTCGTCGCGTCGTGTCTGTCTGTCCCCTGTGTGCTGGTGTCCTGTGTCGTCGTGTCGTGTCCGTCTGTCCCCTGTGTGCTGGTGTCCTGTGTCGTCATGTCGTGTCTGTCTGTCCCCTGTGTGCTGGTGTCCTGTGTCGTCGTGTCGTGTCCGTCTGTCCCCTGTGTGCTTCTGTCCTGTGTCGTCGTGTCGTGTCCGTCTGTCCCCTGTGTGCTTCTGTCCTGTGTGGTCGCGTCATGTCTGTCTATCCCCTGTGTGCTAGTGTCCTGTGTCGTCGTGTCGTGTCTGTCTGTCCCCTGTGTGCTGGTGTCCTGTGTCGTCGTGTCGTGTCTGTCTGTCCCCTGTGTGCTGGTGTCCTGTGTCGTCGTGTCGTGTCTGTCTGTCCCCTGTGTGCTTCTGTCCTGTGTCGACATGTCGTATCTGTCTGTCCCCTGTGTGCTTCTGTCCTGTGTGGTCGCGTCGTGTCTGTCTGTCCCCTGTGTGCTTCTGTCCTGTGTCGTCGTGTCGTGTCGTGTCTGTCCCCTGTGTGCTTCTGTCCTGTGTGGTCGCGTCATGTCTGTCTGTCCCCTGTGTGCTGATGTCCTGTGTCGTCGTGTCGTGTCTGTCTGTCCCCTGTGTGCTGGTGTCCTGTGTCGTCGTGTCGTGTCCGCCTGTCCCCTGTGTGCTGGTGTCCTGTGTCGTCGTGTCGTGTCTGTCTGTCCCCTGTGAGCTGGTGTCCTGTGTCGTCGTGTTGTGTCTGTCTGTCCCCTGTGTGCTGGTGTCCTGTGTCGTCGTGTTGTGTCTGTCTGTCCCCTGTGTGCTGGTGTCCTGTGTCGTCGTGTCGTGTCTGTCTGTCCCCTGTGTGCTTCTGTCCTGTGTGGTCGTGTCGTGTCTGTCTGTCCCCTGTGTGCTGGTGTCCTGTGTGGTCGTGTCGTGTCTGTCTGTCCCCTGTGAGCTGGTGTCCTGTGTGGTCGTGCCGTGTCTGTCTGTCCCCTGTGTGCTGGTGTCCTGTGTCGTCGTGTCGTGTCTGTCTGTCCCCTGTGTGCTGGTGTCCTGTGTCGTGTCTGTCTGTCCCCTGTGTGCTTCTGTCCTGTGTCGTCGTGTCGTGTCTGTCTGTCCTCTGTGTGCTGGTGTCCTGTGTGGTCATGTCGTGTCTGTCTGTCCCCTGTGTGCTGGTGTCCTGTGTGGTCGTGTCGTGTCTGTCTGTCCCCTGTGTGCTGCTGTCCTGTGTGATCGTGTCGTGTCTGTCTGTCCCCTGTGTGCTTCTGTCCTGTGTCGTCGTGTCGTGTCTGTCTGTCCCCTGTGTGCTGGTGTCCTGTGTGGTCATGTCGTGTCTATCTGACCCCTGTGTGCTGGTGTCCTGTGTGGTCGTGTCGTGTCTGATTGTCCCCTATGTGCTTCTGTCCTGTGTCGTCATGTCGTGTCTGTCTGTCCTCTGTGTGCTTCTGTCCTGTGTCGTCGTGTCGTGGCTGTCTGTCTCCTGTGTGCTTCTGTTCTGTGTCCCCTGGTACCATGAAGTGTTGGGTGCTCTGAGGTACAGACGAACCAAGACGGTTGCGATTGGTACAACGCAGTTTTATTCCATTTAATCATTTGTACATTAGACTTGGTACTCAGCATGTTGTGACGGTGTGAGTGTCTTGCTATGAGGTCCTGGCCCTGTGCTGTCTCCAGATGGACTGCCCAGGAAGTGTCGTGTTTCTTGTCTTATACTGTGTCTGCTCTTGTCTGTGATTGGCTGTCGTGTTATGTGTGCTAATTGGTCCGTTGGTCTGTCTATCATTATGTATGTGTTATGATGTATGTTTGAATATCATGACATCGTCATGTCGTGTCGTGTCTGTCTGTCCCCTGTGTACTTCTGTCCTGTGTGGTCGTGTCGTGTCTGTCTGTCTCCTGTGTACTTCTGTCCTGTGTCGTCGTGTCTTGTCGTGTCTGTCCCCTGTGTGCTTCTGTCCTGTGTGGTCATGGTCGTGTCGTGTCCGCCTGTCCCCTGTGTGCTTCTGTCCTGTGTCGTCTTGTCGTGTCTGTCTCCTGTGTACTTCTGTCCTGTGTCGTCATATCGTGTCTGTCCCCTGTGTGCTTCTGTCCTGTGTCGTCGTGTCTTGTCGTGTCTGTCCCCTGTGTGCTTCTGTCCTGTGTCGTCGTGTCGTGTCTGTCTGTCCCCTGTGTGCTGGTGTCCTGTGTGGTCGTGCCGTGTCTGTCTGTCCCCTGTGTGCTTCTGTCCTGTGTTGTCATGGTCGTGTCGTGTCTGTCTGTCCCCTGTGTGCTTCTGTCCTGTGTGGTCGTGTCGTGTCTGTCTGTCCCCTGTGTGCTTCTGTCCTGTGTGGTCGCGTCATGTCTGTCTATCCCCTGTGTGCTGGTGTCCTGTGTCGTCGTGTCGTGTCTGTCTGTCCCCTGTGTGCTTCTGTCCTGTGTTGTCATGGTCGTGTCGTGTCTGTCTGTCCCCTGTGTGCTTCTGTCCTGTGTGGTCGCGTCGTGTCTGTCTGTCCCCTGTGTGCTGGTGTCCTGTGTCGTCGTGTCGTGTCTGTCTGTCCCGTGTGCTTCTGTCCTGTGTGGTCGTGTCGTGTCTGTCTGTCCCCTGTGTGCTTCTGTCCTGTGTCATCGTGTCGTGTCTGTCTGTCCCCTGTGTGCTGATGTCCTGTGTCGTCGTGTCGTGTCTGTCTGTCCCCTGTGTGCTTCTGTCCTGTGTCGTCGTGTCGTGTCGTGTCTGTCCCCTGTGTGCTTCTGTCCTGTGTGGTCGCGTCGTGTCTGTCTGTCCCCTGTGTGCTGGTGTCCTGTGTCGTCGTGTCGTGTCTGTCTGTCCCGTGTGCTTCTGTCCTGTGTGGTCGTGTCGTGTCTGTCTGTCCCCTGTGTGCTTCTGTCCTGTGTCGTCGTGTCGTGTCGTGTCTATCCCCTGTGTGCTTCTGTCCTGTGTGGTCGCGTCATGTCTGTCTGTCCCCTGTGTGCTGATGTCCTGTGTCGTCGTGTCGTGTCTGTCTGTCCCCTGTGTGCTGGTGTCCTGTGTCGTCGTGTCGTGTCCGCCTGTCCCCTGTGTGCTGGTGTCCTGTGTCGTCGCGTCGTGTCTGTCTGTCCCCTGTGTGCTGGTGTCCTGTGTCGTCGTGTCGTGTCTGTCTGTCCCCTGTGAGCTGGTGTCCTGTGTCGTCGTGTCGTGTCTGTCTGTCCCCTGTGTGCTGGTGTCCTGTGTCGTCGTGTCGTGTCCGCCTGTCCCCTGTGTGCTTCTGTCCTGTGTCGTCTTGTCGTGTCTGTCTCCTGTGTACTTCTGTCCTGTGTCGTCATATCGTGTCTGTCCCCTGTGTGCTTCTGTCCTGTGTCGTCTTGTCGTGTCTGTCTCCTGTGTACTTCTGTCCTGTGTCGTCATATCGTGTCTGTCCCCTGTGTGCTACTGTCCTGTGTCGTCATGTCGTGTCTGTCTGTCCCCTGTGTGCTGGTGTCCTGTGTGGTCGTGCCGTGTCTGTCTGTCCCCTGTGTGCTTCTGTCCTGTGTTGTCATGGTCGTGTCGTGTCTGTCTGTCCCCTGTGTGCTTCTGTCCTGTGTGGTCGTGTCGTGTCTGTCTGTCCCCTGCGTGCTGGTGTCCTGTGTCGTCGTGTCGTGTCTGTCTGTCCCCTGTGTGCTTCTGTCCTGTGTGGTCATGTCGTGTCTATCTGTCCCCTGTGTGCTGGTGTCCTGTGTGGTCGTGTTGTGTCTGTCTGTCCCCTGTGTGCTGGTGTCCTGTGTCGTCGTGTCTGTCTGTCCCCTGTGTGCTGGTGCCCTGTGTGGTCGTGCCGTGTCTGTCTGTCCCCTGTGTGCTTCTGTCCTGTGTGGTCGCGTCGTGTCTGTCTGTCCCCTGTGTGCTGGTGTCCTGTGTCATCGTGTCGTGTCTGTCTGTCCCCTGTGTGCTTCTGTCCTGTGTCGTCGTGTCGTGTCTGTCTGTCCCCTGTGTGCTGGTGTCCTGTGTCGTCGTGTCGTGTCCGTCTGTCCCCTGTGTGCTTCTGTCCTGTGTCGTCGTGTCGTGTCCGTCTGTCCCCTGTGTGCTTCTGTCCTGTGTGGTCGCGTCATGTCTGTCTATCCCCTGTGTGCTGGTGTCCTGTGTCGTCGTGTCGTGTCCGTCTGTCCCCTGTGTGCTTCTGTCCTGTGTCGTCGTGTCGTGTCTGTCTGTCCCCTGTGTGCTGGTGTCCTGTGTCGTCGCGTCGTGTCTGTCTGTCCCCTGTGTGCTGGTGTCCTGTGTCGTCGTGTCGTGTCCGTCTGTCCCCTGTGTGCTGGTGTCCTGTGTCGTCATGTCGTGTCTGTCTGTCCCCTGTGTGCTGGTGTCCTGTGTCGTCGTGTCGTGTCCGTCTGTCCCCTGTGTGCTTCTGTCCTGTGTCGTCGTGTCGTGTCCGTCTGTCCCCTGTGTGCTTCTGTCCTGTGTGGTCGCGTCATGTCTGTCTATCCCCTGTGTGCTGGTGTCCTGTGTCGTCGTGTCGTGTCTGTCTGTACCCTGTGTGCTGGTGTCCTGTGTCGTCGTGTCGTGTCTGTCTGTCCCCTGTGTGCTTCTGTCCTGTGTCGACATGTCGTATCTGTCTGTCCCCTGTGTGCTTCTGTCCTTTGTGGTCGCGTCGTGTCTGTCTGTCCCCTGTGTGCTGGTGTCCTGTGTCGTCGTGTCGTGTCTGTCTGTCCCGTGTGCTTCTGTCCTGTGTGGTCGTGTCGTGTCTGTCTGTCCCCTGTGTGCTTCTGTCCTGTGTCGTCGTGTCGTGTCGTGTCTGTCCCCTGTGTGCTTCTGTCCTGTGTGGTCGCGTCATGTCTGTCTGTCCCCTGTGTGCTGATGTCCTGTGTCGTCGTGTCGTGTCTGTCTGTCCCCTGTGTGCTGGTGTCCTGTGTCGTCGTGTCGTGTCCGCCTGTCCCCTGTGTGCTGGTGTCCTGTGTCGTCGTGTCGTGTCTGTCTGTCCCCTGTGAGCTGGTGTCCTGTGTCGTCGTGTTGTGTCTGTCTGTCCCCTGTGTGCTGGTGTCCTGTGTCGTCGTGTCGTGTCTGTCTGTCCCCTGTGTGCTGGTGTCCTGTGTCGTCGTGTCGTGTCTGTCTGTCCCCTGTGTGCTTCTGTCCTGTGTCGTCGTGTCGTGTCTGTCTGTCCCCTGTGAGCTGGTGTCCTGTGTCGTCGTGTCGTGTCTGTCTGTCCCCTGTGTGCTGGTGTCCTGTGTCGTCGTGTCGTGTCCGCCTGTCCCCTGTGTGCTGGTGTCCTGTGTCGTCGTGTCGTGTCTGTCTGTCCCCTGTGAGCTGGTGTCCTGTGTCGTCGTGTTGTGTCTGTCTGTCCCCTGTGTGCTGGTGTCCTGTGTCGTCGTGTCGTGTCTGTCTGTCCCCTGTGTGCTGGTGTCCTGTGTCGTCGTGTCGTGTCTGTCTGTCCCCTGTGTGCTTCTGTCCTGTGTGGTCGTGTCGTGTCTGTCTGTCCCCTGTGTGCTGGTGTCCTGTGTGGTCGTGTCGTGTCTGTCTGTCCCCTGTGAGCTGGTGTCCTGTGTGGTCGTGCCGTGTCTGTCTGTCCCCTGTGTGCTGGTGTCCTGTGTGGTCGTGTCGTGTCTGTCTGTCCCCTGTGTGCTGGTGTCCTGTGTCGTGTCTGTCTGTCCCCTGTGTGCTTCTGTCCTGTGTCGTCGTGTCGTGTCTGTCTGTCCTCTGTGTGCTGGTGTCCTGTGTGGTCATGTCGTGTCTGTCTGTCCCCTGTGTGCTGGTGTCCTGTGTGGTCGTGTCGTGTCTGTCTGTCCCCTGTGTGCTGCTGTCCTGTGTGATCGTGTCGTGTCTGTCTGTCCCCTGTGTGCTTCTGTCCTGTGTCGTCGTGTCGTGTCTGTCTGTCCCCTGTGTGCTGGTGTCCTGTGTGGTCGTGTCGTGTCTATCTGACCCCTGTGTGCTGGTGTCCTGTGTGGTCGTGTCGTGTCTGATTGTCCCCTATGTGCTTCTGTCCTGTGTCGTCATGTCGTGACTGTCTGTCCTCTGTGTGCTTCTGTCCTGTGTCGTCGTGTCGTGGCTGTCTGTCTCCTGTGTGCTTCTGTTCTGTGTCCCCTGGTACCATGAAGTGTTGGGTGCTCTGAGGTACAGACGAACCAAGACGGTTGCGATTGGTACAACGCAGTTTTATTCCATTTAATCATTTGTACATTAGACTTGGTACTCAGCATGTTGTGACGGTGTGAGTGTCTTGCTATGAGGTCCTGGCCCTGTGCTGTCTCCAGATGGACTGCCCAGGAAGTGTCGTGTTTCTTGTCTTATACTGTGTCTGCTCTTGTCTGTGATTGGCTGTCGTGTTATGTGTGCTAATTGGTCCGTTGGTCTGTCTATCATTATGTATGTGTTATGATGTATGTTTGAATATCATGACATCGTCATGTCGTGTCGTGTCTGTCTGTCCCCTGTGTGCTGGCATCCTGTGTGGTCTTGTCGTGTCCGCCTGTCCCCTGTGTGCTTCTGTCCTGTGTCGTCTTGTCGTGTCTGTCTCCTGTGTACTTCTGTCCTGTGTCGTCATATCGTGTCTGTCCCCTGTGTGCTTCTGTCCTGTGTCGTCGTGTCTTGTCGTGTCTGTCCCCTGTGTGCTTCTGTCCTGTGTCGTCATGTCGTGTCTGTCTGTCCCCTGTGTGCTGGTGTCCTGTGTGGTCGTGCCGTGTCTGTCTGTCCCCTGTGTGCTTCTGTCCTGTGTTGTCATGGTCGTGTCGTGTCTGTCTGTCCCCTGTGTGCTTCTGTCCTGTGTGGTCGTGTCGTGTCTGTCTGTCCCCTGTGTGCTGGTGTCCTGTGTCGTCGTGTCGTGTCTGTCTGTCCCCTGTGTGCTTCTGTCCTGTGTGGTCGCGTCGTGTCTGTCTGTCCCCTGTGTGCTGGTGTCCTGTGTCGTCGTGTCGTGTCTGTCTGTCCCGTGTGCTTCTGTCCTGTGTCGTCGTGTCGTGTCTGTCTGTCCCGTGTGCTTCTGTCCTGTGTCGTCGTGCCGTGTCTGTCTGTCCCCTGTGTGCTTCTGTCCTGTGTTGTCATGGTCGTGTCGTGTCTGTCTGTCCCCTGTGTGCTTCTGTCCTGTGTGGTCGTGTCGTGTCTGTCTGTCCCCTGTGTGCTTCTGTCCTGTGTGGTCGCGTCATGTCTGTCTATCCCCTGTGTGCTGGTGTCCTGTGTCGTCGTGTCGTGTCTGTCTGTCCCCTGTGTGCTGGTGTCCTGTGTCGTCGTGTTGTGTCTGTCTGTCCCCTGTGTGCTTCTGTCCTGTGTCGTCGTGTCGTGTCTGTCTGTCCCCTGTGTGCTGGTGTCCTGTGTGGTCGTGCCGTGTCTGTCTGTCCCCTGTGTGCTGGTGTCCTGTGTCGTCGTGTCGTGTCTGTCTGTCCCCTGTGTGCTTCTGTCCTGTGTTGTCATGGTCGTGTCGTGTCTGTCTGTGCCCTGTGTGCTTCTGTCCTGTGTGATCGTGTCGTGTCTGTCTGTCCCCTGTGTGCTTCTGTCCTGTGTGGTCGCGTCATGTCTGTCTATCCCCTGTGTGCTGGTGTCCTGTGTCGTCGTGTCGTGTCTGTCTGTCCCCTGTGTGCTGGTGTCCTGTGTCGTCGTGTTGTGTCTGTCTGTCCCCTGTGTGCTTCTGTCCTGTGTGGTCTTGTCGTGTCTGTCTCCTGTGTACTTCTGTCCTGTGTCGTCATATCGTGTCTGTCCCCTGTGTGCTTCTGTCCTGTGTCGTCGTGTCTTGTCGTGTCTGTCCCCTGTGTGCTACTGTCCTGTGTCGTCATGTCGTGTCTGTCTGTCCCCTGTGTGCTGGTGTCCTGTGTGGTCGTGCCGTGTCTGTCTGTCCCCTGTGTGCTTCTGTCCTGTGTTGTCATGGTCGTGTCGTGTCTGTCTGTCCCCTGTGTGCTTCTGTCCTGTGTGGTCGTGTCGTGTCTGTCTGTCCCCTGCGTGCTGGTGTCCTGTGTCGTTGTGTCGTGTCTGTCTGTCCCCTGTGTGCTTCTGTCCTGTGT
Organism: Scyliorhinus torazame; assembly: GCF_047496885.1. Classification (NCBI taxonomy): domain Eukaryota; kingdom Metazoa; phylum Chordata; class Chondrichthyes; order Carcharhiniformes; family Scyliorhinidae; genus Scyliorhinus; species Scyliorhinus torazame. Next base: position 141,711,325 of record NC_092723.1, read on the forward strand.
GGTCGTGTCGTGTCTGTCTGTCCCCTGCGTGCTGGTGTCCTGTGTCGTCGTGTCGTGTCTATCTGTCCCCTGTGTGCTGGTGTCCTGTGTGGTCGTGTTGTGTCTGTCTGTCCCCTGTGTGCTGGTGTCCTGTGTCGTCGTGTCGTGTCTGTCTGTCCCCTGTGTGCTGGTGCCCTGTGTGGTCGTGCCGTGTCTGTCTGTCCCCTGTGTGCTTCTGTCCTGTGTGGTCGCGTCGTGTCTGTCTGTCCCCTGTGTGCTGGTGTCCTGTGTCATCGTGTCGTGTCTGTCTGTCCCCTGTGTGCTTCTGTCCTGTGTCGTTGTGTCGTGTCTGTCTGTCCCCTGTGTGCTGGTGTCCTGTGTCGTCGTGTCGTGTCCGTCTGTCCCCTGTGTGCTTCTGTCCTGTGTCGTCGTGTCGTGTCCGTCTGTCCCCTGTGTGCTTCTGTCCTGTGTGGTCGCGTCATGTCTGTCTATCCCCTGTGTGCTGGTGTCCTGTGTCGTCGTGTCGTGTCCGTCTGTCCCCTGTGTGCTTCTGTCCTGTGTCGTCGTGTCGTGTCTGTCTGTCCCCTGTGTGCTGGTGTCCTGTGTCGTCGCGTCGTGTCTGTCTGTCCCCTGTGTGCTGGTGTCCTGTGTCGTCGTGTCGTGTCTGTCTGTCCCCTGTGTGCTGGTGTCCTGTGTCGTCGTGTCGTGTCCGTCTGTCCCCTGTGTGCTGGTGTCCTGTGTGGTCGTGTCGTGTCCATCTGTCCCCTGTGCGCTGGTGTCCTGTGTGGTCGTGTCGTGTCCATCTGTCCCCTGTGTGCTGGTGTCCTGTGTCGTCATGTCGTGTCTGTCTGTCCCCTGTGTGCTGGTGTCCTGTGTCGTCGTGTCGTGTCCGTCTGTCCCCTGTGTGCTTCTGTCCTGTGTCGTCGTGTCGTGTCCGTCTGTCCCCTGTGTGCTTCTGTCCTGTGTGGTCGCGTCATGTCTGTCTATCCCCTGTGTGCTGGTGTCCTGTGTCGTCGTGTCGTGTCTGTCTGTCCCCTGTGTGCTGGTGTCCTGTGTCGTCGTGTCGTGTCTGTCTGTCCCCTGTGTGCTTCTGTCCTGTGTCGTCGTGTCGTGTCGTGTCTGTCCCCTGTGTGCTTCTGTCCTGTGTGGTCGCGTCATGTCTGTCTGTCCCCTGTGTGCTGATGTCCTGTGTCGTCGTGTCGTGTCTGTCTGTCCCCTGTGTGCTGGTGTCCTGTGTCGTCGTGTCGTGTCCGCCTGTCCCCTGTGTGCTGGTGTCCTGTGTCGTCGTGTCGTGTCTGTCTGTCCCCTGTGAGCTGGTGTCCTGTGTCGTCGTGTTGTGTCTGTCTGTCCCCTGTGTGCTGGTGTCCTGTGTCGTCGTGTCGTGTCTGTCTGTCCCCTGTGTGCTGGTGTCCTGTGTCGTCGTGTCGTGTCTGTCTGTCCCCTGTGTGCTTCTGTCCTGTGTGGTCGTGTCGTGTCTGTCTGTCCCCTGTGTGCTGGTGTCCTGTGTGGTCGTGTCGTGTCTGTCTGTCCCCTGTGAGCTGGTGTCCTGTGTGGTCGTGCCGTGTCTGTCTGTCCCCTGTGTGCTGGTGTCCTGTGTCGTCGTGTCGTGTCTGTCTGTCCCCTGTGTGCTGGTGTCCTGTGTCGTGTCTGTCTGTCCCCTGTGTGCTTCTGTCCTGTGTCGTCGTGTCGTGTCTGTCTGTCCTCTGTGTGCTGGTGTCCTGTGTGGTCATGTCGTGTCTGTCTGTCCCCTGTGTGCTGGTGTCCTGTGTGGTCGTGTCGTGTCTGTCTGTCCCCTGTGTGCTGCTGTCCTGTGTGATCGTGTCGTGTCTGTCTGTCCCCTGTGTGCTTCTGTCCTGTGTCGTCGTGTCGTGTCTGTCTGTCCCCTGTGTGCTGGTGTCCTGTGTGGTCGTGTCGTGTCTATCTGACCCCTGTGTGCTGGTGTCCTGTGTGGTCGTGTCGTGTCTGATTGTCCCCTATGTGCTTCTGTCCTGTGTCGTCATGTCGTGACTGTCTGTCCTCTGTGTGCTTCTGTCCTGTGTCGTCGTGTCGTGGCTGTCTGTCTCCTGTGTGCTTCTGTTCTGTGTCCCCTGGTACCATGAAGTGTTGGGTGCTCTGAGGTACAGACGAACCAAGACGGTTGCGATTGGTACAACGCAGTTTTATTCCATTTAATCATTTGTACATTAGACTTGGTACTCAGCATGTTGTGACGGTGTGAGTGTCTTGCTATGAGGTCCTGGCCCTGTGCTGTCTCCAGATGGACTGCCCAGGAAGTGTCGTGTTTCTTGTCTTATACTGTGTCTGCTCTTGTCTGTGATTGGCTGTCGTGTTATGTGTGTTAATTGGTCCGTTGGTCTGTCTATCATTATGTATGTGTTATGATGTATGTTTGAATATCATGACATCGTCATGTCGTGTCGTGTCTGTCTGTCCCCTGTGTGCTGGCATCCTGTGTGGTCGTGTCGTGTCCGCCTGTCCCCTGTGTGCTTCTGTCCTGTGTCGTCTTGTCGTGTCTGTCTCCTGTGTACTTCTGTCCTGTGTCGTCATATCGTGTCTGTCCCCTGTGTGCTTCTGTCCTGTGTCGTCGTGTCGTGTCTGTCTGTCCCCTGTGTGCTGGTGTCCTGTGTCGTCATGTCGTGTCTGTCTGTCCCCTGTGTGCTGGTGTCCTGTGTGGTCGTGCCGTGTCTGTCTGTCCCCTGTGTGCTTCTGTCCTGTGTTGTCATGGTCGTGTCGTGTCTGTCTGTCCCCTGTGTGCTTCTGTCCTGTGTTGTCATGGTCGTGTCGTGTCTGTCTGTGCCCTGTGTGCTTCTGTCCTGTGTGATCGTGTCGTGTCTGTCTGTCCCCTGTGTGCTTCTGTCCTGTGTGGTCGCGTCATGTCTGTCTATCCCCTGTGTGCTGGTGTCCTGTGTCGTCGTGTCGTGTCTGTCTGTCCCCTGTGTGCTTCTGTCCTGTGTCGACATGTCGTATCTGTCTGTCCCCTGTGTGCTGGTGTCCTGTGTGGTCGCGTCGTGTCTGTCTGTCCCCTGTGTGCTGGTGTCCTGTGTCGTCGTGTCGTGTCTGTCTGTCCCGTGTGCTTCTGTCCTGTGTGGTCGTGTCGTGTCTGTCTGTCCCCTGTGTGCTTCTGTCCTGTGTCGTCGTGTCGTGTCGTGTCTGTCCCCTGTGTGCTTCTGTCCTGTGTGGTCGCGTCATGTCTGTCTGTCCCCTGTGTGCTGATGTCCTGTGTCGTCGTGTCGTGTCTGTCTGTCCCCTGTGTCGTCGTGTCGTGTCCGCCTGTCCCCTGTGTGCTGGTGTCCTGTGTCGTCGTGTCGTGTCTGTCTGTCCCCTGTGAGCTGGTGTCCTGTGTCGTCGTGTTGTGTCTGTCTGTCCCCTGTGTGCTGGTGTCCTGTGTCGTCGTGTCGTGTCTGTCTGTCCCCTGTGTGCTGGTGTCCTGTGTCGTCGTGTCGTGTCTGTCTGTCCCCTGTGTGCTTCTGTCCTGTGTGGTCGTGTCGTGTCTGTCTGTCCCCTGTGTGCTGGTGTCCTGTGTGGTCGTGTCGTGTCTGTCTGTCCCCTGTGTGCTGGTGTCCTGTGTGGTCGTGCCGTGTCTGTCTGTCCCCTGTGTGCTGGTGTCCTGTGTCGTCGTGTCGTGTCTGTCTGTCCCCTGTGTGCTGGTGTCCTGTGTCGTGTCTGTCTGTCCCCTGCGTGCTTCTGTCCTGTGTCATCGTGTCGTGTCTGTCTGTCCTCTGTGTGCTGGTGTCCTGTGTGGTCATGTCGTGTCTGTCTGTCCCCTGTGTGCTGGTGTCCTGTGTCGTCGTGTCGTGTCTGTCTGTCCCCTGTGTGCTTCTGTCCTGTGTCGTGTCTGTCTGTCCTCTGTGTGCTGGTGTCCTGTGTGGTCATGTCGTGTCTGTCTGTCCTCTATGTGCTGGTGTCCTGTGTCGTTTTGTCGTCACTGGACTGGGCCGGGGGGCTGTTGTTGGAGCTGCGCTCTCCGTCACTGCTCGACTCCCTGTGGGCTGGCTGCCCAGGCGCTGGCCGGGGGCGGTGTAAGCCTAATGCACCCGGTTGGTCCACGTTGGCTGGCCGTCCAGGCGCTGGATGCGGGCGGTGTCTGTGAGCTACCCTCAATAATGATGCTTAGAGATTAAACAGTAAAGAAGGCTTTATTAGACTAATAACTATACTACAGCTAGAGACGAGAGCTGACTGTTACACAGACCATGAGGCAGGCCTTTATGTATGGCTCCCAGATGGGCGGAGCCAGAGGCGGAGTCCCCAGGGTTCCAAGCCCGGTCTTAATGGGGACATCACCTTACATGATGATAAGGCAGTAACCGTTCATCACATTCACCCCCTGTTTAAAAAGGAGTCCGGCGGGGGTGAAGTGCCATCATAGTTCCATCCGTCTCGGTGGCCGGATCGTCCTCCTCGACCTCCTCAATTCGGGCGGTGGTGCGGCGGGCATGGACGTCCCGGTTGAGGGTACATCCGGGAGCACAGCGGTCGGAGCTTCGGTCCGTGTCGGGGCAGAGGAACTAGGCAGGGCCGGGGGAAGCGGAACCGGCACCGGCGGGGTGTGTAAAGGGGGGGCACGGTAGGAGCTCACCAATGGGTGGTAGGGCCGGAAGGGGGTGTGTTGTAGGGGGCGACGGGTCCTGCAGGGGCGCGGCGCGGGAAGGGGCGTCTGTGGTGGAGGATCTAGCGGGTGCCAGATCCCGGAGGGAAACCATATCTTGCCTGCCGTGGGAGTACTCCACGTAGGCGTAACTGGGGTTGGCGTGGAGCAGTCGGACCTTTTCAACTAGGGGGTCCGTTTTATGGCTCCTCGCGTGTCTCCGGAGAAGAACAGGTCCCGGAGCCATCAGCCAAGGTGGAAGCGAGACCCCGGAGGTAGACTTCCTGGGGAAGAGAAACAATCGGTCGTGAGGGGTCTCATTCGTGGCTGTGTGACCTAATGGAATGTAGGGCATCGGGTAGGACCTCCTGCCAGCGGGTGGTTGGGAGATTTCTCGACCGCAGGGCCAGAAGGACAGCCTTCCACACGGTCGGGTTCTCCCTCTCCACCTGCCCGTTTCCCCGCGGGTTATAACTGGTCGTTCTGCTCGAGGCGATGCCTTTGCTGAGCAGATACTGACGCAGTTCATCGCTCATGAACGATGTACCCCGGTCGCTGTGGATATAAGCAGGGAAACCGAACAGGGTGAAGATGCTGTGCAGTGCCTTAATCACCGTGGCTGAGGTCATGTCGGTGCAGGGAATGGCGAATGGGAAACGGGAGAACTCATCGATCACGGTGAGGAAATAGGCATAACGGTTGTTGGATGGGAGGGGCCCCTTGAAGTCCACGCTCAGTCGCTCAAAGGGGCCCGAGGCCTTCATGAGCCGAACCTTGTCTGGCCGATAGAAGTGCGGTTTGCACTCCGCACAGACTTGGCAGGTCCTGACCATGGCCTTGACCTCCTTGGTTGAGTAAGGTAGGTTGCGGGACTTGATGAAATGGACGAGCCGGGTAACCCCCGGGTGGCAGAGGTCATGGTGAATGGCTTGCAGGCGGTCCTCCTGCGCGTTGGCGCATGTGCCGCGGGACAGGGCATCTGGTGGCTCGTTGAGCTCCCCTGGACGATACTTGATATCGTACGAGTAGGTGGAGAGTTCGATCCTCCACCTCAAAATTTTATCGTTTTTTATTTTGCCCCGTTGCGTGTTATCGAACATATAGGCGACCGACCGTTGGTCGGTGACGAGGGTAAACCTCCTACCGGCGAGGTAGTGTCTCCAGCACCGCACAGCCTCCACAATGGCTTGTGCCTCCTTTTCGACTGCAGAGTGTCGAACCTCGGAGGCGGTGAGGGTTCGGGAGAAGAACGCTACTGGTCTGCCTCCTTGATTGAGGGTAGCAGCCAGGGCGATGTCTGATGCATCGCTCTCTACCTGGAAAGGGATGGTTTCGTCCACCGCGTGCATGGCGGCCTCGATAATGTCAGCCTTGATGCGGTTGAAGGCCAATTGAGCCTCAGCCGAGAGGTGAAAAGTGGTGGTCTTTAGGAGTGGGCGGGCTTTGTCCGCATACTTGGGGACCCACTGGGCGTAATAGGAGAAAAGCCCCAAGCACCGTTGGACGGCCTTGAGGCTGCGGGGGAGAGGGAGTTCCTTAAGGGGGCGCATGCGGTCGGGATCGGGACCTAGGACCCCGTCTTCCACGACATAGCCGAGGATGGCCAGCCGGGTGGTGTGGAAAATGCATTTGCCCTCGTTATAGGTCAGGTTAAGGGCTCGGGCGGTCTGGAGGAACTTTTTGAGGTTAGCGTCATGGTCCTGCTGATCATGGCCGCAGATGGTGACATTGTCCAAGTACGGGTATATAGCCCGCAAACCGTACTGGTCCACCATTTGGTCCATTGCCCTTTGAAAGACGGAGACCCCATTTGTGACACCAAAGGGGACCCTGAGGAAGTGGAAGAGCCGGCCGGCTGCTTCGAAGGCAGTATAGGGGCGGTCTTTTGGTCGGATGGGGAGCTGGTGGTAGGCAGATTTGAGGTCGACCGTGGAAAAGACTCGGCATTGGGCGATCCGATTTACCATTTCCGCGATGCGAGGAAGGGGATACACATCAAGCTGCGTGAATCGGTTTATGGTCTGGCTATAATCCACGACCATCCGTTTCTTCTCCCCGGACCGGACTACCACCACTTGCGCTCTCCAAGGGCTGTTGCTAGCCTCGATGACCCCCTCTCCCAGTAAACGCTGGACCTCTGACTTGATAAAAGCCATATCTTGGGCACTGTAGCGCCGGCTCCTGGTGGTGAGGGGCTTACAGTCAGGAGTGAGGTTAGCGAATAGCGAGGGGGGTACGACTTTCAGTGTCGCAAGGCAGCACACCGTGATGGGGGGCAAGGGTCCGCCGAACTTCAGTGTCAGGCTTCGGTGGCTGCACTGGAAATCCAGTCCGAGCAGCAGGGGGGCACAGAGGTGAGGGAGGATATAAAATTTGAAACGGGTGTACTTGGCACCCTGGATCGAGAGATCCGCAATACAGTACCCCGTGATTTGTACCGAGTGGGACCCAGATGCGAGGGCTATGGTTTGGGATGCGGGATGGGTGCGTAGGGAGCAGCGCTTTACCATTTCAGGGTGGATAAAGCTCTCTGTGCTCCCGGAGTCGAAGAGGCAGGGTGTGTCGCGCCCATTGACCTGGACCTGCAGGTTTTTTGGCCGAGTTTGATTGAGGGTGATCGCACCCAGTCGCGGGTAGTCGGAGTCGTCAGCCGAGTCAAACTCGTAAAATGGCCGCTGCCGTCGATCGCACGTGTCGGGTCGAGAAGATGGCCGCTGACCAGATGGCCGCTCCCATGATTCGCACGAGGCTGATGACGTGTCAGAAGAGGGCGTGTCGGGTCGGTGCGCAGCAGCATTGCGAGGCCTGCGGGCCTGAGAGCCTGATTTTCGGGCCGGCTGTTCTTTGTTTTTCTGGCCCCTGGGTCTGGCCAGGCAGACCCTCGCAAAGTGCCCTTTCTTCCCGCAGTCGCTGCAGATCGCGGAGCGGGCTGGGCAGCGTGGGCGTGGGTGCTGGCCCTGCCCGCAGAAGTAGCATGGTGTGCCCCCATGGTGAGCGGGTCGCCGCGTGGCACAGGCCTGTAATACGGTTGAGTCTGAGGAAGTCCGGGGGGGGCTGGCAGAGTCCGCGGGGTACGTATCCAAGTTATGTCGGGCCACCTCCAGCGAGGAGGCGAGCGTTAGCGTCTCCTGGAGGTCTTTTGCCCCGTTTTCGAGCAGCCGCTGCTGGATGTAGGTCGAGCAGATGCCGGACACGAAAGCGTCCCTGATGTGAAGGTTCATATGGACTTCCCCTGTCACATCCTGATGGTCACAGTCCCTGGCAAGCGCGGTGAGTTTCTCAACAAACTCGTCGAGCGATTCCCCCGAGCGCTGCCGGCAGGGAGAGAGCAGATGCCGGGCGTGCACCTCATTGACGGGTTTGACAAACCGCTTGCGGAGCAACTCAATCGCTTCCCCATAAGTCGTCGCCTTTTCGAGCGTGGCGGAGATTCTGTGACTCACCCGGGCGTGGAGTAGACGCAGCTTGCGTGGCCCTAGGATGGGAATCTCTGCGGAGTCCAGGTAGGCCTCGAAGCACTGCAGCCAGTATTTAAAAATTTCCTTTGCCTCCGGCGTTCGTGCTTCCAGATTGAGCTTCTCTGGTTTTAGGCCTGCGTCCATCCTGAATCTAGTTTAGTCTAATAAATTGAGGTACCCTCAATAATGATGCTTAGAGATTAAACTGTAAAGAAGGCTTTATTAGACTAATAACTATACGACAGCTAGAGACGAGAGCTGACTGTTACGCAGACCATGAGGCAGGCCTTTATGTATGGCTCCCAGATGGGCGGAGCCAGAGGCGGAGTCCCCAGGGTTCCAAGCCTGGTCTTAAAGGGGACATCACCTTACATGATGATAAGGCAGTAACCATTCATCACAGTCTGCCAGGTGCGGGCGGTGTCTGCCAGGTACGCCCGGTTGGTCTGCGTCGGTTGGCCACCCAGGTGCTGGATATGGGCGGTGTCCGCCGGGTGCTCCGGGTCGGTCACCGCGTGACCCTGCAACACACCGTCATGGTTAGACGGGTGCAAAGGGGTGTGGTTCACGGTACGGGGTGAGGGGAAAGGGCTGAGGGGAGAGGGGACAGTGCTGAGGGGAAAGGGCTGGGGGGTGGGGGGGCCGAGAGGAAAAGGCTGAGGGGGAGGGCTGAGGGGGAGGGCTGAGGGGGAGGCTGAGGGGAAAGGGCTGAGGGGAGAGGGCTGAGGGGAAAGGGCTGAGGGGGAGGCTGAGGGGGCGGGCTGAGGGGGCGGGCTGAGGGGAGGGGGCTGAGGGGAAAGGGCTGAGGGGAGGGGGCTGAGGGGAAAGGGCTGAGGGGAGAGGGCTGAGGGGAGAGTGCTGAGGGGAAAGGGCTGAGGGGAGAGTGCTGAGGGGAAAGGGCTGAGGGGGAGGCTGAGGGGGCGGGCTGAGGGGAGGGGGCTGAGGGGAGGGGGCTGAGGGGAAAGGGCTGAGGGGAGGGGGCTGAGGGGAAAGGGCTGAGGGGAGAGGGCTGAGGGGAGAGTGCTGAGGGGGAGGGCTGAGGGGAGAGTGCTGAGGGGAGAGTGCTGAGGGGAGAGTGCTGAGGGGAGAGTGCTGAGGGGAAAGCTGAGGGGGCGGGCTGAGGGGAGAGGGCTGAGGGGAGAGGGCTGAGGGGAGAGGGCTGAGGGGAAAGGGCTGAGGGGAGAGGGCTGAGGGGAGAGGGCTGAGGGGAGAGGGCTGAGGGGAGAGTGCTGAGGGGAGAGGGCTGAGGGGAGAGGGCTGAGGGGAGAGGGCTGAGGGGAGAGTGCTGAGGGGAGAGGGCTGAGGGGAGAGGGCTGAGGGGAGAGGGCTGAGGGGAGAGGGCTGAGGGGAGAGTGCTGAGGGGAGAGGGCTGAGGGGAGAGGGCTGAGGGGAGAGGGCTGAGGAGAGAGTGCTGAGGGGAAAGGGCTGAGGGGAGAGTGCTGAGGGGAGAGGGGAGAGGGGAGAGGGGAAAGGGCTGAGGGGAGAGGGCTGAGGGGAGAGGGCTGAGGGGAAAGGGCTGAGGGGGAGGGCTGAGGGGAGAGGGCTGAGGGGAAAGGGCTGAGGGGGAGGCTGAGGGGGCGGGCTGAGGGGAGAGGGCTGAGGGGGAGGCTGAGGGGAGAGGGCTGAGGGGGAGGCTGAGGGGGCGGGCTGAGGGGAGAGGGCTGAGGGGAAAGGGCTGAGGGGAGAGGGCTGAGGGGAAAGGGCTGAGGGGGAGGCTGAGGGGGCGGGCTGAGGGGAGAGGGCTGAGGGGAGAGGGCTGAGGGGAGATGGCTGAGGAGAGAGGGCTGAGGGGAGGGGGCTGAGGGGAAAGGGCTGAGGGGAGGGGGCTGAGGGGAGAGTGCTGAGGGGGAGGGCTGAAGGGAGAGTGCTGAGGGGAGAGTGCTGAGGGGAGAGTGCTGAGGAGAGAGGGCTGAGGGGGAGGGCTGAGGGGAAAGGGCTGAGGGGAAAGGGCTGAGGGGAGAGGGCTGAGGGGAGAGTGCTGAGGGGGAGGGCTGAGGGGAGAGTGCTGAGGGGAGAGTGCTGAGGGGGAGGGCTGAGGGGAGAGTGCTGAGGGGAAAGGGCTGGGGGGAGGGCTGAGGGGAGAGGGCTGAGGGGAGAGGGCTGAGGGGAGAGTGCTGAGGGGGAGGGCTGAGGGGAGAGTGCTGAGGGGAAAGGGCTGGGGGGGAGGGCTGAGGGGAGAGTGCTGAGGGGAAAGGGCTGAGGGGAGGGGGCTGAGGGGAAAGGGCTGAGGGGAGGGGGCTGAGGGGAAAGGGCTGAGGGGAAAGGGCTGAGGGGAAAGGGCTGAGGGGAAAGGGCTGAGGGGAGAGTGCTGAGGGGAGAGTGCTGAGGGGAGAGGGCTGAGGGGAGAGGGCTGAGGGGAGAGGGCTGAGGGGGCTGAGGGGAGAGTGCTGAGGGGGCGGGCTGAGGGGAGAGGGCTGAGGGGAGAGGGCTGAGGGGAGAGGGCTGAGGGGAGAGGGCTGAGGGGAGAGGGCTGAGGGGAGAGTGCTGAGGGGAGAGGGCTGAGGGGAGAGGGCTGAGGGGAGAGGGCTGAGGGGAGAGGGCTGAGGAGAGAGTGCTGAGGGGAGAGTGCTGAGGGGAAAGGGCTGAGGGGAGAGTGCTGAGGGGAGAGTGCTGAGGGGAGAGGGGAGAGGGGAAAGGGCTGAGGGGAGAGGGCTGAGGGGAGAGGGCTGAGGGGAAAGGGCTGAGGGGAGGGGGCTGAGGGGAAAGGGCTGAGGGGAGGGGGCTGAGGGGAGAGGGCTGAGGGGAAAGGGCTGAGGGGAGGGGGCTGAGGGGGAGAGTGCTGAGGGGAGAGTGCTGAGGGGAGAGTGCTGAGGGGGAGGGCTGAGGGGAAAGGGCTGAGGGGGAGGGCTGAGGGGAAAGGGCTGAGGGGAGAGGGCTGAGGAGAGAGGGCTGAGGAGAGAGGGCTGAGGGGAGAGTGCTGAGGGGAGAGTGCTGAGGGGAGAGTGCTGAGGGGGAGGGCTGAGGGGAAAGGGCTGAGGGGGAGGGCTGAGGGGAAAGGGCTGAGGGGAGAGTGCTGAGGGGAGAGTGCTGAGGGGAAAGGGCTGAGGGGAGAGTGCTGAGGGGAGAGGGCTGAGGGGAAAGGGCTGAGGAGAGAGGGCTGAGGGGAGAGGGCTGAGGGGAGAGGGCTGAGGGGAAAGGGCTGAGGGGAAAGGGCTGAGGGGAGAGTGCTGAGGGGAGAGTGCTGAGGGGAGAGGGCTGAGGGGAGAGGGCTGAGGGGAGAGTGCTGAGGGGAAAGGGCTGAGGGGGAGGCTGAGGGGAGAGGGCTGAGGGGAGAGGGCTGAGGGGAAAGGGCTGAGGGGGAGGCTGAGGGGGCGGGCTGAGGGGGCGGGCTGAGGGGAGGGGGCTGAGGGGAAAGGGCTGAGGGGAGGGGGCTGAGGGGAAAGGGCTGAGGGGAGAGGGCTGAGGGGAGAGTGCTGAGGGGAAAGGGCTGAGGGGAGAGTGCTGAGGGGAAAGGGCTGAGGGGGAGGCTGAGGGGGCGGGCTGAGGGGAGGGGGCTGAGGGGAGGGGGCTGAGGGGAAAGGGCTGAGGGGAGGGGGCTGAGGGGAAAGGGCTGAGGGGAGAGGGCTGAGGGGAGAGTGCTGAGGGGGAGGGCTGAGGGGAGAGTGCTGAGGGGAGAGTGCTGAGGGGAGAGTGCTGAGGGGAGAGTGCTGAGGGGAAAGCTGAGGGGGCGGGCTGAGGGGAGAGGGCTGAGGGGAGAGGGCTGAGGGGAAAGGGCTGAGGGGAGAGGGCTGAGGGGAGAGGGCTGAGGGGAGAGGGCTGAGGGGAGAGTGCTGAGGGGAGAGGGCTGAGGGGATAGGGCTGAGGGGAGAGGGCTGAGGGGAGAGGGCTGAGGGGAGAGTGCTGAGGGGAGAGGGCTGAGGGGAGAGGGCTGAGGGGAGAGGGCTGAGGGGAGAGGGCTGAGGGGAGAGTGCTGAGGGGAGAGGGCTGAGGGGAGAGGGCTGAGGGGAGAGGGCTGAGGAGAGAGTGCTGAGGGGAAAGGGCTGAGGGGAGAGTGCTGAGGGGAGAGGGGAGAGGGGAGAGGGGAAAGGGCTGAGGGGAGAGGGCTGAGGGGAGAGGGCTGAGGGGAAAGGGCTGAGGGGGAGGGCTGAGGGGAGAGGGCTGAGGGGAAAGGGCTGAGGGGGAGGCTGAGGGGGCGGGCTGAGGGGAGAGGGCTGAGGGGGAGGCTGAGGGGAGAGGGCTGAGGGGGAGGCTGAGGGGAGAGGGCTGAGGGGAAAGGGCTGAGGGGAGAGGGCTGAGGGGAAAGGGCTGAGGGGGAGGCTGAGGGGGCGGGCTGAGGGGAGAGGGCTGAGGGGAGAGGGCTGAGGGGAGATGGCTGAGGAGAGAGGGCTGAGGGGAGGGGGCTGAGGGGAAAGGGCTGAGGGGAGGGGGCTGAGGGGAGAGTGCTGAGGGGGAGGGCTGAAGGGAGAGTGCTGAGGGGAGAGTGCTGAGGGGAGAGGGCTGAGGAGAGAGGGCTGAGGAGAGAGGGCTGAGGGGAGAGTGCTGAGGGGAGAGTGCTGAGGGGAGAGTGCTGAGGGGGAGGGCTGAGGGGAAAGGGCTGAGGGGAAAGGGCTGAGGGGGAGGGCTGAGGGGAAAGGGCTGAGGGGAGAGTGCTGAGGGGAGAGTGCTGAGGGGAAAGGGCTGAGGGGAGAGTGCTGAGGGGAGAGGGCTGAGGGGAAAGGGCTGAGGAGAGAGGGCTGAGGGGAGAGGGCTGAGGGGAGAGGGCTGAGGGGAAAGGGCTGAGGGGAAAGGGCTGAGGGGAGAGTGCTGAGGGGAGAGTGCTGAGGGGAGAGGGCTGAGGGGAGAGGGCTGAGGGGAGAGTGCTGAGGGGAAAGGGCTGAGGGGGAGGCTGAGGGGAGAGGGCTGAGGGGAGAGGGCTGAGGGGAGAGGGCTGAGGGGAGAGTGCTGAGGGGAGAGGGCTGAGGGGAGAGGGCTGAGGGGAGAGGGCTGAGGGGAGAGGGCTGAGGGGAGAGTGCTGAGGGGAGAGTGCTGAGGGGAAAGGGCTGAGGGGAGAGTGCTGAGGGGAGAGTGCTGAGGGGAGAGGGGAGAGGGGAAAGGGCTGAGGGGAGAGGGCTGAGGGGAGAGGGCTGAGGGGAAAGGGCTGAGGGGAGGGGGCTGAGGGGAAAGGGCTGAGGGGAGGGGGCTGAGGGGAGAGGGCTGAGGGGAAAGGGCTGAGGAGAGAGGGCTGAGGGGAGGGGGCTGAGGGGGAGGGCTGAGGGGAAAGGGCTGAGGGGAGAGTGCTGAGGGGAGAGTGCTGAGGGGAGAGTGCTGAGGGGAGAGGGCTGAGGAGAGAGGGCTGAGGAGAGAGGGCTGAGGAGAGAGGGCTGAGGGGAAAGGGCTGAGGGGAGAGTGCTGAGGGGAAAGGGCTGAGGGGAGAGGGCTGAGGAGAGAGGGCTGAGGAGAGGGGGCTGAGGGGAGAGTGCTGAGGGGAGAGTGCTGAGGGGGAGGGCTGAGGGGAAAGGGCTGAGGGGAAAGGGCTGAGGGGGTGGGCTGAGGGGAGAGTGCTGAGGGGAGAGTGCTGAGGGGAAAGGGCTGAGGGGAGAGGGCTGAGGAGAGAGGGCTGAGGGGGAGGGCTGAGGGGAAAGGGCTGAGGGGAGAGTGCTGAGGGGAGAGTGCTGAGGGGAAAGGGCTGAGGGGAGAGGGCTGAGGAGAGAGGGCTGAGGAGAGAGGGCTGAGGAGAGAGGGCTGAGGGGAGAGGGCTGAGGGGAGAGTGCTGAGGGGAGAGTGCTGAGGGGAGAGTGCTGAGGGGGAGGGCTGAGGGGAAAGGGCTGAGGGGAAAGGGCTGAGGGGGAGGGCTGAGGAGAGAGGGCTGAGGAGAGAGGGCTGAGGAGAGAGGGCTGAGGGGAGAGGGCTGAGGGGAGAGTGCTGAGGGGAGAGTGCTGAGGGGGAGGGCTGAGGGGAAAGGGCTGAGGGGAAAGGGCTGAGGGGAGAGTGCTGAGGGGAAAGGGCTGAGGGGAGAGTGCTGAGGGGAGAGGGCTGAGGGGAAAGGGCTGAGGGGAGAGGGCTGAGGGGAGAGGGCTGAGGGGAGAGGGCTGAGGGGAAAGGGCTGAGGGGTGTCGCGTTGGGTGTTCCGATACACAAATGAACCAACACGGTTGTGGATGGTACAACTCTGTTTTATTCTCCTGAACAATAATAACTAACAACTGCTGTCAGGTTCGTGCTTCACCAGCTAACCTGTGGACCCAGCCCTTTCACTATCTTGGTGAGGCACTCAGCACATGGTGTATGTCTGAGTGGCACGCTGTGAGCTCTGTGCTCTGAGCTATCTCCTGGTAGAATGAGCGGGAACTGTGGTGTTCCCTGTTTTATAGTGCATGTGCTCTCACTGGTGATTGGCTGCGATGTTGTGTGTGTGTTGATTGGTCCGTCTACCTGTCCATCAGTGTGTGTGTGATTGCACCATGATATGTTAAAGTGGATATCATGACATCCCCCCTTTTCACAAGGATATGTGCCTACATGGTAATAAATATTGGTGTGTACTGAGTGCATCTAAGTATGTGTGTGCAATATTTACAACATGTACATGAGGCTAAACTATATACATAGGAAGGTGTCAGGTGCAACAGAGCAACGAGGTTGTACCAATAACAAAACAATTGCAATCATCAAACAACGAGAGAGAACTTCTGGAACGACAAGAAAGAAACACGTTAACAGGGGCGTCATTCTCCGACCCTCTGGGGTTGGCCGCCGTGAATCCCGCCCCCGCCGGTTGCCGAAGTCTCCGAAGGGAGAAAGGTCGGCGGGGCGTTAATGTCGCCGCTGCCGCGGAGAATGTCACGGGTCTGCGCAAGGCAGCCGATTTTCGGCCTGCCGATATTCTCCCTTCCGGATGGGCCGAAGTCCCGTCGACGTGATGACCGTTCACGTCGACGTAAATTAAACCTCCTTTTCATCGGCGTGACCCTGTGCTCCAGGTTCACGCCGACCAGCGTGGAGGTGAGTGACGGCCTGGGGGGTTGGCTCTGGGCAGGAAATGGCGTGGCCGCAGACTGATTGCGTGAGGAGAGGTGTGTCTCGGCTTGTGTGTGTGTGTGTGCGGCGGGGTGGGTGGTGGTTAGAATAGGCTGGGCTCCGGGGGAGTGCCGGGATGGGGTCCGTGCCGGGGAGGGGGATGGGGGGGTTCCGTGCCGGGGTGGAGGTTGGGGGGGGGGTCCGTGCCGGGGAGGGGGATGGGGGAGGGGGCGTCCGTGCCGGGGAGGGGGATGGGGGGGTCCGTGCCGGGGTGGTGGTTGGGGGGCGTCCGTGCCGGGGAGGGGGATGGGGGGGTCCGTGCCGGGGTGGAGGTTGGGGGGGGTCCGTGCCGGGAAGGGGGATGGGGGGGGTCCGTGCCGGGGAGGGGGATGGGGAGGTCCGTGCCGGGGTGGAGGTTGGGGGGGGTCCGTGCCGGGAAGGGGGATGGGGGGGTCCGTGCCGGGGTGGAGGTTGGGGGGGGGTCCGTGCCGGGGAGGGGGATGGGGGGGTCCGTGCCGGGGTGGAGGTTGGGGGGGGTCCGTGCCGGGGAGGGGGATGGGGGGGGGTCCGTGCCTGGGTGGAGGTTGGGGGGGGGGTCCGTGCTGGGGTGGAGGTTGGGGGGGGGTCCGTGCCGGGGAGGGGGATGGGGGTGTCCGTGCCGGGGTGGAGGTTGGCGGTGTCCGTGCCGGGGTGGAGGTTGGGGGCGGGGTCCGAGCCGGGGAGGGGGATGGGGGTGTCCGTGCCAGGGTGGAGGTTGGGGGGGGGTCCGTGCCGGGGAGGGGGTGTCCGTGCCGGGGTGGAGGTTGGGGGGGGGGTCCGTGCCGGGGAGGGGGATGGGGGTGTCCGTGCCGGGGTGGAAGTTGGGGGTGTCCGTGCCGGGGTGGAGGTTGGGGGGGGGGGTCCGTGCCGGGGAGGGGGATGGGGGTGTCCGTGCCGGGGTGGAGGTTGGGGGGGGTGTCCGTGCCGGGGAGGGGGATGGGGGTGTCCGTGCCGGGGTGGAGGTTGGGGGGGCGGTCCGTGCCGGGGAGGGGGATGGGGGGGTCCGTGCCGGGGTGGAGGTTGGGGGGGGTCCGTGCCGGGGTGGAGGTTTGGGGGGGGTCCGTGCCGGGGAGGGGGATGGGGGGGTCCGTGCTGGGGTGGAGGTTGGGGGGGTCCGTGCCGGGGAGGGGGATGGGGGTCCGTGCCGGGGTGGAGGTTGGGGGGAGGGGTCCGTGCCGTGGGGGGGGGGGGGGGGTGGTCCCTGCTGGGGAGGGGGATGGGAGGGCAAGTGAGTTGGTCCACCTGGCCAGGTGCCAGCCTCCAACAGTTGGACCCATGCGGTCCATGCCACCTGGCTGGGGGGAGGAGGGGATATGGGCAATGATGACATGTCGTCGTTCCCCTCCCCCACCAGGCCGTCATGTTTTCAGATCATCCAGCGATGTTGGCCGCCGTGACGGCAGCCGCTCATGTCTATGTTGGCCTGGATGAGGAGGAGGAGGAGGAGGAGGAGGAGGAGCGTGCCAGAGAGGCGGCGCTGGCTGCCGCAGAGGGGCAGGCGGCAGCCGCCCAGGCTGGAGGGACACCTGACCGACAGGACGAGGAGGGGTAGGAGGACGTCACGGCCCCACGGCAACGGAGGCACCCGAGGGTGCCCCGTGTGTACCGGCCCAGGCAGTCATACCAGGACCTCACGGACCGGGAATGCAGGAGGAGACTCCGGATGAGCCGGGAAACCGTGGCACACATCTGCCACCTGCTGGCACACCTGTCACCGCGTGGCACTGGCGGGAGACACCCTCTCCCCATGTCCGTCAAGGTTACGGTGGCCCTGAACTTTTATGCAACGGGGTCATTCCAAGCACCGAGTGGGGACCTGTCCGGCATATCGCAGACATCGGTGCACCGGTGCATCCGGGCAGTGACAGTAGCCCTATATGCCATGGCGCACCGCTACATCCGCTTCCCCGTGGACCGGGCCAGCCAAGATGCCCGGGCTGTGGGCTTCTCTGCCGTGGCCAGGTTCCCCATGGTCCAGGGCGCGATCGATGGGATGCACGTCGCCGTGCGGCCACCTGCAGATAACAGGGCCGTGTTCACTAATAGGAAGGGGACCTATTCGATGAACGTACAGGTGGTCTGCGACCACCGCATGATGATCCTGCACGTCTGCGCCCGTCACCCAGGCAGTGTACACGACTCATTCGTGTTGTCGCGGTCATCCATCCCCGGCATGTACGAGGGACGCCATCCCCGGCTGAGGGGCTGGTTGCTGGGCGACAGGGGCTACCCATTGCGATTGTGGCTGATGACGCCTATACGGAGGCCACGCAATGAGGCGGAGAACCGCTACAATGATGCCCATGTAGCGACAAGGGGAGTGATAGAGTGGTGCTTTGGCGTGCTGAAGATGCGTTTCAGGTGCCTGGACCTCTCTGGGGGCGCCCTCCAGTATCGGTCAGATAGGGTCGGCCGCATCATTGTGGTGTGCTGCGTCCTGCACAACATAGCCCAACAGAGGGGCGATGTGCCGCAGGCAGAGGAGGGCGGAGTGGAGGAGCAGCAGAAAGAGGCGCAGTCCTCCCCAGATGAGGGGGATGGGTGTAATGGTCAGGGCAGACGGGGTAGACACAGGCGGGTGGCTGTCCACCGTTACCGGCTGGCCCGGCGGGCACGGGACAGACTGATAGCCGCCCGCTTCACTGACTAGATGGGCGTGGGAATCGGGTAGTATGGCCACAGACCGCACACCATGGCAACAGCCGACCACCCACACCCCCCAGCCATCCACCCACCCAGCACCCTCACCCCCCTCCCCAACCCCACCCACCCACCCCACCCGCATGCACACCATCCCCCCCCATTGCCGATCCACCTGCGGCACAACGGGCCGGGCTCACACAGTCGCGGGTGGACGCGTGTCTATCGCAGGCCATGGAGGATGATGACAACCCGCCCTGCGGTGAGCTCCTGGCTCTACATCGTTGGACTATGTCTGACCCATGGCCACAGTACCACTATCCACCCGGACCATCCCTGCATGCAGCTGTGACACTGCAGCGCACGGTCCCGTCCTCTGCCCGGGGGATGTTGATGGCGGCCCAGGGGGAAGGGGGCAGACTCACCTGGGGCTGAGGTAAGACCACCCCTCACACACACACTTGCGCTCAACGTACATGATACCCCCGCACACTTTGGACAGAGCACAAAGGCAGCTTCTGTAGGTGTAACATTGACTTTAATAACCAAAGGAGTTCATGCACGTGCCCTAGCCCCTAAAACTCATCTGTGCCCTGCAACCATGCCAACTTACTCAGTGTCTAATTGTTTGGCCTTACGGGCCCTTTGACTACGTCTACGTGGTTCCCCAGACGGTACAGCAGAACTGGAGGTGGACTCCTGTGATTCCTGCCCTCTGACACTGGATCCCTTTGGCGGCCGTTTCTGGGGCGTCCTGGCCTAGATGGGCCAGGCTACGGCCCGGGCGACTGGGATGGCGAGCTGCCAGCCTATCCTGCCCGTTGCCCACCCGATGCACCTGGGACGGAAGTGGGGGAGTCCGAGGTGTCGCGGTGTACCGGGACCTCCCCTACAGAGGGAGCCTGGACGGACGACACCACCTCCTCCTCCCTCCGGGTGCCCGATGGCCCCCAGGCCTCTACATGGGTGGGGGATGCGAACGGACTGGCCATCCGACGCCCCCCCGACATCTGGCGCTGCCAGTCCTGGAGGCCCGTGCTGGTATCGACAGGGGTCTGCAGGTTTGCAGCCATGGAGCCCAGGGGGTTGGCAAACCCTGTCTGTGACTGTGCGACGCCGGCTCGCACATGGCCACTGGCGCCGATGCCCTCAGCGATGGCCTGCAGAGACTGGGCCTTGGCCTGCTGAGACTGGGCTATGGCGTTGAGCGTCTCTGCCATCTGGCGCTGGCACTGGCTCATGGCCTCCTGTGAGAGGGCAGCCATTTCCTGGGCCACAGACGCCGCCTGCACGGAAAGCCCCAGGCCTCGCAAACCATTCCCCATGTCTGACACCGTCGCACCCATTGCCTCCACCGCGGACGCCACCCGTGCGGTGTCGGCCTGGGTGGCACGCATGACCGGCACCACTCCCAGCTCCTGGACGCGGGTGGACTCCTCCACCTGCGACCGCAGCCGCCGCAAGCCGCCTGTCACCCTCTTCGCTTGTCTCCGGGACGGTGGTTGCATCGGATCTATGTGTGGGTGTGGTAACTCCAGGAACCCGGGATCCATCTGGGCGGCAGATGTTCGCTTGGGCTGGGCTGCCCTCCGACCGCCTGGCCCCTCTGCTGCTCCTACCTCCACCTGCTGTACCGGGACGGCTGTGTTGTGCGCACCAGTGAGTGTACCAGACGCCTCATCACTAAAGTGCCCAACCGAGGTGAGTGTTTCGGCGATGGTGGAGGGTGTTGGTGACAGCAGTGGCGTTGTGTTGTGCTCTTCGTACCACTCTGAGTCCATGGCACTTTGGGGTGGGGGTTCGTCTCCACCCATCCACTCTGAGTCACTGTCCGGTATTTCGTCTTCCTGGGTAGTGCTGTCCCGGGTACTGCTGTCCTGGATAGTGGTGTCCCGGGTAGTGGTGTCCCGGGTAGTGGTGTCCCGGGTAGGGGTGTCCTGGGTACTGCTGTCCCGGGTAGGGGTGTCCTGGATAGTGGTGTCCTGGGTAGTGGTGTCCTGGGTAGTGGTGTCCTGGGTAGTGGTGTCCTGGCTCGGATGTGACGGGGGCCTGTGGCTGCCCCCCTCATCGCTGGGTGGTCGCTCCCGCACGTGACGGGGGTGTCGTCTCCCTGTTGCTCCAGGTCTCTCCGTCTCCCGTGGTGTGCGAGGGGCATCCTGCGGGCGTCGCATGCTGGAGGGTGCGGGTCTCTCCGTCTCCCGTGGCCTCTGAGGGGCATCCTGCGGGCGTCGCATGCCGGAGGGTCCGGGTCTCTCCGTCTCCCGTGGCCTCCGAGGGGCATCCTGCAGGCGGTCTGCATCTGCGGGGATGGGTGCCTGGACGTTTGGTCCTGCGATACACAATGAAGCATGCATGGTTAGACATCAGGCAGTGATCAGGTGATACGGGGGAGGGGGATATAGGGGAGGGGGGATATGGGGACGGGCTGTCGGTGGCTCACTTGCTACTACGCCCCCGACCTCTGCATCAGCAACCTCCCGGTCCTCAGGTCCACCAGCCAGTTCCAGGGCCCTTTCCTGGTGTTCGGTCAGTGGCCTCTCATCAGCGGGGCCTCCTCCAGTCCTCACATGCTCCCTATTGTTGCGCGCGTGCTTCTCCTGTGGGGGGGGGGGGGGGGTGGCAGGGGTAAAAGGCAACACTGTTAGGCAGGTATATGAATGCACGCCATCGGTTGCGCGTGCATTGCAGAGGTTAAGGATAGGGCTGGATTCACTTGGGGATATGGGGGAGGGGGGATATGGGGGAGGGGGGGATATGGGGGAGGGGGGGATATGGGGGAGGCTCACCCTGCCTGCTCTGACGAGGTCGTTCACCTTCTTGTGGCACTGGGTGCCTGTCCGTGGTGTCAGGGCCACAGCGGTGACAGCCTCTGCCACTTCCCTCCACAGACGCCGGCTGTGGCGTGGGGCAACTCTGCGGCCGTGCCCGGGATACAGGGCGTCCCTCCTCTGCTCCACCGCGTCCAGGAGCGCCTCCACATCGCGTGACTCGAACCTCGGGGCTGAGCGACGGCCAGCCATCAAGTCGGGTGTTGCGGTCGGGTGTTCCGGTCGGGTGGGGGGGGGGGCAGCGCGGCCTTATGAGCCGTCACGCCGTGCGACGCGTATGACGCTGCACGGCGTGAACCACTGCGCAAGCGCGGATCCCGTTACATCGCTGCTAGCCCATTTCGGGCCGGAGACTATCGACCCATTTTTCCGACGTGACGCAAGTCGGATTTGCGCCGTTTTTTGCGCCGATCGGCTGACTTTCCGCCGATAACGGAGAATTTCGCCCCAGTACTGTAAAACAATTCAGTGAGTCCAATGTGCTAACAGGCTCATCAGTCAAGTCTCTCAGGTGGGCGACGAATTTGGGTTGACTGTTAGGGTGGCACATCACTCATCGCCCGGATCTATGCTGTGCACTGGCATCGGCTGGTGGTTCCGACTTGGGACATCCGGTTCTTGTTTATTACTGCAATGCGGAAGGGTTCCCGGTCGTTGGTATCACCGGTCTGCATGTCGTCAGGTTATGACTCAGTGTATGGGGCTGAACGGCCCGCACGTCCCTGCGAGGCTGGCGGAATTGCGGAGAGTTGGCAGGTTGAGCTGCTCGACAGCAGGCAGCGTAGTGGCCCATCCTGCCACAGCGGAGGCATTGTCGCGCTCTGGCCGGACATTGCCGCTTTAAGTGTGCGGATCCACAGTTGCCTCATGTCGTGACGTCATGGCGTTCGTTGCGCCACCGCGCATGTGCGGTGCGGTCCTGCATAGAGCGTGCCTGCGCATCCCGTCCCTCTGCGTCGACGTCCCCTCTTTTGGCGCGTACAAGCGCGGGAGGCCTCGGAAAGCGCGCGAAATGGCCGCCCTCGTCCGGGCCGCGGGCCGGGAGGAACTCGATCGACTGGACCCCTCGGCCTCGTAGGACCCCTGCCATGCCGATTCGGGCGCCTGGATTTGGGAGTACCAGCTGGTCGCGTTTTCGTGGAGGACGCAGGTTTCAATGGCGGTGGCTGGGGTGAGGCGCTTTATTTTGAGGAGCTGCTGGCGTAGGGTGTCCGAGGTGACCCTAAAAACTATCTGATCCCGAATCATGGAGTCGGAGGTGGCCTCATAGCCGCAGGACTGCGCGAGGATATGGAGGTGGGTCAAATAAGATTGACAAGGCTCATCCTTACCCTGCAGGCGCTGCTGGAAGAGGTACCTCTCGAAGCTCTCATTAACTTCCATGCTGAAGTGTTCCTCAAATTTTAGAAGGACCGTCTTGTACTTCGTCTTGTCCTCGCCTTCCGCGAATGCCAGGGAGTTGTAGATGTGGATGGCCTGTTGCCCCTCGGTGGAGAGGAGGAGGGCGATCTTCCTGGTGTCCGATGCATTCTCCCTGTCTGTGGCTTCTAGGAAGAGCTGGAAGCGCTGTTTAAACAGCTTCCAGTTGACGCCGAGATTTCCAGCGATTCGGAGCGGCTGCGGTGGGCTGATGGTTTCCATGGCGCAGGATGGCGGATTGCTGAAGAGGTGCAGGTAGGTTTCACGATCGCTGGCGAGTTTCCAGTCCTGGTATCATGACGTGTTGGGTGTTCCGATACACAAATGAACAAACACGGTTGTAGATGGTACAACTCTGTTTTATTATTCTGTACAATAATAACTATTAACTTCTGGCTGTGGTTTGTACTTCACCAGCTAACCTGTGGACCCAGTCCTAGCACTATCTTAGAGAGGCACTCAGCACATGGTGTATGTCTGAGTGGCGCGCTGTGAGCTCTGTGCTCTGAGCTATCTCCTGGTAGAATGAGCGGGAACTGTGGTGTTCCCTGTTTTATAGTGCATGTGCTCTCACTGGTGATTGGCTGCGATGTTGTGTGTGTGTTGATTGGTCCGTCAATCTGTCCATCAGTGTGTGTGTGTGATTGCACCATGATATGTTAATGTGGATATCATGACAAGGGGAGAGTGCTGAGGGGAGAGGGCTGAGGGGAAAGGGCTGAGGGGAAAGGGCTGAGGGGAGGGGGCTGAGGGGAGGGGGCTGAGGGGAGGGGGCTGAGGGGAGAGGGCTGAGGGGAGAGGGCTGAGGGGAGAGGGCTGAGGGGAAAGGGCTGAGGGGAGGGGGCTGAGGGGAAAGGGCTGAGGAGAGAAGGTTGTGGGGGAGGGCTGAGGGGAAAGGACTGAGGGGAGAGGGCTGTGGGGAGAGGGCTGTGGGGAGAGGGCTGAGGGGAGGGGGTTGAGGGGAGCGTGCTGAGGAGAGAAGGTTGTGGGGGAGGGCTGAGGGGAAAGGACTGAGGGGAGAGGGCTGAGGGGAGAGGGCGGAGGGGAGAGGGCTGAGGGGAGAGGGCTGAGGGGAGGGGGTTGAGGGGAGCGTGCTGAGGAGAGAAGGTTGTGGGGGAGGGCTGAGGGGAAAGGACTGAGGGGAATAGGCAGAGGGGAGAGGGCTGAGGGGAGAGGGCTGAGGGGAGAGGGCTGAGGGGAAAGGGGAAAGGGCTGAGGGGGAGGGCTGAGGGGAAAGGTCTGAGGGGAGAGGGCTGAGGGGAGAGGGCTGAGGGGAGAGGGCTGAGGGGAGAGGGCGGAGGGGAGAGGGCAGAGGGGAGAGGGCTGAGGGGGAGGGCTGAGGGGAAAGGGATGAGGGGAAAGGGCTGAGGGGAATGGACCGAGGTGAAAGGGCTGAGGGGGAGGGCTGAGGGGGAGGGCGGAGGGGAAGAGGGGTAGACAAGGGGGAAATCTCACTTGGTGGCGCGCTCCCGACCTCGGCATGGGCAATCTCCCGGTGTTCGGGGGCACCAGCTCTGTCCAGTGTCCTCTGCTCGTGCACGGTGAGCTGGCGCAGGTCAGGTTCACCCCCTCTGGTTCGGGCTCGCTCCCATTGGTTATGGGCGCTCTTTTCCTGGGGGTGGGCGGGGGGGGGGGGGGGGTGGAATAACAGCAACGTTAGGCTGTCCACTGCATGCAGTTCGGTCTATGTTGGCATGGGTTCACAGGGCCAACGCGGCTTATCTGGGTGGCTGCAGCCATGTGCCTCATGGCTGTGGTTGTACCATCCCCCTCGGGTGGGGGTGGGTGACTCACATGTGGGGGGTAGGGGGGTTGGTGCCATGGGCACACTGCTGGGTACTTACCCTGGCTGCACTCAGTAGGTCATGGAGCTTTTTGCGGCACTGCTCGCCAGTCCTGGGTGTCACCGCAGTGGCACTCACGGCCGCGCCCACCTCCCTCCACAGACGGCGGGCGACGTTGGCTGGCACCCTCCGGCCGGGTCCTGGGTACAGATGCTCCCTCCTCTCCTCGAGGGCATCCAGCAGCATCTCCAGGTCATGGTGAGTGAACCTGGGCGCTGCTCGGCGTGGCGCCATGGTCCCCCGTCGGCGGCCTGTGCGCTTGCGTCACCTGTTGTGCGCCGTGGCGCCGCGGCGTTTACGGGGCGCCGGGTCTCCGATGCCGCTTCGAGGTTGGGCCCCCGTGCTTCCCGCCAAGCTCCTGCTAGCCCCCTTGTAGGCTGGAGAATGCCGTCTCGGAACGGGTGCCGGCAGCGAGGTAAAACGCGCCCGTTTTCCCGCCGGCGCCCGCACTCTGTCGCAGGAGTGGAGAATCACGGCCTTGATGTTTGTAAAACCTCAGACACTTCGACCGGTTTATGACTCAAACGTTGTACCCAGGTGATGGCCAAAGGGCAAATGCAAGTGTATGATTCAAGCAAATTTATTTATCAAACTGATGCGACCATCAATTCACTCAAGGACTCATGTCGGAGTAAAACAGTGGTTTTAATTAACTATCAACTTTGCCTGCCTGCGACTGGTACATACTGAGGACAGCCCCACAGGCCAGCTACTCTTATACTCCTTCAAAGGGGCGGAGCCATGGGCTGAGCCCGTACATGCTCCAACGTCCTCCAACATCTCCCCCTGTGGGTGAAGCCATACAATGGCCCACAGATAAAACCCACAGGGGTAATAACATAGAACATAACAGGTGAATTAACTATTTACATTCACCACACAAACAATATAAAGTTACTCGTCTTAAATTATCCCAATGCCCTAAATGATCCCAAGATTCTTAATACCACCTGTGCCAATGGACTCAGTCAAGCTGTGCGTCCGATTCTCTGAGTCTTGATTCCTCAAGGCCTTCATCCGCGAGGGTGGGCCTCCCATGTGTTTCCTTCTGTCTCTGGTCAGTCGCCCAATCTTCTCTGCTGCCTCTTCGCCGTTGAGGGTCCTGGTCGGTGATCTTTATACCCCTCCTCTTGTCTTGTCAGAAAGCTCTCGGGCCTTCAGCCAATGAGGTCTCTGGGAGGGGGTTGTCGCAATACCCAATGGTGTTGCCAATTGTAACTCTGCAGGACACCAGGCACCCAACCCCAGGTGTTCCAAGGTGTATTGTTCGCATGTAACCTTACTCCATAGATGGTAACTGGGTGTCAGAATGTCTCGGTTTATCTCGGCATCCCAAAACAATCGGTGCATACGAATAGGACCGATTATCTCCCAATGGGTGATTGACAGGACAGGTCTAGATAAGACTGGGCAGTTTGTCTGTGTTCAGTGTATTCAAACTTAGCCAAGAGTGAATTCCCATCAGGCCTACCTGCGGTTCCAGCTGTGATTTGATTTAAAATGTCCAATTCTTAATTTAAAGTGTCCGATTTAATCGGGCCTAAAATACAGGCCGCTGTCCATTTTATCGCTCTGCTCCCGGAAACTGCCGTTCAGATGATCACTCATCGGATCCTATTCTAAATAATTCTTTCCCAGGATTGTCAAGCAGTCAAACTCATCTCCCACCTCAGTCTGCCTTTCAGTTTTAAAACCCTAGCTTGTCAGCAGGTAACCCCAACTCCCTGTCTTTTCACAGCTCCCATTGAACGTTCATCATGATTCCACCCTTCCCTTAGCCTCCTCCACAAGTGAAAGGATGGATATTGTCAAGGGCTTTTATTTATTTTGTTTATTCCCCAGCAACCCTTTGGTATAAAACAAATGCACGTCCGATCCTTGACAGCGGAGCTGTACCCCAGCAGGATTCAGAAGAGGAGAAAGTTGAAGAGAAAAATATGAACTGTTTCACTCCAAACGTGAAGGGATTTAGCACCAGGTGACAATGAAGCTGGGAGCCATACTGTCTTCTGCCCCTGTAGGCAGCTTCAACATGGCAGCCAGTCCGTTCATCGAGTCATGTATGCTGGAATGCAGCAATCAAGGAGACCACATTAAGGCTCATACACAATGATACGGTAAATTGAACATAACATTTGTCAGCGGGAATAGCTCAAGTAATCTAAAAACAAATATAATTATGTAAAAATGGACTGTCAGGCAGTGAATGGGGTGTCTGAGTTTTCGACAACTGCAAATTATCTGCCTGACATTAAACAATGTCCAAATCATACGCAATTACTGTGCTGATCCATCTTTGGGAAGCCATCGCTTCCAACAGCACACGGAGCTTGGGTTTTAAACATTGTGTACCGTTTTTCGCTGCTCGTGTTTGCTTTTTTTTTAAACCGAGTTAGCAGATAAAGAGCCTTGGGCCAGGGTGCAAGATACCAGGTGTAACTCACTGTCAGCTTGCGTACATGTACAATATATAACCAATGGAAAGGGACTGTTCATTCCCGGCTGGTGCTGTGCAGCTTGTAAGCACACAGTTAGGTGGGGGGCAGCAGCGGCATATTTTGGATTGGTGCAGGAGAGAAGGGTGAAAAAGTAAGTTTGGGCCATAAATTGTGCCTGTCTGACTCATTGGTGAGGATCATTGGATTACTGAGTTCTGCTACTCTCTGGCCGGTTTACTTTGGTTTGATACGATTGTTCATGGGCTGTGAGTTAATTGTGTCGTTCATCGAATTGACGGGGAAATTGTAACCACCAATCGTCACGCCAATCAGCTGACTCAGCGTAGGCCAGAGTTCAAATCTACAAGCGCTTGTGCATCAAGCTCAATACGGTACAACGGAGACAAAAGTGTCGAATGGGTTTTTGAAACTTGCACTGTGCCGCAGCGTTACAAGAACCAAGAAGAAGTGCAGGGCGACATATTTTTGAGTGCTCGCCGATCGCATGAGCTGAGAGCGTTGTTCTGTTTATTGAGCCGGGGCCTCGAATTTGTCAGCAAGGAATCTGATGACACAGTCTGGGTGAAGCATCAATCTGAAGCTGGAGCCTTCAGTAATACTCATCCTCTGTGGAGAAACCTCACATCCATTGATTTCCAATAGAGCCAGAATGAGACAAGAATAGTCCTGACAATTCACTGGACACCGCAAATGTATCCATCATTTCAGGGTCAGAAACAGCAGCTCCGCAGAGCATGTCACCTCACACAGAGATACACCCGGGTCTGTGATAGTGGGGGAGGGGGGAGTACTCACACCCGGGTCAGTGATAGTGGGGGAGGGGAGAGTACTCACACCCGGGTCTGTGATAGTGGGGGAGGGGAGGGTACTCACACCCGGGTCTGTGATAGTGGGGGAGGGGAGGGTACTCACACCCGGGTCTGTGATAGTGGGGGAGGGGAGGGTACTCACACCCGGGTCTGTGATAGTGGAGGAGGGGAGAGTACTCACACCCGGGTCTGTGATAGTGGGGGAGGGGGGAGTACTCACACCCGGATCTGTGATAGTGGGGGAGGGGAGAGTACTCACACCCGGGTCTGTGATAGTGGGGGAGGGGGGAGAACTCACACCCGGGTCTGTGATAGTGGGGGAGGGGAAGGTACTCACACCCGGGTCTGTGATAGTGGGGGAGGGGAGATTACTCACACCCGGGTCTGTGATAGTGGGGGAGGGGAGGGTACTCACACCCGGGTCTGTGATAGTGGGGGAGGGGAGGGTACTCACACCCGGGTCTGTGATAGTGGGGGAGGGGAGGGTACTCACACCCGGGTCTGTGATAGTGGGGGAGGGGGGAGTACTCACACCCGGGTCTGTGATAGTGGAGGAGGGGAGAGTACTCACACCCGGGTCTGTGATAGTGGGGGAGGGGAGAGTACTCACACCCGGGTCTGTGATAGTGGGGGAGGGGAGAGTACTCACACCCGGGTCTGTGATAGTGGGGGAGGGGAGAGTACTCACACCCGGGTCTGTGATAGTGGGGGAGGGGAGAGTATTCACACCCGGGTCTGTGATAGTGGGGGAGGGGAGGGTACTCACACCCGGGTCTGTGATAGTGGGGGAGGGGGGAGTACTCACACCCGGGTCTGTGATAGTGGGGGAGGGGAGAGTACTCACACCCGGGTCTGTGATAGTGGGGGAGAGGAGGGTACTCACACCCGGGTCTGTGATAGTGGGGGAGGGGAGAGTACTCACACCCGGGTCTGTGATAGTGGGGGAGGGGAGGGTACTCACACCCGGGTCTGTGATAGTGGGGGTGGGGAGGGTACTCACACCCGGGTCTGTGATAGTGGGGGAGGGGAGATTACTCACACCCGGGTCTGTGATAGTGGGGAGGGGAGGGTACTCACACCCGGGTCTGTGATAGTGGGGGAGGGGGGAGTACTCACACCCGGGTCTGTGATAGTGGGGGAGGGGGGAGTACTCACTCCCGGGTCTGTGATAGTGGGGGAGGGGGGAGTACTCACACCCGGGTCTGTGATAGTGGGGGAGGGGGGAGTACTCACACCCGGGTCTGTGATAGTGGGGGAGGGGGGAGTACTCACACCCGGGTCTGTGATAGTGGGGGAGGGGAGAGTACTCACACCCGGGTCTGTGATAGTGGGGGAGGGGAGGGTACTCACACCCGGGTCTGTGATAGTGGGGGAGGGGAGGGTACTCACACCCGGGTCTGTGATAGTGGGGGAGGGGAGATTACTCACACCCGGGTCTGTGATAGTGGGGGAGGGGAGGGTACTCACACCCGGGTCTGTGATAGTGGGGGAGGGGGGAGTACACACACCCAGGTCTGTGATAGTGGGAGACGGGAGGGTACTCACACCCGGGTCTGTGATAGTGGGGGAGGGGAGGGTACTCACACCCGGGTCTGTGATAGTGGGGGAGGGGAGGGTACTCACTCCCAGGCCTGTGATAATGGGGGAGGGAGAGGTACTCACACCCGGGTCTGTGTTAGTGGGGGGGGGGGGGAGTACTCACACCCGGGTCTGTGATAGTGGGGGAGGGGGGAGTACTCATACCCGGGTCTGTGATAGTGGGGGAGGGGAGGGTACTCACACCCGGGTCTGTGATAGTGGAGGAGGGGAGAGTGCTCACACCCGGGTCTGTGATAGTGGGGGAGGGGAGGGTACTCACACCCGGGTCTGTGATAGTGGGGGAGGGGAGGGTACTCACACCCGGGTCTGTGATCGTGGGGGAGGGGAGGGTACTCACACCCGGGTCTGTGATAGTGGGGGAAGGGAGGGTACTCCCACCCGGGTCTGTGATAGTGGGGGAGGGGAGGGTACTCACACCCGGGTCTGTGATAGTGGGGGAGGGGGGGAGTACTCACACCCGGGTCTGTGATAGTGGGGGAGGGGAGGGTACTCACACCCGGGTCTGTGATAGTGGGGGAGGGGAGGGTACTCACACCCGGGTCTGTGATAGTAGGGGAGGGGGGAGTACTCACACCCGGGTCTGTGATAGTGGGGGAGGGGGGAGTACTCACACCCGGGTCTGTGATAGTGGGGGAGGGGAGGGTACTCACACCCGGGTCTGTGATAGTGGGGGAGGGGAGGGTACTCACACCCGGGTCTGTGATAGTGGGGGAGGGGAGGGTACTCACACCCGGGTCTGTGATAGTGGGGGAGGGGAGGGTACTCACACCCGGGTCTGTCATAGTGGGGGAGGGGAGGGTACTCATACCCGGGTCTATGATAGTGGGGGAGGGGAGGGTACTCACACCCGGGTCTGTGATAGTGGGGGAGGGGAGGGTACTCACACCCGGGTCTGTGATAGTGGGGGAGGGGAGGGTACTCACACCTGGGTCTGTGATAGTGATGCGACCATCAATTCACTCAAGGACTCGTGTCGGAGTAAAACTGGTTTTAATTAACTATCAACTTTGCCTGCCTGCGACTGGTACAAACTGAGGACAGTCCCACAGGCCAACTACTCTTATACACCTTCAAAGGGGCGGAGCCATGGTCTGAGCCCGTACATGCTCCAACATCCTCCAACATCTCCCCCTGTGGGTGAAGCCACACAATGGCCTACAGATTATACCCACAGGGTTAATAACATTGAACATAACTGGTGAATTAACTGTATTTATATTCACCACATTCATCCCCTGTAAAAAAATTAAAGTCTGGCGGGGGTGATGGGTCACAAGTTCAGCCGGTCCGGCGTCCGGATCGTACCCTGCGACCGCCGAAGCACTGGTGTTGCAGCCGCTTCAGGTGGCTGGGGAAGTGGGTCCGGTGCAGCCCCAGGGGTGGACTCCGGGAGTGGCTCTTCCTGAGCTTCATTCCTGCGGACTGGTGTGCCGGGTGGAAGGGAACGCGGGAGCCAAATGGGCGCGGGGAAGCTGGGCATGGGAGAAAGAGCGGGGTACAGCGCGTGGGGGGGTACTGTGGACATAGTGGTGGCGGAGCCTGCGGGCGCAAGGTCTCGGAGGGAGACGGTATCCTGTCGACCATCGGGGTACTCAACATATGCGTAGTGCGGGTTTGAGTGCAGGAGCTGGACCCTCTACCAGGGGATCGGTCTTATGGGTCCGAACGTGTTTCCGGAGGAGAACCGGACCCGATGTCATCAGCCAGGGTGGGAGCGAGGCCTCTGAGGTAGTCCCCCTGGGGAAAATAAAGAAGAGGAGTCTGGTTTGTGGCCGTGCAAAGGAGGGACCTAATAGAGTGGAGCGCATCGGGGAGGACCTCCTGCCAGTGAGAAACCGAGAGATTCGTGGACCGTAGGCTCAGTAGGACGGTCTTTCAGACCGTCGCGTTCTCCCTCTCCACCTGTCCGTTTCCCCGGGGGTTGTAACTGGTAGTCCTGCTCGAGGCGATGCCTTTACTGAGCAGGTACTGACGCAGTTTGTCGCTCATGAACGACGAGCCCCTGTCGCTGTGGACGTAGTTGGGGAAACCAAACAGGGTGAAGACACTGTGCAGGGCTCTAATAACAGTGGGGGTGGTCATATCGGGGCACGGGATGGCAAACAGGAAACGGGAGAACTCGTCAATAATATTGAGAAAGTAGGTATTGCGATTATTCGAGGGGTGGGACCCTTTGAAATCGATACTGAGGCGTTCAAAGGGCCAGGACGCCTTCACCAGGTGGGCCTTATCTGGTCGATAGAAGTGCGGTTTACACTCCGCACAGATTTGGCAGTCTCTGGCTATAGCTCTGACCTCCTCGGTGGAGTAGGGCAGGTTGCGGTCCTTGATATAATGGGTGAGCCGGGTGACACCCGGGTGGCAGAGGTCGCCGTGGATAGCCCGTAGTCGGTCCTCTTGCGCACTGGCGTATGTGCCGCGGGACAGGGCATCTGGAGACTCGCTGAGCTTCCCAGGGCGATATATAATATTGTAATTATAGGTGGAGAGTTCGATTGTCCACCTCAAGATCTTATCGTTCTTGATTTTGCCCTGCTGTGTATTGTCGAACATGAAGGCTACCGATCGTTGGTCGGTGACGAGGGTAAACCTCCTACCAGCGAGGTAGTGCCTCCAGTGCCATACGGCTTCCACGATGGCTTGGGCCTCTTTTTCGACCGAGGCGTGTCGAAGTTCAGAGGCGATGAGGGTGCGTGAATAAAACTCAACCTGTCTGCCTGCTTGACTGAGAGTGGCGGCGAGAGCGACTTCTGATGTGACGCTCTCCACCAGAAAGGGGACGGACTCATCCACCGCGTGCATAGCGGCTTTGGCGATGTCCGCCTTGATGCAATTGAAGGCCTGGCGGGCCTTGGCTGCCAGTGGGAAGAGGGTGGCCTTAAATAGTGGGCGGGCTTTGTCCGCATACTGGGGGACCCACTGGGCGTAGTAGGAAAAAAATCCAAGGCACCTCTTGAGGGCCTTGGGACAGTGAGGGAGAGGGAGTTGCAGGAGGGGGCGCAGACGGTCAGGGTCGGGCCCGAGGACTCCGTTTTCCACGACGTAGCCGAGGATGGCGAGCCTGGTGGCATTTCTCCTTATTATAGGTGTGTGGTAGTATGCATTAGGGGTCATGTGGGACTGTGAAGCCGTGATGTCATTGGCTGACAGATCCCGGGTCCTGGTCGGCATTTGACCTCTAGCTCCGCCCTGAAGGTGGAGTATAAGAACCAGGAGTCCTCCCCCGCAGGCCAGTCGGTTACTGAACTGCGGGGGAACAGTCACGCTTAATAAAGCCTCATCGACTTCACTCTATTCGTCTCTCGGAGTCTTTGTGCGCTACAATTTATTAAGCGTGCCTAAAGGACTATGGAGCTCAGGATCATTCCGGAATGCTGAAGATCAGCCCCCAAGCAGTGAACTCAGCAGCAGTTTTCAAGCACTGGCAGACTTGTTTCGAGGCCTACCTCAGAACGACCCCCGGCCGGGTCACAGAAGACCAAAAACTACAGGTCCTGCACTCGAGGTTTAGCACGGAGATTTTCTCTCTCATCGAAGACGCAGAGGATTTCCAGACGGCGTTCGCAGCACGAAAAAGCATGTATGTTCGCCCAGTAAACCAGATCTACGCTCGCTATCAACTCGCAACGAGACGGCAAAGTCCCGGAGAATCGATAGATGAATTCTACGCCGCGCTACAAATTTTGGGACGGGCCAGCAGCTGCCCGCCGGTGAACGCGATTGAACACACGGACATGTTAATGCGCAATGCTTTTGTGGCAGGTATGAACTCCTCCCAAATCCGGCAAAGACTTTTAGAAAAAGAGTCACTAGGACTCTGAGAGGCACGGGCCCTAGCAGCCTCCCTGGACGTGGCCACGCGAAACGCCCGCACCTACGGCCCCGACCGCGCGGCAGGCCATTGGGCTCCATACGCACCCGTCGCGACAAACCCCCCCCCCCCCCCGACCACCCCACAGGCTTGCGCGGTTCAGACGCCAAGTCGTACCGGGGGAGCCCGCTGCTATTTCTGCGGCCAGGCGAAACACCCCCGGCAGCGTTGCCCGGTCCACGCAGCGATTTGTAAGAGCTGCGAGAAAAAGGGCCATTTCGCGGCTGTGTGCCGGTCCCGGGAGGTCGCCGCTGTCCCAGGAGAACAAGGAGCCCTGCGAGCTTCTTACGCTCCCCAACCCCCCCAGCGCCCCATGTACGACCCGCAGGCGCAATCATTTTGGGTCCCGGCCATCGCTGTCCCCGGAGACGAGGGAGTTCTGCGCGTCTCTAACGCTCCCCAACCCCCCCCGCGGCCCATGTACGACCCGCAGGCGCAACCACTTTGGGTCCCGGCCACCGCTGTCCCCAGAGAAGAGGGAGTCCTGCGCGTTCCTAACGCTCCCCAACCCCCCCAGCGTCCCATGTGCGACCCGCAGGCGCCGCCATTTTGGGTCCCGGCCACCACGAGGGGAGGAGGGGCGCCGCCATCTTGGGCCACCCCAGACCTATGCGACGCATGGGGGCGGCCATTTTGTCCACCCCCGCCGCCATCTTGTGACCCCCCAGCCATGTGCGATGCATGGGGGCAGCCATCTTGTTCACCCCCGCCGCCATCTTGGACGGCAACGGACCCCAGTGTCGACGGCTCCACGGGGCTCGCAGAAGACCCTCAAGCAATACGATCACGTCTGGCCTCAATGACGCTGGACCAAGCTCGGCCCCGGATGCTCCAGACGACGACAACAACGGTGCTGATAAACGGGCACGAGGCACCATGCCTAGTCGACTCCGGGAGCACGGAAAGCTTTATCCACCCTGACACGGTAAGACGCTGTTCTTTGACCATCCGTCCCAGCGCACAAAAGATTTCCCTAGCTGCAGGATCCCACTCCGTACAGATTAAAGGCTTCTGCATAGTTACCCCAACGGTGCAAGGGAGGGAGTTCAAAAACTATAGGCTCTACGTCCTTCCCCAACTCTGCGCCCCCACATTACTGGGATTAGACTTCCAGTGCAATCTGCAGAGCCTAACCTTCAAATTCGGCGGCCCAATACCCCCACTCACTATCTGCGGCCTCGCAACCCTCAAGGTTGAGCCCCCATCCTTGTTTGCAAACCTCACCCCGGATTGCAAACCCGTCGCCACTAGGAGCAGACGGTACAGCGCCCAGGACCGGACCTTCATTCGGTCCGAAGTCCAGCGGCTACTGAAGGAAGGCATAATCCAGGCCAGCAATAGTCCCTGGAGAGCACAGGTGGTAGTAGTAAAGACAGGGGAGAAGCAAAGGATGGTCATAGACTATAGCCAGACCATCAACAGGTACACACAACTAGATGCGTACCCTCTCCCCCGCATATCCGACATGGTCAATCGGATTGCCCAATATAAGGTCTTCTCCACCGTGGACCTCAAGTCCGCCTACCATCAGCTCCCCATCCGCCCAGGTGACCGCAAGTACACAGCCTTCGAGGCAGACGGGCGATTATACCACTTCCTAAGGGTCCCATTTGGCGTCACAAACGGGGTCTCGGTCTTCCAACGAGAGATGGACCGAATGGTTGATCAACACGGGTTGCGGGCCACGTTCCCGTATCTCGACAACATAACCATCTGCGGCCACGATCAGCAGGACCACGACGCCAACCTCCAAAAATTCCTCCAGACCGCTAAAGCCTTGAACCTCACGTACAACGAGGACAAGTGCGTTTTTAGCACAAACCGGCTAGCCATCTTGGGCTACGTAGTGCGCAATGGGATAATAGGCCCCGACCCCGAACGTATGCGCCCCCTCATGGAATTTCCCCTCTCGCACTGCTCAAAAGCCCTAAAACGCTGCCTGGGGTTCTTTTCAGACTACGCCCAGTGGGTCCCCCAGTATGCAGACAAGGCCCGCCCCCTAATACAGACCACGACCTTCCCTCTGTCGACAGAGGCTTGCCAGGCCTTCAGCCGTATCAAAGCGGATATCGCAAAGGCCACGATGCGCGCCATCGACGAGTCCCTCCCCTTCCAGGTCGAGAACGACGCCTCCGACGTAGCTCTAGCGGCCACTCTTAACCAAGCGGGCAGACCCGTGGCCTTTTTCTCCCGAACCCTCCACGCTTCAGAAATCCACCACTCCTCAGTGGAAAAGGAAGCCCAAGCCATAGTGGAAGCTGTGCGACATTGGAGGCATTACCTGGCCGGCAGGAGATTCACTCTCCTCACTGACCGACGGTCGGTCGCCTTCATGTTCGATAATGCACAGCGGGGCAAAATCAAAAACGACAAGATCTTAAGGTGGAGGATCGAGCTCTCCACCTTCAACTATGAGATCCTGTACCGTCCCGGAAAGCTGAACGAGCCGTCCGATGCCCTAGCCCGCGGCACATGTGCCAACGCACAAATTAACCGCCTCCAAACCCTCCACGAGGGGGTCACTCGGTTCTACCACTTTATAAAGTCCCGCAACCTCCCCTACTCTTTGGAGGAGGTCCGTACAGTCACAAGGAACTGCCACATCTGCGCAGAGTGCAAACCGCACTTTTTCAGGCCGGATGGTGCGCACCTGATCAAGGCTTCCCGTCCCTTTGAACGCCTTAGTCTGGATTTCAAAGGGCCCCTCCCCTCCACCGACCGCAACACATACTTCCTGAATGTGGTGGACGAGTACTCCCGTTTCCCCTTCGCCATCCCCTGCCCTGACATGACAGCGGCCACAGTCATTAGAGCCCTGAACACCATATTCACACTGTTCGGTTGCCCCGCATACGTCCACAGCGACAGGGGGTCCTCCTTCATGAGTGACGAGCTGCGCCAGTTCCTGCTCAGCAACGGTATAGCCTCGAGCAGGACGACCAGCTACAACCCCTGGAGGAACGGGCAAGTAGAGAGGGAGAATGGCACGGTCTGGAAGACCATCCTACTGGCCCTACAGTCCAGGAACCTCCCAGTTTCACAGTGGCAGGAGGTCCTCCCGGACGCTCTCCACTCCATCCGATCGCTACTGTGTACTAGCACTAACCAAACGCCTCATGAGCGCCTCCTTGTCTTCCCCAGGAAGTCCTCCTCTGGAACGTCTCTGCCGACCTGGCTGGCGGCCCCAGGACCCATCTTGCTCCGAAAACATGTGCGGGCGCACAAGTCGGACCCGTTGGTCGAGAGGGTTCACCTCCTTCACGCGAACCCGCAGTACGCTTACGTGGAGTACCCCGACGGCCGACAGGACACGGTCTCCTTGTGAGATCTGGCGCCCGCCGGCAACACGCACACCCCCCCGACACCAATCACCCCCTCCCTGCCACCGGCGCACTCCGCGACCGCCCCCTTCCCAGGAGGATCGGTCCTCCTCCCAGGCCCGGCCAGAAGTGAAGCCCAAGCAGAAACCGTAAGGCTCCCAGAGACGACAACACTGGAACAAGCACCACCACCACCACCGGGGCCAAGGCGATCGACACGGACGACCAGACCGCCCGACCGACTCGTGGCTTCGATGTAACACTACAATATGTGGACTTTAACGAGAACTTTTGTTTTTTTTCCCTGACGAATACTGTAAATAGTTCGAAACAAAAAAAAACCTTGTACATACTGTAATGACATGCGAACGTTTTCCTCCCAGGACCAGCCTTGTAAACCCCTACCACCATGCGAAGCACCACCCCGCCGGGTTCATTTTTAACAAGGGGTGAATGTGGTAGTATGCATTAGGGGTCATGTGGGACTGTGAAGCCGTGATGTCATTGGCTGACAGATCCCGGGTCCTGGTTGGCCGTTGACCTCTAGCTCCGCCCTGAAGGCGGAGTATAAGAACCAGGAGTCCTCCCCCGCAGGCCAGTCGGTTACTGAACTGCGGGGGAACAGTCACGCTTAATAAAGCCTCATCGACTTCACTCTATTCGTCTCTCGGAGTCTTTGTGCGCTACAAGGTGAGATTAAGTTTTTGGGCAGTTTGGAGAAATCGGTGGAGGCTGGCGTCCTGGTCCTGCTGATCATGGCCGCAGATGGTGACGTTGTCCAAGTACGGAAACGTGGCCCGCAGCCCGTACTGGTCCACCATTCTGTCCATTGCTCGTTGGAACACCGAAACCCCGTTTGTGACGCCAAAAGGGACCCGGAGGAAATGAAAAAGGCGGCCGTCTGCCTCAAACGCCGTGTAGTGGCGGTCCTCCAGACGGATTGGGAGCTGGTGGTATGCAGACTTCAGATCCACCGTGGAGAACACGCGGTAGTGAGCAATCTGATTGACCATGTCTGCAGTCTGGGGAAGGGGGTACGCATCAAGTTGCGTAAACCAGTTAATGGTCTGGCTGTAATCAAACACCATCCGGAGCTTCTCCCCGGTCTTGACGACCACCACGTGAGCTCTCCAGGGGCTATTGCTGGCCTCTATGATGCCTTCCCGCAAGAGACGCAGGACCTCAGACCTAATAAATATTCTGTCCTGCATGCTATATCGCCTGCTGCGAGTGGCTACTGGTTTACAATCAGCGGTGAGATTAGCGAAGAGGGAAGGAGGGTCAACTTTCAGAGTGGCTAGGCTGCACACAGTGAGTGGGGCAGTGGTCCGCCAAAGCTAAGCCTCAGGCTCTTGAGATTACATTGAAAATCGAGCCCTAAAAGGTCTGGGAGCACATACAGCTAGAAATTAGTGTACTCAGCGCCCTGTACCTCTAAGGTTACCGTAGTGCACCAAATTGTACGAAGTGCGACCCGGAGGCAAGGCAAATTGTTTGATGCGCCGGGAATATCGGGAGCGAGCAGCGGCTTACAAGATCAGGGTGGATGAAACTCTCGGTGCTCCCGGAGCCGAACAGGCAAGGTGTCTCATACCCGTTAACCAGGACGGCCATCATTGAGCTCTTGAAGTGCTTGGGCCGCGACTGGTCCAAGGTGACTGCGCTGAGTTGAGGGTAACCGGTGGGCGTGGTTGGCTGTGCTGGGGCGGCCCCCCGGTGACTGTCCGAGCAGGTTGTACGCGTTGAGCGGCGTAGCAGATGGCATCCAAGATGGCGGCCCCCATGGATCGCACGTGGCCGGCAGCGTGGGGTTGGATGGTCAAAATGGCGGCCCCCGTGAATCGCACGTGCTGTGCGGAGTCGGCAGGCATGCTGCCACATTGCGAGATCTGCGGGCCTGAGAGTCATAGTCGGTGGCTTGGTGGGGATCTATTTGAATATGTCCAAGCATTGCCAAGGTTTGATGAGAAGGAGGTAGAAGCCTCTTTCATTTCATTTGAGAAGGTAGCTGAACAAATGAAATGGCCACCGGACATGTGCGTATTACTGATTCAAACAAAGCAGGTAGGTAGAGCTAGTGAAGTGTTTGCATCACTACCGGAGAAGGTATCTGGGATGTATGAGGAGGTAAAAAAATCCATCTTAGGTGCATATGTACTAGTGCCTGAAGCCTACAGACAAAGGTTTATAAATTTAAGGAAAGAATTTGGTTAAACATACATGGAGTTTGAAAGGCTCAAACAGAGTAATTTTGATAGGTGGATAAGGGCTTTGAAAATAGACCAAACGTATGAAGCTCTCAGAGAAATTATACTTTTGGAGGAGTTTAAAAGTTCAATTCCTGATGTAGTGAGAACTCATGTGGAAGAACAGAGGGTTAAAACTGCGAGATTAGCAACGGAAATGGCAGATGATTATGAATTAGTTCATAAATCAAAGTTTGGTTTCCAACATCAGTTTCAGCCTGTGATGGATAGAAAATTGGGACATGAGAAATACTCAAGTGGTAAAGGTAAAGGTGATCTGATGGGAGATAATAAGGAGAGTGTACCTCAGATTAAAAAAGAAATCCAGGAGGGTGGAAAAGAAATGAAACATTTCAAATGTTTTCACTGCAATAAGCTAGGCCATGTAAAGTCACAGTGTTGGTGGCTGAAGAAAAGCACTGGGAAGGTTGATGTGGTAAAACAGGATAAGACAGTGGGGTTTGTTAAAGTGGTAAAGGAAAGCCCAAGTGAAGCAAAGGAGGTGCAAAAGATTGTGCAGCCTGATCAAGAGGTGATTGATAAGAAGGTGCCAGATCTCTTCAAAGAATTTACATGTGTGGGTAAAGTTTACTCATGTGTATCAAGGGGGGCAGGTAAAGAAGTCACGATTTTAAGAGATACGGGAGCTAGTCAATCTTTAATGGTAAGAGATGACAAGTTATGTGGTTTGGGAAGAATGTTGCCAGAAAAGATGGTAATATGTGGAATTCAGGGTGAGAGGAGTAGTGTTCAATTATATAAGGTAAGGTTGGAAAGTCCAGTGAAGAGTGGTGAAGTGGTAGTAGGAGTAATAGAGAAACTACCTTGCCCAGGAATACAGTTTATTTTGGGTAATGATGTAGCTGGATCGCAGGTAGGACTGATGCCTACTGTGGTTGATAAGCCAGTGGAAAATCAGACAACTGAAGTGTTGAAGGACGAATATCCTGGGATTTTTCCGGATTGTGTAGTAACAAGGTCGCAAAGTCAGAGGTTAAGACAAGAGGAGAAATCAAAGAGTGAAGATGAAGTTGAAGTGCAATTATCAGAAACGGTTTTTGATCAGATGGTTGAAAAAGAACAAGAACAGGTGGAGGATGAGGCCGATATTTTTAGTTCAGGAAAATTGGCAGAGTTACAACAAAAAGATGTAGAAATAAAACGGATGTATCAGAAAGCATACGTGGAAGAGGAATCTGAGTGTATACCAGAGTGCTTTTACTGTAAAAGTGATGTCTTGATGAGAAAATGGAGACCTTTACATATGCAGGCGAATGAAAAGAGGGCAGAAGTTCATCAAGTAGTTTTGCCGGTAGTGTATAGAAAGGAGGTGTTGCGAGTGGCACATGAGGTACCAGTGGGAGGTCATTTGGGAATAAGGAAAACTCAAGCTAAAATCCAAAAACATTTTTATTGGCCTGGACTGCATAAAGATGTAGTTAAATGTTGTCAATCATGTCACACATGTCAAGTGATAGGGAAACCTCAAGCAGTGATAAAACCAGCACCCTTAATACTCATTCCAGCATTTGAGGAACCTTTTACAAGGGTCCTAATTGATTGCGTGAACCGCTTCCAAAAACGAAAAGTGGGAATCAATATCTTTTGACTATAATGGATGTATCTACTAGGTTTCTAAAGGCCATTCCAGTACGTAATATTACAGCTAAAAAGATTGTGGAGGAGTTATTTAAATTCTTTACTAGATATGGACAACCCACAGAAATACAATCGGATCAAGGATCGAATTTTACCTCAAGGTTATTCAAAGAAGTTATGGATAGCTTAGGAATAAAACAATTTAAATCAACTGCGTACCATCCAGAATTGCAGGGAGCGTTAGAAAGGTGGCATCAGACATTAAAGACAATGTTGAGGGCGTATTGTCAAGATTATCCAGAGGATTGGGATAAAGGAATTCCATTCGTACTGTTTGCAATTAGGGATGCACCTAATGAGTCAACCAAATTCAGTCCTTTTGAACTAATCTTTGGTCATGAGATAAGAGGACCACTTAAATTGATTAAGGAAAAATTGGTGAGTGAGGAATTGGAAAGCATCGGTTCGATTCCGGCTTGGGTCACTGTCTGTGCGGAGTCTGCACATCCTCCTCGTGTGTGCGTGGGTTTCCTCCGGGTGCTCCGGTTTCCTCCCACAGTCCACAGATGTGCAGGTTAGATGGATTGGCCATGATACATTGCCCTTAGTGTACAAAATTGCCCTTAGTGTTGGGTGGGGTTACTGGGTTTTGGGGATAGGGTGGAGGTGTTGACCTTGGGTAGGGTGCTCTTTCCAAGGGCCGGTGCAGACTCGATGGGCCGAATGGCCTCCTTCTGCACTGTAAATTCTATGATAATC
Organism: Scyliorhinus torazame; assembly: GCF_047496885.1. Lineage (NCBI taxonomy): Eukaryota > Metazoa > Chordata > Chondrichthyes > Carcharhiniformes > Scyliorhinidae > Scyliorhinus > Scyliorhinus torazame. The sequence continues at coordinate 141,751,718 of NC_092723.1, forward strand.
TATGACTTATATTATTGGATTACGTGTCAAATTTTAGGGAACGATTAAATAGAGCAAGTGAATTGGCTAGACAACATTTGAAAGTTGCACAAAATGTGATGAAACGGGTAGCGGACAAGAAACCCAAAGTTCGTAGTTTTGTCAGTGGGGATAAAGTTTTAGTGTTGTTACCAGTGGTAGGTGAGCCTTAGCTAGGTTTTGTGGACCGCATCAAATTGAAAGGAAATTAAATGAGGTGAATTATGTGGTTAAAAACACCAGATAGAAGGAAGACTCACCAATTGTGTCATGTGAATATACTTAAAAGGTACTTTGAAAGGGAAGAAGAGAAAAAGGAGGAGGTTTTAATGATTCTAACTCAAAGTGACAAACCAAATCCAGATGACTGTGATTTTGTCATACCTCAAATTAAATTGGAAAACGAGGATGTTCTTAAAAATTGGGATAAATTGTTTAGTTACCTTCCAGAGGAAAAACGGACTGACCTGAAAGAGTTATTGATATCACATGGGCATATTTGTGGAGATAAATTGGGAAGTACTGAAATGGCTATGCATGATGTAGGTGTGGGAAATGCTGTTCCAATTAAAAAACATCCATATAGACTTAACCCCTTAAAATTGGCACAGGTTAACAAAGAGATTGAGAGTATGCTTAAAAATGGAATAATTGAAGTGGGTTGCAGCCAATGGAGTTCACCCATAGTGATGGGACCAAAACCAGAAGGTACCCAACGGTTGTGTGTGGACTATAGAAGGATTAATGCAGTTGCAAGAATGGACTCTTATCCTATCGCACGTTTGGAGGATTGCATTGAGAAAGTGGAACAATCAGCTTTTATTTCGAAACTGGATTTACTTAAAGTTACTGGCAGGTACCTTTATCCGAAAGGGTGAAGGAGATTTCAGCTTTTGTGACTCCAGATGGTATGTACCAATTCAAAGTTATGCCATTTGGCATGAAAAACGCACCAGCCACATTTCAATGGTTCACTAACAAAGTTGTTTCAGGATTACTCAATTGTGCGGTATACATCGACAATCTGGTCATTTTCAGCCAGACATGGACAGAACATTTGACACATCTGATGGAGTTATTCGATCGACTCCAGGATGCGGGTTTGGTGACAAACCTAGCCAAAAGTGAATTTGGAAAGGCCCAAGTCACTTTCCTTGAGGAGTTTCCGATACCCTCAAGACGAAGGGAAATAACGCGATTTCTTGGCATGAGTGGATTTGATCGAACATGTGTGCAAAGATTTTGTAGCATGATTGCTCCACTGATGGACTTGCTGAAGAAACGTCAAAAATTTCAGTGGACAGCAGAGTTTCAACAGGCATTTGCCTGAAAGCTGTGATAACCAATGCTCCTGTGTTGGAGAATTACAAGGGACTCTGAGATCAGATTGAACTAAAGTATCTGACATTAAAGAGAAATGCCGCTGCGTAGAGAAATGGATGGATCGTGGAGAGACCTTCTTGTTCAAAGAGACTGTCAATCGAGAAGGATTTCATTTGGAGGAAGAAGAACGAAAAAAAGGACTATTATTATACCTGTTTGCGTGTGGGTTTTTTTAAACGAAAAAGTATATTTACTGTGTGCATTTCTTAAAGGACGGTGAAAAGGTGAAAAATGAAACCATCTTAAAGTTGATGGGTTTTATTTTTTTCTTGGGGGGAGGTGTCATGTGAGAGTGCCTTTAAGAAATGGGTGTTCATAAATGGTTATGTATATAAATATCTGTAGTGAGAGTACCTTTAAGAAATGGGTGTATATTACTGCAGTGATGTCAGAGAGTGCTGGAGCTGAAGCCAGACCAAGCAGGTGTACTGCTGTTCTCTCTGCAGTCAAAAGACTAACTCTTGATCATTTGGTGAATTCAGAATTATAAATGTTCTCAGTAGTGAATGTAAACCTAATGTGCTTCTGTTAAAAGGTGTTTATTTTGTCTTATGGATGTTAAAAGGAAAGCTTAAAGGATTACTTAGGGTTGTATTCTTTGGGGGTTGTATTTGAATTAATAGTTGCTAAGATGTTCACTGTATGTTTTAAAAAGATTAACTTGAATTCATAGAATAAATATTGTTTTGCTTAAAAAAATACTTTGCCATTTCTGCTGTACCACACCTGTAGAGTGGGCCATGTGCTCCCCATACCACAATCTATTAAAAGTTGTGGGTCAGGTGAACTCCATGATACACTTTGGGGTTCTCTAAACCCTGGCCCATAACACTCCGAAGAACTCGAGTAAATTAATCAAACACGATTTACCTTTCATAAAACCATGCTGACTCTGATGGATTGTGCTTTGACTTTCCAAATGTCCCATTATTACTTCCTTAATAATGGATTCCAACAATTTATCTATGACAGATGTTAAACAAACCGGTTTATAGTTTCCTACTTTATGCCTTTCTCTATTTTGAACAGGGGTGTTACATTAACAATTTTCCAATCCACTGGAATCTTTCCAGAATCCAGGGAATTTTGGAATATTATAACTAATTCCAGTTCCTGTAAATCCTTAGGATGTTGGCCGTCAGACCTTTCGGGACTTGTCTGCTTTCAATCCCATTAGTTGGCTCAATACTTTTTCCCTAGTGATGGCAATTCTTTTAAATTCTTCCTTTTCAACAACCTCTGCATTACTTGTTACTATTGGCATAATTCTAGTGTCCTCCACCATGAAGCCAAGGCAAAATATTGATTTTGTGCCTCTGCCATTTCTGTGTTCCCCATTTGTAACTCCCCAGCCTCGTCCTCTAAGGAATCAACGTTGACTTGAGCTACTTTCTTCCTTTTTTATATACTTATAGAATCTTTTGCTATCCATTTTTATATTTTGCACTACATTTTTCACAATTTATCTTTGCTCTTTTTATTACTTTTTTTGGTAACCCTTTGTTTGTCTTTAAAAGTTTCCCAATCCTCCAGCCTGCTACTGATCTTTGTAATATGGTATGCCTTTGTTTTTGCCTTTATGTTATCTTTAACCCCCTTGCTTAGCCATAGATGCATTTCCCCTGACAATCTTTCTTCCTCTCTGGAATATATTTTAGTTGGAAGGAATTGAATATCTCCTTAGATGGCTGATGCTGCTCACCAACTATCCTACCTTTTAACCTTTCTGCCCAGTCCACTAGGGCCAAATCTGTCCTCATGCCTGTGTAATTACCTTGGTTTAACACCAGAACACTAGTGTGGGACTCTAGTTTATTTCCTTCAAACTGAATTTGAAATTTAAGCATGTAATGATCACTCTTCCCTAGAGGATGCTTTACTACAAGATCATTAATTAATCCCATCTCAATACACAATACTGAATCTAAAATAGCCTGCTCCCTGGTTAATTTAACAACATATTGTTCCAAGAAATAATCTCTAAAACACTCTATTAACTCTCCCTCAAGGCTACACTTACCAATTTGATTAATCCAGTCTCTATGTATTTTAAAATCAACCATGATTAGTGTCATACATCTCTCTACATTCACTGTCGGTGGGTCAAATCCTGGAACTCCCTCCCCAGAAACTTACTGGTGTATATACACCACATTGACTTCAGTTGTTCAAGAAGGCAGCTTGCCACTCTATTCTTAAGGACAGTTAGGGATGGGCATTGATGCTCTTTTCCCAGGACTGAATAAAATCTACACCTCACATAAGAAACATAAGAACTAGGAGCAGGAGTAGGCCATCTGGTCCTTCGAGCCTGCTCTGACATTCAATGAGATCATGGCTGATCTTTTGTGGACTCAGCTCCACTTTCCCACCAGAACACCATAACCCTTTATTCATTTAGTCTTCAAAAAACTCTCCATCTTTATCTTGAAAACATTTAATGAAGGAGCCTCAACTGCTTCACTGGGCAGGGAATTCCATAGATTCTCAACCCTTTGGGTGAAGAAGTTCCTCCTAAACTCAGTCCTAAATCTACATCTCCTTATTGTGAGGCTATGCCCCTAGTTCTGCTTTCACCCACCAGTGGAAACAACCTGCCCGCATCTATCCTATCTATTCCCTTCATAATTTTATATGTTTCTATAAGACCCCCCTCATCCTTCTAAATTCCAATGAGTACAGTCCCAGTCTACTCAACCTCTCCTCATAATCTAACCCCTTCAACTCTGGGATTAACCTAGCAAATCTCCTTTGCACACCCTCCAGCGCCAGTACGTCCTTTCTCAGGTAAGAAGACCAAAACTGAACACAATACTCCAGGTGTGGCCTCACTAACACCTTATACAATTGCAGCAAAACCTCCCTAGTCTTAAACTCCATCCCTCTAGCAATAAAGGACAAAATTCCATTTGCCTTCTTAATCACCTGTTGCACCTGTAAACCAACTTTTTGCGACTCATGCACTAGGACACCCAGATGCCTCTGCACAGCAGCATGTTTAAATATTTTATAATTTAAATAATAATTCCTTTTGCTGTTATTCCTACTAAAATGGATAACCCCACATTTGTCAACATTATATTCTATCTGCCAGACCCTAGCCCATTCACTTAAATTATCCAAATCCCTCTGCAGAATTCCAGTATGCTCTGCACATTTTGTTTTACCACTCATCTTAGTGTCGTCTGCAAACTTGGACACATTGCACTTGGTCCCCAACTCCAAATCATCTATGTAAATTGTGAACAATTGTGGGCCCAACACTGATCCCTGAGGGACACCACTAGCTACTGATTGCCAACCAGAGAAACACCCGTTAATCCCCACTCTTTGCTTTCTATTAATTAACTAATCCTCTATCTATGCTACTACTTTAGCCTTAACACCATGCATCTTTATCTTATGCAGCAACCTTTAGTGTGGCACCTTGTCAAAAGCTTTCTGGAAATTCAGAAATACCACATCTATTGGCACCCTGTTGTCTACCGCACTGGTAATGACCTCAAAAAATTCCACTAAATTAGTTAGGCACGACCTGACCTTTATGAACCCATGCTGCGTCTGTCCAATGGGACTATTTCCATCCAGATGCCTCGCTATTTCTCCCGTGATGATAGATTCCAGCATCTTCCCTACTACCGAAGTTAAGCTAACTGGCCTATAATTACCTGCTTTCTGCCTACCTCCCTTTTTAAAAGTGTTGTCACGTTTGTTAATTTTCAATCCGCTGGGACCACCCCAGAGTTTAGTGAATTTTGGTAAATTATCACAAGTGCATTTTCATTTTCCCTAGCCATCTCTTTTAGTACCTTGGGATGCATTCCATCAGGGCCAGGAGACTTGTCTACCTTTAGCCCCATTAGGTTGTCCGTCACTACCTCCTTGGTGATAACAATCATCTCAAGGTCCTCACCCATCATAGCCTCATTTCCATCAGTCACTGGCATGTTATTTGTGTCTTCCACTGTGAAGACCGACCCAAAAAAACAGTTCCTCAGCCATTTCCTCATCTCCCATTATTAAATCTCCCTTCTCATCCTCTCAAGGACCAATATTTACCTTAGCCACTCTTTTTTGTTTTATATATTTGTAGAAACTTTAACGAGCTGTTTTTATATTCTGAGCAAGTTTACTCTTATAATCTATCTTACTCTTCTTTATAGCTTTTTTAGTAGCTTTTTGTTGCCCCCTAAAAATTTCCCAATCCTCTATTCTCCCACTGATCTTTGCCGGTTTTTATGCTTTTTCCTTCAATTTGATACTCTTCCTTATTTCCTTAGATATCCACGGTTGATTTTCCCTCTTTGTACCGTCCTTCCTTTTTGTTTGTATAAACTTTTGCTGAGCATTGTGAAAAATCGCTTGGAAGGTTCTAAACTGTTCCTCACAACAGTTTCACCGTAAAGTCTTTGCTCCCAGTCTACCTAAGCCAGCTCTTCTCTCAACCCATTGTAATCTCCTTTCTTTCAGCACAAAACACTAGTGTTTGATTTTACCTTCTCACCCTCCATCTGTATTTTAAATTCCACCATATTGTGATCATTCCTTCCGAGAGGATCCCTAACTATGAGATCATTAATCAATCCTGCCTCATTACACAGGACCAGATCTAGGACCGCTTGTTCCCTCGCAGGTTCCATTAGATTATGTTCTCGGCAACTATTGCGGATACATTATATAAACTCCTCCTCAAGGCTGTCTTAACCGACCTGGTTAAACCAATCGACATGCAGATTAAAATCCCCCATGATAACTGCTGTACCATTTCTACATGCATCAGTTATTACTTTGTTTATTGCCTGCCCCACCGTAATGTTACTATTTGGTAGCCTATAGACTACTCATATCTGTGACTTTTTCACCTTACTATTCCTGATTTCCACCCAAATGGATTCAACCTTATCCTCCATAGCACCAATGTCATCCCTCACTACTGCCCAGATGTCATCCTTAAATAACAGAGCTACACCACCTCCCTTACCATCCACTCTGTCCTTCCGAATAGTTTGATATCCTTGGATATTTAACTCACAGTTGTGATCATCCTTTAACCATGTTTCAGTAATGGCCACTAAATCATAGTCATTCACGATGATTTGCGCCATCAACTCATTTATCTTATTCCGAATACTACGAGCATTCTTAACACCTCTCCAAAATTATTTTTCCTTTTAACTTTTCTCCTAATTTTCCTTATCATAGAACCCATATCTTCATGTAATAACCTGCTGTTTCGCTTTCCATTTATGTTTTTACTTCCCATTTTATTCCTTTTAGTATTACAAAGTGCACAATTGCTTAAAAAATGCTTTGGGACCGCCTGACTTCATTTGAAACACTGCAGAAATGCAAGTCCCTCATTTCTTTTCTGAGAAACTGCCAGCCCCTTCACGAGAGAGGCCCAACCTTCTCAGTCATTGCCAAGGGGTCATGCCTCGATTGGCAGACAAGAAGATGTCAGTAACAGCACAATCTACAGATATTGACCCTGACCACTTGCATCCCAATGGCTTTACCAAACACTTGAGCTGTCATGTTTCATACAGTGTTTGACCATCTCTTATGTACTTAATCCTCCCTCCTTCAGTCCTGTTTTGAACCAGATATTCACCCAAACCCTTTGTGCAAGGATTGTGGTTTTTATTTTTGCTGACATACGATTCTATGTTCTGATCATTGGGGAATGTATAAAAAAACCTCATCTCATTTTGTTTGAAGCTGCAAACTTTGGCCCTTGTGTCTTTGGTTCTCTGATCACAGATGATGTTGCCTGAATCCCCATCATCCCTATCCCTCTGCATCATGGAAACATGAATCATCGCCCCTCTTAATCTTCCATTCTCTAATGAGAACAAATTCAGCTCAAAAGATCTATCCAACTTATCAGCATTGAATTCTGCATTCACTCACATTCGTTTCTGAACTTTCTCCATCACTTCATGATCCTTTTTGAAGACAGGTTTTAAGATCTACACACAGCGTTCCGAATATGATCAAAGGGGATAGGAAGAGGAATAATGGAAAGCAGCTAATGGCCCAGCAGTGAAGGTGTGAGGGAATTTGGTCAGCGAACGGGGAGGAGTTTTCTTTGTTCACCTTCAGTTCTGCGCAATCCCTCAGGATGTTTTTCTAAGCAGACTCGCCAAAATTAATGATGTGACTGCCATATCAGCAGGGTTTAAATACCGAACAAAACTGCCTTCAACAATGCAAGTTCTTTCTTCTGTATATTTTCAATTTAGTCAGCATACAAAAAGGCTGATCATGAGGAGATCATGTGCCAACAACAACATATATTTATAAAGCACCTTTGATGTAATAAAGCATCCCAAGGCACTTGATAGCGAATTATAAAACATGTATGACACCAATCCCTGAATTTCACGCTCTCTCTGATGCACTATCAATTACCACAAAGACGAGGTAGTGGAATAATCAAGGCTTTATTGAGCAAAGGTGTTGTGCCTCCTGTAGCTGGAACCAGAATGGCTACAGCACCGGCGAGCACACACATTTATACTCCGCCTACTGGGCGGAGCCAGCAGGCAGGGATTTACCCATGTACCTCTATTATACGTGCCTTACCGTAATACATATAATACTGCTAGTGATGACTACCACATTCACCACCTGTTAAAAAAAAGAGTCCGGCGGGGGTGGTGGAAAAACATTACAAGTTCAGTCTGGCGATGAGGAAGATGGCGGCGCCCGTGGGTCGCACGTGGGGGGTTGCAGGAACGCCGGGCCTGGAAACAGCGGCGACTGACCGGGCCTGGCAAACAGAAACAAAGTGTCCCTTCTTTCCACATCCATTGCAGGTCGCGCTCCACGCCGGGCAGCGCTGCTTGGGGTGTTTGTTCAGCCCGCAAAAATAGCACTTGGACCCCCCAGGGTTGGCTGGCTGCCGCGCGGCGCAGGCTTGCGGTGAGCTGGAGTCGGCAGCTGGTGGGGCCCACGATGCCCAGGAGGGTGCCGCGCGGTCGGGCGCGTATGACTGGACGTTACGGGAGGCCACTTCTAACGAGTTAGTAAGCTGCCTAGTTCCCGCAAGATCAAGCGTACCCCCTTCCAGTAGCCGCTGGTGGACGTACGCAGACCTCATGTCCGTAACAAAAGCGTCTCTAATTAAAAGTTCTGTGTGCTGGACTGCTGAAACTGCCTGGCAGTCGCAGTTCCTCCCCAGGATGTGCAGGGCACGCCAGAAATCATCCAGGGACTCCCCGGGAGGTTGCTGTCTCGTGGACAAGAGGTGCCTGGCGTACAGTTGATTGGCTGGTCGAACGTAATGTCCCTTCAGGAGCTCCATCACTTTGAAGTATGTGGGCGCATCCTGGATGAGAGGAAAAGTGACAGGGCTCACCCGTGAATAGAGGACCTGGAGCTTCTGTGCATTCGAGGGTTCCTCAGCGGCTGTCCTGAGGTAGCTTTCGAAACAGGCTAGCCAGTGGTCAAAGGCGGACGTAGCATTGGCTGCTTGAGGGCTCAGCTGCAGGTGATCAGGCTTGATGCAGAGATCCATCGTTTTAAAAATCTTTGCTCAATAAATTGATGCACCGTTAATTACCACAAAGACGAGAGTAGTGGAATAATCGAGGCTTTATTGAGCAAAGATGTGGTGCCTCCTGTAGCTGGAACCAGAATGGGAGCAGCACCGGCGAGCACACACATTTATACACCGCCTACTGGGCGGAGCCAGCAGGCAGGGATTTACCCATGTACCTCTATTATACGTGCCTTACCGTAATACATATAATACTGCTAGTGGTGACTACCACACTCCCCCAGGAGGGGGAATATTAAATTGCACGGATGGCCCTCCCTGACCCAGATGTGATTTTACAGTGCGGTGGTTTAATAACCCCCACGAGGACCACGGGGAAGCCTTCTCTGATCCTACTGTGGGACTCATAGAGTACGAGCTCCCCAGGTAGGGGGCAGAGGACTACCACCTTGGGCTTGTTATGAGCAAAGGTTAAAAGCAGGCCCAGATCAGGGCCTGGTGAGGTAACACCTCCCAGCTAGGATCGCACTGGGAGTGAGATGCTGTGTTATGCCGACCTTTGTAAATACTTGTAAATAAATCTATATTCTGTTTACCGTCAGCCTTTTCTGTGTCATTATAGGTGGACACGGCCTCCGACAGGAAGCCTGTCCTTGCCTGGTAAGGCCCTTAAGTGCCCATTTAATGGCCTTTCCCCATTAAGGTGTGGGAGGGGGGTGGCTATGGGGGTGGGAGGGGGAGCGAGGTATTGTGGGGGGTAGTGGTGCGGGGAATGGTGGAGGGCCTCCATCGGAAGCCCCGTTCTGACTGGGAGGACCAATCAGCCCCCTTAAGACCCCCCTCTTGTGAGGCCCCTACCCTTCCCGCCCCAATACCCGTACCATTTTCCTCACTTAGTCCCAGGCAGAGTGCTGCAGTGCCACTTCCAACCACTGCAGCGCTGTGCCTCGATGGGTTGGAAAGCGGTCGGATTGATTGGTTGGCAGATCTCCGAGGCTGGACCTCCTCCCACGATGGAAATTCCGCCTGCTGCCAATTAACAGTGATTAGAGCGACAGGTGGCAGCTGGCCTGGAAGAGGGTTGCAGCAGCAGGTGAGCTGAGGCAGAGGCAAAGTTCCAGGGGTGGAAGTGGGCAGTCTTAGTGATGGTGTGGATATTTGGTCGGAACATAATTTTGGGATCAAATATCGGACAGCAAGGTTGCGAACAGACTGGTATAGTCTCTGGCCGTTGCCGGGGAGACGGATGGAGTCAGCAGTAGGCAGTGGAATTCTGAATGGGGACCAAAAACAATAGACGGGATTCTCTGTTCCAGAAACTAAATGTTGACGCTGGGACTGAATCTGTGGACTTGTACGACAGCAAAGTTGGCGCCAGGGTGGGAAGGAGGCTGCCACCCGCCATCTGCCACCCGACACAGGGCCTGGCGCAGGTGGCAGAGGTCTGAGCGCCGTGGGCCCACCGCCAGGACCAGACAGTGCAGGAAAAAAACGCACGACTCCTCAGGGCAGCCAGGGTGAGTAGGCAGCACTGTGCCCCTGGCACCAACCCCTATCCCATACACCCATAACCCCCCCCACCCCGCCAGCCCAGTGGGCCATCGAATCCCCACCCTGAACCACATGCCAGCACCCATAGTGGTCGCCATGGCCGGGTGACATGGTCACGAAGGCCACCAGCTACCCACCCCCTGTGCTGCAGGCGGCCCACTGGTCCATATTATGGACCAGACCCACTTTTACTGCCAACCCAAGGCCCTTATTGAGGCAGGCAGAAATCACAGAGGAGGTTGCAAGGGTGTGTGTGCGCAGGGAGGCTGTTCATGGGAAGGGATGTTCGGCTTGGGGCGGGTGGTGGGTGGTGTGGGGATGGGACGGGTGCCCGTGCTCCTGGCCAGGCCCCCTAGTCGGTGAACCTGGATACGATTCGAGCGTCCCGTGCGCGTCGGCCCTGGCTGACATATTGTGCAGCTTCCTGTGTCCAGGCCCCATTTCCTGCTCATCCTTGGCACCCCGCACCCTCCTCAATGGACCAGGCCTAGCATTCATCCTCCTCCTCCAGCACGTCGCCCTCTCTGCTGCACAGAGGGCCATGCGGAGACTCTTCCGGCGCTACACTGGAGGGCCCTCAACAGCGCTCCAAGCACCTGAACCATATTTTCAGAATGCCAAAGCACTGCTCGATCACACCCCCAGCCGCGACATGGGTATTACTGTAGCGGGTCTCCGCGGTGGTCTATGGTCGCATAGGCGTCACCAGCCATGAACGCAATGGATAACCTCTGTCGCCCAGCAGTCAACCCCCCAGCCTGGGGTGTGCCTCAAACAGGTCCGGAACTGTTGAGTGTGCCAGGATGAAGGCATCGTTCACACTGCCCAGGTATTGGGCACAGACGTGCATGATGTGCATCTGATGGTCACACACCAGTGCGCGTTCATCGAGTGGAACCCCTTTCGATTTGTGAAGACTGGCCCATCATGGGCCAGTGCTCATAGGCGGACATGCATCCCATCGATCACCCCCGGGACCTGGGTTAGCTCATCGATGGCAACGGACCCCGCTGCCCAGGCATCCTGGTGGGTTAGGTCCACATTGAAATGGATTTATTGTGCCGACCGGGCATATAGTGTGGCCGTGACTGCGTGGATGCACCTGTGCACTGAAGTCTGTGAGATTCCGGACAAGTCCCCACTCGCCACCTGGAAGGACCCCGTGGTGTAAACTTTCAAGGCAACCGTCACCTTTATGCCCACCAGGAGCAGGTGTCCCTCACCATTCCCCAATGGGGCCAGGTATGTAATTAACTCGCAGATATGTCGCACTGTCTCCCTGCTGAGCCGGAGTCTTCAACGGCATGCCCGGTCCGGCAGGTCATAGAGAAATCATAGAATTTACAGTGCAGAAGGAGGCCATTTGGCCCATCGAGTCTGCACCGGCCCTTGGAAAGAGCACCCTACCTAAGCTCATACCTCTACCCTATTCCCATAACCCAGTAACCCCACCTAACCTTTTTGGACACTAAGGGCAATTTATCATGGCCAATCCACCTAACCTGCACATCTTTGGACTGTGGGAGGAAACTGGAGCATTTGTAGGAAACCCACGCACACACGGGGAGAACGTGCAGACTCCGCACAGACAGTGACCCAAGCCGGGAATCGAACCTGGGACCCTGGCGTTGTGAATCAACTGTGCTAACCACTGTGTTATCGTGCCACCCATGACAGGCGCTGAGAGTACACACAAGTCTCATGCGGTGCCTCCTTCCCACCTCCTCCTCGGCCTGTTGGGCAGCTGGCTCGCTATCCTCACCGGTTGCCTCCTATTCCTCTGGGGCAGGTTACGCTGCTGCAGGGTCTGCCTCGAGCAGCTCCAGCTCGTGCAGCCTCAGTGCATTATTGCTGGATAAACTCAGCAAGTCTGGCAGCTTCTGTGGAGAGAATCAGAGTTAGCGTTTCGCATCTAAATGACCCTTCTGCAGTTCCATAGAAACGTGGGTGGGATTTACCGGCTGGTCATGCCAGCGGGAAATTCCGGTCCCATGCTGGTGCACAGGTTTCCCGGCAACGAGGGGGTGCTGTCAACAGGAAGTCACGTTGACCATGGTGTGACCAGTAGATCCCACTGGCGGGCAACCTCCGCCGCTGAAAAGCACATGGCGGCGTGGCCAGTAAATCCCGCCCACTAACTTTCTCTCTCTCTCAATGACCCAGGAAAAGAGGTTAAAAATTTCTTCGAGGAGGGTGAGGCCTTCACCACCTTCATCACTCAACGTTTGCCAGCAACAGCACGGTAGTTACAAGAGTTTTGAGAGGCTCCAATGTGAGATGAGGGATCTAAGTGTGAAAAATAATGCTGCGCTTTTGGATGATGTCGTCAAGGATGTAGAGGCTAAATAGGAGGGATCCAATGATAGACCCTTGGGGAACATCAGAGGTAATGTTACAGGAGCTGGAAGAGAAGCCATTGCAAGTAATACTATGGCCATAATTAGAGAGAAGAGAATGAAACTAGGAGAGAGCAGTCACACCCAGTTGGATGATATTGGAGAGGTGTTGGAGGAGGACGCTGTAGACGGTCATGTCAAAGACTGCAGACAGGTTGAGAAGGACAAGGAGTTCAGCTTTTGTCCCATAGGATGTTATTTGTGACATTGACGAGAGCTATTTCACTACAGTGGAAAGAACGGAAATCTGATTGGGAAGATTCAAGTATGGAGTTCCAGGAAAGATAGGAATGGATTTGAGAGGCATCGCCAGAGAGAATTTGAAAAGGGAGGTTGTTGAAGGACAGTGGAATCAACGTTTGATTGTTTGATGATGGCAGACTTAAAGGAGAGTGGGAGACCTGCAAAGCGAGAACTCTTAATAATATCGGCAAACATGGGAAGCAGATGGGGAAGCTGGGTTCTCAGTAGTTAAGTGGGAATGGGTTTGAGGGAGCAGGAAGGTCTTCTGGACAAGATGAGCTCAAAGAGGCTACACGGAGGAAAAGAGCGAAATTAGAGAAAATGTGAGTTCAGGGTTCAGGGGACAGACAAGGTTTGGAGCAGATTTGGCCAGGTAGGCTTGGGGGAGGGAGGGATATGGCTGAGACAGCTGATCAGATGGCCAATGTCAGTGACAAAGAGGTCCATGAACTCCTTGCAATTATTATTGGAACCAAAATTGCCTGTTCTGGTAAAGCTCTCCGCTGTTCACTCATTGAGTCCTCTTAGAAATGTCCTTTCAAATACTTAGAAAATTCCCTTTTAAATTATATCATAGATTCTGCCTCTGTTACCAGCTGTGATATAGCAGTTCAAGTTCCAACATCTCTCTGTGTGAAAAGCAATAGTTCCAACCACATTGATATATTGGGAGAAGTACAGTACTTATGGAATGAACTTTCTCAGGCACCTTGATGATCAGTAAAGTTAACCTTGGAAGAGGAATGCCTGACTGTGAGAAACAGGCTTCTCAGCCACTCACTACAGTGTATTAATGTGTGGTTTAAATATAATTATATTGTCACTCAATACTTGTGGGAGGACTGTACAAGGAATACAATTAAGCCATTGATTAGGCAATCAGGAGGGACTGCTGGCCAGGTCCCCCCATATTTTCCTCAGCTTCTTATTGGCACCAATAGTCACAAATTCACAAAGCTCACATGCTGTATCTTGGTGACCTGAGGGATGCCTGAGGCCTTGCCCTGCAGATGGTCTGCGTGACAGACCTGGTCACACACCAAACACAGCTCTAAGACCACTCACTCATTTCTCACTTTCAATAATTGGAGGTGTGGGGATTTATGTCAGTAAGTGTCCCTCAATTTCCTCCTTCCTGAATACAGTTTTCACAAGTGCAAAAAAAAACATTTCTTCTTGGAAGATCGCTCTTGAAACACTGTTCAGTATTTATTTTCAAATAATGTAAAAATAGGTAAAGTGAGGCATCCTGCAACTGACTGAATCATTTTGAATTACGATATGTCCATGTATCCCTCTCCCTGTGCTTTATGTTACATTTGTTTTGTGGGAGCCATTATGAGAGCAATATCGACTCAAAGCTCTAACCTGCCAGCTGCACCTCACGCTGCAGTCAGATTAGGGCTGAGATCATGTACATTTATCCACCTGCATGTTGCTGACCAGAACTGTGGAGTGTAGACGTGGGCTGTGGAGGTGGGCTGTGAGGTGAGCTGTGGGGTCTGGAGGTGGGCTGGGTGGGGAGGTGGGCTGTGGGGTGTGGAGGTCGGCTGTGGGGTGTGAAGGTGGGCTGTGCAGTGTGGAGATGGGCTATAGGGTGGGGAGATGGGCTGTGGGGTGTGGAGGTGGGATGTGGGGTGGGGAGATGGGCTGTAGGGTGGGGAGATGGGCTGTGGGGTGGGGAGGTGGGTTGTGCGGTGCGGAGGTGGGTTGTGGAGTGTGGGGGTGGACTGTGGGGTGTGAGGTGGGCTGTGGAGGTGTCCTGCGGGTGTGGTGGTGGGCTGCGGGGTGTGGAGGTGGGGTGTGAGGGGCGCTGCATGGTGTGGTGGTCGGCTGGCTGTGGAAGCAGGTTGCCGGGTGCAGAAGTGCGTTGGGCCGAAGCCCTCCTTTGTGCTCCAGCACTTCGTTGAATTCAATGAAAAAATGAATTAAACCCCCCCCCACCGCACACATTCCCCATGCCCTTAACTATATTGACACCTCTTGCCCTCACCTATCCCCATTGCCTCTCATAACCCATGCTAACCCATGCCCCTATACCCACTCCCATTGAGATTCTCATTTTCTGTGTGTTGAGATATTTTGTGCTCATGGGGAATGTGGGCACAAAACCGTGGCAACTGAGTACCATTTGACAGTTCTTTGACAGCTTTAGAACATAGAACATTACAGCGCAGTACAGGCCCTTCGGCCCTCGATGTTGCGCCGACCTGTGAAACTATTCTAAAGCCCATCTACGCTATTCCCTTATCGTCCATATATCTATCCAATGACCATTTGAATACCCTTAGTGTTGGCGAGTCCACTACTATTGCAGGCAGGGCATTCCACACCCTTACTACTCTCTGAGTATAGAACCTACCTCTGACATCTGTCTTATATTTCATTTTCATTTTCATATTTATCTCCCCTCAATTTAAAGCTATGTCCCCTCGTGCTAGACATCACCATCCGAGGAAAAAGGCTCTCACTCTCCACCCTATCCAATCCTCTGATCATCTTGTATGCCTCAATTAAGTCACCTCTTAACCTTCTTCTCTCTAACGAAAACAGCCTCAAGTCCCTCAGCCTTTCCTCATAAGACCTTCCCTCCATACCAGGCAACATTCTGTTAAATCTCCTCTGCACCCTTTCCAATGCTTCCACATCCTTCCTATAATGCGGCGACCAGAATTGCACGCAATACTCCAAATGCGGCCGCACCAGAGTTTTGTACAGCTGCAACATGACCTCATGGCTCCGAAACTCAATCCCTCTACCAATAAAAGCTAACACACCGTACGCCTTCTGAACAACCCTCTCAACCTGAGTGGCAACTTTCAGGGATCTATGTACATGGACAGCGAGATCTCTCTGCTCATCCACACTGCCAAGAATCTTACCATTAGCCCAGTACTCTGTCTTCCTGTTATTCCTTCCAAAATGAATCACCTCACACTTTTCTGCATTAAACTCCATTTGCCACCTCTCAGCCCAGCGCTGCAGCTTATCTATGTCCCTCTGTAACTTGTAACATCCTTCCGCACTATCCACTTTGACAGGACTTTGACAATTTGACAGCTTCGACAATTCTTTGACAGCTTGACAATTCTTTGACAGCTTTGATAGTTCTTTGACAGCTTGAATTTCTTTAACAGCTTGACTGTTCTTTGACAGTTCCAATGAATTGCACAATCTTGTTTACCTTTACCAATCTCAAAGAATGCCTTCCCGCTCCCAAAGGTGCCTTAGTTAACCCAAGGGGTGCTTTACTTATCCCAAAAAGTGTCTCCCAAAGTTGTTTTGGGACCAAACCATTTGTTTGTGTGTGCCTGTGTCTGTCACACGGGATCAGGGGTGAGCTGGCAAGATGGATACAGAACTGTCTAGGTCATAGAAGGCAGAGAGTAGCAATGGAAGGATGCTTTTCAGATCGGAGGGCTGTGACTAGTGGTGTTCCGCAGGGATCAGTGCTGGGACCTTTGCTGTTCGTAGTATATATAAATGATTTTGAGAAAAATGTAACTGGTCTGATTAGTAAGTTTGCAGACGACACAAAGGTTGGTGGAATTGCGGATAGTGATGAGGACTGTCAGAGGATACAGCAGGATTTAGATCGTTTGAAGACTTGGGCGGAGAAATGGCAGATGGAGTTTAATCCGGACAAATGTGAAGTAATGCGGTTTGGAAAGTCTAATGCAGGTGGGGAATATACAGTGAATGGTAGAACCATCAAGAGTATTGACAGTCAGAGAGCTCTTGGTGTACAGGTCCACAGGTCACTGAAAGGTGCACCACAGGTGGAGAAGGTAGTCCAGAAGGCATATGGCATGCTTGCCTTCATTGGCCAGGGCATTGAGTATAAGAATTGGCAAGACCTGTTGCAGCTGTATAGAACCTTAGTTAGGCCACACTTGGAGTATAATGTTCAATTCTGGTCACCACACTACCAGAAGGATGTGGAGGCTTTAGAGAGGGTGCAGAAGAGATTTACCAGGATGTTGCCTGGTATGGAGGGCATTAGCTATGAGGAACGGTTGAATAAACTCGGTTTGTTCCCATTGGAACGACGGAGGTTGAGGGGCGACCTGATAGAAGTCTACAAAATTATGAGGAGCAGAGACAGAGTGGATAGTCAGAGGCTTTTCCCCAGGGTAGAGGGGTCAATTACTAGGGGCATAGGTTTAAGGTGCGAGGGGCAAG
Organism: Scyliorhinus torazame; assembly: GCF_047496885.1. Taxonomy (NCBI): domain Eukaryota; kingdom Metazoa; phylum Chordata; class Chondrichthyes; order Carcharhiniformes; family Scyliorhinidae; genus Scyliorhinus; species Scyliorhinus torazame. Next base: position 141,768,992 of record NC_092723.1, read on the forward strand.
GTATAGAGGAGACGTATGAGGCAAGTTTTTTACACAGAGGGTAGTGGGTGCCTGGAACTCGCTACCGGAGGAGGTGGTGGCAGCAGGGACAATAGTGACATTTAAGGGGCATCTTGACAAATACATGAATAGGATGAGAATATAGAGGGGTGGGACACAGGAAGTGTAGAAGATATTAGTTTAGTCGGGCAGCATGGTCGGCACGGGCTTGGAGGGCCGAAGGGCCTGTTCCTATGTTGTACTTTTCTTTGTTCTTTGTTCTTAGTATCTGTGTTTGTTCGCTTGTGCCTGTGTCTGCTTGTGTCTGCACATACGTGTGTATCTATGTGTGTTGCATAAATTTGACTTATATTTCCTTGAATGTAGAAAATTGAGGGATGAACTAATTGAGATGTTTAAATTGTTAAAGGGATTCAACACTTCAATGCTTGAATAAAAGTAAAATATTGCAGATGCTGGAAATCTGAAATAAAAACAGAAAATGTTGGATAAACTCAGCAGGTCTGGCAGCTTCTGTAGAGAGAAGTAGAGTTAGCATTCCAGATCTAAATAACTACTCTTCCGTTCTGCAGGAGGGTCATTTGGAACTGAAACTTAAACTCCAATTCTCTCCACAGGTGCTGCCAGACCTGCTGAGTTTATACAGCATTGTTTGTTGTTATTTGTATTCGTGTAAATGTTTGTGTGTTTATGAGTCTCCTTCAGTTACATTCTCTCTTTGTCATCTTTACTTCTATATTTGACTGTCCATATTTCTATTTTCAGTCCCTCTATTTCTCTCTCTCTTTGCAGCTTTCTCATTCTGCCTGTCTTTCACTCACCTTCTCAGTCTTTGTTTCTTTCTCTGTTCCTTTTTTTCTCTCTCTCTCTCTGAGTCCGTCTCTTTGCCTCTCTCTGTCACTCTATTTCTCCCTCTGTTCTTCTTCCTCTTTTTCTTTCTTCCTGCCTTTCTCTCTCCCTATCCCGGTTTATCCCTCGCTTTGCCCCTGCCTTGTTCCATCTCTCTCTCTCTCTCTCTCTCCCTGACCCGGTCTCTCTCTCTCTCTCTCTCTGCCCTGCCTTGTTCCATCTCTCTCCCTCTCCCTGTTCTGGTCCTTCTCTCTCTCTCTGCCCCTGCCTGGTTCCATCTCTCTCTCTTTCTTCCTGTCCCGGTCTCTCCCTCTCCGTCTCTGCCTTGCTCAATCTCTTACTCTCCCTGTCTCCCTTTCTGTCCCTGTCTCTTTCTCTGTCTTTCTCTGTACATGTCACTGTCTCTGTCCCTGGGCGGGAAATCTCCGACCCCGCGCCGGGCCGGAGAATTGTTAGGGGGGGGTGCGAATCACGCGACGCTGCTCCGATGCCGGTCCGACGATTCTCGCCGCGCGATGGGCCGAGTGCCCGCCAGCGTCGTTTTCGATGATCCTACCCGGCGGGACCTCAGCGTTCTGGCTGCGGGAGTCGGCCTGGTGGGGGCGAGGGGGCATCCGACTCCAGCGGGGGGGGGGGGGGGGGGGGCCTCCACGGCGGCCTGGCCCGTGATTGGGGCCTACCGATCGGCGGGTGGGCTTATCCCGGTGGGGGCCTATGTTCCTCCGGGTCTCTGTAGGTCTCCGCCATGTTGCGTCGGGGCCGGAACGGAGATGGGAACCCGCGTGAACTCGCGCCGGCCGTGCTGACGCCCATATCCGCATCTGGAGCAGCGTGAAGCTCTCCAATGCCTTGCTGGCCCTTTGTGCGGCGCAGGATCGCTGACCCTAGGGGCTAGATGATGCCGTCGTAAAATGCTCCAGCATTTACGACGGCGTCAACACTTAGCCCCAGGATCGGAGAATCTCGCCCCCTATCTTTCTCTGCCACTGTCTCTCTTTGCACATAGAACATGTATGTGCCCTTTGTGTGGTTCACTGAAAGGGCCTGGGAGATGACTGTCCAGCCCTATAGTGCTGTGCTACCTATTACGTGACACACAGTGATTTTGATTTGCTGCTTATTGACTGGGGAGCACATGATATGAAGGCAGCATTGCGATCAATCCATATCCAATAGAAGGTCACCCTCTGTGTCTAACACTCTTTGTTTGCTTAGAATAATGGTTTTGCCAGTGAGAGGTGTCAATAATTGCTGGGAGTCCTGATGTATATTAATCGGTGCTCTGTCACTGCCTTCACACATCCATTCAGACTTAATTAAACCTGCCAATAGCTGTGATTCTGTTAGCTCTGCACTAACTTTGGTGAAAACCAGGCTGAATCCAAATTCAGCTACGCTATACAACAGAGAAGCAGCAACTTTGTGAAGTTCAGATCTGCACGGCCTGAGTGGGTCAGACCACCTGCAGAGTCAGATGTGACTCAGTGACTCCAAGTCCGAACGCTGTCGGTTCAACTTCCACTCAAAAGACCTCACCACTGAAATCCTGGCTGACCCTCCCAGTGCAGTGGGAGAGCTGTACAGTTGGAGGTGCTGTCTTTTGTATGAGAGAATCATAGAATGGTTATAGCACAGAAGGAGGCCATTAAGGCCATTTACACCCATGCCGGCTCTCTGCAAGAGCAGTCAGCTAGGCCCATTCCCCCAGCCCTTTCCTGTTACACTGCAAATCTTTCTCTTCAGGTGACGATATAATTCTCTTTTGAAAACCATTGTCATGATATGCAGACATGCAGATAATGATATACAAAGAAAATTAGAACAAACAAAATTACAGCACAGGAACAGGCCCTTCGGCCCTCCCAGCCTGCGCTGATCCAGGTCCTTTATCTAAACCTGTCGCCTATTTTCCTAGGATCTACATCCCTCTGTTCCCCGTCCGTTCATATATCTGTCTAGATGCATCTTAAATGATGCTATCGTGCCCGCCTCTACCACCTCCGCTGGCAAAGAGTTCCAGGCACCCACCACCCTCTGCGTAAAAAACTTTCCACGCACATCTCCCTTAAACTTTCCCCCTCTCACCTTGAATTCGTGACCCTTTGTAATTGACATCCCCACTCTTGGAAAAAGCTTGTTGCTATCCACCCTGTCCATATCTCTCATAATTTTGTAGAACTCAATCAGGTCCCCCCTCAACCTCCGTCTTTCCAATTTAAAAAATCCTAATCTACTCAACCTTTCTTCATAGCTAGCACCCTCCATACCAGGCAACATCCTGGTAAACCTCCTCTGCACCCTCTCTAAAGCATCCACATCCTTCTGGTAATGTGGCGACCAGAACTGCACGCAGTATTCCAAATGTGGCCTAACCAAAGTCCTATACAACTGGAACATGACTTGCCGACTCTTGTACTCAATAGCCCGTCCGATGAAGGCAAGCATGCTGTATGCCTTCTTGACCACTCTATCGACCTGCGTTGCCACCTTCAGGGTACAATGGGCAGATCTCTCTGTACATCAATTTTCCCCAGGGCTCTTCCATTGACCGTTTAGTCTGCTCTTGAATTGGATCTTCCAAAATGCATCACCTCGCATTTGCCTGGGTTGAACTCCATCTGCCATTTCTCTGCCCAACTCTCCAATCTATCTATATTTTGCTGTATTCTCTGACGGTCCTCCTCGCTGTCTGCAACTCCACGAATCTTAGTATCATTTGCAAACTTGCCAATCAGACCACCTATACCTTCAACCAGATCATTTATTTATATCACAAACAACAGTGGTCCGAGCACGGATCCCTGTGGAACACCACTAGTCACCCTTCTCCATTTTGAGACACTCCCTTCCACCACTACTCTCTGTTTCCTCTTGCCCAGCCAGTTCTTTATCCATCGAGCTAGTACACCTTGAATCCCGTGCGACTTCAATTTTTCCATCAACCTGCCATGGGAAACTTTATCAAACACCTTACTGAAGTCCATGTATATGACATCTACAGCCCTCCCCTCAAAAATTAACTTTGTCACTCCCTCAAAGAATTCTATTAGGTTTGTAAGACTTGACCTTCCCTGCACAAAACCATGCTGCCTATCACTGATAAGTCTATTTTCTTCCAAATGTGAATAGATCCTATCCCTCAGTATCTTCTCCAACAGTTTGCTACCATTGACGTCAAGCTCACAGGTCTATAATTCCCTGGATTATCCCTGCTACCCTTCTTAAACAAAGGGACAACATTAGCAATTCTCCAGTCCTCCGGGACCTCACCCGTGCTCAAGGATGCTGCAAAGATATCTGTTAAGGCCCCAGCTATTTCGTCCCTCGCTTTCCTCAGTAACCTGGCATAGATTACATCCGGACCCGAGGACTTGTCCACCTTAATGCCTTTTAGAATATTCAAAACTTCCCCCTTCCTTATGCCGACTTGACCTAGAGTATTTCAACATCCATCCCTAACCTCAACATCTGTCATGTCCCTCTCCTTGGTGAATACCGATGCAAAGTACTCATTAAGAATCTCACCCATTTCCTCTGACTCCACGCATAAATTCCCTCTTTTGTCTTTGAGTGGGCCAATCTTTTCTCTAGTTACCCTCTTGCTCCTTATATACGAATAAAAGGCTTTGGGATTTTCCTTAACCCTGTTAGCCAAGATATTTCATGACCCCTTTTAGCCCTCTTTATTGGACGTTTGAGATTTGTCCTACTTTCCCGATATTCCTCCAAAGTTTCATCAGTTTTAAGTCGCCTAGATCTTATGTATGCTTCCTTTTTCATCTTAGCTAGTCTCACAATTCCACCCATCATCCATAGTTCCCTAATCTTGCCATTTCTATCCATCATTTTCACAGGGACATGTCTATCCTGCACTCTAATCAACCTTTCCTTAAAAGACTCCCACATTTCAAATGTGGATTTACCCTTAAACAGCTGCTCCCAATCCACATTCCCTAGCACCTGCTGAATTTTGTTATACTTAGCCTTTCCCCAATTTAGCACTCTTCCTTTAGGACCACTCTCGTCATTGTCCATGAGTATTCTAAAACTTATGGAATTGTGATCGCTATTCCCAAAGTAATCACCAACTGAAACTTCAACCACCTGGCCGGGATCATTCCCCAATACCAGGTCCAGTATGGCCCCTTCCCGAGCTGGACTATTTACATACTGCTCGAAAAACTCTCCTGGATACTCCTGAGAAATTCTGCTCCATCTACGCTTCCAACACTACATGAGTCCCATTCAATGTTGGGGAAGTTAAAATCTCCCATCACGATCACTTTATTTCTCCTACATTTTTCTATAATCTGTCTACATATTTGTACCTCTACTTCACGCTTGCTTTTGGGAGGCTTGTAGTAAAGTCCCAACAATGTTACTGCACCCTTCCTATTTCTTAGCTCTACCCATATTGCCTCAGTGCTCGAATCCTCCCTAGTGCCCTCTTTAATCACAGCTGTGATATCATCTCTGACAAGTAATGCAACTCCTCCACCCCTTTTACCTCCCTCTCTATCCCTCCTGAAGCATCTATACCCTGGGATATTTAGTTGCCAGTCTTGCCCTTCCCTCAACCAAGTCTCAGTAATAGCAATAACATCATATTCCCAGATACTAATCCAAGCCCTAAATTAATCTGCCTTACCTGCTACACTTCTCGCATTAAAACAAATGCACCTCAGACCACCTGTCCCTTTGCGTTCATCATCTCTTCCCTGTCTACTCTTCCCCTTAATCACAATGAGTTTATTATCTAGTACCTTACTGGCTTTAGTTGCTGCCTCTTTGCTGAGCTCTAACTTAATAATCTGGTTCCCATCCCCCTGCCACATTAGTTTAAAACCTCCCCAACAGTGTTAGCAAAAGCACCCCCAGGTGTCGACCATCCGATTTGTAATGGTCCCACCGCCCCCAGAACCGGTTCCAATGTCCCAAAATCTGAACCCCTCCCTCCTGCGCCATCTCTCAAGCCATATATTCATTGTGACTATTCTTGAATTTCTACTCTGACTGTCTCGTGACACTGGTAGCAATCCTGAGATTACTACCTTTGAGGTCCTACTTTTTAACTTATCTCCTAACTCCCTAAATTATGATTGGAGGACCTCATCCCGTTTTTTACCTATATAGTTGGTGCCTATATGCACCACGACAACTGGCTGTTCACCCTCCCCCTTCAATATGTCCTGCAGCCGATCTGAGAGATCCCTAACCCGTGCACCTGGGAGGCAACATACCATTCGGGAGTCTCGTTTTCGATCACAGAAACACCTGTCCAGACCCCTTACGATTGAATCCCCTATGACTATAGCCCTGCCAGTCTTTTTCCAGCCCTTCTGTGCAGCAGAGCCAGCCACGGTACCATGAGCCAGGCTACTACTGTCTTCCCCTGATGAGTCATCTCCCCCAACAATATCCAAAACGGTATACCTGTTGTGGAGGGAGATGACCGCAGGGAGCACCTGCACTGCCTTCCTGCTCTTTCCCTGCCTTTTCGTCACCCATTCCCATTCTCCCTCAGGAACCCTAATCTGCGGTGTGACCAACTCACTGAACGTGCTTTCCACGACCTCCTCAGCATCGCGGATGCTCCAAAGTGAGTCCATCCGCAGCTCCAGAGCCGTCATGCGGTCTAACAGGAGCTGCAGCTGGACACACTTCCCGCACATGAAGGAGTCAGGGGCATCGGCTGCGTCCCTGAACTCCCACATTCAGCACGAGGAGCATAGCACGGGTCTGGGATCTCCTGCCATTTTTACACTTTACCTTAACTGATTACAAATATAATATCAAATAATGAATAAGTGAAAGGAATAAAGATTTTACTTGGCAATCACAATACTTACCAACACACGAAGAGTTAAATTTCTCCCAGCTACTGCTATTGGAGCACTTTCCTGACCAGCCAATCAGGTCGCTCTTTGCTGTGATGTCACTCTTCAAATTTATCCCCAAAGACCCGGTGGCCGCTGTTTAAGCAGCTAGTTTAAAAACTCACCGCTCGACTCTGTAGCTCCACCCACTCCAACAGCTGAATTCCCGCCAAAAAGATAGGCACAGGCAGGCAGCGAATGAACACAGAGAACAGGACATGACCAATGAGCAGGCAGGACACTCAGGGATGGCATCTCACTATAAAAGGCACGAGGCACTCACACTCCGCCTCTTTCCACTGATGAACATCTACAGAGTGAGTCAGGGTGTATGTACAGTATCACACCTCCAGCACGTGGCTAAGAGCTAGTCTGGTTCAGTCAGACAGAGTAACCACACTTAGGTTAGCAGAGAGTCGAACTCACAGAGAACTGTGCTAACTGTGCTACTGGTTCAATAAATCAGATTGAACTAACTTCGAGGTCTGGAGTATTTTTTGGTTAAAGCTGCAAACCAGTTGCAGCCTGTGTTATCCCACAACATGCTACCAGGAGACTGCTTAATCTAGGTGGTTTACCTCAGTCCATTCCGTGACGACCAGCGAATGTATTCCGGCACCATGGAGAAGATTCAGGCTCCTCACCAGCTCAGGACCTCCGGCAATCTCAGTGACAACTGGCGGATATTCAAGCAAAAGTTTCTGCTGCACATCGAAGCTTCAAACCTCGTGGGTGCGTCTAATGCAAAGAAGATCGCGCTTTCCCTCTCAACAGCGGGTGATCAAGCCATCGAACTCTTCAACTCTTTTCACTTCACCGAAGGCCAGGACAAGACAAAGTTTCAGACCATCCTGGACAAGTTTGACAGTCACTGTGAAGTGGACACCAATAAAATCTTTGAGTGCTACATATTTAAACAGCGTCTACAAGGTAAAGATGAATCTTTCAACTCCTTCTTAACTAACCTCCGCCTGCTAGCGCTATCCTGCAACTTTCGTGATATTGCTGACTCCATGATCAGAGACCAAATCGTTTTTGGAGCTCACTCTGATCCTCTGAGAGAGCAGCTACTGAAAATCAAGCATATGACCCAGCCAGTCGCGATTGGAACATGCACAGTGCATGAGCACGCCAAAAATCACTATGCCCAGTACAAATCGGCTAAAAGTGAGAAACTTGCCTCCCACGAGGCAGAGAGTGTGCCGGCCATCTCCCGGATGCAGCGCCTCAGCATTGATGAAAGCGGCCATTTCGCGCGCTTTTCCTGGGGCCCCAAGCGTGTGTGATGCGAATGGGATAACGGAGCGGCGAACACCCGCACAGTGCAAGTGCGACGACGTGCGGAGTGCCAGGATGCTGACGTCATGACATGCTCGAACTACGGCAACGCCCACTTCAAGAAACACGGCCCTGCAAGAGGCAGGCAATGTTTAAACTGCGGGAAGCCTGGACACTATGCAGCCTTGTGCAGGTCTGTCCCACCCGTCAGGGGCCAACGCTCCCAATTCTGACGACGGCACGTTGAGAGTGTGCAACAACGATTACAGGATTCTGATCCTGGCAGCACAACGGATCCAGAGGAAGAATGCCTGGACTCCGCCTACTGTGTGGGCATCATTACCAAATGTGAATATGCCACATCCAACTCATCACAAATTCAATCCATCCATGCTGTGGATTCTGTGGATGAATGGCGTGCGGTGATGCAGGTCAACCACTGCTCCATCCAGTTTAAGCTGGACACAGGTGCTTCTGCCAACCTCCTCTCACAGGCAGACTTCAAATGCATCAAGAAGCCCCCCAAGGTCCTTCCAGCAGCCTGCAGGCTCCTGGACTACAACGGAAATGCCATCACGGCACTGGGATCCTGCCATCTACTTGTCTCCAACCGGAGCACCCATGCACGGTTACGCTTTGAAATTGTCAAGCCAGACAGGGCATCCCTACTTGGCGCGCATGCCTGCAAGCAGCTGAACCTCGTGCAGCGGGTTTACACAACAACATCCGCCAATGTGGATTTTCAGGCCGGCATTGACGACATCCTCGCTCAGTATCCGGATGTGTTCGAGGGGATGGGCACGCTGCCATATCGATACAAGATTCTGCTACGACCTGATGCCAACCAGTGGTCCACGCACCACGCCGGGTCCCGGCTCCGCTGAAGGAGCATCTGAAGGCACATCTCAAAGATCTTCAGCAACAGGGCATCATTTCCAAGGTAACCGAACCGACTAACTGGGTCAGCTCGATGGTATGTGTTAGAAAGCCTTCGGGAGACCTGCGCATCTGCATTGATCCCAAGGATCTCAATAAGAATATAATGCGCGAACACTACCCCATCCCGAAGCAGGAGGAACTCACCAGTGAGATGGCACACGCACGTTTTTTCACCAAGTTAGATGCGTCACATGGATTTTAGCAAATCCAGCTTGATGAGTCCAGCAGAAGGCTCTGCACCTTCAACACACCGTTTGGCAGATACTGCTATAATCGCATGCCGCTTGGCTTTGTCTCGGCATCGGCGATCTTCCATCGCATCATGGAGCAGATGATGGAGGGCATTGAAGGGGTTCGTGTGTACGTGGACGACATCACCATAAGGTCCACGACCCCTGAAGAGCATGTTTCCCGTCTGCAGCAGGTATTCCGTCGTGTCCATGCCAATGGCCTGAAGCTGAACAGGTCCAAATGTTGCTTTGGCATGTCGACACTCAAGTTCCTAGGTGACCAGATCTCTCAGCAGGGTGTGCGCCCAGATACAGACAAGGTCAAGGCCATCGCAGCCATGGAGGTCCCTGAAGACAAGAAGGCGGTGTTGCGGTTCCTGGGCATGGTCAATTTTCTGGGCAAGTTCATCCCAAACCTGGCCTCACACACCACGGCCCTACGAAACCTGGTGGAAAAGTCCACTGCCTTTGAGTGGAAGGCAGCACATCACGCAGAGTGGTTGGAGCTGAAAGCCAAGCTCACCACTGCACCCGTCTTGGCATTTTTCGACCCAGACAGGGAGACGAAGATCTCAACAGATGCGAGCCAGGATGGCATCGCTGCGGTGCTGTTTCAACACGATGACACTTCATCCTGGGCACCAGTAGCCTACACATCGAGGGCCATGACACCCACCGAAACAAGGTATGCGCAAATAAAGAAGGAATACCTGGGTCTTCTCATTGGCATTCTCAAGTTTCACGACTATGTCTACGGCCTGCCGACATTCACTGACGAGACAGATCATAGGCCTCTGGTCCACATTAACCACAAGGACCTGAACAACATGACGCCTCGGTTGCAGCGCATCCTCCTCAAACTCAGAAGGTACGACTGTGACTTTGTGTACACGCCTGGCAAGGAGCTCATCATCGCTGATGCATTGTCCCGCTCCATCACATTGCCTAGTGAACCGCTGGAAATCATCCGGCAGCTTGAATCACAGGTGCAGCTGTGTGCTAGCACCCTCCCGGCGTCTGATGAGAAGGTAGTTCGTATCCGCGAGGAGACAGTCAAAGACCCCCTCTTGCAGCGTGTCATGCACCACCTCGCCAATGGCTGGCAGAAAGGGCAGTGCCCTCAATTTTACAATGTAAAGGACGACCTGACGCTGGTTGACGGTATCCTCCTCAAGCTGGACCGGATTGTCATTCCACTCAGTCTCCAGAGCTTGGTGCTCCGCCAAATCCATGAGGGACACCTGGGCGTCGAGAAATGCAGACGCAGAGCCAGGCAGGCTGTCTACTGGCCCGGGATTAGCCAGGACATCTCGAACATGGTCCTCAACTGTGCGACCTGTCAACGCTTCCAGCCAGCGCAGAGCAAGAGACGCTCCAGCAGCATGAAATCGAAACCTCGCCGTGGTCCAAGGTTGGCATCGACCTCTTTCGTGCGAATGGTCGTGACTACGTGTTGATTATTGACTATTTCTCCAATTACCATTTCAAACCTGTCACTTCCAGCCCACACTATCCGCAGTCCAATGGGAAGGTTGAAAAAGGGGTGCACATTGTGAAACAGCTCATCTGAAAGGCCGCTTCTGGATTCTGCTTCTGACATCTACCTCGCACTGCTTGCGTACAGGGCGACCCCACTGTCCACTGGCCTGTCGCCGGCTCAACTCCTGATGAACAGGGACCTGCGGACGACACTTCCAGCCATATACTTGCCCAACCTGGATCACCTCCCGGTGCTGCAGAAGGTGCAGCAGCTCCGAAACCAGCAAAAGCAGGGCTATGATGCTCATGCCACCGATTTGCCCGTGTTATCCCCGGCAGACACTGTCAGGATCAAGAAACCGGATGGTGGCTGGTCTGCTCCAGCTGTCGTTGTTCGACAGGCTGTGCCCCGCTCGTATGTTGTACGTATGGCTGATGGTTCTGTTGTGCGACGAAACAGACAGGCACTGCGCAAAGTTGCCTGCCCGCAACTGCTTTCTTCTCCGTTTCCGTCCGTTATTTTGCCACCTCCTGATACCTCGAACTGCGAGGCCACCAGTCAGGCTTCCATCCCGCCTGTCAAGGTGCCGTCGATCCCACCACCACCCCTCCTGCGGTCGACAAGGATCAGACGCAAGCCCCAGAGACTGGAATTATGAACATTTGTTTTGTTTGCTATGTTCTGTTTCCTCACATTAGACAGCTGTCTTCACAGGTAAATACGTTCACATATGCCACCACTTGTAAATATGTTAATATATGCCGCCACATGTACAGGAGGTTGAGAGTAGTGAGGTCATGAGTAAGGTTTCAAAGTTGCAGGAGTGTACCGGCAGGCAGGAAGGTGGTTTAAAGAGTGGCTTCTTCAATGCCAGGAGCACCCGGAATAAGGTGGGTGAACTTGCGGCATTGGTTGGTACCTGGGACTTCGATGTTGTGGCCATTTCGGAGACATGGATAGAGCAGGGACAGGAATGGTTGTTGCAGGTGCCGGAGTTTAGATATTTCAGTAAGCTCAGGGAAGGTGGTAAAAGAGGGGGAGGGGTGGCATTGTTAGTCAAGGACAGTATTACGGTGGCAGAAAGGACGTTTGATGAGGACTCGTCTACTGAGATAGTATGGGCTGAGGTTAGAAACAGGAAAGGAGAGGTTACCCTGTTAGCGGTTTTCTATAGGCCTCCGAAAAGTTCCAGAGATGTAGAGGAAAGGATTGCAAAGATGATTCTGGATAGGAGCGGAAGCAACAGGGTAGTTGTTATGGGGGACTTTAATTTTCCAAATATTGACTGGAAACGCTATAGTTTGAGTACTTTAGATGGGTCCGTTTTTGTCCAATGTGTGCAGGAGGATTTCCTGACACAGTATGTAGATAGGCCAATGAGAGGCGAGGCCATATTGGATTTGGTACTGGGTAATGAACCAGGACAGGTGTTAGATTTGGAGGTAGGTGAGCACTTTGGTGATAGTGACCACAATTCGATTCCGTTTACTTTAGTGATGGAAAGGGTTAGGTATATGCTACAGGGCAAGAGTTATATCTGGGGGAAAGGCAATTATGATGCAATGAGGCAAGACTTAGGATGCATCGGATGACGAGGAAAACTGCAGGGGATGGGCACAATGGAAATGTGGAGCTTGTTCAAGGAACAGCTACTGCGTGTCCTTGATAAGTATGTACCTGTCAGACAGAGAGGAAGTGGTCGAGCAAGGGAACCGTGGTTTACTAAAGCAGTCGAAACACTTGTCAAGAGGAAGAAGGAGGCTTATGTAAAGATGAGACATGAAGGTTCAGTTAGGGCGCTCGAGAGTTACAAGTTAGCTAGGAAGGACCTAAAGAGAGAGCTAAGAAGAGCCAGGAGGGGACATGAGAAGTCTTTGGCAGGTAGGATCAAGGATAACCCTAAAGCTTTCGATAGATATGTCAGGAATAAAAGAATGACTAGGGTAAGAGTAGGGCCAGTCAAGGACAGTAGTGGGAAGTTGTGCTTGGAGTCCGAGGAGATAGGAGAGGTGCTAAATGAATATTTTACGTCAGTATTCACACAGGATAAAGACAATGTTGTCGAGGAGAACACTGAGATTCAGGCTACTAGACTAGAAGGGCTTGAGGTTCATAAGGAGGAGGTGTTAGCAATTCTGGAAAGTGTGAAAATAGATAAGTCCCCTGGGCTGGATGGGATTTATCCTAGGATTCTCTGGGAAGCTAGGGAGGAGATTGCTGACCGTTTGGCTTTGATCTTAAAGTCATCTTTGTCTACAGGAATAGTGCCAGAAGACTGGAGGATAGCAAATGTTGTCCCCTTGTTCAAGAAGGGGAGTAGAGACAATCCCGATAACTATAGACCAGTGAGCCTTACTTCTGTTGTGGGAAAAATCTTGGAAAGGTTTATAAGAGATAGGATGTATAATCATCTGGAAAGGAATAATTTGATAGTCAACACGGTTTTGTGAAGGGTAGGTTGTGCCTCACAAACCTTATTGAGTTCTTTGAGAAGGTGACCAAACAGGTGGATGAGGGTAAAGCAGTTGATGTGGTGGATATGGATTTCAGTAAAGCATTTGATAAGGTTCCCCACGGTAGGCTACTGCAGAAAATATGGAGGCATGGGATTCAGGGTCATTTAGCAGTTTGGATCAGACATTGGCTAGCTGGAAGAAGACAAAGGGTGGTGGTGGTAGGAAATGTTCAGACTGGAGTCCAGTTACTAGTGGTATACCACAAGGACCTGTTTTGGGGCCACTGCTGTTTGTCATTTTTATAAATGACCTGGAGGAGGGCGTAGAAGAATGGGTGAGTAAATTTGCAGATGACACTAAAGTCGGTGGAGTTGTGGAGAGTGCGGAAGGATGTTACAAGTTACAGAGGGACATAGATAAGCTGCAGCGCTGGGCTGATGGAGTTTAATGCAGAAAAGTGTGAGGTGATTCATTTTGGAAGGAATAAAAGGAAGACAGAGTACTGGGCTGATGGTAAGATTCTTGGCAGTGTGGATGAGCAGAGAGATCTCGGTGTCCATGTACATAGATTCCTGAAAGTTGACACCAGGTTGAGAGGGTTGTTAAGAAGGCGTACGGTGTGTTTGCTTTTATTGGTGGAGGGATTGAGTTTCGGAGCCATGAGGTCATGTTGCAGCTGTACAAAACTCTGGTGCGGCCGCATTTGGAGTATTGCGTGCAATTCTGGTCGCCGCATTATAGGAAGGATGTGGAAGCATTGGAAAGGGTGCAGAGGAGATTTACCAGAATGTTGCCTGGTATGGAGGGAAGATCTTATGAGGAAAGGCTGAAGGACTTGAGGCTGTTTTCGTTAGAGAGAAGAAGATTAAGAGGTGACTTAATTGAGGCATACAGGATGATCAGAGGATTGGATAGGGTGGACAGTGAGAGCCTTTTTCCTTGGATGGTGATGTCTAGCACGAGGGGACATAGCTTTAAATTGAGGGGAGAAAGGTATAAGACAGATGTCCGAGGTAGGTTCTTTACTGAGAGAGTAGTAAGGGTGTGGAATGCCCTGCCTGCAAAAGTAGTGGACTCGCCAACACAAAGGGCATTCAAATGGTCATTGGATAGACATATGGACGATAAGGGAATAGTGTAGGTGGGTCCACAGCCGCCATGCGAGTATCCCGAACGGCAGGACCAGGTGTGGTCCGCGCCGTTGGGACTTCGGCCACTCAGGGGGTGGTGAATAGCGGGGCGGGTCTCTGGCAGTGGCCGCAGGTCGGGGATACGCGGCGTGGCGAACTCACCAAGTACGCCACTTTTCAGGGTGCGGAGAATCAGGGAACTGGCACACGCCCCGATTCCGTGCCTGGAACTGGATTATCTGCCCCGGCTCCAGTCCCGATTCTGTGCCTGGAACTGGATTCTCTGCCCCGGCGCTGGACACGATTCCATGCCTGGAACTGGATTCTCTGCCCCGGCGCTGGACACGATTCTGTGCCTGGAACTGGATTATCTGCCCCGGCTCCAGTCCCGATTCTGTGCCTGGAACTGGATTCTCTGCCCCGGCGCCGGTCCCGATTCCATGCCTGGAACTGGATTCTCTGCCCCGGCTCCAGTCCCGATTCTGTGCCTGGAACTGGATTCTCTGCCCCGGCACCGGTCCCGATTCCGTGCCTGGAACTGGATTCTCTGCCCCGGCTCCAGTCCCGATTCCGTGCCTGGAACTGGATTCTCTGCCACAGCTCTAGTCCCGATTCCGTGCCTGGAACTGGATTCTCTGCCCTGGCGCCGGTCCCGATTCCATGCCTGGAACTGGATTCTCTGCCCCGGCACCGGTCCCGATTCCGTGCCTGGAACTGGATTCTCTGCCCCGGCGCCGGTCCCGATTCCGTGCCTGGAACTGGATTCTCTGCCCCGGCTCCAGTCCCGATTCCGTGCCTGGAACTGGATTCTCTGCTCTGGCGCCGGTCCCGATTCTGTGCCTGGAACTGGATTCTCTGCCCCGGCGCCGGTCCCGATTCCGTGCCTGGAACTGGATTCTCTGCCCCGGCGCCGGTCCCGATTCCATGCCTGGAACTGGATTCTCTGCCCCGGCTCCAGTCCCGATTCCGTGCCTGGAACTGGATTCTCTGCCCCGGTGCCGGTCCCGATTCCGTGCCTGGAACTGGATTCTCTGCCCCGGCGCCGGTCCCGATTCCGTGCCTGGAACTGGATTCTCTGCCCCGGCGCCGGTCCCGATTCCGTGCCTGGAACTGGATTCTCTGCCCCGGCGCCGGACCCGATTCCGTGCCTGGAACTGGATTCTCTGCCCCGGCGCCGGTCCCGATTCCGTGCCTGGAACTGGATTCTCTGCCCCGCGCCGGTCCCGATTCCGTGCCTGGAACTGGATTCTCTACCCCGGTGCCGGTCCCGATTCCGTGCCTGGAACTGGATTCTCTGCCCCGGTGCCGGTCCCGATTCCATGCCTGGAACTGGATTCTCTGCCCCGGCGCCGTTCCCATTCTGTGCCTGGAACTGGATTCTCTGCCCCGGTGCCGGTCCCGATTCCGTGCCTGGAACTGGATTCTCTACCCCGGTGCCGGTCCCGATTCCGTGCCTGGAACTGGATTCTCTGCCCCGGTGCCGGTCCCGATTCCGTGCCTGGAACTGGATTCTCGACCCCGGTGCCGGTCCCGATTCCGGGCCTGGAACTGGATTCTCTGCCCCGGTGCCGGTCCCGATTCCATGCCTGGAACTGGATTCTCTGCCCCGGCGCCGGTCCCGATTCCGTGCCTGGAACTGGATTCTCTGCCCCGCGCCGGTCCCGATTCCGTGCCTGGAACTGGATTCTCTACCCCGGTGCCGGTCCCGATTCCGTGCCTGGAACTGGATTCTCTGCCCCGGTGCCGGTCCCGATTCCATGCCTGGAACTGGATTCTCTGCCCCGGCGCCGGTCCCGATTCTGTGCCTGGAACTGGATTCTCTGCCCCGGCGTCGGTCCAGGTTCCGTGCCTGGAACTGGATTCTCTGCCCTGGCGCCGGTCCCGATTCCGTGCCTGGAACTGGATTCTCTGCACCGGCGCCAGTCCCAATTCCGTGCCTGGAACTGGATTCTCTGCCCCGGCACCGGTCCCGATTCCGTGCCAGGAACTGGATTCTCTGCCCCGGCGCTGGACACGATTCTGTGCCTGGAACTGGATTCTCGACCACAGCGCCGGTCCCGATTCCATGCCTTGAACTGGATTTTCTGCCCGGCGCCAGACCTGATTCCATGCCTGGAACAGGATTCTCTGCCCCGGCACCTGTCCCGATTCCGTGCCTGGAACTGGATTTTCTGCCCCGGCACCTGTCCCGATTCCGTGCCTGGATCTAGATTCTCTGCCCTGGCGCCGGTCCCGATTCCATGCCTGGAACTGGATTCTCTGCCCTGGCGCCGGTCCCGATTCCGTGCCAGTAACTGGATTCTCTGCCCTGGCGCCGGTCCCGATTCCATGCCTGGAACTGGATTCTCTGCCCCGGCACCGGTCCCGATTCCGTTCCTGGAACTGGATTCTCTGCCCCGGCTCCAGTCCCGATTCCGTGCCTGGAACTGGATTCTCTGCCCCGGTGCCGGTCCCGATTCCGTGCCTGGAACTGGATTCTCTGCCCCGGCGCCGGTCCCGATTCCGTGCCTGGATCTGGATTCTCTGCCCCGGCCCCAGTCCCGATTCCGTGCCAGGAACTGGATTCTCTGCCCCGGCGCCGGTCCTGATTCCGTGCCTGGAACTGGATTCTCTGCCCCGGCGCTGGACACGATTCTGTGCCTGGAACTGGATTCTCTGTCCCGGCGCCGGTCCCGATTCCGTGCCTGGATCTGGATTCTCTGCCCCGGCGCCGGTCCCGATTCCGTGTCTGGAACTGGATTCTCTGTCCCGGCGCCGGTCCCGATTCCGTGCCTGGAACTGGATTCTCTGCACCAGCGCCGGTCCCGATTCCACGCCTGGAACTGGATTCTCTGCCCTGGCGCCGGTCCCGATTCCGTGCCTGGATCTGGATTCTCTGCCCCGGCACCAGTCCCGATTCCGTGCCTGGATCTGGATTCTCTGCCCCGGCACCTGTCCCGATTCCGGCGTGCCTGGAACTGGATTCTCTGCCCCAGCGCGGGTTCCGATTCCATGCCTGGAACTGGATTCTCTGCCCCAGCGCCGGTCCCGATTCCGTGCCAGGAACTGGATTCTCGGCCACAGCGCCGGTCCCGATTCCGTGCCTGGAACTGGATTCTCGGCCACAGCGCCGGTCCCGATTCCATGCCAGGAACTGGATTCTCGGCCACAGCGCCGGTCCCGATTCCGTGCCTGGAACTGGATTCTCTGCCCCGGCGCCGGTCCCGATTCCGTGCCTGGAACTGGATTCTCGACCACAGCACCGGTCCCGATTCCGTGCCTGGAACTGGATTCTCTGCCCCGGCGCATGTCCCGATTCCGTGCCTGGAACAGGATTCTCTGCCCCGGCGCTGGACACGATTCCGTGCCTGGAACTGGATTCTCTGCCCCGGCGCCGGTCCCGATTCCGTGCCTGGAACTGGATTCTCTGCCCCGGCGCCGGTCCCGATTCCGTGCCTGGAACTGGATTCTCGGCCACAGCGCCGGTCCCGATTCCGTGCCTGGAACTGGATTCTCTGCCCCGGCACCGGTCCCGATTCCGTGCCTGGAACTGGATTCTCGACCACAGCGCCGGTCCCGATTCCGTGCCTGGAACTGGATTCTCTGCCCCGGCGCCGGTTCCGATTCCGTGCCTGGAACTGGATTCTCTGCCCCGGCGCCGGTCCCGATTCCGTGCCTGGAACTGAATTCTTTGCCCCGGCGCCGGTCCCGATTCCGTGCCAGGAACTGGATTCTCGGCCACAGCGCCGGTCCCGATTCCGTGCCTGGAACTGGATTCTCGACCACTGCGCCGGTCCCGATTCCGTGCCTGGAACTGGATTCTCTGCCCCGGCGCCGGTCCCGATTCCGTGCCTGGAACTGGATTCTCTGCCCCGGCGCCGGTCCCGATTCCGTGCCTGGAACTGGATTCTCTGCCCCGGCGCTGGACACGATTCTGTGCCTGGAACTGGATTCTCTGCCCCGGCACCGGTCCCGATTCCGTGCCTGGAACTGGATTCTCTGCCCCGGCGCTGGACACGATTCCGTGCCTGGAACTGGATTCTCTGCCCCGGCGCCGGTCCCGATTCCGTGCCTGGAACTGGATTCTCGGCCACAGCGCCGGTCCCGATTCCGTGCCTGGAACTGGATTATCTGCCCCGGCGCCGGTCCCGATTCCGTGCCTGGAACTGGATTCTCGGCCACAGCGTCGGTCCCGATTCCGTGCCTGGAACTGGATTCTCTGCCCCGGCGCCGGTCCCGATTCCGTGCCAGGAACTGGATTCTCGGCCACAGCGCCGGTCCCAATTCCGTGCCTGGAACTGGATTCTCTGCCCCGGCGCCGGTCCCGATTCCGTGCCTGGAACTGGATTCTCTGCCCTGACGCCGGTCCCGATTCCATGCCTGGAACTGGATTCTCTGCCCCGGCGCTGGACACGATTCCGTGCCTGGAACTGGATTCTCTGTCCCGGCGCCGGTCCCGATTCCGTGCGTGGAACTGGATTCTCTGCCCCGGCGCCGGTGCCGATTCCGTGCGTGGAACTGGATTCTCGGCCACAGCGCCGGTCCCGATTCCGTGCCAGGAACTGGATTCTCTGCCCCGGCGCTGGATACGATTCTGTGCCTGGAACTGGATTCTCTGCCCCGGCGCCGGTCCCGATTCCGTGCCAGGAACTGGATTCTCTGCCCCGGCGCTGGACACGTTTCTGTGCCAGGAACTGGATTCTCGGTCACAGCGCCGGTCCCGATTCCGTGCCAGGAACTGGATTCTCTGCCCCGGCGCTGGACATGATTCTGTGCCTGGAACTGGATTCTCTACCCCGGCGCCGGTCCCGATTCCGTGCCTGGAACTGGGTTCTCGGCCACGGCGCCGGTCCCGATTCCGTGCCTGGAACTGGATTCTCTGCCCCGGCGCCGGTCCCGATTCCGTGCCAGGAACTGGATTCTCGGCCACAGCGCCGGTCCCAATTCCGTGCCTGGAACTGGATTCTCTGCCCCGGCGCCAGTCCCGATTCCGTGCCAGGAACTGGATTCTCGGCCACAGCGCCGGTCCCAAATCCGTGCCTGGAACTGGATTCTCTGCCCCGGCGCCGGTCCCGATTCCGTGCCTGGAACTGGATTCTCTGCCCTGACGCCGGTCCCGATTCCGTGCCTGGAACTGGATTCTCTGCCCCGGCGCTGGACACGATTCCGTGCCTGGAACTGGATTCTCTGCCCCGGCGCCGGTCCCGATTCCGTGCGTGGAACTGGATTCTCGGCCACAGCGCCGGTCCCGATTCCGTGCCTGGAACTGGATTCTCGGCCACAGCGCCGGTCCCGATTCCGTGCGTGGAACTGGATTCTCGGCCAGAGCGCCGGGCCCGATTCCGTGCCAGGAACTGGATTCTCTGCCCCGGCGCTGGACACGATTCTGTGCCTGGAACTGGATTCTCTGCCCCGGCGCCGGTCCAGATTCCGTGCCAGGAACTGGATTCTCTGCCCCGGCGCTGGACACGATTCTGTGCCAGGAACTGGATTCTCGGCCACAGCGCCGGTCCCGATTCCGTGCCAGGAACTGGATTCTCTGCCCGGGCGCTGGACACGATTCTGTGCCTGGAACTGGATTCTCTGCCCCGGCGCTGGACACGATTCTGTGCCTGGAACTGGATTCTCTGCCCCGGCGCCGGTCCCGATTCCGTGCCTGGAACTGGATTCTCGGCCACAGCGCCGGTCCCGATTCCGTGCCTGGAACTGGATTCTCTGCCCCGGCGCCGGTCCCGATTCCGTGCCAGGAACTGGATTCTCGGCCACAGCGCCGGTCACAATTCCGTGCCTGGAACTGGATTCTCTGCCCCGGCGCCGGTCCCGATTCCGTGCCAGGAACTGGATTCTCGGCCACAGCGCCGGTCCCAATTCCGTGCCTGGAACTGGATTCTCTGCCCCGTCGCCGGTCCCGATTCCGTGCCAGGAACTGGATTCTCGGCCACAGCGCCGGTCCCAATTCCGTGCCTGGAACTGGATTCTCTGCCCCGGCGCCGGTCCCGATTCCGTGCGTGGAACTGGATTCTCTGCCCCGGCGCCGGTGCCGATTCCGTGCGTGGAACTGGATTCTCGGCCACAGCGCCGGTCCCGATTCCGTGCCAGGAACTGGATTCTCTGCCCCGGCGCTGGATACGATTCTGTGCCTGGAACTGGATTCTCTGCCCCGGCGCCGGTCCCGATTCCGTGCCAGGAACTGGATTCTCTGCCCCGGCGCTGGACACGTTTCTGTGCCAGGAACTGGATTCTCGGCCACAGCGCCGGTCCCGATTCCGTGCCAGGAACTGGATTCTCTGCCCCGGCGCTGGACACGATTCTGTGCCTGGAACTGGATTCTCGGCCACAGCGCCGGTCCCGATTCCGTGCCTGGAACTGGATTCTCGGCCACAGCGCCGGTCCCGATTCCGTGCCTGGAACTGGATTCTCTGCCCCGGCGCCGGTCCCGATTCCGTGCCAGGAACTGGATTCTCGGCCACAGCGCCGGTCCCAATTCCGTGCCTGGAACTGGATTCTCTGCCCCGGCGCCGGTCCCGATTCCGTGCCAGGAACTGGATTCTCGGCCACAGCGCCGGTCCCAAATCCGTGCCTGGAACTGGATTCTCTGCCCCGGCGCCGGTCCCGATTCCGTGCCTGGAACTGGATTCTCTGCCCTGACGCCGGTCCCGATTCCGTGCCTGGAACTGGATTCTCTGCCCCGGCGCTGGACACGATTCCGTGCCTGGAACTGGATTCTCTGCCCCGGCGCCGGTCCCGATTCCGTGCGTGGAACTGGATTCTCGGCCACAGCGCCGGTCCCGATTCCGTGCCTGGAACTGGATTCTCGGCCACAGCGCCGGTCCCGATTCCGTGCGTGGAACTGGATTCTCGGCCAGAGCGCCGGTCCCGATTCCGTGCCAGGAACTGGATTCTCTGCCCCGGCGCTGGACACGATTCTGTGCCTGGAACTGGATTCTCTGCCCCGGCGCCGGTCCCGATTCCGTGCCAGGAACTGGATTCTCTGCCCCGGCGCTGGACACGATTCTGTGCCAGGAACTGGATTCTCGGCCACAGCGCCGGTCCCGATTCCGTGCCAGGTACTGGATTCTCTGCCCGGGCGCTGGACACGATTCTGTGCCTGGAACTGGATTCTCTGCCCCGGCGCTGGACACGATTCTGTGCCTGGAACTGGATTCTCTGCCCCGGCGCCGGTCCCGATTCCGTGCCTGGAACTGGATTCTCGGCCACAGCGCCGGTCCCGATTCCGTGCCTGGAACTGGATTCTCTGCCCCGGCGCCGGTCCCGATTCCGTGCCAGGAACTGGATTCTCGGCCACAGCGCCGGTCCCAATTCCGTGCCTGGAACTGGATTCTCTGCCCCGGCGCCGGTCCCGATTCCGTGCCAGGAACTGGATTCTCGGCCACAGCGCCGGTCCCAATTCCGTGCCTGGAACTGGATTCTCTGCCCCGTCGCCGGTCCCGATTCCGTGCCAGGAACTGGATTCTCGGCCACAGCGCCGGTCCCAATTCCGTGCCTGGAACTGGATTCTCTGCCCCGGCGCCGGTCCCGATTCCGTGCCTGGAACTGGATTCTCTGCCCTGACGCCGGTCCCGATTCCGTGCCTGGAACTGGATTCTCTGCCCCGGCGCTGGACACGATTCCGTGCCTGGAACTGGATTCTCTGCCCCGGCGCCGGTCCCGATTCCGTGCGTGGAACTGGATTCTCGGACACAGCGCCGGTCCCGATTCCGTGCCTGGAACTGGATTCTCTGCCCCGGCGCCGGTCCCGATTCCGTGCATGGAACTGGATTCTCGGCCACAGCGCCGGTCCCGATTCCGTGCCAGGAACTGGATTCTCTGCCCCGGCGCTGGATACGATTCTGTGCCTGGAACTGGATTCTCTGCCCCGGCGCCGGTCCCGATTCCGTGCCAGGAACTGGATTCTCTGCCCCGGCGCTGGACACGATTCTGTGCCAGGAACTGGATTCTCGGCCACAGCGCCGGTCCCGATTCCGTGCCAGGAACTGGATTCTCTGCCCCGGCGCTGGACACGATTCTGTGCCTGGAACTGGATTCTCTGCCCCGGCGCTGGACACGATTCTGTGCCTGGAACTGGATTCTCTGCCCCGGCGCCGGTCCCGATTCCATGCCTGGAACTGGATTCTCGGCCACAGCGCCGGTCCCGATTCCGTGCCTCGAACTGGATTCTCTGCCCCGGCACCGGTCCCGATTCCGTGCCAGGAACTGGATTCTCGGCCACAGCGCCGGTCCCAATTCCGTGCCTGGAACTGGATTCTCTGCCCCGGCGCCGGTCCCGATTCCGTGCCTGGAACTGGATTCTCGGCCACAGCGTCGGTCCCGATTCCGTGCCTGGAACTGGAATCTCTGCCCCGGCGCCGGTGCCGATTCCGTGCCAGGAACTGGATTCTCGGCCACAGCGCCGGTCCCAATTCCGTGCCTGGAACTGGATTATCTGCCCCGGCGCCGGTCCCGATTCCGTGCCTGGAACTGGATTCTCTGCCCCGGCGCCGGTCCCGATTCCGTGCCTGGAACTGGATTCTCTGCCCTGACGCCGGTCCCGATTCCGTGCCTGGAACTGGATTCTCTGCCCCGGCGCTGGACACGATTCCGTGCCTGGAACTGGATTCTCTGCCCCGGCGCCGGTCCCGATTCCGTGCCTGGGACTGGATTCTCGGCCACAGCGCCGGTCCCGATTCCGTGCCTGGAACTGTATTCCCTGCCCCGGCGCCGGTCCCGATTCCGTGCCTGGAACTGGATTCTCGACCACAGCGCCAGTCCCGATTCCGTGCCTGGAGCTGGATTCTCTGCCCCGGCGCCGGTCCCGATTCCGTGCCTGGAACTGGATTCTCTGCCCCGGCGCCGGTCCCGATTCCGTGCCTGGAACTGAATTCTTTGCCCCGGCGCCGGTCCCGATTCCGTGCCAGGAACTGGATTCTCGGCCACAGCGCAGGTCCCGATTCCGTGCCTGGAACTGGATTCTCGACCACAGCGCCGGTCCCAATTCCGTGCCTGGAACTGGATTCTCTGCCCCGGCGCCGGTCCCGATTCCGTGCCTGGAACTGGATTCTCTGCCCCGGCGCCGGTCCCGATTCCGTGCCTGGAACTGGATTCTCTGCCCTGACGCCGGTCCCGATTCCGTGCCTGGAACTGGATTCTCTGCCCCGGCGCTGGACACGATTCCGTGCCTGGAACTGGATTCTCTGCCCCGGCGCCGGTCCCGATTCCGTGCGTGGAATTGGATTCTCGGCCACAGCGCCGGTCCCGATTCCGTGCCTGGAACTGGATTCTCGGCCACAGCGCCGGTCCCGATATTCCGTGCGTGGAACTGGATTCTCGGCCAGAGCGCCGGTCCCGATTCCGTGCCAGGAACTGGATTCTCTGCCCCGGCGCTGGACACGATTCTGTGCCTGGAACTGGATTCTCTGCCCCGGCGCCGGTCCCGATTCCGTGCCAGGAACTGGATTCTCTGCCCCGGCGCTGGACACGATTCTGTGCCAGGAACTGGATTCTCGGCCACAGCGCCGGTCCCGATTCCGTGCCAGGAACTGGATTCTCTGCCCCGGCGCTGGACACGATTCTGTGCCTGGAACTGGATTCTCTGCCCCGTCGCTGGACACGATTCTCTGCCCCGGCGCCGGTCCTGATTCCGTGCCTGGAACTGGATTCTCGGCCACAGCGCCGGTCCCGATTCCGTGCCTGGAACTGGATTCTCTGCCCCGGCGCCGGTCCCGATTCCGTGCCAGGAACTGGATTCTCGGCCACAGCGCCGGTCCCAATTCCGTGCCTGGAACTGGATTCTCTGCCCCGGCGCCGGTCCCGATTCCGTGCCAGGAACTGGATTCTCGGCCACAGCGCCGGTCCCAATTCCGTGCCTGGAACTGGATTCTCTGCCCCGGCGCCGGTCCCGATTCCGTGCCAGGAACTGGATTCTCGGCCACAGCG
Source organism: Scyliorhinus torazame (assembly GCF_047496885.1). Taxonomy (NCBI): domain Eukaryota; kingdom Metazoa; phylum Chordata; class Chondrichthyes; order Carcharhiniformes; family Scyliorhinidae; genus Scyliorhinus; species Scyliorhinus torazame. The sequence goes on from NC_092723.1 coordinate 141,793,142, forward strand.
CCGGTCCCAATTCCGTGCCTGGAACTGGATTCTCTGCCCCGGCGCCGGTCCCGATTCCGTGCCTGGAACTGGATTCTCTGCCCTGACGCCGGTCCCGATTCCGTGCCTGGAACTGGATTCTCTGCCCCGGCGCTGGACACGATTCCGTGCCTGGAACTGGATTCTCTGCCCCGGCGCCGGTCCCGATTCCGTGCGTGGAACTGGATTCTCGGACACAGCGCCGGTCCCGATTCCGTGCCTGGAACTGGATTCTCTGCCCCGGCGCCGGTCCCGATTCCGTGCGTGGAACTGGATTCTCGGCCACAGCGCCGGTCCCGATTCCATGCCAGGAACTGGATTCTCTGCCCCGGCGCTGGATACGATTCTGTGCCTGGAACTGGATTCTCTGCCCCGGCGCCGGTCCCGATTCCGTGCCAGGAACTGGATTCTCTGCCCCGGCGCTGGACACGATTCTGTGCCAGGAACTGGATTCTCGGCCACAGCGCCGGTCCCGATTCCGTGCCAGGAACTGGATTCTCTGCCCCGGCGCTGGACACGATTCTGTGCCTGGAACTGGATTCTCTGCCCCGGCGCTGGACACGATTCTGTGCCTGGAACTGGATTCTCTGCCCCGGCGCCGGTCCCGATTCCATGCCTGGAACTGGATTCTCGGCCACAGCGCCGGTCCCGATTCCGTGCCTGGAACTGGATTCTCTGCCCCGGCACCGGTCCCGATTCCGTGCCAGGAACTGGATTCTCGGCCACAGCGCCGGTCCCGATTCCGTGCCTGGAACTGGATTCTCTGCCCCGGCGCCGGTCCCGATTCCGTGCCTGGAACTGGATTCTCGGCCACAGCGTCGGTCCCGATTCCGTGCCTGGAACTGGATTCTCTGCCCCGGCGCTGGACACAATTCCGTGCCTGGAACTGGATTCTCTGACCCGGCGCCGGTCCCGATTCCGTGCGTGGAACTGGATTCTCGGCCACAGCGCCGGTCCCGATTCCGTGCCTGGAACTGGATTCTCTGCCCCGGCGCCGGTCCCGATTCCGTGCCTGGAACTGGATTCTCGGCCACAGCGCCGGTCCCGATTCCGTGCCAGGAACTGGATTCTCTGCCCCGGCGCTGGACACGATTCTGTGCCAGGAACTGGATTCTCGGCCACAGCGCCGGTCCCGATTCCGTGCCTGGAACTAGATTCTCGGCCACAGCGCCGGTCCCGATTCCGTGCCAGGAACTGGATTCTCTGCCCCGGCGCTGGACACGATTCTGTGCCAGGAACTGGATTCTCGGCCACAGCGCCGGTCCCGATACCGTGCCTGGAACTAGATTCTCGGCCACAGCGCCTGTCCCGATTCCGTGCCAGGAACTGGATTCTCTGCCCTGGCGCCGGTCCTGATTCCGTGCCAGGAACTGGATTCTCTGCCCCGGCGCTGGACACGATTCTGTGCCTGGAACTGGATTCTCTGCCCCGGTGCCGGTCCCGATTCCGTGCCTGGAACTGGATTCTCTGCCCTGGCGCCGGTCCTGATTCCATGCCTGGAACTGGATTCTCTGCCCCGGCGCTGGACACGATTCTGTGCCTGGAACTGGATTCTCTGCCCCGGCACCGGTCCCGATTCCGTGCCTGGAACTGGATTCTCTGCCCTGGCGCCGGTCCTGATTCCATGCCTGGAACTGGATTCTCTGCCCCGGCGCTGGACACAATTCTTTGCCTGGAACTGGATTCTCTGCCCCGGCGCTGGACACAATTCTGTGCCTGGAACTGGATTCTCTGCCCCGGCGCCGGTCCCGATTCCGTGCCTGGATCTGGATTCTCTGCCCCGGCGCCGGTCCCGATTCCGTGCCTGGAACTGGATTCTCTGGCCCGGCGCCGGTCCCGATTCCGTGTGTGGAACTGGATTCTCGGCCACAGCGCCGGTCCCGATTCCATGCCTGGAATTGGATTCTCTGGCCCGGCGCCGGTCCCGATTCCGTGCCTGGAACTGGATTCTCTGCCCCGGCGCCGGTCCCGATTCCGTGCCAGGAACTGGTTGAAAGTTTAAAATAGAGGCATTGCTAGACAGGGCCCAATGTAAGCCGGTGTGATGGGTAAAATGGGTAAAATGGAATTTAGTGTGAGTTAGACTGCGGCAGGCATAGTTTTGGATGAGCACACATTTCTGATGGCCAGAGGATTATTGGGGAAGTTCGAGATGAGGATGGCATGGGGAAGGTTTCAGCAGCAGACCACCATGATGTTTAGGATATTCTGCTGTGACCCAGAGCTGCCCCAACAATGGGGTGGTCGCAAATTCATTTTAATTAAGGTTTCAATCTGCTCGGTGCTTTTGGAAGCACACACGCACACACAGTCACAGCCAAAGGCTTCCTTTAAATTGTTTATTTGAACCAACACGAGATGGTTCTGATTTCCATTTGACTGGTCCTTTACAGCAGGTTTGAATCCTCCTGCTCTGACCTGAGTTCAGTGATCACAGCAGTGCTGCACAACAGTCGTTAGAATTTAACATGGTTCGGGTAGAATTAAAATCCAAGATCTTGGGCGGGATTCTCCGACCCCCCGCCAGGCCGGAAAATCGCCGGGGGGGGGGGGGGCGGCGTGAACCCCGCCCGCCTCCCCGACGCCGGCTGCCGGATTCTCTGGCGCCGGTTTTTCGGTAGGGGAGGGAATCGTGTCGCGCCGGTTGGGGGCCGTTGGCAGCGCCCCTCCCCCCCGGCGATCCTCCGTTCCGCGACGGGCCGAGTGGCTGCCCGTTTACGGCCAGTCCCGCCGGCATAAATCGAACAAGGTCCTTACCGGTGGGACCTGGCTCTGCGGGCGGCCTGCGGAGTCTTCGGGGGGGGGGCGCGCGGGGGGGGGACCTAGCTTCGGGGGGGGGTGGCGCGGTGGCCTAGCCTGCGATCGGGGCACGACGATCTGCGGGCGGGCCTGTGGCGTGGGGCACTCTTTTCCTCCGCACCGGCCGCTTTAACTGTCCGCCATGGCTGGCGCGGAGAAGAACCTCCCTGCGCCGGCCTAGCCCCTGAAGATGCAGAGTATTCCGCACCTTCCGGGCAGCCCGACACCGGAGTGGTTCACGCCACTCCTCGGTGCCGGTACGGCACACTCCGCCGGATAGCGGTGAATCCCGGCACTTGTGTGTGTGAGAGAGAGATTTGGAGTGCATCATATAATCATAAAACCCTTACAGTGCAGAAGGAGGCTATTCAGCCCATCGGGTCTGCACCGACCCTCTGAAAGAGCACTCCACCCAAGCCCACTCCCCCGCTCTATCCCAATAACCCCTTAACCTAACCTACACAATTTAGCATGGCCAATCCAGCTAACCTGCAGATCTTTGGACAGTGGGAGGAAACCGGAGCATCCGGAGGAAACCCACACAGACACGAGGAGAATGTGCAGACTCCACACAGACAGTCACCCAAGACTGGAATTGAAGCCAGGTACCTGGCGCTGTGAGGCAGCAATGCTATCCACTGTGCCACCATGCTGCCATGCCACTGTACCGCATGGGAGGCAGACACAATGTAATGCAATCCCAGGTCGACTAGCCGGCTGACATTCACTACATTTCCTGACAAGCAAAGAAGTTCAGTTCACCCAAGTACCAGAGGGCAGCCGGCACCCGCTGAACTTTATCGAGTGACGGCATGCCTTCAGGAAATGTGGGGGAGGGAGAGAGACTGAAAAAGAAAAATAGACAGCACCATTCATGGTGTTTGACAGCGGAAGCAGAATCAGGGAAGCTGCAGGGTGAAGGCATCCGACCTGCAGGGTGCTCAGCCCTCATCAGAGTGTTGCTAAGCACCATCCATCTGTTCAGGGACCCCAGAATCACTCACTGCTTCTGAGCCTTCAGCGGCCAAATGGGAGAAGCCTGATTGTGTCGTCTACTGGTCCAAGAAAACCAAAACAAACTCAAAAGGAAAATATTGAAGAAAGTGCAAATTTGAAATAAAAACAGATAATTCTCGGTCAATTCAGTAACTCTGGCAAAAGATTCTTGTCGTAAAATGTCTGTTTCTCTCTGCACAGGTGCTGCTTCCCTGTGTTTTCTGCAAGAATAACAATTTAGTTGAAAAAGCAGCCAATTCCACGTTCATACATTAGGGGGCAGTGTCTTCTATCCTCCAGATTCTTTATAAAGAGACACAGAAATACATAGCGACTCAGGAAAAACCTTTCAAGGGCAAATCTGACCACAGTATTGTGTTTTATTTTAAAGGGTGTTTTGGAACTTTGCTCCACTTTTCATTTGATAACCTGCATCATTCAGAAGTGTGAGGGGCCAGCCTCACCTCTGATTGACCATTTACATGACTGAATTTATAGGGTACTGACTGGATGATCAACTGCTACAGCATCACTGGCAAATCTGGTCCTGGCTTCACCAACATCCAAACGCTTATGTCAAATCCGGCAGGAGTCTTCGGAGGTTGTAACGAGTAGGGTAGACAAGAGGGCCAGTGGATGCAGGGGAATTTTTAAAAAAACAGTCAACCCTATAACATACAAGATGTTGTTACACAAAATTAGTGCTCAAGTATTTTGAGGTATTACATTCGCTACGAAGATCTATCTGATGATTTGCAACACACAAGGGATCACTGGCCTCTCCCCATGTGACATAACTTAACAGAAAAGGCACAAGGCAGGTGCCCCTGCATGAGCCCCATGTCGCTGAGCCTGTGATGTCACGGATGTAAAAGGACTGATGAACACCAAGGAACCAAAATTAGTCAGCGCGTACAGGACTCCTGAAACAACAAACCTGCGGACGTAAGATGGTCTCTGCTCTGGGGTTATTGAAAAGCCGCTCAACAAATCGCAACAGAGGTGCTTTTTTACGATTTTGAGCAAAACGCTTTTTGAGGAAACACTGCAGTGAATTGTTGGAAGAATTGAGGTTTTTCCAGGGTGCAGAAAATAACATAGCCTTGCATGGGCACGGGAACAGTCATTGTGGCGTCGCTTGCTGTGTTACATAGAGAGGAGGAGGATCACAGAATTATTACGGTGCAGATGGAGGCCAGTTGGCCCTGGAGGGAAGGCTCCCATTGTAAGATCTGCTCACGCATGTCTTTCCTCTGATAATTGGCCATGAGCAGTGCCTGAGGAGACTACGCTTAACAAAGGAGATTGTCACAAAACATGACCACCTCCCTCATGATTACCTGCAGCCTAAAACCAGGGCCAAGGCAGCCCTCCCAGTGGCTGTGAAAACCCCTTTCCTTCTACACCCCAGGATCCTTCCAGGCAGGACCAGGTGCAAATTACATCTGCAACATGTAAAAATAGATATTCTTTCCTGGGATGTGGGGATCACTGGCTAGGCCAGCATTTATTGCCCATCCCTAATTTCCTCCAACTGAATGGCTTGCTAGGCCATTTCAGAGGGCATTACTATGGATCTGCAGTCACTTGTAGGCCAGACCAAGTAAGGATGGCAGATCCAGGTGGGTTTTTGCAACAATCAACGATGGTTTTATAGACATCATTAGACTTCTTAATTCCAGATTTTTATTGAATTCAAATGTCACCATGGTGGGATTTGAACCCTGGTCCCCAGAGCATTGCCCTGGGTCTCTGGGTTACTGGCCCAGTGACAATACCACTACGCCACCAATGTGTACAAAACTCTCAGGGAGGTGACAGAGTCACTGTTCGGAAGAAAAGGGGACTTAGCTGTTAAGATACTTAGGGGGAGGGGGAGATAGTTATCTCTGTGGTACCTGGAATGGGGAGGGTGTGTGTGTGTGTGGGGGGGGGGGGGGGGTAGGGGGGGGAAGGGCTTCATGTTTGTGGTGTGATGCACCATCCACAACTTCAGCTATGAGTCCCAGCCACTGAGGCGTCACCTTCGGGAGATGGTCGTGAGTCTATGTACCTTTGTTTTCGAAAATATCATTTTTCAAATTTCATCTGACTGGAAGTGTTGCAATTTGAAATGAGACAGATCAAGCGACTTAAAAATGCAAGGCTACCTTGAAGATGAAAACAAGGAAATCACTCTCAGGGGAGTGTGAAGAGAGATACATTTTGAAACTCATTGCTGTTTAAGGCTCAGATTGACTGAATGCCGGAAGTTACCAGTCTGATGATGTGCATTTCAGCTTCCATTGCAGCAATGAAACATCCGGGGTCTCAGCCTATGATGTGGTGGGGACTAAGACAGAGGCCAACACACACTCCATCATTGGTCAGAAAGACAGTTCTGTCATGGAGCTGCCCACCACTCTCACAGTGGAGAGAATGAGCTCCAGGCTCAGTGTGGCGCCCTCTTCCACAGCGGAGCTAGACCCCTCCATGTTCCTATCCAGTGTCTGGAGGCAACCTGACAAGTTGCCCCAAGCACATCTGTGTGTATCTTCATCAGTGCTTTCCGATAGCCGCCCAAACTCATCTGAGTTCCATAACACGTCGGTGACATTATTCTCCAGGGTGTTATCACACGAGCTAACCTGGGCCCCTGCCCTGACCACAGCTCACTCAGGCCTGGTGATTCATCACAGGCAGATCCTGACTCTACACTAGCCTCAAGTGCTTGCAATCCAGTATCTGATGGCTGCAATTGTGAGCGCAAGGTCAAGCATGGTGATTCTTCCTCAGATCATTGCTCTTTTTCTCGGCCTTCTGCTTGAGGATACAAAGGCTGAGCAGCCAGCAGTTCTTAACTATCTGAAAGCACAAAAGCCTAAGGGCAAGGTTAGGATTGATGAAAGTGTAGGTGGGAAGGAAAGCAGAAAGTCCACGTTCAGTCAATCTGCAGGTCCCATTTCATGACAACTTTCAGGATGGCGGTGTGGAGTGTTACGGATGCCTGGTCAGCCCTCAACAATGGCTAAGAGACTGAACCAGATGCGTAACTTTCTAAAGTTTTAAGAAGGTGCAGAAAGGTTGATTCGTTACAGGAGTGATAATGGACGAAATAGGGCTTGGTTATTTTATAAACAAGCTTTATTACAACAAAAGAAAACAATTTTTAAACTTCAACTCTACTACTAACAGATTACATGTAGTTCCTTAACCTTAACACTGGTTCCCATCAAACAACACTTTTCATGAAAATACAGCTCTTGTACCACTTACATATGTAGGCAAAGGCAACATTTGCATTTAGGAAGCAATCTTTCTTCTGTTAGCGACATTTGTTCTGCACTGTAAATTCTATGATGATAAATTCTATGATGAACCCTTTTCCAAAACCTTCTTTCTGTGGCTTTTTTCATGACCTCTTCGATGGCTGCTTACATCCTTCTCTCTTTGCCTGCTCCATATCAATTCTCTCTCTATACTCTGCCCAGCCCTTCAAACAAAGGTGCTCCCCTGAGGTGGCTAGACTTGAATCCCTTAAAGAACTTGGCTGATTCCCCACTCCCATTGCACCTTAGAAGGCATCCTATCGGGCTGCATCACAGCCTGGTATGGCAACTGCTCGGCCCAGGACCGCAAGAAACTTCAGAGAGTCGTGAACACCGCCCAGTCCATCACACAAACCTGCCTCCCATCCATTGACTCCATCTACACCTCCCGCTGCCTGGGGAAAGCGGGCAGCATAATCAAAGATCCCTCCCACCCGGCTTACTCACTCTTCCAACTTCTTCCATTGGGCAGGAGATACAGAAGTCTGAGAACACGCACGAACAGACTCAAAAACAGCTTCTTTCCCACTGTCACCAGACTCCTAAATGACCCTCTTATGGACTGACCTTATTAACACTACACCCTGTATGCTTCATCCGATGCCGGTGCTTATGTAGTTCCATTGTATATGTTGTGTTGCCCTATTATGTATTTTCTTTTATTCCCTTTTCTTCCCATGTACTTAATGATCTGTTGAGCTGCTCGCAGAAAAATACTTTTCATTGTACCTCGGTACACGTGACAATAAACAAATCCAAACCAATCCAATCCCGTTTACACAAAAGGGGGCCAGTTTAGCTCAGTTGGCTAGACAGCTGGTTCATTATGCAGAGTGAGGCCAACAGCACGGGTTCAATTCCCGTACCAGCTGAGGTTATTCATGAAGGCCCCACCTTCTCAACCTTGCCTCTCGCCTGAGGTGTGGTAATCCTCAGGTTAAATCACCAACAGTCAGCTCTTCCCCCTCAAAGGAGAAAGCATCCTATGGTCACCTGGGTCAATGGTAACTTTAACTTACCTTTATTTACAAAAGAACAGAGTTATGTCATTTATGTGAAATTAACTTTCCATTGACGGACTAAGTGGTCATCAGACTCTGTAATGGGATAATGGCTTGTCAAACAAGGCTGTCCTGAATGACAATGTATCTTGAGTAGATCATCCTGGCTGAACCAGGGCATCCTGTCAACGAGGTTAAGTCTGAATCAGACAAGATAACTCAGGCTGTGGGGTTATCCCTCTGAGTATGTTGCTTGCAATCTTTTCTTTCAATCTGTTCAAATCCTAAATTGCCTGCTACATTTTGGACCCCATTTCTGTACCGAAGTTCCTAATATCTCCCTATCATGTCAGGAGAGAGATGGTGCATAAGGTGGCAATTTATTATATTCTAGATGACCTTGGCAGCACCATGTGCCACACACCATGGCATTTATGTCCATAATCCCAGGGATACAGCTGTACTGGTTTACCATCGGACCTGTTTGTATTCCCTCCTGTTGTGGGTGGCCTTCTGCAAGAGAGAGGACAGAATGTCAGTGACTGTTTGTCAGTGTGCTTGGGTGCTTGCTGTAGTTGAATAGCTGTGGGTTCGGGAAAGCAGGTCGAGTTGTCTGCATAGCTGGCCTGACTGGAAGGTAAATGTGGCTGAGGTGTTGTATATGTGGGGGTGAGTTTGCCAGTCCTGCTGGGTGAGTGGTGGGGGGTGTGATACATCGAGCAGTGTGGGAGGTGGTTGGTGTGACGAGTGTGTAATGTGATGTGCCACTACATTCACTTATCCTGACCACCCAAATAAGGTCAATAAGCATTTTCTGGGACTGTTGCCACATTCTGGGAGCCACACCCTGGGAATTCACCACTCCTGCCTCTCATTCCCATTCCCTGCAGTACGGCTTCCTGTCCCCAGCAGAAACAGGGGCCGGAACCTTTCAGTGATTGGACGCATGCGCCCTGCGCACCTGGAAACATGCTTCAGTCCCATGTGCAGTCCCGGCTGATTTCACGCCGATTCATGGACGGATTAATTTTGTTCCAATAACATTCTCAGAAGGATTGATTGGGTAAATGCTGGAAGTATGTTCCCCTGACTGGGGAGTCTAGAATTAAAGTTCATGATAGGGGTCAACCAATTGGAACTGAGAAGGAGTTTGTGATTTTGCTGCCCCAGAGGGCTATGGTGAGCAGATTCAAAACAGAGATCGATGGAGTTTTAGGTACTTGGGGAATTAAGAGATATGGGGATAGCAAGGGAAGATGGAATTGAAGTGGAAGACCAGCCATGATTGCATTGAAGTGAACTCAAAGGGACAGATAGCCTTCTCCAGCTCCTGTCCCTCATGTTCTTTTGACTTTGTGAACAGGAGCCACAGGTTAATCTTGGCCTAACTGCTTCTCCTAACACAAGGAGACTGCAATGCTCCTACCAGTAATCCAGCTGGTGCAGCATAGGTTCAGGGTCAAGCAGTTGGCCATTCTGGTGTAATCTGCCCAACCCATGGGGATGGATTAGGTTGTAGGGGGAAGTATTTGCAGTTGCGCTCTGTGGGGCTCTTGTATCCTGCAGTCGGAAGCTTTGAAATGTAAATTCATGCCTGGAAAAGTTTGGAAATAAACATTAATGAGCACCCACAGTGTTGTGTTTAATTGAAGGATTCCATTTCAGCACCAAGTAATTTAGAATTCAAACCTAATTATTACTTTTCAAACCAGTTTGCGTTAAAGGAGCACTGTCCTCTTTAAAAAGTGATTTAAGAAAATGGGGTTTTGGCTAGATTGCATATCACATGGAGACTCATCAAATCCCAAGAAACACTGTGTTTATATAACACCTTCATGTCGAAAATGTCTCAAGGTGCTTCACAACAGTACAATTAGAGAAAAGTGGACATGGTGCAGAAATGGGAGAGACTAGGGTGGCAGCAGTATTAGCTGGCTTTTAAACATTTATTGCCCATCCTTAATTACCCCTGAGAAGGTCTCAAAGAAGGGGAGAAATGGAAAGATGGTGAAGTTTAGGACGGGAATTCTAGACTCTGGATCTCATGGAGAAATAGCGAGACAACCAGTAGTCAGGATGTACAGTAGAAAGAGACAGGCATATTTAAAAATTGCAATGGCAATAATTTCAATCCCTCCTCGTGAGTCGGAACATTGGAGGGAGAGAAAGGATAGCATTTTTATAACTCCATTTATGGCTTCAGTGGTTCCAAAGTGCTTCACAGCCAATGAGGTACTTATGAAGTGTAGTCACTGTTATAATGTAGGAAACACGACAGCCAATTTGCACACAGCAAAATCCCACAAGCAGCAGATAATCTGTTATTTATAATCACATAATAATCTTTATTGTCACAGGTAGGCTTACATTAACACTGCAATGAAGAGACTGTGAAAAGCCCCTAGTCGCCACATTCCGGCGCCTGTTCGGGTACACTGAGGGAGAATTCAGAATGTCCAAATTACCTGACCGCAGGGATCAGTGCTGGGACCTTTGCTCTTTGTAGTATATATAAATGATTTGGAGGAAAATGTAACTGGTCTGATTAGTAAGTTTGCAGACGACACAATGGTTGGTGGAATTGCGGATAGCAATGAGGACTGTCAGAGGAGGATACAGCAGGATTTAGATTGTTTGGAGACTTGGGCGGAGAGATGGCAGATGGAGTTTAATCCGGACAAATGTGAGGTAATGCATTTTGGAAGGTCTAATGCAGGTAGGGAATATACAGTGAATGGTAGAACCTTCAAGAGTATTGACAGTCAGAGAGATCTAGGTGTACAGGTCCACAGGTCACTGAAAGCGGTAACACGGATGGAGAAGGTAGTCAAGAAGGCATACGGCATGCTTGCCTTCATTGGCCAGGGCATTGAGTATAAAAATTGGCAAGTCATGTTGCAGCTGTATAGAACCTTAGTTAGGAGTGTTCAATTCTGGTCACCACATTACCAGAAGGATGTGGAGGCTTTAGAGAGGATGAAGAAGAGATTTAAAAGGATGTTGCCTGGTATGGAGGGCATTAGCTATGAGGAGAGGTTGAATAAACTCGGTTTCTTCTCACTGGAATGACGGAGGTTGAGGGGCGACCTGATAGAGGTCTACAACATTATGAGGGGCAAAGGCAGGGTGGATAGTCAGAGACTTTTTCCCAATTCTGATTTTCTATTCTGCCACTGAAGTGAATGTCACATTTTTCCATTTCTCCAACTTTCACCTTATTTCCCACTCGCTTTTAACCTTTCGCAGCCTCTTTGTGTCCCCCTCGCAGTTTATGGTCCCACTTCACTTTGTATCACCAACAAAGTTGGATGGAACACTCCTGATCTTGTCATTCAATCATCAATATACATTGTGAATAGCTACAATCTCAATACTAATCCTAATGGAATCTCAATTGCTACAACCAGCCAACTTGAAAATTTGCCATTTGTCCCGACGTTTGCTTTCCATTGACCTTCTATCCACACTCATGTATTATTCCCAACCCCTTGAGCCCTTTTTTTGTGTTATAGTCTTTTGTGCGTCTCTTTGTCGAATGCCATTTGAAAATGCAATGTCCTACACTATGGGCAGGATTCTTTGGCTGCGTTCGCCCGGCGACCGGCGAATCCCACCCGAGGTCAATGGATTTTTCCATTGTCTGCGTCTCGCCCGTGGCGTTCTTGCGGTGGGCAGGTGGAATCCAGCCCCATGTGTTCCCCTCTTCCCTACCCTGCTAGCTACATCCTCAGAAGGCTCTAATAAATTTGTCGAACACAATTTCCCTTTTTAAAACCATGTTGACTCCATCTAATTATATCATGATTTTCTGAAGTGCCTTGTTAACACCTCTTTAATAATGGATTTCAGCATTTTTTTCTGACAATTAATGTCAGGTTAATGGCCTATAATTCTCTTTTGTTCTCGTTTCCTCCTTTACTCAATAGCAGCTTCACATTTCTTACTGTCTAACTACCTAGAATTTAGGCAATTTCAGAGGACCTAACCAAAGCATCCAATTTCTCTGCAACACCCCTGTTATAACCCTGGAAGCAGGGTCCGGGGATGCCGCTGCCTTTATTCCCATTAATTTCTCTTGTACCTTTTCTCTAATTATAGTCATTAAGCCCCACACTCTCATTAGCCTCTTGGCTCCCCACTGTTCTTGGGAGGTTTTTTTGTGTTTTCCACTGTGAAAACACAATATTTGTTTACTGTCTTCGCACCTCCTTATTCCGCATAATAATTCCTCCTGTCTCAGCCTCTAAGGGATCAATGTTTACTTTTTCCTTTCCTTTTCTCTCTTCCTTTTGATGTACTTGTTCACAGAATGATAGAATCCCTCCAGTGCAGAGAGAGTCCTTCTTACATTCCATATTTATATTCCCGGCTGGTTTATTCCCATACTTTATTGTTTTCCCCTTTTTTTTATCATCATTTCTTTGCTCGTTCTTTGCAGGTTTCTAAACCTCTCTCGATCATTGGGTTTACTCCTATTCTTCGCAATAAGCTCTTTTTAAATCTGATAATCTTATTTTCTTTAGTCAGCCACAGAAGGAGCACTTTTGCTGTGGAATTTTTACTTCTGATCGGATTGCATTTTCATTGAGAAGGTTGAATTATTCTTTTCAATGGTTGCCATTGCTCATCTACCTCCATACATTTTAATCTATTTAACCAATCAAACTTAACCTCTCATCCGATGTAATTTGCTTTATCTCAGTTCAGGACTTTTGTTTCAGACTTAAGGACCACGGGCCGGATTCGGCGCACCCCAACGCCAAAATCGCGTTGGGCGACGGGGCAGAAAATCCGCTTTCCCGCACGAAATCGGTTCCACTATTCTCCGCCCCCCAAAAGCGGTGTACTCGGGGAGTACGTCGCGCCGAGTATCCACTGCCTCAGGCACGCCCCGCTATTCTCCGCCCCCCAAAAGCGGAGTACTTGGGGAGTATGCCGTGCCGAGTGTCCACCACCTCAGGCCAATGCCTGAGGCCCACCCCGCAATTCTCCATCCCCGACCGACCAAAATCCCGACGACGTGTTTCCAATGTGGTTCCACCATCTGTGAGACTCGCGAGGCCGCTGTGGATTCAGTTCAGGGCTGCCACAGTCGAGGGAGGGGCGATCGGAAGGTGGGGGGGGGTGCCTCATTCGGAACTGGGGGCTATGTGTGCGGGCAGTCAGGGTTGGGCGGGCAGCCGATGCGGGGCACTATTTTGGTGGTCCAGGTCCGTTGGCTGAGCCCACCATGGAGCACGATGCGACCTCTGGAGGCCACCGCCATGCAGATGCGCAGCCTCTGACCCGGAGGTGCGGGGGCCATATCGACAGCTGGAGCTGCGAGCTCCATGACAGCTGCCTGCTAGCCCCCTGCAAGATGGTGAATCTGTGGCCGTTTGATGCCAGTTTTCCTGGTGTACAAGACCACAGTTTTCACGATGACGTGGGGACATAGTCCCGAAAACGGAGAATCCAGCCCCAGAATTCTATGAGGACTCGGGGAGTAGGCTAGGTGGTGGGAGGTGGTGAGAAATTGGGAGGAAAGGCATGGGTGATTATGCCCACAGTCCTACCAGTGCTGTTAACATTTTACCAGTGCCACTGAAGGTGGGGGATGGCGTTTCCGCCCAGAGGCCAACCGAGGCCCTCAAGTGGCTAATTATGAACCAGCTAAGAACAAAGAACAAAGATAATACAGCACAGGAACAGGCCCTTTGGCCCTCCAAGCCTTCACCGACCATGGTACCTGCCTAAATTAAAGCCGTATGCACTTATGGAGTCCGTATCCTTCCATTCCCACCCTATTCATATATTTGTCTAGATGCCCCTCAAATGCCGCTATCGTACCTGCTCCCACCACCTCCCCAGGCAGCGAGTTCCATATATTTACCACCTTCTGTGTCAAAAACTTGCCTCGCACTTTTGTTCTAAACTTTTCCCCATGCACTTTAAGCCTATGCCCCCTAGTACGTGACTCTCCTACCCTCGGAAAGAGCATCTGACTATCCACTCTGTCCATGCCACTCATAATCTTGTAGACCACTATCAGGCCGCCTCTCAACCTCCGTCGTTCCAGTGAGAACAGACTGAGTTTATCTAACCTCTCCTCATAGCTAATGCCCTCTATACCAGGCAACATCCTAGTAAACCGCTTCTGTACCCTCTCCAAAACATCCACATCCTTCTGATAGTGTGGCGACCAGAACTGTACACAATATTCCAAATGATGCCCAACTAAGTTCCTGTACAGCTGCAACATGACTTGCCAATTTGTATATTCAATGCCCCGACCGATGAAGGCCAACATGCCGTATGCCTTTTGACCATCTTATCCACATCATTGCCACTTTCAGTGATTGGTGGACATGCACGCCCAAATCTCTCTGCCTGTCAGTACTCGCAAGGGTTCTACCATTTATTGTGTAATTTCTATATGCATTGGACCTTCCATGGTAGACTGGTACAAAAGGTGAAGTCACATGGGATCCGAGGAGAGTTGGCAAGTTGGATACAGAACTGGCTTGGGCACAGAAGACAAATTTCATTACCTCCCACTTGTCTGGATTAAACTCCATCTGCCATTTCTCCTCCCAAGACTCCAACCAGTTTATATCCTGTTGTATCCTCTGACAATCCTCTTCACTCTCCGCAACTCCACCAATTTTTGTGTCGTCTGCGAACTCACTAATCAGACCAGCTACATTTTCTTCCAAATCATTTATATACACCACGAACAACAAAGGCCCCAGAACTGATCCCTGTGGAACGCCGCTAGTCACAGCCTTCCATTCAGAAAAGCACGCTTCTACTGCTACCCTCTGTCTTCTGTGCCCAAGCCAGTTCTGTATCCAACTTACCAGCTCTTCTCGGATCCCATGTGACTTCACCTTTTGTACCAGTCTACCATGAGGTACCTTGTCAAAGGCTTTACTGAAGTCCATGTATACAACATCTACTGCCTTTCCCTCATCTATCATCTTTGTCACTTCCTCGAAAAATTCTATCAAATTAGTGAGGCACGACCTCCCCTTCACAAAACCATGCTGTCCATCACTGATAAGTCCATTTGTTTCCAAATGTGAGTAACTCCTATCTCTAAGAATCTTTTCCAATAATTTCCCTACCACTGACGTAAGGCTCACCGACCTATAAATTCCTGTATTATCCCTGCCGCCCTTCTTAAACAATGGAACAACTGGCTACTCTCCAGTCCTCTGGAACTTCACCTATAGCCAATGAGGATACAAAGATTACTGTCAAGGCCCCAGCAATTTCCTCCCTTGCCTCCCACAGTATTCTGGGGTAGATCCCATCAAGACCTGGGGACTTATCTACTCTAATGCTTTTTAAGATGCGCGACATCTCTTTATTAATATCAACATGATTCAGAATATCTACACACTCTACCCTATACTCCTCATCCACCAAATCCTTCTCTTTGGTGAATACTGAGGCAAAGTATTCATTTAGTATCTCTCCCATTTCCTCTGGTTCCATACATAGATTCCCTCCGATATCCTTGAATGGACCAACCCTTTCTCTGGCTACCCTCTTGCTCTTTACATATGTATAAAACGCCTTAGGATTTGTCTTAATCCTGTTTGCCAATGACATTTCATGACCCCTTTTAGCCTTCCTAACTACCACCTTAAGTTCCTTCCTACTTGTTTTATATTCTTCAAGGGCTTTGTCTGGCCTAAGCCTTTTAGACCTTACCAATGCTTCCTTTTTCTTTTTGACAAGATTGATAATATCCCTCGTCATCCAGGGTTGCGTATACTTGCCACCCTTATCTTTCATTCTCACAGGTACATGCTGATCCTGAATTCTAATCAACTGACATTTGAAAGCCTCCCCCATGCCGGATGTTGATTTTCCCTCAAACAGCCTCACCCAGTTTACACTCTCCAGATCCTGCCTAATGCTGTTGTAATTAGCCTTCCCCCAGTCTAACACCTTCACCTGAGGACCAGTCTTGTCTTTTTCCATAAGTAGCTTAAAACTTACAGAATTACGATCACTGTTCCCGAAATGACCTCCTAATGAACACCTAGCCGGGCTCATTTCCCAATACCAGGTCTAATATGGCCCCTTCCCGAGTTGGGCTATTTACACATTGTTTCAAGAAACCCTCCTGGACGCTCCTTACACATTCTGCTCCATCCATGCCTCTCGTAGTAAGTGTGTCCCAGTCAATATGGGGAAATTTAAAATCACCCACCACGACAACCCTATTGTTTATGCATCGTTCCAAGATCGGTCTGCATATCTGATCCTCTATCCCCCGCTGGCTGTTAGGAGGTCTGTAGTAAACCCCCTACATTGTGACAGCAGCCATCCTATTCCTGAGCTCTACCCAGACTGCCTCGCTGCATGAACCCTCCAAGGTGCCCTCCCTCAGCACAGTTGTGATATTCTCCTTAACCAATAATGTAACTCCTCCACCCCTTTTGCACCCCCTCTATCCTGCCTGAAGCATCTAAGTCCTGAAATGTTTACCAATCCTGTCCTTCTTTCAACCAAGTTTCTGTAATAGCAACAACATCATAATTCCATGTACTAATCCAAGCTCTAAATTCACCTTTCTTCTCTGAAATACTCCTCGTATTGATACTAATGCACTTCAGCCCACCAGCCCCGTTGCGTTGACCAGCCACTCCTTGCCTGCTCTTCCTCTTAATCTTACTGGCCTTAGTCTGTAGCTCTCCCTCAGATATTTCTCCCGTTGACCTACTGCTCTGGTTCCCACTCCCTGCCACACTAGGCAGTTCAATCTGTTTCTCTACCTTCTACTTTTCTCCTTATTAGCTTTTGTTTCTGTTCCCTTTTTACTACCCTCTGACTTCCGGCATTGGCTCCCATCCATCTGCCACATTAGTTGAAACCCTCCCCAACAGCACTAGCAAACACCCCCCCCCCCCCCCCAAGGACAATGGTTCCAGTCCTGCCTGTGTGTAGACCGCCCAATTTGTAATGGTCCCACCTCTTCCGGCACCGGTCCCAATGTCCCAAAAATCTGAATCATCTCCCTCCTGCACAATCTCTCAAGCCACGCATCATCCTGTCTATCCTGTCACTCCTACTCTGACTAGCACGTGGCACGGGTAACAATCCTGAGATTAAGGGTCTCTTCCGTTGCCATTTTACCAATGGAAGGTGGGCCTCTCTGCCACATGCGGAGACTGTCAGGTAAATCCCAGGGGCCGCCCTCCCTGTGTGCTCTGAGGGGGGTCAGGGAGAGAGGACCCTTCAAAACAGGCCCGCTGGAGGTAGGGACTGTCTCTGGCAGCATCACTCGCCCAGCCCTCAATCACCACCTCCTCCACTACTCCCCACGGCCTTGGCAGGAACTCCCTTACTGTCCTGGTACAGCAGGTACCGGGAACAGTGGGTACAGGTTGTCCAAGAACTGGCGTGATGTGCAACACAACGCACAGTAAGATTTACATATGCGTGGCCACAATTCCCCCCACCAGAGTACAGCACATCAGGGACATTCTTCTGATCTTATTTATGATATTTTATTACTTTTGGAATCATTCGCGTCTGATAATCCATAGCGAGGTTGAGGTTCTTTGAAGATTTTTGTCAGTGAAAAGTTTTCTGGCTGCACAAATCACTTCTTATTTCTAAAGCCCATGCAGTGGGGCTAGGAGCTTAGTGTCTAATTAAATGTCGCACTGCATGGATTAAAGATAAAACTTTGCTGAACTTTATCAGTATTTCCATTGCTTTCAGACGTTAATTCCCAGAGATCTCTTAAAAGGACATCTTCATTGCTGTGTTGCTGACATTTCCTTCACCCTCAAACTCCAAGCTTGCAGCACAGTGCTGGCATCAGTGGTGTTAGTGTGTAAATTCAAGGCTTGGTGTGTTTAGTCAATATTAAACGTAGATCCGGGCACCAATTTACTTATTGGGTGGGTGAGATCACTAATTAGAGAAAATGGTCATTAGTTTTTGTAGGTGAGCTATTACAATAGAGGTTGGAAGCAAATTACTGCGGATGCTGGAATCTGAAACCAAAAGGGAAAATGCTGGAAAATCTCAGCAGGTCTGGCAGCATCTGTAGGGGGAGAAAAGAGCTAACGTTTCAAGTCCAGATGACCCTTTGTCAAAGCGGACAATAGAGGTTAATTATTTCCCCATGATATCCCCACTATTACTCCTGTACTTCCCTGTATTTCTCCATAGTATTCCCATACCTCAGTAATGTTTATCCTAGTCCATACTCCATAGTTTGGACCTATCACAGTGGTTAGCACCTTTGCTTCCCAGCGCCAGGATCCCAGGTTCGATTCCCAGCTTGGGTCTGGGCGAAGTCTGCACATTCTCCCCATGTCTGCGTGGGTTTCCTCCGGGTGCTCCGGTTTCCTCCCACAAGTCCCGAAAGAGGTGCTTGTTAGGTGAATTGGACATTCTGAATTCTCCCTCCGTGTACCCGAACAGGCTCCGGAGTGTGGCGACTTGGGGATTTTCACAGTAACTTCATTGCAGTGTTAATGTAAGCCTACTTGTGACAATAATAAAGATTATTATCATTATCCTATTTTCTTTCTTTGGAATTCTTTTGTTTCTAAACTTCACTGTCTATTTTGCTCCTTCTTCAGCTCTTCCCCCGATTGCCAATCATGTCACCAGGATCCTCGTACTTCATTTATGTCTCCCAGTATTTGAACCTTTCGCCACAGAAACACTATACCTGGAACCACTGCTTAGAGGGAAACACAAATACTTGAATCTTAATAAAAATATAATAATCATCTATCGGTGTGGAGGGAAGACAATGTCATCTTAATATAATCGTGTGGATCCACTCAGGAATCAATGGCATTCCAAGCACATTATGTGTGTTTTGTGTTGTTCAATGTTTCCTTCTGTGGTTTACTTGAACCGCAGTTACATCAAGTGATTGCTGAACTATGAACACCTTTGTTAACCCACATGGTGAGCATTCCGTCAGGAATCAGGAGCATTAAGGAGGCAATACAGGGTGACAGCACACAGATTGACACATGGTGAGTGGCTCCTTTTCAGCTAGCTGCATAAAAATTATACGAATTCGGAAAGCCATTCTCTGAGAAGCGCTATTTTAATATAAAATGTCAGCTGATATGGGAGTGAATGATTTTTTTCATTATTGCCGGTTACCAAACCTATTTTCATGAGATTTGTCATTTGTGAAGCAATTTAAGAGAAGAGTGTGGATGGGAGTTATTGAGTGGGCGATCATTGCAAGTTAAAAACGGAGGAAAAATATCTGTTCAGGCTATTTCCCTTTGAGCTACAAAAGGCAACAACTAATCACAGAAAGCCTCACTTATTTTCCTATCATATTTGACTATGTATTGCCCTGATTTCTGCATAAATGCACTTTTATTTAAGGTTATATTGTACATTAACTTCCTCCCCTTTCATTCTCCTGTGATTTGTCAGTGTATTGAGCAAAGAAGACACCAGGAACCTACAGCATGGGCCCAGGCAGGGAATGAATCCCAGCCAACCTCAATCGTTGCCCAGTGTCCAAATAACACCTGGCATTTGTATAGTGCTTTTCACATAAGGACACAGGGCCAATTCAGCCTCCTCGAGCCTAGCCCACTGCTCATCAAATCATAGAAAAATACCTTGAGCTGCTTTGGAGAGTAGCAAATAAATTGGAAACAGCTGGATTCTCCACTGGCGGGATTCTCCGTTGTTCCAGCAGCGCACCCGCGCCCAGGGATTTCCCGACGGCGTGGGACTGCCCACAATGGGAAACCCCATTGGCCGGCTGGCGGGACGGATAATCCCGCTGCCGGCGGGCACACGCTGCACCAGAAAACCGGTGCGGCGGGATGGAGAATCCTGCCCATGCTCACATATAAACAGATGTTTTAGAGTCGAGGTACAGTAGGTGCATTGCCAAATACAGAAGAAAACCAGGAGGGATTCTCCAGCCTCCCCGCGGCGTGTTTCTCGGCAGTGGGAGGTGGCCCGCTGTTGGCCAGCGGCAGGATCTCCTGGTCCCTCTGTTATCAGTGGGATTTCCATTGATTCCACCCCAAGCCGCTGGGAAACACATGGCAGGTTGTGCCATCGGCAGGACCAGAAGATGCCGCCGACATGAAGAGCTGGAAGATTTCACCCAACAAGCCAGCCTGGATGGTAGAGCGAAGATAGACATATTAAGGCACAAGGAAACGTGGCAAGGCCGGATGGCATTTATTTATTTATAAATTTAGAGTACCCAATGTCATAATATGCATCCATGCACATCATGAGGTAAGAACAGGCAGTGACAGACAACCAGGTTAGCCAATCAACATACAGGACAGAACACAACCAATCATCAGAATGAACACCAGAGGGGGGCTTCCAACTATAAAACACACGAGGCATCAGCACTCCGCCTCTTTCCACTGGTGACAACTGTAGTGACAGTCAGGGTGTATATACTAGTCAGCACCTTCTACACGTGGATTAGAGCTAGCCTGGTTCAGTTAGTTAGAGTCAGTATACTTAGAGTAGTAGAGTGTCAACCCACAGCCAGCTGTGTGCATTGTTACAGAAGTTCAATAAATCGTGTTGAACCAATGCTTACGCCTACGTTTGGTGTATACTTTACCGTTCATCTGCATCTCGTTGCAACTCCTGATACCAGGAGTCTACTTCATCTAAGTAATTTACCTTGAATAATTCAGTGACGACCAGCAAGTGTCTGCCAGCGGCGTGGAGAAGATCCAGGGCCCTCCACAGCTCCGGATCTCTGGAAATCTCGGCGCCAACTAGCGGGTCTTCAAGCAGAAATTCAGTCTATACATTGAGGCCTCGGGCCTCGAGGATGCGTCCGATGCCAGAAAAATTGCGCTGCTCCTATCGACTGCGGGGGACCAGGCCATCCAAATCTTCAATTCGCTAACTTTTGCCGACGGCGAGGACAAGACCAAGTTCCAGACCGTGTTAACCAAATTCGACAGTCACTGTGAAGTTAAAACGAATGAGAGCTTTGAGCGCTATGTCTTTCAGCATAGCCTTCAGGGTAAGGATGAGCCTTTCCAATCCTTTCTAATTCATCTCCGCATATTAGCGCAATCCTGCAACTACGGTGACACCGCTGACTACCTCATCAGGGATCAGATTGTGTTTGGGGTCCCCCTGCGGGAGCAGTTCCTAAAAATAAAAAACATACCAGTTGCCATCGAGACCTGTAAAGTGCATGAACAGGCGTAAAGTCGCTACTCCCGCCTTAAATCAGGAGAACCGGACCAACTTGCCTCCCATGAGGCAGAGAGCGTACAGGCCATCGCCCGAATGCGGCGCCTTAGCATCAATGAAGGCGGCCATTTTGCACACTTATCCCGGGGTCCCACACATGCGCACCACGGACAGGAGAACGAAGCGGCCGAAGACCACACTGGTGCGAGTGGCAGCTGACCTCACTGTGCATGTGCGACGACGCATGGAGCGTTATGACGTCAACGTCATGATGTGCCCGAACTGTGGCACCGCCCACTTAAAGTGGCAATGCCCTGCAAGAGGCAGGCGATGTCTAAATTGTGGGAAGCCTGGCCATTATGCAGCCTTGTGCAGGTCTGCACCACCAATTGTGGGCCAGCGATCCCAGTTTCAACGCAAACGTGTTCGAAGTGTGCAGCAAGGGCTGTTGGATTCGGAACCGGATAACACCATGGATCCAGAGGACGACTGCCTAGAGTCCCCATATCGTGTGGGCATCATTACCACGTATGACAATGCCTCCTCAAACTCGACAACACGCCTACCCATCCTCAGCGTGGATTCTGCGGACGAATGGCGTGCTGTCGTACACGTTAACCAATGCAGCATCCGGTTCAAGCTGGACACTGGTGCTTCAGTCAATCTAGTATCCCAAGCAGATATTGTTCGCATCCAAAGGCAGCCAAAAATTCTTCCACCGGCCTGCCAGCTGCTTGATTATAATGGCAATGCCATTACTGCATTAGGGACTTGTCACCTGCATGTCACCAACAAGGCTTCCCTGCTTGGTGCCCATGCATGCAAGCTACTCAATCCCATCCAGCGCGTACATGCCATGTCCTCTGCCAATATGAATCTTCAGGCTGACATTGACAAAATCCTGTCACAATATCCGGATGTGTTCAGTGCGATGGGCACTTGCCGTACTGCTACAAAAGCTTACTCAGGCCTGATGCCACGCCGTGATCCATGCACCACGCCGAGTGCCAGCTCCTCTGAAGGACTGCCTAAAGGCGTAGCTGCAGGAGCTCCAAGGCCAGGGCATAATCTCTAAAGTGACGGAACCGACTGACTGGGTCAGCTCGATGGTCTGTGTGAAGAAGCCCTCTGGAGAACTGTGCATATGTATTGATCCCAAGGATCTTAACCGAAACATAATGCGGGAACACTACCCGATCCCGAAGCGGGAGGAGCTAACCAGTGAGATGGCACATGCCAAATTCTTCACAAAGCTAGATGCATCGAGTGGCTTCTGACAGATACAACTGGATGAGTCCAGCAGGAAGCTCTGCACATTTAATACACCTTTCGGAAGGTACTGTTACAACCGCATGCCGTTTGGTATTGTTTCAGCCTCTGAAATCTTTCACAGGATCATGGAACAGATGCTGGAGGGCATTGAGAGTGTGCGGGTTTACGTTGATGACATCATTATATGGTCCACGACCCCAGAGGAACACATATCTCGTCTCCAAAAAGTCTTCAGACGCATACATGCCAACGGCCTCAAGTTGAACAAAGCTAAATGTTCCTTTGGCATGTCATCAATCAAGTTTTTGGGTGATCAAATATCCCAGCAGGGCGTGCAACCGGACTCGGACAAAGTCAAGGCCATCAACACCATGAAGACCCCGGAAGACAAAAAGGCGGTACCACGCTTCCTGGGTATGGTTAACTTCTTGGGGAGGTTCATTCCCAACCTCGCATCACACACCACGGCTCTCAGGCATCTGGTGAAGAAGTCCACTGCCTTTCAGTGCTTCCCACACATCAAGCAGAGTGGCTCGAGTTAAAGGCAAAGCTCACCACTGCTCCGGTACTAGCCTTCTTTGACCCAGTGCAGGAGACAAAAATCTTCACAGACGCCAGCCAGGACGGCATTGGTGCGGTGCTCCTCCAGAAGGATGACTCCTCGTCCTGGACTGCAGTGGCCTCTGCATCAGGGCCATGACTCCCACTGAGCAGAGGTATGCTCAGATAGAGAAAGAGTGCCTGGGCCTCCTCACCCGTTTTGTAAAATGTCATGACTATGTCTACAGTCTACCAACCTTCACAGTAGAGACTGTCCACAGACCCCTAGCCCACATAATTCACAAGGACTTGAATGACATGACACCCAGGCTTCAGCGCATTCTCCTTCGACTCCGCAGGTATGATTTCGACTTGGTTTACACACCGGGCAAGGAGTTAATCATTGTGGATGCCCTGTCTCGCGGCATCACCTCGCCCTGTGAACAGGTCGACTTCATCCGTCACATTGAGGCACAGGTGTAACTGTGTGCCAGTAACCTCCCGGCCTCAGATGAACGTATAGTCCACATTCGAGAAGAAACTGCCAAGGACCCTCTTCTGCAGCGGGTCATTCATCACCTTGAAAATGGTTGGCAGAAAGGGCAATGCCCCCAATTCTTTAATATTAAGGATGATCTAACAGTTGTTGAGGGAATCCTCCTCAAGCTAGATCGTATCGTTATTCATCGCAGCCTCCAGAGCCTAGTGCTCAAACAGATCCATGAGGGACACCTCGGTATCGAGAAATGCAGGCGCAGGGTCCGGCAGGCTGTCTATTGGCCTGGAATCAATGAGGACATATCCAACATGGTCCTCAATTGTGCGACCTGCCAGCATTTCCAGCCTGCTCAGCCCAAAGAAACACTCCAGCAGCACGAGATCATGACCTCTCCGTGGTCTAAGGTGGGAATCGACTCTTTTCACGCCAGGGGGCGTGACTACATGCTTATAATTGACTACTTCTCGAGTTACCCCGAAGTGGTGAAACTGCCCGACCTCACATCAAGGGCTGTCATCATGGCCTGCCAGGAGACATTTGCCAGGCATGGTATTCCACTCACGGTCATGAGCGACAACGGTCCCCGCTTCTACAGCCAAGAGTGGTCCAACTTCGTGAAGCTTCACCAGTTCAAGCACATCACCTCGAGCCCGCATTACCCACAATCTAATGGGAAGGTCGAAAAAGGGGTCCACATCGTGAAGCAGCTGCTCTGCAAGGCTGCGGACTCAGCTTCGGACTTTAACCTTGATCTTCTGCCATACAGGGCAATCCCTCTGTCCAATGGCATGTCTCCGGCACAACTCCTTATGAATCGTGACCTGCGGACGACTGTTCCGGCCATTCATTTGCCTGACCTGGATCACCTCCCGGACCTTCAGAAGATGCAGCAACTCAGACATTGGCAAAAGCTGACATACGATGCTCATGCTACTGACCTGCCTGTGCTCTCTCCGGAAGATGCTGTTCGCATCAAGTTGCCTGGTGGAGGCTGGTCAGCTCCAGCTGTTGTTCGACAGGCTGCTCCCAGGTCGTTCGTGGTCCGCATGGCCGATGGATCCATTGTTAGGTGCAACAGATGGGCACTATGTAAACTTGCCTGCCCACCACCGGATCTCACGTTCCCAGCTGTCGTTATGCCTTTTCCGGACACCTCGCTCCACGAGACCACCAATCTGGCTGCAATCCCGCCTGTCAAGTCGTCGTCGGCCCCACCTCCACCTCTCAGGCGATCGACAAGGATCCGACGCCAGCCCCAGAGATTGGATTTATAAATATTTCCTTTGTACATATTGTTCTGTATCTGCACGCCAGACACCTTCCATGTACAGATGCCTTCACTCGCCATTTGCTGTAAATAGTTATATCTGTAAATATGTCGTGTATGCTCTAAGCAGCCGACAACATTTTCTTTTTAAAAAGGGGGGATGTCATAATATGCATCCATGCACATCATGAGTTAAGAACAGGCAGTGACAGACACCCAGGTTAGCCAATCAACATACAGGACTGAACACAACCAATCACCAGACAGAACACCAGTGGGGGGCTTCCAACTATAAAACACACGAGGCATCAGCACTCCGCCTCTTTCCACTGGTGACAACTGTAGTGACAGTCAGGGTGTATATACCAGTCAGCACCTTCTACACGTGGATCAGAGCTAGCCTGGTCTAGTTAGTTAGAGTTAGTACACTTAGAGTAGTAGAGTGTCAACCCACAGCCAGCTGTGTGCATTGTTACAGAAGTTCAATAAATCGTATTGAACCAACGCCTATGTTTGGTGTATGCTTTACCGATCATCTGCATCTCGTTGCAGTCCGTGTTACCCCAGGGTGGATAACAGGACACCCAATTCATTTTTTCCAATTAAGGGGCAATTTAGCATGGCCAATCCACCTAGCCTGCACATCTTTGGGTTGTGGGGGCAAACACGGGGAGAATGTTCAAACTCCACACAGACAGTGACCCAGAGCCGGGATTGAACCTGAGACCTCGGCGCCGTGAGGCTGCAGTGCTCCACCGTGCTGCCCCCGGATGGCATTTATTTTAATGCAAGAGGTCTTACGAATAAGGCTGATGAAGTGAGGGCATTGATTAACACATGGGAATACGATATTGGGTGCGATCCAGCAGACAAATAGTAAAGTCGGTTTTGGACACGTTTAGCGCCGTGTTTCTTGGCGTCTCAGCTCCAAGAAACACCCTGCTATTCAACAGAACTTTGTCGTTTGTTCTGACCTCGGGGGGTTTCTCCTTGCTGAGGCCACACTTAGAGCGATTTCCTGATCCCGCCAGCAGGAACGGCTGCTTGCAGATGGGGGCGCCATTTTGATCGGCAGCCCCAATCTTCCCCCCCCCCTCTCCCTTTCAGAACCCCCCTCCCCACTTTATCGATCCTCACCCCTCGCCCTCCCCAACATTGTTGAGGCCCCTGGACTCACCCCCCCCCCCTTTCCCATCCCCCCATCACTCTCCCCTCCTAGTGGCAAGGCCCACCAAGCCTGACCCTTGGCAGTGCCAACTTGGCACCCGGGCACTCTGAGAGAAGGTGGGGCACCTAAGGGCAGGGGACGCTTCGGGGATTTGAAGAACTCGGGGTGGAAATTCCAACAGATTTTCAGTTTCTCTCCTTCCCCAATTCTTTACAGATACCAAACTGGATGGTGGTGTCTGTCCCGCAGGACGTGCCCCGCGGTGCTGGTGGCAGCCCAGGAGGCCACACGTTGGAGAACACAGCAGCATTGTCGCAGGCTGCAGGTGGCACCCCATGTTCTGCGGGCCACCCATCGCCAAGGAGGAACACAGAGGGGGACGTCAGCAATGGCTAAAGGTGTACAGGCATCGTTGGTCTTTCGAGGAGATGGCGTACAGCATGTGCCATGTCACCAAAGAGACAGTGCGGCAAGTGTGCCATATCCTCGCGGGCCTGGCACGTTGTGGAGGAGGAGGAGACCCGCTCCCAGTGGCCGTGAAGGTCACAGCACCCCTGAACATCTATACCACCGGTTCATTCCAGGGCTTGAGTGGGGGCTTACGTGGCACAAGCCACAGTCCACAAGTGTATCCATGAGATCCTGGATGCCCTGTATGCCCAGATATCAGACTTTATCAACCTTGAGCTGGACCAAGCCCACCAAGGTGCCTGGGCTGCAGAATTCTCCACCATTGCCGGGTTTCCCCTGGTCTGGGGGTAATTGATGGCATGCATGTCGCCTTGCATGCACCAGGGCATCAGGGAGTGCCCTTCATTAACAAGGAGGGGTTCCACTCCCTGAATATTCAAATCATGTGCGACCACCACCTCCAGATCATTCACATGTGTGCATGCTTCCCAGGGAGTGTGCATGGCAGATACATCCTAGGACACTCAGAGATGTCAGCATCTTCGAGGGCGTGTTGGCTATTGGGGGGCAAGGGGTACCCACTGAGGTCCTGGCAGATGATGCTGGTGCAGAGGCCGGAAACCGAAGCGCAGACCCGATATAATGAGGCCCATGTTGCCCCCTGTGCTGACATTGAGTGGTACATCAGACTGCTGAAAATTCGGTTCCGAAGCCTAGACCACTCTGAATGGGCACTGGGAGGCACAGGGAGGGGGCGGAGTCACTATGTGTAGCTAGGGGGTCTCCCACTTTGTGGTGGTCTGCTGTGCCCCCCACAACCTGGCACAGCAGCAGGCAACATGCTGGAGGAGGAGGGACATGTAGTCTTGCCTGAGGAGGAGGAGGAGCAGGTGGACCAGGAGAGGATGGAGGACGAGACCGAGGAGGACCCAAAGGAGGAGCCGGAGGATGGAGGACAGGTGGAGTCCAGGCTCCAGCATGCCTGGAAGACCAGTGAGGCCATCATTCCCACCCAATTCGCAAAGGACGGGGCTTTGTCAGTCTGCTCACCCCCCACCCCAACCTCCACCCCACAATGCCCTCCTTTGACCCGCCACCAGCCACCACCACACCCCCCACACCCCCCCCCAGCTACCCTGAGTAACATCACCCAAGGGTGATGGGCCTGTATAGGCACTGCCTGTGAGTCTTTATACAATAAGAATAACAATCTTTATTGCCACAAGTAGGCTTACATTAACACCGCAATGAAGTTACTGTGAAAAGTCCCCAGTCGCCACATTCCACCGCCTGTTCGGGTACACAGAGGGAGAATGCAGACTGTCCAAATTACCTAACAGCACGTCTTTCGGGACTTGTGGGAGGAAATCGGAGCACCCAGAGGAAACCCACACAGACACGGGGAGGATGTGCAGACTCCGCACAGACAGTGATCCAAGCCGGGAATCGAACCTGGGACCCTGGCGCTGTGAAGCCACAGTGCTAACCACTGTGCTACCGTGCCGCCCATAGGCAGGAGAATGGTGATCATTCGCTGTGAGATAAGGTCTGGTGCTACTGGTGCTCCTCAGTTTATGCCAAAGTCTGAATCCTGTCTTTCTGTTGACAACCTGCTCACAAACATGAATGGGGTCTGCATTTGGGTATTTGATCTCAAACCACTGTGCCTAGGGGGTGGGGGGGGGAGGGGGGGGGGTGGAATGGAGGGCCACAGGGGTTGGGGGTGGTGGTGCAGGGCAGGCCCACTGTGAAGATTAACGTGACAGAGGCTTCACATGTATCAGGTGTAACAAAGAGTGAACATTGGACATTTCCATTTCCAATTCCCCTAGCTACATGTAGTGACTCTGTTCCCCCCCCCCCCCCACCTCCATGCCCTCCAGTGCCCACTCAGCGCTCCTCAATATTCTTGATTTTGCGTAGTCTAGTGCTACGTCTAGGTGTGTCTCCAGGATGCGCATCTGAGGTGGAAGCAGCCTGCTGTTTTTCACACCCTGTGACCTTTGATGCTCTTGGCAGATGTCCTTTGCAGTGCCTCGGCAATGTCCACCCGCATCTGGGACACGTCCCTTAGTATTGAGGTAGCACGGTAGCATTGTGCATAGCACAATTGCTTCACAGCTCCAGGGTCCCAGGTTCGATTCCGGCTTGGGTCACTGTCTGTGCGGAGTCTGCACATCCTCCTCGTGTTTGCGTGGGTTTCCTCCGGGTGCTCCGGTTTCCTCCCACAGTCCAAAGATGTGCAGGTTAGGTGGATTGGCCATGATAAGTTGCCCTTAGTGTCCAAAATTGCCCTTAATGTTGGGTGGGGTTACTGGGTTATGGGGATAGGGTGGAGGTGTTGACCTTGGGTAGGGTGCTCTTTCCAAGGGCCGGTGCGGACTCGATGGGCCGAATGGCCTCCTTCTGCACTGTAAATTCTATGATGATCATCACATGATGTGGAGATGCCGGCGTTGGACTGGGGTGAGCACAGTAAAAAGTCTTAAAACAACACCAGGTAAAGTCCAACAGGTTTGTTTCGAATCACTAGCTTTCGGATCACTGCTCCTTCCTCAGGTGAATGAAGAATAGGTTCCAAAAACATTTACAGAGACAAGGTCAAAGATGCAAGATGATACTTTGAATGCGAGTTTTTGCAGGTAATTAAGTCTTTACAGGTCCAAATGGAGCAATCTCGTTCAGCTTCAACCCGGCCATGTTCGGAAGCCTGCACACTCGACTCATTGATAAAATGCCGCATTTTTCTCCCCGAGTTCAAAATTCCAGCTTTTGCACACTCTTTCAGCGGGATTCTCCCTTCTGTGGAGCTAAGTTCCCACGCCGGCGGGAGAACCGGCGCCAACCACTCCGGCGTCAACAGTCCCCAAAGTGCAGAATTCTCCGCACTTTCGGGGGCTAGGTGGACGCCAGTGGGGTTCGGGCCACTCAAGCCAGCGCCGAAGGGACTGCGCGAGTTCGCGCATGCGGCGAAGGGCCGGCGTGGTTCTGCGCATGCGCATACCGGCCTGCGTATTTTGGCGCATGCGTGGGGGCTTCTCTTCTCCACGCCGGCCATGGCGGAGCCCTATGGGGCCGGCGCGGAAGAAAGGAGTGCCCCCACTGCACAGGTCCGCCCGCAGATCAGTGGGCCCGATCGCAGGCGAGGCCACCGTGGGGGCCCCCCTGGGGTCGGATCCCCTCATGCCCCCCTGAGGACCGCCCCCGCTGACTTGCCTGCCAGGTCCCGCCGTGTGGGACTATGGCGTAACCCATGCCGGCGGGACTAGCCAAAAACGGACAGCCACTTGGCCCATTGGGGCCCAGAGAATTTCCGGGGGGTGGGGGGGGCGCTGCCAACGGCCCCCGACCGGTGTGGCGTGAATTCTGCCCCCGCCCGAAAAACGGTGCCGGAGAATACGGAAGCCGGCTTCGGGGTGGCGGTGCGGGATTCGCGCCGCCAACCCGGGGATTCTCCGACCCGCCGGGAAGTCGGAGAATCCCGCCCATGAAGTTTTCATCTGACTGGCCTATTTTTAAAAAAATTCCAAGCCACTGACGGAATTCTCTGGCATGGGTCGCGAAGGACGTGCAGAAAGCTGGGGAGAGAAGGGGGAGGGGGGGGGCTGGTGGTGGGCTGTTACTGCTGGGACCGTTACACATGACGGAGCTTCGAAAACCAGAACAACCTGTTCTCAGGCCGACAAACAACCAGGAGCAAAATCCCGAGATTGCTCCATTTGGACCTGTAAAGACTTAATTACCTGCAAAAACTCGCATTCAAAGTGTCAGCTTGCATCTTTGACTTTGTCTGTGTAAATGTTTCTGGAACATACCTCTTCATTCACCTGAGGAAGGAGCGGTGCTCCGAAAGCTAGTGATTTGAAACAAACCTGTTGGACTTTAACCTGGTGTTGTAAGATTTCTGACGATGATCATCACAGGCTGAGCCATGCCTTGGACACCACCACTTAACACACTGACCTCATGCTGCTGGCAATCCACTGTGGTCGCCACCCGAGCAGTGTTGGCCTCAGTCCCACGCATTATCGGCATCATCTCCTGCACCATAGCCTTTGGAACTCCTCCAATCGGCTATGCATTCTCTGGAATGTCGTCTACATTCCCTCCTGAATGTCACGGCCGTGTCCCAGTATCTGCATCAGCTCTGGGGGAACCTTGTCCAGAGGCTCGGCATCTGACTGGGATTCAGCTGAGTCCTGGGATCCAGCAGACCTCTGACTGCTGACTCCCTCGTGTGTGTGTGTCTGTGTGTGTGTGTCTGTGTGTGTGTGTCTGTGTGTGTGTGTGTCTGTGTGTGTGTGTCTGTGTGTGTGTGTCTGTGTGTGTGTGTGTGTCTGTGTCTGTGTGTGTGTCCGTGTGTGTGTGTGTGTGTGTGTGTTGTGCGTGGGATGACTCCGGATGTCATGGTCCCCTCAGATGGAGATCCTGTGAGAGAATGGACACGTGGTCAGTGGGAGGGAAGGATCATTTTGTCTGCCATGAACAACTGACTTGAGACAGGTCATCTGGGTGAAGGGGCAGTGATCCTCACCTCTGCAGCGCAGGCCAACCTCGCAGTCAGTGACTGCTTTGTCCTCGGCCAACCCCGCGATCTCCAGGGCCTGTTCCTCATAGGGGGCGAGGACATAGGTCTCTGGTACCCTGCCCCCCATCTTGGCCCTTTCCCACTCATTATGGGCCATCTTCTCCTGCGAGGACGAAGCGAGGGCTTTGTCAGTCGCACGCTTGATGGGTCGGGGGGCCTATAGCAGCTGGCATGTGTGGGCACCGCACCAGGACATGAAAGGGTTGTGCTGGTAGGTGCCAGTGGGTTCTGAGGAACAAGCAGGAAGATCGGATGTGGAGATGGTGAGAGATGTCAGCCAGTGATTTGTCGCGGGGGGGGGGGGGGGGGGAGGTAGTGAATCTGAGGGGTGGCAGGCAGAACTGATGCCAGGAGAGAGTTGGTAACCCTTGCAGCTCCATGGAAATAGTTAGTCTTCTTCCGACATTGGACGCTGGTCCTCCTGGTCACGCTGCCGAAGTGACAGCCACTGCCACTGACTCCCAGGTGGTATTGGTGACCCTGCTGCTGGCCGTCCAACCCCCTCAGGGGAACAGGATGCCCCGTCCCTCATGTGCAGCGTCGAGAAGCCTGTCCAGGTCGGCATCCCCAAAGCGAGGAGCAGGTCGGCGCGCTGCCAGGCTTGTGGGTTGACTGGGAGTGAGTGGTGAGGGAGTGTTTAAAAGCAGCTCCCCCTTGTTAACGGCGAGCCGCTGAGGTGCGAGTCTGGTGAATCAGACGACGAGGGAGCGAGTAATGTGCCATTAAATACGGGCCGCAATCTCACCACCGCGCCTGTCGAGAAACGCCCCGCCAATAGTGGCAGGAGGCAGAGGGTGATGGTCGAAGGTTATTTTTGTGACTGGAAGCCTGTGGGCAGTGGTGTACCGCAGGGGTCAGTAAGTTCGCAGATGAAACCAGAATTGGTAGTGTGGTAAATAGTGAGGAGGAAAGCTTCAGATTACACAACGATATAGATGGGCTGGTCGGGTGGACAGAGCAGCAGCAAATGGAATCTAACCCTGAAAAGTGTGAGGTTAATCATTTTGGGAAGACTAACAAGGCAAGGGGATACACAATGAATGGTAGAACGCTAGGAAGCACAGAATATCAGAGGGACCTTGGGGTGCATGTCCAGAGATCCCTGACGGTAGGAGGATTGGTAGATATGGTTGAGAAGGCAAATGGGATGCTTACCTTTATACCCGAGGCACAGCATGTCAGAGCAGGGAGGTTATGATGGAGCTTTTAGGCCAAAGCCAGAGTAGTCCTACGCTACAGGAAGGATCTGATTGCACTAGAAAGGGTGCAGATGAGATTCAACAGGATGTTTCCTGGGCTGGAATGTTTCAACTATGAAGAGAGATTGGATAGCCTGGGGTTGTTTTCGTTAGAGCAGAGAAGGCCGAGGGGGGACCCCGTTGAGGTGTACAAGATTATGAGGGAATAGGTAGGATAGGAAGAAACCCTTAGTTGAGGGTCAATAAGCAGGAAGCATACGTTTAAGGTAAGGGGGCAGGGGATTTAGGGGGGATTTGAGGAAAAACGTTTTCACCCAGAGGGTGGTGGGAGTCTGGAACTCAGTGACTGAAAGGGTGGTAGGGGCGGGAACCCTCACAACATTTAAGAAGCATTTAGATGAACACTCGAAATGCCTTAGCATACAAGGCTACGGGCCGAGTGCTGGAAAATAGGATTAGAATAGATAGGTGCTTTACGGCCGGCACAGCCACGATGGGCTGAATGGCCCCTTCCTCTTCACAGGGAATATTGGGTGGATTCCATCCTCAGTTATTGCTCGTCAACATCAACCTCTCTTATTCAGTAGGAGTCTCAATGGTGAATGATCCTGTAGTAGCCTTTCGAACACCTTGCTGTTTGTTTTCAGACAGCTTCAGAATCAATATTCCATCAGCTGTTTTGATGAATTGTACAAATACTCCATGAATAACAAAGAAATGGCTGAAGGTGAGGTTGAAAGGGACTTGGGGATGTTAGTCATCTGAGCACTTAACATGTCGAGAGACTGCGGAGCAGCAATCAACAGGGTGGCAGACGTGTTAAATCAAGTCACAGGAAGTTATGGATCTTCATGCATCTTTATAGTATAGAGTTCAATTAAGGCACAGTGTTGTAGAGCTTTTCAACCTTGAGCTGAAATTGCCGACGGAGGATCTTACAGACGTGTGTACAACAGTAGACAATATGGAATGATAAAGCTCCTTATACAACCCATCTATAATTTCCCCTATCATGGCGTGGAACTTTCCTGATCCCCGGATGGCAGCCTCGGAGCCATGGGGGAGAAGTACCGGGAAGCTGGAATGGCTCTCTCGATGCAATCCCACCACCGGGCCATTTTACCGTGGGAATGGGAAGTGTAGGAGATTGGAAGCGAGCAGCTAATTCAGGGGCCATTTTGGGGGGGCTGGTTGTAGAGGGGATCCCCGTCACATGGGGAGGCCACCAGCTGTAAAAGGCCAGCCTCCCTCTGGCTGGCCCAGTGGTGCCATGGTGCACGGAGAAGACCCTATCAGCAAAGACTGCACCCGCAGTTCCAATGCCACTGCTGGAGGGGTTACCCTTCGAGGTGCCAGCTGATTCTAAATGTATTCCTCAGGCTTTCGTCACATGACTTGCCCACATGCTCTTGCCATCAGTCAGCCAACTCATCCATCCTTGTCATGTCACTGCCAATCGGAAAGGAAGAAGACTGATTACCCAGTTAGATGATGCTTCATGGTCAGCCAAACAGCCTTTCAAAAAAAATTTCACTTCCTGGAGACTCCAGGTCACCTTCCGTAAAAGCAAAATACTGCGGATGCTGGAAAACTGAAATAAAAACAGCGGATGCTGGAAAAAAACAACGGGCCTGGCAGCAGCTGTCGGGAGAGCAACAGAGTTTACCTTTTGTGGTATTATCAGATATTGCGGTACATAAGAGGCTGATGACCATTGGTAAAACCTAGGAGTTTACCATTGGCTGTTGATACGTAGCTCCGCCCTGACAGGCGGAGTATAAGAACCGGTGCCGTCCCAGCAGCCTTCACTTTCTGTACCGAAGCTGGTGGGGAACAAGTTCTAGTCGATTAAAGCCTTCAGTTATGAAATCACTTCGTCTTGAGTGTAATTGATCGCGCATCCCCTTTCAAGTTCATCGGCCTCTTCTCCAAAGCTGCTGAGTTTATCCAGCATTTTGGGTCTTTATTCCAGTTCACCTCATGCGAACCAGGTTCTGCCTGACTCTGGCACTGGAACGTTATTCCATCACCCCTACGAAAGTGCTTCAAAATGGAAGTGCCCTCTTGTCTTCCTCACAGCGCCGGCAACAACCACCTTTCTCAATGACATTGCTGAGGCTACAGTGCTGCTGATCCGCTGAATGGAGAGCTGCTGGCCTTAGCAGTGGCCAATGAAGAATTCATCTCCTGGACGACTGCTGCCACACTGCTGCTGGCCACCCATCTGAATTCAGAACCCATGTGTGGTCCCGAGGTCAGCACTTACCCTTTCCAAGAAAGACCCATCCATGGAGACGACTCACCCGTTGAATCTCTTTCTGCATCTTTGTACAATCTCCCTCATGGACTCTATGAATCGCCTTCCACACCCCATGTGCAATCTCTCCTACAATTAACTGCACTCACTCACTCAATCTCCCTCACTATGAGCTCTATTTTGGCAGAGTGAATTCCTGGTTTCTACTACCCTTGGCACAAAAAGTGCTTCCTCAGTTTGACATTAATGAGAATCTTTAATAATAATCTTGATTGCCACAAGTAGGCTTACATTAACACTGCAATGAAGTTACTGTGAAAAGCCCCTAGTCATCACATTCCGGCGGCTGTTCGGGTACACAGAGGCAGAATTCAGAATATCCAAATTACCTAACAGCACGTCTTTCGGGACTTGTGGGAGGAAACCGGAACACCGGAGGAAACCCACGCAGACACGGGGAGAACGTGCACAATCCGCACAGACAGTGACCCAAGCCAGGAATCAAACCTGGGACCTTGGCGCTGTGAAGCAACAGTGGCAATCACTGTGCAAGCGTGCTGCCCCATGAGTGCCTGGCTCTAATGTTAAGATTCTGCCCCCTTGATCTTGTTTCCCTAACAGAGGAAATAGTTTCTCCCCATCTATCCTATCAAATCTTTCTAACATTTTAAAAACCTCAATTGGATCAGCCCTCCATCATTTATCCTCAAGGGAATACAGGTTTGTGCAACCTGTTTGTGGTGTTGGGCGTTCTGACACACAGATGAGCCAACACAGTTGTATTTGGTACAACGCTGTTTTATTCAAACTTACTATATACAGTTCGTTCTGGATACTCTGCACGTGGTGTCTCTCTGTGTGTGTATTGTAACAGGTCTGTCCTTGTCCTGGTCTCCAGCTAATACTGGCCACCAGGTGTCGTGTTTGTCCTTTTATACTGTCCCTGTCCTTGTCTGTGATTGGTTGTGGTGTTGTGTGTTCTGATTTGTCTGTTGGTGTGTCTATCAAGATGTGTGTGTTTGAATATCATGACATCCCCCCTTTTTACAAAGATATGTGCCTACTTGGTTATAAATATAATTGTGTCGTGTGTGCATGTGTTATTTACAGCATGTGCATACGACGTAACCATATACATGGGGCGATGTCGGGTGCATCATGCTAATGAGGTTGTACCGTAACAAAACATGAATGCAAAAAAACTTTGACTAGTGGTCCGGCCAAACGATATCTGGAACGATAAAACAACAACAGGATATAATACAGCAGTGTTTAACGTTTAAACGTGTGAGCAGTGTTATAAGTCCAGTCTAATAGGTGTGCGACCAATTCGGGTTGACCGCCTCAAAGGTGGGTCAAGAACCACCGGCTGATGTGCAAGCCTGGTCAACTTCTGTTTGTTCATTTTCAGCATTACAAATATCCGTCCCATTTTCTGGTTCTGTACCCTCGCGAACATGTTTGTCGACTTCATTGAGGTGGCCTGATTCAGGCACCCGTGACACCTCAAGAATAGGCTGGTCTTCAAGTCGGTTCAGTTGTGGAGATTCGGGTTCACACTGGTTCACATTGGACTGTTGGAGGCGATGCTGTTGCCGAAGTCTCTCCTTTTCCATTTGTTTTACTTCCTGCAGTGCTTGGTTTTCCATTCGTGCAAATATAACATTCAACATCTGTGTTAGTGTTGCCTTGGCTGTGGTTTGGTTTATTAAGTTTTTTGCTGGCCAGGTAAATATTGTAGCACGTTCTAACAGCCTGTAACACAGTTCCTTCGTGTATTTCTATATGCTGAGAAGGCGTGGAAGGCGGCGCAAGGCTCGCCGATTGCACCTACGCACCAATCCATCTGCCATGCATACCAGGAACGAGGTGGAGTCTTTTTTCTTTTTATGTTTGTGTTGGTGCCGCTGGACGGCATCTTGTAGCCGATGGGTCATTGCCATTGAAGAGGCACCATCACTAATGTCATGCAAGGCGATGAATGTGCCAGATGTTGAAGTCGGCCGAGACCGTGCACGCTGGTTCCGGCCACATGCTGTGCTGGAAGGGCGACTCCGCAGAGGAACGTCGAAGCATGTCGCCTTGGAGAGAGAATTGTTGCTCGCATCAACGTCTGGCAATGGCGCGAATTGGTGTATCCGTCTTGGACCGCCGGTGCTGGTCGCTACTGCCGACCCAGTGTGACTGCCACGCGATCCATTCCCTGTCGCCGTGGCATCCGCCGTCACCCTGAGCGTGCCATCAGCGAGGCCGCGACACTGCCCGTCCGGAGCAAAGTCTGGCGTACGCAACTCAGAGTCGGCGCTTGGCTGCTCCCCATCTGGAGTCCGGTCTGCCTTCCGTCGATGCTCCACGTCCGGAGTCCCAACAGGTTCACTGGAAGCAGCCGAGATTCCCTGAAGCTGCACTTCTGGAGTCGGAACATGCAGGAATGCACCGACCAGTGGAGAGGCTCGAGTCATCAAGGGTGGAAGCAGTGCGGCGCTACCGCAGTCGTCAGTGGTCCCACCATGATCGTCGAGTGCCTCTGTACGCACTAGGCGAGGTCTGTCACCTTGCACCTTTTGCATGGGAAGTGGGATGCTGTCGTCACTTGTCTCACATCCCGTGGATAGATCCTCATTAGCAGCTTGCTGTTCACTAGGGTTGGGTAAATTGTCAGAGTTTTCATCTGGTGGTGCAAACCATGGCGGTGGACTGTCATTGTCTTGCCGTTGTTCTTCATTTGGGCTTTTCTTCTTTGGAATTTTAAATCTTCCCCCAGACATTGCAGAACCTTGTTTATTACCCTCAAATTCTCCCATATGTATGGTCTCGAATGTAGGATCCAATGTTTCTTTCGACATTGTACTATTTTCCAAAGAACATTCCGTTTCAATTTTCTTCTCAGTTACCTCATATGTATCTTTATCTAATGTACATGCCTTCATAGTCTCTGGGTCTGATTTTGCTGGGACTGGCATAGTCACAGTCTCTCTTTTAGTGTTCTCAATTGCCCACATTATACTTCCCAGACATAACTGCTTAATCTCTGGGGTTGTTGTGGTACAATGGATAATCGGGTCGACCTTATCTGCATCTTCACCATTAGTGGAAAGCACACTTGGTTCACTTGAAACTGCTGCGGGTTTCAAGTTCTTTATCTGTCTACTCGATGTCGGTGTCCTCAGGAGTCTTGCTCCAATGTTCTGCTCATTTATCAGTGGAGTGTGTATAGATTCAATGCAGTTAATGTTCCCCTCAAGGTTTGAAGAGTCATTACTGACTAACTGCTGGTCTCCGAAGTTGGGACTTTGCGGTGTTGTGTTGAAGGGAGACATTTGTCCCTGCTGTAGGTATGATTCAGGTTGTGTTATTTCCATTACCTGAGGATCAATGTCTTGTCCATTTTTTTTATCCGTACTAAAACACTGGCAATTCTCAGTCTGCTCCTTGCAAGTTAAACATACAAGTAATTTCTTTAGCAAATCCTCAGCATCCTTCTGTGACCGTGCAGCATTATTAATCTCTGTTCGGCTATAATGATCCTGAAGGTCAGCGCATAAATCTTTTTCCTTCGGGCTTGGAGGAGGCGATTCCTTTGGCTTGTCTTCAGTTGGGCTTGAACAGTCATCAGCGCTGTGCCCTTCATTGTAGCATGAGAGACTGTCATGGTCATGCTGCTGTGCAGTGGAGCATGGTAGGCTGTTATAGCCTTCTTGCTGTTCACGTGAGCATGGCAGACTTGCATCGTCTGCCGCTGGTTGGTCAGGAGAGGTTGCTAGACCCTCATGGTCTTGTTCCTGCAAGGACTGCGCATCGGAGTCAAGCGTTTTTTCTATCGTGAAGTCGGGAACGCTGAGCGGGACGTGGACCACGCTCTGTGTGGCAGCAGGCCGCTCTCTATGGGCTTGCACCGCTCCCTGTCTGTTAATTTCAGGCTGCAGCATCATCCTGCACTGATGAGTTGGGACGTCATATCTGCTGGGTTGAAGATCTTCAAATCCGAAAAATGAATCCGCATCTGCGTCGGATTCAATGTGAGGGTCGCCAATGTGCAACACGAAGTCGTAGTCGTATAGGACCATGGAGCTGTCATTGGGCTCGCGAGGTCCAGAAAAAATGTAAAGATCGGTCTCGAAGTATTCGAGGTCGGAATCATCAGCTTGTGCGTAGGTAACTGCTTGTTGCAGGGTTCTTCGGAGGTCAAATTCATCTCCTGGGTCAATTTGCGGCAATGTGCTGTCATTCCAGGTGAGGGAAGGTTGTTTTACAGCTTTAACAGATTTTTGTTTTTTTGATTTGGGACGTTTCCCTTTTAAATTGGATTTGGGACGTTTCCCCTTTAAATTGGTGTGTCTGGGGCCTCTGACATCCTGACGCTCGGTATGTAGCACGTAGGAAGCGACTGCGCATGCTCAGATCGCTGTTCCTTTACCGATGGCCGTTTTCTTGACTGCGCATGCGCAGCATCTCGCGCATGCGCAAACGAAACTTCCGGTTCTGCGCACTGCTCACGCAACTGTGCTAGCGTGATACCTTCGAAACAAACCTGTTGGACTGTAACCTGGTGTTGTAAGACTTCGTACTGTGCTCACCCCAGTCCAACGCCGGCATCTCCACATCAGTGATACCTTTAGCAAGATGGCCGCCGACCTCGACCCAATTCTCTCTCAGGCCCGGGATTCCGGCCTCTGGGAATTCGGCCTCCGGGATCCCGGCCACGAGGTGAGTACTGCCGCTTTTCTTACCTTTACTTGCCGATTGGAGTGCGTTTTCCTCACAGTACTTGGCGAATTTGTCCAGGACTGCCTGGTAATCGTACCTTTGTTGCCTCCTGAAGAACCTGAACCTTGTGAAGATTTCTTTTGCCCTTGCACCGGCGATGGTGAGGAGAAATTCAATTTTTTCATTATCATCCAGGTCTTTGAGGTCAGCTGCCACCAGGAACAATTCAAACACTTGCCGGAATCGCCGCCAGTT
Organism: Scyliorhinus torazame; assembly: GCF_047496885.1. Taxonomy (NCBI): domain Eukaryota; kingdom Metazoa; phylum Chordata; class Chondrichthyes; order Carcharhiniformes; family Scyliorhinidae; genus Scyliorhinus; species Scyliorhinus torazame. The sequence continues at coordinate 141,832,606 of NC_092723.1, forward strand.
TTCGCGGAGATCGCTGTGGCACTGGAACGGCTGCGGAACCGGGAGCCAATACATCTTGCCTGGGTACTGCTGGTTGTCTCTGTACACTGAGGTATGCCGGCAGGTATCGATCCACTCCTGTACCATGTGGTGTTGGGCGTTCTGACACACAGATGAGCCAACACAGTTGTATTTGGTACAACGCTGTTTTATTCAAACTTACTATATACAGTTCGTTCTGGATACTCTGCACGTGGTGTCTCCCTGTGTGTGTATTGTAACAGGTCTGTCCTTGTCCTGGTCTCCAGCTAATAATGGCCACCAGGTGTCGTGTTTGTCCTTTTATACTGTCCCTGTCCTTGTCTGTGATTGGTTGTGGTGTTCTGTGTTCTGATTTGTCTGTTGGTGTGTCTATCATGATGTGTGTCTTTGAATATCATGACACTGTTCTTATTATCTAAGGCCCAGTATCAGTCTGGAGAATCTGCATTGGACCCACACCAATCTTGCTGAGGTGTCAGGGATCTCCTTACCAGGAGAGCTGGCAGGACACGTGCGCTGATTCTTTTCGGGAATGCCCATTGAACGACCAGCCAATCGGGCAGTTGTGAGGCCACGGCATGCCTTCCCCCTGAATCATGACCCCGGTGGCAGAATGCTGCTTACCAAGAGGTGCAGGCCAATCAGAAGCCGGAGGATCGCCTGCACAGGAGCCCCACTGGGGAGGCCTTGGTTACTATGGGAACGCCAGGCATCAAAATTTAATTTTGGCAGAAGTGGCAAGGCAGCGGGGTTCCGGTACATTACCAGTCTGCCTCAGTAAATGCCTTCGCCACCTCGAAGCTCACCACCACTGAGAACACAAGCTTCTGGTCACTGTCTTCTTTCTCCATTTATCCCACATAATCGCAAGTCCCATTCCAATTGGATATTCATCCAGCTCGTTTTTGAAGCAGTTGATTGACAACCTCAGCCGCTGATACCGGAAGCCTGTTTCGCGTCCGCTGAAAATGCTTCATCTAATCCACTGCCTTACATGAGGCTTCGAACCCTCCTTCTGTGTATTGGGGAGATGAAATCCTTTTTAAGATGAGTATGTTCTGCTCGCAAACAAGTAACTCAGCCCACATGATTGTCTTACAATATTTCAAGAAGCCCTGGATCTAGATCTCCAACCACTTGGCCCACGGGGCAGTGCTGTGCCTCAAGCCATTTTCTCCGCACATTCAGAGAATCTGCTCTGAAGTCTGTCCACATCCACATGCAGATACTCCTGTTCTCCGGCACTAATTCCCTGCTGAACAGACACAGCAGATAGGCTCATGTTAGGGTCATGGATTAATTGGGAGGCACTCTTTAACAGGCTTTCACTGAGACTGTCTTTAACTCTTCACCTACTATAGGCAGGCCCCGAGAGTGACTCGAACCACAAGCTCTGCTGAAAAAGGGGAGGGGAGCAGCATTCCTCCTTAGTTATAGTCCGTTTTAATCGCTACAAAGCGAAGCCGAGCAGTATCTCCGGCAGCAGCGCACCCCTCTCCGATGAACTCAATGCATTCTATGCTCGGTTCGAGCAGGGAACCATCAATCCGCTGTCGAGTGCTCCAGCAGCCTCGGACACACCCATACCCATCGTCACAGCTTCCGAAGTCAGATCGGCCTTCCTGAAAGTGAACCCTTGAAAGGCAACGGGTCCGGAAAGGTCCCTGGTCGTGCACTCAGAGCCTGCATGAACCAGCTGGCAGATGTGTTTTCGGACATCTTCAACCTGTCCCTACTCTGCTCCGAGGTACCACCTGCTTCAAGAAGACCACCATCATACCGGTGCCAAAGAAGAACCAGGCAACATGCCTCAATGCCTACCATCCAGTGGCTCTGACGTCAATCGTAATGAAGTGCTTCGAGAGGTTGTCATGAGACACATCAACACCATACTCCCAGGATGCCTAGGTCCACTGCAATTCGCATACCACCACAACCGGTCCAGAGGAGACGACATCTCCCTGACCCTGCACTCATCCCTGGAGAATCTCGATAACAGGGACTCCTACATCAGACTCCTATTTATTGACTAAAGCTCCGCCTTCAACACCATAATCCCACCAAGCTCATATCAAAGCTTCAAAACCTAGGACTTGGCTCCTCACTCTGCAACTGGATCCTCAACATTCTGACCCACAGACCACAATCAGTAAGAATAAACAACAACAATATCTCCTCCACAATAGTCCTCAATGCCGGGACCCCACAAGGCTGCGTACGTAGCCCCCTACTATACTCCCTATACACACACAACTGCGTGGCAAGGTTTAGTTCCAACTCCTGGACTAGTCCCATTAGGAGATTTAGAAATTGGAATTTAGTTCAATAGCAAATTTAGAAATAAAAGGTTTATTTGAGTAAAAGTCATAACGAAGCTATTGGATTGTCATATAATAATAACTGGTTCACGAAAGTCCTGGAGGGAAGGAGACCTACCATCCAGACTGCTCTGGTCTTAATTACTCCAGTCCCCAAGCCAACATTGTTAACTAGAGTAGTTTAGCAAGTAGCACAGTCACACCCCCATGCAAAATAAATGTTCCCTTGCCAGTGACACCTACACGATCAAGAACACCGGGCGCAATTTAACGGGACAAAAATAGAGTCCTGTTTCGGTTGTGTTTAGCAGGTATTTCTCAGCGCATGCAGCACCGAGAAGCACATGGCTATTTAACAACACTTTGCTGACATTTTTGGCCTTAGCAGGGAACGCCCCGTCGAGGCCGCACTTACGTCATGACGAGTCACGTATTGGGGTGCCATTTTTAAATGCCGCACTGATGTTTAGACCTCCCTCAGCCACTCCGCCGCGGCCTCCAGTTACACCCCCACTGCAACCAACTTACCTCTTACGGGGTACTCGAGCCAACCCCACTCAACCCACCTCTGCAGGGCAAGGCGTTCCCGGGCCCAATCAATGTCATGGGCAACCTGGCACATGGCCACCTTGGCACTGCCAGCCTAGCACCATGTCAGTGCCCCAGCCAGCCTGTCACTGCCAGGGTAACACTGCCAGGGTGCCCAGGTTGCAATCTCAAGGTGAAAGGCTGTCAGTGCCAAGGTGCCTGGGTGCCTGAGGAGTGCCAGGGTCCCACCCTGCCCAGAGCCCGAGCACTCGAGGGTCTCCAATAGCATGGGAGACCCCCAGGTGCCGTTACGCCTGGTCCACATTAAACGAGGCCATGGCAAGGTTTTCTTATTGTTATCTGAATCACGTTATTGTTTGACAATAAACATTCGGGGCAGCATGGTGGTGCAGTGAATAGCACTGCTGCCTCACGGCATCGAGGTCCCAGGTTCGATCCCTGCTCTAGGTCACTGTCCATGTGGAGTTTGCACATTCTCCCCGTGTTTGCGTGGGTTTCGCCCCCACAACCCAAAGATGTGCAGGGTAGGTGGATTGGCCACCGTAAATTGCCCCTTAATTGGAAAAATGAATTGGGTACTCTAAAATAAAATAAAAAACAACAATAAACATTCAACCAGTCATGAACTAGACATTCTCTAGTGCACTAATGCACTAATTCTGTCTGGCCAAGCACCAGAACAAAACATGGTACAAGGCTTGGTTCTGAATATTTAAAAAAAACAAGATAACAGAGTGTTATGGGCTAGGGTTTAGAAAACTCCAAAGTGTATTATGGAGTTCACCTGACCTTTAACTATTAATTGATTTTGGTTCGGATGAGCAGAAGAGCCTACCTTTCAGGTGTTATTCAACAAACTTCATAGGTGCTTTTAATTAAAATGAAAAGCTTTATTCTAAGAATTTAGTTAACATTTGTATAAACACACACAGTAAGAATTATTATCAACTATAAACATAAAGACCCCACACAGCTACAGAAGTTTATGTATAACTCTTAATGAATTCCCCCTTAACTTTTCCAATTCAATAACATGATTCCATCAACCAAAAAAACCTTTTTACCAAAACAGCAGGTAACTATAATCACTGGGTTTCTTCCTTGGAATAACTCTTTAAAATTGAAAATAGAGAGACAGGCCAAAATACTTCTCTGTCTGAGTCTCCAGCAGCCAAATGTGAAAACAAAAGTAAAAACTCACAGAGCCACAAAGCAGCTCCAAAACTCACAGTGAAAGTAAAACCTCACAGAGCCACGGCCCAGCTCCACCCACACAATGACATCACTGAAGCCATGTGATAAGACAGAAACATTTTTTAAAGGGACACTCCCATGACAAGAAAAAAGAAGACAATTTCTACTAACCACAAAGAGCACTGACTAAATATAGCTCAATGCACTACCAGTCATCAAAGTCAATGATGGAAGGTTTGAAGACACCACACCAACTTCTGGTAATGTAGATGTGAATTGGCATGCTTTTAAACAGAATTCACACTCTACATGACAGTTCTAGGTCTTCAGGCACAGCCTGATGAGCGGAGATTAGCAGTGCTGCTCACTGTAGTAGGTCCACAGGCGATAGAAATCTTTAATACCTTCACATTTGACAACAAAGCTGATAAGAATAATTTTGATGAAGTCGTAAAAAAATTCGATCGACACTGTGCATCCAAAAAGAACAAAACGTTTGAGCGATAAGTTTTTCGAATGGGCACACAACAGGCCAGCGAATCGTTTGACAGCTTCCTAACAGACTTGAGGCTAAAGGCTCAGACAATGATTAGAGATCAGATTGTGTTCGGGATTAGCAATGACAAAGTTCGGGAGAGATTGTTGAGGGAAAATGAACTCCAGCTCCATGATGCCATTAAGATTTACCATGCCAGTGAGCTAGCTGTGCAGCAGATTAGCACTTTAAACCTAAAGAATTTTGGCACGAAAATCGGAGATGCAGCAGACGATATCAATGTTGTGACACACCCTGAGACAAAACGTAGTCCCAAAAGCGGTGGCCATTTTAAACGAATATCCAAGACCACCATTTTGTGCAAACAATGCGGCAACAGGCATTTACAAGAGAAATGCCCAGCATTCGGAAAAGTGTGGTCTAAATGGAAAGGTAAGAATCACTTTGCAAAACAATGTTTCTCGAATAAAAAAATCAATAAATATGATTGAAGAAATAAATCTGGAAGACACATTTTTTATTGATGTTATATCTAGTGGAGATAAGCATTATAACAGGATGCAAGCTGAAAAGTCTTGGAAGTAAATCTGCAGTAATAGTAATGCAAATACAATTGTTCATAGAGAAAACTGGACAGTTCCACTAATGATTAACAAAACATTAGTCAATGATAAACTCGACACAGGAGCAAGAGCTAATCTTATATGCTTATTGGATATGCAAGAAATGAAAGTTAAACCGCACATTTTTTAATATATAGGTACTTTTAAGGATTATAACGGTAAAAGAAGCAACACTCGAGGAGTATGTGAACTAGATGTCAGCCTGAAGAATGAGATGCATAAAGTGAAGTTTTTCCATTGTAGAAGCTGAGCATGAATCACGCCTGGGAGTTAAAGCCTGTGAAGCAACTGAATTGGTAAAAAGAGGATACAGTGCTGACTGTGCTGTAACCATGCAAAGTACATCAGTGGATTCATTTCTGAAAGCATTTCCACTCATTTATCAGATACAACTGAAAGAGAATGCGCAACCCGTTATACATGCACGAAGGCGAGTACATTAAAGGATCGACTGAAAGATGAACTGGAGATGATGACAAACCTGGGGGTGATAAAACGAATTGAAGAACCAACGGCTTGGGTGAGCTCCATGGTTTGTGTGAAGAAAATAAATATTGATTTGAGAATCTGCATAGATCCCAAAGACTTCAGCTTAAATAGAAAGCCAGAACATTATCCAATTCAGAAACAAGAAGAAATTACATGAGAGATGTCAGGAGTGATATGCTTTAGCAAACTAGAAGCATCGCAGGGTTTTTGGCAACTCAAGTTGGATGAGGGGAGCACAAAGCTGTGCACCTTCAACACTCCATTTAGGCGATACTGTTTTCTCAGATTGGCATTTGGTATTAATTCCGCATCTGAAATTTTCTACAGGGAAATAGAACACATCGTAGAACTCCACGGTGGCCTGGCCAGCGATCGGGGCCCACCGATCCACGGGCGGGCCTGTGCCGTGGGGGCACTCTTTTCCTTCCGCCTTCACCATGGTCTTCACTATGGCGGAGGCGGAAGAGACCCCCTCCCCTGCGCATGCGCGGGGATGCCGTGAGCGGCCGCTGAAGCTCCCGCACATGCGTCGCCCGGCGAAGACCGATGCCGGAATGGTTCCCGCCACTCCATTATGCCGGAACCACCCACCCCGCCGGGTAGGGGAGAATCCCGCCCAAGGTCTCAGGTTAAATGAAGCCAAATGGCAGTTTGGTGTTGAAGAAATTACGTTCTTGGGAGACTGTTCGAGGTGTGCAACCAGATCAGGCGAAAATAAAGGCAATATTAAACATGTCACATCAACAGACAAAAAAGGAATCCTCAGGTTGAAGGTATGATACATTTTGTAGGTAAATTCATTCCTAATATAGGTGTCTCCCTAGGGCACCCCAATCAGCAGTATGGGTGCAGTCCAGCACAAACAGTGTCATCTTCTTGGCTGGTATAAGTGTGTGTAGGCAGTGTAATGTCTATGTGCGGCTGCAGCTTGCCAGTCTCCCGAGTGTTGATCACGGACCTGCCGAATCCCTCACCATTTTTCAGTGGAATTAAGTGTGTTCCACGCGGCACCGGTGCTAGCTCCTCAACTGAAATTGTTCCACGTGCGACACTGGTGTTTCTACGTAAACGTCCACGGATTCCACATTGGCGTCAACACATAGTCTCAGAAATTGAGAACCCAGCCCATGGAGCGATCTGCCTGGACTGTATGCAGAAGAATACTTTTCACTGTACACGTGACAATAAATCAAAATAATCTGCTGATATCCAGAGTGAACCTTAGAATTTAACTCCTAATCTTGATGATGCCCTTCCCAAGGATGTCTGACTCAGGCCAGCTGAGTGTTTGACCAAACTTGCTATTGTTCATCCTTCTGTGGTATACTTCAACAAGGTTCCAACCCTGAGTGTGAAAATGTGTACAAGCAAGATATAGTGAAAGAGTTCAGCTGAGAGCAGCGATTCCTTTTCATCCTTTCACATCCACTGCACATCTCTCTCCTCAAGGCGAAGCTGAGAAACTTGACAATGTTTTTGCAGTTTTAAAGCAACATAGATATGAAAACTATGGAGTAATTACAGTGTATGTGTCAAACTGCCATGTTCAGGACAGGACTGAAGGAGTCAGCTCCCTCACAAGTGCAGGCACTGTGAATCATCACAGAAGCTAACCTAGCCAGCTCAGTTCTTCTGCTATTAATGAATGTCTCTCATTGCCGCATATTTTTCCCCTTTTTCTGAGTACATGAATGTTTCTTGAAATATATGAATGTGAAATTACTGACAGATATTTAAATGCTTTTCTCACGCACTGTGAGTTCTGATAGATTGTCACTGGAGACAGCAATTAATATTCTATGCCATAATTGCTTCCTAGTTTTTAGTTGAGTTAAAAAGGTTCTTTTATCTCGGAGGAAGCTGGTTGTTTTGCAGTTTTGGAAGTAAATGTACTTTTTTTTAAAAATGAACTAGTGGGCCTACACTGCTGGTTACCCAGAAGGTGCAGTGAAGTATCAGGAGAGGTCAGGGTTACACCGTGTACCACACAATGTGTTATTCTGCTGTACTGGTGGCAGGCGGCTGGAGGCACGGTGATCTGTCCCTTTCAGGCTGTGAGGCCTTATTGTGGTAAAGGGACCTAGGCTGAGGTTAAAGAGCTTTTGCTGATGCATCTCCAGATAGTGTTCTCTGTTGCCTGGGGAATTCCCTCTGCAAACAGCAGGAAACGACTCAAACCACTTGTAAGTGACCCAAACCAGCAGGAAGCAATTCAAATCAAAGGATGACCTCCATCAAATGTTCTGGTCCTCAATCTCCTATTTCCACTGGTGCTTACCACCACAGCAACAAGAAAATCTACCCTCTCTTTGCCCTATTTAAACCACCTGCTTCAATGCCACTCCCTGACTTGTACAATTGTGGTAAACCTTAAAGCGGGTGTGGCTATTTATTCTGTATGCGTCGCTAGATGGGAAATGATGCAATATATCATGTGATTCAGAGTTAGTCTCAGTTTGTTCTGATGTGGAGATGCCGGCGTTGGACTGGGGTGAACACAGTAAGAAGTCTTACAACACCAGGTTAAAGTCCAACAGTTTATTTGGAATCACTAGCTTGTTGGCTTTAACCTGGTGTTGTAAGATTTATTTCAGTTTGTTCTGAGGAAGCTACCAACTCTGACAAGTATACAAGTTCTCCAACCGTGTAATGCTGCTCCCAACTTCTCAAATCCTTGGCAAGTGAACTTACATATTTTTGTGTTAACCAATCCTTAATGCGTGGTAATCTACTAAGTAAGTACAAGGTGATGCAAAACACAATATATACAGACATAAGAAATAGGAGCAGGGGGCTGTTTGGCTGTTTGGCTCCACAATTCAATAATGGCTGATCTTTGACCTCAACTTTGTTTTTCTGCCCTTTCCCCAAATCCCTTGATTTCCTTAACAACCTGAAATCTAATTGATCTCAGTTTTCAACGTACTCCCCAACTGAACATTCCAGCCCTCTGGGACAGATAATTCCAAAGATTCACAATCCTCTGGAGGAAGACATTTCTCCTAAAATGACAAAATCCGTATTCTGAGACGATGGCCATTAATTCGAGAATTTGCAGCCAGGGGAACAGCCTCTCAGTATTTACCTTTTATACCCTCTCAGAATTTTATACTATTCAATAAGGTCATCCTCTCATTCTTCTCAAATCCTGAGATTAAAGGCCCATTCCATTCAACCCCTCCTCATGGGACAGCCTTTCCATCCTGGGAACTAATCTAATGAAACTTCATTGCGCCCCCTCTAAGGCAAGGTAAGCAAACGAAGGCCCAGATTTTCACCAAGTCGGGCCAGGATTGAATCATAGAATTTATAGTGCAGAAGGAGGCCATTCGGCCCATCGAGTCTGCACCGGCCCTTGGAAAGAGCACCCTACCTAAGCCCACACCTCTACCCTATCCCTGTAACCCAGTAACCCCACCCAATCTTTTTAGACACTAAGGGCAATTTATCATGGCCAATCCACCTAACTTGCACATCTTTGGACTGTGGGAGGAAACCGGAGCACCCGGAGGAAACCCACGCAGACACGGGGAGAACATGCAAACTCCGCACAGACAGTGGCCCAGCGGGGAATCGAAACTGGGACCCTGGCGCTGTGAAGCAACTGTGCTAATCACTGTACTGCCATGCTGTCCCTTTAAAGGAGGCCTTTAAAGATGAATGGTGGGGGCCGATTCATGCATTCCTGTCTCAATTCCTATTTCCGTTAACCTTTTGGTAGTCAGCTTCCTGCAACGTGCCCAGACTTGCCAGCTACATTGTGGGGGTGACATCTTAAATCTCCAGCACTTTCTGTGGAGTTGAGTCTGATCGATTAGCAACATTGGTTAACCTCAGAGGAGTTGTGGGGATCTCTAGTCCCAAGTCATCAACCAAAAAAGAGACAGCCATATGATATTCCCTTTGAAATACATTGTGCTCTAACTTCCTCATAAAGCTGTCAACCAACCACAGTATCGATGTCAGAAGCCTTGCCCCACTTCACAGCTCTTAATCGTCTGCACAGTAAAAGTCTGAAAATGTGAAATCTTCGGTGCTTTCCGTCAGCTGTTGGGAAACATCTCTTTTTTAAAGTTATCAGTCTCCAAGGGGATTGTACAGATTGGGGGCTCTTGCAAGAGTGAACCCAATGGCTGTGAAGTGGGTACACTGGAATTTTCCAGAGTTTAAACAGACAAGATTTCACATTTCTTCTGCTGGATTCGGTGAAAAGTCAACATTGCTACTATCAATGCTCAGTTATTTTTGAGAAAATTTGTCTGTGCCTTGCAACAATTAACAAAAATTAATTTGAAGGTCATGGCAGAGATATCAAGGGTTGACTTGCAAATAGGGGCTAAAAAGGCAGAGATTGTTGAAGAATTGGCTCAGCGCTGGAACCATGAGGCAAAGGGTGATCCCAATAAGTCTCAAGTTGAAACAACTTGAATTGGAAATTAGAAAGGCAAAAATTGAATTCAAGAAAGAAAGAATTCTAAAGAAAGACGAATGTCAGAAAGATAAATAGACCAAGAAAGGAAAACCCTTGAAGCAAAAGATAAGCAAGAAAATTTGACAGAGAAAGACGAACAGTGGGTGATGATAGAACTTGAGGATGATTCAAAATTAACCCCCAGTGTTGATTTGGCAAGGAATATTTGCTTATTTCCTAAATTCAGTGAGGATGGAGTTTAGATAGATTTTGTGTCATTTGAAAAAAATTGCTATACAGCTGCAATGGTCAAAAGAAAGTTGGACCATTTTATTGTGACTGTCATCACAGTCTCAGAGGACCATAGGCTGTTCTCCCCTTTGAGAGAGAGAACTGATTGGTGGTGAGTTAACCTGAGGTTCATCTGTCCTGAGGCGAGGGGCAAGATTGAGAAGGCGAGGTCTTCATGAATAACCACAGCCGGTTTGGGAATTAAACCCGCGCTGCTGGCCTCGCTCCGCATCACAAACCAGCCATTAGCCAACTGAGATAACTGACACCCTCTAATGTATTCATCGGCAAAACCTTGGAGTACTTGTTGTACTGTGTTGTAAGTGCTTGTATGCTATTGTAATGTAAAGGTGCTCGGCAGAGCAAGGGTTAATGTGGGACTGGAGAATAGCACTGCCCATGGTATGATGTATAGAGTCACATGGTAATCGACTCAGAGAAAGCAGCTGCCTCGAAGCAGCCTGCATGGAGACAGCAGCAGTTTTACAACATCTAGGATATGTAAATAATCAAAGATTAATAATAATCGATTCATGTTCAAACATACAAGTGCCAGATCTCATCACTGGGACACCACAGTCAAACACATTGCAAAATGTGAGATGCCATAATACAACATGGTTGAAAGTGGTGGTTGCTTCTAAGAGATATAACATCAGCAGAGGGATCATAACACAACGTAGCTATCGGCAATTATATGAAAAGTGTCATTTTAAATGATGAGGCAGAACAGAATCTCAAGATATGAAATACTGAAAGCAGTTGAAGAGTTGAAGCTGGAAGACATTTGTCGAAAAAGAAAAACTAAAGAGAGGTCGAAGAAGTTGAAAAAACTTCATTACAGTCTCAGAAGTTGAGGAATTCACCAGACTGAGCGCAAGTCTGTTGAAAGACCCCCTAAGTGACACAGAGTAATAATAATAATAATTTTTATTATTGTCACAAGTAGGCTTACAGTAACACTGCAATGAAGTTACTGTGAAAATCCCCTAGGCGCCACATTCCAGCGCCTGTTCGGGTACACAGAGGGAGAATTCAGAATGTCCAATTCACCTGACAGCACATCTTTCGCGACTTGTGGGAGGAAACCGGAGCACCAGGAGGAAACCCACGCAGACACGGGGAGAACGTGCAGACTCTGCACAGACAGTGACCCAAGCGGGGAATCAAACCTGGGGCCCTGGCGCAGTGAAGCAACAGTGCTAATCACTGTGCACCACCCCAGTGAAAAAGCTCTGGCTGGTTCACACAGGCGGATGAGTAAAAATACTAAAAGATTGCAAGACCTTGAGTGGTGCAGAGCCAAAGAACTTGGACAGTTCACAAGACAGTGAGAAATTTACAAAAAGATGCTGTACTTACATTATGGAATTAGTGGTGGTCCCAGGGGCTCAGCAGATTGCAGCAGGTAGATGACACTGCAGTTAAAAAACCCGCAAGAAAGGTTAAAAAGGCAGCAGAACAGAGGAAAAATGCATAGTACACAAGAACCTGCCGAGAATAACAAAAAATACGGAATGCTCTTCACAACAAGCAGCGCTAACAGCAAAGTGCTGTTCCATTAAGTTATTTACAAAATAGGCCCTGATCGGACCAGGAGTCTGCAGAAACTCCCAAAATGCAGGATGTTCAAAGTAAAAAGCACCTGCAGAGATAAAAGACAAAAAGAATCACCTGGAAAAGAAATGCTGCTACTGTTAAGTTTAAAGAAAGGTTTAAAAAATCGCCCCATGATTGTGGTGACCCTGATTGATGACCATCAATTCAGTCGAAACAGTTTGTACCAAAGAACAGTGGCTTTAATCAACTAGATGTGTGCCAACCTGTAGCTTCTCCCGCACTGTGAGCCTGTCTCAGATCAGCTGGTTATATACCTCCTCAGAGGGGCGGAGCCACAGGCGGGGCCAACAGCAGCATCAACACGACAATTCAACAGCAACAGTAACAGCAACAATAGTAAGTATATATAATAGTGGATGTCGATGACAACAGTAATAATAGAACAACAGTGAGTATATACAATAGCCATACGTGGCTCACCACACTGATAAAGTGTGGGAAGATCACAAAGAGTGAAGCAGGCAGGTTGTACACCGTCTGAGTGAGAAAACTGGTTGCAGCCCAGATAGCCTTAAAGGGACAATGTCATTTAAAGTTGTAACTACAAGAAAATAAAAATCTATGGACAGAAAATTAGAAGAGACCCAAGAGAGAGGGCGACACCCAGTAAAGTGCTGTAGGCAAGAGAAGACCCCAGAAAAAAAGCAACCAGAGACCGCAGAGCAAAGGAACCAAAACACTGCAGAGTGAGGGATACCAAAGACCCAGAGTGAGGGAGACCGAAGACTAGAGTGAGGGAGACAGAAGGTCCAGAGTGAGGGAGACAGAAGACCCAGAGCAAGGGAGACAGAAGACCCAGGGCAAGGGAGATAGAAGACCCAGAGCAAGGGAGACAGAAGACCCAGAGTGAGGGAGACAGACGACCCAGAGTGAGGGAGGCAGAAGACCCAGAGCGAGTGAGATGGAAGATCCTGAGTGAGGGAGACAGAAGATCTAGAGCGAGGGAGACAGAAGACCCAGAGTGAGGGAGGCAGAAGACCCAGAGCGAGAGAGAAAGAAGATCCAGAGCGAGGGAGACAGAAGATCCAGAGTGAGGGAGGCAGAAGACCCAGAGCGAGAGAGAAAGAAGACACAGAGTGAGGGAGACAGAAGGTCCAGAGTGAGGGAGACAGAAGACCCAGAGTGAGGGAGACAGAAGGTCCAGAGCGAGGGAGACAGAAGATCCAGAGCGAGTGAGACGGAAGACCCAGAGTGAGGGAGGCAGAAGACCCAGAGTGAGGGAGACAGAAGACCCAGAGCGAGGGAGACAGAAGGTCCAGAGTGAGGGAGACAGAAGGTCCAGAGTGAGGGAGATAGAAGGTCCAGAGTGAGGGAGACAGAAGACCCAGAGTGAGGGAGACAGAAGACCCAGAGCGAGGGAGGCAGAAGGTCCAGAGTGAGGGAGACAGAAGGTCCAGAGTGAGGGAGACAGAAGATCCAGAGTGAGGGAGACAAACGACCCAGAGTGAGGGAGACAGAAGACCCAGAGCGAGGGAGACAGAAGACCCAGAGTGAGGGAGACAGAAGGTCCAGAGTGAGGGAGACAGAAGGTCCAGAGTGAGGGAGACAGAAGACCCCGTGAGAGGGAGACAGAAGGTCCAGAGTGAGGGAGACAGATGGTCCAGAGTGAGGGAGACAGAAGACCCAGAGTGAGGGAGACAGAAGGTCCAGAGTGAGGGAGACAGAAGACCCCGTGAGAGGGAGACAGAAGGTCCAGAGTGAGGGAGACAGAAGACCCAGAGTGAGGGAGACAGAAGACCCAGAACGAGGGAAACAGAAGACCTAGAGTGAAGGAGACAGAAGGTCCAGAGTGAGGGAGACAGAAGGTCCAGAGTGAGGGAGACAGAAGGTCCAGAGTGAGGGAGACAGAAGGTCCAGAGTGAGGGAGACAGAAGGTCCAGAGTGAGGGAGACAGAAGACCCAGAGTGAGGGAGACAGAAGGTCCAGAGTGAGGGAGACAGAAGGTCCAGAGTGAGGGAGACAGAAGGTCCAGAGTGAGGGAGACAGAAGACCCAGAGTGCGGGAGGCAGAAGACGCAGAGTGAGGGAGACAGAAGACCCCGTGAGAGGGAGACAGAAGTTCCAGAGTCAGGGAGACAGAAGGTCCAGAGTGAGGGAGACTGAAGACCCAGAGTGAGGGAGCCAGGAGGTCCAGAGTGAGGGAGACAGAAGGTCCAGAGTGAGGGAGACAGAAGGTCCAGAGTGAGGGAGACAGAAGGTCCAGAGAGAGGGAGACAGAAGGTCCAGAGAGAGGGAGACAGAAGACCCAGAGCGAGGGAGACAGAAGACCCAGAGCGAGGGAGACAGAAGACCCAGAGTGAGGGAGATAGAAGGTCCAGAGGGAGGGAGACAGAAGACCCAGAGCGAGGGAGACAGAAGGTCCAGAGTGAGGGAGACAGAAGACCCAGAGTGAGGGAGACAGAAGACCCAGAGCGAGGGAGACAGAAGACCCAGAACGAGGGAGACAGAAGACCCAGAGTGAGGGAGACAGAAGGTCCAGAGTGAGGGAGACAGAAGACCCAGAGCAAGGGAGACAGAAGACCCAGGGTGAGGGAGACAGAAGACCCAGAGTGAGGGAGACAGAAGCTCCAGAGTGAGGGAGACAGAAGACCCAGAGTGAGGGAGACAGAAGGTCCAAAGTGAGGGAGACAGAATGTCCAGAGTGAGGGAGACAGAAGGTCCAGAGTGAGGGAGACAGAAGGTCCAGAGTGAGGGAGACAGAAGACCCAGAGTGAGGGAGATAGAAGGTCCAGAGTGAGGGAGACAGAAGACCCAGAGCGAGGGAGACAGCAGGTCCAGAGTGAGGGAGACAGAAGACCCAGAGCGAGGGAGACAGAAGACCCAGAGTGAGGGAGACAGAAGACCCAGAGTGAGGGAGACAGAAGGTCCAGAGTGAGGGAGACAGAAGGTCCAGAGTGAGGGAGACAGAAGGTCCAGAGTGAGGGAGACAGAAGGTCCGGAGTGAGGGAGACAGAAGACCCAGAGTGAGGGAGACAGAAGGCCCAGAGTGAGGGAGACAGAAGACCCAGAGGGAGGGGGACAGAAGGTCCAGAGTGAGGGAGACAGAAGACCCAGAGTGAGGGAGACAGAAGGTCCAGAGTGAGGGAGACAGAAGACCCAGAGCGAGGGAGCCAGGAGGCCCAGAGTGAGGGAGAAAGAAGACCCAGAGCGAGGGAGCCAGAAGGTCCAGAGTGAGGGAGACAGAAGGTCCAGAGTGAGGGAGACAGAAGGTCCAGAGTAAGGGAGACAGAAGGTCCAGAGTGAGGGAGACAGAAGACCCAGAGTGAGGGAGACAGAAGACCCAGAGCGAGGGAGACAAAAGGTCCAGAGTGAGGGAGACAGAAGGTCCAGAGTGAGGGAGACAGAAGGTCCAGAGTGAGGGAGCAGAAGACCCAGAGTGAGGGAGACTGAAGACCCAGAGTGAGGGAGACAGAAGGTTCAGAGTGAGGGAGACAGAAGGTCCAGAGTGAGGGAGACATAAGACGCAGAGTGAGGGAGACAGAAGGTCCACAGTGAGGGAGACAGAAGGTCCAGAGTGACGGAGACAGAAGACCCAGAGTGAGGGAGACAGAAGACCCAGAGCGAGGGAGCCAGAAGGTCCAGAGTGAAGGAGACAGAAGACACAGAGTGAGGGAGACAGAAGGTCCAGAGTGAGGGAGACAAAAGGTCCAGAGCGAGGGTGACAGAAGGTCTAGAGTGAGGGAGACAGAAGACGCAGAGTTAGGGAGACAGACGGTCCAGAGTGAGGGAGACAGAAGGTCCAGAGTGAGGGAGACAGAAGGTCCAGAGTGAGGGAGACAGAAGGTCCAGAGTGAGGGAGACGAAAGGTCCAGAGTGAGGGAGACAAAAGGTCCAGAGTGAGGGAGACAGAAGACCCAGAGTGAGGGAGACAGAAGGTGCAGAGTGAGGGAGACAGAAGGTCTAGAGTGAGGAAGACAGAAGACCCAGAGTGAAGGAGACAGAAGACCCAGAGTGAGGGAGACAGAAGGTCTAGAGTGAGGGAGACAGAAGACCCAGAGTGAGGGAGACAGAAGACCCAGAGTGAGGGAGACAGAAGACCCAGAGTGAGGGAGACAGAAGATCCCGAGTGAGGGAGACAGAAGACCCAGATCGAGGGAGGCAGAAGATCCAGAGTGAGGGAGACAGAAGGTCTAGAGTGAGGGAGACAGAAGACCCAGAGTGAGGGAGACAGAAGACCCAGAGTGAGGGAGACAGAAGTTCCAGAGTGAGGGAGACAGAAGACCCAGAGTGAGGGAGACAGAAGACGCAGAGTCAGGAAGACAGAAGGTCCAGAGTGAGGGAGACAGAAGACCCAGAGTGAGGGAGACAGAAGACCCAGGGTGAGGGAGACAGAAGACCCAGAGTGAGGGAGACAGAAGCTCCAGAGTGAGGGAGACAGAAGACCCAGAGTGAGGGAGACAGAAGGTCCAAAGTGAGGGAGACAGAATGTCCAGAGTGAGGGAGACAGAAGGTCCAGAGTGAGGGAGACAGAAGGTCCAGAGTGAGGGAGACAGAAGACCCAGAGTGAGGGAGATAGAAGGTCCAGAGTGAGGGAGACAGAAGACCCAGAGCGAGGGAGACAGCAGGTCCAGAGTGAGGGAGACAGAAGACCCAGAGCGAGGGAGACAGAAGACCCAGAGTGAGGGAGACAGAAGACCCAGAGTGAGGGAGACAGAAGGTCCAGAGTGAGGGAGACAGAAGGTCCAGAGTGAGGGAGACAGAAGGTCCAGAGTGAGGGAGACAGAAGGTCCGGAGTGAGGGAGACAGAAGACCCAGAGTGAGGGAGACAGAAGGCCCAGAGTGAGGGAGACAGAAGACCCAGAGGGAGGGGGACAGAAGGTCCAGAGTGAGGGAGACAGAAGACCCAGAGTGAGGGAGACAGAAGGTCCAGAGTGAGGGAGACAGAAGACCCAGAGCGAGGGAGCCAGGAGGCCCAGAGTGAGGGAGAAAGAAGACCCAGAGCGAGGGAGCCAGAAGGTCCAGAGTGAGGGAGACAGAAGGTCCAGAGTGAGGGAGACAGAAGGTCCAGAGTAAGGGAGACAGAAGGTCCAGAGTGAGGGAGACAGAAGACCCAGAGTGAGGGAGACAGAAGACCCAGAGCGAGGGAGACAAAAGGTCCAGAGTGAGGGAGACAGAAGGTCCAGAGTGAGGGAGACAGAAGGTCCAGAGTGAGGGAGCAGAAGACCCAGAGTGAGGGAGACTGAAGACCCAGAGTGAGGGAGACAGAAGGTTCAGAGTGAGGGAGACAGAAGGTCCAGAGTGAGGGAGACATAAGACGCAGAGTGAGGGAGACAGAAGGTCCACAGTGAGGGAGACAGAAGGTCCAGAGTGACGGAGACAGAAGACCCAGAGTGAGGGAGACAGAAGACCCAGAGCGAGGGAGCCAGAAGGTCCAGAGTGAAGGAGACAGAAGACACAGAGTGAGGGAGACAGAAGGTCCAGAGTGAGGGAGACAAAAGGTCCAGAGCGAGGGTGACAGAAGGTCTAGAGTGAGGGAGACAGAAGACGCAGAGTTAGGGAGACAGACGGTCCAGAGTGAGGGAGACAGAAGGTCCAGAGTGAGGGAGACAGAAGGTCCAGAGTGAGGGAGACAGAAGGTCCAGAGTGAGGGAGACGAAAGGTCCAGAGTGAGGGAGACAAAAGGTCCAGAGTGAGGGAGACAGAAGACCCAGAGTGAGGGAGACAGAAGGTGCAGAGTGAGGGAGACAGAAGGTCTAGAGTGAGGAAGACAGAAGACCCAGAGTGAAGGAGACAG
Source organism: Scyliorhinus torazame (assembly GCF_047496885.1). Classification (NCBI taxonomy): domain Eukaryota; kingdom Metazoa; phylum Chordata; class Chondrichthyes; order Carcharhiniformes; family Scyliorhinidae; genus Scyliorhinus; species Scyliorhinus torazame. The sequence goes on from NC_092723.1 coordinate 141,850,351, forward strand.
AAGACCCAGAGTGAGGGAGACAGAAGGTCTAGAGTGAGGGAGACAGAAGACCCAGAGTGAGGGAGACAGAAGACCCAGAGTGAGGGAGACAGAAGACCCAGAGTGAGGGAGACAGAAGATCCCGAGTGAGGGAGACAGAAGACCCAGATCGAGGGAGGCAGAAGATCCAGAGTGAGGGAGACAGAAGGTCTAGAGTGAGGGAGACAGAAGACCCAGAGTGAGGGAGACAGAAGACCCAGAGTGAGGGAGACAGAAGTTCCAGAGTGAGGGAGACAGAAGACCCAGAGTGAGGGAGACAGAAGACGCAGAGTCAGGAAGACAGAAGGTCCAGAGTGAGGGAGACAGAAGACCCAGAGTGAGGGAGACAGAAGACCCAGAGTGAGGGAGACAGAAGGTCTAGAGTGAGGGAGACAGAAGACCCAGAGTGAGGGAGACAGAAGGTCTAGAGTGAGGGAGAGAGAAGACCCAGAGTGAGGGAGACAGTAGACCCAGAGTGATGGAGACAGAAGACCCAGAGTGAGGGAGACAGAAGACCCAGAGTGAGGGAGACAGAAGGTCCAGAGTGAGGGAGAAAGAAGACCCAGAGCGAGGGAGACAGAAGGTACAGAGTGAGGGAGTCAGAAGACCCAGAGTGAGGGAGACAGAAGGTCCAGAGTGAGGGAGACAGAAGACCCAGAGTGAGGGAGACAGAAGACCCAGAGTGAGGGAGACAGAGGTTCCCGAGTGAGGGAGACAGAAGACCCAGAGTGAGGGAGACAGAAGACGCAGAGTGAGGGACACAGAAGATCTAGTGAGAGGGAGACAGAAGGTCCAGAGTGAGGGAGACAGAAGGTCCAGAGTGAGGGAGACAGAAGACCCAGAGCGAGGGAGACAGAAGACCCAGAGTGAGGGAGACAGAAGACCCAGAGTGAGGGAGACAGAAGACCCAGAGGGAGGGGGACAGAAGGTCCAGAGTGAGGGAGATAGAAGACCCAGAGTGAGGGAGACAGAAGGTCCAGAGTGAGGGAGACAGAAGACCCAGAGCGAGGGAGCCAGGAGGCCCAGAGTGAGGGAGACAGAAGGTCCAGAGTGAGGGAGACAGAAGACCCAGAGCGAGGGAGACAGAAGATCCAGAGTGAGGGAGACAGAAGGTCCAGAGTGAGGGAGACAGAAGGTCCAGAGTGAGGGAGACAGAAGGTCAAGAGTGAGGGAGCAGAAGACCCAGAGTGAGGGAGACTGAAGACCCAGAATGAGGGAGACAGAAGGTCCAGAGTGTGGGAGACAGAAGACGCAGAGTGAGGGAGACAGAAGGTCCAGAGTGAGGGAGACAGAAGGTCCAGAGTGAGGGAGACATAAGACGCAGAGTGAGGGAGACAGAAGGTCCAGAGTGAGGGAGACAGAAGGTCCAGAGTGACGGAGACAGAAGACCCAGAGTGAGGGAGACAGAAGACCCAGAGCGAGGGAGCCAGAAGGTCCAGAGTGAAGGAGACAGAAGACACAGAGTGAGGGAGACAGAAGGTCCAGAGTGAGGGAGACAAAAGGTCCAGAGTGAGGGAGACAGAAGGTCTAGAGTGAGGGAGACAGAAGACGCAGAGTTAGGGAGACAGACGGTCCAGAGTGAGGGAGACAGAAGACCCAGAGCGAGGGAGACAGAAGGTCCAGAGTGAGGGAGACAGAAGGCCCAGAGCGAGGGTGACAGAAGGTCCAGAGAGAGGGAGACAGAAGACCCAGAGCGAGGGTGACAGAAGGTCCAGAGTGAGGGAGACAGAAGACCCAGAGCGAGGGAGACAGAAGGTCCAGAGTGAGGGAGACAGAAGGTCCAGAGTGAGGGAGACAGAATGTCCAGAGTGAGGGAGACAGAAGGTCCAGAGTGAGGGAGACAGAAGACCCAGAGCGAGGGAGACAGAAGACCCAGAGTGAGGGAGATAGAAGGTCCAGAGTGAGGGAGACAGAAGACCCAGAGCGAGGGAGACAGCAGGTCCAGAGTGAGGGAGACAGAAGACCCAGAGCGAGGGAGACAGAAGACCCAGAGTGAGGGAGACAGAAGACCCAGAGTGAGGGAGACAGAAGGTCCAGAGTGAGGGAGACAGAAGGTCCAGAGTGAGGGAGACAGAAGGTCCAGAGTGAGGGAGACAGAAGGTCCGGAGTGAGGGAGACAGAAGACCCAGAGTGAGGGAGACAGAAGGCCCAGAGTGAGGGAGACAGAAGACCCAGAGGGAGGGGGACAGAAGGTCCAGAGTGAGGGAGACAGAAGACCCAGAGTGAGGGAGACAGAAGGTCCAGAGTGAGGGAGACAGAAGACCCAGAGCGAGGGAGCCAGGAGGCCCAGAGTGAGGGAGAAAGAAGACCCAGAGCGAGGGAGCCAGAAGGTCCAGAGTGAGGGAGACAGAAGGTCCAGAGTGAGGGAGACAGAAGGTCCAGAGTAAGGGAGACAGAAGGTCCAGAGTGAGGGAGACAGAAGACCCAGAGTGAGGGAGACAGAAGACCCAGAGCGAGGGAGACAAAAGGTCCAGAGTGAGGGAGACAGAAGGTCCAGAGTGAGGGAGACAGAAGGTCCAGAGTGAGGGAGCAGAAGACCCAGAGTGAGGGAGACTGAAGACCCAGAGTGAGGGAGACAGAAGGTCCAGAGTGAGGGAGACAGAAGGTCCAGAGTGAGGGAGACATAAGACGCAGAGTGAGGGAGACAGAAGGTCCACAGTGAGGGAGACAGAAGGTCCAGAGTGACGGAGACAGAAGTCCCAGAGTGAGGGAGACAGAAGACCCAGAGCGAGGGAGCCAGAAGGTCCAGAGTGAAGGAGACAGAAGACACAGAGTGAGGGAGACAGAAGGTCCAAAGTGAGGGAGACGAAAGGTCCAGAGCGAGGGTGACAGAAGGTCTAGAGTGAGGGAGACAGAAGACGCAGAGTTAGGGAGACAGACGGTCCAGAGTGAGGGAGACAGAAGGTCCAGAGTGAGGGAGACAGAAGGTCCAGAGTGAGGGAGACAGAAGGTCCAGAGTGAGGGAGACGAAAGGTCCAGAGTGAGGGAGACAAAAGGTCCAGAGTGAGGGAGACAGAAGACCCAGAGTGAGGGAGACAGAAGGTGCAGAGTGAGGGAGACAGAAGGTCTAGAGTGAGGAAGACAGAAGACCCAGAGTGAAGGAGACAGAAGACCCAGAGTGAGGGAGACAGAAGGTCTAGAGTGAGGGAGACAGAAGACCCAGAGTGAGGGAGACAGAAGACCCAGAGTGAGGGAGACAGAAGACCCAGAGTGAGGGAGACAGAAGATCCCGAGTGAGGGAGACAGAAGACCCAGATCGAGGGAGGCAGAAGATCCAGAGTGAGGGAGACAGAAGGTCTAGAGTGAGGGAGACAGAAGACCCAGAGTGAGGGAGACAGAAGACCCAGAGTGAGGGAGACAGAAGTTCCAGAGTGAGGGAGACAGAAGACCCAGAGTGAGGGAGACAGAAGACGCAGAGTCAGGAAGACAGAAGGTCCAGAGTGAGGGAGACAGAAGACCCAGAGTGAGGGAGACAGAAGACCCAGAGTGAGGGAGACAGAAGGTCTAGAGTGAGGGAGACAGAAGACCCAGAGTGAGGGAGACAGAAGGTCTAGAGTGAGGGAGAGAGAAGACCCAGAGTGAGGGAGACAGTAGACCCAGAGTGATGGAGACAGAAGACTCAGAGTGAGGGAGACAGAAGACCCAGAGTGAGGGAGACAGAAGGTCCAGAGTGAGGGAGAAAGAAGACCCAGAGCGAGGGAGACAGAAGGTACAGAGTGAGGGAGTCAGAAGACCCAGAGTGAGGGAGACAGAAGGTCCAGAGTGAGGGAGACAGAAGACCCAGAGTGAGGGAGACAGAAGACCCAGAGTGAGGGAGACAGAGGTTCCCGAGTGAGGGAGACAGAAGACCCAGAGTGAGGGAGACAGAAGACGCAGAGTGAGGGAGACAGAAGATCTAGTGAGAGAGAGACAGAAGGTCCAGAGTGAGGGAGACAGAAGGTCCAGAGTGAGGGAGACAGAAGGTCCAGAGTGAGGGAGGCAGAAGGTCCAGAGTGAGGGAGACAGAAGACCCAGAGTGAGGGAGACAGAAGGTCCAGAGTGAGGGAGACAGAAGACCCAGAGCGAGGGAGCCAGGAGGCCCAGAGTGAGGGAGAAAGAAGACCCAGAGCGAGGGAGCCAGAAGGTCCAGAGTGAGGGAGACAGAAGGTCCAGAGTGAGGGAGACAGAAGGTCCAGAGTAAGGGAGACAGAAGGTCCAGAGTGAGGGAGACAGAAGACCCAGAGTGAGGGAGACAGAAGACCCAGAGCGAGGGAGACAAAAGGTCCAGAGTGAGGGAGACAGAAGGTCCAGAGTGAGGGAGACAGAAGGTCCAGAGTGAGGGAGCAGAAGACCCAGAGTGAGGGAGACTGAAGACCCAGAGTGAGGGAGACAGAAGGTCCAGAGGGAGGGAGACAGAAGGTCCAGAGTGAGGGAGACATAAGACGCAGAGTGAGGGAGACAGAAGGTCCACAGTGAGGGAGACAGAAGGTCCAGAGTGACGGAGACAGAAGACCCAGAGTGAGGGAGACAGAAGACCCAGAGCGAGGGAGCCAGAAGGTCCAGAGTGAAGGAGACAGAAGACCCAGAGTGAGGGAGACAGAAGACCCAGAGCGAGGGAGCCAGAAGGTCCAGAGTGAAGGAGACAGAAGACACAGAGTGAGGGAGACAGAAGGTCCAGAGTGAGGGAGACAAAAGGTCCAGAGTGAGGGAGACAGAAGGTCTAGAGTGAGGGAGACAGAAGACGCAGAGTTAGGGAGACAGACGGTCCAGAGTGAGGGAGACAGAAGACCCAGAGCGAGGGAGACAGAAGGTCCAGAGTGAGGGAGACAGAAGGTCCAGAGCGAGGGTGACAGAAGGTCCAGAGAGAGGGAGACAGAAGACCCAGAGCGAGGGTGACAGAAGGTCCAGAGTGAGGGAGACAGAAGACCCAGAGCGAGGGAGACAGAAGGTCCAGAGTGAGGGAGACAGAAGGTCCAGAGTGAGGGAGACGGAATGTCCAGAGTGAGGGAGACAGAAGGTCCAGAGTGAGGGAGACAGAAGACCCAGAGCGAGGGAGACAGAAGACCCAGAGTGAGGGAGATAGAAGGTCCAGAGTGAGGGAGACAGAAGACCCAGAGCGAGGGAGACAGCAGGTCCAGAGTGAGGGAGACAGAAGACCCAGAGCGAGGGAGACAGAAGACCCAGAGTGAGGGAGACAGAAGACCCAGAGTGAGGGAGACAGAAGGTCCAGAGTGAGGGAGACAGAAGGTCCAGAGTGAGGGAGACAGAAGGTCCAGAGTGAGGGAGACAGAAGGTCCGGAGTGAGGGAGACAGAAGACCCAGAGTGAGGGAGACAGAAGGCCCAGAGTGAGGGAGACAGAAGACCCAGAGGGAGGGGGACAGAAGGTCCAGAGTGAGGGAGACAGAAGACCCAGAGTGAGGGAGACAGAAGGTCCAGAGTGAGGGAGACAGAAGACCCAGAGCGAGGGAGCCAGGAGGCCCAGAGTGAGGGAGAAAGAAGACCCAGAGCGAGGGAGCCAGAAGCTCCAGAGTGAGGGAGACAGAAGGTCCAGAGTGAGGGAGACAGAAGGTCCAGAGTAAGGGAGACAGAAGGTCCAGAGTGAGGGAGACAGAAGACCCAGAGTGAGGGAGACAGAAGACCCAGAGCGAGGGAGACAAAAGGTCCAGAGTGAGGGAGACAGAAGGTCCAGAGTGAGGGAGACAGAAGGTCCAGAGTGAGGGAGCAGAAGACCCAGAGTGAGGGAGACTGAAGACCCAGAGTGAGGGAGACAGAAGGTCCAGAGTGAGGGAGACAGAAGGTCCAGAGTGAGGGAGACATAAGACGCAGAGTGAGGGAGACAGAAGGTCCACAGTGAGGGAGACAGAAGGTCCAGAGTGACGGAGACAGAAGTCCCAGAGTGAGGGAGACAGAAGACCCAGAGCGAGGGAGCCAGAAGGTCCAGAGTGAAGGAGACAGAAGACACAGAGTGAGGGAGACAGAAGGTCCAAAGTGAGGGAGACAAAAGGTCCAGAGCGAGGGTGACAGAAGGTCTAGAGTGAGGGAGACAGAAGACGCAGAGTTAGGGAGACAGACGGTCCAGAGTGAGGGAGACAGAAGGTCCAGAGTGAGGGAGACAGAAGGTCCAGAGTGAGGGAGACAGAAGGTCCAGAGTGAGGGAGACGAAAGGTCCAGAGTGAGGGAGACAAAAGGTCCAGAGTGAGGGAGACAGAAGACCCAGAGTGAGGGAGACAGAAGGTGCAGAGTGAGGGAGACAGAAGGTCTAGAGTGAGGAAGACAGAAGACCCAGAGTGAAGGAGACAGAAGACCCAGAGTGAGGGAGACAGAAGGTCTAGAGTGAGGGAGACAGAAGACCCAGAGTGAGGGAGACAGAAGACCCAGAGTGAGGGAGACAGAAGACCCAGAGTGAGGGAGACAGAAGATCCCGAGTGAGGGAGACAGAAGACCCAGATCGAGGGAGGCAGAAGATCCAGAGTGAGGGAGACAGAAGGTCTAGAGTGAGGGAGACAGAAGACCCAGAGTGAGGGAGACAGAAGACCCAGAGTGAGGGAGACAGAAGTTCCAGAGTGAGGGAGACAGAAGACCCAGAGTGAGGGAGACAGAAGACGCAGAGTCAGGAAGACAGAAGGTCCAGAGTGAGGGAGACAGAAGACCCAGAGTGAGGGAGACAGAAGACCCAGAGTGAGGGAGACAGAAGGTCTAGAGTGAGGGAGACAGAAGACCCAGAGTGAGGGAGACAGAAGGTCTAGAGTGAGGGAGAGAGAAGACCCAGAGTGAGGGAGACAGTAGACCCAGAGTGATGGAGACAGAAGACTCAGAGTGAGGGAGACAGAAGACCCAGAGTGAGGGAGACAGAAGGTCCAGAGTGAGGGAGAAAGAAGACCCAGAGCGAGGGAGACAGAAGGTACAGAGTGAGGGAGTCAGAAGACCCAGAGTGAGGGAGACAGAAGGTCCAGAGTGAGGGAGACAGAAGACCCAGAGTGAGGGAGACAGAAGACCCAGAGTGAGGGAGACAGAGGTTCCCGAGTGAGGGAGACAGAAGACCCAGAGTGAGGGAGACAGAAGACGCAGAGTGAGGGAGACAGAAGATCTAGTGAGAGAGAGACAGAAGGTCCAGAGTGAGGGAGACAGAAGGTCCAGAGTGAGGGAGACAGAAGGTCCAGAGTGAGGGAGGCAGAAGGTCCAGAGTGAGGGAGACAGAAGACCCAGAGTGAGGGAGACAGAAGGTCCAGAGTGAGGGAGACAGAAGACCCAGAGCGAGGGAGCCAGGAGGCCCAGAGTGAGGGAGAAAGAAGACCCAGAGCGAGGGAGCCAGAAGGTCCAGAGTGAGGGAGACAGAAGGTCCAGAGTGAGGGAGACAGAAGGTCCAGAGTAAGGGAGACAGAAGGTCCAGAGTGAGGGAGACAGAAGACCCAGAGTGAGGGAGACAGAAGACCCAGAGCGAGGGAGACAAAAGGTCCAGAGTGAGGGAGACAGAAGGTCCAGAGTGAGGGAGACAGAAGGTCCAGAGTGAGGGAGCAGAAGACCCAGAGTGAGGGAGACTGAAGACCCAGAGTGAGGGAGACAGAAGGTCCAGAGGGAGGGAGACAGAAGGTCCAGAGTGAGGGAGACATAAGACGCAGAGTGAGGGAGACAGAAGGTCCACAGTGAGGGAGACAGAAGGTCCAGAGTGACGGAGACAGAAGACCCAGAGTGAGGGAGACAGAAGACCCAGAGCGAGGGAGCCAGAAGGTCCAGAGTGAAGGAGACAGAAGACACAGAGTGAGGGAGACAGAAGGTCCAGAGTGAGGGAGACAAAAGGTCCAGAGCGAGGGTGACAGAAGGTCTAGAGTGAGGGAGACAGAAGACGCAGAGTTAGGGAGACAGACGGTCCAGAGTGAGGGAGACAGAAGGTCCAGAGTGAGGGAGACAGAAGGTCCAGAGTGAGGGAGACAGAAGGTCCAGAGTGAGGGAGACGAAAGGTCCAGAGTGAGGGAGACAAAAGGTCCAGAGTGAGGGAGACAGAAGGTGCAGAGTGAGGGAGACAGAAGGTCTAGAGTGAGGAAGACAGAAGACCCAGAGTGAAGGAGACAGAAGACCCAGAGTGAGGGAGACAGAAGGTCTAGAGTGAGGGAGACAGAAGACCCAGAGTGAGGGAGACAGAAGACCCAGAGTGAGGGAGACAGAAGACCCAGAGTGAGGGAGACAGAAGATCCCGAGTGAGGGAGACAGAAGACCCAGATCGAGGGAGGCAGAAGATCCAGAGTGAGGGAGACAGAAGGTCTAGAGTGAGGGAGACAGAAGACCCAGAGTGAGGGAGACAGAAGACCCAGAGTGAGGGAGACAGAAGTTCCAGAGTGAGGGAGACAGAAGACCCAGAGTGAGGGAGACAGAAGACGCAGAGTCAGGAAGACAGAAGGTCCAGAGTGAGGGAGACAGAAGACCCAGAGTGAGGGAGACAGAAGACCCAGAGTGAGGGAGACAGAAGGTCTAGAGTGAGGGAGACAGAAGACCCAGAGTGAGGGAGACAGAAGGTCTAGAGTGAGGGAGAGAGAAGACCCAGAGTGAGGGAGACAGTAGACCCAGAGTGATGGAGACAGAAGACCCAGAGTGAGGGAGACAGAAGACCCAGAGTGAGGGAGACAGAAGGTCCAGAGTGAGGGAGAAAGAAGACCCAGAGCGAGGGAGACAGAAGGTACAGAGTGAGGGAGTCAGAAGACCCAGAGTGAGGGAGACAGAAGGTCCAGAGTGAGGGAGACAGAAGACCCAGAGTGAGGGAGACAGAAGACCCAGAGTGAGGGAGACAGAGGTTCCCGAGTGAGGGAGACAGAAGACCCAGAGTGAGGGAGACAGAAGACGCAGAGTGAGGGAGACAGAAGATCTAGTGAGAGAGAGACAGAAGGTCCAGAGTGAGGGAGACAGAAGGTCCAGAGTGAGGGAGACAGAAGGTCCAGAGTGAGGGAGGCAGAAGGTCCAGAGTGAGGGAGACAGAAGGTCCAGAGTGAGGGAGACAGAAGGTCCAGAGTGAGGTAGACAGAAGACGCAGAGTGAGGGAGCCAGAAGACCCAGAGTGAGGGAGACAGAAGAACCAGAGCGAGGGAGACAGAAGGTCCAGAGTGAGGGAGACAGAAGGTCCAGGGTGAGGGAGACAGAAGACGCAGAGTGAGGGAGACAGAAGGTCCAGAGTGAGGGAGACAGAAGACGCAGAGTGAGGGTGACAGAAGGTCCAGAGTGAGGGAGACAGAAGGTCCAGAGAGAGGGAGACAGAAGACCCAGAGTGAGGGAGACAGAAGACGCAGAGCGAGGGAGACAGAAGACCCCGGGAGAGGGAGACAGAAGGTCCAGAGTGAGGGAGACAGAAGACCCAGAGTGAGGGAGACAGAAAACCCAGCGTGAGGGAGTCAGAAGATCCAGAGTGAGGGAGACAAACGATCCAGAGCGAGGGAGACCCAAGATCCAGAGTGAGGGAGACAGAAGATCCAAAGTGAGGGAGACAGAAGGTCCAGAGTGAGGGAGACAAACGACCCAGAGTGAGGCAGACAGAATATCCAGAGCGAGGGAGACAGAAGGTCCAGAGTGAGGGAGACAGAAGGTCCAGAGTGAGGGAGACAGAAGACCCAGAGTGAGGGAGACAGAAGATCCAGAGTGTGGGAGACAGAAGATCCAGAGAGAGGGAGACATTATTCAAACCAACTACAAGATGATTGCACCACAACAAATCAGCTGTGCAGGAAGCGGGTGGGGAAGAAAACAAAGAGTGGGAGAAACATAGTGATCGAGGATTCAATCAAAAGGACAACAGATAGATATTTCTGTGGCTGCAGGTGTGACACCAGGATGGCATGTTGCCTCGCTGACGCCTGGGTCAATGATGTCACTGAGGGGTTGCAGGACATTCTGAAGGGGGAGGATGAACAGCAAGAGTTTGTGGTCTCTATTGCTACCAACGACATAGGTAATAAAAGGGATGAGGTCCTGAAGGCAGAATATAGGGAGCTAGGAAATAAATTATAAAACAGAACCTCAAAGGTAGAAATTTTTGGAGAAATAGGAAATTTGAGATACAGTACTCATGGCTGATTTTAATCTACAAACAGACTGGACAAACTAAATTAGCAATAATACTGTGGCAGATGAATTCCTGGAGCATATATGAGATGATTTTTTAGACCATCACATTGAGGGAACAGGCTTTCCTAAGTGTGTTATGATGCAATGAGAAGTGGTTAATTAGTAATCTTGTCATGCGAGGTCCTTCAGGAACAGTGACCAAAACATGATAGAATTCCTCATTAGGATGGAAAGTGAAGTCGCCTGATCTGAAACCAGTCAATCTAGCACAGTGGGCCACAGCTGGCTTGTAATGCAGAACAAAGCCAGCAGCGCGAGTTTAATTCCCATACCACCCTCCCCGAACAGGCGCCGGAATGTGGCGACTAGGGGCTTTTCACAGTACCTTCATTGAAGCCTACTTGTGACAAGAACCAATTATTATTATTAAACATAGGGAATTACCAAGATATGAGGTGTGGGTTGGTGAAGTTATATTGGGGAACTTCAATAAAAGGCATGATGATGGATAGGCAATGTCTAATATTTAAGGAATGAATGTATGCATCGCAACAGTTATACATTTCTTTCTGCCACAAAGGTGCAACCGGAAAAGCAGCCCAACCATGGCTTACAAAAAGAATTATGGATAGTGTTAGATCCAAAGAGGAGACATATAGGGCGGGATTCTCCGACTATCCACCGGGTTGGAGAATCCCCAGAGGGTGGCGCGAAGCCAGCCCCACTGCCCCGACGCCGGCTGCCATGTTCTCTTGCGCCGTTTTTCAGGTGGGGGTGAGATTCACACCACGCCAGTTGGGGGCCGTTGGCAGCGGCACCGCCGGCAATTCTCCGGGTCCCGATGAGTCGAGTGGCCGTCCGTTTTTGGCCAGTCCTGTCGGCGTGGGTTACGCATGGTCCCACATGGCGGGACCTGGCAGGTGAGTCGGCGGGGGCGGTCCTCGGGGGGGCGCGGGAGGATCTGACCGCAGGGGAGGCCCCCACGGTGGGCTGGCCTGCTATCGGGGCCCACCGATCTGCGGGCGAGCCTGTTCCATGGGGGCACTTCTTCCTTCCGTGCCGGCCCCTGTCGGGCTCCGCCATGGCCGGCGCAGAGAAGAGAATCCCCCGCGCATGTGCCAAAATATGCCGGCCGGTCTGCGCGTGCGCGGAACCACGCCGGCGGTTCCGAGCATGCGCGAGGTCACGCCGGCCCTTCGCCACATGCGCGAACTCGCAGTCCCTTCGGCGCTGGCTGGAGCGGCGCCAACCCCTCCAGAGTGCACCAAGCCCCCGAAAGTGCGGAGAATTCCGCACTTTCGGGGGCTATTGACACCAAGTGGTTGGCACTGGTTCTCCCGCCAGCGTGGGGACTTAGTCCCCCAGAAGGGAGAATCCCACTGATAAAGTTGCTAGGAAAAGTAGCAAGCTAGAGGATTGGGATAGTTTAGAATTCAGCAAAGGAGGACCAAGAAATTGATTAAGAGGAGAAAGATAGAGTATGAGAGTAAACTTGCAAGTAACATAAGAACAGACTGTAAAAGCTTCTCTAAGTATATAAAAAGAAAACAATTAGTGAAGACAAATGTAGGTCCCATACAGTTCTAAACAGGAGAATTTATAATAGAGCACAAGGAAATGGCAGAGCAATGAAACAACTACTTTACTTATGTCTTCACAGAGGAAAACACAAATGACTTCCCAGAAACGCCATGGAACCAAGGGTCAAGTGAGAAGGACGAATTGAAGGAAATGAGTAGTCATAAAAAAATAGTGCTGGAGACATTAATGGACTGAAAGTTGATAAATTCCCAGGGCCTGGTAATCTACATCCCAGGATACTAGAGGAAGTATCCATTGAAATAATGGATCTATTGGGTGTCATCTTTCAAAATTTCTGTAGATTCTGAAAAGGTCCTGGCAGATTTGAGGGTGGCAAACATAACCCCACTATTTAAAAAAAGAGAGAGGGAGAAGACAGGGAATTACAGATCAGTTAGCCCAACATCAGTAGTAGGGAAAATGCTGGAGTCTATTATAAAGGATTCGATAAAAGGACACTTCGAAAATATCAACAGCATTAGATAAAGTCAACATGAATTTATGTAATTTATGAAAATCATGTTTGACAAATCTACTGGAGTTTTTTGAGGAAATAACTTGCAGAATAAATAAGGGAGAACCAGTGGATGTGGTGTACTTGGGTTTTCAGAAAGCTTTTGATAAAGTCCCACATAAGCGGTTAGTGCAAAAGATTAAAGCAAATGGGATTGGGGCAATATACTGGCATTGATAGAGAATTGTTTAGCAAACAGGAAGCAGAAAGTAGGAATAAGTGGGTCGTTTTTGGAGTGACGAGGGGAGATAGGTCGACTGGGCCTGCATTCACTGGAATTTAGAAGAATGAGAGGGAATCTTAGTGAAACTTATACAATTCTGGCAGGGCTGGACTGACTGGGAGCAGGGATGATGTTTTCTCTGACAGGGAGATTTAGACCAAGGGGTCACAGCCTCAGGATTTGGGGTAGGCAATTTAGGACTGAAATGAGGAGAAACTTGGTTACTCAGAAGGTGGTGAACCTATGGAATTCTCTATCACAAAAGGCTGTGGAGACCTTTATATTTAAGACGGAAATGGATAGATTTCTAGACTCTAAAGGCGTCATGGGGTATGGGGAGAGCACAGGACAATGGCGTTGAGATAGCCAATCAACCATGATCATATTGAACCAATTGAGAGTCAATTGAGCTTGTTAACAAGCCAATGCCCGAATAATACATTGCCCTTGTCGTAATGCGGTTGGCATAGGCAGACTGGTAGTGGGCACATCTTTTTTTTAATTGGTAAAGGCAGGAAGGAGGGGGAGTGTACCATTTGGGGGGTGCGCTTTGTGTATCGGGGGCACACTCCAAGGAGTTACCACCTCTCCTTTGCTTTCCGAGCCAGAACTCCAAAACATGCCATCTTACACGCCTCACCACCTCCCCAAGCTGCTCAATCCTGCCTCATACAAGACCCCCAACTTACCTGGGTATGATCACCATGGCTGCCTTCCAGGTGGATTTAATAGCAGTTCTGGCACTGCTTGTACTGCTATATCTGTCACCCAATGTGATTGGCCAGCAATTATCAAAGGCCCATTGAGAAGTGGAACAGACAAACATACAAGTTATGAGCAGGAGTAGTCCATCCAGCCCCTCAATGGCCTCCTTCTGCACTGTAGGGATTCTATGATTGTAAGCCTCGTCCACCATTCAATAAGATCATGGCTAATTTGATTGTGGACCCAACTCCATAGCTGACCTCCCAGAACCTTTAAATTCCTTGTTAGTCAAGAATCTTGGCCAGAATTCCCAGTTTGGGAGACGAACATACATAGAAACATAGAAAATAGAAGCAGGAGGAGGCCATTCGGCCCTTTGAGCCTGCTCTGTCATTCATTATGGTCATGGCTGATCATAAAGTTCAATACCCTGTTCCAGCTTTCCCCCCATATCCCTTGGTCCCTTTAGCCCCAATAGCTATATCTAATTTCTTCTTGAAATTACACAACAAAAGGACTGATTCAGCCATCGCGTTGTGCCAAGCAAGGTTCCGGGCACATTGGGTGAATCCTGGAGAGCACCAAATCAGGTTCTCTGCCCGGCGCCTGGCCGATTGCCAGTCACCTGACTCGCTCCACCTGGCACAATCTGGATCTTGCCATTAGCCTCATTTAAATACCCACACGCCGGTTTCTGCTGCCACCTGGGAGTCAACGGCTGTGTCTGCGTGTCCTCGCCAACTTGCGTCTACACAAATGTGGACCAGGCATAACGGCACCCCAAATGGTCACACAGGGCATTAGAGACCCTAGTGTGGTCGGGGCATGGCAGGGTAGTAGTCTGGCACTCCCCCTGGCACTGGGGCTGCTTGGTACTGATAGCATGGCATCCTGGCAATGCCATCTGGGAACTATGGCAGTGCAAATCTAGCACTCTGGCATGGTTACCCTGGTACGGCCATGGTGCTGGGTGGCACTGCCACCGTGCTAGGGGCACTGCCATGGTGCTAGACTGGCCATGTGAGGGTGCTAGGTTGGCATTGCTAGGGTTTGGGTCCTGGGGGCCTTGCCCATTGGACGATGGGTGAGGGGGTGTTCTCAGCGGCCTCAACAAGGTTAGGGAGGTGAAGAGGGGAGGAACTCCCCGAAGCCAAACAAAACGGCAAAGTGCCATGAATAGCGGGTGACTCTCGGAGCTGCAGCCGCTGAGAGACACCCTCCAAATGTGCTCAAAAGCAGACTTTGGGCGCAGAAAGATTTCTAAGTGTGGTAGCGAGCGGGAACTGTCGCAAGCTTCCCGTCGCTCGGCCCAGCGAGGCCGGCAATGCGATTCAACGCTAATTGGTCCACTTCACAAGGCCCCACGAGCTTCCCGCCGCAAATGATTGCTCGCCAGCCAATTCGCCGGCACCGCGCTTGCCAGTCCCCTGCTAACAAGGTCAAGCAGAACTTAAGCAGAAACCCCAGCCAGCTCACAGCAATGACGCCCAGGAGGCACGATTCAGGGATGCAGATCTAGGGAGCCTCGTAGAGGCAGTGGAGGCCAGGAGCGATGTCATGTTCCCAGAGGGTCCGCCATAGGGCAGCCAGTGCTGCCTAGGACGAGGTGGTGGTGGTTGAGCACCGGGAGTGTGGCCAGGTGGACTGGCCTCCAGTGCCGAACAAACGTCAACGACCTACAACGGCAGCATGAGTGATTGGACACCAACACCGAACACCCCCACAGGAGCATCCACCCCCAACTCTCCATGCAACCCCAAACCTCCCTCCACAACCATAGAATAGAATCATAGAAGTTTACAGCATGGAAACAGGCCCTTCGGCCCAACCAGTCCATGCCGCCCAGTTTTTACCATTAAGCTAGTCCCAGTTGCCCGCACTTGGCCCATAACCCTCTATACCCATCTTACCCATGTAACTATCTAAATGCTTTTTAAAAGACACAATTGTACCCGCCTCTACTACTACCTTTGGCAGCCCATTCCAGACACCCACTACCCTCTGAGTGAAGAAATTGCCCCTCTGGGCCCTTCTGAATCTCTCCCCTCTCACCTTAAACCTATGCCCTCTAGTTTTAGACTCCCCTACCTTTGGGAAAAGATGTTGACTATCTACCTTATCTATGCCCCTCATTATTTTATAGACCTCTATAAGATCACCCCTAAGCCTCCTACGCTCCAGGGAAAAAAGTCCCAGTCTATCCAGCCTCTCCTTATAACTCAAACCATCAAGGCCCGGCAACATCCTAGTAAATCTTTTCTGCACTCTTTCTAGTTTAATAATATCCTTTCTATAATAGGGTGACCAGAACTGCACACAGTATTCCAAGTGTGGCCGTACCAATGTCTTGTACAACTTCAACAAGATGTCCCAAGTCCTGTATTCAATGTTCTGACCAATGAAACCAAGCATGCCGAATGCCTTCTTCACCACCCTGTCCACCTACGACTCCACCTTCAAGGAGCTATGAACCTGTACTCCTAGATCTCTTTGTTCTATAACTCTCCCCAACGCCATACCATTAACTGAGTAGGTCCTGGCCTGATTCGATCTGCCAAAATGCATCACCTCACATTTATCTAAATTAAACTCCATCTGCCATTCGTCGGCCCATTGGCCTAATTGATCAAGATCCC
This sequence comes from Scyliorhinus torazame, assembly GCF_047496885.1. Lineage (NCBI taxonomy): Eukaryota > Metazoa > Chordata > Chondrichthyes > Carcharhiniformes > Scyliorhinidae > Scyliorhinus > Scyliorhinus torazame. Next base: position 141,866,055 of record NC_092723.1, read on the forward strand.
GTTGCAATCCTAGATAACCTTCTTCACTATCCACTGTGCCACCAATCTTGGTGTCATCTGCAAACTTACTAACCATGCCTCCTAAATTCTCATCCAAATCATTAATATAAATCACAAATAACAGTGGACCCAGCACCGATCCCTGAGGCACACCACTGGTCACAGGCCTCCAGTTTGAAAAACAACCCTCTACAACCACCCTCTGCCTTCTGTCGTCCAGCCAATTTTGAATCCAATTGGCAACCTCACCCTGGATCCCGTGAGCTTTAACCTTCTGCAACAACCTACCATGCGGTACCTTGTCAAAGGCTTTGCTAAAGTCCATGTAGACAACGTCTACTGCACTGCCCTCATCTACCTTCTTGGTCATCCCCTCAAAAAACTCAATCAAATTTGTGAGACATGATTTTCCACGCACAAAGCCATGCTGACTGCCCCAAATCAGTCCTTGCCTCTCTAAATGCTTGTAGATCCTGTCTCTCAGAATACCTTCTAGCAACTTACCTACTACAGACGTTAGGCTCACCGGTCTGTAGTTCCCAGGCTTTTCCCTGCTGCCCTTCTCTGTCCCTTAACCTCCCCCAACGCTTGCACCACTCCCCCCCCCCCCCCCCCCACCACCACCACCACAGTGAACCAAGCGTGTGGCTAACAATGCCCTCTCTCTGTCTCCTCAGGAAAAGCTCTCCCACAATCGCCAGGAGAGGGCCTAGAATGGCGATGGGGTGCCATACATAAGAATACTGACCACCTTCATGGAACAGGCCCTGGAAGTGACTGGGGTGGCCGCGGACCAATGTGGAGGCTGGCGGACGCCGCAGAGGTGAGGAACCACCAGGCCCCAGTTAAAGGACCTGTCAAACGTGAGTAGTTATTGCCTTACTGACTGACCCATCCCTCCCACTGACCACATGCCCATTCTCCCGCAGGTCCTCCAGCCGATGGCGCCGGCCCATCCTGGGTGGCCCCTTCTCCAGCCTCCCAGGAGACCACCTCAGAGGAGAGCGCTGAGGAATACATGATTGAGGCGTCACAGCTGTCATCCCCATCCTCCACCAGCGCAGATACACGCACCTCGGTGGGAAATGTTTGTCAGGCTTCTGGGGCACAGTCTGGTGAGCACCACACAGCTGCTGATGTACATCAGGTGGAGGCAGGAACCCCCAGGCGAGACAGCAGTCGGAGGTCTGCTGGATCCCAGGGCCCAGCTGGGTCCCAGCCTGATGCTGAGCCTGTGGGAGAGGTCATCCCGGAGCTGATGGAGACGTTAGGGAGCGCCCGGGACATTCAGAGGAAGATGTCAGCAACACTCCAGCAGGTCCAGGTTGGAGGAGTCCCAGAGGCTACAGGCACAGGCGATGTCGCTGGCATTACGTGGCACCGAGGCCAACACTGCTCGAGTGGCGACTGCAATGGAGAGTCTGCATCATTAGTGACGGTGTCGAAGGCGTCGCGTAGTCGATGATGGACATGGCTGTGGGTATCGGCAGAATGTCCGACTTGGTGGGGGATGTGACCCAGTACCAGGCTGAGCTTGATGAGGTTCTGCGAGACATATCCTGCTCTCAGACAGGAATAGCCGAGGCGCTGCGCAGCTTGTCCCAGTTGCAGGTGGCATTGCCGAGGCACTGCAGAGCATGCCCCAGTCACTGAGAAGCATTGCCGAGGGCGTCGACACGATGGTGCAGACCATGGAGAACCGGCAGGGTTGGCAGAGGCAGCTGATGCAGGGCAACTGGGGCTCGAACTAGCTGCCCCTCTATCTCAAGTTGGACCCTAGAACCCTATGGGCACTGAGTGGGAGGAGGGAGCGCTGGGTGCCAACCCGGACACGTCCCATGGAGTGGCGATGGTGGTCACCAGCTCTCCCGACTTCCACCCCTCTGATGAGGTCGCGTTGCGGGGTTAGCACACGGGACAGGGCAGCACGGCTGTGCATGTGCCACTAACAAGTGAGCCGGGCCCTCCAGTCCCAGAGCCCCCAGAGGATGTCTGCCAGGGCCATTGAGGGCCATGCGATTTGGTAAGCAGCTGGCTGCCTCCACCTTAGATGTGCATCCTGGGGACACACCTAGACGTAGCAGTAGATGGAGGAGAGCAAAGCACAGCGAGGATCTGGGGGAGGGGAGATGGGGTGGGAGGGCACCATTAGGAGAGTGGGGAATTGTTACACACAATAAACACCCTTGTGCACAGCCAGTATGACGCTTCTGTCACTTTCTTCCGCAATGCGGGCCGACCTCCGAACCCTTGGCCCATACCCTGCCCTCGACAGTGACCCACTGATGATGCCGACACAATCCCAGCAACCTGGGGTGATGTGACACAGACCCTGGGAGGGTGGGAAATGGGAGTGGGGGTGACGGACCAGACCACGCCCTAGGTGAATCGGGTGAGTATGAGGGCCTGGCTGGCCCTCCGGGTTTGCCAGACCCTCACCGCTGCCATCAGTCCTGCAGCCTCCGGCTGGACCTCCGGCTGGTCCTCCGGTTCCTCCCTGTCCTCGTCCTCCAGCCCCTGCTGGTCCAGCGCGTCCTCATTATGCTTACCCTTGGCCTCCTCCTCCATAGAAGTTGCCATATGTTCCTCATCACCAACCTCCAGCTCGTCAGCCCACTACTGTGTGAGGTTATGGAGGACACAGCAGACCACAACAAAGCGGGCGACCCTCCGGGCGGTGTACTGCAGGGCACCACCGGAGTGGTCGAGGCATTGGAACCGCATATTGAGGAGTCCGATGCACCACTCAGTGACAGTCCGAGTGGCCACATGGGCCTCGTTGTGCCGGGTCTCCGGTCTCCCTACTGGTGTCTTTAGCCAGGTCCTCAGCTGGTACCCCTTATCCCCCAAGAGCCAACTGCCCATCTTGGGGTGCTCCTCGAAGAGGCCGGGGATGCCCGACTGCCCATAGGATGTAGCTATCGTGGGCACTCCTGGGAAGTGGGCACACACATGCATTATCTTCATCTGATGATCACACATGAGCTGAATGTTCATGGAGTGGAACCCCTTTTGGTTAACATAGGGCAACCCCAGGTGGCCTGGTGAGCCCAGGGCAACATGCGTGAAATCTATTACCCCCTGGACCTGGGGCACCCGGCGATTGCAAAGAAACCTGCTGCCCGGGCATCATGCTGGGCTTGGTCGATGTGAAAGACGGTATAGTTTTCCACCCGGGCATACAGGGCATCTGTGACCTGCCCGATACACCTGTGGGTTGTGGCCTGTGAGATCCCGCACAGGTCCCCGCTCAAGCCCTGGAATGATCCCTTGGCATAAAGATTCAGGGCTGCAATGACCTTGACGGCCACTGGGAGCGGGTGCCCTCCTCCTCCACATGGTGCCAAGTCGGCAGGGATATGGAACAGGTGTCGCATCATCTCCTTGTCGAGGCGGAGCCTCCTGCGGCACGCCCGGTCCGTCATCTGTTCAGACGACCAGCGACTCCTGTACACCCTGGGCCGTTGCAGGACTCCCCCTCTGGGTCCCTCGCTGGCCCGATGGACGGCTGGGTCCTCAGAGTGTGAGGTGGGGTCCGGCACATAGTCCGCTGCCTTGAGCCTATGCTGACCCTGCTGTTGCCACCTTCTCCGGTGTCTAGCCGCCCGGCCTCGCAGCAGCACCGCTAGGGCAAGTTCTGGGTCTAAAATCCATGGCATAGCTTTAAATAGCTTGGGCAGCATGGTAGCACAGTGGTTTGCACAGCTGCTTCACAGCTGTTTCACAGCTCCACGGTCCCAGGTTCCATTTCCGGCTTGGGTTATTGTCTGTGCGGAGTCTGCATGTTCTCTCCATGTTTGCGTGGGTTTCCTCCGGGTGCTCTGGTTTCCTCCCACAGTCCAAAGGTATGCAGGTTAGGTGGATTGACTACGATAAATTGCCCGTAGTGTCCATAAAAGGTGCGGTGAGGTGACTGGGTTACGGGGATAGGGTGGAGGCATGGGTTTAAGTAGGGTGCTCTTTCCAAGGGCCGGTGCAGACTTGATGGGCCGAATGGCCTCCTTCAGCACTGTAAATTCTATGATTCTAAGATTCTGTGAAATATCTGCAAGGCATTGGGAGACGGTGATAGACCGATAAACTGTGGTGGCCCCACCCTGGACCCTCTATTCCCCCATTGATGGCAGAGGGTGGGGGTTATGGGTGGTCGGTGAGGCAGATGTGCAGGGACAGGAGCTGCCTCCGCAATGGGTACACATGATCCAGGGGTTGGCATGGTGGTGCCGTGAGTGGTTGCCCTCCGGCTGTCCCCACAGTGCCTCATCCCCCACCCTCCAATGGTGACCTATCCCTGTGGAAGGTCCCCACCCACAGCCGAGAGTCCTGCCCCCCCCACCCCCCCACCCCAGCTGAGCACCCCCCACCCCCCCGCCGAACGGCAAGCCCAGCACCCACGGTCTCTTTGCCGGTGAGCAAAGGTGGCTACTCACCCCCTCGGCTCCCCACAGAAGCTCTTCCGCCAGGTTCACGTTTTTGAATAGGATGTTATGGGCGAGGCGTTTTCAGAACCCCAAAATGTATCATGGCGTTCAACCAACCTCTCCCTTTAGTGGATTTGTTGCTTTTCCCAGCACGCGGCTTTTTCCCTAGGTGTGGGATTACAATTATGGACACGTGGGTTTTTAAACACAAAACACTGTTTATTCCATGAACTCAACTTAACATCTCAAATAAACATTGGATCTCTTAACACCCCTTACTTCCAAGATAACTCAGAAAATATTGCAACAGTAAATAATTCCTTAAAATGTTCCTTCAAACTCCCAAGAGACTTAGCACCTTTAAACAAAATCATATCAGGTTAAAAGCTTCACTATTACAAGTTTAAATCACCCAAATGATCCAGAGATAGTCTTTTATGGCAGAGATCCAGCTCACTGCAAAGCACAGACACACACTCAGCTCTTTTCCTCCAAACTGCAAAACTAAACAGCAAAATGGCTGACCTGAGCTCAGCCCCACCCACTCTCTGACATCACTGTTTTCTTAAAGGTACATTGCTTAAACATCCATATCTTAAAGGTACTCTCGCATGACAAGGAGTACCAATCGGCGCCAGCGTGACCACTTTCTAGGGAGGCCGATGAATGATGGGAGGCCGTTGGATAAAGGGTGCTCCCGTTAATTGAATGGAAATGGGGCTTTAGTGGTGACTGTTGGTTTCTCGCTACGCTACGTCGGGATCCCAATTTCGCCTACAGGAGTGGGCTGTTTGCATCGCAAACTGTTTGGTGCCAGGCTTGGTTCTCATTTTCGACCTCTCCCGCTATTCACTGACCTCGTCTCGCTCGAGCGAGAGTGCAATGAGGCTGGAGAATCGCGCCCTTTAGCTTCTGTCTGTTCCCGCCATGACTGAATAATGTACGATTCGCACTTCCTTTCAGGGTGCTATTCGGTGTCGTAAGGCCCTACCTCGGCCTTAACAATATTCAATGACCCTGCCCTCGCCGCTCCCCAGGGAAGAGAGTTCCAAAGACCCAGGACCTTCTGAGAGAAAAAGTTTCTTCGAATCTCTGTCTTAAATGGGTGACCATGGGCTGGATTCTCCCATGTTCAGGCTGCGTCCGGAGGATCTGTGGCATTTTACATCAAAACATTCGGCGGTGCCCGAGCACCGATCCTCCGGCTGGTGAGGGGCTATCAGCTATGCCACTTAAAAAGCCCGACCTCCACAACAAAAATGGCCGATGAATTGCCGTGTCCGTGGCCACGCATGCTCACGGCAACGACCTGCAGGGGTCGCGCTGTACAACATGGCACCGGCCATGCGCGTACCCGACCTGCCAGATAGTGCCCCCCTGGACACACCCTTGCCACCCCCTGGCCAATGTCCTGCAGTCCACCCAGCCCTCGCCGAACACCCGCCCCCCCCGGGCTGTAGCGGTGCTGGACACAGTCTGCAGTCGCTACGCCGGGTTCCCGACAAATGAGATCACATATTGCCCACTCGGTCAGGAACTCGGACCATTGGGGATGGAGCATCGGCGGAGGGCCTTCAGGTAACGTCCTGAGGCCGTCTCAATGGCGTGCGGCGCGCTCCTCAATGATGCCATTTTGGAGTAGGCGGGGCATAGGAAAACAGGCGCCGCCACCCCATTCCATCATAAAAAGGGATCTCCGCCTGAAATCGGCGTCAGGAAACGGAGAATCCCGCCCCATTATTTTTAAACTGTGTTCCCTAGTTGTAGACTCTCCCACGAAGGGAAACATCCTTTTCATAACCACTCTGTCAAGACCTCAAAATCTTGTATGTTTCAATTAGACCACTTCGTTTTCTTCTGCAGTCTAATGGGTACAGACTCAACCAATCCAATTGTTTTTCAAAAGTCAGTCAAGTGAAACTTCTCTGAATTGCTTCCAAGATGTTTATATCCTTTCTTAAATGAGAAGATCAAAGCTGTACGCAGTACTCTGGATGTGGGACATGATTTAACCACCGTCGTGTTCTGGGCGCATCGGTTAAATAACAGGAAAGGCCAAAATCGAGATTTGTGCCAGGCATGAATCAGTTTGCTCACTAATCGGCCCGTTCCCCATGGCGAGTTCCAGATCTTGGGGGCAAGGAGAGATTGGGGGTAGAGGGGATTGGGTGGGAAGAAGGGGAATGCAGGGGAGGGGGTTTGGGGGGAGGCGGAATTACAGGCGAATAGAGGGATTGGGGGAAGAAGGATTTGGGCAACCACAGCTGCTGCCTGTCTGTCCTACCAACACTTCCAGGACAGTGCCCTGTTCTTGGTTCGATGCTGAAGGTCACTTTAACTCCTTTTGACTGTGACAATCCTCTAGCTTCACAGCTCAAGGCTATTGCTGATGAGAAATTGGCTTTGCTAGTTGTGGGAGTGATGCACCATCAATTACGACGAGACGAGAGTAGAATGTAATCGAGGCTTTATTACACAGAGATGTGTGGCCTCCTACAGCAGCTTACGAAATGGCTGCTGTTCGGAGAGCACACACATTTATACTCCGCCTCCTGGGCGGAGCCAGCAGGCAGGGATCTACCCCCGTACCTGTAGTACAGGGGCCTTACCGTAATACCCATATATACAATATAATACAACAGTGGTGACTACCACATTTACCCCCTGTTAAAAATGAGTCCAGCGGGGTGGTGGAAAACTATATACATACAGATTGGCTTTAAAATTACAGAGAAGGTTACAAATTTAGACGATCGGGCGCCTTGATCTGCCGTTGAGAGCGCCGCAGTGCAGGTGGCGACTCAGGCGTCGGCTTGGTCTTCGGTGACTCCGGGAGCATGTTGAAATCCTCTTTATCCCCAGGTGGGAGCAAGGGGAGGATGGATTGTCCTGGAGCAGGGGCTGCGGTGAGGCGCGCCGGGGGAGGGGAGGGTGGTGCAGGGGTGGGGGGGGGTTGTGTGGGGACCCAGCTGGTGCCAGATCCCTGAGGGAGACTGTGTCTTGGCGGCCGTCGAGATATGCTACGTAGACGTACTGTGGGTTCGCATGGAGTAGCTGTACCCTCTCAATCAATGGGTCCGCCGTGCTTGTGGAGGAGAACGTATCCTGGAGCTGCCAGCAACGGTGGGAGCGAAACCCCGGAGGTGGACTTCCTGGGGAAGGCAAAGAGACGTTCATGGGGGGTTTCATTGGTCGCGTTGGACAGGAGCGACGGAATGGAGTGAAGTACGTCAGGGAGAACTTCCTGCCAGCGGGAGGCCGGGAGATTTCTGGACCGTAGGGCCAGCTGGACGGTCCTCCAGACCACCCCATTCTCCCTCTCCACCTGCCTGTTTCCCCTGGGTTGTAGCTGGTCGTCCTACTTGAGGCAATGCCCCTGTTGAGCAGGTAACTGCTCCTCGCTCATAAATGAGGATTCCCGGTCGCTGTGGACGTAGGCGGGGAAACTGAACAGAGCGAAGATGGTGTTGAGGGCTTTGATGACGGTGGCAGACGTCATATTGGGGCATGGGATGGCGAAGGGGAATCGGGAATACTCGTCGACCACATTAAGAAAGTACTTGTTGCGGTCGGTGGAGGGGAGGGGCCCTTTGAAGTCCACGCTGAGGCATTCAAAGGGGCGGGAGGCCTTCACCAGGCGCGCACGGTCTAGCCGGTAGAAGTGCGGTTTACACTCTGCGGAGACCTGGCAGTCTCTGGTGGTAGCCCTGACTTCCTCGATGGAGTAGGGCAGATTGCGGGCTCTAATGAAGTGGTAAAAGCAGGTGACTCCGGGTGACAGAGATCGTCGTGCAGGGTCCGGAGTCGGTCCACTTGTGCGCTGGCACATGTACCTCGGGACAGGGCATCGGGGGGCTCGTTGAGTTTATTGGGGCGATATAAAATCTCGTAATTGTAGGTGGAGAGCTCGATCCTCCACCTCAAGATTTTATCATTTTTGATCTTACCCCGCTGTGTGTTGTTAAACATGAAGGCAACCGACCGTTGGTCAGTGAGGAGAGTGAATCTCCTGCTGGCCAGGTAATGCATCCACTGTCGTACAGCTTCAACGATCGCTTGGGCCTCCTTTTCGATGGAGGAGTGCCACATTTCGGAGGCATGGAGGGTGTGGGTAAAGAATGCCATGGGCCTGCCTGCCTGGTTGAGGGTGGCGGCCAGAGCGCCGTCTGATGCATCGCTCTCGACTTGGAAGGGGAGCGTCTCGTCGACCGCGTGCATCGTGGCCTTGGCGATGTCGGCCTTGATACAGTTGAAGGCCTGGTGAGCCTCGGCCGTCAGTGGGAAAGCGGTGGATTGGATGAGTGGGCGGGCCTTGTCTGCATAGTTTGGGACCCATTGGGCGTAATACGAAAAGAACCCCAGGCATCGTTTGAGGGCCTTGGGGCAGTGGGGGAGGGGGAGTTCCATGAGGGGGCGCATGCGATCGGGGTCGGGCCCTAGATCTCCGTTCTGAACCACATAGCCGAGGATGGCTAATCGGTTCGTGCTGAACACACACTTCTCCTTGTAAGTTAGGTTGAGGAGCGTGGCGGTGTGGAGAAATTTGGAAAGGTTAGCTTCGTGGTCCTGCTGGTCGGGGCGTCAGATGGAGACGTTGTCCAGGTACAGAAAAGTGGCCCGCAGCCCGTACCGGTCAACCATTTGCTCCATCTCCTGTTGGAAGACCGAGACCCCGTTGGTGACGCCAAAGGGAACCCTAAGGAAATGGCAAAGGCGGCCGTCTGCTTCAAACGCAGTGTATGGGGGGTCCGCCTTACGGATGGGGAGCAGGTGTTAGGCAGATTTCAGGTCCAGTGTCGAGAAGACCCGGTACTGTGCAATCTGATTGACCATATCAGATATGCGTGGGAGGGGGTACGCGTCGAGCTGCGTGTACCGATTGATGGTCTGACTGTAGTCAACGACCATCCTGTTTTTCTCCCCGGTTTTCACCACTACCACTTGGGCTCTCCAGGGGCTGTTGCTGGCCTCGATGATACCTTCCCGCAGCAGCCGCTGGACCTGAGACCTGATGAAGGTCCTGTCCTGGGCGCTGTACCGTCTGCTCCTGGTGGCGACGGGTTTGCAATCCGGGGTGAGGTTTGCAAACAGGGAAGGCGGGTCGACCTTAAGGGTCGTGAGACCGCAGACAGTGAGGGGGGGTAGGGGCCCGCCAAATTTCAGGGATAGGCTCTGGAGGCTACACTGGAAGTCCAGGCCGAGTAGCAAGGCAGCGCAGAGGTTGGGGAGGATGTATAGCTGGAAGCCGCTGAACACTACGCCCTGGACGGTGAGGATGGCGATGCAGTACCCCAGGGAGATTCTTTGGTTCGCGGGGTGTACCGCGAGGGAGCAGCGCCTTACCGTATCGGGGTGAATGAAGCTCTCAGTGCTCCCGGAGTCCAGCAGGCAGGATGTCTCATGCCCGTCGACCTTCATCTTTGTCGAAGCAGTTGCGAGGTTGTGCGGTCGAGACTGGTCGATCGTGACCGAGGCGAGACGTGGCTGGACGTCGGCGGTTGCAGGCGATGAGTGGCCCAGTGAGGTGCCTGATGGGCTGAGGTCCTGAGGCGAGTAAGATGGTGGCGCCCACGGGCCACACGTGTCCTGGGGCAGGCAAGATGGCAGTGCCCTTGGGCCGAACGTGTCCTGGGGCAGGCAAGATGGCGGCGCCCACGGGCCGCACGTGTCCTGGGGCAGGCAAGATGGCGGCGCCCTTGGGCCGAACGTGTCTTGGGGCAGGCAAGATGGCGGCGCCCATTGGTTCTGAGGCAAGCAAGATGGCAGCGCCCATGGGCTGCACGTGTTGTGAGTGGAGCAAAATGGCACCGCCCATGGGCCGCACGTAGTCTGAGGCGAGGAAGATGGCGGCGCCCACTGGCCGCACGCTCGGGGTGCAGGGACAATAGCGGTGATTGAGCGGGCCTGGCACACTGCAGCGAAATGTCCCTTCTTGCCACAGGCCTTGCAGAGCGCGCTCCGCGCCGGGCAGCGCTGCTGGCGGTGTTTTGTCTGTCCGCAGAAGTAGCACTTGGGTCCCCTGGGGTTGGTTGGCTGCCGCGCGGCGCAGGCGTGGGGTTGGCTGAGGGCGGTCGCTGATGGGGTCCACGATGGGGTGGCTGCTGGCGGGGTCCACGATGCACAGAGGGGGTGGGCTGTGGGGTTGGGGGCATAAGCCTGTACGTTGCGTGAGGCGACCGTGATCGAGAGCGCTAGTTTCTTGGTCACCGCGAGGTCAAACGTGGCCCCTTCTAAGAGGCGCTGGCGGATGTAGTCAGACCCTATGCCCGTAACGAACGAGTCTCTCATTAGCAGGTTCGAATGTTCAGTGGCCGAAACGGCCTGGCAGTCACAGTCTCTCACCAGGGCGAGCAGGGCACGCCAGAAATCTTCCACAGAATCACCGGGAAGTTGGTGCCGCGTGGATAGGAGGTGCCAGGCGTAGATCTTGTTGGTCTGCTGAGCGTAATTCTCCTTCAGTATTACCTCTGCGTAGGTTGGCACATCCTAGACGAGGGGAAAAACGTTGGAGTTCAGCCATGTGTACAGAATCTGGAGCTTCTGTGCTTTTGAGATTGGGTCTGGCGCAGACCCGATGTATGCGTCAAAGCAAGCTAGCAAATGTTGGAAGTCCTTGTTGGCGTTGTCTGCTTGAGGATGCAGCTGCAGGCGATCCGGCTTGATGCGGAGGTCCATCTCTGAAAAATCTCTATGTAATAAATTGATGCACTATCAATTACGACGAGACGAGAGTAGAATGTAATTGAGGCTTTATTACACAGAGATGTGTGGCCTCCTACAGCAGCTTACGAAATGGCTGCTGTTCGGAGAGCACACACATTTATACTCCGCCTCCTGGGCGGAGCCAGCAGGCAGGGATCTACCCCTGTACCTGTAGTACAGGGGCCTTACCGTAATACCCATATATACAATATAATACAACAGTGGTGACTACCACAGAGAGCACTTCATAACTCTCAAGTGGCTTCTCGTGGGTATCTGTGCCATGCCTCAGACGATGATTATTGCATCGCATTTCAATCAAACTTTGAAACCTGAACAGTTTGCCTGAACTTGAGGAGTGTCAGCACCACAGAAGCAGCAGCCAACAATCAAACACTCAAGAGCTGGGCTTCATCACTGGGGATATCGTCACGACCAAAGGGTGAGTGTGTGGATCATGGGAGGATAGGGGCCTGGGATGTGGGGCTCCAGCTATGGCCGGGGGTGAGTGAGGTTTTCCAGCACAACTGTCTCTGTGGATGGCGCACTGAGAGACGGTGGGACACGTAAGGCTGGGGAGTCTTGGGGGATTTGATGGTCCCGAGGTGGAAGCCCTAACTGATTGTCAATCTCTATCGCTCTCCAATTCCTTACAGATACAACAATATGGCTGACGCTGTGGGTCCCGCAGGGGCTGCCCTCATGTTGCTGGTGGCAGTCGAGGCAGGGAGATATCGGAGGTGGCAGCTGCAGGCGGCACCTCATGTGCAGTGGGCCGCTCACACTCTAAAGACCCGACCACCCATCAGGCCGAGGAGGAACCGAGAGGGGGACGTGTGCGATGGTCCAAAGCATCATTGGTCTTTCGACCAGATGATGGACAGCATGTGCCACAGGAGACTGCATCCCGACAAAGAGACCTGTGTCAGGTTCTCGCGGACTTGGCACTCCGTGGAGGCGGAGCACATCCGTCCCCGGTGGCCATGGGAGACATTGCAGCCCTGGGTTCTATGCCACCGGTTCATTCTCGGGCTCGAGTGGGAACTTGTGTGGTATTTCCCAAACTACAACCCACAAGTGCATCGGTAAGGTCACGGATGCCCTGTATGCCCGAGCATCAGACACTATCAGCTTTGAGCTGGACCAGGCCCACCAAGATGCCCGGGCTACAGAATTCTCCACCATCGCTGAGATGGCCAAGGTTCAGGGGGTAATAGATGGTACGTATGTCACCTTGCGCTGGAGCATCTAGGAGCAACCTTCATTGACAGGAAGTGCGGGGGGGGGGGGAGAAAGAGAGACTTGAGGGGGGGGGAGAGAGATACTCGGGGGGGGGGGAGAAAGAGAGACTGGGGGGGAGAAAGAGAGACTCGGGTGGGGAGGAGAAAGAGAGACTGGGGGGAAGAAAGAGAGACTTGGGGGGAAAGAGAGACTCGGGGGGGGGGGAGAAAGAGAGACTCGGGGGGGGGAGAAAGAGAGACTCGGGGGGGGAGAAAGAGAGACTCGGGGGGGAGAAAGATAGACTCGGGGGGTGGGAGAGAAAGAGAGACTCGGGGGGTGGGGGAGAAAGAGAGGCTCGGGGGGATGGGGGAGAAAGAGAGACTCGGGGGGGGGTGGGGGAAGAAAGAGAGACTCGGGGGGGAGAAAGAGAGACTTGGGGGGGTGGGGGAGAAAGAGAGACTCGGGGGGGAGAAAGAGAGACTCGGGGGGGGAGAAAGAGAGACTCGGGGGGGTGGGGGAGAAAGAGAGACTGGGGGGGGAAAGAGAGATGGGGGGAAAGAGAGACGGCGGGGGGGAAAGAGGGACTCGGGGGGGGGAAGAGAGACTCGGGGGGGGAAAGAGAGACTCGGGGGGGGAAAGAGAGACTCGGGGGGGGAGAAAGAGAGACTCGGGGGGGAGAAAGAGAGACTCGAGGGGGGAAAGAGAGACTCGGGGGGGGGGAAAGAGAGACTCGGGGCGGGGGAAATAGAGACTCGGGGCGGGGGGAGAAAGAGAGACTCGGGGGGGTGGGGGAAGAAAGAGAGACTTGGCGGGGGGGAGAAAGAGAGACTGGGGGGGGGGAAGAGAGACGGGGGGGAAAGAGAGACTCGGGGGGGAAAGAGAGACTCGGGGGGGGGGAAAGAGTGACGCGGGGGGGGAAGAGAGACTTGGGCGGGGGAGAAAAAGAGACTCGGGGGGGGGAAGAAAGAGAGACTCGGGGGGGGAAGAAAGAGAGACTCGGGGGGGGGAGAAAGAGAGACTCGGGGGGGAGAAAGAGAGACTCGGGGGGGGAGAAAGAGAGATTCGGGGGGGAGAAAGAGAGACTCGGGGGGTTGGGGGGGCAACAAGAGACTCGGGGGGGGGAACGAGAGATGGGGGGAAGAGAGACTCGGGGGGGAAGAGAGATGGTGGGGGAAGAGAGACTCGGGGGGGGGGAAGAGAGACGGGGGGGGGAAGTGAGACTCGGGGGGGGGGGAGAAAATATAATAATAATTAACAGGAAGTGGTTCCACTCCCTGAATGTTCAACTCATGTGCAACCATCACCTCCAGATCATGCATGTTTGTGCACACTTCCTAGGGAGTGACAGCTACATCTTGGGACACTCGGAGATCCCCGACGTTTTCAAGGACCACCCCAGGATGATGGGTTGGCTCTTGGGGATGCGGAGTACCCACTGGGGTCTTGGCTGATGATGCCAGTGCAAAGGCCAGAGACGGAGGCAGAAACCAGATAAAATGAGACCCATGCTGTCGCCTGTGCTGTCATTGAGCGGTGCATCGGTCTGCTCAAAGTGCGGTTCTGATGCCTAGATTGCTCTGATGGAGCACTGGAGTACACCCCCAGAGGGTCTACCGCTTTGTGGTGGTCTGCTGTGCCCTCCACAACCTGGCACATTTGTGGGGTAACATGCAGGAGGAGGAGGGACATGCAGCCTTGTCTAAGGAGGAGAATGAGGCAGACCAGGGGGGGATGGAGGACGAGACTAGGGATGACCGAAGAGGAGACGGAGGATGGAGGACAGGCAGCGGCGAACGTCGAGCATGCCCGGGGGGACCTGAAACGCCTTCATCCTCACCCAATTCTCATGAGACGAGGCTTTGCCCAACAGCTCCCCCCCACTCCCAATCCCTCCTATCCCCCATCCCTTCTTCCCCTAATCCCTCTATTCCTCCTGAGTCCCTCCTTCCCCCAAACCTCCTCCCCTGCAATCCCCTCCTTCCCAATCTCTCCTTGCCCCCAACAGGGGCTGGAGTTCAAACAGACACGCTGTGATGATTAACGTGACAAAGACATCAGCTGTTGCATGTTTTAATTGTGAACATTTGACATTTTCATTCCCCTAGCTGCAAATAGTGCAAAATCCCACGAAAGGCTAGAAATTCAATTTGCGCTGGCGGGATTTATCCTATCGAGTGTCCCCGTCATCGATGTGACGGGAATCTTGCCTTTGATAGTCAGGATCATTATTCACATAGATTTAAATATCATTGTCAGATCTTGGTCCCTGATAGTCTTTGCCCCCCCATTAAATTGTCCATTCACGTCGGTCTGAGGGCACACTGACACGAATCAACAGGTCCCCCACTACGTACACCTGGCAAGCTGAACCCCCCGGAACCGTACAGGTGAGTACACCTCCAGGGCACGATGGTGGTGGGGGGAGGGGGGGGTGGTTGTGCGGGGTTGCGATTTCCATTTCCATTTATTAAAACCTAGGCGCCCTTTAAAAAATGCCTTCCAATCTTTTAAAAACCTAAGTTGCAGGTGGGGCGGGCTCAATTCGAGTCCATCTTGCCAGTGTTGCACCATGGGACCTTTCGCTTTTTTTCGCTAAAACTATGTCGGAGGAAACCATCCTTGGAGCCGGCGGCTTCCCACCTGTTTTTCCTGCCATTCCATAAAAAAATTAGAAAGCTTCACCCTTAGTCTCCAAGCCTTAGGAATGTCGGTTTTATGAATGCTTTTATAAATTTATGCTTCAAAATGTCCATTTAATTACAAGCTAGAATGGAGTTGGGGTCCAGAGGATAGCTAATTAGAATTTCAACTGGATGCAAGGCCCATGTGATTCACGTTGCCATGGAGATGGGTTTTGAGAAAGCGAAGAGTCCATAGTAAGCCATTGTAGTATTGGGTTACAAGGTTTTTCCAATGTATCCTTGAAACTCCCAGAGACAAGGGAGTCTGTAAGAGTCTGAGAGAAAGAGTGCATGAGCAGAGATAGAGACAGCCAGTTCTGTCCCTGAAGCAGAAAAAGTGATGATTTTATTATTCACCAGACAGAAGGCCTACTTGACTTTATTTGCTGCTTCAGTCTTATGCTGATTTTAGTTTTTTTCTTACAGTAAAAGTCTTAAACTGTGAATTTTGTTTCACTTTCTTGAGCCATTTGAAAACATATCTCTTTTTAAACATTATTGGCCTCTTAGGGGATCATACCACTAAGTCTGATCCTGAACCCCCTCAGAGTGGCAATCACTCCGTGCCTAATTCCAGCGTGCCTCGCCTGATTGTCCGACTCAGGAAGGTCACGGTCCAAGCAGTGCCTCAAGGCTCAGCGTCAAAGTGCAAGTGCAGGAGAGTCGGAGTGAAGAGGACAGGCCTTTTTTAAAGTACCAGCCGCAGTAAACCAAGTTAGTTTAACGGTCCAGTGAAATTGAGAGGCCAAGGAAGAAAGTAAATGTTTAAGGTAGGTGGATAGTAATTGGAGGGCAAGGGTTTGGCGATCAGGGGGATCGGCAGTCAGTGGGGGACTGAAGGTCGTGTGGCGCATCAGACATCACGGGGGGTTGGAGATTGAGGGATCGTCGGGCCCCCTGCTGGGTGGCGTGGGGGGAGTCGGGCATTGGAGATGAGGTGGGGTTGTTGAGCCTTGGCCCATGTTGGGGGACTGTGGGCGTGTTGGATCGGGTCGGGCAGGGGTGAGGTTGGTCTGGTCACAGCTTGGGCGTGGAGGGAGGGAGAGGGGGGTCAGCCTTGGGGGCATAGGTTTACGTCCAGTTAGGCCTGGGGGAGGAGGAGAAGTTTTGAGTGCGTGGGGGAATCCGTGGTGAGGTTTTAATTCTTCTAACTCTTTCTGGGTAACTATTGTTGCAACACAGTTAAAACCACCAAAGTTTGCCTTTTAAACGGTATTTTCGGATGGTTCTCATCGCAGCCCAATTACCCAGAGGAAGTTTTCACTTCTGGGCAATTACTATGCAAATCTTACCTGTGAAATTCTGAAAGGGATTCCGAAAGGGTATCTTTGGGTTACCCCCCCCCCCCCCCCCCATCCGATACTGGGGAGCATGGGAGATATTACACGTTGTCTATATCTTTTACAGTCTCTTCATTATTCTCACAACTTACCTTTTAACAACTTGAGTCCCCTTTGGATGAAAGGCTCCTCCCCCTCTTATTTCCATCATTATTTCAAAACTTTTTGTTTTAACAGTTGTCTGGTGTGACCAGAATCAATAATGAAAGGGAATATTTTACTTGGATCATTTGAACAATCACCTTGAGGTTTCCATCTTTCCTCATAGGCCCAACAAGTGAACTCTTACCTTAACACCAATTTAACCTTTAAGACTGAAGAAACCCAAAGTCTCTTTTGCGAGGTGGGAATAAAATGGACACCATAAGAGAAGAAACCTTGGGTCGATCAGAAAGATACATTTTAAAGGAGGTGGAAGGGCAGACGGAATTTGGGAATTACTTCCATAGATTGGATTTAGATTTGTCAATGATGGGATGAGGGAGTGGGAGATGTACAAGAGAGAAAAGAGCCTTACCTACCTTGTGCTATTCCATCCCATCTCTCTCCAGAAACAAGTCTAATTCCCTGTCCATATAATCCCCTCCTGTAATCTTCCATGAGTATTTATTCCAAAAGTCTTTGAGCCGATTGCCAAATATTAATTGCCAGAACAATAGTTTATTTCCCACACTTCTGAATTTTTGTCTCATTACAGGGATCTGGAAAATCTGTTCTGGGTGACTCCCTGAGGAATTGCAGCTTGAATGGAATGTGAGTGGATGTAAAGTAAGGACTTATGTTACAGAGGTGCAAACAGTGGGATAAATCTGCACAAAAGGATCCTTGATGTGATTATCGAACCTGACTAAAAATATCTTGCCAACATAATTCTGTTGGCAAGAAAGCTAACGAGGCACTGGAATGTATATCAAGGGCAAAGGAAGCTTTGATTTTGTGTCGGACCTCTTTTATTTTAACCCTGCATAACTTACCAGCATTAGTTACGCAGCAGCAGCAGTTTGACGATGCATGACTGAATGTGGGGAGAAGCAACAGGGTTGATTCTTGGGTTACTGTCTCTGAAGAAATAAGATCAGAATTAGGAACAGGAGTAGGCCAAACGCCCCCTTGAGCCTGCTCCTCCATTCAGTAAAACTATGGCTGATTGGTTTGGGGCCTTGACTCTACTTTCCTTCCATAACTCTGTCATGTGAGAGTACCTTTAAGAAATGGGTGTTTATAAATGGGTGTGTATATAAGTATCTGTAGTGAGAGTACCTTTAAGAAATGGGTGTTTATTACTGCAGTGATGTCAGAGAGTGGGTGGGGCTGGGCTGTCTGTCAGCTTTTTACTTTTGTTTTAGGCTGTTTGCTGCAGGGTGTGTTTTAGTTTTGTTTTCAGAGCTGGATAGCTGCAGTCACAGCCAGAAGGTGTATGAATCTCTCTCTGTAATCTAAAGACTGTAAATCGTTCCTGGTGATTTAAAACTAATAACAGTAGTGACTTTAACCTGATGTGCTTCTGGTAAAAGGTGTTTTACGTCTTATGGACATTAAAAGGAAAGCTTAAAGGATTACCAAGTGTTGTATTCTTTGGGGGTTGTATTTGAATTGATAGTTGCTAAGATGTTCACTGTATGTTTTAAAAAGGTTAACTTGAGTTCATAGAATAAACATTGTTTTGCTTTAAAAAATACTTTTCCATTTCTGCTGTACCACACCTGTAGAGTGAGCCGTGTGCTCCCCATGCCACAATCTATTAAACGTTGTGGGTCAGGTGAACTCCATGATACACTTTGGGGTTCTCGAACCTCTGGCCCATAACAAGAGGTAGACAAAAGACGGTTAGAACATAGAACAATACAGCGCAGTACAGGCCCTTCGGCCCACGATGTTGCACCGAAACAAAAGCCATCTAACCTACACTATGCCATTATCATCCATATGTTTATCCAATAAACTTTTAAATGCCCTCAATGTTGGCGAGTTCACTACTGTAGCAGGTAGGGCATCCCACGGCCTCACTACTCTTTGCGTAAAGAACCTACCTCTGACCTCTGTCCTATATCTATTACCCCTCAGCTTAAAGTTATGTCCCCTCGTGCCAGCCATATCCATCCGCGGGAGAAGGCTCTCACTGTCCACTCTATCCAACCCCCTGATCATTTTGTATGCCTCTATTAAGTCTCCTCTTAACCTTCTTCTCTCCAACGAAAACAACCTCAAGTCCATCAGCCTTTCCTCATAAGATTTTCCCTCCATACCAGGCAACATCCTGGTAAATCGCCTCTGCACCCGCTCCAAAGCCTCCACGTCCTTCCTATAATGCGGTGACCAGAACTGTACGCAATACTCCAAATGCGGCCGTACCAGAGTTCTGTATAGCTGCAACATGACCTCCCGACTCCGGAACTCAATCCCTCTACCAATAAAGGCCAACACTCCATAGGCCTTCTTCACAACCCTATCAACCTGGATGGCAACTTTCAGGGATCTATGTACATGGATACCTAGATCCCTCTTAACTATAGGCCGGTTAGCTTAACTTCTGTAGTGGGCAAAATGCTTGAATCTATCATTGAGGAAGAAATAGCGAGACATCTAGATAGAGATTGTCCCATTGGGCAGACGCAGCATGGGTTCATGAAAGGCAAGACATGTTTGACTAATTTTGTGGAATTCTTTCACTGCCGAGTTGGCAGTGTCAGGGTACCTGCGAGTCAGTTTGGCACTGCCAGTGATCGGGCCTGGGGGGCCTTACCAGATAGATGGGTGAGGGGGTGTTCCCAGCAGCCTCCCTGAGGTTGTGGGGGCGAGGGTGTCTAAAACGATGGGGGAAGGGGATGGGGGGGGATGATCGGGGCAGCCTTCCAAATTGGCACTCCGATCTGTGAGGAGCCATTCCTGCTGTCCTCGCCAGCGGGAAATGACTGAAGTGTGGCCTCAGTGGAGAGAAATTCCCTGAGACTAAAACAAACGATAAAATGCCATTGAATAGCGGGGTGATTCTCCGTGCTGCAGCCGTTGGGAAACACCTACATAACGTGCCCAAAACCTGACATATTGGGTGCGAACTTCCGGCCACGCTGCCCCGGAAAAGCATCGCGCTGCGGCGCAGCTTAGCTGGTGAAAGCCGGCAGACCCCGCTCCCAGGAACGTCTGCACGTTCTCCCCATGTCTGTGTGGGTTTCCTCCGGGTGCTCCAGTTTCCTCCCACAGTCCAAAGACGTGCAGGTTAGGTGGATTGGCCAGGCTAAATTGCCCTTAGTGTCCAAAAAGGTTAGGAAGGGTTATTGGGTTACGGGGATAGGGCTTCCTCTGGGTGGAAGTGAGGGTTTAAGTTGGTCGGTGCAGACTCGATGGGCCGAATGGCCTCCTTCTGCACTGTATGTTCTATGGAATTTGGAAGAGTTTGAAATTGCAGGCAAGAGAGGTCGGATGGAATCAGGATGGCCGAATGCAATGCCGTTCTTCCGTGATGTGCCTTTGATGTACTGCTCGGAGCTGTGAGGAGTTCTCGGGATGAGAAACTACAGTTATGAGATTAGGTTGGAGAGGTTGGGACTGTTCTCCTTGGAGATAATCATGAGGGGGCTAGACAGAGTAGACCGGGAGAAATTGTTCGTGCTCGTAAAAGGATCACGAACGCGAGGGCACAGATTTAAAGCGATTTGCAAAAGAAGCAAATGTGATGTGAGAAAAAACCTTTTCACACAACGAGTGGTTCTGGCTTGGAATGCACGGCCTGGAAGTGTGGTGGAGGCAGGTTCAATCGGGGCATTAGATGACTGGATTGAAACAATGTGTAGAGGAATGGCATTAATCCATGTTGTTGCTCATTTGGAGAGCTGTTGCAGACACACTGGACCAAATGGCTTCCTTCTGCACCTGTGATTCTGTGAATTGGCTCATCCACCCCTCCCCCAGCTTGAATGGAGGAACTAACCCTGGGGGAGAGGATGGTGGTGGGAGTGGAGGGGGGGGGGGGGGGGGGGAGAAATAATGGAAACAGTTTCCATATTAATGTGAAAATTTACCAGTACATGGGTCAGATTTTGGGACCAGATTCCCGCTAACCTTCATTTTCTTACCGTAGCCTTTATCATTCCACTGATTCCCAGAAAGAAAGAAATTTCACTTATAGAGCATCTTTCACAACCGCAGAACACCCCAAAACACTTGTAGTTAATGATATTTCTTTTTGAACCGCTGTTGCAATGTAGGAAAAGGCAACAGACAGTATGCTCACAGCAAGCATCTGTGAATGGCAATGGGCAAGCAATGCAGCGGATAGTGTAATGATATGTAGACTGACATGTAACTAAGGGGTTAATCAGAACACCCGGCTGTGGCACGACCACTAGAGGGCATTACACAACTTATTATAAAACCAGACACACACTAGACCATCCCTCTCACTCCTGGTAGGGACTGTAGGATTAGCACCAGAATAGTTTAGATCTCAGGCTGGGTCACCACATGTGGCCTAGCAGTGGGAGGAAGAAACCTGCGGCTGATACTAAGAAATTGTGGCTGGAGGTGTCTCAGAACGTGAGCAGCAGAAGCATTGGGTCACACTCCTGGATTTAATTCAGAAAGTGCTTTCCTTAGCTTGGCAGGTCAGGATAGGTGAGCACAGTTGCACATTCACCTATATCCTGCTGTGTGCATCACCCCACCCAATCACTTTGCCTTTTCAAAGCTATTCCACCACATCACTCCTCACATCCACTTACCTTGTACACGCTCCAAACATTCTGTTCCTATACACTTTCCCAAATCGCCATCTTTCCATGCAGTACTTCCATTCGCGTTCATCCTTATATAATTTCATATCTCCCCATGATAGTCCCCCTCACCAAATGTACTGCAGCTACTGGATGAACCCATACCATCAAAGCCATTAGAGTAATTCACAGGTCTGTTCTTTCTCCCTGATTCAGAAGTAGACAACACAGAACATGAAGGAGAGAGCAATCTGGAGCTGGGCTTCCACAGATCACAGAGCTTACAACTGAAGAGAAGAAAGTTCTCTGTCCATCTAGAATGGAGAGATAGGGAATCTCTGGCGACACAATTAAATATCAGCGATGCACATGCCATTCAATACTCAATCATGCTGACCTGGCTCCAACAACTGGTGAAATAGGGGGAAGTGGTGGAGCGGTGGTATTGTCGCTGGACTAGTAACCCAGAGACCCAGGGTAATGCTCTGGGGTCCCGGGTTCGAATCCCATCACTGCAGATGGTGAAATTTGAATTCAATAAAAACCTGGAATTAAAAAGTCTAATGATGACCATGAAACCATTGCCGACTGTCGTAAAAACCCATCTGGTTCACTAATGCCCTTTAAGGAAGGAAATCTGCCATCCTTATACATCCTGCCGACATGTGACTCCAGATCCCCAGCAATGTGGTTGACTCTTCAATGCCCCCTCAAGGGCAATAAGAGGTGGAAATGCTGGCACAGGCCGCTGCAGCATCCACATCCCATGAACACATTTTTTTTTTGATTCCCCAGAGGAGCTGATTGCTTCTTAGGGAGTACCATTAGAGGACTCATCCTCACCATGCATAAGGTCAGATACTCACAGTGAGGAGGAACTGTGCGGGCAAGCAAGTTGTGTTCTCACATCACAAGTGGGAATTAGCAGATGCTGGTGGCAAGGGCACGCATGGAGAGTCCGTATCTGAGGGCTCAGCCCTCTCAAGCTCTGCTCAGCTGGACACAAACTGTACCGATCAAAAGAATCATTTAGCAGCAGCAAAAAATGCACTGACAGGCCCTCCAAACCTACTGATCACAATTGCGGAAAGAATTGTTTATAAATATGGGTGCAATCTGATGAAAATGATGCTCAGTGTGGTAGCAAGTGAGAATTGCCGGATGCCTCATGATGGCCATCTGGCGAGACTGCCACCAGTATCTAACGCCAATTAGGGCTGCAATGATGCCCCATGGAAAGAATGACCGTTGTTTAAGATTCTGACACCAGGGTGTAACATAAATGAACCTTGCATTTTTAAGTCCATTCCTGCATTCCTGGCCAACAATGTGAGCTGCATTCACTCCTTGTCTTGATCCCCAGAACTGTCACATCGTCAGCATACTCTTCTTATTTGGAGATCACTCGCTAATGAGTATGATTGTCCACTTAAGAAACTCCGTGTTACTGGTCATGGGTTGTGTGGGTTCTTGTGTGGTTGATGAGCCCGCCCTTAGTGCCGCATCATCGACCGCACACTTGGCAGGTTTTTCCGGGACTAGGGATCAGTCCTTGCACTCTCGATCGCAAGTAATCCTCTCTCAGGCTTCATTTATGAGCCTCCTCTTGCCATCAGGTGCCCTCGAAGAAACATGTCCATTTAGCAGAAGATTCTTCCAAGTAGACTTCATCTGAGCAAGGATCTCCCTGGTGTTGACATCTATGTACATTTCTTGAGGTAAGCCTTCATGGTGGCTTTGAAGCATTTCCTTTGTCCTTCCTTGGAGGCCTTCCTTGAGCTGTGCAAAGAAGATTTGCATTGGTAGTGGGGACTCTGATATCCTAAGCACATGGTCAGCCCAATGGTGTGGGTTTCAGATCATGGCCTCTACTTTGGTGCTCTTGGGGCCTTCAAGGACATTGAATTTAGTGTGCCTGTCTTCCCAGCTGATGCGGAGAAGCCACCTCAGACAACGTTGATGGCACCTCTCCAAGGCCTATAGTGGCACCTATAAGTAGTCTAAGTTTCTGACCCATATAGAAGAGTTGGGAGGACAACTGCCGAGTACACGAGAATCTTGGTGTCAGCACAGGTGTTGCCGGTTGTCAAAGATTCTCGTCCTTAGGCGCCTGAAAGAGGCGCTCGCGGAGCAGATACGATTTTGCGTCCCTGCTCAATGTCAGTCTTAGAGGAGGGGTGGTTCCCCAGGTATGGGAACTGTTCCACATTTGCCTTGGTTTCTCCGTTGATCTTGCTGGAGGGAGAGACCAGATCTTGCCCTGGGACGGGTTGGTAAAGGACTTGAGTCTTCTTGAGGTTGAGTTTGAGGCTGAGAGCAATTCTTTGGCATACTAACAACTTGTTCAGCCACACATCTGTCGGTCATATGGCATTCATTGTAGTATTTTGGGATTTCATCGGTCAGGTCTCCGATAGGTGATATCGGTCAGGTTTGAAATGGGCAACCATCCCTTGTCTCCTCAAATGTTCTGCTAGTCCAAAGACGCCAGAACGTAAACTGTGTGGAAATGTTATTCTCATTGAGTGACTGTCAGACACCAAAAGGCAACCTAATCTCCCAAAGTGTTGTGTGCAACCAGCCAAACACAGCCAATTTATAGACGGACGTTGGCAGGGTGAAGCTAGCCTCGGGAATACTCTCAGTTCTGGCTGATTTAATCCTCCCACATCCAAGCCCACGCACCCCATCAGATTAAAATTCCTACCAATGTGCCAAAAGCGAACTGTGGAATTCATCTTGAATTCTTGATTTATTAACAGATAAACATGTTTAGTGTGAAGATCAATTCAAGGGGTGTTCAGTTTAAATTGCAACACTTAAAGGTAATTCATTTTTACATTCTATTTGAGGAAAAATGGTTAAGAAATCTTGAAAAAGTGATAATGGGGTAAAACTGGGCAAGAAATGAAGAAGTCAGTGTGAAAAATGTGGTGGTGATAAGTACACAGGTCAGTCTTCACTGATCCAATGGCACACAGGGTCAGTTAAAGTCCCCATTGCTGGTTACCCTTTATTCTCTCCTCCGCACAAAATGCTGATTGATAAACAGAGGTGATGATGTTCCAATCAGTTCTTCTCAGTGGTGGGGATCGCAGGTTTGAAAACTGAAGGATCCTTGGTGTGTTGCTGAAGTGTATCTTGTAGATGGTGCACATTGCGGCCAGTGCGTGCCAGTGGTGGGGGAAGTGAATGTTTGAGGTGGTGAATGGTGTGCCCATCAAGCGGGCTGCTCCATTCGTATGTGCTGTTGGAGTTACACTTATCCAGACAAGTGGCGTATTCAACCACCTATTTATTGATGGTGCACAGGCCTTGAAGAGTCAGGTGGTGAATTCCATGTCACAGAATTCAAGCATCCGTCCGGTTTGCTTATTTTACAACAGTATTGATGTGGCTGGTCTAATAATAACAATAATCTTTATTATCACAAGTAGGCTTACGTTAACATTGCAAAGAAGCCACTGTAAAAAGCCCCTAGTCGTCACATTCCGGCACCTGTTCGGGTACACAAAGGGAGAATTCAGAATGTCCAAATTACCTAACAGCATGTCTTTCAGGACTTGTGGGAGGAAACCGGAGCACCCGGAGGAAACCCACGCAGACACAGGGAGAACGTGCAGCCTCCACACAGACAGTGACCCAGCCGGGAATCAAACCTGGGACCCTGGCACTTGTGCAACCTGAAGCAACTGTGCTACCGTGGTCTAGTTAAGTTACTGATCAGTGGTGGGGGATTCAGTGATAGTAATGTCATTGAACGGCAAGGTTAGTTAGTTTCTCTCTTGTTGGAAATGGCCATTGCCTGGCATTTGTGTGCCGTGAATGTTACTTGCCATTTATCAGCTGAAGCCTAGATATTATCCAGTCTTGCTGACTCTACCAAATCGTGTTTTGATTTTCTAAATGCCCTGAATAATGGATTTCAGCGTTTTCCCAATGATTAATGTTAGTCTAACTGACTTGTTGTTAATTGTTCTCTCCCGTGCTTCTTTATTGATAGCAGTGTTACATTGCTATCTTCCAATCTACTGGGGTCATTGCAGAATCTAGGGAATCTTGGAAGATCACAAAAACTGCATCCTCTGTCTCTGTAGCAATCTTGCTTAGAACCTTCGGTTGTGGGCTAATCAGTCCAGGGAATTTGTTGCTTTCAGTGCCATAAATTTTTCGAGGACTTTTTATTTATACTAACTGTGACAACCTTTGATCCAGAACATAGGAACATAGGAGCAGGAGGAGGCCATTCAGCCCTTTGAGCCTGCTCCACCATTCAATAAGATCATGCCTGACCTGGATGTGGTCTCAACCCCACTTTCCTTCCCAATGCCATTGGTTCACATCAAAAACCCGTCTAACTTTACCTTAAATAAATTCTTTTGAAAAAAAATTTAGAGTGCCCAATTCGTTTTTTCCAATTTAAGGGGTAATATAGCGTGGCCAATCCATCTACCCTGCACATCTTTTTTGGGTTGTGGGGGTGAAACCCACGCAAACACGGGGAGAAAGTGCAAACTCCACACGGACAGTGACCCAGAGCCGGGATCGAACCTGGGACCTCGGCGCCGTGAGGCAACAGGGCTAACCCACTGCGCCACTGCGCTGCCCTGACCTTAAATAAATTCAATGACCCAATCTGCACTGCTCTCTTGGGAAGATATTTCCACATTCTAGTGACCGTCTGCAAAAAGACCCAAGAGGCCGAGTAGTAGGGTGAGCGCTGGTTTATTCATAGTGAAAAGAATCTACCCTAAGACAATAAATACACACACAGTGTTAGTATTAGTCCCATTTGGGACGATCAGCATGTTGGTCCCTATTCAGGCCGGCCTTTAAACAAGATAATTATGAGCTCCAGCTGGGCCGGTCTCTGCTCACTAGTGGGGGAGCTCATATTCAATGGGTTCCACGGGGAGATCAATTAAGCATCCCCATGGGTCTTGTGTGGGTTATGACACCCCTTTCCCTCCAAAGTCTGAAAGTTCTCATTCAGTAAACATCTGAGGAGACCATCTTTGCCGCATTGCAAGAGGTTGTGCTTCTAAACAGTGGGTATGGGTTGGGTGGCACATAGCGATTCATTGAAACATAGAAAATATAAGCAGAAGGAGGCCATTCGGCCCTTCGAGCCTTCTCTGCCATTCAATATGATCATGGCTGATCATCAAGCTCAATACCCTGATCCCGCCTTCCCCCGATATCACTTGATCTATTTAGCCCCAAGAGCTATATCTAATTACACAATGTTTTGGCCTCAACTACTTCCTGTGGTAGCGAATTCCACAGATTCACCACCCCCTGGATGAAGAAATTTCTCCGCATCTCTGTCCTGAATGGTCTACCCCTTATCTTCAGACTGTGCCCCTGGTTCAGGATACATCCACCAGCGGGAACTTCCTTCCTGCGTCCAACCTGTCTAATCCTGTTAGAATTTAATAGGTTTCTGTGAGATCCCCCCTCATTCTTCTGAACTCCAGGGAATACAATCCTAACCGACCCTCAATTTCTCCTCATACGTCAGTCCTGCCATCCCTGGAATCAGTCTGGTCAACCTTCACTCTTCTCCCTCTGGAGCAAGAACATCCTTCCTCAGATAAGGAGACCAAAACTGCACACAATATTCCAGGTGTGGCCTCACCAAGGCCCTGTATAATTGCAGCATATAACCAATACATCTACTATCTCTGCAGCCACTTATTTTAAAACACTAGTATGCTGGCCATCTGGTCCTGGTGCCTTGTCAGCCTTTCGAACTAATAGTTTTCCCAGCCCCTTTTTTCTAGTGATGGTTTAGGTTCATCCCTCCTGTTCACCCAATTTTGATTTTAAAGCGTTTTTGAGAAGTTTTCTGAATCTTCTATAGTGAAGACAAACACAAAATACCTGTTTAACGAAGCAGTAGCATTAAGGGAAATTTGTAATTACTTTAAAATGTTTGAATTTGAAATTATTTTTTAAATAATATTTCAAAGGGACTTTGAGTTTTTATCACTTGTAGAAGTATCAGCTGTAAATTTTGTATTAAAATAAATATCGGTCCCTGTGACTTAGTAACCCTTCACCTGGAAGCAGTATCAACAGGAAATAAGTTGAAATGTAAAGGGTGTTTAGGGTCAGCTGTGCAGCAGAGGGGAACAGAGAAGGTAGCTTTACAAGGAGCTATGTTTGTATAATACCTGTACAGATCAAAAGGACAGAAAGTGTAAAACAAGGTCAGAGCAAATGCTTCGGTATTGCCAGAACTAACCAGACTGTTCAACAAGTTTAATTAAAGGGGAGCCTCTGGTTACATTATGTTCCTGTGGACCTAGCTAAGGAGGTTCTGCAGGAATGTGTTGTTTGGGGGGTTGATTGTCTCCAGGAACTGTTGCAGGTGTTGCAGCCTACTTTCTCAGAAGACTAAGGAAATTTGGCATGTCAGCTATGACCTTCACCAACTTTGACAGATGCACCATAGAAAGCATTCTTTCTGGTTGTATCACAGCTTGGTATGGAGCCTGCTCTGCCCACTGGAAACTACAAAAGGTCGTGAATATAGCCCAGTCCATCATGCAAACCAGTCTCCCTTCCATTGACTCTTTCTATAATTCCCGCTGCCTCAGAAAGGCAGTCAGCATAATTAAGGACCGCACACACCCCGGACATACTCTCGTCCACCTTCTTCCGTCAGGAAAAAGATACCAAAGTTTGAGGTCACGTACCAACTGACTCAAGAACAGCTTCTACCCTGCTGCCATCAGACTTTTGAATGGACCTACCTCGTATTAAGTTGATCTTTTCTCAACGCCTTGCTACAACTGTAACATTATATTCTGGAGTCTCTCCTTCCCTATGTACGGTATGCATTGTTTGTACAGCATGCAAGAAACAATACTTTTCACTGTATACTAATACACGTGACAATAATAAATCAAATCAAATCAGGTGAGAGACTACATGCTGAAGACCAGGTTGGAAAAACTGCACATGTGATATTGCACATGGTACTATATTTGTACAAGGGGTGATGTGAGTGCTTGTACTTTTGTGATGTGGTGTTCTTTGTGTTTCTAAATTCAGGATGGTTGGCGTAGTGTTCACAAAGACCACAAAATAGCTTGAACTTGAACAAAGCTATAAATTTATTAACACTACTAATTTGGATTCGATACATAGTCCTAAAGAATACACAGTTGATTATTAACATATAAACTACTCATCAACAACTAATCTTTATACTGATATAATCTATGATCTGCTCTTACTCACACGATCTGTACTTTAACTCTCTAGCTAACTTCTGCACACTCTTTCCCACAAGGCTTAGCATCAATGCCTTATATACTTGTAACTGTAGCTCCCTCTAGTGGCTACTCTAGACATTTCTTTAACCCTTTCAGGTCTTACATTTATGATAATACCACACGTACCTTTCTTATATTCATTATCTATTTATTTATTTATTATTATTATTATTTTAAATTTAGAGTACCCAATTCATTTTTTCCAATTAAGGGGCAATTTAGCATGGCCAATCCACCTACCCTACACATCTTTGGGTTGTGGGGGCGAAACCCACGTAAATACGGGAAGAATGTGCAAACTCCACATGGACAGTGACCCAGGGCTGGGAGCGAACCTGGGACTTCAGCGCCGTGAGACAGCACTGCTAACCATTGTGTCACAATGTGGCCCCCTTTTATTCATTATTTAAAGTGAAATTCATCTTTGAGTGAAATACCATTTGTCTTGTATTCCATATTTAATTTAAGTTGATCCTGAGTTGAAAGAATAGATTCCAGTCAGTTTCCGAGAGCAATATTGTTGTATATTTAGATTTTGTTTTGTGTAATGAGGCAAGGTTAATTCGTAATCTGTGAGTCAGCTAGCCACTGGGAAAGAATGATTCTGATTTGTGTTAAAGTAAAAATTGACAAAAAGTGAAATCTTGTTCAGTAAATTTCTTCATTTGGGAGATTTAGCTCAGTTGGCTGGGCAGCTGGTTCGTGATGCAGAGCGAGGCCAACAGCGTGGATTCAATTCCCGTACAGGCTGAGGTTATTCATGAAGGCCCGTCTTCTCAACCTTGCCCCTCGCCTGAGGTATGGTGATCCTCAAGTTAAATCACCTCAAAGGGGAAAGCAGCCTATGGTCATCTGGGACTAGGGCAGCTTTACCTTTACCTGACCTCTTCATTTTCATTTTGACACTAGTTACTCGGGCATCCCCATATTCTACCTATGTCTTTGGACAATTGGATTACCATGACTATGCCTCCCTCATTCCCCACCCCCTCTAAGTTCTTCTCCAACTATGAAAGGTTGAATTTAGCTCTAGTACTGGGCAAGCTATACATACTTCAGAGCTCCTGGTTGTGGCTGCCAAATGTAGTATCTATCTCCCTAACCATACTGTCTGCTATCATTCCTTTACACTCCCCTCCATGTGAATGGCCTCCTATTCCACAGTGCTGTGGTCAGTTTGCTCAGCCACCTTGCAGACTAGATTGCTCTCACAAGCTTTTTGGATAAGGGCAACAAGGTTCCTCCTGCACTGACTTGCAATCTCTTTTATTTGCATGCCTCACTGTCACATCGTCCGATCCATGACCACCAGCATTTCCTGATGTAAGAGGTGTGACTGCCTCCTGGACCAAAGTGTACAATAACTCCACCCCCCCCCCC
This sequence comes from Scyliorhinus torazame, assembly GCF_047496885.1. Taxonomy (NCBI): domain Eukaryota; kingdom Metazoa; phylum Chordata; class Chondrichthyes; order Carcharhiniformes; family Scyliorhinidae; genus Scyliorhinus; species Scyliorhinus torazame. Next base: position 141,895,792 of record NC_092723.1, read on the forward strand.
CTTCTTGAAGCCCCATGATGTTTGTATCTCAGACTCCAACTCAACAACTCTGAGCTGAAGTTCCTCAATGCAGCCAACTATAGCAAAGGTCATGTCTAGAATCTGTGCTGTCCACAAACCCCTGCACTGCCATCCTGTTTTAACCTTGTTTCATTTATTTAATTAATTACTATGTATTTAATCAATTTAGCTTAGTCTTTTAACTACTTGATCTTGATTAAGATATATCTAAATTACATTTAAAGAATCACAGGTACAGCAAATGATTAGGAAGGTAAATGGAATGTTGGTGTTATTGCAAAAGAAAGGGAATCTAAATGGCGGGATGCTTTGTGACAGTTCTTTGACAGTTGACTGCTGCTTCAACTCGGACCGGTATTCTGTCGGTCCTCGGGCTTGGACTTGTGTGTTGTGAGCTGTAGCTGTGTGGCCTTTTCTCTCACGTAAATAAAAGGTTATGGTGTCAGGAGATTGACCTTGACTAGATTATCACAGTATGCGAAAATCGCTTATTGTCACAAGTATGCTTCAAATGAAGTTACTGTGAAAAGCCCCTAGTCGCCACATTCTGGCGCCTGTTCGGGGAGGCTGGTACGGGAATTGAACCGTACTGCTGGCCTGCCTTGGTCGGCTTTAAAAGCCAGCTATTTAACCCAGTGTGCTGTATGTTGTTTGTATGTTAAATACTTATTTGTGACACAAAACATAACATCTGCTGAACAGAAAAAGTAACACTTTCTTCCCCTCTACATCAATTTCCTACTTGCAACATATTCCTAACTTTTACACTCTGCAATTTACTCCATTTACAACCACCCTGTGCATCAGCAAATACTGTTTACTTTTATACCCAAATCCCAAGTGCTTACTCAGCTTGCTACTTCCAGTAATTAGCACCTATTCAGAGAATCACTTACAGCTAATTGACAGTTCACTGCCACCGCCTTGCAGTTTCTGTTAACTAACTAATTCCTCCCTTCTCCTTCACTCCTTACTCCTTCCCACCCCTTATTTTTCAACTTTCTATTCAGCATGCCCACATTCAAAATACGTGTTGAGAAATGGCAATGTTTCAAGGCCGATTTAAACGTCATAGCCTAGGCGCCTCTAAATTTTGTTTAAAGAAACAATATCAGCACAACTGGCTGAAACTGTGGATCAACAATCATCAGTATTTAGCGGTCGCAGAGGCTGAATCTGATTTACTGTCTCTCTCAAGGCCCCCTTCTGTACCGCGAGGCCGTGTTCGTGTTTCCACATATCATATTGCAAGTCAGTAACATCTCTGTCCTTGAGGGCTTTAATAGGCAGACTAGATAGTGACAAAGAAAATACAAAAACAACTGATGGATTCCGATTGACTTGTTTGATGAATTATTTCTCCAAAGAAACTGCCAAGGCAGAAGGTCACAATGGTGAATTCAATGGTTCACCAATTTGCACACACTGCTGTGCTACAGTGGGAAGGAAACATACATTGTCTGAGGGAGAAAAGGAAGGCATTGAACAGACAAAGCTTCTACACAAATGAGGACAGCACTATTGAAAGACGTTCTCAATCAGAGAGCCTTTGTACTCTTCCATACACGACAGCACATCTGACAATGGGTAAATTCTCTGCAGAATACTGCCTAGAGTGAGGGCAAGATGTGTTAGCATCAGGAGTTTCGTGGAGTTTTTTTTTGTTAAATTTGTTTAACTTTTTCACAAAAAGGGAAAGTTTGCAGAGAGTCTGCCAGTCAATGGAATGAGCTGACTGAAAAAGAAGCCTTGGATTGGTTTCACTTTAGTAACTCCCTCCACATCAATTATATGGGTTTCTTAGGCTTCGATCGTGCCTGTCCCAATAGCTTCGGATCAGATATCCATGTTATCATTGAACCTCCCACCTTCATAACATTGCCTGACTCAGTGCATCCAGGCATTTGCTGCCACTTGTGTTGACTATTCCGATGCCGCCTTGGCCAGCCTTCCCGTTTCTATCCTCTGTGAGCTTAAGGATATTCAAAACTCTATTTCCTGGGCGGGATTCTTCGGAAACCGGTGGGGTGGGCAACTCCGGTGCGAAAGAGTGGCATGAACCACTCCGGAGTCGGGCCGCCCCGAAGGTGCGGAATCCTCTGCAGCTTTAGGGGCTAGGCCAGCACCGGAGTGGGTTGCGCCGCGCCTACCGGTGCGGAAGGGGCTTGGCGCCATGCCAACCACCGCCGAAGTGCCTCCGCCGGCCGCCGCGAGTTGGCGCATGCATGGGACGCCAGCATGTACTGGCATCATCCCAGCGCATATGCAGGGGGGTTCATCTCCGCGCTGGCCACCGCGGACTGTTACACCAGCTGGCACGGAGGAATAGAGTGCCCCCACGGCACAGGCCCGCCCGCGGATCGGTGGGCCCCAATCGCGGGCCAGGCCCATGGGGGCACCCCCCGGGGCCAGATCCCCCCGCGCCCGAGGACCCCAGAGGCCGCCTGCGGATCCAGGTCCTGCCGGTAAGTACCTGTCATAACATATGCTGGTGGGACTGGACGAAAACGGGCGGCCACTCGGCCCATTGCGGGCTGGGGAATCGCCGGGGGGGGGGCCGCTGCCAACTGCCCCTGACTGCGCGGCGCGATTCCCGCCCCCGCCAAATCCCCGGCACCGGAGAATTCGGCAGCCAGCGGGGCGGGATTCACGCCGCTCCCCGGCGATTCTCCGACCCGGCAGGGGGGTTCGGAGAATCCTATGTTTTAACCAGCACTGAGTCCCATTTACCCATCATTGCTGTGCTAGCTGACATACACCAGTGAAGCATTGTCTCGATTTTAAAATTTCTATCCTTGCTTCCATATCAGCGAAACATCGGAACAAGAGAGTCATTTAGTCCCTATGATCTGTTACGCTATTCAGTAAGATCATGGCAGTTCTGTGACTTAACTCCATATATCCATCTGCCTTTGCCCCGTAACCCCGAATACCTTTGGTTAACAAAATTCCACTCACCTCAACTTTAAAATAAAAATTGCTGTTTTGGGCAAGAGAATTCTAAACTCCAACTACCTTGTGGCTGAATTTAATGACCTCAGGGATGGCCCTGCCCATTGGGTAGAAATAGTGGCAATGCCTGCTGTGGAAATTTCCGTGAAACGCAACGGGATCAAATGCCTATTAGACAGCTAACTGCCTGTTGTCAGGGTTCCCTGTGCCCTTAAAGGTGAGGAGCCAGTTAATCAGCGGCTGGCAGCTCTTCATTGGGAGTGGTGGCCAATTCAAGGACTGCAGGAAACATCAGTCTCGATGGTGGCCACAGAAGAGAACTGAGCATGGCCTCACTGGGAGCAATCAATCATTGCATTGTGTGTACTGTAGTGATCTTTGTAGGTGCATGCACACAAGGGGTTAATGGGTAGATAGCAGCACCACATGATCACTAGAGGGCTGGACCAACAGCGGTATAAAAGCAGCCACACGGGGTCTCTCTCTTGCTCTCTCGTGGGTGCACTGTGAACAGGTAACATCAGAATCACATAGATAGTTAGTGGAGTTACGTTTAGCTATTATTGTTAAATCTTGTTAACCAATTCCTTGTTAAAGTAAAGAACTCATGCATTAATAGTTATAGTTACTCAATAAATCTTTGTTGTTACTGGACGAGTTTGAGTCTTCTTCAACAAGATTCAGAGGACCTCACCATCAACCAAGGATTGAGTAACACGTGTTATCGACCACGCAGGTAACACAACATGGTACCGAGGAGTGTTGGCCTTAACAACAAAAACAGAGACTAGCTAAATTAGGTTCGACAGACAAGAAAAAGAAAACATTTGGATAGATATTCGACCACGGAAGGCATCGCAGCAGTCGGACCTCTCGGGCAAGAAAAAAACGGTAAGATGGACTCACTTCCAGCTCCAGAGCCCCTTAGAACCTCGGGTAATCTCCAGTATAATTGGAAAATTTTCCTTCAACACTTTAATCTATTTCTGGAAATTAAGGACATAACCGTTGCGCCAGATTCTAAAAACATAGCCTACCTCTTATTGGTGGCAGGGAAACAGGCCATGGAGATATATAATTCATTCAATTTCTTGGAAGGTGAAGACAAAACTAAATTTAAAGTAATTATCGCAAAATTTGAACAACACTGTAAAAATCAGTCTGGTGAGACGCTGGAAAAACTTAAATTTTGTAATTGGTGCCAGAGATTCGGAGAGTCAATCACTGATTTTATTGCAGACCTCCAGGTACTAGCACAAGGCTGTAATTATGCTGATTTCAGAGATGCTATGATAATAGATCAATTAATTTATGGACTCTCTGATAAAAATTTAACGAAAAAACTTTCACAACAACAGTATCTAACTCTAGAAATCGCGATTAAACATTGCATAGTGCATGAACAGAAAAAAAATCAGTACCTTCAATTTATCCAAAGAAAAACAGTGCCAAAACTTACCACAAGGCAGAGGCAGTGTTGAAATAGAAGAAGACGAAAGTTCTGACTGGCAGCCATCTTGAGAAAGGAGCCGCACATGATCAGTTGCGAAAAGAGTGCACAGTTCAGGAAACTCAAGTGCTTCCTAACTACATTGCTGGAAGGTCTGCCTTTAACTTTCCAGTTCTAAACCTGCCAAACCAGGGGAAACACCTCTCTTTATCTACCCCACCGGTTTCCCCTTAATATCTTCAGTCGCCTGGGTTTTCAGCTCTGGAATTCCAGCTATAAACTTCTCCACCTCTTTTTCCTCCTTTAAGTTATTCATTGGTACTTACCTCTTTGCACAACTCATTCGCCATCTATCCCAGTATCTCTATATGTGGCTTTGTGTCAAACATTCTTTGATAATGCCGCTGTAAAATGCACTGGACATCTGACTTATGTTAATCATAGAATTATCATAGAATTCACAGTGCAGAAGGAGGCCATTCGGCCCATCGAGTCTGCACCGGCTCTTGGAAAGAGCACCCTACCCAAGGTCAACACCTCCACCCTATCCCCATAACCCAGTAACCCCACCCAACACTAAGGGCAATTTTGGACACTAAGGGCAATTTATCATGGCCAATCCACCTAACCTTTACATCTTTGGACTGTGGGAGGAAACCGGAGCACCCGGAGGAAACCCGCGCACACACGGGGAGGATGTGCAGACTCCGCACAGACAGTGACCCAAGCCGGGATCGAACCTGGGACCCTGAAGCTGTGAAGCAATTGTGCTATCCACAATGCTACCATGTTGCCCAACTGTATAAACAACTGCATAAGTTGTTGTTGTGTTTGTAGCAAAATGTTCCTGTGTAATGAGGCTGTTGACGTCCTTTCCTGTCTGATGGGAGAGTGTAGAGGGAGCTTTATTTTGTATCTAACCTGTGTTGTACCTGCTCTGGGAGTGTTTGACAGGATAATGTAGAGAGAGCTCTCCTTTTGTACCTAACCCATGCTACCTGCCCAAGGAGTATTTGATGTGAGCTTGGGAGACTACGTGCAAGAAATAAATGATTTGGAATAGGCATTATTGGCTGTTTTATTGCCAGAAATATTTCCCTTGCGGATTCATCAGATTACTTTGACAGAATCTCATTAAACCAGTATTTCAGGTTTAGCAGCTCGAATTGACTGCTATAACTGTGTGCTGTCTTAGAATTTGAGCTGTAGATGCCTCACTGCTATTCTTACCCCACATCATTTCATGATTGGGTTGCTTTGAAATGTTAAATATATCGCACATAATTAAATAAAATGCCTTGTCTCAGGGCTGATACAAACTACATCTTATTTAGCCAGAAAATGCGTGTCAGCTGGAATCTGCTGTTGCATCAGTATGCAAATACACTCGCTGAATTATGTTCACTGTTGTGTAGGTTAAATGCTGAAGCTGCTGCAAGTAAGGCTGTGAGTTTGTAACCAGAGGTCGCGAACATCAGCTGTGGGAATGGGGCCTGAACAGGAATCTTCCATTCACTTATCCTTTCACTAACCCCAAAACCTTTGCCAACGAAATGCCCCTTCGCCTTGCCTCTTCAAAGCACTCCCCACTCTGTCTCTCACTTTGGCTATCCTTCTTCCACCCTACATCCCACTCCCCAAGCTAATATCCAGTCCTCTTCCTGTAGGCAGAATAATACGCTGGCATGTCGAGGGTGGGTCCCGCACATGGAAGTCTGTGGTGTACCGGGTTCCTGGCCTGCTGTAGGAGTGTGTGCGATAATATACTGATTGGGCCTCATTAAGATAAAGGGTGGATCTTCATCCTGCCCAATGAGTGCTGGAGGGTGGGATGTACGGTCTCCAAGGTCATTGTCAGTGACCTGGAACGAGATCACTGCCAGCCCCTTAAGGGCCCCCTGGCATGGGACAGAGCCAGGTGACCTAGCTGATGCAGGTAGTGGGAAACCTCTCTGAAAATCCTGGGCTGGATTTTTCAGTCTCCCAGTCCAGTGTTTCCCGGCGGCACGCCATTCCCTGGCGACAGGATTCACTACTCCCACTGCTTGGCAATGGGATTTTCTGTTGAAGCCACCCCACACCACCGGGAAACCCATGGGGGCAATGTGATGCCAGCAGGAACAGTGAATCGCTACAGCTGGAGATTTTCAGCCCTTGTGTTTGTGTAGTTTACAACACTGTAAGGTGAGAGAATTTAATTTGGAGTTTTGACTCCCAACCATGACACTCTTCATAGCTGGAAAAAATGTTAACCTTCAGGAAAATTCTCACATCTTTGCATGTGGGAGTCGTACAGTTGTTACATGTTTGCATGCAGAGATGTCGGCACCATTGGACCGATGGGAGAGGTGGGCTAGAAAGGCCAAACCGGCCCCTAGATTCTGTGAGGACTCACTTAGAATTCTCCCCCATGGAGTCTCTGACCGATGTGATCACCTGATGCCAACTCCAGGTAATAGGTGGAAGCCAAGCCAGACGTGAGCAGAATGGATGGAGGTGACTGAGCTGGTCAACGCTGACAGTATGGTCAGAAGTCCCAATGCTGGAAAAGGCTCAGTGACCCAATGAGGCTCACCAATGTGGATATGACCTCAGTAAGACTGCCTTGGGCCAGTGAGCCACAGGGCATGCTTGCGAATATAGGTGGGAATTGAGTATGGCTGTTCCTCAAAGGCAGGATGATTCAACAAGGACACTGTTATCCTTGACACAATTGTACATTTCAAACAATGTTCTGGTTATAGGGCACATGATGCATGAGCATGGCATCCAAGCTGGCACACACTGAGATGAAAATGGGTTGGCAGTGTGCCATAAGATTCATTGAAATTGTCAATGAACATACCCTTACAAGCCTTTCCAAGTGGAACAAGCACACAATGCCCAGGAGAGAACCTGTACGGGTAGGGGATTGCCAAACCTGGAAGTCCTGACACCTTTCAGGAAGAAGGTTCTGACATTCATGGAACCTGATTCCTCCAGGACTATAAGCAGATGCAACATTAGAGTCTGACGAGACCTAGGTCTGATGAGATGACGAAAGGCTCAGTGAGACAGAAAAGGGGACAGGGCAAATGGAGGTTAATGAAGTGTAGGCATTAAGCGATTAGGCTGCTGAAGACAGTTCATACGTTGGAATCCTGACAAGCTGCATTATATGAAGCTTCCGATGATCATTCAACTGTATATTGTGTCTGTACAGCTTCATCAGTCATGCTACACGTTAAAACGGTTGACGAGAGTCCTAAAATAGCGCTGATCTGACAAGCTCTTGGATGCCTACTAGCCCTCTGACTTCTGTCTCTGTCGCAGGAGGAGCCTCATTCACTAACCCTCCGCCTGAAGTCACTTCCCTCTGAGGAGGAGGAAGAAGCCACAGAGGATGCAGCGTAACTTCACCTCTCAGCATCAAGCACCTTCGCAGACACTGGCATCCTGGCAGGGATTAGCGCGCCAGAAAGGGGACATGCACACACTGGTGAGGACACTTCACACTTGCGCATGCAGCTGTCAACGGGAGTGGTGAACCTGGTCTCGGGCAGTCAGAGGAGTGTCCGGCTTGATCCAGAGACTGACTCCGAGTTGGATGATGAGCATCTGGAGTCATCCATAATGTGACAAATGCTGGTATACAAGAGAGGTTGTATACAAGCCATGTGTACGGCGATCACTCACGTTTTGGAGCACCATTCTTTCTCTATGAACAGACTGCCGACTGTCCTGGAGGTGGAAACCGAGCGCATTGTAGATATAATCAGGGATGCGCTCTGACCTCTACATTGTTTTTTTTAATATAAATTTTGAGTACCCAATTCATTTTTTCCAATTAAGGGGCAATTTAGCGTGGCCAATCCACCTACCCTGCACATCTTTGGGTTGTGGGTGGGAAACCCATGCAAACACGGAGAATGTGCAAACTGCACACGGACAGTGACCCAGAGCCCGGATCGAACCTGGGACGTCGGCGCCGTGAGGCTGCAGGGTTAGCCCACTGTGCCATCGTGCTGCCCTGACCTCTACACTGTTGCCCTGGCTCTGAGCAATGGTCTGGTTATAGGGCAGGAAGACCACATGACGCATGATCACGGCATCCAGGCTGGCACACACTGAGATGAGAATAGGCTGGAAGCATGCCATATGATTCATTGAAATTGTTAATGAACATACTCTTACAAACTTTTCCAGGAGGAACGAGCACACAATACTCGGGGGCACAGAACCAGGGTGGCAGGGAAACAGGACAGCAGAACTCCCTCGCCGGTTGGCAGGGAGAGCCAGCCAGTCCTTGTGGTGCAGGAGGAGACCAGCTGCATCATATGGATGATCCTCTCAGGCACTTCTGACGGGGGCATCATCTCCTCCATCCACCTTCCATTGACATAGTTCTCGCGTATTGCCAAGGCGACTGAAGAATCTCTTGTGTCTCAGCAGGAGTCTTCTAAAAAGGCAGGCCGCTCAAGGCTGCAGCCGCATGAGGACAATCGTAGAGGAAATCCAGGGTAAGGAAGGTGGCAGATCAGCCCTGTCTCTCCAGCGTAGTTGCAAGTGAGGGGGGAGAATTGCAGCACCCATCAATGTGTAAAGACAAGGGTGGGCATATGGTTGTGTTGCTGATTTCCTTTAACATCTGTAAATAAACACACATTTCACTACCCTCATGCTGAAGTTTTCATTATGTGCTGTGGAGGCTGAGGGGAGACTGAAAATTTTGAGGGTGGGCAGGAGGGTGTAGTGAATTGGATTGAGTGTGGAGATGATGGTGATGGGACATGCTCATCACACATGGGCGAAGAATCGTCCAGGTGGCCCTCAAACATTTCTGGCATCACAGACTATAGAAACCTCTGGCGTATTAAGGCATCGCTGATGTCACAGCCAGGCCCTTCAACATGAGCATCTCCCTCATCCTCGGAGAATTTCCCCCAATCTGGCATTCCCTCATCCTCCAGGGCATTTCCTTTTTGGATTGTGAGGTAACAGAGCGCACAGCAAACCATGGCCATCAGGGACACAGGTGAGGGATGTCCTGCAATGACCCTCTATGCATCTGAATCTTATCTTCAGGAAACTAATTGTCAACCCCACTATGGTCCTGGTGCTTGTGTGGCTCTCATTGACCTCTTTTGTGCCACTGTTCTGGGAACCCTCACGGGTGTCGATAGCTTCTCTTTAATGGATGCCCTTTGTCACCCATGAGCCATCCATCCAGGAAATCCGAGTCCCTGAAGTGATCTGTGAGTTCTGAAGGATGAAGGTGTCTTGGCTGCCACCCCGGTTCCGAGCACACACCGATACGATCCACCGATTAGCGAGTGGAAACCCTTCCTGTTGCTGAAGGTACAGGGGTATCCAGCAGGAGCTTGTGTGGTGATGTGAGAACAGTCAATAACTCCCTGCACCCTGGGGAAACCTGCAATCGCCACGAATCCTCAGGGTCTATCTCGTTGACTCCGGGCATCCTGTGTGAAGGAGGTGTCATTCCTGCCCTTTGGAACATCGCATCAGTGAAGACCTTTCTGCAGTGGTGTGCAGCAGCTTGTGTGATGTCACTGAGGTGGCTACAGGCTGCTTGGAAGGAGTTGAGCAGGACAGTCACCTTCAAAGCTACAGCCATCGAGTGCCTCCTATGCAGTTGGAGGAGATCTACCCTGTCAGCATGTCATAGAGTGATGTGGCCGTGGCTCTTGACAGCCTAAGTCTTCTCCTACATTGAGTCTCAGATAATTGCAGACAGCCCAATCTCTGCATGTCGACTCTAGGGGCTACATAAGACCGTCTGCACCTTCACTGAGTGTCCCCATGTGCCTCTTGGGGTCTGGAGCTGACCTGCCCCCTTTATGAAGGTGCATCCTTGTCCTCCCGCTCTGTCCTCCTTCTTCTCACTCTCCTCCTCACTGGAGGTTGTCTCCCCCGCAGGGACCACAATGCCCATCTGTCTCAGACTTTGCAGCCTTGTGAGATGGACAGGAACACAGTCTAGCACTCAGCAGAGAAAATACCTCTAACCCAATTGATATCAGAATAGCTAGTCTGCCCTTTCAAATGAGCACTTCTTTTTTTTTAAATTTAGATTATCCAATTAATTTTTTTCAATTAAGGGGCAATTTAGCGTGGCCAATCCACCTACTCTGCACATCTTTTGGGTTGTGGGGGCGAAACCCACGCAAACACCGGGAGAATGTGCAAACTCCACACGGAGAGTGACCCAGAGCCGGGATCGAACCTGGGACCTCGGCGCCGTGAGGCAGCAGCACTAATCGCTGCGCTACCGTGCTGCCCTCAAATGAGCACTTTTGCATTCAATGATGAACTAATTGCTGAGCCGCAACTCTGGTCGCAGTGACAGATTTTAAATCCGCCCTGACCAGCTGAATCACGAAAAATGGATTTCCCTGATGGCATGATTCTGGTCTGGATGGAATTTTCCCAAAATTACAGAGTGCTGGATCAGGCGAGGATAGCTGTGTGCATCTCATTGGCTTCACAGATGCCTTTTCTTGTCGGATTAAACAGCATTCTGTACTGGTGAGGATCACACAGCCAGCTGGAGAGTGAGCCGGGGGGGGATTCTGAGATTGAAGTTCATTAAAGCCCTCCCATTCCTCAACAGAGATTTGAAACCCTTCCCAAGGGGATTGAGACCCCCTGACGGACAAGGGGAACAACCCCCAACCCCCACACACAAGGGCAACCAGTACCCCCACCACGCACAGGTGGTGGCAAACCCCCCTTCTCCCCGCCACAACAACGTCACTGGCACCACCCACCCTCCCGTCATTGGCACCGTCTCTATCCCCCTCCACAGTCTCCAGCCCCTCCCACACCAATGGATGCACAATACCCCCCCCCACCCCACCCCCACATACACACATGACTTGTTCTTGTTTTTGAAAACCAGCAATGATTCGCGCTGGCATGACGTCGTACCGACTGGGTGGGAGGATAAGACATGGGCAGACACTACAGTGTAAAGCCATTTAAGTATATATGAATTCATTAAAATTCATGGAAATCCAGTTCAAGCCCTTTCTGGTCATGTTACTGACCGGGGGGCAGGGAATATCTCAAACCGTGATCTTGCCGTCGCAAATCCCATCATGGCCTTCTTGTGAGATTTAGTGATTTAGTGGCAGTAACGGGATGTGCATCCATGGTGAACTGGCCTGTCAAATTCCGCTCTGAATATATTATTGTCTTCCAAGCATTCTCTGGCATTCAATCGGGTCATTACTGACCTGAATTACTACTTTAATTCACAACACAACACAGCCAGCTTGCTGGCTTTTGACCCTGCCCGAATAGCGTACTATTCAAATCAGGTGCAATGACATTAGAAACACCAAACAACATCATCATGCCGATATTATTAGTTAAGTAATTAATTAATAATTAATTAGTTAATTAATATTAATCTTTATTGTCACAAGTAGGCTTACATTAACACCGCAATGAAGTTACTGTGAAAATCCCCTAGTCGTGCACCCCGGCGCCTGTTCGGGTACGCCGAGGGAGAATTCAGAATGTCCAATTCACCTAACAAGCACGTCTTTCGGGTCTTGTGGGAGGAAACGGGAGCACCCGGAGGAAACCCACGCAGACACAGGGAGAACGTGCAGACTCCGCACAGACAGTGACTCAGGCCGGGAATCGAACTTGCGATCCTGGCGCTGTGAAGCAACAGTGTGAATCACTGAGAAAACGCTGGAAAATCTCAGCAGGTCTGGCAGCATCTGTAGGGAGAGAAAGGAGCTGACATTTCGCGTCCAATGACTCTTTAGACTCATTGGACTCAAAACGTTCGCTCTTTTCTCTCCCTCCAGATGCTGCCAGACCTGCTGGGATTTTCCAGCATTATCTCTTTCGTTTCAGATTCCAGCTTCCGCAGTAATTAGCTTTTATCCAGTGCTAACCACTGTGCTACCGGTATTACATTCCCCTATGTAGAAATCACTCCCGTTTTGCGTGCCTATTGTTCAGCACTGGGGTTGGATGTGTGGGTTAAATCCAGCAAAATACGTGTGTCAGGATGCTGGCTTCAACTCACTGATTCTCAGATAGAACTTGTGAGAATCTGTCTGGTTGCACACGGCCCCTCGGGAGAGTCAGGTTGCCTTTTTAAATAGAATCATTGCTCAATTGGAGTAATATTTCCAGAACAACTTTAATTAAGTGTTAGGTCCATGAGTTCCCCAGGCTTCCCAAAGCTTGCCATTGAATGCATGGTGAGAACACAGCAGTAATTGAGAGGGCTGATTAAAACTCATGATACTGCAAAAAGGGGAGTGGGGAGGGGGTGCAGGATGAGGGAGGGGGTGCGGGGTGAGGGAGGGGGTGCGGAGTGAGGGAGGGGTGCAGAGTGCTGGCCTGAATTTACCAGCGCCAGTGAGTATGTTTCAGGCTGCCTTCCTGGTGTGGTAATGTTAACCAGGTAGGGGAAGTGGAAGTGGGGGACAGTGGCTTCACTCACCTCCACATTGAGGCCAAGTACTTAAAATGCTCATTTAGATCAAGATGTGTATTCGCCGGCGTTGGACTGGGGTGAGCACAGTAAGAAGTCGTACAACACCAGGTTAAAGTCCAACAGGTTTATTTCAAATCACTAGCTTTCGGAGCACTGCTCCTTCCTCAGGTGAATGAAGAGGTATGTTCCAGAAACGTATATATAGACAAAGTCAAAGATGCAAGACAATGCTTTGAATGTGAGCATTTGCAGGTAATTAAGTCTTTACAGAGCCAGAGAGAGGGGTAATCTCAGGTTAAAGAGGTGTGAATTGTCTCAAGCCAGGACTGTTGGTAGGATTTCGCAAGCCCAGGCCAGATGGTGGGGGATGAATGTAATGCGACATGGATCCAAGGTCCCGGTTGAGGCCGTACTCATGTGTGCGGAACTTGGCTATAAGTTTCTGCTTGGCGATTCTGCGTTGTTGCGCGTCCTGAATGCCGCCTTGGAGAACGCTTACCCTGAGATCAGAGGCTGAATGCCCTTGACTGCTGAAGTGTTCCCCGATTGGAAGGGAACATTCCTGCCTGGCGATTGTCGCGCGATGTCCGTTCATCTGTTGTCGCAGCGTCTGCATGGTCTCGCCAATGTCCCATGCTTCGGGACATCCTTTCCTGCAAGTACTGAGGTACACAACGTTGGCCGAGTCGCACGAGTATGTACCGCGTACCTGGTGGGTGGTGTTCTCACGTGTAATGGTGGTACCCATGTTGATGATCTGGCACGTCTTGCAGAGATTGCCATGGCAGGGTTGTGTGTTGTCGTGATCGCTATTCTGAAGGCTGGGTAGTTTGCTGCAATATTTTTTTTGAGGTTGCGCGGTTGTTTGAAGGCAAGTAGTGGGAGCGTGGGGATGACCTTGGCAAAATGTTCATCTTCATTGATGACATGTTGAAGGTTGCGAAGAAGATGTCATAGTTTCTCCGGTCCGGGGAAGTACTGGATGACAAAGGGTACTCTGTCGGTTGTGTCCCATGTTTGTCTTCTGAGGAGGTCGGTGCGGTGTTTTGCTGTGGCACGTGTTATGGGCGAGGCGTTTTCAGAACCCCAAAATGTATCATTGAGTTCAACCAACCTCCCCCTTTAATGCTATTGTTGCTTTTCCGAGCACACGGCTTGTTCTCCAGGTGTGATATTACAATTATGGACACGTGGGTTTCTAAACACAAAACAATGTTTATTCCATGAACTCAACTTAACCTCTTAAATTAACATTGGATCTCTTAACACCCCTTACTTCAAAGATAACCCCGAAAATATTACAACACTAAATAATCCTTCAGTTATTCCTTTCAACATCCATGAGACTTAACACCTTTAAACAGAAACACATCAGGTTAAAGGCTTTACTATTCTGAGTTTAAATCACCCAAATGATCCAGAGATAGTCTTTCATGGCAGAGATCACAGCAGATCCAACTCACTGCAAACACAGACACTCCCAAGCTCTTTTCAAACTCAAACTAAACTGCAAAATGGCTGAACTGAGCTCAACTCCACCCACTCTCTGATATCACTGTTTTCTTAAAGGTACATTGTTTAAACATCCATTTCTTAAAGGTACTCTCACACGACACGCGTTGGAACTGTCGATCGATGGGTCGAGCGTCATATCCCGTTCGTACAAGGGCATCTTTCAGCATCTGTAGATGTCTGGTTACGTTTCTCCGTGTCTGAGCAGATCCTGTGTATATGGAGGACTTGTCCATAGGAAATGGCTTCATTAATGTGTTTAGGTTGGAAGCTGTAGAAGTGGAGCATTGTGAGGTTATCCGTGAGCTTGCGGTAAAGTGAAGTGCTGAGGTGACTGTCCTTGACGGAGATGAGTGTGTCCAAGAATGCAACCGATTCTGGAGAGTAGTCCATGGTGAGTCTGATGGTGGGATGAAACTTATTGATGTCATCGTGTAGTCGTTTCAGTCATTCTTTGCCGTGGGTCCAAAGGAAAAAAATGTCATTGATGTATCTGGTGTATAATGTCAGTTGAAGGTCCTGTGAGGTGAGGAGGTCTTGTTCAAATTTGTGCATGAAGATGTTGGCATATTGAGGTGCGGATTTGGTCCCCATGGCTGTTCCGTGCGTCTGAATGAAGAACTTGTTGTCGAAGGTGAAGACGTTGTGATCCAGAATGAAACGGATGAGTTGCAGAATTGTGTCTGGAGATTGGCAGTTGTCGGTGTTGAGTACTGAGACTGTTGCAGCAATGCCGTCGTCATGGGGGATTCTGGTGTAGAGTGCCGAGACGTCCATTGTGACGAGGAATGTTCCTGTTCATCTGGTCCATGGGTGCTGAGTTTCTGTAGGAAGTCCGTCGTGTCACGACAGAAGCTGGGTGTTCCTTGTACGATGGGTTTCAAGATGCCCTCGATGTAGCCAGAGAGGTTCTCACACAGGGTCCCATTGCCTGATACAATAGAATGCCCTGGTGTGTTGGCCTTGTGTATTTTCGGGAGGCAGTAGAGATCTCCAACGGGGGAAGTACGTGGGATGAGAGCACGTAGGGTGCTCTGAAGGTCTGGATCCAAGGTCTTGATCAGTCTGTTGAGTTGGCGGGTGTATTCCTTGGTCGGATCTGTGGGTAACTGTCATTTAGAACAAAGAACAATACAGCACATGAACAGGCCCTTCGGCCCTCCAAGCCTGTGCAAGTCATGATACCCCCTTTGGTCAAAACCCTCAGCACTTCCTTATGCCGCATCCCTCTATACCCATCCTAGCGATGCATTTGTCGAGATGCCTTCTGAACGCCGCTAATGTATCTGCTTCCACAACCTCCCCTAGCAGCGCTTTCCAAGCACTCATCACCCTCTTTGTAAAAAGCCTGCCTCGCAAGTCTCCTCTAACCTTTGCCCCACGGACCTTACACCTATGCCCCCAGGTGACTGACCCCTCCACCCTGGGAAAGAGTGCCGGCCCATCCACTCTCTCCATGCCCCTCATAATCTTGTAGACCTCTATCAGGACACCTCTCACCCTCCGTCGTTCTCATGAAAACAGTCCCGGTCCATTGCCTCTCCGCATAGCTAATACCAGATACATTCAACATGATTCTCCATCCCGCCGCATCCGATTTCGGGTGCGGCGCACCTCCGCCGGCAGCGGGATCCTCCGTCCCGGCAGCCGGCCAAATGGGGTTTCCCATTTGTGGGCACCCCACGCCTTCAGAAAATCCGTCAGGGCATGAGGACGCTGCCGGCGAAGCGGAGGATCCCGCTGACGGAGAATCCACCACATTGTGTTTCAGCTAGTTAAGATGATGCAATTAATGGGTGGAGCTAAGGTACCAGGCATTTTGCAGCAAAAAGTTTAGTTGAGTTTTAGATTGGGATGTGAGCAGAAGCCAAGTAGCTGCTCTCACTGCAGTTCAGTTAAAGATATGTCTGTAGACCAATTAATGGTTTCTTTGCAAGCAGTTCAGAATTGTGTGAGCTGAAACAAGCTGAGAAGCAGCTTCCAGAGAAATACAGACAGAGTTTCTGAAGTCTTCAGCTACAGATCCTGCATTGTTCGGATCGGGCACTGTCTCTCGCTTTAAAGCAGTGTCAAAAGATCTCTCTTTCTCAAAGTAGAATATCTAGACATCTCTATCTAACAGGTACTTCTGAGTGCTAAGTGTATTTGTAAGTGGATTGAGAGCTGAACATAGAACATAGAACATTACAGCGCAGTTCAGGCCCTTCGGCCCTCGATGTTGCGCCGACCTGTAAAACCACTCTAAAGCCCATCTACACTATTCCCTTATCGTCCATATGTCTATCCAATAACCATTTGAATGCCCTTAGTGTTGGCGAGTCCACTACTGTTGCAGGCAGGGCATTCCACGCCCTTACTACTCTCTGAGTAAAGAACCTACCTCTATCTCCCCTCAACTTAAAGGTATGTCCCCTCGTGCTAGACATCATCATCCGAGGAAACAGGCTCTCACTGTCCACCCTATCCAAACCTCTGATCATCTTGCATGCCTCAATTAAGTCACCTTCTTCTCTCTAACGAAAACAGCCTCAAGCCCCTCAGCCTTTCCTCATAAGATCTTCCCTCCATACCAGGCAACATTCTGGTAAATCTCCTCTGCACCCTTTCCAATGCTTCCACATCCTTCCTATAATGCGGCGACCAGAATTACACGCAATACTCCAAATGCGGCCGCACCAGAGTTTTGTACAGCTGCAACATGACCTCATGGCTCCAAAACTCAATCCCTCCACCAATAAAAGCAAACACACCGTACGCCTTCTTAACAACCCTCTCAACCTGAATGGCTGGATCAGTGGCTATTTTCGAGGCTGAGTCGACAGATTATTGATTGATTTGAGAGTTAAACATAACAGGCACAGGCAGGAAATTAGAGTTGAGGGCACAATCAGATCAGCCATGATCTTATCAAACAGTTGTGGCTTGATGGGCCAAATGCCTACTGCTATGACCTTCTGAGTTCGCTCTGCTCCCGCCAATTGCAGTTTTCTCTTCACTGGCTTTGAAAGTGGTTGAGTCTCCTGTGACAGGTTGGCAGGGCCTAACTTTAAAAGTCCTTACCTATGACAATATTGGTGCAGCAACACTATTTTCACTAGAATTTTGTGGCAATTTACCAGCAGTAGATAGTGGGAGGCAGCAGAGTGCTCAGAAGAGGCTCTAAAAAGGGTCAGTTGTTACTCTTGGAAAGGATTCCTTGGGACCTTGGGCAAAGGACTTCTCTGACTGGACACTGAAGGAAATCCTGAGGGGCTTCTACTGTACTGGTCCTCCATCTCATTCCCCAGACCGTAGCACTTATCTTGGGCACTCCAGTGGCCAGCTTTCACATCACCCTCGACAACACTCCTTCCAGATTCAGAGCGTGGATTGAAGTGAAATATTAAAATGAGGAGTGGTTGATACAAGACCAGACCTTGCTTATTTCCCAATGTTGGATTATATAATTATAGAGGGGAGTCCTTTAAAATATTAGCTAAAAGGATGCTTGAAAATTACTGAATTTGTAGAAATATGAGTAAGTTATAATTGTTTGAACACTGTCCATGGCTGTCTCAAATGTTACGAATAATGTACTACAAGTTCTGATATGGAAGGTACATTCGACAAGATTGAAACAATATCGTAGCTGAGACCAGACATGACGTGGGAATTTGAATGTGAGACAAAAGTCATGGGACAGTTAATTAATTTGGAGTCATTGATTAATGTCTAATTAACCAATCACCTGTTACATGACTGACAATTTCCTGAACAAATCAAGGGGGGTCTCAGCTGAGAATTAGAACCAATGAAACTAAGTAAGGGGCTAAGCACAGATAAGGATTCCCTTAAGAAAGGCCTTTGTTGAAATGACTTTTAATTTTGTAAATATGAAGTCACTTTTATCTTGAAGATTTTGTTTCTAATTGTTGGTGCTTCAGAACATTTCAAGAAACATGGAAAAAGCGTTTTCCAGTTAATTTCGTGTGAATGTGGGTTTTTAAGAAATAAACTTTGCTTGCATTCATTCAACCGGACTGACTTACCTATGAGCGAGAGATAAGATGAATCTTACCCCCCACCTCTGAATACACTGATTGCTTCAGACTTCCATCATGTTCTGCTCACATAACATTCCCTCTGTCTGTCTGGTCTCTGTCTCTCATAAATTCGCAAGCTTGTGAAAATTGCATAGTACTGGGACATATAGGGGAGATTGTCGTGCAGGCAAAAATGGTGACACTGGTACAACATTTTGGAAGACCACAAGAATGTGAACCTCAGTGGCGAGATCTCATTCTGTGATTCTCCACCCGCCCCATCACTGGTGGCGTAACAAGGTTCCTGCCCAGAAAGGAAGAAAATCTCATTTAAATTAGTTTTAAGGGTTTCCCCAGATAAAGAAATCCCTCCTCTCTGATGTGGTGTCACATCAGTAAAGTTTACAACAGCTATATAAAAACGAAGGGCAGCACGGTGGTGCGATGGTTAGCACTGGTGCCTATGGCGCTGATGACCGGGGTTCGATCTAGGCCCTGGGTCACTGTCCATTTGGAATTTGCACATTCTCTCCGTGTCTGCATGGGTTTCACCCCCCCCCCCCCCCTCCCCCCACCCTCCCCGTGCCCCAGCACTGTCAGAGCAGCACTGCCTGGCTGGCACTTCGAGGGGCCATGCCAGGGGCGGGCCCTCTGGGGAGCTCCATTGTTGTGGGGAAGGTAGGGTTTCTTATATGTGCGAGGGGGTTCCCCTTATCTGTGGGAGGGGCGGGGGGGTGCTTCCTCATATCCATGGGGTGGAGGGAGTATTGGTTCAATGTAGTTCGGGCGTCTTTTAGCTGGAATTGGCAACTTTATCAGGCCCCGCCCAGATAGAATGATGGCAAAAAGCACAGCGCCAGATTTACTGTGCATGAAGTGCCAAAGAATCTGAAGATTCGACTGTGCAGTTGGAGAGCTATACTCCGGTGTTCCCGCCTCAGCCAGCACTGCAAACTTCCACCCATATTGTCGAAGATGGTGCTGCCTGAAAATGTAGTCCCATTTAGTCCAGTCATTTTGATTTATTTAAAACTTGCTCTCTATCTTTAGATGCAGAGTATCACTGATATTGGGCTATGGAATACTAAGAGATGTAGAATGGGGTGGGTATTCTGACTGTATCCCACATGGTGATCCAGGCACATATCATAATCTCTGTGTAACAAATGTTTTCCCTGTTGTTTTAATTAGTTTTTCCCTCTCACACATTGCACCCAGATTCTATAACAACCCAATTAGAGTCTGTAAGAAGCTTTGTCCTAGTTTAAGAGAGGACGCTCAGGAATTTGAGCTGTACGTAGTCCTGACAGAGAGGAAGAGCTCCTAACCCACAGAGAAAAGCTTTGTTCGAGGCTGGGCCTCTCCTCTAAAAGGCAAAAGAAGTGAAATAAAACCCACAGATCGAGGCCTTGTTAATGTTGAAAGCACAGGTCAGTGGACAGGGAGAGAATAACAAAATGGAATCCTTAAGAGATCTCACTGTGGACTGGTCCAACACTGTCCATTTTACATAGAATGAGAGAATAAATGGGGGCCCCAGAGAAAGGCTCATTTGGCCTGGCTTGTCAAAACATCACACAAAATGAACTGCGGACCATGGCCTACTTGTAAAGTCAGAATGTGTCATGAATCAACTTCAAATTCCATCAGAGATACAAGGTAATTTGATCCAAAATGAAATTCAACAAACAGTCAGACATGCCAAAACTCATAAATTGATGGCAAAGAGATGCGATTTGTCGGTGAAATTCAGCCTCATTCACATTCCAGCAAGAGTGATGTGAAAGTTTGATTTTTCTGTCAGAACTGTACTTTAGCAACAAAAGCAGAAATTGTTGGAAATATTCCAGAGGCCTGGTAGTTTCTCGCTCCACAGATACTAAGTTAATGGGTGGGACTTTCCAGTCCCGCCAATGGAAAGCAGGACTGGAAAATTCGGAGTGCGGCTAAAAGTCAGTTTCCTGCCGGCGTGAAAACGGATCGCAATTTTCTGCTCCGGAATTTCATGGTGGTTCGGGTTGCCATCCAAGTTGCATGTCTTCGCATCTTATCAATATGGATTTAAAACCCAGTTCACTAGAATCAGTTCCCCGCTACAAATCAAATGGCCACGCTGGCGGCTAATTAGACTGCCATGAATCAGGGGAGGCGGTGGCATAGTTGTATTATCACTGGGCTAGTAATCCAGAGACCCAGGGTAATGCTGTGGGGACCCAGGTTCAAATCCCACCGCGGCTGATGGTGGACTTCAATAGAAATTGCAATTAAAATTCTTGGGCAGCACGGTAGCACAAGTGATTAGCACTGTGGCTTCACAGCGCCAGGGTCCCAGGTTCGATTCCCCGCTGGGTCACTGTCTGTGCGGAGTTTGCACGTTCTCCCCGTGTCCGCGTGGGTTTCCTCCGGGTGCTCCGGTTTCCTCCCACAGTCCAAAGACGCGCAGGTTAGGTGGATTGGCCATGATAAATTGCCCTTAGTGTCCATAAGGGTTGGGAGGGGTTATTGGGTTGCGGGGATAAGGTGGAAGTGAGGGATTAATGTGGGTCGGTGCAGACTCGATGGGCCGAATGGCCTCCTTCTGCACTGTATGTTCTATGTAATCTATATGTAATCTATGAATCACGATCGGATATAGTAAACTGTACTTCCTTTGCGACTTTGAGGTTTCTCGCCTATCTTTCATTCTGTGCCAAGGTTGCTCAGGCAAGACCAGCAGAAAAGAAAGGAGGGTTATTTGTAAGGCACCTGCTGGATTGGGGGTGGGAAAAGATAGAGGCAGGGGAAGGAGCCGGAATGCACAGGTTTACTTGCCATCAATTTATAAGTTGGCATGTCTGACTGTTTTATCAATTTCATTTTGGAGTAAATTACCTTGTATTTCTGATGGAATTTGAAGTTGATTGAGAACACATTCTGACTTTATAAGTAGGCCATGATCTGTGGTTCCTTTTGCGTGATGTTTTTACAAGGCTAGGAAGGGGGCCGACAGACACACATCATAATCTTTTTAATAATCTTTTCTTTATTGTCACAAGTAGGCTCGCATAATGCTGTAATGAAGTTACTGTGAAAAGCCTCTAGTCGTCACATTCCGGCGCCTGTTCGGGTATTGATGGTGCACAGGCCTTGAAGAGTCAGGTGGTGAATTCCATGTCATAGAATTCAAGCATCCGGTTTGCTCTTTTTGCAACAGTATTGATGTGGCTGGTATAATAATAATACTCTTTATTGTCACAAGTAGGCTTACATTAACGTTGCAATGAAGCCACCGTAAAAAGCCCCTAGTCGTCACACTCCGGCGCCTGTTCGGGTACACTGAGGGAGAATTCAGAATGTCCAAATTACCTAACAACACGTCTTTCGGGACTTGTGGGAGGAAACTGGAGCACCCGGAGGAAACTCATGCAGGCACAGGGAGAACGTGCAGACTCCACACAGACAGTGACCAAGCCGGGAATCGAATCTGGGACCCTGGCGCTGTGAAGCAACTGTGCGAACCACTGTGCTACCGTGCTGCTCTCAAAAAGCACTTCGCGGGGCTCATCCGAGATATGAACCCGGGACCTCTCGCAATTTATCGCAATGGAAATCCCTAAGCGAGAATCATACTCCTGGACTAACGACATGACTGCGTGGGGGGGCTTTTGCTTGGTGCACAGGAGGGAAATGATGGGCAGAAACACATGACTGGGGGTGGGGAGGAAGAGAGCACTTAGGTGTGAGAGAGTCCTGGGGCTGTGTGCGCCATACTGTCAGGGCCAGAAAGCAAAGGCGGTCCTGGCACAAGCTCCCAGATGTTAGTGAAGAGGAATTTGCAGGATCAACAGGACTGGGTGTACCATTGTCATTTCCAGTGCCTACTTTGATGTCAGGGTGGTCAGGGCGGTTTCATTCCATTTTGACTTTGTAGCCATTTGATATGACTGAGTGGCTTGCTGGGCCATTTCAGAGGGCACTTAAGAGTCAACCACATTGCTGTGGGTCTGCAGTCACCTATAGGCCAGACCAGATAAGGATGGCAGATTACGACCCTAAAGGACATTAGGGAACCAGATGGGTTTTTATGACAATTGACAATTGTTTCATGGTGACCATTAAACCAGCTTTTAAATCCAGATTTATTAATTGAATTTAAATTCCACCAAATGTGGTGGTGGGATTTGAACTCATGGCCCCGGAGCATATTGCTGGGTTTCTGAATTACTACATGTTGAGCATTCGAAAACCGAACAATTCCGAAATCCACACTTTTTTCGAGCTCCGACGTGATGTAATGAGTGGAAAATCTCACAAGGCTCCTTGGTGATGTGCACAGTTCCCAATGTGCACCGCACATGTGCAGTTCCCAACATGCACCGCATATACACAGTTCCCAACGTTCCGCACATGCGCGGTTCCCAACGCGTACCTCACATGCACAATTCCCAATGTGCACCGCACGTGCGCAGTATATTCCCAAATCCAAAAAAGTCCAAAATCCGATACACTCTCGGCCTCAAGCATTTCAGATAAGGGACTTTCAACCTGTAATCCAGTGACAACTCAAGATTTTCATACCAAATCTCTTTATTTTTAAGAATTTGTATTGCTTTTTGGAGATGTGGGGTTGGCCTGGTAAGACGAATAGTCCATTTCTTCAACCGTAACATTTTGCTGTCTGTGTCAACATTTTGGAAGAGGACGGTATACTAATCCTGGCACACTGGCGGAGCAACTCTTCCTATAGTGAAAAAGCTCCATCATTGTTTAATATCACCAGACCTTTGTGGGCATCAACCTCACTGGCTTAAGTCCTTATGATTGGGCAACAACTTTCTATTGCAGCAGTGAACATGGCAATGAGGAAAATAAAGATCACTTTTGTTCCTTTGAAGGTACAAAGCCAAGTACCTTGACTCATGAAAGTATGTACCTCTTGTTTTTGAGACCACCTTACCAAAAGACAGGGGGCGGGATTCTCCCATCTGAAGGCAGAGTGTTGACGCTGTCGTAAAAACTGGAGAGTTTAACGATGGCATCATCGGACCGCTATGTGTAGCGATCCTCAGCCCTACAGGAGGCCAGCACGGTACTGGAGCGACCCACGGCGCTCCAGCTGCCGATACCGGCGTCAAATGGGCGCCGCGGGTCTGCGCATGCGCACTGCGACTGGCGCAAATGCGTGCATGCGCGGTAGTCTCCTTTTCCGCGCCGGCCCTGACGCAACTTGGCGTAGAGAATCGCCGGGGGGGTGGGCGCATAGAGCGGCCCCCGACCATTGCCGCGCCGCCGCCAATGGAGAATCGGCGGACCGGCGTCGGGGCAGCGTCGTGCGATTCGCGCCCAGCCCGGCGATTCTCCGACACGGCGTGAGCTGAGTGAATCCCGCCCAGGAGCAATCAGAATACAAAATTCAGTGCAGAGATTAAAATCACACAGGCAGAGCTCACAGCATGAAAAGCTGTTTTTCTCTGCTGCACAAACAATTAAACAGTAACAGCGGGGGTTGTACAGGACTGCTGGGAGGGTGCTGCAGTTGTCTACACAGACCTAGGGACACGCATCAATCACAGACCTGGGGCATATGTTGCAGTGTATTTATAGTCGAAGCACAGACCAGATGGAGAGCGAAGCTACTGAACAGAATCTCGCTATCTTTTATTGACCAGCTCCAGCTCAACTGAAACACTGCATAGCAGGTAAAAGGAAAAGATTCACTCTCATCTGGCACTCCATGGCCCGTGTCATGCTGCCAGCTCTTGTACATGTACAGCACACAGTGGGTAAAATGTATCCATTCACCCTCATCTCACATTGAATCGCTCATGTGTATCACAGTGTCAGCCTCTGCTCACAGCAGGTAAAATAGAGTGATTTACTCCCCTTAGCTACTGTACACCCTTGGGTGTGCCTCAGTGTCAATTCATTTTGAGCCTCAGGGGGAATCATCTTCGGAGTTCATGCTACCAGTGGGTGACCTCACACGGTCTTCCCATGAATTATCCATATGAATTCAATGCCGATATCCTAGAAAGTTGGACTCTCAGAAAAGGCTGTGAAGGTTAATCAGCAGCTCCTGAGCTTATTCCACCATTCAATTAGATCATGGCTGATCTGTACCTCAATCCCACTTTGCCCTACATTGCCCTTTGACCTTTATCCCTTGATACACATAGCCAACAAAAACCTATTGATCTTATCTTGAAAGCTCCAATTGCCCCGATCATCCACAGTAATTTGGGTGAGTGTTTGAGGTTCCCACTATCCTCTTTGTGAAAAAAATTTGTTCCTGACTGAGTTGAAACCTTAACATTGTGTCCCTTTGCTCTAGATTCCTCCACCAGAGGTAAGACCTCATTGGGGAAGAGAAGATAGAACACAGGTAAGCAGGTAGTGAACATAATAACAAAATGCAAAGGTTTTAAAGCTGCCGTGTTGTGTATAGGGCCCCCGGCAGCAGCTGTAAAGATGTAGATTGTATAGATGTAAAGATAAGACAAACACATCACAAAAGCAGAATAGTTTCATTGAGGATTTTAACTTTCATATAAATTGGAACAAATAGACTAGCACATTTCAGAAAGATGGTGAATTTCTTGAGTGTAGTTTTTTCCAGCAATATGCCCCAGAATAACAAGGGTGCAAGTCACAGATGTGGTAATGAATACTGAGCCAGATTTGGTTAACAGTCAGACAGTGCAGGTCCATTTATCTAATAGTGATCATAATATGATTGAGTTCAACATGATTGAGAAACATAAAACAGCGACCAGGATTCTACATTTAGGTATGGCTAACTTTAATGATATGAGGAACAGACTGTTCACAGTAAACTGGGCAAATGGGCTTTTCACAGTGACTTTAGTGCAGTGTTAAATGTAAGCCTACTTGTGACAATAAAGATTATTATTATTATTATTATTAAATCTGATAATGGCTAAAAAGGCAGAATATCAGTAGAAGGTATTCAAAAAAGAATTTAATATGATATAGATTCAATTTATATCCCAAAGGCGCAAGAGATTTACTTACCAAAATTGACATCCTTGGACAAACAAAGAGGTGGGAGACGATATGGATGCGATTTAACGAAAAAGAGTCCCGTTGTGGACAGGGTTAGTGGGAAGACAAGTGCCGGGAATGACCCCACTATTGAATAGGACTCTGTTATTTTTCCGAGCCACTGCAGGGAACGTCCCACCGAGGACGCACTTAACCTCTCTTCCTGTACAGAGAAGCTCCACTCGTCAATGCAATTCAATTCAATCATGGCTGATCTGTGCCCCGATCGCTCAATCCCCCAACATGATACCCAGACTCCCCCAATGCCCTAACTTACCTGTTGGGTTGGGGGGGGGGGGTCCTTGAGCACCCTGCACCCCACCTCGTAAGGAAAGTGCAATCTAGAGGCCAATTCCCGGCATGGAAAAAATGCCACCTTGTCGCCCCTGCCAGCCAGGATGGCACCCAGGTGGCACTATCAAGGTGTCCAGGTAGCACTGCCAGGGTGCCAGGCTAGCAGTGCCAAGGTGCCCAGAGGCCAACCACCCAGGAGCACCTCCGGCAGGGCAAAAGCCGGGATTTGCACAGGGTGGCAAACCAGTCAGAGTGTCCATGCCCGCCCCACCTGCCATAGCAGGATTCCCCGACGGCCCAGTCAGGTTTCCTGCCCCAACCTGACAGGACTATGCCAATAGCTCATTAGAGCTATTTTGCATGTATTGGCGGCAGGATGTACCATCCACAAGCCATGTGGGATGCTCTGCCCCCTCCGCCAGCCAAGAGTCCCACTGGCGTGAAATGGTGCAAGCAGCATCGAGCGTGGACCGGGCACCTTGCAGTCCGAGGGGTGACAAGGTGATAAGTGCCCTCCTAACAATAGCAGCCAGGATGCCAAGGGGGAGGGGGTCCTTCCTGGGAGGTGGGGGTCAGGGGAGCTTGTGCTGGGCTGGAGGGGCTCAGATTGGGGGTCTTCCTTGGGTTGGGGCTCCTTTGGCTGCTCCCCATCTGCAGCCATTAAATCCATTAAACAGTCATGGAATGGCATGGAAAACCCGATTTCCAAACAATGGCATGTCTGGGTGCTCCTAGCGCCAGTCCTGCTGGTGAGAGCACTTAGACTCCGGAACGGAGAATCCTGGCCCATAACATACTGAGGGTAGGGGTTACGGGGAGGGTACAAACTGAACCAGTGTGGGTCTTCCACCCCTCACTGAGCAGGAAGTCTCATGCTCAGGGTTGCCAGCAAATCTGATTGGCTGGAAGCTCCATCAGCACCAAGAGTGCATTAGTGGGCATTGCTGGGACTGCAAGAAGAAAGCAGAAGAAGGTCCATGGAGCCCAGGAAACAGGTAAGTCCGGGGACTTGGGCAGTTTCGGCGTGGGTTGGTAGGGGGGTGAGGGGGGTGCGGAATGGAGGTCTCGAGTTTAAGGTGGCAGGGTGCTAGAAGAAAGGGGGGGGTCTATTCAAGGGGAGTCACCCTCGTCAAGCAAAGGGCAGCCCCTGAAGATAGAATAACCCTCCCCATCTTGACTTTTGAGGAATTTATTTTAAAAATTGGGCTGCGCACTCCTTTGACAACCGTTTTCTGGTGTAGGTCGTGTATTATGTTAGCTTAGTAGCAAACCTAATTGACCCATGACTATAAATTTAAATATGGTGTGAGGGATGCCAATTTCAGCCTCACCCATCTCCATCTAATGGGCATGAGCTCAGAGTGGGGCAGGAAGGTAAAGTGGAGGAGCGGGTACTCAGCTTAGTTCAAGTGCCCCCCTCGCCAAACGTATGCCCGCCAGGTGCAAGTAACCAGGTCAGCCCTTGATTAAGAAATTGATTGAGCAGAGATAGCGAACAGGGATAATGGACAGTTTTCTAACTGGCAAGATTATACTTAGTGGTGTCCCACAGAGATCTATATTTGGGCCTCAACTATTGACCACATTTATGAATAATGTAGATCGTGGATATCATGGGCGAGTTTCTCCGACCCCCCGCCGGGTCGGACAATCGCCGGGGGCTGGCGTGGATCCTGCGCCCGGCAGTTGCCGAATTCTCCGGCACCGGATATTCGGCGGGGGCGGGAATCGCGCCGCGCCGGTTGGCGGGCCCCCCCACCCGCGATTCTCCGGCCCGGATGGGCCGAAGTCCCGCCACTAAAATGCCTGTCCCGGGGGCGTAGATTAAACCACCTACCTTACCAGCAGGACAAGGTGGCGCGGGCGGGTTCTGGGGGGGGGCGCGGGGCGATCTGGCCCCGTGGGTGCCCCCACGGCGGCCTGGCCCGCGATCGGGGCCCACCGATCCGCGGGCGGGCCTGTGCCGTGGGGGCACTCTTTCCCTTCCGCCTTCACCACGGTCTCCACCATGGCAGAGGCGGAAGAGGCTCCCTCCACTGCGCATGCGCGGGAAACTGTCAGCGGCCGCTAACGCTCCTGCGCATGCGCCGTCTGGAGATGTCATTTCTGCGCCAGCTGGCGGGGCACCAAAGGCCTTTTCCGCCAGCTGGCGGGGCCGAAATTCGTCCGGCACGGGCCTAGCCCCTTAAGGTTGGGGCTCGGCCCCCCAAGATGCAGAGCATTCCGCACCTTTGGGGCGGCGCGATGCCCGACTGATTTGCGCCGTTTTGGGCGCCAGTCGGCGGACATCGCGCCGATACCGGAAATTTCGCCCCATATATCCAAATATGTCAAGGACAGAATGATAAGCAGCATTTTAAGCAGCGCAGCTGGAAGTAAGTCTTGTGGTAATGTTCCTACCTCTGAGCCAAAAACTGGGATTGAGTCCCACCCCAGGACATGGCCATGGAAGGTGTAACCATGGTCTGACCAAGCAAGTTGATTATCAAGCTGTAAATCCTTCTGAAATGCTTATG
Source organism: Scyliorhinus torazame (assembly GCF_047496885.1). Classification (NCBI taxonomy): domain Eukaryota; kingdom Metazoa; phylum Chordata; class Chondrichthyes; order Carcharhiniformes; family Scyliorhinidae; genus Scyliorhinus; species Scyliorhinus torazame. Next base: position 141,924,061 of record NC_092723.1, read on the forward strand.
CAGGCAGCAGGTGGGAGTGTTTCCTGGTTGACCAGAACCATGTGGCAGCTGCAGTGCACAGCATCCCCATGTTAATAAACTCCACAAGCATAGGCTCCGTGGCAAGTGTCCTCCTTGATTCAAGGGACTGTTAGTGAGAGAGAAGTGGAAGGATAAAATTACAAAGGGATATTAATAGATTAAGTGAATAGGGAAACTGTGACAAATGGATATCAGTGTATGCGAATACAGGGCAATCTATTTTACACCTAAAAAGGGTAGAAAATGTGGCCTTCCTGCTAGTCACCGCAGCCCTGGGGCATGCCCTGCGGCTGTGCGAGTGAGCGCTGCTCGAGGAGGAGGAAGGTGCAGCAGCAGAACGTGCCACAACGGAGCAGGCAGCAGCAGAGCGTGCCACAACAGAGCGGGCAACAGCAGAGTATGCCACAACGGAGCAGGCAACAGCAGAGCATGCCACAACGGAGCGGGCAGCAGCAGAGCATGCCACAACGGAGCGGGTAGCAGCAGAGCATGCCACAACGGAGCGGGCAGCAGCAGAGCGTGCCACAACGGAGCGGGCAGCAGCAGAGCGTGCCACAACAGAGCGGGTAGCAGCAGAGGGTGCCACAGGTGGACAGGAGGCAGCCGCTCAGGAGGGCGAGTGAACCGACCAACAGGCCGAGGAGGAGGAGGTACCAAGGAGGTGCCCCATGAGGCCTCGTGTGTACCTGCTGTGATTCCTGCCCTGCGACCTGGATCCCCATTGGCGGGCATCTTCTGGGGCGACCGGGTGTCCCAGGTGATGTGGTTCTGCCCTGTTCTTTCCGCTGCCCACCAGATGCACCAGGGACAGAAGGGGAGGAATCCGAGCTACTGCAGTGTTCCGGCAACTCCGCTGCGGGAGTCACCAGGTACGGGCCCGATCACCACCTCATTCGAGGACCTGCTGGACCGGGCATACCATCGAAGACTCTGGCTGACCAGGGAGACAGTGCAACATATCTGCCAGACCATGGCACACTTGGCACCGTGGGGGTATGGGGGAGGACACCTGCTCCAGGTGGCCGTCAAGGTGACGGTCGCCCTGAACGTTCACGCCACGGGGCCCTCCCAGGTGCCGAGTGGGGACCTGTCCGTGATCTCACAGACCTCGATGCACAGGTGCATCCAAACCGTTATTGAGGCCCTGCATGCCCATGTGACTCAGCACATCCATTTCAATGTTGACCGAGCCCACCAGGATGCCTGGGCAGCAGGGTCGCCGCCATCGATGGGATGCCCAGGGGGTGATCGACGGGATGCATGTCCCCCAACAAGCACCTGCAGTTGACAGGCTGCTTGACACAAACCGAAAGGGGTTCCACTCGATGAACGTGCAGTTGATATGTGACCATCAGCTGCGCATCATACACGTCTGCACCCGATACCCAGGCAGTGTGCATCACACTTTAATCCTGGCACACTCGATGATTCCTAACATGTTCAAGACACCCCTAGCTGAGGATTTGCCTCATGGGTGACAGGGGTTATCCACTGCAGTCGTGGCCGATGACGCCTATCTGGAGGCCACAGACAGACGCGAAGACCCATGACAACGACGCCCATCTAGTGACCAGGGGAATGATCGAGGGGTGCTTGGGCCTCCTGAAGATGCGGTTCAGGTGCCTGGACCTCTCTGGAAGGGCCCTCCAGTATGATGCTGAGAGGGTCGCCCACATCGTGGTGGCCTGATGCCTCCTCCACATCATTGCACAGCAGACGGGTGATGTGCTGGAGGAGGAACAGCAGGCCTTCTCCCACAAGGAAGTTGTGGCGGAGGGGGAGGATCGACAGGACATGAAGCCCAGGCAGGCACGGGAGGCCGCACGATGTGTGTGCCAGGGCCAATGTGGACTGGTATGTTCTGATCACCACCAGGTTCACCAACAATGGTGGTGGGGGGGTTACTGGTCAGGGGTACGGGCACCGTATCCCACCCCTGCCCTCCCCCGGCCACACCCTCGCCTGCAACCCCCTCTGTGATACATACCTGTCGCACCACGGGGTGTGGGCCCTGGGTTGGCAGTAACAGTGGGTATGGTCCATGGGATGGAGGCTGATGACAACCCGCTCTGCGATGCCCTCTAGTGCTCCACATCATCTGACAACGTCTGACTCCTGCCCACGGTAACACTTTCCACCGTCCACCTGGGTGATCCCTGCATGCTAGCTGACCATTCCATCACAGTCCCATCAAATTGCTGGGGTGATGGTGATGGGAACAGTTGGGTGGGGGGGACGATGGGGGGGGGGGGGGGGGGAAGCACAGGACACCCCCATAGTCCACCCATTCACCCCCCTCTCTGGTCAGCCCAAACCAACCCACCCCTCACACACATCTGACAGAGCACTGAGGCAGGTTGTAACAGTGTGACCATGTGTTTAATGTGAATGAATATATATATAGATTTGTGCCTGAGCCCTTACAACTAAACTGTGCCCTGCACTCATGCCAACTTAACTAGTGTCTAACTTTCTGGCCTTACGGGCACTAAGCTACGTCTAGGTGGACCCTCAGATGGTACAGCAAGAGTGGAGGTGACCTGCTGTGATTCCTGCCCTGCGACCTGGATCCCCATTGGCGGGCATCTTCTGGGGCGACCGGGTGTCCCAGGTGGTGTGGTGCTGTCCTGTTCTGCCCACTGCCCACCAGATGCACCAGGGACAGAAGGGGAGGAATCCGAGGTACTGCGGTGTTCCGGCAACTCCGCTGCGGGAGTCACCAGGTACGGGCTGTTGCTCTAATTCTCTAATTTTATTAGTTCTAATTCTGTCACCTTTGCTCACGAGTCGCCAGGTATCTTTCTGATACTGCCACGTGGTTCAAGCTGTAGTTATGATTAATAAGACAGCACACCGCTTAGTAAGATTAAAATCAACGGTCATTTATTATGTACAGCAATAAATACTTACACAATAATCCTACTTTCTATATCACTACCTACCACTACTGGCCAATACTTAACTTTTGGGGATGGCCCACCAGATCAGGGAAACGAATGGCTTATCGAATTGGGTCTGGCCTGCGGGATTCGGCTAGGTCGATGGCTAGGAGTCTCTATCGGGTAGCGATCGCTGGAGTCAAACTTACGGTTTCTGGTCGATGGTTCTTGCGAAGGTTGCGAGCAGGAGAAGAAGGGAGAGAAGGGTCGATCTGAACTTGGCCCCTATCCTTTATAGGTCCCAGAGGCCTCCCGCCTCTCGGGTCGGACCTTGACCCTGGTCCCAAGTGATTGGACTTGGTCCCAATCACTGGGTTCGATATGCTCCAATAATGGGGCGATTCCTTGATCGGGGGGTGGTCATTCACCTTTCTTTGTCTCGGCCACTGCTGGCGCCGAGAGGTCTGGCCGGCATTCAATTGCTAATATGTTGCAATTGTTCCCGGGGATAGCCGATTAAACTACATATGTCTGAGTTGATGTGCTGCTAATGGTCGCAGGTATCGATCTGGGCCGACTTTCCCAGAGCCGAATACGCTGTTCTGTCTGCAGCTGTCCGTTTGTGCCCTGTTGGCTGATTTTCCCATCAGCCTTTTCGGTTAGCCATTTTACATCGGGTTTTGGCCAAATTAATCGGGAATCAGCCATTTTAGGTGGCTACAGGGCCCCATCTCCTCCTCCTTGCTGGGGCACCCAATGGTTCCCAGGCTTCTCCATGGGACGGGGGTGCGAGCAGAGCTAAAGCTGGATGCTCCTCCGCCATCTGGCCCTGTCAATCCTGGAGGCTCGCTCTGGTCTTAACCAGGGTTTGCATGCTCGCAATGGGATGGTGTAGGGTGTTGGAGACGGCTGTGATGGGAAGTCAGTGTCATTCTCAGATTCAAGCTCTGGGGTGTCCTGCATCTCGGGTGGAAAGCTGGCATCTGAGCTGCTCGGCTCAAGGTGGGGGGGGGGGGGGGCCTCCGGCAGTTGCACTGGTTGGGGGCGGGGGACACCAGATGGGCCCGCCCCATCTCCAGCAAGTCCTGCAAGACACAGGATTAGACAGTGTGGTGGGGGAGGTGGATTATAAATTCACAGTTTGATTGACAGCTCAATAAGTTATTAAAGGATTGGCAGTCTTTGGTGTGGCGCTCAAAATACGAATGTTTGTTTTTACAAGCGAATTAGGTACTTGAAGAATTTTAATTGTTTTTAATGGGATTTCATGAATGGGATTTTTTTATATCTCGTGAACTCAGTATAGATATTTAGAATTTATTTTATTTCATCTCAACATGGCTCCTGAGGTCTGCATATGCTGTACACTGGGTGAGTTGGCATGGACGATGTAAAGGAAAAGTATGGTAGGTTGGGGCCATGTGTTGGCACCAAATTGGCCTGGGGGGTAGAAAGGACCATGGTGTGTGGGGTGTGTGGGGTGTTCATGACTTCACACTACATCAGCATAAGGGGGCATGAGAATGAGTGGAAATCATGGGTTGACACGAGTTAACATGTATGGGCATTGATGTGGGTATGAGAGTTCACAGAATAATTCAGCACAGAAGAGGCCCTTTGGTCCATCGAGGCTGCACCAATGCATGAAGAACACCTGACCTGCCTACCTAATCCCATTTGCCAGCATTTGGTCCATAGCCTTGAATGTTATGACGTGCCAAGTGCTCATCCAGGTACTTTTCAAAGGATGTTAGAGTGCTTAATGTTTAAATAACAACTGGACAAAAGAACTGCCCGCTTTGGCACTCGACAGCCCCTGTGGCCATCTTCGATCTGTCTGTTGGCAGCGGGCCCAACTCCATTCTGCTCCAACTTCCCCCACCTCAGGAGTGGTATAGAACATTATAGATGAAGGTGGCTACAGGGAGTTAGGTCGCAGATCAGCAATGATCTTCTGGTATAGCGGAAAAGGCTTGAGGGATTCAATGATCGGTGTAACTCTTTCTCTGTATCTACGTGATCTAACTCCTTTACCATTTTAAACACACCAGGATATCTCAGAAATGGACACAGAAATGCAGAGATTGCGTCACTTGACCACCAATCCAGAGGCCTGGACTAATAAACCAGTGGAGATCAGTTCAAATCCCACCGGACAGTTTAAGAATTTTAATTGTGTTTAAAAGATTTGAATATTAAAAAAAACTGGCTCCAAGCTGGCAGATTAGTCTAAATAACCCAACTGGTTGAATAATGTCCTTTTTGGAAGGAAACCTGTTTGGGACTATCGGTGCCTCCTGTCTCACACCATCATGGTTGAGTCTTAATTACCCTCTGAAATTTATAAGAATGGTTCTGGGGAGTGAGACACTTCAGTGATAAGGGTAGATTGGAGAGGTTGGGACTGTTCTCCTTGGGAAGAAGGCTGAGAGGAGATTGGTTGAGATGTTTAAAATCATGAGGGGACTGGTCAGAGTAGATCGGGAGAAACTGTTCCCCCTCGTAAAAGGATCAAGAACGAGAGGGCACAGATCTAGTGATTTTCAAAAGAAGCAACTGTGATGTGCGAAAAAAAACTTCACACAGCGAGTGGCTTGGGTCTGGAATGCACTGTGTGGAAATGTGGTGGAGGCAGGTTCAATCGAGGCATTCAAGGGGGCATTGAACGATTATTTGAATGGAAACAATGTGCAGGGCTACGGGGAAAAGACAGGAGAATGGAACGAAGTCATGATTGTTGTTTGGAGTTCTGGCTGACACGATGGGCCGAATGGCCTCCTTCTGCATCGTAGCAATTCTGAGATTCGGTGAAGCTCTTTAGCAAGACATTCAGTTGTAACAAGCTGGGCAGCCAGGGATGGGCAATAAAGGCCAGCTTGCCAGCAACAGCCACACCCAGGGAATGAATTAAAAAAACAGTACCAGACCAAGAGGCACACGTGCCCCAAGAATAATGGAAGAGGTAGATGCTGATTCTTTAACAAAAGTCGAGTTTAAAGAAAAGGAAACTTTGATTCCAGCTTTACCACAAACAATAGCTGAAAGTGAAACAAAAGATACGAAACATCTGTTCAGCATTTCCTGTCTCCCCTTGGCTAAAAGTGATAGAGAGAGGTTGTAGCTAATGGTGATTCTTCAATCGTGTGATGGCCAGGTTTCCTTGTGACAGTCAGATTTTTTGACTGATTGGCTGTTTGCCGTGCAGGAAATGATCAGGGAGCTCTTCGTGTTCTGCCAGCTGCCCTTACACAAGTTCCCTTTCTGCTGCTTTCACTCGGCATCCAGTCTGATTCCTCCATCCGTCCACACTCACAACACTTTGAACACCTGAGTGAAGAGTTACTCAGTTGGAACTCTTCAGATAATGATTCCTACCATCAGGACCCTGGGAGTCCCTCCATCACGGACCCGTTTTAATGAGAGAGTCTCATCATCACGGACCCGTTTTACAGACGGGGTCTCATTATCAGGAAAGGAGATTTTAAATGGAGATTTCCTATCAGGGGGGTAAAAGCAAATTACAGGTTGAGTACCCCTTGTTCGAAATTCTGAATTTCGAAAAGCTCTGAAATCAGCACTTTTTATCGAGTGCCAAAATCATGTTTCGAGTCCTCAGTGTCGGCTGTTCCTAGCACTGTGTCCTGTTCCTGTAGCCGGTGTGGGTATCCTTCCAATTGACGGCATGTATTTGATGCAACGAAAGAGTTAAACTCGGTACCTGATTTCCTCTCAGGAGGAAAGCCGTGTACCACCCCTGGTCAGACACACACCGACCGGCGACTCCGAGCAGTGTCCGAGGGTCTTTGCAGCTTGGTATTCCAAAATCAAACAATTCCGGACTCCAAGACACTCTCGGCCCCAAGCATTTCGAATCAGGGGTACTCAACCTGCACTGTGGATGCTGGAATCTAAAACAAGAACAGAAAATACTGGATAAACCTAACAGGTCTTGTCAAAGCTTTGACAGAGACATTCAGACTCAAAATGATAGCTCCCTTCTCTCTCCACAGATGCTGTCAGACCTGCTGTGATTGTCCAATATTTTCTGTTTTTGTTCCCTAGCAGGGGCTTCGTTTAAGAAGGGGTCTCTCCATCAGAGCCCGCTTAATTGAGTGAGCCCCAAGGACCTCTTTTAAAATCCATGGCCGTGATGAATCAGCAAGAGTTTGCTGTCTCCTGCTGGAATACTGACAGGAATTCAATTGAACGTCTCGGAAAGCGACAAAAATCGTCCACGGAAACTCACGCGCAATGAGCACATGTATTAAAAATAATTTAAAATGCGAATGGAAAGTTGAACTTTAACTTATGCCTGCACAGAGGAACAGGTGGAGGCCATTCAGCCCCTTGAATCAATGAGAATCATGTCATGGCTAAGCTTAACTCCCTCTGCTATGGTCAGGGCTCAGACATCCAGAAGGGCCACTGGGCTGAGATGCTGAAAAGCTACGAACCTGAGTAGAGCCTCTATCCCAGCAAAAGTTGGCACTTCGAGACAGGACATAAGGGAAGGGGAAACAATAAGGAATGAAGAGTAGACTGTTGATGGAAGAGTGGAAAGGATATCAAACAGATAGTGGATTGAAATTTCTCACAGCACATTGGACCTGGGTGAGACCACAAACTTGTACAGTTTTGGTCTCCTTATCAAAGGAAGGATATGATTGCCTTAGTAAGTGTTCAATGAAGATTCACTAGACAGTCTCCTGGGATGAGGAGAATGTCCTATGAAAAGAGATCGATAAGGTCCCACCTATATTCCGTAGAGTTTTGGAAGAATGAGAGGTAATCTCATTGAAATACACAAAATTCTTAAGTGACTTGACCTAACAGATGCTGGATACTTCCCCTGGCTGGCACCACAGTCTCAGAATAAGGATAAAAGCAAAATACTTCAGATGCTGAAAGTCTGAAATAAAAGCAGAAAGCTTTGGATAAACTCAGCGGGTCTGGCAGCATCTGTGGGGAGAGAAACAGAGTTAGAGTTCCGAGTCTGTATGACTCTTCTACAGAACTGAAGAGAATGGAAATGTAATAAATTGGATAGTTGGAGAAGGGGGTGGAGGAGGTGGGCAGAATAGAAGGTCAGGGATAGATCGGACCTAAGGCGAGATTGACAAAGAAGACTTAAGGACTTCATGTCACCATTAACACCCACTTTGTCTTGTGTCCATGACATCTTTGTCAATATCTCCTCAGCTTCGACCTAATCCCGACCTTCTATTCTGCCCACCTCCTCCACCCCCTCTTCAATGATATAATTGATTACATTTCCATCCCCCTTCAGCTCGGAATATTTAGAACTGAGATGAGGAGAAACGTCTTCATTCAGAAGGTTGCAAATCTTTGATATTCTCTAACCCAGAAAGCTGTGGATGTTCAGCCATGGGGTATATTGAAGACAGAGGTTGATAGATTTTTGAATACACAGGGAATCAAGGTGTATGGATGCCGTGTGGGAAGGTTCAGCTGAAATAGAAGATCAGGCCTCATTGAATGGCAAAGCAGAGTCATAAGGCCAAATGACCTACCCCTGCTTCGATTTCTTAAACTCACAGTATAGATTTTTGCCAGTAAATGTTAAACGTTGTGCATCCCTTACTTCAGCCCTCTTTCCACATCCAAACTGGGAACATTGTTAACAGGGAATGGGGAGAGAGGACCTTTTTAAGGAGGAAGATTTAATTAAGGCTGAAGTTCTGTCTGGAATTTGTGACTGAGAAATGTTTTGTGCCTCTGCCAGAAATAGCTTAGGGCCCTGACTCAGGTGCTGCAGTGAAGAGATTGATCAGTTACCTTTCATGGAGCTGACATCTTTTGTTTATTAATGTCGACCTGCAACGCTGGCTTGGATTTCTGCTGTATAATAGATGTTTCCGTCTTCATTTGAGGCACATTGAATGAAGTTATCAAGAAATTGTGGTGCATTAAATAAGGTTTAATGAATAAAATTTCCTGCAGCGGCTATCTGGATTCCCGAAACAATCAGCACCGCTTTCTGTCAACTCGTACATCAAAACAAAGCAGAAGTGAAGCAGATGCAGGTTTCGTTATTATTTTATAAGGTGATTGAAAACTGAAGGGCTAATGAAGCACGATAAATGACCTTTGGATTTGAGGTCCAAATGTATCGCCAATCAGTGAGTTGTTGATCTCTTGTCTCCGTTGGAAACTGGGTATTATGTTCTGTGTTGTGGCCATGGTAAAGATACACACAGAATATATAGTTCTTGACTATTAAACATGGAAAGATAACTAAAGAAGCTATACTACGAACGGTAACAATTAGTGAATTCTCCTGGAGCTACTTCTAATGCGACACTCTTCTGATATAACTTACTACCAACTGCTGGATGTCTGAAGTCACATGGTGAACCTCTATCGCCACCTGCTGGTTGGAGGTTGTATAGATAACTATACACATCACTGTCCATATGCATATCACCACACTGTGAGGAACATTGGATCAGAAAATCACTGCTGGGAAATGGGCGCAATTTAAAAATATTCTTTTCATGGGATCTGGAGTTGCCCGACCAGGTAAGGGAGGTAGATTTCCTTCCCTAAAAACGGTGATTAATAATAATCTTTATTATTGTCACAAGTGGGCTTCCATCAACACTGCAATGAAGTTACTGTGAAAATCCCCTAGTGGCTACATGTCCGGCGCCTGTTCGGGTACACTGAGGTAGATTTCAGAATGTCCAATTCACTAAACAAGCACGTCTTTTGGGGCTTGTGGGAGGAAACCGGAGCACCCGGAGGAAACCCATGCAGACACGGATAGAATGTGCAGACTCTGCACAGACCGTGACTCAAGCCGGGAATCGAACCTGGGACCCTGGAGCTATGAAGCAACAGTGCTAACCACTGTGCTACCATGCTGACCAGGTGCTACCGTGCCATCTAAACTAGCTTTGCATTCCAGATTTATTAACTGAACTCAAATTCCTCCAGCTAGTGTGGTGAGATGTGGACACATGGCCCCAGAACATTCAACTGGGTGTCTGACTTGCGTGCCCAGCAACATTACCATGATGCCACCATCTCCCCCATATTATGGTTGACCCCTAACTATCCTCTCAGAAAACCCACAAGGCCAGTTCAAGGGCAATTGGGAATGGGAAACAAATACCAGCGATGACCACATCACATGAAAGAATAAAATTCTCCTGCCAAGTATGAATGTTTAAACTTTTGTGTGAGTCTGTTAACCTCTCACAAGAGAGGTGAACTATTCTCACGAGGCTTGGAGATGGTCAGTCCCAATAATGAATCTACCTTGAGTGCTTATTACAGTAAAATACTCAGAATACTGAGAGGCCTAGATAAATTGGACCTGGAGGGAATGTTTCCACCAGTAGGAGAAACTAAAATCTGAGGGCATAGCCTCAGACTGAAGGAACGATCCTTTAAGACTGAGATGAGGAGGAATTTCCTCAGCCAGAGGGGATGAATCTGTGGAACTCATTGCTGCAGAAGGCTGTGGAGGCCAAGTAACTGCGTGGGCGAGATTCTCCGACCCCCCCCGCCGGGTCGGAGAATCGCCGGGGGCTGGCGCGAATCCTGCCCCCGCCGGTTGCCGAAGTCTCCGGCACCAGAGATTCGGCGGGGGCGGGGAATCGCGCCGTGCAGGTTGGCGGGCCCCCCCGCTCGATTCTCCGGCCACTAAAATGCCTGTCCCGCCGGCGTAGATTAAACCACCTACCTTACCGGCGGGACAAGGCGGCACGGGCGGGCTCCGGGGTCCTGGGGGGGGCGCGGGGCGATCTGACCCCGGGGGGTGCCCCCACGGTGGCCTGGCCCGCGATCGGGGCCCACCGATCCGCGGGCGGGCCTGTGCCGTGGGGGCACTCTTTCCCTTCCGCCTCCGCCACGATCTCCAGCATGGCGGAGGCAGAAGAGACTCCCTCCACTGCGCATGCGTGGGAAGCTGTCAGCGGCCGCTGACACTCCCGCGCATGCGCCGCCCGGAGATGTCATTTCCGCGCCAGCTGGCGGGGCACCGAAGGCAGTCCCTGTGCTGTGCAGCCCCCCCCTCCCGCCCTCAGCATCAATTTAACTCTGGGAGCAACATTAACTGCTTTAAGAGAAAACTTCTGCCGCTATCATTGGAGGGAGTCCCACTTTAGAATACTGCCAGCTAATTGGATGGCCGGCAGCTTTGAAGTCCCAGTTGCACCAACCTGGAGTGTTGGCCACAACTGGGACTACAGGAATCCCGCCATGCCGGGAAGCTTCGGTAAATCCAGGTTCAGGGGCTTTAGCAAGGGTGTGGGGGGGGTGGCGGGATGGGCAGATTCAAGAGGCTGGGGAGAAGGTTAAAGGGGGAGTCACCTTGAAGGGGTGTGGGAGGGGGGGAGGCAGGGTGCCTTCAATGGGTCCATGTGAGCTGAAAATGAGGTCTGATACCGGCCGGCACAACTAGAGCTGCTGGGCTTTCTGCATAGCATTGGTCTCCCCCCACTGTGGGGAAAATTCTGACAGGAGCAGGATGAGTCCCTTAATTGGCCATTAATTGGCCACTTAAGGTCTCCTAAAGGCCCAGGAATGGATGGTCACTTGGCGCCTCCTGACTCCCCACAAAGTTTCAGACAAGTGGAGGTGGGCATTTAGGCAACTGCTGGATTTTCCGTGTCTTCCCACCTTCAAAGCCACCGGCGGGGAAGTGTAAAATCAAATCTGTTATATTAGTATTCATAATCCTGTAATAAATTTGCCTCTGGTGTTTGAGTTTATTCCTGTAATATTAGTGTTTGTTTCAGTATATTGATATCAATATTCCTGTAATAAATCTGCCCCTGATGTTTGAGTGTTTAATATCATAATATTAGTGTTTGTTTCATTATTAGTGTTAATATTCCAGCATTAAATGTGTCCTGTTTGAATGTGTTTATTATTGTAATTCAGTCTCACAGTGAAGGAACACAAAATATAATAAACCAGTCAGCCCAAGGAGGCAGGACAATCCTTGGATTTCATATCTTCCAAAGAATCAAATATGAACATACGAATTAGGGGCAGGAGTGTGCCAATCGGCCCCTCGCGCATGCTCTGCCATTCAATTAGGCCGTGTCTTATTGATTGTGGCCTCAATTCCACTTTTCTGCCTATCCCTGATATTCTAGGATTACACGTCCTCGGCTGTTTAAGTGTGAATTCCACAGGCTGATGACCCTTTGAGTGAAAGAATTTGTAGAGCTGGCCGCTGGGAGAATCGTGGCTCGCCGTTGGTAACAGGCGAGCGGCGGCGATTCTCCGGCCCGGATGGGCCGAGCGGCCTGCCCAACACCAGAGGTTCCCACCGGCGACGTCCACACCTGGGGCTAGATTCTCCGACCCCCCGCCGGGTTGGAGAATCGCCGGGGCCTGGCGTGAATCCCGCCCCCGCCGGTTGCCGAATTCTCCGGCACCGGATATTCGGCGGGGGCGGGAATCGCGCCGCGCTGGTTGGCGGATGGGCCGAAGTCCCGCTGCTAAAATGCCTGTCCCGCCGGTGTAGATTAAACCACTTAGCTTACCGGCTGGACAAGACGGCGCGGGCGGGGTCCTGGGGGGTCGCGGGGCGATCTGGCCCCGGGGGGGTGCCCCCACGGTGGCCTGGCCCGCGATCGGGGCCCACCGATCCGTGGGCGGGCCTGTGGCGTGGGGCACTCTTTTCCTTCCGCCTTCGCCACGGTCTCCACCATGGCGGAGGTGGAAGAGACTCCCTCCACTGCGCATGCGCGGGAATGCCGTCAGCGGCCGCTAACGCTCCTGCGCATGCGCCGCCCGGAGATGTCATTTCCGCGCCAGCTGGTGGGGCACCAAAGGCCTTTTCCGCCAGCTGGCGGGGCGGAAATTAGTCCGGCGCGGGCCTAGCCCCTTAAGGGTGGGGCTCGGCCCCCCAAGATGCAGAGCATTCCGCAACTTTGGGGCGGCCGATGCCCGACTGATTTGCACCGATTTGGGCGCCAGTCGGCGGACATCGCGCCGATACCGGTGAATTTCGCCCCTGGTCGCTGCCGGTGGGAACAGCACGGGAATGCTGGGGGGTGGGGGGCGGCCTGTGGGGGCGGGAGGGGTGTTCCTGCACCGGGGGGGACCTCAAAAGGGGTCAGGCCCGTGACCGGTGCTCACCGACCGGCGGGCCAGCCTCTCTGAAGGAGGACCTCCTTTTCTCCGCCGCCCCGCAAGATCCATCCGACATCTTCTTGCGGGGCGGCCACGGGGAGGACGGCAACCGCGCATGCGCGGGTTGGTGGCAGGTTGGTGCCGCCAACCCGCGCATGCACGGGTGACGCCATTTGCACGGCACCGGTCGCGTCATTTGCGCGTTGCAGCTTTTACGCAGCGCCAATGCCTGGTGCGCGTAAATGACGCGGCGCCGCTCCTAGCCCCCCGGGGGCAGGAGAATAGGGGTCTGGGAGCGGCCTACGACACCGGGGCGGCACGGTAGCACAGTGGTTAGCACTGCTGCTTCACAGCACGAGAGACCTACGTTCAATTCAGGCCTTGGGTCACTGGCTGTGTGGAGTTTGCATGTTCTTCCCGTGTCTGGGTGGATTTCCTCCGGGTGCTCCGGTTTCCTCCCAGAGTCCAAAGATGTGCAGGTTAGGTGGATTGGCCACGCTAAATTGCCCCTTAGTGTCCAAACATTAGGTTGGGTTACAGGTATAGGGTGGGGAAGTGATCCGAGGTTAGGGTGCTCTTTCGGAGGGTGGGTGCAGATTCAATGGGTTGAATGGCCTCCTTCTGCTCTGCAGGGATTCTATGGATGCTATTCTGAGTGTGTTAGTTTGAAGAGTGTTGAGCAGGTAAATTCTGGGAAAGAGAAAGTGTGATGTTGACACCTGAAAGTGAGTTGCCACTCACGTTTCCTGCCCTCCTGAGGTCCTTGAACAACACACTGTATCGAGGCTCGAGGTACCACATTTATCTTTCTCAGTTCCTTGGCCACCACTATCCACAATAGCTTGGTTGAAGAGGCAGGCCTATTCCACCCAGCTTGGGAAAAGCAAACTCACTTCAGTTCTTCAGCTGCAGGTAAAATGACAGATTAAGGCTGCCAACAGACTTCTTGATCTCCTTTCCATCCATTCCTATGGCTGCTGAAGCTGCTGAAATCAATGCTGAGTTTAGGCATTCTGACCTGGCCAGCAGCCCTCTGATTAAAAATCCTTCCTTTGACAGCAGCGGTGTGCCATCCCATCGGCCCATTTTGATCGGTCAGAAAACCTGGAAGAGGGGTGCTAATGCTGTGGCAACAATCCAGGGCAAAGACCACTTCAATTAAAAGTGGGTTCCCAAGTCACCATTGCCCTTGCCCACACCACTTCCCCAAATACACCACTGCATGCTGGTCTATTATGTTAAAACCGTTTTACAGAGAGAAGCAAAGTGGCTGAAATTTATGCTGATTTCAGTGTTTGAGGAAACAAGGCTGCTGGATTGTACACTGACTATTACACACAGTGTTTGAGTAAACAAGGCTGCTGGAGTGTATGCTGATTATTACACTCAGTGTTTGAGTAAACAAGGCTGCTGGAGTGTACGCTGATTATTACACTCCGTGTTTGAGTAAACAAGGCTGCTGGAGTGTACGCTGATTATTACACTCAGTGTTTGAGTAAACAAGGCTGCTGGAGTGTGTGCTGATTATTACACTCAGTGTTTGAGTAAACAAGGCTGCTGGAGTGTACGCTGATTATTACACTCAGTGTTTGAGTAAACAAGGCTGCTGGATTGTACGCTGATTATTACATTCAGTGTTTGAGTAAACAAGGCTGCTGGATTGTACGCTGATTATTACACTCCGTGTTTGAGTAAACAAGTCTGCTGGAGTGTACGCTGATTATTACACTCAGTGTTTGAGTAAACAAGGCTGCTGGATTGTACGCTGATTATTACACTCAGTGTTTGAGTAAACAAGGCTGCTGGATTGTACGCTGATTATTACACTCAGTGTTTGAGTAAACAAGGCTGCTGGAGTGTACGCTAATTATTACACTCAGTGTTTGAGTAAACAAGGCTGCTGGATTGTACGCTGATTATTACACACAGTGTTTGAGTAACCAAGGCTGCTGGAGTGTGTGCTGATTATTACACTGTGTTTGAGTAAACAAGGCTGCTGGAGTGTGTGCTGATTATTACATTCAGTGTTTGAGTAAACAAGGCTGCTGGATTGTACGCTGATTATTACACACAGTGTTTGAGTAACCAAGGCTGCTGGAGTGTGTGCTGATTATTACACTGTGTTTGAGTAAACAAGGCTGCTGGAGTGTGTGCTGATTATTACATTCAGTGTTTGAGTAAACAAGGCTGCTGGATTGTACGCTGATTATTACACTCAGTGTTTGAGTAAACAAGGCTGCTGGATTGTACGCTGATTATTACATTCAGTGTTTGAGTAAACAAGGCTGCTGGATTGTACGCTGATTATTACACTCCGTGTTTGAGTAAACAAGGCTGCTGGAGTGTGTGCTGATTATTACACACAGTGTTTGAGTAAACAAGGCTGCTGAAGTGTGTGCTGATTATTACACTCAGTGTTTGAGTAAACAAGGCTGCTGGATTGTACGCTGATTATTACATTCAGTGTTTGAGTAAACAAGGCTGCTGGATTGTACGCTGATTATTACACTCAGTGTTTGAGTAAACAAGGCTGCTGGATTGTACGTGTTATAACCTGCCTACTTACCATTGGCTGGGGACTAATGACTATCCCACAATCCTGTGGGAGTATGAGCTTCCCCAATGAGGGGGGCGGAGAAACCACTAGTAAACCCCTAGTATAAATAAGCTGACCAGTTCAGGAACCAGGTGGAAGGAGTATGTAGCAAGGGAAGTTACTGTTATGTATATATGTTATAGTAAATAAATGTTATTACTTTGTATCCTTAAAACTCGTGCTGGATTCTTCGTGGCCCTTACAAAACTGGCGACGAAGGTTAAAGTGAATAGCTGTCTACACGGCTGAAGCCACCTCCCTGGATTTTTGTTGGATACAGGTTGGAAGTTGTTTTCTATTACACCATGCCTCTGTATGGACGTTTGGATGTTTTTAATGCTGCGCTGGAAAGCTGGAACCAGTATGCACAACGGATGCGTTACTATTTCCGGGCAAACAATATCACCGAAAACGAGCGCCAGGTCGTCATATTGCTCACCGCCTGCGGCCCGCATACGTTTGGGGTGATTAGGAGCCTTACGTACCCAGCTGCGCCGGACACCAAAACGTTTGATGAACTTGTGAATATAGTGGGGCAACACTTTAACCCAACCCCGTCCACGATAGTCCAGCGTTACCGGTTTAATACCGCCGAGAGGACCCCTGGAGAACCCCTTGCCGACTTTCTATCCAGGCTACGCAGGATTGCGGAGTACTGTGACTGTGGTGAGACCTTGTCAGAAATGTTACGCGACCGTTTGGTTTGCGGTATTAACAATGCAGCCACCCAGAGAAAGTTGTTAGCGGAGCCAACATTGACTTTTCAACAGGCCATTCAAATAGTCATGTCCCGAGAGAGCGCAGAGCGAGGAGTGCAGGAGCTACAGGGAATGGAAGGGCATGCCTTGGGGCGCAACCCTTTCCGTCCAAAAACGTCCCCCCGCACTCCTGCGGTACCTTGGGCGAGGCAACGTCCGGACCGACGCCAGTGGCCATCGGACATTCCTCACCGAAGGGAGCCTTCTCCAGAGCCAATGGATGAGGAGCCATGTCCGTGTCAGACTTGTAGGCGCCGACCCCATTGCGGATGGCGGTCCTGGGGACGCCAGAGGCGCCGTCGCTCTGACCAAAACTGGAACCAGCCCAGGGGCCGTAACTGGGACCAGCCCAGAGGCCGTAACTGGGACCAGCCCAGGGGCCGTAACTGGGCCCAGCCCAGGGGCCGTACCTTCCATGTGGATGAACCTGTGGCGACTATTCCTGAGGACGTGGAGACGGAGGACGACTGCCTGCAGCTGCATTGTGTGGCAGCTCCCCGTGTGGCCCCCATTAAGGTGACAGTACGAGACAATGGCCACCCGCTTGAGATGGAGTTGGATACTGGCGCAGCGGTCTCCGTGATCGCCCAGAGGACATTCAACCGCATCAAGCAGGATATACAGACCTTTACATTAACCGACTCACAGGCCAGGTTGGCCACCTACACGGGGGAACCACTGGACATTGCAGGAACTACAATGACCCCTGTTGTCTATGGATGGCAGGAGGGGCGTTTCCCACTTATCGTGGTGCGCGGCCATGGCCCTAGCCTGTTGGGTCGGGACTGGTTGCGCCATTTGCGGTTGCAATGGCAGCACATCCTCCAAACAGTTTCTGAAGGGTTGACTGAGGTGCTAGGTCGATACCCAGATGTATTCCAGCCTGGTTTGGGGAAAATAAAAGGGGCCGTAGCCCGTATCCAAGTTGAACCAGGAGCCACGCCGCGCTATTTCCGGGCGCGCCCAGTGCCTTACGCATTGCTCGAGAAGGTAGAAGGGGAGCTCACTCGTTTGGAGAGTTTGGGTATTATCAGGCCCATCCGTTTTGCTGACTGGGCAGCACCAATTGTACCTGTAATGAAGCCAGATGCCACAGTTCGCTTGCGTGGCGACTATAAACTTCCAGGGAATACAGTTTCCCGACTCGACCGATATCCAATGCCTCGCATAGAGGATCTCTACGCGAAACTTGCAGGTGGACTCTCGTTCACAAAATTAGATATGAGTCACGCCTACCTGCAGTTGGAGCTGGACCCTGCCTCCCGACCATATGTAACGAATAATACACACCGGGGCCTGTATGAATATACACGGTTGCCCTTTGGAGTATCCTCTGCCTGCGCAATTTTTCAACGTGTTATGGAGGGCATTTTGAGAGGTTTACCACGTGTGGCTGTCTACCTAGATGACATTTTGATTACAGGGACGTCGGAGCAAGAACATTTGGAAAATCTGGAGGCTGTCCTTAGACGCCTTTCGGAGGCTGGAGTCCGTTTACATCGCACAAAGTGCGTATTTCAGGCAAAGGAAGTCATCTACCTAGGTTATCGGGTGGACCGCGAAGATCTGCACCCCGTCGCAGAGAAGGTGCGTGCAATTCAACATGCCCCCGCCCCGACTGACACTTTGCATCTTCGTTCTTTTCTCAGTCTCGTAAACTATTACGGGAAGTTCCTCCCCAATCTGGCAACTACGCTGGCCCCTTTGCACCTTCTGCTAAAGAAAAATCACACCTGGGTTTGGGGTCAGCCGCAAGAAACCGCTTTCCGACGGGTAAAGCAACAATTGTCGTCGTCTGGGTTACTAACCCACTATGATCCTGGAAAGCCTTTGCTCGTCACATGTGATGCATCCCCATATGGTATTGGGGCCGTCCTGTCCCACAAGATGGAGAACGGTGCCGAGCGACCGATAGCTTTCGCCTCCCGCACATTGACTGCAGCGGAGAAAAAGTACGCGCAGATCGAGAAGGAGGGCCTGGCAGTGGTTTTTGCGGTGAAACGCTTCCACCAGTACGTGTACGGCCGCCATTTCACTATCGTGACTGATCATAAGCCCCTGCTGGGACTTTTCAGAGAGGATAAGCCAATACCGGCCATTGCTTCTGCACGGATCCAGCGCTGGGCTTTGTTGCTTGCTGCATACGAGTATTCTCTGGAGCACAAACCAGGTACGTAGATAGCAAATGCCGACGCACTGAGCCGATTGCCTTTATCGATCGGCCCCATGTCGACCCCCACGACCGGTGAGGTGGTTGCAACCCTAAATTTTATGGACACCTTGCCTGTCACGGCATCACAGATCCGTGAGTGGACCCAGACGGAGCCAGTCCTGTCAAAGGTTCGGCACATAGTCCTGTATGGTGGGCAGCATAGACAGCTCCCAGGCGAGTTGCAGGCATTTTCCTCCAAGCTGTCAGAATTCAGCGTGGAAGACGGCATCCTCTTGTGGGGGACGCGTGTGATTGTCCCGGAAAAAGGCCAGGAGCTGATACTATCAGACTTGCACAATGGGCATCTAGGCGTGACCAAAATGAAAATGTTGGCCCGGAGTTATGTCTGGTGGCCAGGCCTCGACACCGACATTGAGAAGGTGGCCCAAAACTGCTCCATTTGCCAGGAGCATCAGAAGCTTCCGCCGGCCGCGCCCCTACATCACTGGGAATGGCCAGGGCGGCCTTGGGCACGCTTGCATGCAAATTTTGCAGGCCCTTTTCAAGGATCCATGTTCCTTCTACTAATTGACGCCCAGTCCAAATGGCTAGAGGTGCATAAGATGCAGGGGACAACGTCCTGCGCAACAATTGAAAAGATGCGTTTATCGTTTAGTACGCATGGCCTCCCCGAGGTGCTGATCACGGATAATGACACTCCATTCACGAGTGAGGAGTTTGCTAGGTTCACAAAGATGAATGGCATCCGCCATATCCGCACTGCCCCATACCACCCGGCTTCAAATGGGTTGGCAGAGCGCGCAGTGCAGACATTCAAAAGAGGCCTAAAGAAGCAGTCTTCCGGATCAATGGACACGAGACTGGCTCGCTTTTTGTTTACGTACAGGACCACCCCCCATGCAGTGACTGGGGTAGCTCCCGCAGAACTCCTAATAGGCCGGAGACTTCGCACCCACCTTAGTATGGTTTTCCCGGACATTGGCGCAAAAGTACGCCGCACACAAGAACGGCAGGGACAGGGATTTTCTCGGCATCGTCCGATTCGGCAGTTTGCGCCCGGTGACCCAGTGTTCGTTCGGAATTTTGCTGGTGGTGCCCAATGGGTTCCTGGTGTAATCTTTCGCCAAACGGGCCCTATATCCTACCAAGTGCAAGCCCAGGGTCGTCTCCAGCGAAAACATGTAGACCACGTTCGGTCCAGAAGATCATCCCCTCAAAAGATTCCCCGCCCCCGGAGCTCATTTCAACAGCCGCAGAGACCAGAGACAAGGGAAGGTAGTCCTCACAATCTTCCACTGGTGCCCCACTCGAAGCCTGTGCAGGTCGTTACAGAACCGAATGGAGATAGAGACGCTGACATGATGGAGGCAGCAGACTCTGACTCCGAGATGGAGACACAGGATGCATCAGAGGGGGAATCCTCGGGTCCACGGGCCGTGGATGTACAACCGCGCCGTTCATCATGGAAGCGCCGGTCTCCGTCTCGTTACATGCCGCCTGATCCAGCGCCGCATGCAAATGGCGTCCGGCCTGCGGCCAAACGAGTCCGACGCCCTCCTTCGCCAGGGTCTTCGGTGGATTCCTTGGACTTTGGGGGGGAGGGATGTTATAACCTGCCTACTTACCATTGGCTGGGGACTAATGACTATCCCACAATCCTGTGGGAATATGAGCTTCCCCAATGAGGTGGGCGGAGAAACCACTAGTAAACCCCCTAGTATAAATAAGCTGGCCAGTTCAGGAACCAGGAGGAAGGAGTATGTAGCAAGGGAAGTTACTGCTACTGTTATGTATATATGTTATAGTAAATAAATGTTATTACATTGTATCCTTAAAACTCGTGCTGGATTCTTCGTGGCCCTTACAAAAGTACGCTGATTATTACACTCAGTGTTTGAGTAAACAAGGCTGCTGGATTGTACGCTGATTATTACATTCAGTGTTTGAGTAAACAAGGCTGCTGGATTGTACGCTGATTATTACATTCAGTGTTTGAGTAAACAAGGCTGCTGGATTGTACGCTGATTATTACACTCAGTGTTTGAGTAAACCAGGCTGCTGGATTGTACGCTGATTATTACACTCAGTGTTTGAGTAAACAAGGCTGCTGGATGGTTCGCTGATTATTACACTCAGTGTTTGAGTAAACAAGGCTGCTGGATTGTACGCTGATTATTACACTCCGTGTTTGAGTAAACAAGGCTGCTGGATTGTACGCTGATTATTACATTCAGTGTTTGAGTAAACAAGGCTGCTGGATTGTACGCTGATTATTACACTCAGTGTTTGAGTAAACAAGGCTGCTGGATTGTACGCTGATTATTACATTCAGTGTTTGAGTAAACAAGGCTGCTGGAGTGTACGCTGATTATTACATTCAGTGTTTGAGTAAACAAGGCTGCTGGATTGTACGCTGATTATTACATTCAGTGTTTGAGTAAAAAAGGCTGCTGGATTGTACGCTGATTATTACATTCAGTGTTTGAGTAAAAAAGGCTGCTGGATTGTACGCTGATTATTACATTCAGTGTTTGAGTAAACAAGGCTGCTGGAGTGTACGCTGATTATTACATTCAGTGTTTGAGTAAACAAGGCTGCTGGATTGTACGCTGATTATTACACTCCGTGTTTGAGTAAACAAGGCTGCTGGATTGTACGGGTTATAACCTGCCTACTTACCATTGGCTGGGGACTAATGACTATCCCACAATCCTGTGGGAGTATGAGCTTCCCCAATGCGGGGGGCGGAGAAACCACTAGTAAACCCCGAGTATAGATAAGCTGGCCAGTTCAGGAGGAAGGAGTATGTAGCAAGGGAGTTACTGCTACTGTTATGCATATATGTTATAGTAAATAAATGTTATTACTTTGTATCCTTAAAACTCGTGCTGGATTCTTCGTGGCCCTTACAAAAGTACGCTGATTATTACACTCAGTGTTGGAGTAAACAAGGCTGCTGGATTGTACGCTGATTATTACATTCCGTGTTTGAGTAAACAAGGCTGCTGGATTGTACGCTGATTATTACATTCAGTGTTTGAGTAAAAAAGGCTGCTGGATTGTACGCTGATTATTACATTCAGTGTTTGAGTAAAAAAGGCTGCTGGATTGTACGCTGATTATTACACTCTGTGTTTGAGTAAACAAGGCTGCTGGATTGTACGGGTTATAACCTGCCTACTTACCATTGGCTGGGGACTAATGACTATCCCACAATCCTGTGGGAGTATGAGCTTCCCCAATGCGGGGGGCGGAGAAACCACTAGTAAACCCCGAGTATAGATAAGCTGGCCAGTTCAGGAGGAAGGAGTATGTAGCAAGGGAGTTACTGCTACTGTTATGCATATATGTTATAGTAAATAAATGTTATTACTTTGTATCCTTAAAACTCGTGCTGGATTCTTCGTGGCCCTTACAAAAGTACGCTGATTATTACACTCAGTGTTGGAGTAAACAAGGCTGCTGGATTGTACAGTGATTATTACACTCTGTGTTTGAGTAAACAAGGCTGCTGGATTGTACGCTGATTATTACATTCAGTGTTTGAGTAAACAAGGCAGCTGGATTGTACGCTGATTATTACACTCAGTGTTTGAGTAAACACGGCTGCTGCATTGTACGCTGATTATTACATTCAGTGTTTGAGTCAACAAGGCTGCTGGAGTGTTCGCTGATTATTACACTCAGTGTTTGAGTAAACAAGGCTGCTGGAGTGTTCGCTGATTATTACATTCAGTGTTTGAGTCAACAAGGCTGCTGGAGTGTACGCTGATAATTACACTCAGTGTTTGAGTAAACAAGGCTGCTGGAGTGTACGCTGATTATTACACTCAGTGTTTGAGTGAACAAGGCTGCTGGATTGTGCGTGTTATAACCTGCCTACTTACCATTGGCTGGGGACTAATGACTATCCCACAATCCTGTGGGAGTATGAGCTTCCCCAATGAGGGGGGCGGAGAAACCACTAGTAAACCCCTAGTATAGATAAGCTGGCCAGTTCAGGAGGAAGGAGTATGTAGCAAGGGAGTTACTGCTACTGTTATGCATATATGTTATAGTAAATAAATGTTATTACTTTGTATCCTTAAAACTCGTGCTGGATTCTTCGTGGCCCTTACAAAAGTACGCTGATTATTACACTCAGTGTTTGAGTAAACAAAGCTGCTGGATTGTACGCTGATTATTACACTCAGTGTTTGAGTAAACAAGGCTGCTGGATTGTACGCTGATTATTACATTCCGTGTTTGAGTAAACAAGGCTGCTGGATTGTACGCTGATTATTACACTCAGTGTTTGAGTAAACAAGGCTGCTGGATTGTACGCTGATTATTACATTCCGTTTTTGAGTAAACAAGGCTGCTGGATTGTACGCTGATTATTACACTCTGTGTTTGAGTAAACAAGGCTGCTGGATTGTACGCTGATTATTACATTCAGTGTTTGAGTAAACAAGGCTGCTGGATTGTACGCTGATTATTACACTCAGTGTTTGAGTAAACAAGGCTGCTGGATTGTACGCTGATTATTACATTCAGTGTTTGAGTAAACAAGGCTGCTGGAGTGTACGCTGATTATTACACTCAGTGTTTGAGTAAACAAGGCTGCTGGAGTGTTCGCTGATTATTACACTCAGTGTTTGAGTAAACAAGGCTGCTGGATTGTACGCTGATTATTACACTCAGTGTTTGAGTCAACAAGGCTGCTGGAGTGTTCGCTGATTATTACATTCAGTGTTTGAGTAAACCAGGCTGCTGGAGTGTTCGCTGATTATTACACACAGTGTTTGAGTAAACAAGGCTGCTGGATTGTACGCTGATTATTACATTCAGTGTTTGAGTAAACCAGGCTGCTGGATTGTACGCTGATTATTACACTCCGTGTTTGAGTAAACAAGGCTGCTGGAGTGTTCGCTGATTATTACATTCCGTGTTTGAGTAAACAAGGCTGCTGGATTGTACGCTGATTATTACACTCCGTGTTTGAGTAAACAAGGCTGCTGGAGTGTACGCTGATTATTACACTCAGTGTTTGAGTAAACAAGGCTGCTGGATTGTACGCTGATTATTACACTCCGTGTTTGAGTAAACAAGACTGCTGGATTGTACGCTGATTATTACACTCCGTGTTTGAGTAAACAAGGCTGCTGGAGTGTACGCTGATTATTACACTCCGTGTTTGAGTAAACAAGGCTGCTGGATTGTACGCTGATTATTACATTCAGTGTTTGAGTAAACAAGGCTCCTGGAGTGTATGCTGATTATTCCACACAGTGTTTGAGTAAACAAGGCTGCTGGATTGTACACTGACTATTACACACAGTGTTTGAGTAAACAAGGCTGCTGGAGTGTGTGCTGATTATTACACTCAGTGTTTGAGTAAACAAGGCTGCTGGATTGTACGCTGATTATTACACTCCGTGTTTGAGTAAACAAGGCTGCTGGAGTGTTCGCTGATTATTACATTCCGTGTTTGAGTAAACAAGGCTGCTGGATTGTACGCTGATTATTACACTCCGTGTTTGAGTAAACAAGGCTGCTGGAGTGTACGCTGATTATTACACTCAGTGTTTGAGTAAACAAGGCTGCTGGATTGTACGCTGATTATTACACTCCGTGTTTGAGTAAACAAGGCTGCTGGATTGTACGCTGATTATTACACTCCGTGTTTGAGTAAACAAGGCTGCTGGATTGTACGCTGATTATTATACTCAGTGTTTGAGTTACCAAGGCTGCTGGATTGTACGCTGATTATTACACTCAGTGTTTGAGTAAACAAGGCTGCTGGATTGTACACTGATTATTACACTCAGTGGTTGAGTAAACAAGGCTGCTGGATTGTACGCTGATTATTACACTCAATGTTTGAGTAAACAAGACTGCTGGATTGTACGCTGATTATTACACTCCGTGTTTGAGTAAACAAGGCTGCTGGAGTGTACGCTGATTATTACACTCCGTGTTTGAGTAAACAAGGCTGCTGGATTGTACGCTGATTATTACACTCAGTGTTTGAGTAAACAAGGCTGCTGGAGTGTACGCTGATTATTACATTCAGTGTTTGAGTAAACAAGGCTCCTGGAGTGTATGCTGATTATTCCACACAGTGTTTGAGTAAACAAGGCTGCTGGATTGTACACTGACTATTACACACAGTGTTTGAGTAAACAAGGCTGCTGGAGTGTGTGCTGATTATTACACTCAGTGTTTGAGTAAACAAGGCTGCTGGATTGTACGCTGATTATTACACTCCGTGTTTGAGTAAACAAGGCTGCTGGATTGTACGGGTTATAACCTGCCTACTTACCATTGGCTGGGGACTAATGACTATCCCACAATCCTGTGGGAGTATGAGCTTCCCCAATGAGGGCGGCGGAGAAACCACTAGTAAACCCCTAGTATAAATAAGCTGGCCAGTTCAGGAACCAGGAGGAAGGAGTATGTAGCAAGGGAAGTTACTGCTACTGTTATGTATATATGTTATAGTAAATAAATGTTATTACTTTGTATCCTTAAAACTCGTGCTGGATTCTTCGTGGCCCTTACAAAAGTACGCTGATTATTACACTGTGTTTGAGTAAACAAGGCTGCTGGAGTGTACGCTGATTATTACACTCCGTGTTTGAGTAAACAAGGCTGCTGGATTGTACGCTGATTATTACACTCCGTGTTTGAGTAAACAAGGCTGCTGGATTGTACGCTGATTATTATACTCAGTGTTTGAGTAAACAAGGCTGCTGGATTGTACACTGATTATTACATTCAGTGTTTGAGTAAACAAGGCTGCTGGATTGTACACTGATTATTACACTCAGTGTTTGAGTTACCAAGGCTGCTGGATTGTACGCTGATTATTACACTCAATGTTTGAGTAAACAAGACTGCTGGATTGTACGCTGATTATTACACTCCGTGTTTGAGTAAACAAGGCTGCTGGATTGTACGCTGATTATTACATTCAGTGTTTGAGTAAACAAGGCTGCTGGATTGTACACTGATTATTACACTCAGTGTTTGAGTAAACAAGGCTGCTGGATTGTACACTGATTATTACACTCAGTGGTTGGGTAAACAAGGCTGCTGGATTGTACGCTGATTATTACACTCAATGTTTGAGTAAACAAGACTGCTGGATTGTACGCTGATTATTACACTCCGTGTTTGAGTAAACAAGGCTGCTGGAGTGTACGCTGATTATTACACTCAGTGTTTGAGTAAACAAGGCTGCTGGATTGTACGCTGATTATTACATTCAGTGTTTGAGTAAACAAGGCTCCTGGAGTGTATGCTGATTATTACACATAGTGTTTGAGTAAACAAGGCTCCTGGAGTGTATGCTGATTATTACACACAGTGTTTGAGTAAACAAGGCTGCTGGATTGTACACTGACTATTACACACAGTGTTTGAGTAAACAAGGCTGCTGGAGTGTGTGCTGATTATTACACTCAGTGTTTGAGTAAACAAGGCTGCTGGATTGTACGGGTTATAACCTGCCTACTTACCATTGGCTGGGGACTAATGACTATCCCACAATCCTGTGGGAGTATGAGCTTCCCCAATGAGGGCGGCGGAGAAACCACTAGTAAACCCCTAGTATAAATAAGCTGGCCAGTTCAGGAACCAGGAGGAAGGAGTATGTAGCAAGGGAAGTTACTGCTACTGTTATGTATATATGTTATAGTAAATAAATGTTATTACTTTGTATCCTTAAAACTCGTGCTGGATTCTTCGTGGCCCTTACAAAAGTACGCTGATTATTACACTGTGTTTGAGTAAACAAGGCTGCTGGAGTGTACGCTGATTATTACACTCAGTGTTTGAGTAAACAAGGCTGCTGGAGTGTTCGCCGATTATTACACTCAGTGTTTGAGTAAACAAGGCTGCTGGAGTGTTCGCCGATTATTACACTCAGTGTTTGAGTAAACAAGGCTGCTGGAGTGTATGCTGATTATTACTCTCAGTGTAATGAGAAGATATTTCTTATCTCAGGTGGTCATGAATCTCTCAAATTCTCTACTTCAGAAAGCTGTAATAGACCAATTCTTTTTTTTAATAAACATTTTATTGAGGTATTTTTTGGCATTATAACAACAACATAATAAACAATGTACATGAAACTATAAACATAGTGCAAAAGCCGTCTCCCTCCCTTACAGGTCCCACCTTTATTAACCCCCTACTCTAAGCTAAACTAACCCCCCCCCCTTCTGTTGACGATTAATTTTCTGCGAAGAAGTCGACGAACGGTTGCCACCTCCGGGTGAACCCTAACAGTGACCCACTCAAAGCAAACTTGATTTTCTCCAAACAGAGAAAGCTAGCCATGTCCGATAGCCAGGTCTCCGACTTCGGGGGCTTTGAGTCCCTCCAAGCTAATAGTATCCGTCTCCGGGCTACCATGGAAGCAAAGGCCAGAACGTCTGCCTCTTTCTCCTCCTGGATTCCCGGGTCTTCCGACACCCCGAAAATCGCCACATCTGGACTCAGCGCCACCCTTGTTTTTAACACCGTGGACATCATGTCCGCAAACCTCTGCCAAAATCCCCTAAGCTTCGGACATGCCCAGAACATGTGGACATGGTTCACTGGTCCTCCCGCACATTTTGCGCACCTGTCCTCCATCCCAAAGAATCTGCTCATCCGGGCCACTGTCATGTGAGCCCGGTGAACAACCTTGAATTGTATCAGGCTGAGCCTGGCACATGTTGCGGACGCGTTGACTCTACTCAACCCGTCCGCCCATAGACCATCCTCTATCTCTCCTCCCAGCTCGTCCTCCCACTTGCGCATCAGCTCCTCGGTCTGCGTCTCCTCTGACCCCATAAGTTCCTTCGAAATGTCTAAGACGCTCCCTTCTCCTACCCGCTCTCTGAAACTACCCTGTCCTGAATCTCCCTTAGCGGTAGGAGCGGGAAGGTTGACACATGTTTACGTAGGAAGTCCCACACCTGCAGATACCTGAATTTGTTTCCCCTCGCCAACCCAAACTTCTTCTCCAACGCCTTCATACTCGGAATGCTCCCCTCTATAAACATATCCCCCATCCTCTCAATCCCTGCTCTCTGTCATATCCGGAACCCCCCATCCGTACTTCCCGGGGCAAACCAATGATTATTACAGATTGGGGACCAGACCGATTCTCCCTCTGCTCCCACGTCTCCTCCATTGCCCCCAGACTCTCAGGGCCGCCACCACCATGGGGCTGGTGGAGTACCGTGCCGGCGGGAACGGCAGTGGCGCAGTTACCAACGCCCCCAAACTGGTGCCCTTGCATGAAGCCGCCTCCATACGTTCCCATGCCGACCCCTCCCCCACCACCCACTTCCTGATCATGGCTATATTCGCTGCCCAATAATAGTTACTAAAATTTGGCAGCGCCAGCCCGCCCTCTCCCCGACTCCGCTCAAGCATTACCTTCCTTACCCGCGGGGTCTTGCCAGCCCAAACAAAGCCAGAGATCACTTTGTTGACCCGTTTAAAAAAGGACCGCGGAATAAAGATGGGGTGACATTGAAACATGAACAGGAATCTTGGGAGGACCGTCATCTTCACCGTCTGCACCCTCCCAGCCAGCGACAACGGGAGCGCGTCCCATCTCCAAAAATCGTCCTTCATTTGGTCGACTAGCCGGGCCTGATTTAATTTATGCAGCCGGTCCCATTCCCGCGCCACTTGAATGCCTAGGTACTTAAAGCTTCCCCCTACTAATCTAGACGGCAGCTCTCCCAGTCGCCTCTCCTGTCCCCTCGCCTGGATCGCAAACATCTCACTTTCCCCCATATTTAGCTTATACTTCAAAAACTGGCCAAATTCCCCGAGAACCCTCATGGTTTCTTCCATCCCCTCTAATGGGTCCAATACATACAGAAACAGGTCATCTGCACAGAGCAAGACTCTGTGCTCCACCCCCCACCAGACCAGCCCCTTGAGGCTCTCAGAGCAATTGCCAACGGCTCTATAGCTAACGCAAACAACCGTGGGGAGAGGGGGCATCCCTGTCTCGTTCCCCGGTGCAGTCCAAAATCTAATCCAGACAAGGGGCTGGTTTAGCTCACTGGGCTAAATCGCTGGCTTTTAAAGGAGACCAAGGCAGGCCAGCAGCATGGTTCAATTCCCGTACCAGCCTCCCTGAACAGGCGCCGGAATGTGGCGACTAGGGGCTTTTCACAGGAACTTCATTGAAGCCTACTCGTGACAATAAGTGATTTTCATTTTTCATTTTTTCAAAATAGTCCGATGTTGTCCTATTTTTCCGTAGACTTGCCACAGGAGCCTGATACAGTAACCTGACCCAGTCATTAAAGCCCCGCCCGAATCCCAACCGTCCCAGTACCTCCCACAGATAATCCCATTCTACCCGATCAAAAGCCTTTTCTGCATCCATTGCAATCACTATCTCCACCTCCCTACCTTCCGGGGGCATCATGATCACGTTTAACAGCCTTCTTACATTGGCCACCAACTGCCTACCCTTAACAAACCCCGTCTGGTCCTCCCCAATAACGTCCGGAACACAATCCTCAATCCTGGAGGACAAGATTTTGGCCAGCGGTTTGGCATTCACATTCAACAAGGATATCGGCCTGTAGGACCCACACAGCGCTGGGTCCTTGTCCCGCTTCAGAATGAGCAAAATCGTTGCCTGTGACATCGTCGGGGACATCCTCATTGAACATCCTCATCAACACCGGCCCCAATATCCCAGAGCACTTTTTATAAAACTCCACTGGGTACCTGTCCGGCCCCGGGGCTTTACCCGCCTGCATGGCCTTCAGACCCTCCACTATCTCTTCCGACCCGATCGGGGCCCCTAGCCCTTCTACCAGCTCCCCGTCCAGCTTTGGGAAATCCAGCCCCCCCCAAGAAGTGCCTCATCCCCTCCAGCCCCGTAGGGGGTTCCGACCTCTACAGCCGCAGCTCCAGCCGCTCAATCGACTCTTATCGGGTCCAAGCAGTCCCGTTTCTGCTTAGCAAAGCCTTCCTGAATAACTTGCATCAGCTGCTCCGTTGACCGCTGGGTCGACTAACCAGAGGTTCGGTCCTCCGCCATGCTGTCTCCCGCTGCAGCTTCAGCCCAAGTCTTCTCGGTCTTTCTGCTTCTGCCTTTACGAGCACTTCTAGTCCTTCTTTCCATGCACCGATGTGGGAGTTCAGTACACAATTGCCTCTGTCTTCAGTTTTACAGTTCAAGTCCGGTAGAGAATCAGGAGAAAAGGTCCAAACGTCCGACCCGAGCGGGAGCCACCAAATGTGCGACTTATTCCTTCATAACCGCCACGGGAAGTAATAGACCAATTCTTGAACTTTAGAGGAGTCGAGCGTTATGGGGAATAGGCAGGTAAGTGTAGTTAAGGCCAAGATCAGATTAGCCATGAGCATATTAAATGGGCCATTTATCCTACCCCTTCTCTTTTTTCTTATGCATCATATTTGAGTGAGACAAGATGGCTGGTGTGTGCCTGGGACAATTTATCAGCAGTAAATATCTCTACCAGCAAAAACTTCCCATTTTGTCTCGGATTCTTTTCCCACCCTCCCATGCCCTCCGGAGAAGCTGTCACTGTTTCTGGGGTACAGACTTTGATGCACTGCCTGCCCTTTTATACTTGACTGTCTTTAGTGCTCCGCTGCCCTGTTTGCCATTCAGTGCCCAGCAGCCATTAACACCTAGTTGCCTTTTAGCACTCGAGTGTCCCTTTTGCTGCCCTTTTGCATCTGGCTACCCTCTTAGTTAGCCGCCTTTAGTATCTGACTTCCCTTTAGCATCCTGACTGCTCTTTAGCATCCTGACTGCCCTTTAATACTTGGCTACCCTTTAGCTCTTTGCCCACCCACTGATTCTTCATGTGCAGGTGAGACATGAGTTTTAAGACCGATTAGAAGGTCATTCACCTTCTAGTTGTGCGAAGTGTGTGCCAGCTAACTGCTGCAGAATGACTGTCACACTTGCTTATGTAACAACAGTCTCTCAACCCCAAGAGCAGTCCATTCCATGAAGAGTTTTGACACCTTTCAATGTGATAAAGTCAAGGCGATTGATTCATGTTGCAAGACACTCGCCCTCGAAGGAAGATTGATTGTGTTGAATCTGTGTGTTAGTGGGGGGGGGGGCTGTAACTATTTGAAGTGGTGGTAAGGGTTAAATAATTGTTGATTACCATTACTTCTGTTCTTTTTTGTGCAAACTGCGCACCGTGGCAAAGCTACCTGACGGCAGCCTGGTCCAGTAACATTGCCCTGAGAGAGTTTTGTAAGGACAATCGGTGTTAACCTGTTGAAATGAACAATGAATCAATCAGATTTAGCACGGGACCCTTCAGGATACAGGCCCCTGCTGAGCAAAGAAGAGAAATTCTCAACTGATCATTGCTTCTTGATTTGAATAAATCAGGGAGGTAGCATCCCAGCCCAGCAGTCTGAAGGCTGAGTTAAGATTTAGTGAGATTTATGTACTTTCTCCTCCTATAAATAATGGGCATGGTGACAACTCAGGCAGTCTGGTTGTTTCGCTGGAAGTGAAGTGAAGGACAAATGAGTTCCCCCTTCAGTCCATCTGTACTGTTATTGCAGGAAATATTAAGGTCATCAGATTTTCGAGGTAAGGTTTGAAATGATCTTCCATTTTAATTTGATGTGTTCCATGGAACTTAAGTCGCAGCAAAATAGTACAGTATATCCAGCTTCAATACAGAAAGGCTGTTCAGAATAGTACAGTATATCCAGCTTCAATACCGCAAGGCTGTTCAGAATAGGACAATATATCCAGCTCCAATACCGCAAGGCTGTTCAGAATAGTACAGTATATCCAGCTTCAATACCGCAAGGCTGTTCAGAATAGTACAGTATATCCAGCTTCAATACCGCAAGGCTGTTCAGAATAGTACAGTATATCCAGCTCCAATACCGCAAGGCTGTTCAGAATAGTACAGTATATCCAGCTCCAATACCGCAAGGCTGTTCAGAATAGTACAGTATATCCAGCTTCAATACCGCGATGCTGTTCAGAATAGTACAGTATATCCAGCTCCAATACCGCAAGGCTGTTCAGAATAGTACAGTATATCCAGCTCCAATACCGCAAGGCTGTTCAGAATAGTACAGTATATCCAGCTTCAATACCGCAAGGCTGTTCAGAATAGTACAGTATATCCAGCTTCAATACCGCGAGGCTGTTCAGAATAGTACAGTATATCCAGCTTCAATACCGCGATGCTGTTCAGAATAGTACAGTATATCCAGCTTCAATACCGCAAGGCTGTTCAGAATAGTACAGTATATCCAGCTTCAATACCGCGAGGCTGTTCAGAATAGTACAGTATATCCAGCTCCAATACCGCAAGGCTGTTCAGAATAGTACAGTATATCCAGCTTCAATACCGCGAGGCTGTTCAGAATAGTACAGTATATCCAGCTCCAATATTGCAAGGCTGTTCAGAATACTACTGTATATCCAGCTTCAATACCGCAAGGCTGTTCAGAATAGTACAGTATATCCAGCTTCAATACCGCGAGGCTGTTCAGAATAGTACAGTATATCGAGCTTCAATACCGCAAGGCTGTTCAGAATAGTACAGTATATCCAGCTTCAATACCGCAAGTCTGTTCAGAATAGTACAGTATATCCAGCTCCAATACCGCAAGGCTGTTCAGAATAGTACAGTATATCCAGCTTCAATACCGCGAGGCTGTTCAGAATAGTACAGTATATCCAGCTTCAATACCGCGAGGCTGTTCAGAATAGTACAGTATATCCAGCTCCAATACTGCAAGGCTGTTCAGAATAGTACAGTATATCCAGCTCCAATACCGCGAGGCAGTTCAGAATAGTACAGTATATCCAGCTTCAATACCGCAAGGCTGTTCAGAATAGTACAGTATATCCAGCTCCAATACCGCAAGGCTGTTCAGAATAGTACAGTATATCCAGCTCCAATACCGCAAGGCTGTTCAGAATAGTACAGTATATCCAGCTTCAATACCGTGAGGCTGTTCAGAATAGTACAGTATATCCAGCTCCAATACCGCAAGGCTGTTCAGAATAGTACAGTATATCCAGCTTCAATACCGCAAGGCTGTTCAGAATAGTACAGTATATCCAGCTTCAATACCGCAAGGCTGTTCAGAATAGTACAGTATATCCAGCTTCAATACCGCAAGGCTGTTCAGAATAGTACAGTATATCCAGCTTCAATACCGCAAGGCTGTTCAGAATAGTACAGTATATCCAGCTACAATACCTCAAGGCTGTTCAGAATAGTACAGTATATCCAGCTTCAATACCGCGAGGCTGTTCAGAATAGTACAGTATATCCAGCTTCAATACCGCAAGGCTGTTCAGAATAGTACAGTATATCCAGCTTCAATACCGCGAGGCTGTTCAGAATAGTACAGTATATCCAGCTTCAATACCGCAAGGCTGTTCAGAATAGTACAGTATATCCAGCTTCAATACCGCGATGCTGTTCAGAATAGTACAGTATATCCAGCTTCAATACCGCGATGCTGTTCAGAATAGTACAGTATATCCAGCTCCAATACCGCAAGGCTGTTCAGAATAGTACAGTATATCCAGCTTCAATACCGCAAGGCTGTTCAGTATAGTACAGTATATCGAGCTTCAATACCGCGATGCTGTTCAGAATAGTACAGTATATCGAGCTTCAATACCGTGAGGCTGTTCAGAATAGTACAGTATATCCAGCTTCAATACCGCGAGGCTGTTCAGAATAGTACAGTATATCCAGCTTCAATACCGCAAGGCTGTTCAGAATTGTACAGTATATCCAGCTTCAATACCGCAAGGCTGTTCAGAATAGTACAGAATATCCAGCTTCAATACCGCGATGCTGTTCAGAATAGTACAGTATATCCAGCTTCAATACCGCGATGCTGTTCAGAATAGTACAGTATATCCAGCTCCAATACCGCAAGGCTGTTCAGAATAGTACAGTATATGCAGCTTCAATACCGCAAGGCTGTTCAGAATAGTACAGTATATCGAGCTTCAATACCGCGATGCTGTTCAGAATAGTACAGTATATCGAGCTTCAATACCGCGAGGCTGTTCAGAATAGTACAGTATATCCAGCTTCAATACCGCGAGGCTGTTCAGAATAGTACAGTATATCCAGCTTCAATACCGCGAGGCTGTTCAGAATAGTACAGTATATCCAGCTCCAATACCGCAAGGCTGTTCAGAATAGTACAGTATATCCAGCTTCAATACCGCGATGCTGTTCAGAATAGGACAATATATCCAGCTCCAATACCGCGAGGCTGTTCAGAATAGTACAGTATATCCAGCTTCAATACCGCAAGGCTGTTCAGAATAGTACAGTATATCCAGCTTCAATACCGCAAGGCTGTTCAGAATAGTACAGTATATCCAGCTTCAATACCGCAAGGCTGTTCAGAATAGTACAGTATATCCAGCTCCAATACCGCAAGGCTGTTCAGAATAGTACAGTATATCCAGCTCCAATACCGCAAGGCTGTTCAGTATAGTACAGTATATCCTGCTTCAATACCGCAAGGCTGTTCAGAATAGTACAGTATATCGAGCTTCAATACCGCGAGGCTGTTCAGAATAGTACAGTATATCCAGCTTCAATACCGCAAGGCTGTTCAGAATAGTACAGTATATCCAGCTTCAATACCGCAAGACTGTTCAGAATAGTACAGTATATCCAGCTTCAATACCGCAAGGCTGTTCAGAATAGTACAGTATATCCAGCTCCAATACCGCAAGGCTGTTCAGAATAGTACAGTATATCCAGCTCCAATACCGCAAGGCTGTTCAGTATAGTACAGTATATCCAGCTTCAATACCGCAAGGCTGTTCAGAATAGTACAGTATATCGAGCTTCAATACCGCGAGGCTGTTCAGAATAGTACAGTATATTCAGCTCCAATGCCGCAAGGCTGTTCAGAATAGTACAGTATATCCAATTTCAATACCGCGAGGCTGTTCAGAGATTTAATGTTTCTGTATGCATTTTTACAATATCACCCACATCACAGTAAACAGGTTTTCTTTTATGTTTATATACTTTCCCTTCCATTTTTCAACTAAAATTTCAAACTTTCTTTTTATGCTCATGAAGATGAAAGAGTGGGTAATCTCTATCAAATTGCTATAAAGTGTCAGGATCAACACTCCCAGAGTGGGCATAGCACCGGTTAGATACACAGTAAAGCTCCCTTGATACTTTCCCGAGACACTCCCGGGGCAGGTACAGAACAAATTGGGCATAGACTAAAACTTCCTCTGGGATGCCTCATCAAACACACTCAGGGCAAGTACAGCATGGATTAGAACACAGAATATAGAACAATACAGCGCAGTACAGGCCCTTCGGCCCACGATGTTGCACCGAAACAAAAGCCATCTAACCTACACTATGCCATTATCATCCATATGTTTATCCAATAAACTTTTAAATGCCCTCAATGTTGGCGAGTTCACTACTGTAGTAGGTAGGGCATTCCACGGCCTCACTACTCTTTGCGTAAAGAACCTACCTCTGACCTCTGTCCTATATCTATTACCCCTCAGTTTAAAGTTATGTCCCCTCATGCCAGCCATTTCCATCCGCGGGAGAAGGCTCTCACTGTCCACCCTATCCAACCCCCTGATCATTTTGTATGCCTCTATTAAGTCTCCTCTTAACCTTCTTCTCTCCAACGAAAACAACCTCAAGTCCATCAGCCTTTCCTCATAAGATTTTCCCTCCATACCAGGCAACATCCTGGTAAATCTCCTCTGCACCCGCTCCAAAGCCTCCACGTCCTTCCTATAATGAGGTGACCAGAACTGTACGCAATACTCCAAATGCGGCCGTACCAGAGTTCTGTACAGCTGCAACATGACCTCCCGACTCCGGAACTCAATCCCTCTACCAATAAAGGCCAACACTCCATAGGCCTTCTTCACAACCCTATCAACCTGGGTGGCAACTTTCAGGGATCTATGTACATGGACACCTAGATCCCTCTGCTCATCCACACTTCCAAGAACTTTACCATTAGCCAAATATTCCGCATTCCTGTTATTCTTTCCAAAGTGAATCACCTCTCACTTCTCGACATTAAACTCCATTTGCCACCTCTCAGCCCAGCTCTGCAGCTTATCTATATCCCTCTGTAACCTGCTACATCCTTCCACACTATCGACAACACCACCGACTTTAGTATCGTCTGCAAATTTACTCACCCACCCTTCTGCGCCTTCCTCTAGGTCATTGATAAAAATGACAAACAGCAACGGCCCCAGAACAGATCCTTGTGGTACTTCACTTGTGACTGTACTCCATTCTGAACATTTCCCATCAACCACCACCCTCTGTCTTCTTTCAGCTAGCCAATTTCTGATCCACATCTCTAAATCACCCTCAATCCCCAGCCTCTGTATTTTCTGCAAGAGCCTACCGTGGGGAACCTTATCAAACGCTTTGCTGAAATCCATATACACCACATCAACTGCTCTACCCTCATCTACCTGTTCAATCACCTTCTCAAAGAACTCAATAAGGTTTGTGAGGCATGACCTACCCTTCACAAAGCCATGCTGACTATCCCTGATCATATTATTCCTATCTAGATGATTATAAATCTTGTCTCTTATAATCCCCTCCAAGACTTTACCCACTACAGACGTGAGGCTCACCGGTCTATAGTTGCCGGGGTTGTCTCTGCTCCCCTTTTTGAACAAAGGGACCACATTTGCTGTCCTCCAGTCCTCTGGCACTATTCTGTAGCCAATGATGACATAAAAATCAAAGCCAAAGGTCCAGCAATCTCTTCCCTGGCATCCCAGAGAATCCTAGGATAAATCCCATCAGGTCCCGGGGACTTATCTATTTTAAGCCTTCCAGAATTGCCAACACCTCTTCCCTACGTACCTCAATGCCATCTATTCTATTAGCCTGGGGCTCAGCATTCTCCTCCACAACATTATCTTTTTCCTGAGTGAATACTGACGAAAAATATTCATTTAGTATCTCGCCTATCTCTTCAGACTCCACACACAATTTCCCATCCCTGTCCTTGACTGGTCCGACTCTTTCCCTAGTCATTCGCTTATTTCTGACATACCTATAGAAAGCTTTTGGGTTTTCCTTGATCCTTCCTGCCAAATAATCCTCCCTCTGTTTGAGAGCATCCCCCTATTATGCCAGTGAGGTGAATTCCATGCTCACTATTCTGAGGGTTCTATCAGGAAGGACCAAATTCGAGGCTGTTGCGTGCTATGATACTGTGTATGATACTCTGCGCTATGATACTGTGTATGACACTGTGCGCTATGATACTGTGTATGACACTGTGCGCTATGATACTGTGGATGATACTGTGCGCTATGATACTGTGTATGACACTGTGCGCTATGATACTGTTTATGATGCTCTGCATTATGATACTGTGTATGATACTGTGCGCTATGATACTGTGTATGAAAAACTGCACTATGATACTGTGTATGACACTGTGCGCTATGATACTGTGTATGATACTGTGCGCTATGATACTGTGTATGACACTGTGCGCTATGATACTGTTTATGATGCTCTGCATTATGATACTGTGTATGATACTGTGCGCTATGATACTGTGTATGAAAAACTGCACTATGATACTGTGTATGACACTGTGCGCTATGATACTGTGGATGATACTGTGCGCTATGATACTGTGTATGATGCTCTGCATTATGATACTGTGTATGATACTGTGCGCTATGATACTGTGTATGACACTGTGCGCTATGATACTGTGTATGATACTGTGCACTATGATACTGTGCGCTATGATACTGTGCGCTATGATACTGTGCACTATGATACTGTGGATGATACTGTGCGCTATGATACTGTCTATGATACTCTGCACTACGATACTGTGCGCTATGATACTGTGTATGACACTGTGCGCTATGATACTGTGTATGACACTCTGCACTATGATACTGTGTATGATACTCTGCACTATGATACTGTGTACGATACTGTGCGCTATGATACTGTGTATGATACTCAGCACTATGATATTTGTATGATACTGTGCGCTATGATACTGTGTATGATACTCTGCAGTATGATACTGTGTATGATACATTGTGCTATGATACTGTGTATGGGACTCTGCGCTATGCTACTGTGTATGATACTGTGCATTATGATACTGTGCATTATGATACTGTGTATGATACTCTGCACTGTGATACTGTGTATGATACTGTACACTATGATACTGTGTATGAGTCTCTGCACTATGATACTGTGTATGATGCTCTGCACTATGATACTGTGTATGATACAGTGCGCTACAATACTGTCTGTGATACTGTGCGCTATGATACTGTGTGTGATATGATACTGCGTATGAGACTCTGCACTATGATACTGTGGATGACACTGTGCGCTATGATACTGGGTGTGATACTGTGCGCTATGATCCTGTGTATGAGACTCTGCACTATGATGCTGTGTATGATACTGTGCGCTATGATACTGTGTATGGCACTCTGCGCTATGATACTGTGTATGATACTGTGCATTATGATACTGTGTATGATACAGTGCGCTATGCTACTGTGTATTACACTGCGCTATGATACTGTGTATGATACTGGGCGCCATGATACTGTGTATGATACTCTGCACTGTGATACTGTGTATGATACTGTACACTATGATACTGTGTATGAGTCTCTGCACTATGATACTGTGTATGATGCTCTGCACTATGATACTGTGTATGATACAGTGCGCTACAATACTGTCTGTGATACTGTGCGCTATGATACTGTGTGTGATATGATACTGCGTATGAGACTCTGCACTATGATACTGTGTATGACACTGTGCGCTATGATACTGGGTGTGATACTGTGCGCTATGATCCTGTGTATGAGACTCTGCACTATGATGCTGTGTATGATACTGTGTGCTATGATACTGTGTATGGCACTCTGCATGATGATACTGTGTATGAGACTCTGCACTATGATACTGTGCGCTATGATACTGTGTATGACACCCTGCACTATGATACTGTGTATGATGCTCTGCACTATGATACTGTGTGTGATACTGTGCGCTATGATCCTGTGTATGAGACTCTGCACTATGATACTGTGTATGATACTGTGCGCTATGATACTGTGTATGATATTGTGCGCTATGATACTGTGTATGACACTCTGCAGTATGATACTGTGTATGATACTCTGCACTATGATACTGTGTATGACGCTGTGCGCTATGATACTGTGTTACTGTGTATGACACTGTGCGCTATGATACTGTGTATGATACTCTGCGCTATCATACTGTGTATGACACTCTGCAGTGTGATACTGTGTATGATACTCTGCACTATGATACTGTGTATGATACTCTGCGCTATGATACTGTGTATGATACTGTGCACTATGATACTGTGTATGATGCAGTGCGCTCTGATACTGTGCATGATACTCTGCAGTATGGTACTGTGTATGATACATTGCGCTATGATACTGTGTATGAAAAACTGCACTATGATACTGTGTATGACACTGTGCGCTATGATACTGTGGATGATACTGTGCGCTATGATACTGTGTATGACACTGTGCGCTATGATACTGTTTATGATGCTCTGCATTATGATACTGTGTATGATACTGTGCGCTATGATACTGTGTATGACACTGTGCCTTATGATACTGTGTATGATACTGTGCACTATGATACTGTGCGCTATGATACTGTGCACTATGATACTGTGTATGATACTGTGCGCTATGATACTGTGTATGACACTGTGCGCTATGATACTGTGTATGATACTGTGCACTATGATACTGTGCGCTATGATACTGTGCGCTATGATACTGTGTATGACACTGTGCGCTCTGATACTATGGATGGTACTGTGCGCTATGATACTGTGTATGACACTCTGCACTATGATACTGTGTATGATACTCTGCACTATGATACTGTGTACGATACTGTGCGCTATGATACTGTGTATGATACTCAGCACTATGATATTTGTATGATACTGTGCGCTATGATACTGTGTATGATACTCTGCAGTATGATACTGTGTATGATACATAGCGCAGAGTCCCATACACAGTATCATAGCGCAATGTATCATACACAGTATCATACTGCACAGTATCATACACAGTATCATAGCGCAGAGTCCCATACACAGTATCATAGCGCAATGATACTGTGTATGATACTGTGCATTATGATACTGTGTATGATACAGTGCGCTATGCTACTGTGTATGACACTGTGCGCTATGATACTGTGTATGATACTGTGCGCCATGATACTGTGTATGATACTCTGCACTATGATACTGTGTATGATGCTCTGCACTATGATACTGTGTATGATACAGTGCGCTACAATACTGTCTGTGATACTGTGCGCTATGATACTTTGTGTGATATGATACTGCGTATGAGACTCTGCACTATGATACTGTGTATGACACTGTGCGCTATGATACTGGGTGTGATACTGTGCGCTATGATCCTGTGTATGAGACTCTGCACTATGATACTGTGTATGATACTGTGCGCTATGATACTGTGTATGGCACTCTGCGCTATGATACTGTGTATGATACTGTGCATTATGATACTGTGTATGATACAGTGCGCTATGCTACTGTGTATGACACTGCGCTATGATACTGTGTATGATACTGGGCGCCATGATACTGTGTATGATACTCTGCACTGTGATACTGTGTATGATACTGTACACTATGATACTGTGTATGAGTCTCTGCACTATGATACTGTGTATGATGCTCTGCACTATGATACTGTGTATGATACAGTGCGCTACAATACTGTCTGTGATACTGTGCGCGATGATACTGTGTGTGATATGATACTGCGTATGAGACTCTGCACTATGATACTGTGTATGACACTGTGCGCTATGATACTGGGTGTGATACTGTGCGCTATGATCCTGTGTATGAGACTCTGCACTATGATGCTGTGTATGATACTGTGTGCTATGATACTGTGTATGGCACTCTGCATGATGATACTGTGTATGAGACTCTGCACTATGATACTGTGCGCTATGATACTGTGTATGACACCCTGCACTATGATACTGTGTATGATGCTCTGCACTATGATACTGTGTGTGATACTGTGCGCTATGATCCTGTGTATGAGACTCTGCACTATGATACTGTGTATGATACTGTGCGCTATGATACTGTGTATGATATTGTGCGCTATGATACTGTGTATGACACTCTGCAGTATGATACTGTGTATGATACTCTGCACTATGATACTGTGTATGACGCTGTGCGCTATGATACTGTGTTACTGTGTATGACACTGTGCGCTATGATACTGTGTATGATACTCTGCGCTATCATACTGTGTATGACACTCTGCAGTATGATACTGTGTATGATACTCTGCACTATGATACTGTGTATGATACTCTGCGCTATGATACTGTGTATGATACTGTGCACTATGATACTGTGTATGATGCAGTCCGCTCTGATACTGTGCATGATACTCTGCAGTATGGTACTGTGTATGATACATTGCGCTATGATACTGTGTATGAAAAACTGCACTATGATACTGTGTATGACACTGTGCGCTATGATACTGTGGATGATACTGTGCGCTATGATACTGTGTATGACACTGTGCGCTATGATACTGTTTATGATGCTCTGCATTATGATACTGTGTATGATACTGTGCACTATGATACTGTGCGCTATGATACTGTGCACTATGATACTGTGTATGATACTGTGCGCTATGATACTGTGTATGACACTGTGCGCTATGATACTGTGTATGATACTGTGCACTATGATACTGTGCGCTATGATACTGTGCGCTATGATACTGTGTATGACACTGTGCGCTCTGATACTATGGATGGTACTGTGCGCTATGATACTGTGTATGACACTCTGCACTATGATACTGTGTATGATACTCTGCACTATGATACTGTGTACGATACTGTGCGCTATGATACTGTGTATGATACTCAGCACTATGATATTTGTATGATACTGTGCGCTATGATACTGTGTATGATACTCTGCAGTATGATACTGTGTATGATACATTGCGCTATGATACTGTGTATGGGACTCTGCGCTATGATACTGTGTATGATACTGTGCATTATGATACTGTGTATGATACAGTGCGCTATGCTACTGTGTATGACACTGTGCGCTATGATACTGTGTATGATACTGTGCGCCATGATACTGTGTATGATACTCTGCACTGTGATACTGTGTATGATACTGTACACTATGATACTGTGTATGAGTCTCTGCACTATGATACTGTGTATGATGCTCTGCACTATGATACTGTGTATGATACAGTGCGCTACAATACTGTCTGTGATACTGTTCGCTATGATACTGTGTGTGATATGATACTGCGTATGAGACTCTGCACTATGATACTGTGTATGACACTGTGCGCTATGATACTGGGTGTGATACTGTGCGCTATGATCCTGTGTATGAGACTCTGCACTATGATGCTGTGTATGATACTGTGCGCTATGATACTGTGTATGGCACTCTGCGCTATGATACTGTGTATGATACTGTGCATTATGATACTGTGTATGATACAGTGTGCTATGCTACTGTGTATGACACTGTGCGCTATGATACTGTGTATGATACTGTGCGCCATGATACTGTGTATGATACTCTGCACTGTGATACTGTGTATGATACTGTACACTATGATACTGTGTATGAGTCTCTGCACTATGATACTGTGTATGATGCTCTGCACTATGATACTGTGTATGATACAGTGCGCTACAATACTGTCTGTGATACTGTGCGCTATGATACTGTGTGTGACATGATACTGCGTATGAGACTCTGCACTATGATACTGTGTATGACACTGTGCGCTATGATACTGGGTGTGATACTGTGCGCTATGATCCTGTGTATGAGACTCTGCACTATGATGCTGTGTATGATACTGTGCGCTATGATACTGTGTATGGCACTCTGCGCAATGATACTGTGTATGATACTGTGCATTATGATACTGTGTATGATACAGTGCGCTATGCTACTGTGTATGACACTGTGCGCTATGATACTGTGTATGATACTGTGCGCCATGATACTGTGTATGATACTCTGCACTGTGATACTGTGTATGATACTGTACACTATGATACTGTGTATGAGTCTCTGCACTATGATACTGTGTATGATGCTCTGCACTATGATACTGTGTATGATACAGTGCGCTACAATACTGTCTGTGATACTGTGCGCTATGATACTGTGTGTGACATGATACTGCGTATGAGACTCTGCACTATGATACTGTGTATGACACTGTGCGCTATGATACTGGGTGTGATACTGTGCGCTATGATCCTGTGTATGAGACTCTGCACTATGAAGCTGTGTATGATACTTTGCGCTATGATACTGTGTATGGCACTCTGCATGATGATACTGTGTATGAGACTCTGCACTACAATACTCTGTATGATACAGTGCGCTCTGATACTGTGCATGGTACTCTGCAGTATGGTACTGTGTATGATACATTGCGCTATGATACTGTGTATGGGACTCTGCACTATGATACTGTGTATGATACTGTGCACTATGATACTGTGTATGATACAGTGCGCTATGATAATGTGTATGGGACTCTGCACTATGATACTGTGTATGATACTGTGCGCCATGATACTGTGTATGATACTATGCACTGTGATACTGTGTATGATACTGTGCACTGTGATACCGTGTATGATACTGTGCGCAATGATACTGTGTATGACACTATGCGCTATGATACTGTGTATGATACTGTGCGC
Organism: Scyliorhinus torazame; assembly: GCF_047496885.1. NCBI lineage: Eukaryota > Metazoa > Chordata > Chondrichthyes > Carcharhiniformes > Scyliorhinidae > Scyliorhinus > Scyliorhinus torazame. The sequence goes on from NC_092723.1 coordinate 141,967,491, forward strand.
CATGATACTGTGTATGATACTCTGCACTGTGATACTGTGTATGATACTGTACACTATGATACTGTGTATGAGTCTCTGCACTATGATACTGTGTATGATGCTCTGCACTGTGATACTGTGTATGATACAGTGCGCTACAATACTGTCTGTGATACTGTGCGCTATGATACTGTGTGTGATATGATACTGCGTATGAGACTCTGCACTATGATACTGTGTATGACACTGTGCGCTATGATACTGGGTGTGATACTGTGCGCTATGATCCTGTGTATGAGACTCTGTACTATGATGCTGTGTATGATACTGTGCGCTATGATACTGTGTATGGCACTCTGCATGATGATACTGTGTATGAGACTCTGCACTACGATACTCTGTATGATACAGTGCGCTCTGATACTGTGCATGATACTCTGCAGTATGGTACTGTGTATGATACATTGCGCTATGATACTGTGTATGGGACTCTGCACTATGATACTGTGTATGATACTGTGCACTATGATACTGTGTATGATACAGTGCGCTATGATAATGTGTATGGGACTCTGCGCTATGATACTGTGTATGACACTGTGCACCATGATACTGTGTATGATACTCTGCACTGTGATACTGTGTATGATACTGTGCACTGTGATACCGTGTATGATACTGTGCGCAATGATACTGTGTATGACACTATGCGCTATGATACTGTGTATGATACTGTGCACTATGATACTGTGTATGACACTCTGCACTATGATACTGTGAATGATACAGTGCGCTACAATACAGTCTGTGATACTGTGCGCTATGATACTGTGTATGATGCTCTGCACTATGATACTGTGTATGATACTGTGCACTATGATACTGTGGATGACACTGTGCACTATGATACTGTGTATGATGCTCTCACACTATGATACTGTGTATGATACAGTGCGCTACAATACAGTCTGTGATACTGTGCGCCATGATACTGTGTATGATACTCTGCACTGTGATACTGTGTCGTGATACTGTGCACTATGATACAGTGTATGAGACTCTGCACTATGATACTGTGTATGATGCTCTGCACTATGATACTGTGTATGATCCAGTGCGCTACAATACAGTCTGTGATACTGTGCGCTATGATACTGTGTATGATACTGTGTGCTATGAGACTCTGCACTATGATACTGTGTATGATACTGTGCGCTATGATACTGTGGATGACACTCTGCGCTATGATACTGTGTATGACACTCTGCACTATGATTCTGTGTGTGACACTCTGCACTTTGATACTGTGTATGATACTGTGCGCTATGATACTGTGTATGATACTTTGCGCTATAATACTGTGTATGACTCTCTGCACTATGATACTGTGTATGATACTCTGCAATATGATACTGTTTATGATTCTCTGCGCTATGATACTGTGTACGATACTGTGCGCTATGAAACTGTGTATGGCACTCTGCACTATGATACTGTGTATGACACTCTGCACTATGATACTGTGTATGATACTGTGCATGACACTGCACTGTGATACTGTGTATGACACTGTTCGCTATGATACTGTGTGTGATACTGTGCGCTATGATCCTGTGTATGAGACTCTGCACTATGATACTGTGTATGATACAGTGCACTATGATACTGTGTATGATACTCTGCGCTTTAATACTGTGTATGACACTCTGCACTATGTTACTGTGTATGATACTCTGCAATATGATACTGTGTATGATACTGTGTGCTATGATACTGTGTATGACACTCTGTACTATGATACTGTGTATGATGCTCTGCACTATGATACTGTGTGTGATACTGTGCGCTATGATCCTGTGATACTGTGTATGATAATGTGCACTATGATAATGTGTATGATTCTCTGCACTATGATACTGTGTATGATACAGTGCGCTATGATACTATCTATGATACTGTGCGCTATCATACTGTGTGTGATACTGTGCGCTATGATACTGGGTGTGATACTGTGCGCCATGATACTGTGTATGAGACTCTGCACTATGATGCTGTGTATGATACTGTGCGCTATGATACTGTGTATGGCACTCTGCGCTATGATACTGTGTATGATACTGTGCATTATGATACTGTGTATGATACAGTGCGCTATGCTACTGTGTATGACACTGTGCGCTATGATACTGTGTATGATACTGTGCGCCATGATACTGTGTATGATACTCTGCACTGTGATACTGTGTATGATACTGTACACTATGATACTGTGTATGAGTCTCTGCACTATGATACTGTGTATGATGCTCTGCACTATGATACTGTGTATGATACAGTGCGCTACAATACTGTCTGTGATACTGTGCGCTATGATACTGTGTGTGACATGATACTGCGTCTGAGACTCTGCACTATGATACTGTGTATGACACTGTGCGCTATGATACTGGATGTGATACTGTGCGCTATGATCCTGTGTATGAGACTCTGCACTATGATGCTGTGTATGATACTGTGCGCTATGATACTGTGTATGGCACTCTGCATGATGATACTGTGTATGAGACTCTGCACTACGATACTCTGTATGATACAGTGCGCTCTGATACTGTGCATGGTACTCTGCAGTATGGTACTGTGTATGATACATTGCGCTATGATACTGTGTATGGGACTCTGCACTATGATACTGTGTATGATACTGTGCACTATGATACTGTGTATGATACAGTGCGCTATGATAATGTGTATGGGACCCTGCACTATGATACTGTGTATGATACTGTGCGCCATGATACTGTGTATGATACTATGCACTGTGATACTGTGTATGATACTGTGCACTGTGATACCGTGTATGATACTGTGCGCAATGATACTGTGTATGACACTATGCGCTATGATACTGTGTATGATACTGTGCGCCATGATACTGTGTATGATACTCTGCACTGTGATACTGTGTATGATACTGTACACTATGATACTGTGTATGAGTCTCTGCACTATGATACTGTGTATGATGCTCTGCACTGTGATACTGTGTATGATACTGTGCGCTACAATACTGTCTGTGATACTGTGCGCTATGATACTGTGTGTGATATGATACTGCGTATGAGACTCTGCACTATGATACTGTGTATGACACTGTGTGCTATGATACTGGGTGTGATACTGTGCGCTATGATCCTGTGTATGAGACTCTGCACTATGATGCTGTGTATGATACAGTGCGCTCTGATACTGTGCATGATACTCTGCAGTATGGTACTGTGTATGATACATTGCGCTATGATACTGTGTATGGGACTCTGCACTATGATACTGTGTATGATACTGTGCACTATGATACTGTGTATGATACAGTGCGATATGATAATGTGTATGGGACTCTGCGCTATGATACTGTGTATGATACTGTGCGCCATGATACTGTGTATGATACTCTGCACTGTGATACTGTGTATGATACTGTGCACTGTGATACTGTGTATGACACTCTGCACTATGATACTGTGAATGATACAGTGCGCTACAATACAGTCCGTGATACTGTGCGCTATGATACTGTGTATGATGCTCTGCACTATGATACTGTGTATGATACTGTGCACTATGATACTGTGGATGACACTGTGCACTATGATACTGTGTATGATGCTCTCACACTATGATACTGTGTATGATACAGTGCGCTACAATACAGTCTGTGATACTGTGCGCCATGATACTGTGTATGATACTCTGCACTGTGATACTGTGTCGTGATACTGTGCACTATGATGCAGTGTATGAGACTCTGCACTATGATACTGTGTATGATGCTCTGCACTATGATACTGTGTATGATCCAGTGCGCTACAATACAGTCTGTGATACTGTGCGCTATGATACTGTGTATGATACTGTGCACTACGATACTGTGTATGGCACTCTGCACTATGATACTGAGTATGAGACTCTGCAGTATGATACTGTGTATGACACTCTGCACTATGATACTGTGTATGATGCTCTGCACTATGATACTGTGTATGATACAGTGCACTATGATACTGTGTATGATGCTCTGCACTATGATACTGTGTATGATACAGTGCACTATGATACTGCCTATGATACTGTGCGCTATGATACTGTGTGTGATACTGTGTGCTATGAGACTCTGCACTATGATACTGTGTATGATACTGTGCGCTATGATACTGTGGATGACACTCTGCGCTATGATACTGTGTATGACACTCTGCACTATGATTCTGTGTGTGACACTCTGCACTTTGATACTGTGTGTGATACTGTGCACTTTGATACTGTGTATGACACTGTGCGCTATGATACTGTGTATGATACTTTGCGCTATGATACTGTGTATGTCACTCTGCAATATGATACTGTCTGTGATACTGTGCACTTTGATACTGTGTATGACACTGTGCGCTATGATACTGTGTATGATACTTTGCGCTATAATACTGTGTATGACTCTCTGCACTATGATACTGTGTATGATACTCTGCAATATGATACTGTTTATGATTCTCTGCGCTATGATACTGTGTACGATACTGTGCGCTATGAAACTGTGTATGGCACTCTGCACTATGATACTGTGTATGACACTCTGCACTATGATACTGTGTATGATACTGTGCATGACACTGCACTATAATACTGTGTATGACACACTGCAATATGATACTGTGTATGACACTGTTCGCTATGATACTGTGTGTGATACTGTGCGCTATGATCCTGTGTATGAGACTCTGCACTATGATACTGTGTATGATACAGTGCACTATGATACTGTGTATGATACTCTGCGCTTTAATACTGTGTATGACACTCTGCACTATGTTACTGTGTATGATACTCTGCAATATGATACTGTGTATGATACTGTGTGCTATGATACTGTGTATGACACTCTGTACTATGATACTGTGTATGATGCTCTGCACTATGATACTGTGTGTGATACTGTGCGCTATGATCCTGTGATACTGTGTATGATACTGTGCACTAAGATAATGTGTATGATGCTCTGCACTATGATACTGTGTATGATACAGTGCGCTATGATACTATCTATGATACTGTGCGCTATCATACTGTGTGTGATACAGTGCACTATGATACTGTCTATGATACAGTGCGCTGTGATACTGTGTGCTATGAGACTCTACGCTATGATACTGTGTATGATACTGTGCGCTATGATACTGTGGATGACACTCTGCTCTATGATACTGTGTATGATACTTTGCGCTTATAATACTGTGTATGACTCTCTGCACTATGATACTGTGTATGATACTCTGCAATATGATACTGTGTATACTGTGCGCTATGATAGTGTGTATGACACTCTGCACTCTGATACTGTGTATGACACTGTGCGCTATGATACTGTGTGTGATACTGTGAGCTATGATACTGTGTATAATACTTTGCGCTATAATACTGTGTATGATACTCTGCAATATGATACTGTGTATGATTCTCTGCACTATGATACTGTGTATGATACTGTGCGCTATGATACTGTGGATGACACTCTGCACTATGATTCTGTGTGTGACACTCTGCGCTATGATACTGTGTATGTCACTCTGCACTATGATACTGTGTGTGATACTGTGCACTTTAATACTGTGTATGACACTGTGCGCTATGATACTGTGTATGATACTTTGCGCTATAATACTGTGTATGACTCTCTGCACTATGATACTGTGTATGATACTCTGCAATATGATACTGTGTATGATTCTCTGGACTATGATACTGTGTATGATATTGTGCGCTATGATACTGTGTATGATACTCTGCACTGTGATACTGTGTAAGATACTGTGCACTATGATACTGTGTATGATACTCCGTACTATGATACTGTGTATGATACTGTGCACTATGATAATGTGTGTGATTCCCTGCACTATGATACTGTGTATGATACAGTGCGCTATGATACTGTCTATGATATTGTACGCTCTGATACTGTGTATGATACAGTGCACTATGATACTGTGTATGATGCTCTGCACTATGATACTGTGTATGATACAGTGCACTATGATACTGCCTATGATACTGTGCGCTATGATACTGTGTGTGATACTGTGTGCTATGAGACTCTGCACTATGATACTGTGTATGATACTGTGCGCTATGATACTGTGGATGACACTCTGCGCTATGATACTGTGTATGACACTCTGCACTATGATACTGTGTATGATACTGTGCATGACACTGCACTATGATACTGTGTATGACACACTGCACTATGATACTGTGTATGACACTGTTCGCTATGATACTGTGTGTGATACTGTGCGCTATGATCCTGTGTATGAGACTCTGCACTATGATACTGTGTATGATACAGTGCACTATGATACTGTGTATGATACTCTGCGCTTTAATACTGTGTATGACACTCTGCACTATGTTACTGTGTATGATACTCTGCAATATGATACTGTGTATGATACTGTGTGCTATGATACTGTGTATGACACTCTGTACTATGATACTGTGTATGATGCTCTGCACTATGATACTGTGTGTGATACTGTGCGCTATGATCCTGTGATACTGTGTATGATACTGTGCACTATGATAATGTGTATGATGCTCTGCACTATGATACTGTGTATGATACAGTGCGCTATGATACTATCTATGATACTGTGCGCTATCATACTGTGTGTGATACTGTGCGCTATGATACTGTGTATGACACTCTGCATTATGATACTGTGTATGATACTGTGTATGATACAGTGCACTATGATACTGTCTATGATACAGTGCGCTGTGATACTGTGTGCTATGAGACTCTACACTATGATACTGTGTATGATACTGTGCGCTATGATACTGTGGATGACACTCTGCTCTATGATACTGTGTATGATACTTTGCGCTTATAATACTGTGTATGACTCTCTGCACTATGATACTGTGTATGATACTCTGCAATATGATACTGTGTATACTGTGCGCTATGATAGTGTGTATGACACTCTGCACTCTGATACTGTGTATGACACTGTGCGCTATGATACTGTGTGTGATACTGTGAGCTATGATACTGTGTATAATACTTTGCGCTATAATACTGTGTATGATACTCTGCAATATGATACTGTGTATGATTCTCTGCACTATGATACTGTGTATGATACTGTGCGCTATGATACTGTGGATGACACTCTGCGCTATGATACTGTGTATGACACTCTGCGCTTTGATACTGTTTATGACACTCTGCACTATGATTCTGTGTGTGACACTCTGCGCTATGATACTGTGTATGATTCTGTGCGTTATGATACTGTGTATGTCACTCTGCACTATGATACTGTGTGTGATACTGTGCACTTTAATACTGTGTATGACACTGTGCGCTATGATACTGTGTATGATACTTTGCGCTATAATACTGTGTATGACTCTCTGCACTATGATACTGTGTATGATACTCTGCAATATGATACTGTGTATGATTCTCTGCGCTATGATACTGTGTATGATATTGTGCGCTATGATACTCTGCACTGTGATACTGTGTAAGATACTGTGCACTATGATACTGTGTATGATACTCCGTACTATGATACTGTGTATGATACTGTGCACTATGATAATGTGTGTGATTCCCTGCACTATGATACTGTGTATGATACAGTGCGCTATGATACTGTCTATGATATTGTGCGCTCTGATACTGTGTATGATACAGTGCACTATGATACTGTGTATGATGCTCTGCACTATGATACTGTGTATGATACAGTGCACTATGATACTGCCTATGATACTTTGCGCTATGATACTGTGTGTGATACTGTGTGCTATGAGACTCTGCACTATGATACTGTGTATGATACTGTGCGCTATGATACTGTGGATGACACTCTGCGCTATGATACTGTGTATGACACTCTGCACTATGATTCTGTGTGTGACACTCTGCGCTTTGATACTGTGTATGATACTGTGCGCTATGATACTGTGTATGTCACTCTGCACTATGATACTGTGTGTGATACTGTGCACTTTGATACTGTGTATGACTCTCTGCACTATGATACTGTGTATGATACTCTGCAATATGATACTGTTTATGATTCTCTGCGCTATGATACTGTGTACGATACTGTGCGCTATGAAACTGTGTATGGCACTCTGCACTATGATACTGTGTATGACACTCTGCACTATGATACTGTGTATGATACTGTGCATGACACTGCACTATGATACTGTGTATGACACTCTGCACTATGATACTGTGTATGACACTGTTCGCTATGATACTGTGTGTGATACTGTGCGCTATGATCCTGTGTATGAGACTCTGCACTATGATACTGTGTATGATACAGTGCACTATGATACTGTGTATGATACTCTGCGCTTTAATACTGTGTATGACACTATGCGCTATGATACTGTGTATGATACTGTGCACTATGAAACTGTGTATGACATTCTGCACTATGATACTGTGAATGATACAGTGCGCTACAATACAGTCTGTGATACTGTGCGCTATGATACTGTGTATGATGCTCTGCACTATGATACTGTGGATGACACTGTGCACTATGATACTGTGTATGATGCTCTCACACTATGATACTGTGTATGATACAGTGCGCTACAATACAGTCTGTGATACTGTGCGCCATGATACTGTGTATGATACTCTGCACTGTGATACTGTGTCGTGATACTGTGCACTATGATACAGTGTATGAGACTCTGCACTATGATACTGTGTATGATGCTCTGCACTATGATACTGTGTATGATCCAGTGTGCTACAATACAGTCTGTGATACTGTGCGCTATGATACTGTGTATGATACTGTGCACTACGATACTGTGTATGGCACTCTGCACTATGTTACTGAGTATGAGACTCTGTAGTATGATACTGTGTATGACACTCTGCACTATGATACTGTGTATGATGCTCTGCACTATGATACTGTGTATGATACAGTGCACTATGATACTGTGTATGATGCTCTGCACTATGATACTGTGTATGATACAGTGCACTATGATACTGCCTATGATACTGTGCGCTATGATACTGTGTGTGATACTGTGTGCTATGAGACTCTGCACTATGATACTGTGTATGATACTGTGCGCTATGATACTGTGGATGACACTCTGCGCTATGATACTGTGTATGACACTCTGCACTATGATTCTGTGTGTGACACTCTGCACTTTGATACTGTGTATGATACTGTGCGCTATGATACTGTGTATGTCACTCTGCACTATGATACTGTGTGTGATACTGTGCACTTTGATACTGTGTATGACACTGTGCGCTATGATACTGTGTATGATACTTTGCGCTATAATACTGTGTATGACTCTCTGCACTATGATACTGTGTATGATACTCTGCAATATGATACTGTTTATGATTCTCTGCGCTATGATACTGTGTACGATACTGTGCGCTATGAAACTGTGTATGGCACTCTGCACTATGATACTGTGTATGACACTCTGCACTATGATACTGTGTATGATACTGTGCATGACACTGCACTATGATACTGTGTATGACACTCTGCACTATGATACTGTGTATGACACTGTTCGCTATGATACTGTGTGTGATACTGTGCGCTATGATCCTGTGTATGAGACTCTGCACTATGATACTGTGTATGATACAGTGCACTATGATACTGTGTATGATACTCTGCGCTTTAATACTGTGTATGACACTCTGCACTATGTTACTGTGTATGATACTCTGCAATATGATACTGTGTATGATACTGTGTGCTATGATACTGTGTATGACACTCTGTACTATGATACTGTGTATGATGCTCTGCACTATGATACTGTGTGTGATACTGTGCGCTATGATCCTGTGATACTGTGTATGATAATGTGCACTATGATAATGTGTATGATGCTCTGCACTATGATACTGTGTATGATACAGTGCGCTATGATACTATCTATGATACTGTGCGCTATCATACTGTGTGTGATACTGTGCGCTATGATACTGTGTATGACACTCTGCATTATGATACTGTGTATGATACTGTGTATGATACAGTGCACTATGATACTGTCTATGATACAGTGCGCTGTGATACTGTGTGCTATGAGACTCTACACTATGATACTGTGTATGATACTGTGCGCTATGATACTGTGGATGACACTCTGCGCTATGATACTGTGTATGATACTTTGCGCTTATAATACTGTGTATGACTCTCTGCACTATGATACTGTGTATGATTCTCTGCGCTATGATACTGTGTATGATGCTCTGCACTATGATACTGTGTATGATACAGTGCACTATGATACTGCCTATGATACTGTGCGCTATGATACTGTGTGTGATACTGTGTGCTATGAGACTCTGCACTATGATACTGTGTATGATACTGTGCGCTATGATACTGTGGATGACACTCTGCGCTATGATACTGTGTATGACACTCTGCACTATGATTCTGTGTGTGACACTCTGCACTTTGATACTGTGTATGACACTGTGCGCTATGATACTGTGGATGACACTCTGCGCTATGATACTGTGTATGATACTTTGCGCTTATAATACTGTGTATGACTCTCTGCACTATGATACTGTGTATGATACTCTGCAATATGATACTGTGTATACTGTGCGCTATGATAGTGTGTATGACACTCTGCACTCTGATACTGTGTATGACACTGTGCGCTATGATACTGTGTGTGATACTGTGAGCTATGATACTGTGTATAATACTTTGCGCTATAATACTGTGTATGATACTCTGCAATATGATACTGTGTATGATTCTCTGCGCTATGATACTGTGTATGATGCTCTGCACTATGATACTGTGTATGATACAGTGCACTATGATACTGCCTATGATACTGTGCGCTATGATACTGTGTGTGATACTGTGTGCTATGAGACTCTGCACTATGATACTGTGTATGATACTGTGCGCTATGATACTGTGGATGACACTCTGCGCTATGATACTGTGTATGACACTCTGCACTATGATTCTGTGTGTGACACTCTGCACTTTGATACTGTGTATGATACTGTGCGCTATGATACTGTGTATGTCACTCTGCACTATGATACTGTGTGTGATACTGTGCACTTTGATACTGTGTATGACACTGTGCGCTATGATACTGTGTATGATACTTTGCGCTATAATACTGTGTATGACTCTCTGCACTATGATACTGTGTATGATACTCTGCAATATGATACTGTTTATGATTCTCTGCGCTATGATACTGTGTACGATACTGTGCGCTATGAAACTGTGTATGGCACTCTGCACTATGATACTGTGTATGACACTCTGCACTATGATACTGTGTATGATACTGTGCATGACACTGCACTATGATACTGTGTATGACACTCTGCACTATGATACTGTGTATGACACTGTTCGCTATGATACTGTGTGTGATACTGTGCGCTATGATCCTGTGTATGAGACTCTGCACTATGATACTGTGTATGATACAGTGCACTATGATACTGTGTATGATACTCTGCGCTTTAATACTGTGTATGACACTCTGCACTATGTTACTGTGTATGATACTCTGCAATATGATACTGTGTATGATACTGTGTGCTATGATACTGTGTATGACACTCTGTACTATGATACTGTGTATGATGCTCTGCACTATGATACTGTGTGTGATACTGTGCGCTATGATCCTGTGATACTGTGTATGATAATGTGCACTATGATAATGTGTATGATGCTCTGCACTATGATACTGTGTATGATGCTCTGCACTATGATACTGTGTATGATACAGTGCACTATGATACTGTGTATGATGCTCTGCACTATGATACTGTGTATGATACAGTGCACTATGATACTGCCTATGATACTGTGCGCTATGATACTGTGTGTGATACTGTGTGCTATGAGACTCTGCACTATGATACTGTGTATGATACTGTGCGCTATGATACTGTGGATGACACTCTGCGCTATGATACTGTGTATGACACTCTGCACTATGATTCTGTGTGTGACACTCTGCACTTTGATACTGTGTATGATACTGTGCGCTATGATACTGTGTATGTCACTCTGCACTATGATACTGTGTGTGATACTGTGCACTTTGATACTGTGTATGACACTGTGCGCTATGATACTGTGTATGATACTTTGCGCTATAATACTGTGTATGACTCTCTGCACTATGATACTGTGTGTGATACTGTGCGCTATGATCCTGTGATACTGTGTATGATAATGTGCACTATGATAATGTGTATGATGCTCTGCACTATGATACTGTGTATGATGCTCTGCACTATGATACTGTGTATGATACAGTGCGCTATGATACTGTGTATGACACTCTGCACTATGATTCTGTGTGTGACACTCTGCACTTTGATACTGTGTATGATACTGTGCGCTATGATACTGTGTATGTCACTCTGCACTATGATACTGTGTGTGATACTGTGCACTTTGATACTGTGTATGACGCTGTGCGCTATGATACTGTGTATGATACTTTGCGCTATAATACTGTGTATGACTCTCTGCACTATGATACTGTGTATGATACTCTGCAATATGATACTGTTTATGATTCTCTGCGCTATGATACTGTGTACGATACTGTGCGCTATGAAACTGTGTATGGCACTCTGCACTATGATACTGTGTATGACACTCTGCACTATGATACTGTGTATGATACTGTGCACTTTGATACTGTGTATGATACTTTGCGCTATAATACTGTGTATGACTCTCTGCACTATGATACTGTGTATGATACTCTGCAATATGACACTGTGTATGATTCTCTGCGCTATGATACTCTGTATGATACTGTGCGCTATGAAACTGTGTATGGCACTCTGCACTATGATACTGTGTATGACACTCTGCACTATGATACTGTGTATGATACTGTGCACTTTGATACTGTGTATGACACTGTGCGCTATGATTCTGTGTATGATACTCTGCGCTTTAATACTGTGTATGACACTCTGCACTATGATACTGTGAATGATACTCTGCAATATGATACTGTGTATGATACAGTGCGCTATGATACTATCTATGATACTGTGCGCTATCATACTGTGTGTGATACTGTGCGCTATGATACTGTGTATGACACTCTGCATTATGATACTGTGTATGATACTGTGTATGATACAGTGCACTATGATACTGTCTATGATACAGTGCGCTGTGATACTGTGTGCTATGAGACTCTACACTATGATACTGTGTATGATACTGTGCGCTATGATACTGTGGATGACACTCTGCGCTATGATACTGTGTATGATACTTTGCGCTTATAATACTGTGTATGACTCTCTGCACTATGATACTGTGTATGATTCTCTGCGCTATGATACTGTGTATGATGCTCTGCACTATGATACTGTGTATGATACAGTGCACTATGATACTGCCTATGATACTGTGCGCTATGATACTGTGTGTGATACTGTGTGCTATGAGACTCTGCACTATGATACTGTGTATGATACTGTGCGCTGTGATACTGTGTATGATGCTCTGCACTATGATACTGTGTATGATACAGTGCACTATGATACTGCCTATGATACTGTGCGCTATGATACTGTGTGTGATACTGTGTGCTATGAGACTCTGCACTATGATACTGTGTATGATACTGTGCGCTATGATACTGTGGATGACACTCTGCGCTATGATACTGTGTATGACACTCTGCACTATGATTCTGTGTGTGACACTCTGCACTTTGATACTGTGTATGATACTGTGCGCTATGATACTGTGTATGATACTATGCACTATGATACTGTGTATGATACTGTGCACTATGATACTGTGTATGATACTATGCACTATGATACTGTGTATGATGCTCTGCACTATGATACTGTGTATGATACAGTTCACTATGATACTGTCTATGATACTGTGCGCTATGATACTGTGTGTGATACTGTGTGCTATGAGATTCTGCACTATGATACTGTGCGCTATGATACTGTGGATGACACTCTGCGCTATGATACTGTGTATGACACTCTGCGCTATGATACTGTGTATGATACTGTGCGCTATGATACTGTTTATGACACTCTGCACTATGATACTGTGTATGACACTCTGCACTATGATTCTGTGTGCGAAACTCTGCGCTATGATACTGTGTATGATTCTGTGCGCTATGATACTGTGTATGTCACTCTGCACTATGATACTGTGTGTGATACTGTGCACTTTGATACTGTGTATGACACTGTGTGCTATGATACTGTGTATGATACTTTGCGCTATAATACTGTGTATGACTCTCTGCACTATGATACCGTGTATGATACTCTGCAATATGATACTGTGTATGATTATCTGCGCTATGATACTGTGTATGATATTGTGCGCTATGATACTGTGTATGATACGCTGCACTGTGATACTGTGTAAGATACAGTGCACTATGATACTGTGTATGATACTCTGTGTATGATACTGTGCACTATGATAATGTGTATGATGCTCTGCACTATGATATTGTGTATGATACAGTGCGCTATGATACTGTCTATGATACTGTGCGCTATGATACTGTGTGTGATAGTGTGCGCTATGATACTGTGTATGACACTCTGCATTATAATACTGTGTATGATACTGTGCACTATGATACTGTGTATGATACTATGCACTATGATACTGCCTATGATACTGTGCGCTATGATACTGTGTGTAATACTGTGTGCTATGAGACTCTGCACTATGATAATGTGTATGATACTGTGTGCGATGATACTGTGGATCACACTCTGCGCTATGATACTGTGTATGACACTCTGCACTATGATTCTGTGTGTGACACTCTGCGCTATGATACTGTGTATGATACTGTGCGCTATGATACTGTGTATGTCACTCTGCACTATGATACTGCGTGTGATACTGTGCACTTTGATACTGTGTATGACACTGTGCGCTATGATACTGTGTATGATACTTTGCGCTATAATACTGTGTATGACTCTCTGCACTATGATACTGTATATGATACTGTGCGCTATGATCCTGTGTATGAGACTCTGCACTATGATACTGTGTATGATACAGTGCACTATGATACTGTGTATGATACTCTGCGCTTTAATACTGTGTATGACTCTCTGCACTATGATACTGTGTATGATACTCTGCAATATGATACTGTGTATGATACTCTGCAATATGATACTGTGTATGATACTGTGTGCTCTGATGCTGTGTATGACACTGTGCGCTATGATACTGTGTGTGATACTGTGTGCTATGATCCTGTGTATGAGACTCTGCACTAAGTGCACTGTATCATACACAGTATCATAGTGCACTGTATCATACACAGTATCACTGATACTGTGTATGATACTCTGCGCTTTAATACTGTGTATGACACTCTGCACTATGATACTGTGTATGATAATCTGCAATATGATACTGTGTATGATACTGTGTGCTATGATACTGTGTATGACACTCTGCACTATGATACTGTGTATGACACTCTGCACAATGATACTGTGTATGATGCTCTGCACAATGATACTGTGTGTGATACTGTGCGCTATGATCCTGTGTATGAGACTCTGCACCATGATACTGTGTATGATACTGTGCGCTATGATACTGTGTATGATATTGTGCGCTATGATACTGTGTATGATGCTCTGCACTATGATACTGTGTATGATACAGTGCGCTATGATACTGTCTATGATACTGTGCGCTGTGATACTGTGTGTGATACTGAGCGCTATGATACTGTGTATGACACTCTGCACTATGATACTGTGTATGATACTGTGCGCTATGATACTGTGTATGACACTCTGCACAATGATACTGTGTATGATGCTCTGCACTATGATACTGTGTATGATACTGTGCGCTATGATACTGTGGATGACACTCTGCGCTATGATACTGTATATGATGCTCTGCACAATGATACTGTGTGTGATACTGTGCGCTATGATCCTGTGTATGAGACTCTGCACCATGATACTGTGTATGATACAGTGCGCTATGATATTGTCTATGATACTGTGCGCTATGATACTGTGTGTGATACTGTGCACTATGATTCTGTGTATGGCACTCTGCATTATGATACTGTGTATGATACTGTGCACTATGATACTGTGTATGATACTGTGCACTATGATACTGTGTATGATGCTCTGCACTATGATACTGTGTATGATACAGTGCACTATGATACTGTCTATGATACTGTGCGCTATGATACTGTGTGTGATACTGTGTGCTATGAGACTCTGCACGATGATACTGTGTATGATACTGTGCGCTATGATACTGTGGATGACACTCTGCGCTATGATACTGTGTATGACACTCTGCACTATGATTCTGTGTGTGACACTCTGCACTTTGATACTGTGTATGATACTGTGCGCTATGATACTGTGTATGTCACTCTGCACTATGATACTGTGTGTGATACTGTGCACTTTGATACTGTGTATGACACTGTGCGCTATGATCCTGTGATACTGTGTATGATAATGTGCACTATGATAATGTGTATGATGCTCTGCACTATGATACTGTGTATGATGCTCTGCACTATGATACTGTGTATGATACAGTGCACTATGATACTGTGTATGATGCTCTGCACTATGATACTGTGTATGATACAGTGCACTATGATACTGCCTATGATACTGTGCGCTATGATACTGTGTGTGATACTGTGTGCTATGAGACTCTGCACTATGATACTGTGTATGATACTGTGCGCTATGATACTGTGGATGACACTCTGCGCTATGATACTGTGTATGACACTCTGCACTATGATTCTGTGTGTGACACTCTGCACTTTGATACTGTGTATGATACTGTGCGCTATGATACTGTGTATGTCACTCTGCACTATGATACTGTGTGTGATACTGTGCACTTTGATACTGTGTATGACACTGTGCGCTATGATACTGTGTATGATACTTTGCGCTATAATACTGTGTATGACTCTCTGCACTATGATACTGTGTGTGATACTGTGCGCTATGATCCTGTGATACTGTGTATGATAATGTGCACTGTGATAATGTGTATGATGCTCTGCACTATGATACTGTGTATGATGCTCTGCACTATGATACTGTGTATGATACAGTGCGCTATGATACTGTGTATGACACTCTGCACTATGATTCTGTGTGTGACACTCTGCACTTTGATACTGTGTATGATACTGTGCGCTATGATACTGTGTATGTCACTCTGCACTATGATACTGTGTGTGATACTGTGCACTTTGATACTGTGTATGACACTGTGCGCTATGATACTGTGTATGATACTTTGCGCTATAATACTGTGTATGACTCTCTGCACTATGATACTGTGTATGATACTCTGCAATATGATACTGTTTATGATTCTCTGCGCTATGATACTGTGTACGATACTGTGCGCTATGAAACTGTGTATGGCACTCTGCACTATGATACTGTGTATGACACTCTGCACTATGATACTGTGTATGATACTGTGCATGACACTGCACTATGATACTGTGTATGACACTCTGCACTATGATACTGTGTATGACACTGTTCGCTATGATACTGTGTGTGATACTGTGCGCTATGATCCTGTGTATGAGACTCTGCACTATGATACTGTGTATGATACAGTGCACTATGATACTGTGTATGATACTCTGCGCTTTAATACTGTGTATGACACTCTGCACTATGTTACTGTGTATGATACTCTGCAATATGATACTGTGTATGATACTGTGTGCTATGATACTGTGTATGACACTCTGTACTATGATACTGTGTATGATGCTCTGCACTATGATACTGTGTGTGATACTGTGCGCTATGATCCTGTGATACTGTGTATGATAATGTGCACTATGATAATGTGTATGATGCTCTGCACTATGATACTGTGTATGATACAGTGCGCTATGATACTATCTATGATACTGTGCGCTATCATACTGTGTGTGATACTGTGCGCTATGATGCTGTGTATGACACTCTGCATTATGATACTGTGTATGATACTGTGTATGATACAGTGCACTATGATACTGTCTATGATACAGTGCGCTGTGATACTGTGTGCTATGAGACTCTACACTATGATACTGTGTATGATACTGTGCGCTATGATACTGTGGATGACACTCTGCGCTATGATACTGTGTATGATACTTTGCGCTTATAATACTGTGTATGACTCTCTGCACTATGATACTGTGTATGATACTCTGCAATATGATACTGTGTATACTGTGCGCTATGATAGTGTGTATGACACTCTGCACTCTGATACTGTGTATGACACTGTGCGCTATGATACTGTGTGTGATACTGTGAGCTATGATACTGTGTATAATACTCTGCGCTATAATACTGTGTATGATACTCTGCAATATGATACTGTGTATGATTCTCTGCGCTATGATACTGTGTATGATACTGTGCGCTATGATACTGTGGATGACACTCTGCGCTATGATACTGTGTATGACACTCTGCGCTATGATACTGTTTATGACACTCTGCACTATGATTCTGTGTGTGACACTCTGCGCTATGATACTGTGTATGATTCTGTGCGCTATGATACTGTGTATGTCACTCTGCACTATGATACTGTGTGTGATACTGTGCACTTTAATACTGTGTATGACACTGTGCGCTATGATACTGTGTATGATACTTTGCGCTATAATACTGTGTATGACTCTCTGCACTATGATACTGTGTATGATACTCTGCAATATGATACTGTGTATGATTCTCTGCGCTATGATACTGTGTATGATATTGTGCGCTATGATACTGTATATGATACTCTGCACTGTGATACTGTGCAAGATACTGTGCACTATGATACTGTGTATGATACTCTGTACTATGATACTGTGTATGATACTGTGCACTATGATAATGTGGATGACACTCTGCGCTATGATACTGTGTATGACACTCTGCGCTATGATACTGTGTATGTCACTCTGCACTATGATACTGTGTGTGATACTGTGCACTTTGATCCTGTGTATGACACTGTGCGCTATGATACTGTGTATGATACTTTGCGCTATATTACTGTGTATGACCCTCTGCACTATGATACTGTGTATGATACTCTGCAATATGACACTGTGTATGATTCTCTGCGCTATGATACTCTGTATGATACTGTGCGCTATGAAACTGTGTATGGCACTCTGCACTATGATACTGTGTATGACACTCTGCACTATGATACTGTGTATGATACTGTGCGCTATGATACTGTGTATGACACTCTGCACTATGATACTGTGTATGATACTGTGCACTTTGATACTGTGTATGACACTGTGCGCTATGATTCTGTGTCTGATACTCTGCGCTTTAATACTGTGTATGACACTCTGCACTATGATACTGTGAATGATACTCTGCAATATGATACTGTGTATGATACAGTGCGCTATGATACTATCTATGATACTGTGCGCTATCATACTGTGTGTGATACTGTGCGCTATGATACTGTGTATGACACTCTGCATTATGATACTGTGTATGATACTGTGTATGATACAGTGCACTATGATACTGTCTATGATACAGTGCGCTGTGATACTGTGTGCTATGAGACTCTACACTATGATACTGTGTATGATACTGTGCGCTATGATACTGTGGATGACACTCTGCGCTATGATACTGTGTATGATACTTTGCGCTTATAATACTGTGTATGACTCTCTGCACTATGATACTGTGTATGATTCTCTGCGCTATGATACTGTGTATGATGCTCTGCACTATGATACTGTGTATGATACAGTGCACTATGATACTGCCTATGATACTGTGCGCTATGATACTGTGTGTGATACTGTGTGCTATGAGACTCTGCACTATGATACTGTGTATGATACTGTGCGCTATGATACTGTGTATGATGCTCTGCACGATGATACTGTGTATGATACAGTGCACTATGATACTGCCTATGATACTGTGCGCTATGATACTGTGTGTGATACTGTGTGCTATGAGACTCTGCACTATGATACTGTGTATGATACTGTGCGCTATGATACTGTGGATGACACTCTGCGCTATGATACTGTGTATGACACTCTGCACTATGATTCTGTGTGTGACACTCTGCACTTTGATACTGTGTATGATACTGTGCGCTATGATACTGTGTATGATACTATGCACTATGATACTGTGTATGATACTGTGCACTATGATACTGTGTATGATACTATGCACTATGATACTGTGTATGATGCTCTGCACTATGATACTGTGTATGATACAGTTCACTATGATACTGTCTATGATACTGTGCGCTATGATACTGTGTGTGATACTGTGTGCTATGAGATTCTGCACTATGATACTGTGCGCTATGATACTGTGGATGACACTCTGCGCTATGATACTGTGTATGACACTCTGCGCTATGATACTGTGTATGATACTGTGCGCTATGATACTGTTTATGACACTCTGCACTATGATACTGTGTATGACACTCTGCACTATGATTCTGTGTGCGAAACTCTGCGCTATGATACTGTGTATGATTCTGTGCGCTATGATACTGTGTATGTCACTCTGCACTATGATACTGTGTGTGATACTGTGCACTTTGATACTGTGTATGACACTGTGTGCTATGATACTGTGTATGATACTTTGCGCTATAATACTGTGTATGACTCTCTGCACTATGATACCGTGTATGATACTCTGCAATATGATACTGTGTATGATTATCTGCGCTATGATACTGTGTATGATATTGTGCGCTATGATACTGTGTATGATACGCTGCACTGTGATACTGTGTAAGATACAGTGCACTATGATACTGTGTATGATACTCTGTGTATGATACTGTGCACTATGATAATGTGTATGATGCTCTGCACTATGATATTGTGTATGATACAGTGCGCTATGATACTGTCTATGATACTGTGCGCTATGATACTGTGTGTGATAGTGTGCGCTATGATACTGTGTATGACACTCTGCATTATGATACTGTGTATGATACTGTGCACTATGATACTGTGTATGATACTATGCACTATGATACTGCCTATGATACTGTGCGCTATGATACTGTGTGTAATACTGTGTGCTATGAGACTCTGCACTATGATAATGTGTATGATACTGTGTGCGATGATACTGTGGATCACACTCTGCGCTATGATACTGTGTATGACACTCTGCACTATGATTCTGTGTGTGACACTCTGCGCTATGATACTGTGTATGATACTGTGCGCTATGATACTGTGTATGTCACTCTGCACTATGATACTGCGTGTGATACTGTGCACTTTGATACTGTGTATGACACTGTGCGCTATGATACTGTGTATGATACTTTGCGCTATAATACTGTGTATGACTCTCTGCACTATGATACTGTATATGATACTGTGCGCTATGATCCTGTGTATGAGACTCTGCACTATGATACTGTGTATGATACAGTGCACTATGATACTGTGTATGATACTCTGCGCTTTAATACTGTGTATGACTCTCTGCACTATGATACTGTGTATGATACTCTGCAATATGATACTGTGTATGATACTCTGCAATATGATACTGTGTATGATACTGTGTGCTCTGATGCTGTGTATGACACTGTGCGCTATGATACTGTGTGTGATACTGTGTGCTATGATCCTGTGTATGAGACTCTGCACTAAGTGCACTGTATCATACACAGTATCATAGTGCACTGTATCATACACAGTATCACTGATACTGTGTATGATACTCTGCGCTTTAATACTGTGTATGACACTCTGCACTATGATACTGTGTATGACACTCTGCACAATGATACTGTGTATGATGCTCTGCACAATGATACTGTGTGTGATACTGTGCGCTATGATCCTGTGTATGAGACTCTGCACCATGATACTGTGTATGATACTGTGCGCTATGATACTGTGTATGATATTGTGCGCTATGATACTGTGTATGATGCTCTGCACTATGATACTGTGTATGATACAGTGCGCTATGATACTGTCTATGATACTGTGCGCTGTGATACTGTGTGTGATACTGAGCGCTATGATACTGTGTATGACACTCTGCACTATGATACTGTGTATGATACTGTGCGCTATGATACTGTGTATGACACTCTGCACAATGATACTGTGTATGATGCTCTGCACTATGATACTGTGTATGATACTGTGCGCTATGATACTGTGGATGACACTCTGTGCTATGATACTGTATATGATGCTCTGCACAATGATACTGTGTGTGATACTGTGCGCTATGATCCTGTGTATGAGACTCTGCACCATGATACTGTGTATGATACAGTGCGCTATGATATTGTCTATGATACTGTGCGCTATGATACTGTGTGTGATACTGTGCACTATGATTCTGTGTATGGCACTCTGCATTATGATACTGTGTATGATACTGTGCACTATGATACTGTGTATGATACTGTGCACTATGATACTGTGTATGATGCTCTGCACTATGATACTGTGTATGATACAGTGCACTATGATACTGTCTATGATACTGTGCGCTATGATACTGTGTGTGATACTGTGTGCTATGAGACTCTGCACGATGATACTGTGTATGATACTGTGCCCTATGATACTGTGGATGACACTCTGCGCTATGATACTGTGTATGACACTCTGCACTATGATTCTGTGTGTGACACTCTGCGCTATGATACTGTGTATGATTCTGTGCGTTATGATACTGTGTATGTCACTCTGCACTATGATACTCTGTGTGGTACTGTGCACTTTGGTACTGTGTATGACACTGTGCGCTATGATACTGTGTATGATACTTTGCGCTATAATACTGTGGATGACTCTCTGCACTATGATACTGTGTATCATACTCTGCAATATGATACTGTGTATGATTCTCTGCGCTATGATACTGTGTATGATATTGTGCGCTATGATACTGTGTATGATACTCTGCACTGTGATACTGTGTAAGATACTGTGCGCTATGATATTGTGTATGATACTTTGCGCTTATAATACTGTGTATGACTCTCTGCACTATGATACTGTGTATGATACTGTGCAATATGATACTGTGTATGATTCTCTGCGCTATGATACTGTGTATGATACTGTGCGCTATGAAACTGTGTATGGCACTCTGCACTTGATACTGTGTATGATACTGTGCGCTATGATACTGTGTATGACACTGCACTATGATACTGTGTATGACACTCTGCGCTATGATACTGTGTATGATACTGTGCGCTATGATAGTGTGACACTCTGCACTCTGATACTGTGTATGACACTGTGCGCTATGATACTGTGTGTGATACTGTGAGCTATGATACTGTGTATGACTCTCTGCACTATGATACTGTGTATGATACTCAGCATGACACTGCACTATGATACTGTGTATGACACTCTGCACTATGATACTGTGTATGACACTGTTCGCTATGATACTGTGTGTGATACTGTGCGCTATGATCCTGTGTATGAGACTCTGCACTATGATACTGTGTATGATACAGTGCACTATGATACTGTGTATGATACTCTGCGCTTTAATACTGTGTATGACACTCTGCACTATGTTACTGTGTATGATACTCTGCAATATGATACTGTGTATGATACTGTGTGCTATGATACTGTGTATGACACTCTGTACTATGATACTGTGTATGATGCTCTGCACTATGATACTGTGTGTGATACTGTGCGCTATGATCCTGTGATACTGTGTATGATACTGTGCACTATGATAATGTGTATGATGCTCTGCACTATGATACTGTGTATGATACAGTGCGCTATGATACTATCTATGATACTGTGCGCTATCATACTGTGTGTGATACTGTGCGCTATGATACTGTGTATGACACTCTGCATTATGATACTGTGTATGATACAGTGCACTATGATACTGTGTATTATACTCTGCGCTTTAATACTGTGTATGACACTCTGCACTATGATACTGTGTATGATACTCTGCAATATGATACTGTGTATGATACTCTGCGCTGTGACACTGTGCGCTATGAAACTGTGTATGGCACTCTGCACTATGATACTGTGTATGACACTGCACTATGATACTGTGTATGACACTCTGCGCTATGATACTGTGTCTGAAACTGTGCGCTATGATACTGTGTATGACACTCTGCACTATGATACTGTGCGCTATGATACTGTGTATGACACTCTGCACTATGATACTGTGTATGATACTCTGCACTATGATACTGTGTATGATACTCTGCGCGATGATACTGTGTATGATACTCTGCGCTATGATACTGTGTATGATACTGTGCACTATGATACTGTGTATGATGCTCTGCACTATGATACTCTGTATGATACAGTGCGCTATGATACTGTCTATGATACTGTGCGCTATGATACTGTGTATGATACTGTGCGCTATGATACTGTGTATGGCACTCTGCACTATGATACTGTGTATGACACTCTGCTTTATGATACCGTGTATGATACTGTGCGCTATGATACTGTGTATGACACTCTGCACTATGATACTGTGTATGACACTCTGCACTATGATACTGTGTATGATACTATGCGCTATGATACTGTGTATGACACTGCACTATGATACTGTGTATGACACTCTGCGCTATGATACTGTGTATGATACTCTGCACTATGATACTGTGTATGATACTGTGCACTGTGATACTGTGTATGATACTGTGCACTGTGATACTGTGTATGATACTGTGCGCTATGATACTGTGTATGACACTGTGCGCTATGATACTGTGTATGATACTGTGCGCCATGATACTGTGTATGATGGTCTGCACTATGATACTGTGTATGATACTGTGCACTATGATACTGTGTATGACACTCTGCACTATGATACTGTGTATGATGCTCTGCACTATGATACTCAGTATGATACAGTGCGCTACAATACAGTCTGTGATACTGTGCGCTATGATACTGTGTATGATACTCTGCACTGTGATACTGTGTATGATACAGTGCGCTACAATACAGTCTGTGATACTGTGCGCTATGATACTGTGTATGATGCTCTGCACTATGATACTGTGTATGATACAGTGCGCTACAATACAGTCAGTGATACTGTGCGCTATGATACTGTTTATGATACTGTGCACTACGATAATGTGTATGGCACTCTGCACAATGATACTGTGTATGAGACTCTGCACTGTGATATTGTGGCGTGATACTGTGCACTATGATACTGTGTATGACACTCTGCACGATGATACTGTGTATGATACTCTGCACTGTGATACTGTGGCGTGATACTGTGCACTATGATACTGTGTATGAGACTCTGCACTATGATACTGTGTATGATACTGTGCGCTATGATACTGTGTATGACACTCTGCACAATGATACTGTGTATGATGCTCTGCACTATGATACTGTATATGATACAGTGCGCTACAATACAGTCTGTGATACTGTGCGCTATGATACTGTGTATGATACTGTGCACTACGATACTGTGTATGGCACTCTGCACTATGATACTGTGTATGATGCTCTGCACTATGATACTGTGTGTGATACTGTGCGCTATGATCCTGTGTATGATGCTCTGCACTATGATACTGTGTATGATACAGTGCGCTACAATACTGTCTGTGATACTGTGCGCTATGATGCTGTGTGTGATACTGTGCGCTATGATACTGTGTATGAGACTCTGCACTATGATACTGTGTATGACACTGTGCGCTATGATACTGTGTGTGATACTGTGCGCTATGATCCTGTGTATGAGTCTCTGCACTATGATACTGTGTATGATACAGTGCACTATGATACTGTGTATGATACTGTGCGCTATGATACTGTGGATGACACTCTGCACTATGATACTGTGTATGACACTCTGCACTATGATACTGTGTATGACACTCTGTGCTATGACACTGTGTATGATACTGTGCGTTATGATACTGTTTATGACACTCTGCACTATGATACTGTGTATGACACTCTGCACTATGATACTGTGTATGATACTGTGCGCTATGATACTGTGTATAACTCTCTGCACTATGATTCTGTGTATGACACTCTGCACTATGATACTGTGTATGATCCTGTGCACATTGATACTGTGTATGTCACTGTGCGCTATGATACTGTGTTACTGTGTATGATACTGTGCGCTATGATACTGTGTATGATACTCTGCGCTATAATACTGTGTATGACACTCTGCACTATGATACTCTGTATGATACTCTGCACTATGATACTCTGTATGATACTCTGCGCTCTGATACTGTGCATTAAACTCTGCGGAATAATACTGTGTATGATACATTGCGCTGTGATACTGTGTATGGGACTCTGCACTATGATACTGTGTATGATACTGTGCACTATGATACTGTGTATGATACAGTGCGCTATGATACTCTGTATGACACTGTGCGCTATGATACTGTGGATGACACTCTGCACTATGATACTGTGTATGACACTCTGCACTATGATACTGTGTATGATACTGTGCGCTATGATACTGTGTATAACTCTCTGCACTATGATACTGTGTATGATACTGTGCGCTATGATACTGTGTATAACTCTCTGCACTATGATTCTGTGTATGACACTCTGCACTATGATACTGTGTATGATACTGTGCACTATGATACTGTGTATGATACAGTGCGCTATGATACTGTGTATGACACTGTGCGCTATGATACTGTGTATGATACTGTTTGCCATGATACTGTGTATGATTCTCTGCACTGTGATACTGTGGAATGATACTGTGCGCTATGATACTGTGTATGATACTGTGCGCTATGGTACTGTGTATGATACTCTGCACTGTGACACTGTGTATGATACTGTGCACTATGATACTGTGTATGAGACTCTGCACTATGATACTGTGTATGACACTCTGCACTATGATTCTGTGTATGACACTCTGCGCTATGATACTGTGTATGACACTCTGCACTATGATTCTGTGTATGATGCTCTGCACTATGATACTGTGTATGAGACTCTGCACTATGATACTGTGTATGATACTGTGCGCTATGATACTGTGTATGACACTCTGCGCTATGATACTGTCGATGGGACTCTGCACTATGATACTGTGTATGATGCTCTGCACTATGATACTGTGTATGATACAGTGCGATACAATACTGTCTGTGATACTGTGCGCTACGATACTGTGTATGATACTGTACGCTATGATACTGTGTATGGCACTCTGCACTATGATACTGTGTATGAGACTCTGCACTATGATACTGTGTATGATACTGTGCGCTATGATACTGTGTATGACACTCTGCGCTATGATACTGTGTATGATACTCTGCACTATGATACTGTGATACTGTGTATCATACTGTGCACTGTGATACTGTGTATGATAATGTGCGCTATGATACTGTGTATGACACTGTGCGCTATGATACTGTGTATGATACTGTGCGCCATAATACTGTGTATGATGGTCTGCACTATGATACTGTGTATGATACTGTGCACTATGATACTGTGTATGATGCTCTGCACTATGATACTCTGTATGATACAGTGCGCTACAATACAGTATGTGATACTGTGCGCTATGATACTGTGTATGATGCTCTGCACTATGATACTGTGTATGATACAGTGCGCTACAATACAGTCTGTGATACTGTGCGCTATGATACTGTGTATGATACTGTGCACTACGATACTGTGTATGGCACTCTGCACTATGATACTGTGTATGAGACTCTGCACTGTGATACTGTGGCGTGATACTGTGCACTATGATACTGTGTATGAGACTCTGCACTATGATACTGTGCGCTATGATACTGTGTATGACACTCTGCACAATGATACTGTGTATGATGCTCTGCACTATGATACTGTATATGATACAGTGCGATACAATACAGTCTGTGATACTGTGCGCTATGATACTGTGTATGATACTGTACACTACGATTCTGTGTATGGCACTCTGCACTATGATATTGTGTATGAGACTTTGCACTATGATACTGTGTATGATACTGTGCGCTATGATACGGTGTATGATACTGTGCACTTTGATACTGTGTATGATGCTCTGCACTACGTTACTGTGTGTGATACTGTGCGCTATGATACTGTGTATGATACAGTGTACTATGATACTGTGCGCTATGATACTGTGTGTGATACTGTGTGCTATGTGACTCTGCACTATGATACTGTGTATGATACTGTGCACTATGATACTGTGGATGACACTCTGCACTATGATACTTTGTATGATGCTCTGCGCTATGATACTGTGTGTGAAACTGTGGGCTATAATCCTGTGTATGAGACTCTGCACTTTGATACTGTGCATGATACTGTGCACTATGATAATGTGTATGATACTCTGCACTATGATACTGTGCATGATACAGTGCGCTATGATACTGTCTGCTATGATACTGTGTGTGATACTGTGCGCTATGATCCTGTGTATGGCACTCTGCACTGTGATACTGTGTATGATATTGTGCGCTATGATACTGTGTATGACACTCTGCATTATGATACTGTGTATGATACTGTGCGCTATGATACTGTGTATGACACTGCACTATGATACGGTGTATGACACTCTGCGCTATGATACTGTGTATGATACTGTGCGCTATGATACTGTGTATGACACTCTGCATTATGATACTGTGTATGATACTGTGCACTATGATACTGTGTATGATACTATGCACTATGATACTGTGTATGATGTTCTGCACTACGATACTGTGTATGATACAGTGCACTATGATACTGTCTATGATACTGTGCGCTATGATACTGTGGATGACACTCTGTGCTATGATACTGTGTATGACACTCTGCGCTATGATACTGTGTATGATACTCTGCACTATGATACTGTGATACTGTGTATGATACTGTGCACTGTGATACTGTGTATGATACTGTGCACTGTGATACTGTGTATGATAATGTGCGCTATGATACTGTGTATGATACTGTGCGCCATGATACTGTGTATGATGGTCTGCACTGTGATACTATGTGTGATACAGTGCGCTACAATACATTCTGTGATACTGTGTGCCATGATACTGTGCATGATGCTCTGCACTATGATACTGTGTATGATACTGTGCGCTATGATACTGTGTATGACACTCTGCACTATGATACTGTGTATGATGCTCTGCACTATGATACTGTGTATGATACAGTGCGCTACAATACAGTCTGTGATACTGTGCGCTATGATACTGTGTATGACACTCTGCACTATGATACTGTGTATGATACTGTGCGCTATGATACTGTGTATAACTCTCTGCACTATGATTCTGTGTATGATGCTCTGCACTATGATACTGTGTATGATACAGTGCGCTATGATACTGTGTATGACACTCTGCACTATGAAACTGTGTATGATGCTCTGCACTATGATACTGTGTATGATACAGTGCGCTACAATACAGTCTGTGATACTGTGCGCTGTGATACTGTCTATGATACTGTGCACTACGATACTGTGTATGGCACTCTGCACTATGATACTGTTTATGACACTCTGCACTATGATACTGTGTATGATGCTCTGCACTATGATACTGTGTGTGATACTGTGCGCTATGATCCTGTGTATCATGCTCTGCACTATGATACTGTGTGTGATCCTGTGCGCTATGATCCTGTGTATGAGACTCTGCACTATGATACTGTGTATGATACAGTGCACTATGATACTGTGTATGATACTGTGCGCTATGATACTGTTGATGACACTCTGCACTATGATACTGTGTATGACACTCTGCGCTATGATACTGTGTATGACACTCTGCGCTATGACACTGTGTATGATACTGTGCGTTATGATACTGTTTATGACACTCTGCACTATGATACTGTGTATGACACTCTGCACTATGATACTGTGTATGATACTGTGCGCTATGATACTGTGTTACTGTGTATGACACTGTGCGCTATGATACTGTGTATGATACTCTGCGCTATAATACTGTGTATGACACTCTGCACTATGATACTGTGTATGATACTCTGCACTATGATACTCTGTGTGATACTCTGCGCTATGATACTGTGCATGATACTCTGCAGTATGATACTGTGCGCCATGATACTGTGTATGATACTCTGCACTATGATACTGTGTATGATACTGTGCGCTATGATACTGTGTATAACTCTCTGCCCTATGATTCTGTGTATGATGCTCTGCACTATGATACTGTGTATGATACTGTGCGCTATGATACTGTGTATAACTCTCTGCCCTATGATTCTGTGTATGATGCTCTGCACTATGATACTGTGTATGATACAGTGCGCTATGATACTGTGTATGACACTCTGCACTATGAAACTGTGTATGATGCTCTGCACTATGATACTGTGTATGATACAGTGCGCTACAATACAGTCTGTGACACTGTGCGCTATGATTCTGTGTTACTGTGTATGACACTGTGCGCTATGATACTGTGTATGATACTCTGCGCTATAATACTGTGTATGACACTCTGCGCTATGATACTGTGTATGATACTGTGCACTATGATACTGTGTATGATGCTCTGCACTATGATACTCTGTATGATACAGTGCGCTCTGATACTGTGCATGATACTCTGCAGTATGATACTGTGCGCCATGATACTGTGTATGATACTCTGCACTATGATACTGTGTATGATACAGTGCGCTACAATACTGTCTGTGATACTGTGCGCTATGATACTGTGTGTGATACTGTGCGCGATGATACTGTGTGTGATACTGTGCGCTATGATACTGTGTGTGATACTGTGCGCTATGATTCTGTGTATGACACTCTGCGCGATGATACTGTGTATGACACTCTGCACTATGATACTGTATGATACTGTGCACATTGATACTGTGTATGACACTGTGCGCTATGATACTGTGTTACTGTGTATGACACTGTGCGCTATGATACTGTGTATGATACTCTGCGCTATAATACTGTGTATGACACTCTGCATTATAATACTGTGTATGATACTCTGCACTATGATACTCTGTATGATACAGTGCGCACTGATACTGTGCATGAAACGCTGCAGTATGATACTGTGTATGATACATTGCGCTGTGATACTGTGTATGGGACTCTGCACTATGATACTGTGTATGATACTGTGCACTATGATACTGTGTATGATACTGTGCGCCATGATACTGTGTATGATACTCGGCACTGTGATACTGTGTATGATACTGTGCACTGTGATACTGTGTATGATACTGTGCGCAATGATACTGTGTATGACACTGTGCGCTATGATACTGTGTATGATACTGTGCGCCATGATACTGTGTATGATACTCTGCACTGTGATACTGTGGAATGATACTGTGCACTATGATACTGTGTATGAGACTCTGCACTATGATACTGTGCATGATACTGTGCGCTATGATACTGTGTATGACACTCTGCACTATGATATGGTGTATGATGCTCTGCACTATGATACTGTGTATGATACTGTGCGCTATGATACTGTGTATGACACTGTGCGCTATGATACTGTGTGTGATATTGTGCGCTCTGATACTGTGTATGGTACTCTGCACTGTGATACTGTGTATGATACTGTGCACTATGATACTGTGTATAATACTCTGTACTATAATACTGTGTATGATACTGTGCGCTATGATAATGTGTATGATGCTCTGCACTATGATACTGTGCATGATACTGTGCGCTATGATCCTGTGTATGGCACTCTGCACTGTGATACTGTGTATGATATTGTGCGCTATGATACTGTGTATGACACTCTGCGCTATGATACTGTGTATGATACTGTGCACTGTGATACTGTGGCGTGATACTATGCACAATGATACTGTGTATGAGACTCTGCACTATGATACTGTGTATGATACTGTGCACTATGATACTGTGTATGACACTCTGCGCTATGATATTGTGTATGACACTCTGCGCTATGATACTGTGTATGATACTCTGCACTATGATATTGTGCACTGTGATACTGTGCACTGTGATACTGTGTATGATACTCTGCACTGTGATACTGTGTATGATAATGTGCGCTATGATACTGTGTATGACACTCTGCGCTATGATACTGTGTATGATCTGTGCACTGTGATACTGTGGCGTGATACTATGCACAATGATACTGTGTATGAGACTCTGCACTATGACACTGTGTATGATACTGTGCGCCATGATACTGTGTATGATGGTCTGCACTGTGATACTGTGTGTGATACAGTGCGCTACAATACATTCTGTGATACTGTGTGCCATGATACTGTGCATGATGCTCTGCACTATGATACTGTGTATGATACTGTGCGCTATGATACTGTGTATGACACTCTGCACTATGATACTGTGTATGATGCTCTGCACTATGATACTGTGTATGATACAGTGCGCTACAATACAGTCTGTGATACTGTGCGCTATGATACTGTGTATGATACTCTGCACTATGATACTCTGTATGATACAGTGCGCTCTGATACTGTGCATGATACTCTGCAGTATGATACTGTGCGCCATGATACTGTGTATGATACTCTGCACTATGATACTGTGTATGATACAGTGCGCTACAATACTGTCTGTGATACTGTGCGCTATGATACTGTGTGTGATACTGTGCGCTATGATACTGTGTGTGATACTGTGCGCTATGATACTGTGTGTGATACTGTGCGCTATGATACTGTGTATTAGACTCTGCGCTATGATACTGTGTATGAGACTGCACTGATACTGTGTATGATACACTGCACTATGATACTGTGTATGATACTGTGCGCTATGATACTGTGTATGACACTCTGCACTATGATTCTGTGTATGACACTCTGCGCGATGATACTGTGTATGACACTCTGCACTATGATACTGTATGATACTGTGCACATTGATACTGTGTATGACACTGTGCGCTATGATACTGTGTTACTGTGTATGACACTGTGCGCTATGATACTGTGTATGATACTCTGCGCTATCATACTGTGTATGACACTCTGCATTATAATACTGTGTATGATACTCTGCACTATGATACTGTGTTTGATACTCTGCACTATGATACTCTGTATGATACAGTGCGCACTGATACTGTGCATGAAACGCTGCAGTATGATACTGTGTATGATACATTGCGCTGTGATACTGTGTATGGGACTCTGCACTATGATACTGTGTATGATACTGTGCACTATGATACTGTGTATGATACTGTGCGCCATGATACTGTGTATGATACTCGGCACTGTGATACTGTGGAATGATACTGTGCACTATGATACTGTGTATGAGACTCTGCACTATGATACTGTACATGATACTGTGCGCTATGATACTGTGTATGACACTGTGCACTATGATACGGTGTATGATGCTCTGCACTATGATACTGTGTATGATACTGTGTGCTATGATACTGTGTATGACACTGTGCGCTATGATACTGTGTATGATATTGTGCGCTCTGATACTGTGTATGGTACTCTGCACTGTGATACTGTGTATGATACTGTGCACTATGATACTGTGTATAATACTCTGTACTATGATACTGTGTATGATACTGTGCGCGATGATAATGTGTATGATGCTCTGCACTATGATACTGTGCATGATACTGTGCGCTATGATCCTGTGTATGGGACTCTGCACTGTGATACTGTGTATGATATTGTGCGCTATGATACTGTGTATGACACTCTGCGCTATGATACTGTGTATGATACTGTGCACTGTGATACTGTGGCGAGATACTATGCACAATGATACTGTATATGAGACTCTGCACTATGATACTGTGTATGATACTGTGCACTATGATACTGTGTATGACACTCTGCGCTATGATATTGTGTATGACATCCTGCGCTATGATACTGTGTATGATACTCTGCACTATGATACTGTGATACTGTGTATGATACTGTGCACTGTGATACTGTGTATGATACTGTGCACTGTGATACTGTGTATGATAATGTGCGCTATGATACTGTGTATGACACTCTGCGCTATGATACTGTGTATGATACTGTGCACTGTGATACTGTGGCGTGATACTATGCACAATGATACTGTGTATGAGACTCTGCACTATGATACTGTGTATGATACTGTGCGCCATGATACTGTGTATGATGGTCTGCACTGTGATACTGTGTGTGATACAGTGCGCTACAATACATTCTGTGATACTGTGTGCCATGATACTGTGCATGATGCTTTGCACTATGATACTGTGTATGATACTGTGCGCTATGATACTGTGTATGAAACTCTGCACTATGATACTGTGTATGATGCTCTGCACTATGATACTGTGTATGATACAGTGCGCTACAATACAGTCTGTGATACTGTGCGCTATGATACTGTGTATGACACTCTGCACTATGATACTGTGTATGATACTGTGCGCTATGATACTGTGTATAACTCTCTGCACTATGATTCTGTGTATGATGCTCTGCACTATGATACTGTGTATGATACAGTGCGCGATGATGCTGTGTATGACACTCTGCACTATGAAACTGTGTATGATGCTCTGCACTATGATACTGTGTATGATACAGTGCGCTACAATACAGTCTGTGATACTGTGCGCGATGATACTGTGTATGATACTGTGCACTACGATACTGAGTATGGCACTCTGCACTATGATACTGTTTATGAGACTCTGCACTATGATACTGTGTATGATACTGTGCGCTATGATACTGTGTATGACACTCTGCACTATGATACTGTGTATGATGCTCTGCACTATGATACTGTGTGTGATACTGTGCGCTATGATCCTGTGTATGATGCTCTGCACTATGATACTGTGTGTGATCCTGTGCGCTATGATCCTGTGTATGAGACTCTGCACGATGATACTGTGTATGATACAGTGCGCTACAATACAGTCTGTGATACTGTGCGCTATGATACTGTGTATGAGACTCTGCACTATGATACTGTGCGCTATGATACTGTGTATGACACTCTGCACAATGATACTGTGTATGATGCTCTGCACTATGATACTGTATATGATACAGTGCGCTACAATACAGTCTGTGATACTGTGCGGTATGATACTGTGCACTACGATACTGTGTATGGCACTATGCACTATGATATTGTGTATGAGACTTTGCACTATGATACTGTGTATGATACTGTGCGCTATGATACGGTGTATGATACTGTGCACTTTGATACTGTGTATGATGCTCTGCACTATGATACTGTGTGTGATACTGTGCGCTATGATCCTGTGTATGAGACTCTGCACTATGATACTGTGTATGACACTCTGCGCTATGATACTGTGTATGATATTGTGCGCTATGATACTGTGTATGATACTGTGCACTTTGATACTGTGTATGACACTGTGCGCTATGATACTGTGTATGATACAGTGTACTATGATACTGTCTATGATACTGTGCGCTATGATACTGTGTGTGATATTGTGTGCTATGTGACTCTGCACTATGATACTGTGTATGATACTGTGCGCTATGATATTGTGGATGACACTCTGCACTATGATACTTTGTATGATGCTCTGCGCTATGATACTGTGTGTGATACTGTGCGCTATAATCCTGTGTATGAGACTCTGCACTTTGATACTGTGCGCTATGATACTGTGTATGATATTGTGCGCTCTGATACTGTGTATAATACTCTGTACTATGATACTGTGTATGATACTGTGCACTATGATAATGTATATGATACTCTGCACTATGATACTGTGCATGATACAGTGCGCTATGATACTGTCTGCTATGATACTGTGTGTGATACTGTGCGCTATGATCCTGTGTATGGCACTCTGCACTGTGAGACTGTGTATGATATTGTGTGCTATGATACTGTGTATGACACTCTGCATTATGATACTGTGTATGATACTGTGCGCTATGATACTGTGTATGACACTGCACTATGATACGGTGTATGACACTCTGCGCTATGATACTGTGTATGATACTGTGCGCTATGATACTGTGTATGACACTCTGCATTATGATACTGTGTATGATACTGTGCACTACGATACTGTGTATGATACAGTGCACTATGATACTGTCTATGATACAGTGCGCTATGATACTGTGTGTGATACTGTGTGCTATGAGACTCTGCACTATGATACTGTGTATGATACTGTGCGCTATGATACTGTGGATGACACTCTGCGCTATGATACTGTGTATGACACTCTGCGCTATGATACTGTGTATGATACTCTGCACTATGATACTGTGATACTGTGTATGATACTGTGCACTGTGATACTGTGTATGATACTGTGCACTGTGATACTGTGTATGATAATGTGCGCTATGATACTGTGTATGACACTGTGTGCTATGATACTGTGTAAGATACTGTGCGCCATGATACTGTGTATGATGGTCTGCACTGTGATACTGTGTGTGATACAGTGCGCTACAATAGATTCTGTGATACTGTGTGCCATGATACTGTGTATGACACTCTGCACTATGATACTGTGTATGATGCTCTGCACTATGATACTGTGTATGATACAGTGCGCTACAATACAGTCTGTGATACTGTGCGCTATGATACTGTGTATGACACTCTGCACTATGATACTGTGTATGATACTGTGCGCTATGATACTGTGTATAACTCTCTGCACTATGATTCTGTGTATGATGCTCTGCACTATGATACTGTGTATGATACAGTGCGCTACAATACAGTCTGTGATACTGTGCGCTATGATACTGTCTATGATACTGTGCACTACGATACTGTGTATGGCACTCTGCACTATGATACTGTTTATGAGACTCTGCACTATGATACTGTGTATGATACTGTGCGCTATGATACTGTGTATGACACTCTGCACTATGATACTGTGTATGATGCTCTGCACTATGATACTGTGTGTGATACTGTGCGCTATGATCCTGTGTATGATGCTCTGCACTATGATACTGTGTGTGATCCTGTGCGCTATGATCCTGTGTATGAGACTCTGCACTATGATACTGTGTATGATACAGTGCACTATGATACTGTGCGCTATGATACTGTGGATGACACTCTGCACTATGATACTGTGTATGACACTCTGCGCTATGATACTGTGTATGACACTCTGCGCTATGACACTGTGTATGATACTGTGCGTTATGATACTGTTTATGACACTCTGCACTATGATACTGTGTATGACACTCTGCACTATGATACTGTGTATGATACTGTGCGCTATGATACTGTGTATAACTCTCTGCACTATGATTCTGTGTATGACACTCTGCACTATGATACTGTGTATGATCCTGTGCACATTGATACTGTGTATGACACTGTGCGCTATGATACTGTGTTACTGTGTATGACACTGTGCGCTATGATACTGTGTATGATACTCTGCGCTATAATACTGTGTATGACACTCTGCACTATGATACTGTGTATGATACTCTGCACTATGATACTCTGTATGATACTCTGCGCTATGATACTGTGTATGATACTGTGCACTATGATACTGTGTATGATGCTCTGCACTATGATACTCTGTATGATACAGTGCGCTCTGATACTGTGCATGATACTCTGCAGTATGATACTGTGCGCCATGATACTGTGTATGATACTCTGCACTATGATACTGTGTATGATACAGTGCGCTACAATACTGTCTGTGATACTGTGCGCTATGATACTGTGTGTGATACTGTGCGCTATGATACTGTGTGTGATACTGTGCGCTATGATACTGTGTGTGATACTGTGCGCTATGATACTGTGTATTAGACTCTGCGCTATGATACTGTGTATGACACTGTGCGCTATGATACTGTGTGTGATACTGTGCGCTATGATCCTGTGCATGAGACTGCACTGATACTGTTTATGATACAGTGCACTATGATACTGTGTATGATACTGTGCGCTATGATACTGTGTATGGCACTCTGCGCGATGATACTGTGTATGACACTCTGCACTATGATACTGTATGATACTGTGCACATTGATACTGTGTATGACACTGTGCGCTATGATACTGTGTTACTGTGTATGACACTGTGCGCTATGATACTGTGTATGATACTCTGCGCTATAATACTGTGTATGACACTCTGCATTATAATACTGTGTATGATACTCTGCACTATGATACTGTGTTTGATACTCTGCACTATGATACTCTGTATGATACAGTGCGCACTGATACTGTGCATGAAACTCTGCAGTATGATACTGTGTATGATACATTGCGCTGTGATACTGTGTATGGGACTCTGCACTATGATACTGTGTATGACACTCTGCACTATGATACTGTGTATGATCCTGTGCACATTGATACTGTGTATGACACTGTGCGCTATGATACTGTGTTACTGTGTATGACACTGTGCGCTATGATACTGTGTATGATACTCTGCGCTATAATACTGTGTATGACACTCTGCACTATGATACTGTGTATGATACTCTGCACTATGATACTCTGTATGATACTCTGCGCTATGATACTGTGTATGATACTGTGCACTATGATACTGTGTATGATGCTCTGCACTATGATACTCTGTATGATACAGTGCGCTCTGATACTGTGCATGATACTCTGCAGTATGATACTGTGCGCCATGATACTGTGTATGATACTCTGCACTATGATACTGTGTATGATACAGTGCGCTACAATACTGTCTGTGATACTGTGCACTATGATACTGTGTGTGATACTGTGCGCTATGATACTGTGTGTGATACTGTGCGCTATGATACTGTGTGTGATACTGTGCGCTATGATACTGTGTATTAGACTCTGCGCTATGATACTGTGTATGACACTGTGCGCTATGATACTGTGTGTGATACTGTGCGCTATGATCCTGTGCATGAGACTGCACTGATACTGTGTATGATACAGTGCACTATGATACTGTGTATGATACTGTGCGCTATGATACTGTGTATGGCACTCTGCGCGATGATACTGTGTATGACACTCTGCACTATGATACTGTATGATACTGTGCACATTGATACTGTGTATGACACTGTGCGCTATGATACTGTGTTACTGTGTATGACACTGTGCGCTATGATACTGTGTATGATACTCTGCGCTATAATACTGTGTATGACA
Source organism: Scyliorhinus torazame (assembly GCF_047496885.1). Lineage (NCBI taxonomy): Eukaryota > Metazoa > Chordata > Chondrichthyes > Carcharhiniformes > Scyliorhinidae > Scyliorhinus > Scyliorhinus torazame. The sequence goes on from NC_092723.1 coordinate 142,006,931, forward strand.
CTCTGCATTATAATACTGTGTATGATACTCTGCACTATGATACTGTGTTTGATACTCTGCACTATGATACTCTGTATGATACAGTGCGCACTGATACTGTGCATGAAACTCTGCAGTATGATACTGTGTATGATACATTGCACTGTGATACTGTGTATGGGACTCTGCACTATGATACTGTGTATGATACTGTGCACTATGATACTGTGTATGATACTGTGCGCCATGATACTGTGTATGATACTCGGCACTGTGATACTGTGTATGATACTGTGCACTGTGATACTGTGTATGATACTGTGCGCAATGATACTGTGTATGACACTGTGCGCTATGATACTGTGTATGATACTGTGCGCCATGATACTGTGTATGATACTCTGCACTGTGATACTGTGGAATGATACTGTGCACTATGATACTGTGTATGAGACTCTGCACTATGATACTGTGCATGATGATACTGTGTATGACACTCTGCACTATGATACGGTGTATGATGCTCTGCACTATGATACTGTGTATGATACTGTGCGCTATGATACTGTGTATGACACTGTGCGCTATGATACTGTGTATGACATTGTGCGCTCTGATACTGTGTATGGTACTCTGCACTGTGATACTGTGTATGATACTGTGCACTATGATACTGTGTATAATACTCTGTACTATGATACTGTGTACGATACTGTGCGCTATGATGCTGTGGCGTGATACTATGCACAATGATACTGTGTATGAGACTCTGCACTATGATACTGTGTATGATACTGTGCGCTATGATACTGTGTATGACACTCTGCGCTATGATACTGTGTATGACACTCTGCGCTATGATACTGTGTATGATACTCTGCACTATGATACTGTGATACTGTGTATGATACTGTGCACTGTGATACTGTGTATGATACTGTGCACTGTGATACTGTGTATGGTAATGTGCGCTATGATACTGTGTATGACACTCTGCGCTATGATACTGTGTATGATACTGTGCACTGTGATACTGTGGCGTGATACTATGCACAATGATACTGTGTATGAGACTCTGCGCTATGATACTGTGTATGATACTGTGTGCCATGATACTGTGCATGATGCTCTGCACTATGATACTGTGTATGATACTGTGCGCTATGATACTGTGTATGACACTCTGCACTATGATACTGTGTATGATGCTCTGCACTATGATACTGTGTATGATACAGTGCGCTACAATACAGTCTGTGATACTGTGCGCTATGATACAGTGTATGACACTCTGCACTATGATACTGTGCGCTATGATACTGTGTATAACTCTCTGCACTATGATTCTGTGTATGATGCTCTGCACTATGATACTGTGTATGATACAGTGCGCTATGATGCTGTGTATGACACTCTGCACTATGAAACTGTGTATGATGCTCTGCACTATGATACTGTGTATGATACAGTGCGCTACAATACAGTCTGTGATACTGTGCGCTATGATACTGTGTATGATACTGTGCACTACGATACTGTGTATGGCACTCTGCACTATGATACTGTTTATGAGACTCTGCACTATGATACTGTGCGCTATGATACTGTGTATGATACTCTGCACTATGATACTGTGTATGATGCTCTGCACTATGATACTGTGTGTGATCCTGTGCGCTATGATCCTGTGTATGAGACTCTGCACTATGATACTGTGTATGATAAAGTGCACTATGATACTGTGTATGATACTGTGTGCTATGATACTGTGGATGACACTCTGCACTATGATACTGTGTATGACACTCTGCGCTATGATACTGTGTATGACACTCTGCGCTATGACACTGTGTATGATACTGTGCGTTATGATACTGTTTATGACACTCTGCACTATGATACTGTGTATGACACTCTGCACTATGATACTGTGTATGATACTGTGCGCTATGATACTGTGTATAACTCTCTGCACTATGATTCTGTGTATGACACTCTGCACTATGATACTGTGTATGATCCTGTGCACATTGATACTGTGTATGACACTGTGCGCTATGATACTGTGTTACTGTGTATGACACTGTGCGCTATGATACTGTGTATGATACTCTGCGCTATAATACTGTGTATGACACTCTGCACTCTGATACTGTGTATGATACTCTGCACTATGATACTCTGTATGATACTCTGCGCTATGATACTGTGTATGATACTGTGCACTATGATACTGTGTATGACGCTCTGCACTATGATACTCTGTATGATACAGTGCGCTCTGATACTGTGCATGATACTCTGCAGTATGATACTGTGCGCCATGATATTGTGTATGATACTCTGCACTATGATACTGTATATGATACAGTGCGCTACAATACTGTCTGTGATACTGTGCGCTATGATACTGTGTGTGATACTGTGCGCTATGATACTGTGTATGACACTCTGCACTATGAAACTGTGTATGATGCTCTGCACTATGATACTGTGTATGATACAGTGCGCTATGATACTGTGTATGACACTGTTCGCTATGATACTGTGTATGACACTGTTCGCTATGATACTGTGTATGACACTCTGCACTATGATTCTGTGTATGACACTCTGCGCTATGATACTGTGTATGATACTGTGCACTTTGATACTGTGTATGACACTGTGCGCTATGATTCTGTGTATGATACTCTGCGCTTTAATACTGTGTATGACACTCTGCGCTATGATACTGTGTATGGCACTCTGCACTATGATACTGTTTATGACACTCTGCATTATGATACTGTGTATGATACTGTGCGCTATGATACTGTGTATGATAATGTGCGCTATGATACTGTGCGCTATGATACTGTGTATGGCACTCTGCACTATGATACTGTGTATGGCACTCTGCACTATGATACTGTGTATGATAATGTGCGCTATGATACTGTGTATGACACTGTGCGCTACGATACTGTGTATGATATTGTGCGCTCTGATACTGTGTATGGTACTCTACACTGTGATACTGTGTATAATACTCTGTAGTATGATACTGTGTATGATACTGTGCACTATGATACTGTGTATAATACTCTGTACTATGATACTGTGTATGATACTGTGCACTATGATAATGTGTATGATGCTCTGCACTATGATACTGTGCATGATACAGTGCGCTATGATACTGTCTGCTATGATACTGTGTGTGATACTGTGCGCTATGATCCTGTGTATGGGACTCTGCACTGTGATACTGTGTATGATATTGTGCGCTATGATACTGTGTATGACACTCTGCATTATGATACTGTGTATGATACTGTGCACTATGATACTGTGTACGGTACTGTGCACTATGATACTGTGTATGATACAGTGCGCTATGATACTGTGTATGGTGCTCTGCACTATGATACTGTGTATGATACAGTGCACTATGATACTGTCTATGATACTGTGCGCTATGATACTGTGTGTGATACTGTGCGCTATGACACTCTGCACTATGATACTGTATATGATACTGTGCGCTATGATACTGTGGATGACACTCTGCGCTATGATACTGTGTATGACATTCTGCGCTATGATACTGTGCGCTATGATACTGTGTATGACACTGCGCTATGATGCTGTGTATGACACTCTGCACTATCATTCTGTGTATGACACTCTGCGCTATGATACTGTGCGCTATGATACTGTGTATGACACTCTGCACTATGATACTGTGTATGATACTGTGCACTTTGATACTGTGTATGATACTGTGCACTTTGATACTGTGTATGACACTGTGCACTATGATTCTGTGTATGATACTCTGCGCTTTAATACTGTGTATGACACTCTGCACTTTGATACTGTGTATGATACTCTGCAATATGATACTGTGTATGATACTCTGCGCTATGATACTGTGCGCTATGATACTGTGTATGACACTCTGCGCTATGATACTGTGTATGGCACTCTGCACTATGATACTGTTTATGACACTCTGCATTATGATACTGTGTATGATACTGTGCGCTATGATACTGTGTATGACACGCACTATGATTCTGTGTATGACACTCTGCGCTATGATACTGTGTATGATACTGTGCACTTTGATACTGTGTATGACACTGTGCGCTATGACACTGTGTATGATAATGTGCGCTATGATACTGTGCGCTATGATACTGTGTATGGCACTCTGCACTATGATACTGTGTATGGCACTCTGCACTATGATACTGTGTATGATAATGTGCGCTATGATACTGTGTATGACACTGTGCGCTACGATACTGTGTATGATATTGTGCGCTCTGATACTGTGTATGGTACTCTGCACTGTGATACTGTGTATAATACTCTGTACTATGATACTGTGTATGATACTGTGCACTATGATACTGTGTATAATACTCTGTACTATGATACTGTGTATGATACTGTGCACTATGATAATGTGTATGATGCTCTGCACTATGATACTGTGCATGATACAGTGCGCTATGATACTGTCTTCTATGATACTGTGTGTGATACTGTGCGCTATGATCCTGTGTATGGGACTCTGCACTGTGATACTGTGTATGATATTGTGCGCTATGATACTGTGTATGACACTCTGCATTATGATACTGTGTATGATACTGTGCACTATGATACTGTGTATGATACTGTGCACTATGATACTGTGTATGATACAGTATGCAATGATACTGTGTATGATGCTCTGCACTATGATACTGTGTATGATACAGTGCACTATGATACTGTCTATGATACTGTGCGCTATGATACTGTGTGTGATACTGTGCGCTATGACACTCTGCACTATGATACTGTATATGATACTGTGCGCTATGATACTGTGGATGACACTCTGCGCTATGATACTGTGTATGACATTCTGCGCTATGATACTGTGCGCTATGATACTGTTTATGACACTCTGCACTATGATACTGTGCATGATGCTGTGCGCTATGATTCTGTGTATGACACTGCGCTATGATACTGTGTATGACACTCTGCACTATGATACTGTGTATGATGCTCTGCACTATGATACTGTGCATGATGCAGTGCGCTATGATACTGTCTATGATACTGTGCGCTATGATACTGTGTGTGATACTGTGCGCTATGATCCTGTGTATGACACTCTGCATTATGACACTGTGTATGATACTGTGCACTATGATACTGTGTATGATACTCTGCACTATGATACTGTGTATGAAACAGTGCACTATGATACTGTCTATGATACTGTGCGCTATGATACTGTGTGTGATACTGTGCGCTATGAGACTCTGCACTATGATACTGTGTATGATACTGTGCACTGTGATTCTGTGTATGATACTGTGCGCAATGATACTGTGTATGACACTGTGCGCTATGATACTGTGTATGATACTGTGCGCCATGATATTGTGTATGATACTCTGCACTGTGATACTGTGGAATGATACTGTGCACTATGATACTGTGTATGAGACTCTGCACTATGATACTGTGCATGACACTGTGCGCTATGATACTGTGTATGATACTGTGCGCCATGATACTGTGTATGATACTCTGCACTGTGATAATGTGGAATGATACTGTGCATGAGACTCTGCACTATGATACTGTGCATGATACTGTGCGCTATGATACTGTGTATAACTCTCTGCACTATGATTCTGTGTATGGCACTCTGCACTATGATACTGTGTATGATAATGTGCGCTATGATACTGTGTATGACACTGTGCGCTACGATACTGTGTATGATATTGTGCGCTCTGATACTGTGTATGGTACTCTGCACTGTGATACTGTGTATAATACTCTGTACTATGATACTGTGTATGATACTGTGCACTATGATACTGTGTATAATACTCTGTACTATGATACTGTGTATGATACTGTGCACTATGATAATGTGTATGATGCTCTGCACTATGATACTGTGCATGATACAGTGCGCTATGATACTGTCTTCTATGATACTGTGTGTGATACTGTGCGCTATGATCCTGTGTATGGGACTCTGCACTGTGATACTGTGTATGATATTGTGCGCTATGATACTGTGTATGACACTCTGCATTATGATACTGTGTATGATACTGTGCACTATGATACTGTGTATGATACTGTGCACTATGATACTGTGTATGATACAGTGCGCAATGATACTGTGTATGATGCTCTGCACTATGATACTGTGTATGATACAGTGCACTATGATACTGTCTATGATACTGTGCGCTATGATACTGTGTGTGATACTGTGCGCTATGACACTCTGCACTATGATACTGTATATGATACTGTGCGCTATGATACTGTGGATGACACTCTGCGCTATGATACTGTGTATGACATTCTGCGCTATGATACTGTGCGCTATGATACTGTTTATGACACTCTGCACTATGATACTGTGCATGATGCTGTGCGCTATGATTCTGTGTATGACACTGCGCTATGATACTGTGTATGACACTCTGCACTATGATACTGTGTATGATGCTCTGCACTATGATACTGTGCATGATGCAGTGCGCTATGATACTGTCTATGATACTGTGCGCTATGATACTGTGTGTGATACTGTGCGCTATGATCCTGTGTATGACACTCTGCATTATGACACTGTGTATGATACTGTGCACTATGATACTGTGTATGATACTCTGCACTATGATACTGTGTATGAAACAGTGCACTATGATACTGTCTATGATACTGTGCGCTATGATACTGTGTGTGATACTGTGCGCTATGAGACTCTGCACTATGATACTGTGTATGATACTGTGCACTGTGATTCTGTGTATGATACTGTGCGCAATGATACTGTGTATGACACTGTGCGCTATGATACTGTGTATGATACTGTGCGCCATGATATTGTGTATGATACTCTGCACTGTGATGCTGTGGAATGATACTGTGCACTATGATACTGTGTATGAGACTCTGCACTATGATACTGTGCATGACACTGTGCGCTATGATACTGTGTATGATACTGTGCGCCATGATACTGTGTATGATACTCTGCACTGTGATAATGTGGAATGATACTGTGCATGAGACTCTGCACTATGATACTGTGCATGATACTGTGCGCTATGATACTGTGTATGACACTCTGCACTATGATACTGTGTATGATATTGTGCGCTATGATACTGTGGATGACACTCTGCGCTATGATACTGTGTGTGATGCTCTGCGCTATGATTCTGTGTATGACACTGTGCGCTATGATACTGTGTATGACACTCTGCACTATGATACTGTGTATGATACTGTGCACTTTGATACTGTGTATGATACTGTGCACTTTGATACTGTGTATGACACTGTGCGCTATGATTCTGTGTATGATACTCTGCGCTTTGATACTGTGTATGACACTCTGCACTATGATACTGTGTATGATACTCTGCAATATGATACTGTGTATGATACTCTGCGCTATGATACTGTGCGCTATGATACTGTGTATGTCACTCTGCACTATGATACTGTGTATGATACTGTGCGCTATGATACTGTGTATGACACGGACTATGACACTGTGTATGACACTCTGCGCTATGATACTGTGTATGATACTCTGCACTTTGATACTGTGTATGACACCCTGCGCTATGATACTGTGTATGATACTGTGCACTTTGATACTGTGTATGACACTGTGCGCTATGATACTGTGTATGATAATGTGCGCTATGATACTGTGCGCTATGATACTGTGTATGGCACGCTGCACTATGATACTGTGTATGACACTGTACGCTATGATACTGTGTATGACACTCTGCACTATGATACTGTGTATGACACTCTGCACTATGATACTGTGTATGATACTGTGCGCTATGATACTGTGTATGACACTTTGCGCTATGATACTGTGTATGACACTCTGCACTATGATTCTGTGTATGACACTCTGCGCTATGATACTGTGTATGATACTGTGTGCTATGATACTGTGTATGATACTGTGCGCTATGATACTGTGTATGATACTGTGCGCTATGATACTGTGTATGATACTGTGCGCTATGATTCTGTGTATGACACTGTACGCTATGATACTGTGTATGACACTCTGCACTATGATACTGTGTATGACACTCTGCACTGTGATACTGTGGAATGATACTGTGCACTATGATACTGTGTATGAGACTCTGCACTATGATACTGTGCATGACACTGTGCGCTATGATACTGTGTATGATACTGTGCGCCATGATACTGTGTATGATACTCTGCACTGTGATAATGTGGAATGATACTGTGCATGAGACTCTGCACTATGATACTGTGCATGATACTGTGCGCTATGATACTGTGTATGACACTCTGCACTATGATACTGTGTATGATATTGTGCGCTATGATACTGTGGATGACACTCTGCGCTATGATACTGTGTGTGATGCTCTGCGCTATGATTCTGTGTATGACACTGTGCGCTATGATACTGTGTATGACACTCTGCACTATGATACTGTGTATGATACTGTGCACTTTGATACTGTGTATGATACTGTGCACTTTGATACTGTGTATGACACTGTGCGCTATGATTCTGTGTATGATACTCTGCGCTTTGATACTGTGTATGACACTCTGCACTATGATACTGTGTATGATACTCTGCAATATGATACTGTGTATGATACTCTGCGCTATGATACTGTGCGCTATGATACTGTGTATGTCACTCTGCACTATGATACTGTGTATGATACTGTGCGCTATGATACTGTGTATGACACGGACTATGACACTGTGTATGACACTCTGCGCTATGATACTGTGCATGATACTCTGCACTTTGATACTGTGTATGACACCCTGCGCTATGATACTGTGTATGATACTGTGCACTTTGATACTGTGTATGACACTGTGCGCTATGATACTGTGTATGATAATGTGCGCTATGATACTGTGCGCTATGATACTGTGTATGGCACGCTGCACTATGATACTGTGTATGACACTGTACGCTATGATACTGTGTATGACACTCTGCACTATGATACTGTGTATGACACTCTGCACTATGATACTGTGTATGATACTGTGCGCTATGATACTGTGTATGACACTTTGCGCTATGATACTGTGTATGACACTCTGCACTATGATTCTGTGTATGACACTCTGCGCTATGATACTGTGTATGATACTGTGTGCTATGATACTGTGTATGATACTGTGCGCTATGATACTGTGTATGATACTGTGCGCTATGATACTGTGTATGATACTGTGCGCTATGATTCTGTGTATGACACTGTACGCTATGATACTGTGTATGACACTCTGCACTATGATACTGTGTATGACACTCTGCACTATGATACTGTGTATGATACTGTGCGCTATGATACTGTGTATGACACTTTGCGCTATGATACTGTGTATGACACTCTGCACTATGATTCTGTGTATGACACTCTGCGCTATGATACTGTGTATGATACTGTGCGCTATGATACTGTGCATGACACTCTGCACTATGATACTGTGTATGATACTGTGCACTTTGATACTGTGTATGACACTGTGCGCTACGATTCTGTGTATGATACTCTGCGCTTTAATACTGTGTATGACACTCTGCAATATGATACTGTGTATGATACTCTGCGCTATGATACTGTGCGCTATGATACTGTGTATGGCACTCTGCACTATGATACTGTGTATGACACTCTGCATTATGATACTGTGAATGATACTGTGCGCTATGATACTGTGTATGACACGCACTATGATACTGTGTATGACACTCTGCGCTATGATACTGTGTATGATACTCTGCACTGTGATACTGTGGCGTGATACTGTGCACAATGATACTGTGTATGAGACTCTGCACTATGATACTGTGTATGATACTGTGCGCTATGATACTGTGTATGACACTCTGCACTATGATACTGTGTATGATGCTCTGCACTATGATACTGTGTGTGATACTGTGCGCTATGATCCTGTGTATGAGACTCTGCACTATGATACTGTGTATGACACTGTGCGCTACGATTCTGTGTATGATACTCTGCGCTTTAATACTGTGTATGACACTCTGCAATATGATACTGTGTATGATACTCTGCGCTATGATACTGTGCGCTATGATACTGTGTATGGCACTCTGCACTATGATACTGTGTATGATACTCTGCATTATGATACTGTGAATGATACTGTGCGCTATGATACTGTGTATGACACGCACTATGATACTGTGTATGACACTCTGCGCTATGATACTGTGTATGATACTCTGCACTGTGATACTGTGGCGTGATACTGTGCACAATGATACTGTGTATGAGACTCTGCACTATGATACTGTGTATGATACTGTGCGCTATGATACTGTGTATGACACTCTGCACTATGATACTGTGTATGATGCTCTGCACTATGATACTGTGTGTGATACTGTGCGCTATGATCCTGTGTATGAGACTCTGCACTATGATACTGTGTATGATACAGTGCACTATGATACTGTGTATGATACTGTGCGCTATGATACTGTCGATGACACTCTGCACTATGATACTGTGTATGACACTCTGCGCTATGATACTGTGTATGACACTCTGCGCTATGACACTGTGTATGATACTGTGCGTTATGATACTGTTTATGACACTCTGCACTATGATACTGTGTATGACACTCTGCACTATGATACTGTGTATGATACTCTGCACTATGATACTGTGTATGACACTCTGCACTATGATACTGTGTATAACTCTCTGCACTATGATTCTGTGTATGACAGTCTGTGCTATGATACTGTGTATGACACTGTGCGCTATGATACTGTGTTACTGTGTATGACACTGTGCGCTATGATACTGTGTATGATACTCTGCGCTATAATACTGTGTATGACACTCTGCACTATGATACTGTGTATGATACTCTGTATGATACTCTGCGCTATGATACTGTGTATGATACTGTGCACTATGATACTGTGTATGATGCTCTGCACTATGATACTCTGGATGATACAGTGCGCTCTGATAGTGTGCATGATACTCTGCAGTATGATACTGTGCGCCATGATACTGTGTATGATACTCTGCACTATGATACTGTGTATGATACAGTGCGCTACAATACTGTCTGTGATACTGTGCGCTATGATACTGTGTATGATACATTGCGCTGTGATACTGTGTATGGGACTCTGCACTATGATACTGTGTATGATACTGTGCACTATGATACTGTGTATAATACAGTGCGCTATGATACTGTGTATGACACTGTGCGCTATGATACTGTGTATGATACTGTGCGCCATGATACTGTGTATGATACTCTGCACTGTGATACTGTGGAATGATACTGTGCACTATGATACTGTGTATGAGACTCTACACTATGATACTGTGCATGATACTGTGCGCTATGATACTGTGTATGACACTGTGCGCTATGATACTGTGTATGACACTGCACTATGATACTGTGTATGACCCTCTGCACTATTATACTGTGTATGATACTGTGCGCTATGATACTGTGTATGACACTGTGTGCTATGATGCTGTGTATGACACTCTACACTATGATACTGTGTATGATACTGTGCACTTTGATACTGTGTATGATACTGTGAACTTTGATACTGTGTATGACACTGTGCGCTATGATTCTGTGTATGATACTGTGCGCTATGATACTGTGTATGACACTTTGCGCTATGATACTGTGTATGACACTCTGCACTATGATTCTGTGTATGACACTCTGCGCTATGATACTGTGTATGATACTGTGTGCTATGATACTGTGTATGATACTGTGCACTATGATACTGTGTATGATACTGTGCGCTATGATACTGTGTATGACACTTTGCGCTATGATACTGTGTATGACACTCTGCACTATGATTCTGTGTATGACACTCTGCGCTATGATACTGTGTATGATACTGTGTGCTATGATACTGTGTCTGATACTGTGCGCTATGATACTGTGTATGATACTGTGCGCTATGATACTGTGTATGATACTGTGCGCTATGATTCTGTGTATGACACTGTACGCTATGATACTGTGTATGACACTCTGCACTATGATACTGTGTATGACACTCTGCACTATGATACTGTGTATGATACTGTGCGCTATGATACTGTGTATGACACTTTGCGCTATGATACTGTGTATGAGACTCTGCACTATGATACTGTGTATGATACAGTGCGCTACAATACTGTCTGTGATACTGTGCGCTATGATACTGTGTATGATACATTGCGCTGTGATACTGTTTATGGGACTCTGCACTATGATACTGTGTATGATACTGTGCACTATGATACTGTGTATAATACAGTGCGCTATGATACTGTGTATGACACTGTGCGCTATGATACTGTGTATGATACTGTGCGCCATGATACTGTGTATGAGACTCTGCACTATGATACTGTGTATGATGCTCTGCACTATTATACTGTGTGTGATACTGTGCGCTATGATCCTGTGTATGATGCTCTGCACTATGATACTGTGTGTGATACTGTGCGCTATGATCCTGTGTATGAGACTCTGCACTATGATACTGTGTATGATACAGTGCACTATGATACTGTGTATGATACTGTGCGCTATGATACTGTGGATGACACTCTGCACTATGATACTGTGTATGACACTCTGCGCTATGATACTGTGTATGACACTCTGCGCTATGACACTGTGTATGATACTGTGCGTTATGATACTGTTTATGACACTCTGCACTATGATACTGTGTATGACACTCTGCACTATGATACTGTGTATGATACTCTGCGCTATGATACTGTGTATAACTCTCTGCACTATGATTCTGTGTATGACAGTCTGTGCTATGATACTGTGTATGACACTGTGCGCTATGATACTGTGTTACTGTGTATGACACTGTGCGCTATGATACTGTGTATGATACTCTGCGCTATAATACTGTGTATGACACTCTGCACTATGATACTGTGTATGATACTCTGTATGATACTCTGCGCTATGATACTGTGTATGATACTGTGCACTATGATACTGTGTATGATGCTCTGCACTATGATACTCTGGATGATACAGTGCGCTCTGATAGTGTGCATGATACTCTGCAGTATGATACTGTGCGCCATGATACTGTGTATGATACTCTGCACTATGATACTGTGTATGATACAGTGCGCTACAATACTGTCTGTGATACTGTGCGCTATGATACTGTGTATGATACATTGCGCTGTGATACTGTGTATGGGACTCTGCACTATGATACTGTGTATGATACTGTGCACTATGATACTGTGTATAATACAGTGCGCTATGATACTGTGTATGACACTGTGCGCTATGATACTGTGTATGATACTGTGCGCCATGATACTGTGTCTGATACTCTGCACTGTGATACTGTGGAATGATACTGTGCACTATGATACTGTGTATGAGACTCTACACTATGATACTGTGTATGACACTGTGCGCTATGATACTGTGTATGACACTGCACTATGATACTGTGTATGACACTTTGCACTATTATACTGTGTATGATACTGTGCGCTATGATACTGTGTATGACACTGTGCGCTATGATGCTGTGTATGACACTCTGCACTATGATACTGTGTATGACACTGTGCACTTTGATACTGTGTATGATACTGTGAACTTTGATACTGTGTATGACACTGTGCGCTATGATTCTGTGTATGATACTGTGCGCTATGATACTGTGTATGACACTTTGCGCTATGATACTGTGTATGACACTCTGCACTATGATTCTGTGTATGACACTCTGCGCTATGATACTGTGTATGATACTGTGCGCTATGATACTGTGTATGATACTGTGCACTATGATACTGTGTATGATACTGTGCGCTATGATACTGTGTATGACACTTTGCGCTATGATACTGTGTATGACACTCTGCACTATGATTCTGTGTATGACACTCTGCGCTATGATACTGTGTATGATACTGTGTGCTATGATACTGTGTATGATACTGTGCGCTATGATACTGTGTATGATACTGTGCGCTATGATACTGTGTATGATACTGTGCGCTATGATTCTGTGTATGACACTGTACGCTATGATACTGTGTATGACACTCTGCACTATGATACTGTGTATGACACTCTGCACTATGATACTGTGTATGATACTGTGCGCTATGATACTGTGTATGACACTTTGCGCTATGATACTGTGTATGACACTCTGCACTATGATTCTGTGTATGACACTCTGCGCTATGATACTGTGTATGATACTGTGCGCTATGATACTGCGCATGACACTCTGCACTATGATACTGTGTATGATACTGTGCACTTTGATACTGTGTATGACACTGTGCGCTATGATTCTGTGTATGATACTCTGCGCTTTAATACTGTGTATGACACTCTGCTATATGATACTGTGTATGAAACTCTGCGCTATGATACTGTGCGCTATGATACTGTGTATGGCACTCTGCACTATGATACTGTGTATGACACTCTGCATTATGATACTGTGAATGATACTGTGCGCTATGATACTGTGTATGACACGCACTATGATACTGTGTATGACACTCTGCGCTATGATACTGTGTATGATACTCTGCACTGTGATACTGTGGCGTGATACTGTGCACAATGATACTGTGTATGAGACTCTGCACTATGATACTGTGTATGATACTGTGCGCTATGATACTGTGTATGACACTCTGCACTATGATACTGTGTATGATGCTCTGCACTATGATACTGTGTGTGATACTGTGCGCTATGATCCTGTGTATGATGCTCTGCACTATGATACTGTGTGTGATACTGTGCGCTATGATCCTGTGTATGAGACTCTGCACTATGATACTGTGTATGATACAGTGCACTATGATACTGTGTATGATACTGTGCGCTATGATACTGTGGATGACACTCTGCACTATGATACTGTGTATGACACTCTGCGCTATGATACTGTGTATGACACTCTGCGCTATGACACTGTGTATGATACTGTGCGTTATGATACTGTTTATGACACTCTGCACTATGATACTGTGTATGACACTCTGCACTATGATACTGTGTATGATACTCTGCGCTATGATACTGTGTATAACTCTCTGCACTATGATTCTGTGTATGACAGTCTGTGCTATGATACTGTGTATGACACTGTGCGCTATGATACTGTGTTACTGTGTATGACACTGTGCGCTATGATACTGTGTATGATACTCTGCGCTATAATACTGTGTATGACACTCTGCACTATGATACTGTGTATGATACTCTGTATGATACTCTGCGCTATGATACTGTGTATGATACTGTGCACTATGATACTGTGTATGATGCTCTGCACTATGATACTCTGGATGATACAGTGCGCTCTGATAGTGTGCATGATACTCTGCAGTATGATACTGTGCGCCATGATACTGTGTATGATACTCTGCACTATGATACTGTGTATGATACAGTGCGCTACAATACTGTCTGTGATACTGTGCGCTATGATACTGTGTATGATACATTGCGCTGTGATACTGTGTATGGGACTCTGCACTATGATACTGTGTATGATACTGTGCACTATGATACTGTGTATAATACAGTGCGCTATGATACTGTGTATGACACTGTGCGCTATGATACTGTGTATGATACTGTGCGCCATGATACTGTGTATGATACTCTGCACTGTGATACTGTGGAATGATACTGTGCACTATGATACTGTGTATGAGACTCTACACTATGATACTGTGCATGATACTGTGCGCTATGATACTGTGTATGACACTGTGCGCTATGATACTGTGTATGACACTGCACTATGATACTGTGTATGACACTCTGCACTATTATACTGTGTATGATACTGTGCGCTATGATACTGTGTATGACACTGTGCGCTATGATGCTGTGTATGACACTCTGCACTATGATACTGTGTATGATACTGTGCACTTTGATACTGTGTATGATACTGTGAACTTTGATACTGTGTATGATACTCTGCAATATGATACTGTGTATGATACTCTTCGCTATGATACTGTGTATGGCACTCTGCAATATGATACTCTGTATGATACTCTGCGCTATGATACTGTGCGCTATAATACTGTGTATGACACTCTGCGCTATGATACTGTGTATGGCACTCTGCACTATGATACTGTGTATGATACTGTGCGCTATGATACTGTGTATGACACTGTGCGCTATGATACTGTGTATGATAATGTGCACTATGATACTGTGCGCTATGATACTTTGTATGGCACTCTGCACTATGATACTGTGTATGACACTGTGCGCTATGATACTGTGTATGATACTGTGCGCTATGATACTGTGTATGATACTGTGCGCTATGATACTGTGCGCTATGATACTGTGTATGACACTCTGCTCTATGATACTGTGTATGACTCTCTGCACTATGATACTGTGTATGATACTGTGCGCTATGATACTGTGTATGACACTTTGCGCTATGATACTGTGTATGACACTCTGCACTATGATTCTGTGTATGACACTCTGCGCTATGATACTGTGTATGATACTGTGCGCTATGATACTGTGTATGACACTCTGCACTATGATACTGTGTATGATACTGTGCACTTTGATACTGTGTATGACACTGTGCGCTATGATTCTGTGTATGATACTCTGCGCTTTAATACTGTGTATGACACTCTGCACTATGATACTGTGTATGATACTCTGCAATATGGTACTGGGTATGATACTCTGCGCTATGATACTGTGCGCTATGATACTGTGTATGACACTCTGCACTATGATACTGTGTATGGCACTCTGCACTATGATACTGTGTATGCCACTCTGCATTATGATACTGTGTATAATACTGTGCGCTATGATACTGTGTATGACACGCACTATGATACTGTGTATGACACTCTGCGCTATGATACTGTGTATGATACTCTGCACTGTGATACTGTGGCGTGATAATGTGCACAATGATACTGTGTATGAGACTCTGCACTATGATACTGTTTATGATACTGTGCGCTATGATATTGTGTATGACACTCTGCACTATGAAACTGTGTATGATGCTCTGCACTATGATACTGTGTATGATACAGTGCGCTACAATACAGTCTGTGATACTGTGCGCAATGATACTGTGTATGATACTGTGCGCTATGATACTGTGTATGACACTCTGCACTATGATACTGTGTATGATGCTCTGCACTATGATACTGTGTGTGATACTGTGCGCTATGATCCTGTGTATGATGCTCTGCACTATGATACTGTGTGTGATACTGTGCGCTAGGATCCTGTGTATGAGACTCTGCACTATGATACTGTGTATGATAAAGTGCACTATGATACTGTGTATGATACTGTGCGCTATGATTCTGTGGATGACACTCTGCACTATGATACTGTGTATGACACTCTGCGCTATGATACTGTGTATGACACTGTGTATGATACTGTGCGTTATGATACAGTTTCTGACACTCTGCGCTATGATACTGTGTATGACACTCTGCGCTATGATACTGTGTATGATCCTGTGCACATTGATACTGTGTATGACACTGTGCGCTATGATACTGTGTTACTGTGTATGACACTGTGCGCTATGATACTGTGTATGATACTCTGCGCTATGATACTGTGTATGACACTCTGCACTATGATACAGTGCGCTATGATACTGTGTATGACACTGTGCGCGATGATACTGTGTATGATACTGTGCGCCATGATACTGTGTATGATACTCTGCACTGTGATACTGTGTATGATACTGTGCACTGTGATACTGTGTATGATACTGTGCGCAATGATACTGTGTATGACATTGTGCGCTATGATACTGTGTATGATACTGTGCACCATGATACTGTGTATGATACTCTGCACTGTGATATTGTGGAATGATACTGTGCACTATGATACTGTGTATGACACTCTGCACTATGATACTGTGTATGACACTGTGCGCTATGATACTGTGTTACTGTGTATGACACTGTGCGCTATGATACTGTGTATGATACTCTGCGCTATAATACTGAGTATGATGCTCTGCACTATGATACTCTGTATGATACAGTGCGCTATGATACTGTGGATGGGACTCTGCACTATGATACTGTGTATGATACTGTGCGCTATGATACTGTGTATGACACTCTGCACTATGATGCTGTGTATGATGCTCTGCACTATGATACTGTGTATGATACAGTGCGCTACAATACTGTCTGTGATACTGTGCGCTATGATACTGTGTATGATACTGTGCACTATGATAATGTGTATGATGCTCTGCACTATGATACTCTGTATGATACAGTGCGCTATGATACTGTATATGACACTGCGCTATGATACTGTGCGCCATGATACTGTGTATGATACTCTGCACTGTGATTCTGTGGAATGATTCTGTGCAGTATGATACTGTGTATGAGATTCTGCACTGTGGTACTGTGTATGATACTGTGCGCTATGATACTGTGTATGATACAGTGCGCTACATTACTGTCTGTGATACTGTGCGCTACGATACTGTGTATGATACTACGCTATGATACTGTGTATGGCACTCTGCATTATGATACTGTGTATGACACTCTGCACTATGATGCTGTGTAGGATGCTCTGCGCTATGATACTGTGTATGACACTGTGCGCGATGATACTGTGTATGACACTCTGCACTATGATACGGTGCATGATACTGTGCGCTTTGATCCTGTGTATGAGACTCTGCACTATGATACTGTGTATGACACTGTGCGCTATGATACTGTGTATGATATTGTGCGCTTTGATACTGTGTATGACACTGTGCACTTTGATACTGTGTATGACACTGTGCGCTTTGATACTGTGTATGATACAGTGCACTATGATACTGTCTATGATACTGTGCGCTATGATACTGTGTGTGATACTGTGTGCTATGTGACTCTGCACTTTGATACTGTGTATGATACTGTGCGCTATGATACTGTGTATGATATTGTGCGCTCCGATACTGTGTATGATACTCTGCACTGTGATACTGTGTATGATACTGTGCACTATGATACTGTGTATAATACTCTGTACTATGATACTGTGTATGATACTGTGCGCTATGATACTGTGTATGACACTGTGCGCTATGATACTGTGTATAATATTGTGCGCTCTGACACTGTGTATGATACTCTGCACTGTGATACTGTGTATGATACTGTGCACTATGATACTGTGTATAATACTCTGTACTATGATACTGTGTATGATACTGTGCACTATGATAATGTGTATGATGCTCTGCACTATGATACTGTGCATGATACAGTGCGCTATGATACTGTCTGCTATGATACTGTGTGTGATACTGTGCGCTATGATCCTGTGTATGGGATACTGCACTGTGATACTGTGTATGATATTGTGCGCTATGTTACTGTGTATGACACTCTGCATTATGATACTGTGTATGATACTGTGCACTATGATACTGTGTATGATACTGTACGCTATGATACTGTGTCTGATACTGTGCGCTGTGAGACTCTGAACAATGATACTGTATATGATACTGTGCACTATGATACTGTGGATGACACTCTGCGCTATGATAGTGTGTATGACACTCTGCGCTATGATACTGTTTATGACACTCTGCACTATGATACTGTGTATGATGCTGTGCGCTATGATTCTGTGTATGACACTGCTATGATACTGTGTATGACACTCTGCACTATGATACTGTGTATGACACTCTGCACTATGATAATGTGTATGATGCTCTGCACTATGATACTGTGCATGATGCAGTGCGCTATGATACTGTCTATGATACTGTGCGCTATGATACTGTGTGTGATACTGTGCGCTATGATACTGTGTATGACACTCTGCATTATGATACTGTGTATGATACTGTGCACTATGATACTGTGTATGATACTCTGCACTATGATACTGTGTATGATACAGTGCACTATGATACTGTCTATGATACTGTACGCTATGATACTGTGTGTGATACTGTGCGCTATGAGACTCTGCACTATGATACTGTGTATGATACTGTGCGCTATGATACTGTGGATGACACTCTGCGCTATGATACTGTGTATGACGCTCTGCGCTATGATACTGTGTATGATATTGTGCGCTATGATACTGTTTATGACACTCTGCACTATGATACTGTGCGCTATGATTCTGTGTATGACACTGTGCACTATGATACTGTGTATGACACTCTGCACTATGATACTGTGTATGACACTCTGCACTATGATACTGTGTATGATACTGTGCGCTATGATACTGTGTATGACACTGTTCGCTATGATACTGTGTATGACACTCTGCGCTATGATACTGTGTATGATACTGTGCGCTATGATACTGTGTATGACACTCTGCACTATGGTACTGTGTATGATACTGTGCACTTTGATACTGTGTATGACACTGTGCGCGATGATTCTGTGTATGATACTCTGCGCTTTAATACTGTGTATGACACTCTGCACTATGATACTGAGTATGATACTCTGCAATATGATACTGTGTATGATACTCTGCGCTATGATACTGTGCGCTATGATATTGTGTATGACTCTCTGCGCTATGATACTGTGTATGGCACTCTGCACTATGATACTGTGTATGACACTCTGCATTATGATACTGTGTATGATACTGTGCGCTATGATACTGTGTATGACACGCACTATGATACTGTGTATGACACTCTGCGCTATGATACTGTGTATGATACTCTGCACTATGATACTGTGTATGACACCCTGCACTATGATACTGTGTATGATACTGTGCACTTTGATACTGTGTATGACACTGTGCGCTATGACACTGTGTATGATAATGTGCGCTATGATACTGTGTGCTATGATCCTGTGTATGATGCTCTGCACTATGATAATGTGTATGATGCTCTGCACTATGATTCTGTGTATGATACAGTGCACTATGATACTGTCTATGATACTGTGCGCTATGATACTGTGTGTGATACTGTGCGCTATGAGACTCTGCACTATGATACTGTATATGATACTGTGCGCTATGATACTGTGGATGACACTCTGCGCTATGATACTGTGTATGACATTCTGCGCTATGATTCTGTGCGCTATGATACTGTTTATGACACTCTGCACTATGATACTGTGCATGATGCTGTGTTCTATGATTCTGTGTATGACACTGCGCTATGATACTGTGTATGACACTCTGCACTATGATAATGTGTATGATGCTCTGCACTATGATACTGTCTATGATACTGTGCGCTATGATACTGTGTGTGATACTGTGCGCTATGAGACTCTGCACTATGATACTATGTAGGATACTGTGCGCTATGATACTGTGGATGACACTCTGCGCTATGATACTGTGTATGACGCTCTGCGCTATGATACTGTGTATGATACTGTGCGCTATGATACTGTTTATGACACTCTGCACTATGATACTGTGTATGATACTGTGCGCTATGATTCTGTGTATGACACTGTGCGCTGTGATACTGTGTATGACACTCTGCACTATGATACTGTGTATGACACTCTGCACTATGATACTGTGTATGAAACTGTGCGCTATGATACTGTGTATGACACTGTGCGCTAGGATACTATGTATGACACTCTGCACTATGATTCCGTGTATGACACTCTGCGCTATGATACTGTGTAT
This sequence comes from Scyliorhinus torazame, assembly GCF_047496885.1. NCBI lineage: Eukaryota > Metazoa > Chordata > Chondrichthyes > Carcharhiniformes > Scyliorhinidae > Scyliorhinus > Scyliorhinus torazame. The sequence continues at coordinate 142,028,747 of NC_092723.1, forward strand.
GATACTGTGCGCTATGACACAGTGTATGACACTCTGCACTATGATACTGTCTATGATACTGTGCGCTATGATACTGTGTGTGATACTGTGCGCTATGATACTGTGGATGACACTCTGCGCTATGATACTGTGTATGACCCTCTGCGCTATGATACTGTGTATGATATTGTGCGCTATGATACTGTTTATGACACTCTGCACTATGATACTGTGTATGATACTGTGCGCTATGATTCTGTGTATGACACTGTGCACTATGATACTGTGTATGACACTCTGCACTATGATACTGTGTATGACACACTGCACTATGATACTGTGTATGATACTGTGCGCTATGATACTGTGTATGACACTGTTCGCTATGATACTGTGTATGACACTCTGCGCTATGATACTGTGTATGATACTGTGCGCTATGATACTGTGTATGACACTCTGCACTATGATACTGTGTATGATACTGTGCACTTTGATACTGTGTATGACACTGTGCGCTATGATTCTGTGTATGACAATGTGCACTATGATACTGTGCGCTATGATACTGTGTATGGCACTCTGCACTATGATACTGTGTATGACACTGTGCGCTATGATACTGTGTATGATACTGTGCGCTATGATACTGTGCGCTATGATACTGTGTATGATACTGTGCGCTATGATACTGTGTATGACACTCTGCTCTATGATACTGTGTATGACTCTCTGCACTATGATACTGTGTATGATACTGTGCGCTATGATACTGTGTATGACACATTGCGCTATGATACTGTGTATGACACTCTGCACTATGATTCTGTGTATGACACTCTGCGCTATGATACTGTGTATGATACTGTGCGCTATGATACTGTGTATGACACTCTGCACTATGATACTGTGTATGATACTGTGCACTTTGATACTGTGTATGACACTGTGCGCTATGATTCTATGTATGATACTCTGCGCTTTAATACTGTGTATGACACTCTGCACTATGATACTGTGTATGATACTCTGCAATATGGTACTCGGTATGATACTCTGCGCTATGATACTGTGCGCTATGATACTGTGTATGACACTCTGCGCTATGATACTGTGTATGGCACTCTGCACTATGATACTGTGTATGACACTCTGCATTATGATACTGTGTATAATACTGTGCGCTATGATACTGTGTATGACACGCACTATGATACTGTGTATGACACTCTGCGCTATGATACTGTGTATGATACTCTGCACTGTGATACTGTGGCGTGATAATGTGCACAATGATACTGTGTATGAGACTCTGCACTATGATACTGTTTATGATACTGTGCGCTATGATATTGTGTATGACACTCTGCACTATGAAACTGTGTATGATGCTCTGCACTATGATACTGTGTATGATACAGTGCGCTACAATACAGTCTGTGATACTGTGCGCTATGATACTGTGTATGACACTCTGCACTATGATACTGTGCGCTATGATACTGTGTGTGATACTGTGCGCTATGAGACTCTGCACTATGATACTGTGTATGATACTGTGCGCTATGATACTGTGGATGACACTCTGCGCTATGATACTGTGTATGACCCTCTGCGCTATGATACTGTGTATGATATTGTGCGCTATGATACTGTTTATGACACTCTGCACTATGATACTGTGTATGATACTGTGCACTATGATTCTGTGTATGACACTGTGCACTATGATACTGTGTATGACACTCTGCACTATGATACTGTGTATGACACTCTGCACTATGATACTGTGTATGATACTGTGCGCTATGATACTGTGTATGACACTGTTCGCTATGATACTGTGTATGACACTCTGCGCTATGATACTGTGTATGATACTGTGCGCTATGATACTGTGTATGACACTCTGCACTATGATACTGTGTATGATACTGTGCACTTTGATACTGTGTATGACACTGTGCGCTATGATTCTGTGTATGATACTCTGCGCTTTAATACTGTGTATGACACTCTGCACTATGATACTGTGAATGATACTCTGCAATATGATACTGTGTATGATACTCTGCGCTATGATACTGTGCGCTATGATACTGTGTATGACACTCTGCGCTATGATACTGTGTATGGCACTCTGCACTATGATACTGTGTATGACACTCTGCATTATGATACTGTGTATGATACTGTGCGCTATGATACTGTGTATGACACGCACTATGATACTGTGTATGACACTCTGCGCTATGATACTGTGTATGATACTCTGCACTATGATACTGTGTATGACACCCTGCACTATGATACTGTGTATGATACTGTGCACTTCGATAAAGTGTATGACACTGTGCGCTATGACACTGTGTATGATAATGTGCGCTATGATACTGTGTGCTATGATCCTGTGTATGGGACTCTGCACTGTGATACTGTGTATGATATTGTGCGCTATGATACTGTGTATGACACTCTGCATTATGATACTGTGTATGATACTGTGCACTATGATACTGTGTATGATACAGTCCACTATGATAGTGGCTATGATACTGTGCGCTATGATACTGTGTGTGATACTGTGCGCTATGAGACTCTGCACTATGATACTGTATATGATACTGTGCGCTATGATTCTGTGTATGACACTGCGCTATGATACTGTGTATGACACTCTGCGCTATGATACTGTTTATGACACTCTGCACTATGATACTGTGCATGATGCTGTGCGCTATGATTCTGTGTATGACACTGCGCTATGATACTGTGTATGACACTCTGCACTATGATACTGTGTATGACACTCTGCACTATGATAATGTGTATGATGCTCTGCACTATGATACTGTCTATGATACTGTGCGCTATGATACTGTGTGTGATACTGTGCGCTATGATACTGTGTATGATACTGTGCGCCTTGATTCTGTGTATGATACTCTGCGCTTTAATACTGTGTATGACACTCTGCACTATGATACTGTGCATGATACTCTGCAATATGATACTGTGTATGATACTCTGCGCTATGATACTGTGCGCTATGATACTGTTTATGACACTCTGCACTATGATACTGTGTATGATACTGTGCGCTATGATTCTGTGTATGACACTGTGCGCTATGATACTGTGTATGACACTCTGCACTATGATTCTGTGTATGACACTCTGCGCTATGATACTGTGTATGATACTGTGCGCTATGATACTGTGTATGACACTCTGCACTATGATACTGTGTATGATACTGTGCACTTTGATACTGTGTATGACACTGAGCGCTATGATTCTGTGTATGATACTCTGCGCTTTAATACTGTGTATGACACTCTGCACTATGATACTGTGTATGATACTCTGCAATATGATACTGTGTATGATACTCTGCGCTATGATACTGTGCGCTCTGATACTGTGTACGACACTCTGCGCTATGATACTGTGTATGTCACTCTGCACTATGATACTGTGTATGACACTCTGCATTATGATACTGTGTATGATACTGTGCGCTATGATACTGTGTATGACACGCACTATGATACTGTGTATGATACTGTGCGCCTTGATTCTGTGTATGATACTCTGCGCTTTAATACTGTGTATGACACTCTGCACTATGATACTGTGCATGATACTCTGCAATATGATACTGTGTATGATACTCTGCGCTATGATACTGTGCGCTATGATACTGTTTATGACACTCTGCACTATGATACTGTGTATGATACGGTGCGCTATGATTCTGTGTATGACACTGTGCGCTATGATACTGTGTATGACACTCTGCACTATGATTCTGTGTATGACACTCTGCGCTATGATACTGTGTATGATACTGTGCGCTATGATACTGTGTATGACACTCTGCACTATGATACTTTGTATGATACTGTGCACTATGATACTGTGTATGATACGGTGCACTATGATACTGTGTATGATACTCTGCAATATGATACTGTGTATGATACTCTGCACTATAATACTGTGCGCTATGATACTGTGTATGACACTCTGCGCTATGATACTGTGTATGGCACTCTGCACTATGATACTGTGTATGACACTCTGCATTATGATACTGTGTATGATACTGTGCGCTATGATACTGTGTATGACACGCCCTATGATACTGTGTATGACACTCTGCGCTATGATACTGTGTATGATACTCTGCACTATGATACTGTGTATGACACCCTGCACTATGATACTGTGTATGATACTGTGCACTTTGATACTGTGTATGACACTGTGCGCTATGATACTGTGCACTATGATACTGTGTATGACACTCTGCACTTTGATACTGTGTATGATACTCTGCACTATGATACTGTGTATGACACCCTGCACTATGATACTGTGTATGATACTGTGCACTTTGATACTGTGTATGACACTGTGCGCTATGATACTGTGTATGATAATGTGCGCTATGATACTGTGCGCTATGATACTGTGTATGGCACTCTGCACTATGATACTGTGTATGACACTGTGCGCTATGATACTGTGTATGATACTGTGCGCTATGATTCTGTGTATGACACTGTGCGCTATGATACTGTGTATGACACTCTGCACTATGATACTGTGTATGACACTCTGCACTATGATACTGTGTATGATACTGTGCGCTATGATACTGTGTATGACACTGTGCGCTATGATACTGTGTATGACACTCTGCACTATGATTCTGTGTATGACACTCTGCACTATGATACTGTGTATGATACTGTGCACTTTGATACTGTGTATGATACTGTGCGCTATGATTCTGTGTATGATACTCTGCGCTTTAATACTGTGTATGACACTCTGCACTATGATACTGTGTATGATACCCTGCAATATGATACTGTGTATGACACTGTGCGCTATGATACTGTGTATGATAATGTGCGCTATGATGCTGTGCGCTATGATACTGTATATGGCACTCTGCACTATGATACTGTGTATGACACTGTGCGCTATGATACTGTGTATGATACTGTGCGCTATGATTCTGTGTATGACACTGTGCGCTATGATACTGTGTATGACACTCTACACTATGATTCTGTGTATGACACTCTGCACTATGATACTGTGTATGATACTGTGCACTTTGATACTGTGTATGACACTGTGCGCTATGATTCTGTGTAATGATACTCTGCGCTTTAATACTGTGTATGACACTCTGCACTATGATACTGTGTATGATACTCTGCAATATGATACTGTGTATGATACTCTGCGCTATAATACTGTGCGCTATGATACTGTGTATGATACTCTGCGCTATGATACTGTGTATGGCACTCTGCACTATGATACTGTGTATGACACTCTGCATTATGATACTGTGTATGATACTGTGCGCTATGATACTGTGTATGACACGCCCTATGATACTGTGTATGACACTGTGCGCTATGATACTGTGTATGATACTCTGCACTATGATACTGTGTATGACACCCTGCACTATGATACTGTGTATGATACTGTGCACTTTGATACTGTGTATGACACTGTGCGCTATGATACTGTGCGCTATGATACTGTGTACGACACTCTGCGCTATGATACTGTGTATGGCACTCTGCACTATGATACTGTGTATGACACTCTGCATTATGATACTGTGTATGATACTGTGCGCTATGATACTGTGTATGACACGCACTATGATACTGTGTATGACACTCTGCACTTTGATACTGTGTATGATACTCTGCACTGTGATACTGTGTATGACACCCTGCACTATGATACTGTGTATGATACTGTGCACTTTGATACTGTGTATGACACTGTGCGCTATGATACTGTGTATGATAATGTGCGCTATGATTCTGTATATGACACTGTGCGCTATGATACTGTGTATGACACTCTGCACTATGATACTGTGTATGACACTCTGCACTATGATACTGTGTATGATACTGTGCGCTATGATACTGTGTATGACACTGTGCGCTATGATACTGTGTATGGCACTCTGCATTATGATACTGTGTATGACACTGTGCGCTATGATACTGTGTATGATACTGTGCGCTATGATTCTGTGTATGACACTGTGCGCTATGATACTGTGTATGACACTCTGCACTATGATACTGTGTATGACACTCTGCACTATGATACTGTGCGCTATGATACTGTGTATGACACTGTGCGCTATGATACTGTGTATGACACTCTGCACTATGATTCTGTGTATGACACTCTGCACTATGATACTGTGTATGATACTGTGCACTTTGATACTGTGTATGACACTGTGCGCTATGATTCTGTGTATGATACTCTGCGCTTTAATACTGTGTATGACACTCTGCACTATGATACTGTGTATGATACTCTGCAATATGATACTGTGTATGATACTCTGCGCTATAATACTGTGCGCTATGATACTGTGTATGACACTCTGCGCTATGATACTGTGTATGGCACTCTGCACTATGATACTGTGTATGACACTCTGCATTATGATACTGTGTATGATACTGTGCGCTATGATACTGTGTATGACACGCCCTATGATACTGTGTATGACACTCTGCGCTATGATACTGTGTATGATACTCTGCACTATGATACTGTGTATGACACCCTGCACTATGATACTGTGTATGATACTGTGCACTTTGATACTGTGTATGACACTGTGCGCTATGATACTGTGTATGATAATGTGCGCTATGATACTGTGCGCTATGATACTGTGTATGGCACTCTGCACTATGATACTGTGTATGGCACTCTGCACTATGATACTGTGTATGACACTGTGCGCTATGATACTATGTATGATACTGTGCGCTATGATACTGTGTATGATACTGTGCGCTATGATACTGTGTATGATACTGTGCGCTATGATACTGTGTATGGCACTCTGCACTATGATACTGTGTATGGCAATCTGCACTATGATACTGTGTATGATACTTTGCGCTATGATACTGTGTATCCTGGGAACTGGTGACTGTCCTTCAAAACCCGTCTGGTGCCTCTCAGTTGATTCGCTGTTCTGATAACAGGCACACGATCTACTCAAATCAACTACAGTTGGATCGAAACAATGACATTTGTTGATCCAATAAATAATTTTGGAGGGATTATATTTTGCCCTTGATTGTGAACCAATTTATTTTCTTCCTTTCATCTGTTCACAGTTAGAAAAGTAGAGGATGTCCGATGTTCTAATTTCTCCTGGGAAAGCTGAGCTTTGTTTAGCCTTTGCAAACTGCATCCATAGACGGAGCAGGCCGTCACAGCCTCGTTAGATAAGAAATTCAATACAGGGATTATAATAAGCAACTCTGACATTCTCACTTCCAGCCAGGCAATGGGAACTGAAATATCTTTCACCTCTAACAGCTCCTTTCTTGCCCCATTCTTCTCTCCTGGTCATCCTTTCTCTCGCTATTTTAGCTATGCTCCAGTGAAGCAACCTCTAATGTGCCTTCTAAGCATAATATTCTCTGGTCACATGCATTCTTCTCTTCCCTGCGTCCTCATTATTCCAAAACCAAGACTCCAGACCCTCAAATCTGATCGCCCGCAATCCAGCCATCTCCCCTTCCTCTTGCAGTTCAATCTTGGGACAGGAATTTCCACTCACGCCAACAGTGGAACCTGTGGCGGGCAGGACTGTTAAGTTGGACTTGAGGCCAGAAGTCTGATATTTGCCAGGGGGAAAAATATGTTGGAATTTTCCCCTCAGGATTTTCACGGTGGCATAATTGCGGGTCGACCTTCACACTGATCCATGTGGGCGGACCATATTTGCATGCATTAGCATGTCATCAATACTCATTAAAATCACATCTCGGAATCACGTTCTGCCTCCGAAATTAGTGCCAGTCAGCGGGTATTTGGACTGGTCTGATCTATGACTGGATAATAGTGGGGTGAACCTGCTCACTTACATGTTAATTTCGACTTTGAGCTGCGTTCGTGCCCCTGTACTCCTGCCACCTCCCATTGCTGCTCTGAATGCTGACTGCTGGAAAAGCTGCTCTCTGTGAAATCAGGGTGGGATGGAGTGCAGGGTGGCACTATACCCGGAGAGACTGGTAGGGCACAGGCAGACCTGCAGTGTACCTGGAGAGACTGTGGTGGGGCACAGGCAGAGTGCACTGTACACGGAGAGACTGTTGTGGGGCACAGGCAGAGTGCACTGTACACGGGGAGACTGTTGTGGGACACAGGCAGGGTGCACTGTACACGGAGAGACTGGTAGGGCACAGGCAGAGTGCACTGTACACGGGGAGACTGTTGTGGGGCACAGGCAGAGTGCACTGTACACGGAGAGACTGTTGTGGGGCACAGGCAGAGTGCACTGTACCAGGAGAGACAGTTGTGGGGCACAGGCAGGGTGCACTGTACACGGAGAGACTGTTGTGGGGCACAGGCTGAGATAAACTGTACATGGAGAGACTGTTGTGGGGCACAGGCAGGGTGCACTGTACTCAGAGAGACTGTTGTGGGGCACAGGCAGGGTGCACTGTACTCAGAGAGACTGTTGTGGGGCACAGGCAGGGTGCACTGTACACGGAGAGACTGTTGTGGGGCACAGGCAGGGTGCACTGTACCAGGAGAGACTGTTGTGGGGCACAGGCAGAGTGCACTGTACCAGGAGAGACTGTTATGGGGCACAGGCAGAGCGCACTGTACCAGGAGAGACTGTTGTGGGGCACAGGATGAGGTAAACTGTACATGGAGAGACTGTTGTGGGGCACAGGCAGAGTGCACTGTACCAGGAGAGACTGTTGTGGGGCACAGGCAGAGTGCACTGTACCAGGAGAGACTGTTGTGGGGCACAGGCAGAGTGCACTGTACACGGAGAGACTGTTGTGGGGCACAGGCAGAGTGCACTGTACACGGGGAGACTGTTGTGGGGCACAGGATGAGATAAACTGTACATGGAGAGACAGTTGTGGGGCACAGGCAGGGTGCACTGTACCAGGAGAGACTGTTGTGGGGCACAGGATGAGATAAACTGTACATGGAGAGACTGTTGTGGGGCACAGGCAGGGTGCACTGTACCAGAAAAGACTGTTGTGGGGCACAGGCAGAGTGCACTGTACACGGGGAGACTGTTGTGGGGCACAGGCAGGGTGCACTGTACACGGGGAGACTGTTGTGGGGCACAGGCAGAGTGGCATTGGTGAGAGGACAAATGCTGTCACTCTGAAAGAGGACGGATGGGTGGTTCATGCTTCACAGTGGTTCTCTTCTCCTGGGACAGAGCCTCAACAATTCTAGTAAAAGGGCAGATTATTAGGTTGTTTTGATAGCCTGCATGCTCATTTGAAGACTGGTATATAAACTGGGCATACATGTCAAAAGACTGAAGTCCCAGTGCAACTTGAGTGATTTCTGCTTGAGCTATAATGGAATCTGAGACATCGACCAACAGATATTGTATCAGGGTTGGGTCCTCAAGTGTGGTAATGGAGGTGGCCACCACTTGCCACTGGAAAAGATAGCCTTTAAGGTACCCAAAAAGCCCTGTGCTAAGTTGGTGTTTGACGCCTTCATTTAAAGAATTTTTTTTTAGAGTACCCAATTCTTTTTTTTCTTCCAATTAAGGGGCAATTTAGCGTGGCCAATCCACCTAACCTGCACCACTTTGGGTTGTGGGGGTGAGAATCAAGCAGTCATGGGGAGAATGTGCAAACTCCCGCTGGACTCCTTCATGCTCCTTGACATTGCACATGGGCTTCTGGCTGGCCTGCCATTGCACCAGATATTTAATTGTACATATCCATCAGCTTCCTTCTGTAGGCCACCCCATCAAAGTGCTCAATTAAGTCCTCTGCAGCAAAACTTGTGTGTGACCCTAATGTCCAGAGTGCTGGCACCTGGGCTATCTTTGACCCCTGACCTGGCTGCAGGCCATGTGATCCAGTGTGTCGCAAAGCTCGCCTCGAAGAATCCTCTGTATTAGGTGCAGTGTCTGTAACTGAGCTGGTGGCTGCTCGTGTGAGATCGAGTGATGATGTTTCTTCATCATCACTGCCTCCTGGCTGGATGGCCCCCTGGTCACCTCCAGATACAGCTCATCTCCTCTTCAATCCTGGCCTCCAGTGTAGCATCCGAACATTTCGGAGGCCACTCTCTCCCAGGTGGTTCCATTATTACTTCTTTTCCCACAACAGGATAAGTTCCACAACAACTTCCAACATCTGCTCCAACCTCAAGGCATCTCTACTTTAAGGAGTGCAATGGCGCATCAGTGTGGTTAGTGCTGGCTGCACGCTGCAATCATGTTAATAAGCACAAAGTTGGAATACTGTCTACGTCTTTATTCCCTGGGCCTGTTTTTGGAAGCTATCAAATTTGGACCCCTTGGCCTTTTCTCGTTGAGCAATTGCACTGATCTTAAACACTGTGCATCAGAAAGTTATTCTACAATAAGGGCATCTTTGCTGATCGCAATACTCAGCCAAGTACTTTTGAAAGCCCAGCAAGAGTCACTCACTAGCCATGAGGAGCAGGAACCCAGCCTGACCTTCCTCTGCCTTGTGTAAAGGGTTTAGCTAACGCAGCACAGAGCAAGGATCAAACTTAACTTTTTCTGGTCCATAAGGTCCAGAACCACATCAGCATGCAGCACGGTGGCACAGTGGTTAGCACTGCTGCCTCACAGTTCCAGGGACCCGGGTTCAATTCGGGTGACTGTCTGTGTGGGGTTTGCGCTTTCTTCCCGTGTCTGCGTGGGTTTCCTCCGGGTGCTCCGGTTTCACAGTCCAAAGATGTGCAAGTTAGGTGGCTTGGCCGTACTAAATTGCCCTTAGTGTCCAAAATATTAGGTGGGGTTACTGGGTTATGGAGATAGGGTGGAGGTGTGGACTTAAATAGGGTGCTCTTTCCAAGAGCCGGTGCAGACTCGATGGGCCCAAATGGCCTCCCGCTGCACTGTAAATTCTATGAAAATATTCTCATTGTGTCATTGGTAAAATGTCACTGTCTACAATTCCAGCAAAACAACAGGATGTTACCTTGACGAAAATAACCTTCTACGGTGAACTAGTTTATTTAGAATGCAGCATTCAGTGAGCACTGTCTATGTCTGAAATAAAATGCATTTAGTTCCAGTGCCTGAGGTAAGTATTAGCTGCAGTATAAATTTTTAAAAATGAAAATAATTGGGAGTTGATTATCACATGCCTAATTACGTGTAGTCGGGGACACAATCCTTGCTGACAGCCACAGACACACTGAATGGGAAAGTCGGTTAAATAGGCATCTGTGCCATGGAATCCTGTTCCAACTGCCTCCCACCTGTACCAGTAGCCCTACACTAAATGTACTGGACAGGCTAAGACTGGAATTCGAGAGGACTGTATGTTGCTAACTGCCAGCGTTTGTGAAATTGGAATGTTTACCTGGGCTGTGGCGCCTCAGCATGTGGGAATTGATATTAGGGACTGAATGTAAGAGCAGCTAAAATGAGAGACTATTTAGTAGCTTGATTCAATGCCTGAAGCTACAAACTTTATTTGGCTGAAAGCAGGATGCGTACCAGCTCCAGCACTGACAGTGGCAATTACTGCCAAAGATTCTGGCACTAAACTAACTGTCAGCTGGCAGGGCGAAGAATTGCAGTTCTTCAATATTTAAATGCAGCAGTAATCTGTTTAAACTGCAGTTATGAGAGGAGATTAATCAGTGGTCAGCACCCATCTGTGTGCAGTGTTACAGTAATTGGAACAAAGTTTTCACCCTCAGCAGGATGTGAGCAGAGTGAAGACACCTGAGGAATGTTGAAGCTCATCTGCACTGAAGTGTGAGTATATCGGGCCAGACCCTAACTTCTGTCAGGATATTGGACCAGATCCCAACTTTTGTCAGGATACCGGACCAGACCCCAACTTTTGTTCGGATAACGGACGAGACCCCAACATTTGTTCAGATACCAGACCAGACCACATCTTTTGTTTGGATACCGGACCAGACCCCAACTTTTGTTTGGACACCGGACCGCACCCTTACTTTTGTCAGGATACCGGACCAGACCCTAACTTTTGTCAGGATCCGGATCAGAACCCAACTTTTGTTCGGATACCGGACCAGACCCTAACTTTTGTTGGGATACCGGACCAGTTCCAAACTTTTGTTCGGAGACCGGACCAGGCCGCAACAGTTGTTTGGCTACCCGATCAGACCCCACCTTTTGTTTGGATACCGGACAGGACCCCAACTTTTGTCAGGATACCGTCGGTGACCAGACCCCAACTTTTGTCAGGATACCGGACCAGATCCCAAATTTTGTTCGGACATCTGACCAGACCCCAACATTTGTTCGTATTCCGGACCAGACCTCAACTTTTGTCAGGATAACCGGACCAGATCCCAACTTTTGTCAGGATAACCGGAGCAGATCCCAACTTTTGTCAGGATACCGGACCAGATCCCAACTTTTGTTCGGATATCTGACCAGACCCCAACTTTTGTCAGGTTACCGGACCAGACCCTAACTTTTGTCAGAAAACTGAACCAGACCCTAACTTTTGTCAGGATATCTGACCAGACCACAACTTTTGTTCGGATACTGGACCAGACCCTAACATTTGTTTGGATACCGGACCACACCCCAACTTTTGTTAGGATTCCGGAACGAACCCCAACTTCTGTTCGGATACAGGACCAGACCCTGACTTTTGTCAGGATACCAGACCAGATCCCAACTTTTGTTCGGACACCGGACCAGACCCTCACTTTTGTTTGGATAGCGGATCAGACCCTAACTTTTGTCAGGATACCGGACCAGATCCCAACTTTTGTTCGGATACCGGACCAGATCCTGACTTTTGTCAGGATACCGGATGAGATCCCAACGTTTGTTCGGATACCGGACCAGCCCCTAACTTTTGTCAAGATACCGGACCAGACCCCAACTTTTGTTCGGAGACCGGACCAGATCCCAACAGTTGTTCGGCTACCCAACCAGACACTAACTTTTGTCAGGATATCGGACCAGACCCCAAATATTGTTCGGATACCGGATCAGACCCTGACTTTTGTCAGGATACCGGACCAGACACTAACTTTTGTCAGGATACCGGATCAGGCCCCAACGTTTGTTCGGATACCGGACCAGTTCCCAACTTTTGTCAGGATACCAGACCAGACCCCAACTTTTGTCAGGATACCGGACCAGATCCCAACTTTTGTTCGGACATCTGACCAGACCCCAACATTTGTTCGGATACATGACCAGACCCCAACTTTTGTTCGGATACCGGACCAGATCCCAACTTTTGTCAGGATACCGGACCGGACCCCAACTTTTGTCAGGATACCAGACCAGACCCCAACTTTTGTTCGGATACCGGACCAGTTCCCAACTTTTGTCAGGATACCAGACCAGACCCCAACTTTTGTCAGGATACCGGACCAGATCCCAACTTTTGTTCGGACATCTGATCAGACCCCAACATTTGTTCGGATACATGACCAGACCCCAACATTTGTTCGGATACATGACCAGACCCTAACTTTTGTTCGGATACCGGACCAGTTCCAAACTTTTGTTCGGAGACCGGACCAGGCCGCAACAGATGTTTGGCTACCCGACCAGACCCTAACTTTTGTCGGATACCGGACCAGACCCTAACTTTTGTCACGATACCGGACCAGTTCCCAAATATTGTTCGGATACCGGACCAGACCCCAACTTTTGTCAGGATACCGGACCAGACCCTAACTTTTGTCACGATACCGGACCAGTTCCCAAATATTGTTCGGATACCGGACCAGACCCCAACTTTTGTCAGGATACCTGACCAGATCCCAACTTTTGTCAGGATACCTGACCAGATCCCAACTTTTGTTCAGACACCTGACCAGACCCCAACATTTGTTCGGATACCAGACCAGTTCCCAAATATTGTTCGGATACCGGACCAGACCCCAACTTTTGTCAGGATACCGGACCAGACCCCAACTTTTGTCAGGATACCGGACCAGACCCCAACTTTTGTCAGGATACCGGACCAGACCCCAACTTTTGTCAGGATACCTGACCAGATCCCAACTTTTGTTCAGACACCTGACCAGACCCCAACATTTGTTCGGATACCAGACCAGACCCTAATTTTTGGCAGGATACCGGACCAGATCCCAAATAATGTTCGGATACCGGACCAGACCCTAACTTTTGATCGGATACCGGACCAGACCCCAACTTTTGTCCGGATATCTGACCAGACCCCAACTTTTGTCCGGATATCTGACCAGACCCCAACTTTTGTCCGGATATCTGACCAGACCCCAACTTTTCTCAGGATACCGGACCAGACCCTAACTTTTGTCGGGATACCGGACCAGACCCCAACTTCTGTTAGGATTCCGGACAAGACCCAACTTTTGTCAGAATACCGGACCAGATCCCAGCCTTTGTTCGGGTAACTGACCAGACCCCAACATTTATTCGGATAACTGACCAGATCCCAACGTTTGTTCGGATACCAGACCAGATCCCAACTTTTGATCGGATACCGGACCAGGCCCTAACTTTTGTTCGGATACCGGACCAGGCCCTTACTTTTGATTGGATACCGGACCAGACCCCAACTTTTGTTTGGATACCGGACCAGACCCTAACTTTTGATCGGATACAGGACCAGACCACAACTATAATCAGGATAGCGGACCAGACCCTAACTTTTGTCAGGATCCCGGAACAGACCCCAACTTTTGTTTGGATACATGACCAGACCCCAACTTTTGTTTGGATACCGGACCAGACCCTAACTTTTGATCGGATACAGGACCAGACCACAACTATAATCAGGATAGCGGACCAGACCCTAACTTTTGTCAGGATCCCGGAACAGACCCCAACTTTTGTTTGGATACATGACCAGATCCCAACTTTTGTTCGGATACCGGACCGGACCCAAACTTTTGATCGGATACAGGACCTGACCCCAAATTTTGTTTGGATACCGAACCAGATCCCAACTTTTGTCCGGATACCGGACCAGACCCAAACTTCTGTTAGGATTCCGGACCAGACCCCAACTTTTGTACGGATACCTGACGAGACCCCAACATTTGTTCAGATACCAGACCAGACGACATTGTTTGTTCGGATACCGGACCAGACCCCAAATATTGTTCGGATACCTGACCAGACGCTTACTTTTGTTCGGATACCGGACCAGACCCTAACCTTTGTCACGATACCGGATCAGACCCCAACTTTTGTTCGGATACCGGACCAGACCCTAACTTTTGATCGGATACAGGACCAGTTCCAAACATTTGTCCGGAGACCGGACCAGACCCCAACAGTTGTTTGGCTACCCGACCAGACCCGAACTTTTGTCGGATACCGGACCAGACCCTAACTTTTGTCAGGATACCGGACCAGACCCCACCTTTTGTTGGGATAACGGACCAGACCCCAACTTTTGTCAGGATACCGGACCAGACCCTGACTTTTGTCAGGATACCGGTTCAGACCCCCACTTTTGTTCGGATACCAGACCTGACCCCAACTTTTGTCCGGATATCTGACCAGACCCCAACTTTTGTTTGGATACCGGACCAGACCCTAACTTTTGTCGGGATACCGGACCAGACCCCAACTTCTGTTAGGATTCCGGACAAGACCCAACTTTTGTCAGAATACCGGACCAGATCCCAGCCTTTGTTCGGATAACTGACCAGACCCCAACATTTATTCGGATAACTGACCAGATCCCAACATTTGTTCGGATACCAGACCAGATCCCAACTTTTGATCGGATACCGGACCAGACCCCAACATTTCTTCGGAAAACTGACCAGGTCCCAACATTTGTTCGGATACCAGACCAGATCCCAACTTTTGATCGGATACCAGACCAGACCCTAACTTTTGTTCGGATACCGGACCAGACCCTTACTTTTGATTGGATACCGGACCAGACCCCAACTTTTGTCAGGATACCGGACCAGACCCTAACTTTTGATCGGATACCGGACCAGTTCCAAACTTTTGTTCGGAGCACGGACCAGGCCCCAACAGTTGTTTGGCTACCCGACCAGACCCCACCTTTTGTTCGGATACCGGACCAGACCCTAACTTTTGATCGGATACAGGACCAGACCACAACTATAATCAGGATAGCGGACCAGACCCTAACTTTTGTCAGGATCCCGGAACAGACCCCAACTTTTGTTTGGATACATGACCAGATCCCAACTTTTGTTCGGATACCGGACCGGACCCCAACTTTTGATCGGATACCGGACCTGACCCCAAATTTTGTTTGGATACCGAACCAGATCCCAACTTTTGTCCGGATACCGGACCAGACCCCAACTTCTGTTAGGATTCCGGACCAGACCCCAACTTTTGTACGGATACCTGACGAGACCCCAACATTTGTTCAGATTCCAGACCAGACGACATTGTTTGTTCGGATACCGGACCAGACCCCAAATATTGTTCGGATACCTGACCAGACGCTTACTTTTGTCAGGATACCGGACCAGACCCTAACCTTTGTCACGATACCGGATCAGACCCCAACTTTTGTTCGGATACCGGACCAGACCCTAACTTTTGATCGGATACAGGACCAGTTCCAAACATTTGTCCGGAGACCGGACCAGACCCCAACAGTTGTTTGGCTACCCGACCAGACCCTAACTTTTGTCGGATACCGGACCAGACCCTAACTTTTGTCAGGATACCGGACCAGACCCCACCTTTTGTTCGGATAACGGACCAGACCCCAACTTTTGTTGGGATACCGGACCAGACCCCAACTTTTGTCAGGATACCGTCGGTGACCAGACCCCAACTTTTGTCAGGATACCGGACCAGATCCCAAATTTTGTTCGGACATCTGACCAGCCCCTGACTTTTGTTCGGATACCGGACCAGCCCCTAACTTTTGTCAGGATACCGGATCAGACCCCAACTTTTGTTCGGATAACGGACCAGCCCCTGACTTTTGTTCGGATACCGGACCAGTTCCAAACTTTTGTTCGGAGACGGGACCAGTTCCAAACTTTTGTCCGGAGACCGGACCAGGCCCCAACAGTTGTTTGGCTACCCGACCAGACCCCACCTTTTGTTCAGATACCGGACCAGACCCCAGCTTTGGTTCGGATACTGGACCAGACCCCAACTTTTGTCAGGATACCGTCGGTGACCAGACCCCAACTTTTGTCAGGATACCGGACCAGACCCCAACTTTTGTTCGGACATCTGACCAGACCCCAACATTTATTCGCATTCTGGACCAGACCTCAACTTTTGTCAGGATACCGGACCAGATCCCAACTTTTGTTCGGATATCTGACCAGACCCCGACTTTTGTTTGGATACCGGACCAGACCCCAAGTTTTGGTAGGATACCGGACCAGACCGTAACTTTTGGCAGGTTACCGGACCAGACCCTAACTTTTGTCAGAAAACTGAACCAGACCCTAACTTTTGTCAAGATACCGGGCCAGACCCCAACTTTTGTTCGGAGACCGGACCAGATCCCAACAGTTGTTCGGCTACCCAACCAGACACTAACCTTTGTCAGGATATCGGACCAGACCCTAAATATTGTTCGGATACCGGATCAGACCCTGACTTTTGTCAGGATACCCGATCAGGCATCAATTTTTGATCAGATACATGACCAGACCCCAACATTTGTTCGGATACCCGACGAGACCCCAACTTTTGTCAGGATACCGGACCGGACCTTAACTTTTGTTCGGATACCGGACCAGTTCCCAACTTTTGTTCGGATACCGGACCAGACCCGAACTTTCGATCGGATACCGGACCAGTTCCCAACTGTTGTTCGGAGACCGGACCAGGCCCCAACAGTTGTTTGGCTACCCGACCGGACCCAAACTTTTGTCGGAACCAGACCCGAACTTTTGTCAGGATACCGGACCAGACCCCAACTTTTGTTCGGATACTGGACCAGACCCGAACTTTTGTCAGGATACCGGACCAGACCCGAACTTTTGTCAGGATACCGGACCAGACCCGAACTTTTGTCAGGATACCGGACCAGATCCCAACTTTTGTTCGGACACCTGACCAGACCCCAACATTTGTTCGGTTACCGGACCAGACCCCAACTTTTGTCAGGTTACCGGACCAGATCCCAACTTTTGATCGGATATCTGACCAGACCCCAACTTTTGTTCGGATACCGGACCAGACCCCAACTTTTGTTCGGATACCGGACCAGACCCCAACTTTTGTTTGGATACCGGACCAGACCCTAACTTTTGGCAGGATACCGGACCAGATCCCAATTTTTGTCAAGATACCGGACCAGACCCTAACTTTTGATTGGATACCGGACCAGATCACAATTTTTGTCAAGATACCGGACCTGACCCTAACTTTTGTTCGAATACCGGACCAGACCCCAACTTTTGTTCGAATACCGGACCAGACCCCAACTTTTGTTTGGATACCGGACCAGACACCAACTTTTGTCAGGATACCGGAACAGATCCCAACTTTTGATCGGATATCTGACCTGACCCCAACTTTTGTTCGGATACCAGACCAGACCCCAACTTTTGTTTGGATACCGGACCAGACCCTAACTTTTGGCAGGATACCGGACCAGATCCTAATTTTTGTCAAGATACCGGACCAGACCCCAACTTTTGTTCGGATTCCGGACCAGACCCTAACCTTTGTCAGGATACCGGACCAGATCCCAACTTTTGTTTGGATAACTGCCCAGGCCCTAACATTTGTTCGGGTAACTGACCAGATCCCAACAATTGTTCGGATACCGGGCCAGATCCCAACATTTGTCAGGATACCGGACAGGACCTTAACTTTTGTTCGCATACCGGACCAGACCCTAACTTTTGATCGGATACCGGACCAGATCCCAACTTTTGATCGGATATCTGACCAGACCCCAACTGTTGTTCGGATACCGGACCAGACCCCAACTTTTGTTTGGATACCGGACCAGACCCTAACTTTTGTTTGGGCTTCCTGACTGCATGGGGGCAATTTGTCGGCCTGTTCCAAAACCTGTTCGAGGCCAGCAACAGCCAGTAGAGAGGGAAACTGGAAAGTAAAGAAAAGACAAAGAAGAAAGTCAGGGACGCACAACCCAGGAGGGAGGGGGGGGGGGGAGGAGGAGAAGAGAGAGCTTGAGAGGGACAAAAGAAACAGTGCGGAGGGAGGGGGGAGGAGGCAACCCCCCCCCCATCCACAAGACGGACATGGCCGAAATCTATGGGGGGAGAAAAGAAAGGGGGAAATGAGGAGGAGGGGGAACCCCCCCAGAACAAGCAAGGAGGGCATCAGGGGAGGGGGCGAGGGAGGGGGGTGTTATGAAGGGGACGGTAGGGGGGGGGGGAGGCGGGGGGTGTTGGAGGATTGTATGCCGAATCAGACGGCTACAAACTGAAAATAGAGAAATTTAAGAAAAACATGTTTGTACTGTATAATAAGCAAAAACGAGCGGCAATGTACATAATATTGAAAATGCCAATACAAAGAATTTTTTTTAAAAAGATGGCTGCCATGATGTCTGGTGACCTTTGCTTATTCAACACAGGCAATGAAGCTTCCAGAAAGCTCCAAATTAAATAATCATGGTGGCGGGGAGGGGGCGGGGAGGCTCCCTCTTGTCATGTGAGAGTACCCTTTAAGAAATGAGTGTTTAAGAAATGTACCTTTCAGAAATGGAGCTGCTCATGTTACTGGAGTGATGTCAGAGTGTGGGTGGAGCTGAGCTCCACTTCTGCTTTTTAGTTTCAGTTTGAGAAAGAGCTTGGGTGTGTCTGTGTTTTTCGGTGAGCTGAATCTGAAGTTAAAAGTGAGCTGCACTGCTGTTGATCTCTGCTATCAAAAGACTATCTATGGATCATTTGGTGAATTTAGAAGAATTATAAATGTTTTCAGTCTTGAATGTAAACCCTAATGTGCTCCTATTTGAAGGTTTGTTAAGCCTTTTGGATGTTAAAAGGACGGCATACAGATTACTTAATGTTGTATTCTTTGGGGGGTGTATTTGATTTACTGGTTGCTAAGTTATTCACTGTTTTTTTTAAAAAGGTTAACTTGAGTTCAGAGAATAAACATTGTTTTGTTTTAAAAACCACTGGTCCATTTTCTGCTGTACCGTACCTGTAGAGTGAGCCGTGTGCTCCCCATACCACAACCCATTAAAAGTTGTGGGTCAGGTGAACTCCATGATACACTTTGGGATTCTCTAAACCTTGGCCCACAACACTCTGGAATGGACATACCAAAACAAATGTTATCTGTGAAATTCACATTAACCTTGCTTGTAGTTTACTCAAACTGCTCAAGGCCCAGATCATCCGTGAAGTGGGAATCATCGTGGGAATTTTGCTCTGCTCGTACATTTCTGTGTCCGCTCTCTGCTCTGCATTTCTGGCCAGGTGTTCAGAGCCCTGCTTCTCTAGTGCCACAAAGAGCTTCACTGCAGGCCTGCAGTGTCGGGGTAAGACAAGAAGCTCCCCGTATATGGCACTAGCTGCTGTGAGGAAAGTTTTGAAGTCCAGTGTGAATATTAGTGAATGAATAAATGAGGAGGGTGGGTGAGATAAGTGGTGAGGTGGTAGGTGGGTAAAGGTGGTAGATGGGGTAGGGTGGCAAATGGCTGAGGTGGCAGGTGGGAAGGATGGTAGATGGGTTGGGTGGCAAATGAGTTGGGTGCCAGATGGGTGAGATGGCTTCTGAGTAAGATAGTAAGAGGGTTCAGTGGGTGGGTGAGGCGGCAGATGGGTGAACTGGATGGTGGGTAGGTTGGGTGGCAAATGAGTAGTGTGCCAGATGGGTGAGATGGTTGCTGATTAAATAGTAAGGTCGTAAGAAGGTCCAGTAGGTGGGTGAGGTGACAGATGGGTGAACTGGAAGTTGGGTAAGGTGCATCAGGATGTAGCCAAATAGTTCAGGAGGGGTAGTCATGTCAGGGGCTAGTTGAGTTAAGTCAGGGGTAGTCAGGTGTTGGAGTAATGGTCCGGTCGTGTGGTCGGGTTTAAAGTATGATAGGTATGCTCACGTTGAGTCATGAGCTAATTGGGGGATGAGAGGGCTTAGTTGGGATGTCAGGGTGTGCCTGGGGATTGAGGGGGAGTTGGGGTGGTCAATTCTGTAGTTACCTAGGAGTTGTGCCAGGATTTTTCAACCTAATATTTTCTGGGTAACTATTCAGGTATTTAAATTGGAACTGTTCACAGTCTCTGAGTCATAGACCTTTGCTGAAGGTCCCTGGGAGCAGAGGAATGGTCCATCAATGTTCAAACTTCCCAGGCAATTTCCACAGAAGGAAGCACATCACAACTTCAGTGGAATTCTACTGCGCATCTTGGGTCGAATGTCCAGTCTCTGATGATCTGGAGACTGAAAGAACTGGGTCTCCCGGTTTGAAATTTACACCACAAAGCTGATGTGACCAGTTATCCACAAGTTAAGTGTGAAATACCACCATCTATCTCCTATTGTACATAAATGGCCTTTTAGCTTTAAACCATTTAGGGCTGGCAATGGCTGTTGACTATGTGACTACTGGTTTCTGATATTGAGAATTTTTATTAACCCAAAATCCAGAAGAGACCGGGCAGTTTGTCGAAGAACACTGACAAGGCAATAGCTGCAGAGAAAAGATGTGACATCTTTTCCTTTCAAGAACCATCAGTCATCAGCCAGACTGAGAGCCAGACTCTGAAACTAGCTGCAAGTCATCAAGCAGCCAAAGCACTTACTTATTCCAATTTCAAAGTTCACCTGAGAATCAGCATCCTAGATATACATGTTACGGATGCCTGGTCAGGTCTCAACAGAGGTTAAGAAGCTGGACCAGATGCCATGGGCGGAATTCTCCAGTAATGGGGCTATGTCCCCACGCCCACGAAAAAATGGGCGCGAATCAGTCTGGACTTACCTGGAGTAAGTCCAGGGTTATTCTGTGATTTCCAGGGGGCTAGCAGGGCCCAGAGTGCTCCTTGCAGCTCCGTCTGCCGATACGGGGTCCTGCACTTTCGGTCGGGGGTCCACGCATGCACACGACCGTGGCCTCGGTTGGCCATCCCGTGCAACGTGGCCGACCCACACCGCAGACCAGCACTGACAACATAGGCCACACCCAGATCACGCGCCCGCTGATCGATGGCCCCCAATCAGAACCCTGGCCGTCCTGGAGGCACCCCCGGTAAGGATCCCCCCCGACCCCCACCAGGGCGGCCGCGGACTGTGTCCGTAGCCGCCATGCCGAGTGCCCGTCGGGTGGAACCATGAGAGAATGGCACCGGCAGGAACTCGGCCAGTTGACTTTGGAGAATCACCGTGGGGCCCTTTTTCAATGGCCCCCGACCGGCGCCACGTCGATTACGCGCGCCCGATTCACAGCGGTTCTCCGGCAACCGGAGAATCGTGGGAGCAGCGTTGGCCCCGATCGCGGGTTTGATGCCCTTTCTCCGCCCCCGTGCCAAGTGTGATTCCTTTTAAAGTTTTAATGCTGTGTGGAAAGATCGACTCATTCCAGGAGTGATAATATAAGAAATAGGGCGTGGTTATTTTGGAAACAAACTTTATTAAAACAAAAGAAACGAAAACAATATTTAAACTTTTACTTTTGTTCCAACACCAACAGATTACACGTATTTTCTGAACCTTAAGACATTAGTTCCCATTAAAAAACACATCCAATAAACATACAGCTGTCATTCCACTTACATAGACAGGCAAATATGATACTTGTATTTACGAAGCAATTCTCTGCTGTAAGTCAAGTTCCTTCAGAACCCTTTTCAAAATTCTGTATCTGAAGCAGCTTCCTTCATGACCTCTCTGGACGACCTCCACAACCTTTGGCTTGTAACTGTTCAAAAAAGCATTTCTTCCTCTTGCTCTCTCTAAGCTCTGCCCAGCCCTCAAATAAAGATTCTCCCTTGAGGTGGTCGGACTTGAATACATTTTCATTATCTGGGCTGTTTGATTTCCTACAAAAGAAATCTAAAAGTTTCTACAAAAGAACTGAGCTGTGCCATTTGTATGCAACTAACCTTCCAGTGATGGACAAATAGGTCATCAGACTCTGGGATGGGCTAATTGCTTATCAAACAAGATTGTCCCGAATGATAATGGATCTTGAGTGGAGCATCCTGGCTGAACCGGGGCCTTCTGTGTATTCTCACTAATGAGGTTAAGTCTGTATGAGACAAGGCAAGTCAGGCTGTGGGCGTATCCCTCTGACTCAGCTGCTAACAGTCTTATCCTTCAGTCTGTTTAACCCATAAATTGCCTGCTACATCTTGGACCTCATTTCTGGACCCAAGTTTCTAATACCTCCCTATAATGCAGAAGAAAGCTTCCAACCTGCTGTGAAGTCTTTGCTTTATAAGACCCTCACTTCAACTTTACATCATCAAATCCATTCAACACGCCATAGGCCTGTCATATGTTAGACATAAAATTGTAAATCAGAGACTCAAGTAACTGTAATCTGTAAAAGCACACTATCTTTATTTGTATTCAGCCTGTGTGTGCGTGTGTATGTGTGCATGTGCCTGTGTGTTTGCTTGAGACAGAATGCATGATGCTGCATTAATTCAGGTTAAGTGTGAGAATAAATAACTTTGTTTCTAAATGCACAAAAGCTTGCTGCTGAATTGCATAATTGGAACACACGCTTCAGTGGTAATGAGACACATTTCCTTCTTTACAAAACATGCT
Source organism: Scyliorhinus torazame (assembly GCF_047496885.1). Taxonomy (NCBI): domain Eukaryota; kingdom Metazoa; phylum Chordata; class Chondrichthyes; order Carcharhiniformes; family Scyliorhinidae; genus Scyliorhinus; species Scyliorhinus torazame. Next base: position 142,052,448 of record NC_092723.1, read on the forward strand.
GATTATAAGTAGTCCGCGACAGAATTGGGGTCTGCATTGGGATTTAAATCCATTGGAGAAAATGAACCAAATCAGACTTAAGGAAAATCAAAAGTAAAAGGAAAGGGATTACAGCATTACATTTTGTGAACAAAATGGCTGACTTTGATGTGAAAGTATTTATGCCACAGGAGGACTTGGACTAAATTAGCATATCCAACCAGCTAAAAGTCATAGCTAAGAAGGTAGAACTTCATTTATGTCAAAAAATCATGGAAGCCTGAGGTAATATAGATGCAGTTTGTGTACCTTGGTCTCATCCCAGACTTGGAACAGACAGAAGATATAGAACCTGAAACAGCCCAGGTTATCTTTTGCCAAAAGTTGCTTGAAGAGCAGAGGTCGGAGTTAAAAGGAAAAAGGAGAAAGAGAATTCCAGCTGGAAAAGCTGCAGAAAGTATCACCAGCACAAACATCTTGGGGCCGAAGTCAGATTGAAGCAGACAGGGAGAACACAGAGTGGAGACGGGCTGGTAATTCAACTACCCCCAGCTCAGAAAGAAGGGGCTGAATGATACACTCAGCAGCTAATCAGCAATACATCTGATTGGCCAGCAGCTCCATCAGGCCCAGCAGCTCCAAAAGGGCATCAGTGGCACTTCTGGAACTGCAGCCGAAAATAGGTGCCCCAGGCCTAGGATCCCCAAAACTGGGCTCTTGGACTGGGAGGGTTTGGGAGCATTAGGGACAGGCGTAGTGGCAGGGAGAGAGGATGGGTTTCAGAGATAGGGGAGGAAGGACGGGGGCTTCAGTCTAAAGGGAGCCGCCTCAAAATTGGCAAAGGAAAGTCCAAAAGAGTCGCCCACCCTCCTGCCTTCCCGCCCTTTAACCATCTTGTCATGATATCCATATTAACATATCATGGTGCAATCACACACACACACTGATGGACAGGTAGACGGACCAATCAACACACACACAACATCACAGCCAATCACCAGTGAGAGCACACGCACTATAAAACAGGGAACACCACAGTTCCCGCTCATTCTACCAGGAGATAGCTCAGAGCACAGAGCTCACAGCGTGTCACTCAGACATACACCATGTGCTGAGTGCCTCACCAAGATAGTGCAAGGGCTGGGTCCACAGGTTAGCTGGTGAAACACGAACCACAGCCAGAAGTTAATAGTTATTATTGTACAGAATAATAAAACAGAGTTGTACCATCTACAACCGTGTTGGTTCGTTTGTGTATCGGAACACCCAACACGACACACCTGAGGTTAAAAATCAGGCTACTTCCTCCCACCCTGCTGCCTGCCAAATATATTATGGTTATTTTAATATGGGATGGGGGCTGCTGATTTTGACACCCCTCCCCCATACAATGGGGTGGGCTCAGGGGTGGGATGCCATTTTATGTGCCCCCCCTCCCCCACAGGAAACACGCCAGCTGGGTCACGTAAAATTCAACCCAAGTTTGAGTTCTTAAAGTGTTCCGACTGGTGCCCCAGTTTGAAGAAGAGGATGCGGAAATAGCCTTTTAGAAACTGCAGATCAATTAAAATGGTCAGCAGTCATGAACTTTCCTAGCACAAGGTCAGTTAGTAGGAAAGATGCGCAAGGTTTATTCCATGCTGCCTGTAGACAGCTTTAGAGATTATGAAAAGAGGCTAAATGAAAGCCAGTAAAATGTACAGGAGTTAGATGAAGGCCGATAGACTTTAAAGTTGACTAATTTTTAGAGGACAGAGTAAGGCCGGTAGAATTTCAAACGGCCAAAATAGAACCGGAGAGAGCAAAGGTACTGGGATCAAAGCAGAAAAGTTGAAGGAAATGCAACTGGGGCAGGATTGTCTCATCCCGCGGCAGAGTGTCCACACCGTCGTAAATGCCGTCGCGTTTTACGACGACGTGAATGGGCCGCTGCCAGGACTAATTCTGGCCCCTACAGGGGTCCAGCACGGCGCTGGAGCGGTTCTCAGGCGCATGCGCAGTGGCCTCCTTCAACACGCCGGCCCCGACGCAACATGGCGCGGGACTACAGGGGCCGGTGCGTAGGAAAGGAGGCCCCCAGCCAGAGAGCCCAGGCCGCATCGGAGGCCCCCCACCCCCCCCCCCCACAGACCGCCACCCGACCCTTCCACGCTGAGGTCCCGCCGGTTGAGAGCAGGTTAGAACGGCGTCGGCAGGGCTCAGCATTTCCACGACAGCCACTCGGCCGATCCCGGCCCGAGAATTGACGGACCGGCCACGTAGAGCGGCCCACGACCCGGCCCCGCGCCAAACACACCGGCGCCAATGGCTCTGTGGAGAATCGCGTGCCGGCATCGGGGCGGCGTGGCCCGCTCGCGGGGATTCTCCGGCCCGGCCCCGGGCCGAGATAATCCCGCCCCTGATGTGAGGTTAACAAAAACCTTACCGGAATTAGTTCCGCAAGCCCCCCGCTGCATGATTCCCCCCTCACTGAATACTCAAACCTTGTCAATGTGACATCATGTCGGCGAGGTGTAAATCAGGTTTGTAAGAATGGGAATCAGTTGAGGGGAGTCCCCCGGGGACGCAATGGGAAGTATAGGCCCCGAGGAGAGAGAGAGACATGCAAGGCCCATCTGGCAGAGCAAACAAGTGCCAGGGGGCAGTGCCAGGGGAGGGTTCTCTGGGTAACCCATTGGGGGCTAGGTTTATGTCATGGAGAGGAGCCCTGATGGTAGTGGTGAGGGATGGTGAAGGGTGGAGCCCCTGATGCTTGTTGGGGGGCGGGAGGAAGGGGGGTGGTGGGGGTTTATTTTGCGTTGTGATTGAAGGGCGACCCGATATCTGTGGAGACAGCCTTGCCATCTCCACTCGTACCTGACCCGCCACAGTGACAGCGTCAACCACGCTCCTGAATATTTAGTCGGAGAGGCGTAAAATCTGGACTAAAAACTCGGCTGCGCAGCTGGACAGCTACATGCTGGATTTCAGTCCGAGCTTGACATGCTGAACAAAGTTGGGAAAATTCCACAATGTTTTGGCTGTCACACTCAACATCAAGGGTACCTTTTAAAAAGGGAGTCTCACCGTCAAGATCCTTTTTAAAGCAGAGGGCTTCACATTATGAATGCTTTCAAAAAAACTCACTGTTGGAGATTCCTTTTCATCGAATCATAGAATCCCCACAGTGCAGAAGGAGACCAATCAGCCCATCGAGTCTGCACCAGCTCTCGGAAAGAGCACCCTAGTTAATCCCATGCCCCAATCCTATCTCCGTAACCCAGTAACCCTACCTAACCTTTTTGGACACGAAGGGGCAATTTAGCCTGGCCAATCTACCTCACCTGCACACCTCTGGACTGTGAGAGGAAACCGGAGGAAACGCACGCAGACACGGGGAGAAAGTGCAAACTCCACACAGACAGTGACCCGAGGCCAGCATTGAACCCAGGTCCCTGGAGCTGTAATGCAGCAGTGCTAACCACTGTGCACCTCTCTCACCATCAGAGGCCCACTTCTGGGGCGAAATTCTCCGGAAACGGCGCCAATCAGACGGGCATCGCGCCACCCCAAAGGTGCGGAATGATCCGCATCTTTGGGGGCCGAGCCCCAACATTGAGGGGCTAGGTCGACGCCGGAGGAATATCTGCCCCGCCAGCTGGCGGAAACGGCCTTTGTTGCCCCGCCAGCTGGCGCGGAAATGACATCTCCAGGCGGCGCATGCGCGGGAGCGTCAGCGGCCGCTGACAGTTTCCCACGCATGCGCAGTGGAGGGAGTCTCTTCCACCTCCGCCATGGTGGAGACCGTGGCGGAGGCGGAAGGGAAAGAGTGCCCCCACGGCACAGGCCAGCCCACGGATCGGTGGCCCCCGATCGCGGGCCCGGCCACCGTGGGGGCACCCCCCGGGGCCAGATCGCCCTGCGCCCCCCCCAGGACCCCGGAGCCCGCCTGCGCCACCTTGTCCCGCCGGTAAGGTAGGTGATTTAATTTACGCCGGCGGGACAGGCAATTTATCGGCGGGACTTCGGCCCATCCGGGCCGGAGAATCGAGCGGGGGGGGGCCGCCAACCGGCGTGGCGCGATTCCCGCCCCCGCCGAATATCCGGTGCCGAAGACTTCGGCAACCGGCGGGGGCGGGATTCACGGCAGCCCCCGGCGATTCTCCGACCCAGCGGGGGGTCGGAGAATGTCGCCCCTGAAGTTCAGGGGCGAAATTCTTCCCCAACGGCGCGATGTCCGCCGACTGGCGCCAAAAATGGCGCGAATCAGACGGGCATCGCGCCGGCCCAAAGGTGCGGAATGCTTCGCAGCTTTGGGGACCGAGCCCCAACATTGAGGGGCGAGGCTGACGCCAGAGGGATTTCCGCCCCGCCAGCTGGTGGAAATGGCGTTTGTTGCCCCGCCAGCTGGCGAAAATGGCGTTTGGTGCCCCGCCAGCTGGCGCGGAAAGCGGCCCATGCGCGGGAGCGTCAGCGGCCGCCGACAGTTTCCCGCGCATGCGCAGTGGGGAGAGTCTCTTCCGCCTCCGCCATGGTGGAGACCGTGGGCCCTGATCTCGGGCCAGGCCACCGTGGGGGCACCCCCCGGGGTCAGATCGACCCGCGCCCCCCCCCCCAGGACCACGGAGCCCGCCCACGCCGCCTGGTCCCGCCGGTAAATACCAGCTTCGATTTACGCCGGCGGGACAGGCAATTTCTGGGCGGGACTTCGGCCCATCCGGGCCGGGGAATTGAGCGGGGGATCCCGCCAACAGACGCGCCCCGATTCCCGCCCCCGCCCAATCTCCGGTACCGGAGACCTCGGCGGGGGCGGGATTCACGGCGGCCAACGGCCATTCTCCGACCCGGCGGGGGTCGGAGAATGACGCCCCCTAACTCCATGGGCGGGATTCTCTGCTCTCCGACGCCAAAATCGAATTCGCAAATCGGCCAAAGAATCCCCGTTTGTGCCGAAACCGGGAGCCCGATGGGCCGAGTTCCAGACGGCATGGATCACTCATGCTATTTATTTTCAAAATGGAGAATCCAGGCCCATTTGTCTGGGTGTTACACCATCAAAACCCTTTATAAAGCAGAGTGAGTCTGCTCATCAGTGACTCCTTTTCAAGAGGTATTTACCTCTCAGAGACCCTTTTTAAAGACAGGGTCACCACCTTCTCCCCTTTTAAAGAGGGAGTCTCACTATCAGGGCTGTGAGCTGGTGTTACCCTTTTAAATTGGTATTATTAAACCACAATGTTTTTCTTTTTGGTTGTTTTGAAACTCTTGAAGTAGAAAGTAAAAGAAATTCTGACATTAATTGAATTCCCCGTGTCTGACTGAGAGATTCAGCAAATGGATTTAATTGCAGTCTTGTAGGACAAGGTGAGGATCTAAAGGTCAGCAGGAAATGGAGCCGGCCCTTGGAGATTTGAGAAAAAAATGGAAAACAGAATTTATTAAAGATTCATCACATTCAACACCCAATTAGCGTGTGCAATGACAAGCTGATAGACATTTCTGAAACAAAGGCATTGATAAGTGATTAGCCTGTTATCTATCAATCAGGTGACGTGGCTTCGCTGTCCCAGTGTTGCTCATTTGATCAGCGGAGGCTGAGGAGCGCCTCAAATTTCTTCCATTGCTTTTGGTTTAAGAATTGACTCAAAGGTGAGGACAAACTGATGAACTTGAGGGGTTATATTGAGGTTCCACTTCAGAACGGGCTTGAATAGTTTTCATTTCAAAGAAGAGCAGGAGAGTTCTCCACAGAGTGCCGTGAATCCTCCGCACCTTCGAGGGCTAGGCCGGCCCCGGAGTGGTTTGCGCCCTGCCGGCCGGCGGGAAAGGGGCTTGGCGCCACGCCACCCGGTGCCAAATGGCCTCCGACGGCCGGCACGAGTTGGCGCATACGCGGGAGCGCCAGCGCGTGCTGGTGTCATCCCCACGCATGCGCCAAGGGCTTCGTTTCTGCACCGGGAATGGTGGACAGCCCGCCCGCGCCGCCAGGTCCCGCCGGTAAGGGATCTACTCCAATTCACGCCAGCGGGGCAGCTCCGGTGCCCATTGAATTGCGCTGGTCCCCGCCATTCTCCGAGGTGGGCCGGATTTCTGGGGGGCCGGAGAATTAGGAGGACGGTGGGGCAGGATTCACACTGACTGTCCCCTGACTGTCCGTTCCCCCACCCGTCCCCCGCCGGTCCCCCGACCGTCCCCGCTACCATTGCCCCAGGGAATCGATGGGAACACGCGATGGAATAGCCAGCTCGCATGCAGGGATCACCCAGGTGGATGCTGGAAAGCTGCGGTGAGCAGGAGCCAAACAATGTCGAGCACCAGAGCTGATCGCAGAGCGGGTTGCCATTATCCTCCATCCCATGAATTAGTCCCGGTATTACTGCCAACCCAGGGCCCCCACTCCGTAGTGCGGCAGATATGGATCACAGAGGGGATTGCAGGCGAGGGGGTTTGCTGGGGAGGGGGGGGGGGGCAATGAGGGTGGGTGTCCACGCCCCTGGCCAGTTCCCCCGCCCACCCTCGTTGGTGAACCTAGAGGTGATTAGGGTGTCCCATGCACGTTGGCCCTGGTGCACACGTCGAGCATGCCTCCTGTGCCTGCCTGGGCCCATGTCCCGTCCATCTTCGCCCTCCCCCGCATCCTCCTCGTCGGAGAAGGCCTGGCGTTCCTCCTCCTCCTCCAGCACATCGCCCTCTGCTGTGATGTTGTGGAGGACGCAGCAGGGCGCCACGATGCAGGCGACTCTCTCAGCGTCACGTGGACGGCTCCTCCAGAGCGGTCGAGGCACCTGACTCGCATCTTCAGGAGGCCGAAGCACCGCTCGATCACACTGCTGGTCGTTGTATGGGCGCCTGAGCAGCCACGACGACAGCAGATAGCCCCTGTTGCCGAAGAACCAGCTCCCCAGCTCGAGGGGTGTCTCAAACATGTCAGGAAGTTCCAAATGTGCCAGGGTGAAGGCATCATGCATACAGCTGCCCGGGCATCCTGGTGGGTTCGGTCCACATTAAAGTGGATGTATTGGGGAGATACGGCCTCCGTGACGGCACGCTCCACCGCGGCACGCTCCACTGCTGTTCCCTCCACCGCGGCACGCTCCACTGCTGTTCCCTCCGCCGCGGCACGCTCCACTGCTGTGCCCTCCGCCGCGGCACACTCCACTGCTGTGCACTCCGCCGCGGCACACTCCACTGCTGTACGCTCCGCCGCGGCACACTCCACTGCTGTGCACTCCGCCGCGGCACGCTCCACTGCTGTGCACTCCGCCGCGGCACACTCCACTGCTGTACGCTCCGCCGCGGCACACTCCACTGCTGTACGCTCCGCCGCGGCACGCTCCACTGCTGTACACTCCGCCGCGGCACGCTCCACTGCTGTACACTCCGCCGCGGCACGCTCCACTGCTGTGCACTCCGCCGCGGCACGCTCCACTGCTGTACACTCCGCCGCGGCACACTCCACTGCTGTACGCTCCGCCGCAGCACGCTCCACTGCTGTACGCTCCGCCGCAGCACGCTCCACTGCTGTGCACTCCACTGCTGTGCACTCCGCTGTGGCACGCTCCACTACTGTACACTCCGCCGCAGCACGCTCCACTGCTGTGCCCTCCGCTGTGGCACGCTCCACTGCTGTACACTCCACCGCAGCACGCTCCACTGCTGTACACTCCGCTGTGGCACGCTCCACTGCTGTGCCCTCCGCCGCGGCACACTCCACTGCTGTGCACTCCGCTGTGGCACGCTCCACTACTGTACACTCCGCCGCAGCACGCTCCACTGCTGTGCCCTCCGCCGTGGCACGCTCCACTGCTGTACACTCCACCGCAGCACGCTCCACTGCTGTACACTCCGCTGTGGCACGCTCCACTGCTGTGCCCTCCGCCGCGGCACACTCCACTGCTGTGCCCTCCGCCGCGGCACACTCCACTGCTGTGCCCTCCGCCGCGGCACGCTCCACTGCTGTGCCCTCCGCCGCGGCACGCTCCACTGCTGTGCCCTCCGCTGTGGCACGCTCCACTGCTGTACACTCCGCCGTGGCACGCTCCACTGCAGTACACTCCGCCGCGGCACGCTCCACTGCTGTACACTCCGCCGCAGCACGCTCCACTGCTGTGCACTCCGCTGTGGCACGCTCCATTGCTGTGCCCTCCGCCGCGGCACGCTGCACTGCTGTACACTCCGCTGTGGCACACTCCACTGCTGTACACTCCGCTGTGGCACGCTCCACTGCTGTACACTCCGCCGCAGCACGCTCCACTGCTGTGCCCTCCGCCGTGGCACGCTCCAATGCTGTACACTCCGCTGTGGCACACTCCACTGCTGTACACTCCGCTGTGGCACGCTCCACTGCTGTACACTCCGCCGCAGCACGCTCCACTGCTGTACACTCCGCCGCAGCACGCTCCACTGCTGTACACTCCGCTGTGGCACGCTCCACTGCTGTACACTCCGCCGCAGCACGCTCCACTGCTGTGCCCTCCGCCGTGGCACGCTCCAATGCTGTACACTCCGCTGTGGCACACTCCACTGCTGTACACTCCGCTGTGGCACGCTCCACTACTGTGCCCTCCGCCGCGGCACGCTCCACTGCTGTGCACTCCGCTGTGGCACGCTCCACTGCTGTGCCCTCCGCCGCAGCACGCTCCACTACTGTGCCCTCCGCCGCAGCACGCTCCACTGCTGTGCACTCCGCTGTGGCACGCTCCACTGCTGTGCCCTCCGCCGCAGCACGCTCCACTGCTGTGCCCTCCGCTGTGGCACGCTCCACTGCTGTGCCCTCCGCCGCAGCACGCTGCACTACTGTACACTCCGCTGTGGCACGCTCCACTGCTGTGCCCTCCGCTGTGGCACGCTGCACTGCTGTACACTCCGCTGTGGCACGCTCCACTGCTGTGCCCTCCGCCGTGGCACGCTCCACTGCTGTGCACTCCGCCGCAGCACGCTGCACTGCTGCACACTCCACCGCGGCACGCTCCACTGCTGCACACTCCGCCGCAGCACGCTCCACTGCTGTGCACTCCGCCGCGGCACGCTCCACTGCTGTGCGCTCCGCCGCGGCACGCTCCACTGCTGTGCACTCCGCCGCAGCACGCTGCACTGCTGCACACTCCGCTGTGGCACGCTCCACTGCTGTGCACTCCGCCGCAGCACGCTGCACTGCTGCACACTCCGCTGTGGCACGCTCCACTGCTGTGCACTCCGCCGTGGCACACTCCACTGCTGTTCCCTCCGCCACGGCACGCTCAACTGCTGTGCCCTTCGCCGCGGCACGCTCCATTGCTGTGCACTCCGCCGCGGCACGCTCCACTGCTGTGCACTCCGCCGCGGCACACTCCACTGCTGTTCCCTCCGCCACGGCACGCTCAACTGCTGTGCATTCCGCCGCGGCACGCTCCACTGCTGTGCACTCCACCACGGCACGCTCCACTTCTGTGCCCTCCGCCGTGGCACGCTCCACTGCTGTACACTCCGCCGCGGCACGCTCCACTGCTGTATATTCCGCCGCGGGACGCTCCACTGCTGTGCACTCCACCGCGGCACGCTCCACTGCTGTATACTCCACCGCGGCACGCTCCACTGCTGTACACTCCGCCGCGGCACGCTCCACTGCTGTATACTCCACCGCGGCACGCTCCACTGCTGTACACTCCGCCGCGGCACGCTCCACTGCTGTATACTCCGCCGCGGCACGCTCCACTGCTGTACACTCCGCCGCGGCATGCTCCACTGCTGTGCACTCCACCGCGGCACGCTCCACTGCTGTACGCTCCATCGCGGCACGCTCCACTGCTGTATACTCCACCACGGCACGCTCCACTGCTGTACGCTCCGCCGCGGCACGCTCCACTGCTGTGCACTCCACCGCGGCACGCTCCACTGCTGTACACTCCACCGCAGCACGCTCCACTGCTGTACGCTCCGCCGCGGCACGCTCCACTGCTGTGCACTCCACCGCGGCACGCTCCACTGCTGTACACTCCACCGCAGCATGCTCCACTGCTGTGCGCTCCGCCACGGCACGCTCCACTTCTGTACACTCCGCCGCGGCACGCTCCACTGCTGTGCCCTCCGCCGCGGCACGCTCCAATGCTGTACGCTCCACTGCTGTGTACACCACCGCAGCACGCTCCACTGCTGTGCGCTCCGCCGCGGCACGCTCCACTGCTGTGCCCTCCGCTGCGGCACGCTCCGCTGCTGTGCACTCCGCCGTGGCATGCTCCGCTGCTGTGCACTCCGCCGCGGCACGCTCCACTGCTGTGCACTCCGCCGCGGCACGCTCCACTGCTGTGCCCTCCGCCGTGGCACGCTCCACTACTGTGCCCTCCGCCACGGCATGCTCCACTGCTGTGCCCTCCGCCACGGCATGCTCCACTGCTGTGCCCTCCGCCGCGGCACGCTCCGCTGCTGTATACTCTGCCGCGGCACGCTCCACTGCTGTGCCCTCCGCCGCGGCACGCTCCGCTGCTGAGCACTCCACCGCGGCACGCTCCGCTGCTGTGCACTCCGCTGCGGCACGCTCCGCTGCTGTATACTCTGCCGCGGCACGCTCCGCTGCTGTATACTCTGCCGCGGCACGCTCCGCTGCTGCACACTCCGCCGTGGCACGCTCCACTGCTGTGCCCTCCGCCGTGGCACGCTCCACTGCTGTGCCCTCCGCCGTGGCACGCTCCACTGCTGTGCACTCCACCGCGGCACGCTCCACTGCTGTGCACTCCACCGCGGCACGCTCCACTGCTGTGCACTCCGCCGCGGCACGCTCCACTGCTGTGCCCTCCGCCGCGGCACGCTCCACTGCTGTACACTCCGCCGCGGCACGCTCCACTGCTGTGCCCTCCGCTGTGGCACGCTCCGCTGCTGTGCACTCCGCCGCAGCACGCTGCACTGCTGTGCACTCCGCCGCGGCACGCTCCACTGCTGTACACTCCGCCGCGGCACGCTCCACTGCTGTGCACTCCGCCGCGGCACGCTCCACTGCTGTGCCCTCCGCCGCGGCACGCTCCACTGCTGTGCACTCCACCGCGGCACGCTCCACTGCTGTGCACTCCGCCGCGGCACGCTCCACTGCTGTACACTCCGCCGCGGCACGCTCCACTGCTGTGCCCTCCGCCGTGGCACGCTCCACTGCTGTACACTCCGCTGTGGCACGCTCCACTGCTGTGCACTCCGCCGCGGCACGCTCCACTGCTGTACGCTCCGCCACGGCACGCTCCACTGCTGTGCCCTCCGCCGTGGCACGCTCCACTGCTGTACGCTCCGCCGCGGCACGCTCCACTGCTGTGCATTCCGCCGCGGCACGCTCCACTGCTGTGCCCTCCGCCGTGGCACGCTCCACTGCTGTGCACTCCGCCGCGGCACACTCCACTGCTGTGCACTCCGCGGCAGCACGCTCCACTGCTGTGCCCTCCGCCGCGGCACGCTCCACTGCTGTGCCCTCCGCCGCGGCACGCTCCACTGCTGTGCCCTCCGCCGCAGCACGCTCCACTGCTGTGCCCTCCGCCACGGCACGCTCCGCTGCTGTATACTCTGCCGCGGCACGCTCCACTTCTGTGCCCTCCGCCGTGGCACGCTCCACTGCTGTGCACTCCACCACGGCACGCTCCACTTCTGTGCCCTCCGCCGTGGCACGCTCCACTGCTGTACACTCTGCCGCGGGACGCTCCACTGCTGTACACTCCGCCGTGGCACGCTCCACTGCTGTACACTCCGCCGCGGCACGCTCCACTGCTGTGCACTCCGCCGTGGCACGCTCCACTGCTGTGCCCTCCGCCGTGGCACGCTCCACTGCTGTACGCTCCGCCGCGGCACGCTCCACTGCTGTACACTCTGCCGCGGGACGCTCCACTGCTGTGCACTCCGCCGCGGCACGCTCCACTGCTGTACACTCTGCCGCGGCACGCTCTACTGCTGTACACTCCACCGCGGCACGCTCCACTGCTGTACACTCCGCCGCGGCACGCTCTACTGCTGTATACTCTGCCGCGGCACGCTCCACTGCTGTACACTCCACCGCGGCACGCTCCACTGCTGTACACTCCGCCACGGCACGCTGTACTGCTGTACGCTCCGCCGCGGCACGCTCCACTGCTGTACACTCTGCCGCGGGACGCTCCACTGCTGTACACTCCGCCGCGGCACGCTCTACTGCTGTGCACTCCACCACGGCACGCTCCACTTCTGTGCCCTCCGCCGTGGCACGCTCCACTGCTGTACACTCTGCCGCGGGACGCTCCACTGCTGTATATTCCGCCGCGGGACGCTCCACTGCTGTACACTCCACCGCAGCACGCTCCACTGCTGTGCACTCCACCGCGGCACGCTCCACTGCTGTATACTCCACCGCGGCACGCTCCACTGCTGTACACTCCGCCGCGGCACGCTCCACTGCTGTATACTCCACCGCGGCACGCTCCACTGCTGTATACTCCACCGCGGCACGCTCCACTGCTGTACACTCCGCCGCGGCACGCTCCACTGCTGTGCACTCCACCGCGGCACGCTCCACTGCTGTTCCCTCCACCGCGGCACGCTCCACTGCTGTTCCCTCCGCCGCGGCACGCTCCACTGCTGTGCCCTCCGCCGCGGCACACTCCACTGCTGTGCACTCCGCCGCGGCACACTCCACTGCTGTACGCTCCGCCGCGGCACACTCCACTGCTGTGCACTCCGCCGCGGCACGCTCCACTGCTGTGCACTCCGCCGCGGCACACTCCACTGCTGTACGCTCCGCCGCGGCACACTCCACTGCTGTACGCTCCGCCGCGGCACGCTCCACTGCTGTACACTCCGCCGCGGCACGCTCCACTGCTGTACACTCCGCCGCGGCACGCTCCACTGCTGTGCACTCCGCCGCGGCACGCTCCACTGCTGTACACTCCGCCGCGGCACACTCCACTGCTGTACGCTCCGCCGCAGCACGCTCCACTGCTGTACGCTCCGCCGCAGCACGCTCCACTGCTGTGCACTCCACTGCTGTGCACTCCGCTGTGGCACGCTCCACTACTGTACACTCCGCCGCAGCACGCTCCACTGCTGTGCCCTCCGCTGTGGCACGCTCCACTGCTGTACACTCCACCGCAGCACGCTCCACTGCTGTACACTCCGCTGTGGCACGCTCCACTGCTGTGCCCTCCGCCGCGGCACACTCCACTGCTGTGCACTCCGCTGTGGCACGCTCCACTACTGTACACTCCGCCGCAGCACGCTCCACTGCTGTGCCCTCCGCCGTGGCACGCTCCACTGCTGTACACTCCACCGCAGCACGCTCCACTGCTGTACACTCCGCTGTGGCACGCTCCACTGCTGTGCCCTCCGCCGCGGCACACTCCACTGCTGTGCCCTCCGCCGCGGCACACTCCACTGCTGTGCCCTCCGCCGCGGCACGCTCCACTGCTGTGCCCTCCGCCGCGGCACGCTCCACTGCTGTGCCCTCCGCTGTGGCACGCTCCACTGCTGTACACTCCGCCGTGGCACGCTCCACTGCAGTACACTCCGCCGCGGCACGCTCCACTGCTGTACACTCCGCCGCAGCACGCTCCACTGCTGTGCACTCCGCTGTGGCACGCTCCATTGCTGTGCCCTCCGCCGCGGCACGCTGCACTGCTGTACACTCCGCTGTGGCACACTCCACTGCTGTACACTCCGCTGTGGCACGCTCCACTGCTGTACACTCCGCCGCAGCACGCTCCACTGCTGTGCCCTCCGCCGTGGCACGCTCCAATGCTGTACACTCCGCTGTGGCACACTCCACTGCTGTACACTCCGCTGTGGCACGCTCCACTGCTGTACACTCCGCCGCAGCACGCTCCACTGCTGTACACTCCGCCGCAGCACGCTCCACTGCTGTACACTCCGCTGTGGCACGCTCCACTGCTGTACACTCCGCCGCAGCACGCTCCACTGCTGTGCCCTCCGCCGTGGCACGCTCCAATGCTGTACACTCCGCTGTGGCACACTCCACTGCTGTACACTCCGCTGTGGCACGCTCCACTACTGTGCCCTCCGCCGCGGCACGCTCCACTGCTGTGCACTCCGCTGTGGCACGCTCCACTGCTGTGCCCTCCGCCGCAGCACGCTCCACTACTGTGCCCTCCGCCGCAGCACGCTCCACTGCTGTGCACTCCGCTGTGGCACGCTCCACTGCTGTGCCCTCCGCCGCAGCACGCTCCACTGCTGTGCCCTCCGCTGTGGCACGCTCCACTGCTGTGCCCTCCGCCGCAGCACGCTGCACTACTGTACACTCCGCTGTGGCACGCTCCACTGCTGTGCCCTCCGCTGTGGCACGCTGCACTGCTGTACACTCCGCTGTGGCACGCTCCACTGCTGTGCCCTCCGCCGTGGCACGCTCCACTGCTGTGCACTCCGCCGCAGCACGCTGCACTGCTGCACACTCCACCGCGGCACGCTCCACTGCTGCACACTCCGCCGCAGCACGCTCCACTGCTGTGCACTCCGCCGCGGCACGCTCCACTGCTGTGCGCTCCGCCGCGGCACGCTCCACTGCTGTGCACTCCGCCGCAGCACGCTGCACTGCTGCACACTCCGCTGTGGCACGCTCCACTGCTGTGCACTCCGCCGCAGCACGCTGCACTGCTGCACACTCCGCTGTGGCACGCTCCACTGCTGTGCACTCCGCCGTGGCACACTCCACTGCTGTTCCCTCCGCCACGGCACGCTCAACTGCTGTGCCCTTCGCCGCGGCACGCTCCATTGCTGTGCACTCCGCCGCGGCACGCTCCACTGCTGTGCACTCCGCCGCGGCACACTCCACTGCTGTTCCCTCCGCCACGGCACGCTCAACTGCTGTGCATTCCGCCGCGGCACGCTCCACTGCTGTGCACTCCACCACGGCACGCTCCACTTCTGTGCCCTCCGCCGTGGCACGCTCCACTGCTGTACACTCCGCCGCGGCACGCTCCACTGCTGTATATTCCGCCGCGGGACGCTCCACTGCTGTGCACTCCACCGCGGCACGCTCCACTGCTGTATACTCCACCGCGGCACGCTCCACTGCTGTACACTCCGCCGCGGCACGCTCCACTGCTGTATACTCCACCGCGGCACGCTCCACTGCTGTACACTCCGCCGCGGCACGCTCCACTGCTGTATACTCCGCCGCGGCACGCTCCACTGCTGTACACTCCACCGCGGCACGCTCCACTGCTGTACGCTCCATCGCGGCACGCTCCACTGCTGTATACTCCACCACGGCACGCTCCACTGCTGTACGCTCCGCCGCGGCACGCTCCACTGCTGTGCACTCCACCGCGGCACGCTCCACTGCTGTACACTCCACCGCAGCACGCTCCACTGCTGTACGCTCCGCCGCGGCACGCTCCACTGCTGTGCACTCCACCGCGGCACGCTCCACTGCTGTACACTCCACCGCAGCATGCTCCACTGCTGTGCGCTCCGCCACGGCACGCTCCACTTCTGTACACTCCGCCGCGGCACGCTCCACTGCTGTGCCCTCCGCCGCGGCACGCTCCAATGCTGTACGCTCCACTGCTGTGTACACCACCGCAGCACGCTCCACTGCTGTGCGCTCCGCCGCGGCACGCTCCACTGCTGTGCCCTCCGCTGCGGCACGCTCCGCTGCTGTGCACTCCGCCGTGGCATGCTCCGCTGCTGTGCACTCCGCCGCGGCACGCTCCACTGCTGTGCACTCCGCCGCGGCACGCTCCACTGCTGTGCCCTCCGCCGTGGCACGCTCCACTACTGTGCCCTCCGCCACGGCATGCTCCACTGCTGTGCCCTCCGCCACGGCATGCTCCACTGCTGTGCCCTCCGCCGCGGCACGCTCCGCTGCTGTATACTCTGCCGCGGCACGCTCCACTGCTGTGCCCTCCGCCGCGGCACGCTCCGCTGCTGAGCACTCCACCGCGGCACGCTCCGCTGCTGTGCACTCCGCTGCGGCACGCTCCGCTGCTGTATACTCTGCCGCGGCACGCTCCGCTGCTGTATACTCTGCCGCGGCACGCTCCGCTGCTGCACACTCCGCCGTGGCACGCTCCACTGCTGTGCCCTCCGCCGTGGCACGCTCCACTGCTGTGCCCTCCGCCGTGGCACGCTCCACTGCTGTGCACTCCACCGCGGCACGCTCCACTGCTGTGCACTCCACCGCGGCACGCTCCACTGCTGTGCACTCCGCCGCGGCACGCTCCACTGCTGTGCCCTCCGCCGCGGCACGCTCCACTGCTGTACACTCCGCCGCGGCACGCTCCACTGCTGTGCCCTCCGCTGTGGCACGCTCCGCTGCTGTGCACTCCGCCGCAGCACGCTGCACTGCTGTGCACTCCGCCGCGGCACGCTCCACTGCTGTACACTCCGCCGCGGCACGCTCCACTGCTGTGCACTCCGCCGCGGCACGCTCCACTGCTGTGCCCTCCGCCGCGGCACGCTCCACTGCTGTGCACTCCACCGCGGCACGCTCCACTGCTGTGCACTCCGCCGCGGCACGCTCCACTGCTGTACACTCCGCCGCGGCACGCTCCACTGCTGTGCCCTCCGCCGTGGCACGCTCCACTGCTGTACACTCCGCTGTGGCACGCTCCACTGCTGTGCACTCCGCCGCGGCACGCTCCACTGCTGTACGCTCCGCCACGGCACGCTCCACTGCTGTGCCCTCCGCCGTGGCACGCTCCACTGCTGTACGCTCCGCCGCGGCACGCTCCACTGCTGTGCATTCCGCCGCGGCACGCTCCACTGCTGTGCCCTCCGCCGTGGCACGCTCCACTGCTGTGCACTCCGCCGCGGCACACTCCACTGCTGTGCACTCCGCGGCAGCACGCTCCACTGCTGTGCCCTCCGCCGCGGCACGCTCCACTGCTGTGCCCTCCGCCGCGGCACGCTCCACTGCTGTGCCCTCCGCCGCAGCACGCTCCACTGCTGTGCCCTCCGCCACGGCACGCTCCGCTGCTGTATACTCTGCCGCGGCACGCTCCACTTCTGTGCCCTCCGCCGTGGCACGCTCCACTGCTGTGCACTCCACCACGGCACGCTCCACTTCTGTGCCCTCCGCCGTGGCACGCTCCACTGCTGTACACTCTGCCGCGGGACGCTCCACTGCTGTACACTCCGCCGTGGCACGCTCCACTGCTGTACACTCCGCCGCGGCACGCTCCACTGCTGTGCACTCCGCCGTGGCACGCTCCACTGCTGTGCCCTCCGCCGTGGCACGCTCCACTGCTGTACGCTCCGCCGCGGCACGCTCCACTGCTGTACACTCTGCCGCGGGACGCTCCACTGCTGTGCACTCCGCCGCGGCACGCTCCACTGCTGTACACTCTGCCGCGGCACGCTCTACTGCTGTACACTCCACCGCGGCACGCTCCACTGCTGTACACTCCGCCGCGGCACGCTCTACTGCTGTATACTCTGCCGCGGCACGCTCCACTGCTGTACACTCCACCGCGGCACGCTCCACTGCTGTACACTCCGCCACGGCACGCTGTACTGCTGTACGCTCCGCCGCGGCACGCTCCACTGCTGTACACTCTGCCGCGGGACGCTCCACTGCTGTACACTCCGCCGCGGCACGCTCTACTGCTGTGCACTCCACCACGGCACGCTCCACTTCTGTGCCCTCCGCCGTGGCACGCTCCACTGCTGTACACTCTGCCGCGGGACGCTCCACTGCTGTATATTCCGCCGCGGGACGCTCCACTGCTGTACACTCCACCGCAGCACGCTCCACTGCTGTGCACTCCACCGCGGCACGCTCCACTGCTGTATACTCCACCGCGGCACGCTCCACTGCTGTACACTCCGCCGCGGCACGCTCCACTGCTGTATACTCCACCGCGGCACGCTCCACTGCTGTATACTCCACCGCGGCACGCTCCACTGCTGTACACTCCGCCGCGGCACGCTCCACTGCTGTGCACTCCACCGCGGCACGCTCCACTGCTGTATACTCCACCGCGGCACGCTCCACTGCTGTACACTCCGCCGCGGCACGCTCCACTGCTGTATACTCCACTGCGGCACGCTCCACTGCTGTACACTCCACCGCAGCATGCTCCACTGCTGTGTGCTCCGCCGTGGCACGCTCCACTGCTGTGCCCTCCGCCGCGGCACGCTCCAATGCTGTACGCTCCACCGCTGTGTACACCACCGCAGCACGCTCCACTGCTGTGCCCTCCGCCGCGGCACGCTCCAATGCTGTACGCTCCACTGCTGTGTACACCACCGCAGCACGCTCCACTGCTGTGCCCTCCGCTGCGGCACGCTCCGCTGCTGTGCACTCCGCCGCGGCACGCTCCACTGCTGTGCGCTCCGCCGCGGCACGCTCCACTGCTGTGCGCTCCGCCGCAGCACGCTCCGCTGCTGTGCACTCCGCCGCAGCACGCTCCACTGCTGTGCACTCCGCCGTGGCACGCTCCATTGCTGTGCCCTCCGCCGCGGCACGCTCCACTACTGTGCCCTCCGCCGCAGCACGCTCCACTGCTGTGCACTCCGCCGCAGCACGCTCCACTGCTGTGCACTCCGCCGCAGCACGCTCCACTGCTGTGCACTCCGCCGTGGCACGCTCCATTGCTGTGCCCTCCGCCGCGGCACGCTCCACTACTGTGCCCTCCGCCGCAGCACGCTCCACTGCTGTACACTCCGCCACGGCACGCTCAACTACTGTACACTCCGCCGCGGCACGCTCCATTGCTGTGCCCTCCGCCGCGGCACGCTCCATTGCTGTGCCCTCCGCCGCGGCACGCTCCACTACTGTGCCCTGCGCCACGGTACGCTCCGCTGCTGTACACTCCGCCGCGGCACGCTCCATTGCTGTGCCCTCCGCCGCGGCACGCTCCACTGCTGTGCCCTCCGCCACGGCACACTCCGCTGCTGAGCACTCCACCGCGGCACGCTCCACTGCTGTGCCCTCCGCCGCGGCACGCTCCGCTGCTGTACACTCCGCCGCAGCACGCTCCGCTGCTGCACACTCCGCCGCGGCACGCTCCACTGCTGTATACTCTGCCGCTGCACGCTCCGCTGCTGTATACTCTGCCGCTGCACGCTCCGCTGCTGTATACTCTGCCGCTGCACGCTCCACTGCTGTGCCCTCCACCGCGGCACGCTCCGCTGCTGAGCACTCCACCGCGGCACGCTCCGCTGCTGCACACTCCGCCGCGGCACGCTCCGCTGCTGTATACTCTGCCGCTGCACGCTCCGCTGCTGTATACTCTGCCGCTGCACGCTCCGCTGCTGTACACTCCGCCGCGGCACGCTCCGCTGCTGAGCACTCCACCGCGGCACGCTCCGCTGCTGTGCGCTCCGCCGCGGCACGCTCCACTGCTGTGCGCTCCGCCGCGGCACACTCCGCTGCTGTATACTCTGCCGCTGCACGCTCCGCTGCTGTACACTCCGCCGCGGCACGCTCCACTACTGTATACTCTGCGGCGGCACGCTCCACTGCTGTACGCTCCGCCGCGGCACGCTCCGCTGCTGTATACTCTGCCGCTGCACGCTCCAATGCTGCACACTCCGCCGTGGCACGCTCCGCTGCTGTATACTCTGCCGCGGCACGCTCCACTACTGTGCCCTCCGCCGTGGCACGCTCCACTGCTGTACACTCTGCCGCGGGACGCTCCACTGCTGTACACTCCGCCGTGGCACGCTCCACTGCTGTACACTCCGCCGCGGCACGCTCCACTGCTGTGCACTCCGCCGTGGCACGCTCCACTGCTGTGCCCTCCGCCGTGGCACGCTCCACTGCTGTACGCTCCGCCGCGGCACGCTCCACTGCTGTACACTCTGCCGCGGGACGCTCCACTTCTGTGCCCTCCGCCGTGGCACGCTCCACTGCTGTACACTCTGCCGCGGCACGCTCTACTGCTGTACACTCCACCGCGGCACGCTCCACTGCTGTACACTCCGCCGCGGCACGCTCTACTGCTGTATACTCTGCCGCGGCACGCTCCACTGCTGTACACTCCACCGCGGCACGCTCCACTGCTGTACACTCCGCCACGGCACGCTGTACTGCTGTACGCTCCGCCGCGGCACGCTCCACTGCTGTACACTCTGCCGCGGGACGCTCCACTGCTGTACACTCCGCCGCGGCACGCTCTACTGCTGTGCACTCCACCACGGCACGCTCCACTTCTGTGCCCTCCGCCGTGGCACGCTCCACTGCTGTACACTCTGCCGCGGGACGCTCCACTGCTGTATATTCCGCCGCGGGACGCTCCACTGCTGTACACTCCACCGCAGCACGCTCCACTGCTGTGCACTCCACCGCGGCACGCTCCACTGCTGTATACTCCACCGCGGCACGCTCCACTGCTGTACACTCCGCCGCGGCACGCTCCACTGCTGTATACTCCACCGCGGCACGCTCCACTGCTGTATACTCCACCGCGGCACGCTCCACTGCTGTACACTCCGCCGCGGCACGCTCCACTGCTGTGCACTCCACCGCGGCACGCTCCACTGCTGTATACTCCACCGCGGCACGCTCCACTGCTGTACACTCCGCCGCGGCACGCTCCACTGCTGTATACTCCACTGCGGCACGCTCCACTGCTGTACACTCCACCGCAGCATGCTCCACTGCTGTGTGCTCCGCCGTGGCACGCTCCACTGCTGTGCCCTCCGCCGCGGCACGCTCCAATGCTGTACGCTCCACCGCTGTGTACACCACCGCAGCACGCTCCACTGCTGTGCCCTCCGCCGCGGCACGCTCCAATGCTGTACGCTCCACTGCTGTGTACACCACCGCAGCACGCTCCACTGCTGTGCCCTCCGCTGCGGCACGCTCCGCTGCTGTGCACTCCGCCGCGGCACGCTCCACTGCTGTGCGCTCCGCCGCGGCACGCTCCACTGCTGTGCGCTCCGCCGCAGCACGCTCCGCTGCTGTGCACTCCGCCGCAGCACGCTCCACTGCTGTGCACTCCGCCGTGGCACGCTCCATTGCTGTGCCCTCCGCCGCGGCACGCTCCACTACTGTGCCCTCCGCCGCAGCACGCTCCACTGCTGTGCACTCCGCCGCAGCACGCTCCACTGCTGTGCACTCCGCCGCAGCACGCTCCACTGCTGTGCACTCCGCCGTGGCACGCTCCATTGCTGTGCCCTCCGCCGCGGCACGCTCCACTACTGTGCCCTCCGCCGCAGCACGCTCCACTGCTGTACACTCCGCCACGGCACGCTCAACTACTGTACACTCCGCCGCGGCACGCTCCATTGCTGTGCCCTCCGCCGCGGCACGCTCCATTGCTGTGCCCTCCGCCGCGGCACGCTCCACTACTGTGCCCTCCGCCACGGTACGCTCCGCTGCTGTACACTCCGCCGCGGCACGCTCCATTGCTGTGCCCTCCGCCGCGGCACGCTCCACTGCTGTGCCCTCCGCCGCGGCACACTCCGCTGCTGAGCACTCCACCGCGGCACGCTCCACTGCTGTGCCCTCCGCCGCGGCACGCTCCGCTGCTGTACACTCCGCCGCAGCACGCTCCGCTGCTGCACACTCCGCCGCGGCACGCTCCACTGCTGTATACTCTGCCGCTGCACGCTCCGCTGCTGTATACTCTGCCGCTGCACGCTCCGCTGCTGTATACTCTGCCGCTGCACGCTCCACTGCTGTGCCCTCCACCGCGGCACGCTCCGCTGCTGAGCACTCCACCGCGGCACGCTCCGCTGCTGCACACTCCGCCGCGGCACGCTCCGCTGCTGTATACTCTGCCGCTGCACGCTCCGCTGCTGTATACTCTGCCGCTGCACGCTCCGCTGCTGTACACTCCGCCGCGGCACGCTCCGCTGCTGAGCACTCCACCGCGGCACGCTCCGCTGCTGTGCGCTCCGCCGCGGCACGCTCCACTGCTGTGCGCTCCGCCGCGGCACACTCCGCTGCTGTATACTCTGCCGCTGCACGCTCCGCTGCTGTACACTCCGCCGCGGCACGCTCCACTACTGTATACTCTGCGGCGGCACGCTCCACTGCTGTACGCTCCGCCGCGGCACGCTCCGCTGCTGTATACTCTGCCGCTGCACGCTCCAATGCTGCACACTCCGCCGTGGCACGCTCCGCTGCTGTATACTCTGCCGCGGCACGCTCCACTACTGTGCCCTCCGCCGTGGCACGCTCCACTGCTGTATACTCCGCCGTGGCACGCTCCACTGCTGTGCCCTCCGCCGTGGCACGCTCCGCTGCTGTATACTCTGCCGCTGCACGCTCCACTGCTGCACACTCCGCCGTGGCACGCTCCACTACTGTGCCCTCCGCCGTGGCACGCTCCACTGCTGCACACTCCGCCGTGGCACGCTCCACTGCTGTGCCCTCCGCCGTGGCACGCTCCACTGCTGTATACTCCGCCGTGGCACGCTCCACTGCTGTGCCCTCCGCCGCGGCACGCTCCACTGCTGTGCCCTCCGCCGCGGCACGCTCCACTGCTGTGCACTCCGCCGCGGCACGCTCCACTGCTGTGCACTCCGCCGCGGCACGCTCCACTGCTGTGCACTCCGCCGCGGCACGCTCCGCTGCTGTGCACTCCGCCGTGGCACGCTCCACTGCTGTGCACTCCGCCGTGGCACGCTCCACTGCTGTACACTCCGCCGCGGCACGCTCCACTGCTGTACGCTCCGCCGTGGCACGCTCCACTGCTGTACACTCCGCCGCGGCACGCTCCGCTGCTGTACGCTCCGCCGCAGCACGCTCCACTACTGTACACTCCGCCACGGCACGCTCCACTGCTGTACACTCCGCCGCGGCACGCTCCATTGCTGTGCCCTCCGCCACGGCACGCTCCACCGCAGCACGCTCCACTGCTGCACACTCCGCCGCGGCACGCTCCACTGCTGTGCCCTCCGCCACGGCACGCTCCACTGCTGTGCATTCCGCCGCGGCACGCTCCACTGCTGTGCCCTCCGCCACGGCACACTCCACTGCTGTACACTCCGCCGCGGCACGCTCCATTGCTGTGCCCTCCGCCACGGCACGCTCCACCGCAGCACGCTCCACTGCTGCACACTCCGCCGCGGCACGCTCCACTGCTGTGCCCTCCGCCACGGCACGCTCCACTGCTGTGCATTCCGCCGCGGCACGCTCCACTGCTGTGCCCTCCGCCACGGCACGCTCCACTGCTGTACACTCCGCCGCGGCACGCTCCATTGCTGTGCCCTCCGCCACGGCACGCTCCACCGCAGCACGCTCCACTGCTGCACACTCCGCCGCGGCACGCTCCACTGCTGTGCATTCCGCCGCGGCACGCTCCACTGCTGTACACTCCGCCGCGGCACGCTCCATTGCTGTGCCCTCCGCCACGGCACGCTCCACCGCAGCACGCTCTGCTGCTGTACACTCCGCCGTGGCACGCTCCACTGCTGTGCATTCCGCCGCGGCACGCTCCACTGCTGTACACTCCGCCGCGGCACGCTCCACTGCTGTGCACTCCGCCGCGGCACGCTCCACTGCTGTGCCCTCCGCCGCGGCACGCTCCACTGCTGTGCACTCCGCCGCAGCACGCTCCACTGCTGTGCCCTCCGCCGTGGCACGCTCCACTGCTGTGCACTCCGCCGCGGCACGCTCCGCTGCTGTACGCTCCGCCGCGGCACACTCCACTGCTGTGCACTCCGCCGCGGCACGCTCCACTGCTGTGCCCTCCGCCGCGGCACGCTCCGCTGCTGTACGCTCCGCCGCAGCACGCTCCACTACTGTGCCCTCCGCCGCAGCACGCTCCACTGCTGTGCACTCCGCCGTGGCATGCTCCACTGCTGTACGCTCCGCCGTGGCATGCTCCACTGCTGTGCCCTCCGCCACGGCACGCTCCACTGCTGTGCACTCCACCGTGGCATGCTCCACTGCTGTACGCTCCGCCGCGGCACGCTCCGCTGCTGTATACTCTGCCGCGGCACGCTCCACTTCTGTGCCCTCCGCCGTGGCACGCTCCACTGCTGTACGCTCCGCCGTGGCACGCTCCGCTGCTGTACACTCCGCCGCGGCACGCTCCATTGCTGTGCACTCCGCCGCGGCACGCTCCACTGCTGTACACTCCGCCACGGCACGCTCCACTGCTGTACGCTCCGCCACGGCACGCTCCACTGCTGTACGCTCCGCCACGGCACGCTCCGCTGCTGTACACTCCGCCGCGGCACGCTCCACTGCTGTACACTCCGCCACGGCACGCTCCGCTGCTGTACACTCCGCCACGGCACGCTCCGCTGCTGTACACTCCGCCACGGCACGCTCCGCTGCTGTACACTCCGCCGCGGCACGCTCCATTGCTGTGCCCTCCGCCGCGGCACGCTCCACTGCTGTGCCCTCCGCCAAAGCACGCTCCACTGCTGTGCCCTCCACCGCGGCACGCTCCGCTGCTGCACACTCCGCCGCGGCACGCTCCACTACTGTATACTCTGCCGCGGCACGCTCCGCTGCTGTATACTCTGCCGCTGCACGCTCCGCTGCTGTATACTCTGCCGCTGCACGCTCCGCTGCTGAGCACTCCACCGCGGCATGCTCCGCTGCTGTATACTCTGCGGCGGCACGCTCCGCTGCTGTATACTCTGCCGCGGCACGCTCCGCTGCTGCACACTCCGCCGTGGCACGCTCCACTGCTGTATACTCCGCCGTGGCACGCTCCACTGCTGTGCCCTCCGCCGTGGCATGCTCCACTGCTGCACACTCCGCCGCGGCACGCTCCACTGCTGTGCACTCCGCCGTGGCACGCTCCACTGCTGTATACTCTGCCGCGGCACGCTCCGCTGCTGCACACTCCGCCGTGGCACGCTCCACTGCTGTGCCCTCCGCCGTGGCACGCTCCACTGCTGTATACTCCGCCGTGGCACGCTCCACTGCTGTGCCCTCCGCCGCGGCACGCTCCACTGCTGCACACTCCGCCGCAGCATGCTCCACTGCTGTGCCCTCCACCACGGCACGCTCCACTGCTGTGCACTCCGCCGCGGCACGCTCCGCTGCTGTGCACTCCGCCGCGGCACGCTCCACTGCTGCGCACTCCGCCGCGGCACGCTCCACTGCTGTGCACTCCGCCGTGGCACGCTCCACTGCTGTGCACTCCGCCGTGGCACGCTCCGCTGCTGTACACTCCGCCACGGCACGCTCCACTGCTGCGCACTCCGCCGCGGCACGCTCCACTGCTGCGCACTCCGCCGTGGCACGCTCCGCTGCTGTACACTCCGCCGTGGCACGCTCCGCTGCTGTGCGCTCCGCCGTGGCACACTCCACTGCTGTGCACTCCGCCGTGGCACACTCCACTGCTGCGCACTCCGCCGTGGCACGCTCCGCTGCTGTACACTCCGCCGTGGCACGCTCCACTGCTGTGCGCTCCGCCTTGGCACACTCCACTGCTGTGCACTCCGCCGTGGCACACTCCACTGCTGTGCACTCCACCACAGCACGCTCCACTGCTGTACACTCCGCCGTGGCACACTCCACTGCTGTACACTCCGCCGTGGCACACTCCACTGCTGTGCACTCCGCCGTGGCACACTCCACTGCTGTACACTCCGCCGCGGCACGCTCCACTGCTGTACACTCCGCCGCGGCACGCTCCATTGCTGTGCACTCCGCCACGGCACGCTCCACTGCTGTACACTCCGCCGCGGCACGCTTCACTGCTGCACACTCCGCCGCGGCACACTCCACTGCTGTACACTCCGCCGCGGCACGCTCCACTGCTGTGCGCTCCGCCACGGCACACTCCACTGCTGCACACTCCGCCGCGGCACGCTCCACTGCTGTACACTCCACCGCAGCACGCTCCACTGCTGTGCGCTCCGCCGCAGCACGCTCCACTGCTGTGCCCTTCGCCGCAGCACACTCCACTGCTGTTCCCTCCGCCGTGGCACACTCCGCTGCTGCACACTCCGCCGCGGCACGCTCCACTGCTGTACACTCCGCCGCGGCACGCTCCACTGCTGTATACTCTGCCGCTGCACGCTCCGCTGCTGTATACTCTGCCGCTGCACGCTCCGCTGCTGTATACTCTGCCGCTGCACGCTCCACTGCTGTGCCCTCCACCGCGGCACGCTCCGCTGCTGAGCACTCCACCGCGGCACGCTCCGCTGCTGCACACTCCGCCGCGGCACGCTCCGCTGCTGTATACTCTGCCGCTGCACGCTCCGCTGCTGTATACTCTGCCGCTGCACGCTCCGCTGCTGTACACTCCGCCGCGGCACGCTCCGCTGCTGAGCACTCCACCGCGGCACGCTCCGCTGCTGTGCGCTCCGCCGCGGCACGCTCCACTGCTGTGCGCTCCGCCGCGGCACACTCCGCTGCTGTATACTCTGCCGCTGCACGCTCCGCTGCTGTACACTCCGCCGCGGCACGCTCCACTACTGTATACTCTGCGGCGGCACGCTCCACTGCTGTACGCTCCGCCGCGGCACGCTCCGCTGCTGTATACTCTGCCGCTGCACGCTCCACTGCTGCACACTCCGCCGTGGCACGCTCCGCTGCTGTATACTCTGCCGCGGCACGCTCCACTACTGTGCCCTCCGCCGTGGCACGCTCCACTGCTGTATACTCCGCCGTGGCACGCTCCACTGCTGTGCCCTCCGCCGTGGCACGCTCCGCTGCTGTATACTCTGCCGCTGCACGCTCCACTGCTGCACACTCCGCCGTGGCACGCTCCACTACTGTGCCCTCCGCCGTGGCACGCTCCACTGCTGCACACTCCGCCGTGGCACGCTCCACTGCTGTGCCCTCCGCCGTGGCACGCTCCACTGCTGTATACTCCGCCGTGGCACGCTCCACTGCTGTGCCCTCCGCCGCGGCACGCTCCACTGCTGTGCCCTCCGCCGCGGCACGCTCCACTGCTGTGCACTCCGCCGCGGCACGCTCCACTGCTGTGCACTCCGCCGCGGCACGCTCCACTGCTGTGCACTCCGCCGCGGCACGCTCCGCTGCTGTGCACTCCGCCGTGGCACGCTCCACTGCTGTGCACTCCGCCGTGGCACGCTCCACTGCTGTACACTCCGCCGCGGCACGCTCCACTGCTGTACGCTCCGCCGCGGCACGCTCCACTGCTGTACGCTCCGCCGTGGCACGCTCCACTGCTGTACACTCCGCCGCGGCACGCTCCGCTGCTGTACGCTCCGCCGCAGCACGCTCCACTGCTGTACACTCCGCCGCGGCACGCTCCATTGCTGTGCCCTCCGCCACGGCACGCTCCACCGCAGCACGCTCCACTGCTGCACACTCCGCCGTGGCATGCTCCACTGCTGTGCCCTCCGCCACGGCACGCTCCACTGCTGTGCATTCCGCCGCGGCACGCTCCACTGCTGTGCCCTCCGCCACGGCACGCTCCACTGCTGTACACTCCGCCGCGGCACGCTCCATTGCTGTGCCCTCCGCCACGGCACGCTCCACAGCAGCACGCTCCACTGCTGCACACTCCGCCGCGGCACGCTCCACTGCTGTGCATTCCGCCGCGGCACGCTCCACTGCTGTACACTCCGCCGCGGCACGCTCCATTGCTGTGCCCTCCGCCACGGCACGCTCCACCGCAGCACGCTCTGCTGCTGTACACTCCGCCGTGGCACGCTCCACTGCTGTGCATTCCGCCGCGGCACGCTCCACTGCTGTACACTCCGCCGCGGCACGCTCCACTGCTGTGCACTCCGCCGCGGCATGCTCCACTGCTGTGCCCTCCGCCGCGGCACGCTCCACTGCTGTGCACTCCGCCGCAGCACGCTCCACTGCTGTGCCCTCCGCCGTGGCACGCTCCACTGCTGTGCACTCCGCCGCGGCACGCTCCGCTGCTGTACGCTCCGCCGCGGCACACTCCACTGCTGTGCACTCCGCCGCGGCACGCTCCACTGCTGTGCCCTCCGCCGCGGCACGCTCCGCTGCTGTACGCTCCGCCGCAGCACGCTCCACTACTGTGCCCTCCGCCGCAGCACGCTCCACTGCTGTGCACTCCGCCGTGGCATGCTCCACTGCTGTACGCTCCGCCGTGGCATGCTCCACTGCTGTGCCCTCCGCCACGGCACGCTCCACTGCTGTGCACTCCGCCGTGGCACGCTCCACTGCTGTACGCTCCGCCGCGGCACGCTCCGCTGCTGTATACTCTGCCGCGGCACGCTCCACTTCTGTGCCCTCCGCCGTGGCACGCTCCACTGCTGTACGCTCCGCCGTGGCACGCTCCGCTGCTGTACACTCCGCCGCGGCACGCTCCATTGCTGTGCACTCCGCCGCGGCACGCTCCACTGCTGTACACTCCGCCGCGGCACGCTCCACTGCTGTACACTCCGCCGCGGCACGCTCCACTGCTGTACACTCCGCCGCGGCACGCTCCACTGCTGTACACTCCGCCACGGCACGCTCCACTGCTGTACGCTCCGCCACGGCACGCTCCACTGCTGTACACTCCGCCACGGCACGCTCCACTGCTGTACACTCCGCCGCGGCACGCTCCACTGCTGTACACTCCGCCACGGCACGCTCCGCTGCTGTACACTCCGCCACGGCACGCTCCGCTGCTGTACACTCCGCCGCGGCACGCTCCATTGCTGTGCCCTCCGCCGCGGCACGCTCCACTGCTGTGCCCTCCGCCAAAGCACGCTCCACTGCTGTGCCCTCCACCGCGGCACGCTCCGCTGCTGCACACTCCGCCGCGGCACGCTCCACTACTGTATACTCTGCCGCTGCACGCTCCGCTGCTGTATACTCTGCCGCGGCACGCTCCGCTGCTGTATACTCTGCCGCTGCACGCTCCGCTGCTGAGCACTCCACCGCGGCACGCTCCGCTGCTGTATACTCTGCGGCGGCACGCTCCGCTGCTGTATACTCCGCCGCGGCACGCTCCGCTGCTGCACACTCCGCCGTGGCACGCTCCACTGCTGTATACTCCGCCGTGGCACGCTCCACTGCTGTGCCCTCCGCCGTGGCACGCTCCACTGCTGCACACTCCGCCGCGGCACGCTCCACTGCTGTGCACTCCGCCGTGGCACGCTCCACTGCTGTGCCCTCCGCCGTGGCACGCTCCACTGCTGTATACTCCGCCGTGGCACGCTCCACTGCTGTGCCCTCCGCCGCGGCACGCTCCACTGCTGCACACTCCGCCGCAGCATGCTCCACTGCTGTGCCCTCCACCACGGCACGCTCCACTGCTGTGCACTCCGCCGCGGCACGCTCCGCTGCTGTGCACTCCGCCGCGGCACGCTCCACTGCTGCGCACTCCGCCGTGGCACGCTCCACTGCAGTACACTCCGCCGCGGCACGCTCCGCTGCTGTACACTCCGCCGTGGCACGCTCCACTGCTGTGCACTCCGCCGTGGCACGCTCCACTGCTGTACACTCCGCCGCGGCACGCTCCACTGCTGCGCACTCCGCCGCGGCACGCTCCACTGCTGCGCACTCCGCCGTGGCACGCTCCGCTGCTGTACACTCCGCCGTGGCACGCTCCGCTGCTGTGCGCTCCGCCGTGGCACACTCCACTGCTGTGCACTCCGCCGTGGCACACTCCACTGCTGCGCACTCCGCCGTGGCACGCTCCGCTGCTGTACACTCCGCCGTGGCACGCTCCACTGCTGTGCGCTCCGCCGTGGCACACTCCACTGCTGTGCACTCCGCCGCGGCACACTCCACTGCTGTGCACTCCACCACAGCACGCTCCACTGCTGTACACTCCGCCGTGGCACGCTCCGCTGCTGTACACTCCGCCGTGGCACGCTCCACTGCTGTGCGCTCCGCCGTGGCACACTCCACTGCTGTGCACTCCGCCGTGGCACACTCCACTGCTGTACACTCCGCCGTGGCACACTCCACTGCTGTGCACTCCGCCGTGGCACACTCCACTGCTGTACACTCCGCCGCGGCACGCTCCACTGCTGTACACTCCGCCGCGGCACGCTCCATTGCTGTGCACTCCGCCACGGCACGCTCCACTGCTGTACACTCCGCCGCGGCACGCTTCACTGCTGCACACTCCGCCGCGGCACACTCCACTGCTGTACACTCCGCCGCGGCACGCTCCACTGCTGTGCGCTCCGCCACGGCACACTCCACTGCTGCACACTCCGCTGCGGCACGCTCCACTGCTGTACACTCCACCGCAGCACGCTCCACTGCTGTGCCCTTCGCCGCGGCACGCTCCACTGCTGTTCCCTCCGCCACGGCACGCTCAACTGCTGTGCACTCCACCACGGCACGCTCCACTGCTGTGCCCTCCGCCGTGGCACGCTCCACTGCTGTACGCTCCGCCGCGGCACGCTCCACTGCTGTGCATTCCGCCGCGGCACGCTCCACTGCTGTGCCCTCCGCCGTGGCACGCTCCACTGCTGTGCACTCCGCCGCGGCACACTCCACTGCTGTGCACTCCGCGGCAGCACGCTCCACTGCTGTGCCCTCCGCCGCGGCACGCTCCACTGCTGTGCCCTCCGCCGCGGCACGCTCCACTGCTGTGCCCTCCGCCGCAGCACGCTCCACTGCTGTGCCCTCCGCCACGGCACGCTCCGCTGCTGTATACTCTGCCGCGGCACGCTCCACTTCTGTGCCCTCCGCCGTGGCACGCTCCACTGCTGTGCACTCCACCACGGCACGCTCCACTTCTGTGCCCTCCGCCGTGGCACGCTCCACTGCTGTACACTCCGCCGCGGGACGCTCCACTGCTGTACACTCCGCCGTGGCACGCTCCACTGCTGTACACTCCGCCGCGGCACGCTCCACTGCTGTGCACTCCGCCGTGGCACGCTCCACTGCTGTGCCCTCCGCCGTGGCACGCTCCACTGCTGTACGCTCCGCCGCGGCACGCTCCACTGCTGTACACTCTGCCGCGGGACGCTCCACTGCTGTGCACTCCGCCGCGGCACGCTCCACTGCTGTACACTCTGCCGCGGCACGCTCTACTGCTGTACACTCCACCGCGGCACGCTCCACTGCTGTACACTCCGCCGCGGCACGCTCTACTGCTGTATACTCTGCCGCGGCACGCTCCACTGCTGTACACTCCACCGCGGCACGCTCCACTGCTGTACACTCCGCCACGGCACGCTGTACTGCTGTACGCTCCGCCGCGGCACGCTCCACTGCTGTACACTCTGCCGCGGGACGCTCCACTGCTGTACACTCCGCCGCGGCACGCTCTACTGCTGTGCACTCCACCACGGCACGCTCCACTTCTGTGCCCTCCGCCGTGGCACGCTCCACTGCTGTACACTCTGCCGCGGGACGCTCCACTGCTGTATATTCCGCCGCGGGACGCTCCACTGCTGTACACTCCACCGCAGCACGCTCCACTGCTGTGCACTCCACCGCGGCACGCTCCACTGCTGTATACTCCACCGCGGCACGCTCCACTGCTGTACACTCCGCCGCGGCACGCTCCACTGCTGTATACTCCACCGCGGCACGCTCCACTGCTGTATACTCCACCGCGGCACGCTCCACTGCTGTACACTCCGCCGCGGCACGCTCCACTGCTGTGCACTCCACCGCGGCACGCTCCACTGCTGTATACTCCACCGCGGCACGCTCCACTGCTGTACACTCCGCCGCGGCACGCTCCACTGCTGTATACTCCACTGCGGCACGCTCCACTGCTGTACACTCCACCGCAGCATGCTCCACTGCTGTGTGCTCCGCCGTGGCACGCTCCACTGCTGTGCCCTCCGCCGCGGCACGCTCCAATGCTGTACGCTCCACCGCTGTGTACACCACCGCAGCACGCTCCACTGCTGTGCCCTCCGCCGCGGCACGCTCCAATGCTGTACGCTCCACTGCTGTGTACACCACCGCAGCACGCTCCACTGCTGTGCCCTCCGCTGCGGCACGCTCCGCTGCTGTGCACTCCGCCGCGGCACGCTCCACTGCTGTGCGCTCCGCCGCGGCACGCTCCACTGCTGTGCGCTCCGCCGCAGCACGCTCCGCTGCTGTGCACTCCGCCGCAGCACGCTCCACTGCTGTGCACTCCGCCGTGGCACGCTCCATTGCTGTGCCCTCCGCCGCGGCACGCTCCACTACTGTGCCCTCCGCCGCAGCACGCTCCACTGCTGTGCACTCCGCCGCAGCACGCTCCACTGCTGTGCACTCCGCCGCAGCACGCTCCACTGCTGTGCACTCCGCCGTGGCACGCTCCATTGCTGTGCCCTCCGCCGCGGCACGCTCCACTACTGTGCCCTCCGCCGCAGCACGCTCCACTGCTGTACACTCCGCCACGGCACGCTCAACTACTGTACACTCCGCCGCGGCACGCTCCATTGCTGTGCCCTCCGCCGCGGCACGCTCCATTGCTGTGCCCTCCGCCGCGGCACGCTCCACTACTGTGCCCTGCGCCACGGTACGCTCCGCTGCTGTACACTCCGCCGCGGCACGCTCCATTGCTGTGCCCTCCGCCGCGGCACGCTCCACTGCTGTGCCCTCCGCCACGGCACACTCCGCTGCTGAGCACTCCACCGCGGCACGCTCCACTGCTGTGCCCTCCGCCGCGGCACGCTCCGCTGCTGTACACTCCGCCGCAGCACGCTCCGCTGCTGCACACTCCGCCGCGGCACGCTCCACTGCTGTATACTCTGCCGCTGCACGCTCCGCTGCTGTATACTCTGCCGCTGCACGCTCCGCTGCTGTATACTCTGCCGCTGCACGCTCCACTGCTGTGCCCTCCACCGCGGCACGCTCCGCTGCTGAGCACTCCACCGCGGCACGCTCCGCTGCTGCACACTCCGCCGCGGCACGCTCCGCTGCTGTATACTCTGCCGCTGCACGCTCCGCTGCTGTATACTCTGCCGCTGCACGCTCCGCTGCTGTACACTCCGCCGCGGCACGCTCCGCTGCTGAGCACTCCACCGCGGCACGCTCCGCTGCTGTGCGCTCCGCCGCGGCACGCTCCACTGCTGTGCGCTCCGCCGCGGCACACTCCGCTGCTGTATACTCTGCCGCTGCACGCTCCGCTGCTGTACACTCCGCCGCGGCACGCTCCACTACTGTATACTCTGCGGCGGCACGCTCCACTGCTGTACGCTCCGCCGCGGCACGCTCCGCTGCTGTATACTCTGCCGCTGCACGCTCCAATGCTGCACACTCCGCCGTGGCACGCTCCGCTGCTGTATACTCTGCCGCGGCACGCTCCACTACTGTGCCCTCCGCCGTGGCACGCTCCACTGCTGTACACTCTGCCGCGGGACGCTCCACTGCTGTACACTCCGCCGTGGCACGCTCCACTGCTGTACACTCCGCCGCGGCACGCTCCACTGCTGTGCACTCCGCCGTGGCACGCTCCACTGCTGTGCCCTCCGCCGTGGCACGCTCCACTGCTGTACGCTCCGCCGCGGCACGCTCCACTGCTGTACACTCTGCCGCGGGACGCTCCACTTCTGTGCCCTCCGCCGTGGCACGCTCCACTGCTGTACACTCTGCCGCGGCACGCTCTACTGCTGTACACTCCACCGCGGCACGCTCCACTGCTGTACACTCCGCCGCGGCACGCTCTACTGCTGTATACTCTGCCGCGGCACGCTCCACTGCTGTACACTCCACCGCGGCACGCTCCACTGCTGTACACTCCGCCACGGCACGCTGTACTGCTGTACGCTCCGCCGCGGCACGCTCCACTGCTGTACACTCTGCCGCGGGACGCTCCACTGCTGTACACTCCGCCGCGGCACGCTCTACTGCTGTGCACTCCACCACGGCACGCTCCACTTCTGTGCCCTCCGCCGTGGCACGCTCCACTGCTGTACACTCTGCCGCGGGACGCTCCACTGCTGTATATTCCGCCGCGGGACGCTCCACTGCTGTACACTCCACCGCAGCACGCTCCACTGCTGTGCACTCCACCGCGGCACGCTCCACTGCTGTATACTCCACCGCGGCACGCTCCACTGCTGTACACTCCGCCGCGGCACGCTCCACTGCTGTATACTCCACCGCGGCACGCTCCACTGCTGTATACTCCACCGCGGCACGCTCCACTGCTGTACACTCCGCCGCGGCACGCTCCACTGCTGTGCACTCCACCGCGGCACGCTCCACTGCTGTATACTCCACCGCGGCACGCTCCACTGCTGTACACTCCGCCGCGGCACGCTCCACTGCTGTATACTCCACTGCGGCACGCTCCACTGCTGTACACTCCACCGCAGCATGCTCCACTGCTGTGTGCTCCGCCGTGGCACGCTCCACTGCTGTGCCCTCCGCCGCGGCACGCTCCAATGCTGTACGCTCCACCGCTGTGTACACCACCGCAGCACGCTCCACTGCTGTGCCCTCCGCCGCGGCACGCTCCAATGCTGTACGCTCCACTGCTGTGTACACCACCGCAGCACGCTCCACTGCTGTGCCCTCCGCTGCGGCACGCTCCGCTGCTGTGCACTCCGCCGCGGCACGCTCCACTGCTGTGCGCTCCGCCGCGGCACGCTCCACTGCTGTGCGCTCCGCCGCAGCACGCTCCGCTGCTGTGCACTCCGCCGCAGCACGCTCCACTGCTGTGCACTCCGCCGTGGCACGCTCCATTGCTGTGCCCTCCGCCGCGGCACGCTCCACTACTGTGCCCTCCGCCGCAGCACGCTCCACTGCTGTGCACTCCGCCGCAGCACGCTCCACTGCTGTGCACTCCGCCGCAGCACGCTCCACTGCTGTGCACTCCGCCGTGGCACGCTCCATTGCTGTGCCCTCCGCCGCGGCACGCTCCACTACTGTGCCCTCCGCCGCAGCACGCTCCACTGCTGTACACTCCGCCACGGCACGCTCAACTACTGTACACTCCGCCGCGGCACGCTCCATTGCTGTGCCCTCCGCCGCGGCACGCTCCATTGCTGTGCCCTCCGCCGCGGCACGCTCCACTACTGTGCCCTCCGCCACGGTACGCTCCGCTGCTGTACACTCCGCCGCGGCACGCTCCATTGCTGTGCCCTCCGCCGCGGCACGCTCCACTGCTGTGCCCTCCGCCGCGGCACACTCCGCTGCTGAGCACTCCACCGCGGCACGCTCCACTGCTGTGCCCTCCGCCGCGGCACGCTCCGCTGCTGTACACTCCGCCGCAGCACGCTCCGCTGCTGCACACTCCGCCGCGGCACGCTCCACTGCTGTATACTCTGCCGCTGCACGCTCCGCTGCTGTATACTCTGCCGCTGCACGCTCCGCTGCTGTATACTCTGCCGCTGCACGCTCCACTGCTGTGCCCTCCACCGCGGCACGCTCCGCTGCTGAGCACTCCACCGCGGCACGCTCCGCTGCTGCACACTCCGCCGCGGCACGCTCCGCTGCTGTATACTCTGCCGCTGCACGCTCCGCTGCTGTATACTCTGCCGCTGCACGCTCCGCTGCTGTACACTCCGCCGCGGCACGCTCCGCTGCTGAGCACTCCACCGCGGCACGCTCCGCTGCTGTGCGCTCCGCCGCGGCACGCTCCACTGCTGTGCGCTCCGCCGCGGCACACTCCGCTGCTGTATACTCTGCCGCTGCACGCTCCGCTGCTGTACACTCCGCCGCGGCACGCTCCACTACTGTATACTCTGCGGCGGCACGCTCCACTGCTGTACGCTCCGCCGCGGCACGCTCCGCTGCTGTATACTCTGCCGCTGCACGCTCCAATGCTGCACACTCCGCCGTGGCACGCTCCGCTGCTGTATACTCTGCCGCGGCACGCTCCACTACTGTGCCCTCCGCCGTGGCACGCTCCACTGCTGTATACTCCGCCGTGGCACGCTCCACTGCTGTGCCCTCCGCCGTGGCACGCTCCGCTGCTGTATACTCTGCCGCTGCACGCTCCACTGCTGCACACTCCGCCGTGGCACGCTCCACTACTGTGCCCTCCGCCGTGGCACGCTCCACTGCTGCACACTCCGCCGTGGCACGCTCCACTGCTGTGCCCTCCGCCGTGGCACGCTCCACTGCTGTATACTCCGCCGTGGCACGCTCCACTGCTGTGCCCTCCGCCGCGGCACGCTCCACTGCTGTGCCCTCCGCCGCGGCACGCTCCACTGCTGTGCACTCCGCCGCGGCACGCTCCACTGCTGTGCACTCCGCCGCGGCACGCTCCACTGCTGTGCACTCCGCCGCGGCACGCTCCGCTGCTGTGCACTCCGCCGTGGCACGCTCCACTGCTGTGCACTCCGCCGTGGCACGCTCCACTGCTGTACACTCCGCCGCGGCACGCTCCACTGCTGTACGCTCCGCCGTGGCACGCTCCACTGCTGTACACTCCGCCGCGGCACGCTCCGCTGCTGTACGCTCCGCCGCAGCACGCTCCACTACTGTACACTCCGCCACGGCACGCTCCACTGCTGTACACTCCGCCGCGGCACGCTCCATTGCTGTGCCCTCCGCCACGGCACGCTCCACCGCAGCACGCTCCACTGCTGCACACTCCGCCGCGGCACGCTCCACTGCTGTGCCCTCCGCCACGGCACGCTCCACTGCTGTGCATTCCGCCGCGGCACGCTCCACTGCTGTGCCCTCCGCCACGGCACACTCCACTGCTGTACACTCCGCCGCGGCACGCTCCATTGCTGTGCCCTCCGCCACGGCACGCTCCACCGCAGCACGCTCCACTGCTGCACACTCCGCCGCGGCACGCTCCACTGCTGTGCCCTCCGCCACGGCACGCTCCACTGCTGTGCATTCCGCCGCGGCACGCTCCACTGCTGTGCCCTCCGCCACGGCACGCTCCACTGCTGTACACTCCGCCGCGGCACGCTCCATTGCTGTGCCCTCCGCCACGGCACGCTCCACCGCAGCACGCTCCACTGCTGCACACTCCGCCGCGGCACGCTCCACTGCTGTGCATTCCGCCGCGGCACGCTCCACTGCTGTACACTCCGCCGCGGCACGCTCCATTGCTGTGCCCTCCGCCACGGCACGCTCCACCGCAGCACGCTCTGCTGCTGTACACTCCGCCGTGGCACGCTCCACTGCTGTGCATTCCGCCGCGGCACGCTCCACTGCTGTACACTCCGCCGCGGCACGCTCCACTGCTGTGCACTCCGCCGCGGCACGCTCCACTGCTGTGCCCTCCGCCGCGGCACGCTCCACTGCTGTGCACTCCGCCGCAGCACGCTCCACTGCTGTGCCCTCCGCCGTGGCACGCTCCACTGCTGTGCACTCCGCCGCGGCACGCTCCGCTGCTGTACGCTCCGCCGCGGCACACTCCACTGCTGTGCACTCCGCCGCGGCACGCTCCACTGCTGTGCCCTCCGCCGCGGCACGCTCCGCTGCTGTACGCTCCGCCGCAGCACGCTCCACTACTGTGCCCTCCGCCGCAGCACGCTCCACTGCTGTGCCCTCCGCCGCAGCACGCTCCACTACTGTGCACTCCGCCGTGGCATGCTCCACTGCTGTGCACTCCGCCGCAGCACGCTCCACTGCTGTGCCCTCCGCCGCAGCACGCTCCACTACTGTGCCCTCCGCCGCAGCACGCTCCACTACTGTGCACTCCGCCGTGGCATGCTCCACTGCTGTACGCTCCGCCGTGGCATGCTCCACTGCTGTGCCCTCCGCCACGGCACGCTCCACTGCTGTGCACTCCACCGTGGCATGCTCCACTGCTGTACGCTCCGCCGCGGCACGCTCCGCTGCTGTATACTCTGCCGCGGCACGCTCCACTTCTGTGCCCTCCGCCGTGGCACGCTCCACTGCTGTACGCTCCGCCGTGGCACGCTCCGCTGCTGTACACTCCGCCGCGGCACGCTCCATTGCTGTGCACTCCGCCGCGGCACGCTCCACTGCTGTACACTCCGCCACGGCACGCTCCACTGCTGTACGCTCCGCCACGGCACGCTCCACTGCTGTACGCTCCGCCACGGCACGCTCCGCTGCTGTACACTCCGCCGCGGCACGCTCCACTGCTGTACACTCCGCCACGGCACGCTCCGCTGCTGTACACTCCGCCACGGCACGCTCCGCTGCTGTACACTCCGCCACGGCACGCTCCGCTGCTGTACACTCCGCCGCGGCACGCTCCATTGCTGTGCCCTCCGCCGCGGCACGCTCCACTGCTGTGCCCTCCGCCAAAGCACGCTCCACTGCTGTGCCCTCCACCGCGGCACGCTCCGCTGCTGCACACTCCGCCGCGGCACGCTCCACTACTGTATACTCTGCCGCGGCACGCTCCGCTGCTGTATACTCTGCCGCTGCACGCTCCGCTGCTGTATACTCTGCCGCTGCACGCTCCGCTGCTGAGCACTCCACCGCGGCATGCTCCGCTGCTGTATACTCTGCGGCGGCACGCTCCGCTGCTGTATACTCTGCCGCGGCACGCTCCGCTGCTGCACACTCCGCCGTGGCACGCTCCACTGCTGTATACTCCGCCGTGGCACGCTCCACTGCTGTGCCCTCCGCCGTGGCATGCTCCACTGCTGCACACTCCGCCGCGGCACGCTCCACTGCTGTGCACTCCGCCGTGGCACGCTCCACTGCTGTATACTCTGCCGCGGCACGCTCCGCTGCTGCACACTCCGCCGTGGCACGCTCCACTGCTGTGCCCTCCGCCGTGGCACGCTCCACTGCTGTATACTCCGCCGTGGCACGCTCCACTGCTGTGCCCTCCGCCGCGGCACGCTCCACTGCTGCACACTCCGCCGCAGCATGCTCCACTGCTGTGCCCTCCACCACGGCACGCTCCACTGCTGTGCACTCCGCCGCGGCACGCTCCGCTGCTGTGCACTCCGCCGCGGCACGCTCCACTGCTGCGCACTCCGCCGCGGCACGCTCCACTGCTGTGCACTCCGCCGTGGCACGCTCCACTGCTGTGCACTCCGCCGTGGCACGCTCCGCTGCTGTACACTCCGCCACGGCACGCTCCACTGCTGCGCACTCCGCCGCGGCACGCTCCACTGCTGCGCACTCCGCCGTGGCACGCTCCGCTGCTGTACACTCCGCCGTGGCACGCTCCGCTGCTGTGCGCTCCGCCGTGGCACACTCCACTGCTGTGCACTCCGCCGTGGCACACTCCACTGCTGCGCACTCCGCCGTGGCACGCTCCGCTGCTGTACACTCCGCCGTGGCACGCTCCACTGCTGTGCGCTCCGCCTTGGCACACTCCACTGCTGTGCACTCCGCCGTGGCACACTCCACTGCTGTGCACTCCACCACAGCACGCTCCACTGCTGTACACTCCGCCGTGGCACACTCCACTGCTGTACACTCCGCCGTGGCACACTCCACTGCTGTGCACTCCGCCGTGGCACACTCCACTGCTGTACACTCCGCCGCGGCACGCTCCACTGCTGTACACTCCGCCGCGGCACGCTCCATTGCTGTGCACTCCGCCACGGCACGCTCCACTGCTGTACACTCCGCCGCGGCACGCTTCACTGCTGCACACTCCGCCGCGGCACACTCCACTGCTGTACACTCCGCCGCGGCACGCTCCACTGCTGTGCGCTCCGCCACGGCACACTCCACTGCTGCACACTCCGCCGCGGCACGCTCCACTGCTGTACACTCCACCGCAGCACGCTCCACTGCTGTGCGCTCCGCCGCAGCACGCTCCACTGCTGTGCCCTTCGCCGCAGCACACTCCACTGCTGTTCCCTCCGCCGTGGCACACTCCGCTGCTGCACACTCCGCCGCGGCACGCTCCACTGCTGTACACTCCGCCGCGGCACGCTCCACTGCTGTATACTCTGCCGCTGCACGCTCCGCTGCTGTATACTCTGCCGCTGCACGCTCCGCTGCTGTATACTCTGCCGCTGCACGCTCCACTGCTGTGCCCTCCACCGCGGCACGCTCCGCTGCTGAGCACTCCACCGCGGCACGCTCCGCTGCTGCACACTCCGCCGCGGCACGCTCCGCTGCTGTATACTCTGCCGCTGCACGCTCCGCTGCTGTATACTCTGCCGCTGCACGCTCCGCTGCTGTACACTCCGCCGCGGCACGCTCCGCTGCTGAGCACTCCACCGCGGCACGCTCCGCTGCTGTGCGCTCCGCCGCGGCACGCTCCACTGCTGTGCGCTCCGCCGCGGCACACTCCGCTGCTGTATACTCTGCCGCTGCACGCTCCGCTGCTGTACACTCCGCCGCGGCACGCTCCACTACTGTATACTCTGCGGCGGCACGCTCCACTGCTGTACGCTCCGCCGCGGCACGCTCCGCTGCTGTATACTCTGCCGCTGCACGCTCCACTGCTGCACACTCCGCCGTGGCACGCTCCGCTGCTGTATACTCTGCCGCGGCACGCTCCACTACTGTGCCCTCCGCCGTGGCACGCTCCACTGCTGTATACTCCGCCGTGGCACGCTCCACTGCTGTGCCCTCCGCCGTGGCACGCTCCGCTGCTGTATACTCTGCCGCTGCACGCTCCACTGCTGCACACTCCGCCGTGGCACGCTCCACTACTGTGCCCTCCGCCGTGGCACGCTCCACTGCTGCACACTCCGCCGTGGCACGCTCCACTGCTGTGCCCTCCGCCGTGGCA
This sequence comes from Scyliorhinus torazame, assembly GCF_047496885.1. NCBI lineage: Eukaryota > Metazoa > Chordata > Chondrichthyes > Carcharhiniformes > Scyliorhinidae > Scyliorhinus > Scyliorhinus torazame. Next base: position 142,092,692 of record NC_092723.1, read on the forward strand.
CGCTCCACTGCTGTATACTCCGCCGTGGCACGCTCCACTGCTGTGCCCTCCGCCGCGGCACGCTCCACTGCTGTGCCCTCCGCCGCGGCACGCTCCACTGCTGTGCACTCCGCCGCGGCACGCTCCACTGCTGTGCACTCCGCCGCGGCACGCTCCACTGCTGTGCACTCCGCCGCGGCACGCTCCGCTGCTGTGCACTCCGCCGTGGCACGCTCCACTGCTGTGCACTCCGCCGTGGCACGCTCCACTGCTGTACACTCCGCCGCGGCACGCTCCACTGCTGTACGCTCCGCCGTGGCACGCTCCACTGCTGTACACTCCGCCGCGGCACGCTCCGCTGCTGTACGCTCCGCCGCAGCACGCTCCACTGCTGTACACTCCGCCGCGGCACGCTCCATTGCTGTGCCCTCCGCCACGGCACGCTCCACCGCAGCACGCTCCACTGCTGCACACTCCGCCGTGGCATGCTCCACTGCTGTGCCCTCCGCCACGGCACGCTCCACTGCTGTGCATTCCGCCGCGGCACGCTCCACTGCTGTGCCCTCCGCCACGGCACGCTCCACTGCTGTACACTCCGCCGCGGCACGCTCCATTGCTGTGCCCTCCGCCACGGCACGCTCCACAGCAGCACGCTCCACTGCTGCACACTCCGCCGCGGCACGCTCCACTGCTGTGCATTCCGCCGCGGCACGCTCCACTGCTGTACACTCCGCCGCGGCACGCTCCATTGCTGTGCCCTCCGCCACGGCACGCTCCACCGCAGCACGCTCTGCTGCTGTACACTCCGCCGTGGCACGCTCCACTGCTGTGCATTCCGCCGCGGCACGCTCCACTGCTGTACACTCCGCCGCGGCACGCTCCACTGCTGTGCACTCCGCCGCGGCATGCTCCACTGCTGTGCCCTCCGCCGCGGCACGCTCCACTGCTGTGCACTCCGCCGCAGCACGCTCCACTGCTGTGCCCTCCGCCGTGGCACGCTCCACTGCTGTGCACTCCGCCGCGGCACGCTCCGCTGCTGTACGCTCCGCCGCGGCACACTCCACTGCTGTGCACTCCGCCGCGGCACGCTCCACTGCTGTGCCCTCCGCCGCGGCACGCTCCGCTGCTGTACGCTCCGCCGCAGCACGCTCCACTACTGTGCCCTCCGCCGCAGCACGCTCCACTGCTGTGCACTCCGCCGTGGCATGCTCCACTGCTGTACGCTCCGCCGTGGCATGCTCCACTGCTGTGCCCTCCGCCACGGCACGCTCCACTGCTGTGCACTCCGCCGTGGCATGCTCCACTGCTGTACGCTCCGCCGCGGCACGCTCCGCTGCTGTATACTCTGCCGCGGCACGCTCCACTTCTGTGCCCTCCGCCGTGGCACGCTCCACTGCTGTACGCTCCGCCGTGGCACGCTCCGCTGCTGTACACTCCGCCGCGGCACGCTCCATTGCTGTGCACTCCGCCGCGGCACGCTCCACTGCTGTACACTCCGCCGCGGCACGCTCCACTGCTGTACACTCCGCCGCGGCACGCTCCACTGCTGTACACTCCGCCGCGGCACGCTCCACTGCTGTACACTCCGCCACGGCACGCTCCACTGCTGTACGCTCCGCCACGGCACGCTCCACTGCTGTACACTCCGCCACGGCACGCTCCACTGCTGTACACTCCGCCGCGGCACGCTCCACTGCTGTACACTCCGCCACGGCACGCTCCGCTGCTGTACACTCCGCCACGGCACGCTCCGCTGCTGTACACTCCGCCGCGGCACGCTCCATTGCTGTGCCCTCCGCCGCGGCACGCTCCACTGCTGTGCCCTCCGCCAAAGCACGCTCCACTGCTGTGCCCTCCACCGCGGCACGCTCCGCTGCTGCACACTCCGCCGCGGCACGCTCCACTACTGTATACTCTGCCGCTGCACGCTCCGCTGCTGTATACTCTGCCGCGGCACGCTCCGCTGCTGTATACTCTGCCGCTGCACGCTCCGCTGCTGAGCACTCCACCGCGGCACGCTCCGCTGCTGTATACTCTGCGGCGGCACGCTCCGCTGCTGTATACTCTGCCGCGGCACGCTCCGCTGCTGCACACTCCGCCGTGGCACGCTCCACTGCTGTATACTCCGCCGTGGCACGCTCCACTGCTGTGCCCTCCGCCGTGGCACGCTCCACTGCTGCACACTCCGCCGCGGCACGCTCCACTGCTGTGCACTCCGCCGTGGCACGCTCCACTGCTGTGCCCTCCGCCGTGGCACGCTCCACTGCTGTATACTCCGCCGTGGCACGCTCCACTGCTGTGCCCTCCGCCGCGGCACGCTCCACTGCTGCACACTCCGCCGCAGCATGCTCCACTGCTGTGCCCTCCACCACGGCACGCTCCACTGCTGTGCACTCCGCCGCGGCACGCTCCGCTGCTGTGCACTCCGCCGCGGCACGCTCCACTGCTGCGCACTCCGCCGTGGCACGCTCCACTGCAGTACACTCCGCCGCGGCACGCTCCGCTGCTGTACACTCCGCCGTGGCACGCTCCACTGCTGTGCACTCCGCCGTGGCACGCTCCACTGCTGTACACTCCGCCGCGGCACGCTCCACTGCTGCGCACTCCGCCGCGGCACGCTCCACTGCTGCGCACTCCGCCGTGGCACGCTCCGCTGCTGTACACTCCGCCGTGGCACGCTCCGCTGCTGTGCGCTCCGCCGTGGCACACTCCACTGCTGTGCACTCCGCCGTGGCACACTCCACTGCTGCGCACTCCGCCGTGGCACGCTCCGCTGCTGTACACTCCGCCGTGGCACGCTCCACTGCTGTGCGCTCCGCCGTGGCACACTCCACTGCTGTGCACTCCGCCGTGGCACACTCCACTGCTGTGCACTCCACCACAGCACGCTCCACTGCTGTACACTCCGCCGTGGCACGCTCCGCTGCTGTACACTCCGCCGTGGCACGCTCCACTGCTGTGCGCTCCGCCGTGGCACACTCCACTGCTGTGCACTCCGCCGTGGCACACTCCACTGCTGTACACTCCGCCGTGGCACACTCCACTGCTGTGCACTCCGCCGTGGCACACTCCACTGCTGTACACTCCGCCGCGGCACGCTCCACTGCTGTACACTCCGCCGCGGCACGCTCCATTGCTGTGCACTCCGCCACGGCACGCTCCACTGCTGTACACTCCGCCGCGGCACGCTTCACTGCTGCACACTCCGCCGCGGCACACTCCACTGCTGTACACTCCGCCGCGGCACGCTCCACTGCTGTGCGCTCCGCCACGGCACACTCCACTGCTGCACACTCCGCTGCGGCACGCTCCACTGCTGTACACTCCACCGCAGCACGCTCCACTGCTGTGCCCTCCACCGCGGCACGCTCCACTGCTGTGCCCTTCGCCGCGGCACGCTCCACTGCTGTTCCCTCCGCCACGGCACGCTCAACTGCTGCACACTCCGCCGTGGCACGCTCCACTGCTGTACACTCCGCCGCAGCACGCTCCACTGTTGTACACTCCAACGCGGCACGCTCAACTGCTGTACACTCCGCCGCGGCACGCTCCACTGCTGCACACTCTGCCGCGGCACGCTCCACTGCTGTACACTCCGCCGCGGCACGCTCCACTGCTGCACACTCCGCCGCGGCACGCTCCACTGCTGTTCCCTCCGCCACGGCACGCTCAACTGCTGTGCCCTTCGCCGCGGCACGCTCCAATGCTGTGCGCTCCGCCGCAGCACGCTCCACTGCTGTGCCCTTCGCCGCGGCACGCTCCAATGCTGTGCACTCCGCCGTGGCACGCTCCACTGCTGTGCACTCCGCCACGGCACGCTCCAATGCTGTGCACTCCACCGCAGCACGCTGCACTGCTGCACACTCCGCCGCGGCACGCTCCACTGCTGTGCCCTTCGCCGCGGCACGCTCCAATGCTGTGCACTCCGCCGCGGCACGCTCCACTGCTGTACACTCCGCCGCGGCACGCTCCACTGCTGTACACTCCGCCGCGGCACGCTCCACTGCTGTGCACTCCGCTGCGGCACGCTCCACTGCTGTGCCGTCCGCCGCGGCACGCTCCACTGCTGCACACTCCGCCGCAGCACGCTGCACTGCTGCACACTCCAACGCGGCACGCTCCACTACTGTACACTCCACCACGGCACGCTCAACTGCTGTACACTCCAACGCGGCACGCTCAACTGCTGTACACTCCAACGCGGCACGCTGCACTGCTGTGCCCTTCGCCGCGGCACGCTCCACTGCTGTACGCTCCACTGCTGTGCACTCCACCGCAGCACGCTGCACTGCTGTGCCCTTCGCCGCGGCACGCTCCACTGCTGTGCCCTTCGCCGCGGCACGCTCCACTGCTGTGCCCTTCGCCGTGGCACGCTCCACTGCTGTGCACTCCACCGCGGCACGCTCCACTGCTGTACGCTCCGCCGCGGCACGCTCCACTGCTGTAAACTCCGCCGCGGCACGCTCCACTGCTGTACGCTCCGCCGCGGCACGCTCCACTGCTGTGCGTTCTGCCGTGGCATGCTCCACTTCCGTACCTTCCTCTTCCTCGAATGTTTCCAGCTCGTACAGCCACAGGGCATTGCTCAGGGCTGCTGCGGACTAGCAGGAAGACCACCGTTGCTGGTTTAATCCCAATATCCATTGTCTGCAGGGGGTGAAAGGCATGGTGCATACCCCCGTGCCCAGCCAGGCTCAATGGGCTACATGGTGCCACCAGTTGACACTGCTGACTCTGCCCCCAAATGCTCCTGCCCCCACCTCTGCACCCCAGGCCCGACGTTGCCCAGCACCGTGGGGGCTGTGGCCCTGGTGCCTGTCCCTGATCCCAGGGGTACCATTGGCTGGCACTGCCCTCGCCAGTGGTACACTCAGCGGCTACAGAGGGCATTGTCCTGGGTACGCCGCCGGAGGGTGGCGGCCGGGTTTGGAGGGTGGGTGTGGCGGAGGGTGGGTTGGGACGGGGGGGTGGGGGGCGCCCATTCGGCCAGTGTAACTCTGCAGAACCAGGGGCCAAGGTGGGTGGTCAGTGGGGTGTGCAGCAAGGTGACTGCTTTACAGGCCGTGGGAATGACGGTCCAGGACTGGACACCGCCCCAGTCCTGTGGGGGGGAGGGTCACCCCGGCCACTTGGCCTGTTTCTTCAGCACCCCCTCGCCCCCTCCCCCGGCCTTGGCTAGACCCCCCACCCCAGCCAGCATGGCAAGTGACCGGCCCGAAAACCCACGGTCGCGCCTCTCTGTGTCCTACCTCCTCTCTCTCTCCCTCGCCACGACGCCGGTTTCTCAATTTTTAAAAGCAGAACCGTGCCATCGGGAACTCGGCTCGTCGGAGGCGGAGAATCGCGTAGGCCCCGGAGAATACTGGGTCAGGTCCGCTAATTACATGCAAGCGGTGTTTACTATACATGTGTACCGGAACGCTTTGACGCCACTGTCAAGGTGACGGAGAATTGCGATTTGCCGTCAAATTGGCATCCACCACGGTTTTGGCATCGGAATCTATTCCCCGCCCAATCGCATTTCGCAATTTTGGTGTCAGCCAATGGAGAATTCTGCTCGGGGGGTCAGACAAGGTTGAGGAAAGGATGGGTAGGGCCCGTGTTCCACTCGGGACTGGACATGAAGATGAGGGGGGGTAGTGGGGCTGGTAAACAAACAGGTGGCGTTCAAGGTGGGGAACATTGTGGCAGATTCGGAGGGGGAGATTCGTGATGGTGAGTGGGAAGCTGGCGGGGATACCGGTGGTCCTGGTAAATGTTTATGCCCCACACTGGGACGATGTGGAGTTTGAGGCGGGTGCTGGGGAGGCTTCCTGACCTGGACTCGCACTGGTTGATAATTGGAGGGGGGGGGATTGGATGATCATGGTGGGGGGAGGGGGTTTAACACCGTCATTAAGCCAAGTTTTGGACTGGTCGAGCCGAGGTCGGAGAAGGTGTTGTCGGTGGCGAAGGAGCTGAAGGGGTTTTTGGAGCATTTGGGGGAGGTGGACACGTGGAGATTTGCGAAGCCGCGGGCGAAGGAATTTTTGAATTTTTCCCATGTGCACCGGGGGTACTCCCGGATTGACTTTTTTGTGCGAGACAAGGTGTTGCTGGCGGGGGTGGCTGACTCGGAGTATCCGGCAATTGTGGTCTCAGACTGTGGTCTGAAGTCCACTGGGTGGATTTGCGAGGGGACCGGGGAGGGGGCTCAGCACCCGCAGCTGAGGCTGGATGTGGGGCTGTTGGCGGATGAGGAGATGTGCCAGCAGCTGAGGGATACGTGGAGCTGAACGACACTGGGGAGGTCATGGCCACCACACTGTGGGAGGCAGTCAAGGCGGTGGTTCAGGGTGGGTTTATTTTGAGTTGGGTACACAGGGAAAAGGCAGAACAGATGATAGGTTTTGAGCCTGTTTTTGAGGAGGTACTCGGTAGCCCCGGAGGCAGGGTTGCTGAAGGAGAGGCAGAGGCTCCAGATGGAGTTTGGATTGATGTCCACGGGGAAGAGGGTGGAGCAGTTGCGTGGGGGCAATATACGAGTATGGGGAGAAGGGAGTAGGATGTTGGCTCACCAGCCTAGGAAGCAGGAAATGGAGAGGGAGATTGGTAGAGTGAAGAATGGCACAGGAAGGGTGGTGCTGGACCCGGTGTGGGTGAATGGAGTGTTTTAGGAATTTTATGGGGGGGAGGGGTCGGTGCCCCGGCCAGTGGGGAGGGTATACAGTGGTTCCCGGATGGGCTGGAGTTCCCCAGGGTGGACGAGGAGTTGGTGCAGGGATTGGGTGGCCCCTATTGGGTTAGGGGGTATATAATAAGTCTAGGGAGAGGGGGGAACTCTCCCCTACATTGTCGCAGGCTTCCATCTCCCTGATATTGAAAAAGGACAAGGACCTGGAGCAGTGTGGATCCTACTGTCTGATATTGTTGCTGAATTTAGACACCAAGCTTCTGGCGAAGGTGTTTGCTTAGCAAATTGAGGGCTGCTCCCCGGGGGTGATAGATGAGGACCAAACGGGGTTTGGGAAAGGGCGACAGATATCGGCAAATGTGAGGAGGTTGCTTAACAATAATTACGATGCCCCCAGAAGGGCAGGAAGTGGAGGTGGCAGTGGCGATAGATGCGGAGAAGGCTTTCGACCGGGTGTAGTGGGAGTGCCTGTGGGAGGTGTTCGGGTTTTGGGTTCGGGCAGGGGTTTAAGGACTGGGTCCGGTTGCTGTATAGGGCACCGGTGAATCGGGTGAGCTTGGGTTACTTTGAGCTGCATTGTGGGACAAGGCAGGGGTGCCCGTTCTTCCCATTGCTTTTGCCTTGGCTATAGAGCCATTGGCTATGGCGCTTGGGGCGTCAAGAGATTGGAAAGGGGTAAGGGGTAGTGCGGGGGGGGGGGGGGGCGTTAAGTGCAGAGTTTCGTTGAACGCAGACGACCTGTTGGTAGCCACTGGGTGGCATTGGCAGCATTATGGGGATTTTGGAGGACTTTGGCGTTATATTACCGTTGGTGGTAATATGTTGTATTCTTTGTCTTTTCTTCCAGAATGATCCGGTGTGTTGTTGACAAAGAATCCACCAGTCATAAGATTGAAACAAAACTAATTTATTGTAAAACTATTGATTAAATGAAGTTTGCACACTCTACTGAGCTGCAATTATTAATTAAGTAATATTTAATCTGTCTAGCAGTACTCAATAGTCTAAATAGTCACTAACTACACTATGATCTAACCTTGTGTTAACTCTGTCTAATCTAATCTTCTCCTAATGCTGTTCTCAGGCTTTCTCCTTGCACGAATACCCTGAATTCCCTCAGGGTCTGATTGATATGCAGAGAAGTGGTGGTACCCTCTAGTGTTTGAATTACACAGAGATGTAATAATTAACCCTTCACTAACCTGACAATATACATATCATTACATCCTCCTTTTTTAACATTTCTTTTCTGTTTACAAAGGAAAAAATGTATAATATTGGGACAAGACATGATATGTATATGAATTGAACATGTAGTGAAAAATCAATAACAAACAAAGTTCAACAGGTACAATTCACAAATTGAGTCTGTCCGGTTTCCTTGTTTTCCTGGTTGACCTTCTTAAACCACGAAGAGGAGACTCAGAAGTTTTTAATGTCCTCTGTGAATCTTCATGAACTTTGGAAGATGTCATCGTATCGTTGAAAATACTTTCTCGGAGTTGTAGATCTGGAAAGATGTTATGCTGTGTGAATGTCAAAAGTGCTCGTCGATTACATCAAACAATTGATCCTTCATCTGATTGAATGACTTAGGAGCGTGGTGCTGCTCGACGAATAACGTTTGCAGGGGCAGACCATCCTCCATCAGGTATTTTGATCCTGACTTTGTCTCCTGGAGGCAGTGTTTCCAGTGTAGTTGCATGTTGATTGTAGTACTGTTGTTGTTTATCTCGTTGATGTTGCATCTTTTTTATTACGGATAGATGATCTGGATTAAGTCGTGTAATGGACGGTAAAGTAGTTCTGAACTCCCTGCTCATCAACAATTGATTTTGTTTATTGTCACGTGTACCAAGGTACAGTGAAAAGTATTTTTCAGCAAACTGCTCAACAGATCATTAAGTACATGAAGAGAAAGGAAATAAAAGAAAATACATAATAGGGCAATACAAGGTACACAATGTAGCTACATAACACCGGCATTGGGTGTAGTGTTGATGAGGTCAGTCCATAAGAGGGTCATTTAGGAGTCTGGTAATAGCGGGAAGAATCTGTTTTTGAGTCTGTTTGTGTGTGTTCACATCCAAGTATCATATCAGTGATGTCTCGGTTGATATCCGGCCAATACACATGTCTTGCTCTTCTCTTGCATTTTTCAATGCCAAAGGTGACCTTCATGTATCTGGTTCGGAATCATGAGTCGGAATGACAAAGTCGAAGTACCAATCCATCCACAACTGTAACTTCTGCTTGTATATTCCTAAACTTGGAACAATGCCCTTTTGGCCAACCATTGTTTAGATGGTCTATGACTCTTTGAAGCATTGAATCCTTCTTGGTTTCTTCACGGATGAGGTTCAGTTTTACATCTGAAGCAGGAAGAGTTTCAGCTCAATGCTGCACTTGAGCTTCTATGTGCTGTATAAATTCAGGAGGTTCCTCTTCTGAATTAATTGAACGTGATAAAGCGTCAGCAATTATCAAGTCCTTGCCTGGAGTATATATGAGTCTGAAGTCGTATCTATGAAGCTTCATCAAGATTCGCTGTAACCTTGGTGTCATATCATTTAGATCCTTTTGTATGATATGGACAAGTGGTCTGTGGTCAGTTTCAACTGTAAAAGTGGGAAGACCATAAATATGATCATGAAGCCTTAGAACACGTGTCAGTAAACCCAAGCATTCCTTCTCTATTTGTGCATACCGTTGTTCAGTTGCCGTCATTGCTCTGGAAGTATAGGCAACTGGTAACCATAATGAATTGTCATCTTTCTGTAACAGAACTGCTCCAATTCCGGCCTGACTTGCATCAGTTGAGATTTTTGTTTCTCTGTCGGGGTCAAAGAACGAAAGAAGAGATGCAGTCGTTAGTTGAGACTTTAAAATCGAGCCATTCCTTTTGATGATTGTCAGTCCATTCAAATGTGGTCGACTTCTTGATGAGATTTCTGAGAGCAGTAGTTCTGGACGAGAGGTTGGGAATGAACTTTCCGTGAAAATTCACAACACCTAAAAATCTTAAAACGGCCGTTTTGTCCTCTGAGTCTGCTCCCACAGTGGCCTGGCCCGCGATCGGGGCCCACCGATCCGCGGGCGGGCCTGTGCCGTGGGGGCACTCTTTTCCTTCCGCCTTCGCCATGGTCTCCACTATGGCGGAGGCGGAAGAGACCCCCTCCACTGCGCATGCGTGGGGATGCCATGAGCGGCCGCTGATGCTCCCACGCATGCGCCGCATGGCAAAGTCAGTTTTGCGCCAGCTGGCAGGGCACCAAATGCCTTTCCCGCCAGCTGGCGGGGCACCAAATGCCTTTCCCGCCAGCTGGCGGGGCGGAAATCAGTCTTGCGCGGGCCTAGCCCCTCAAGGTTAGGGCTCGGCCCCTCAAGATGCGGAGGATTCCGCACCTTTGGGGCGGCGCGATGCCGGACTGATTCGCGCCGTTTTTGGCGCCGGTCGGCGGACATCGCGCCAATTGCGGAGAATCCTGCCCTATGTTCTGAAATCAGGGGCGTCATTCTCCGCCGGCGGGAGTCTCCGTTTTGCCGGCGCCCGGGGGTTTCCCAACGGCGTGGGGCTGCCCCATAATGGGAAACCCCATTGACCGGCCGGTGTTACGGAGACTCCCGCCGGCCGGTCGGCGCAGAAATGTGGCGGGGCGGATAGGAGAATTTCGCCCCTGGCCTCCAAGGAACTTCAGAGATGATATCCCAAAACTACATTTGGTTCTATTCAGTTTCAAACCAAATTTATGTACTCTTTGAAATATTTGTAATAATCTTGAATTTTGTTCTTCTCTTGTAGCTGACCACACAATTATATCATCCACATATACACGTACACCTTCAATATCTTCAGTCATCTGTTCCATCACAAATTGAAAAATCTCTGATGCTGAGATAATTCCGAATGGCATCCTGTTGAAACAGTACCGACCAAACGGTGTGTTAAAAGTACATAACTTTCTACTGGATTCATCGAGCATTTGCCAAAATCCTCTGGAGGCATCCAGTTTGGAAAATATTTAGCATTAGCCATCTCACTCGTGATTTCTTCTCTGTTGGGTATAGGATAGTGCTCTCTCTTAATATTCTTATTAAGATCTTTAGGGTTGATGCATATCCTCAATTCCCCAGAAGGTTTCTTTACACATAGCATGGAACTGACCCAGTCAGTCGGTTCTGTAATTCTAGATATACTGCCTTAATTTTGTAATCTAGCAATTGTGAGCTTCAATCTCTCCCGAAGTGGTGCAGAAACTCATCTCGGCGGGTGTACCACTGGTTTGCAACTGAATTTTGTATCGGTAGGAAAGAGTACCCATGCCTTCGAAGACGCCTGGAAAACAATCCAGAATTCCTTGTATGTTGTCTTGAATAGGTGGTTGAGATGAACTCGCACATAAATCCTCTAAATTAAGTGTAGATCCTTGCAGGCTTGCGCACCTAAGAGTGAAGATTTGTTTGAATGAACAATCTCAAATCTTAGAGATATCGCAGTGTCATGATTGGTAACTAACAAATAGCAAGATCCTACTGAGGTGATGGCATTGTCATTGTAGTCACGCAATTGATAAGTCGATTTATTGATCTTCGGAGTTTGCTTCAGCTTTGACAAGTCAAGCCTATTGAGCAAATTTGCAGAAGCGCCAGTGTCGAGTTTAAAATTGATTAGAGAATTGTTAACTTGAAGTACTGTGTTCCATTCCATATCTGTGTTGATAGAGTGAACTATCTTGAGAGAAGATGAGACTTCTGTGGTTCCATTATACGTCTTAATGATGCCTACGAAGAATGAGTCTTCCAACGAATAAGCATCAAGATCGTTGGAAAAAATGTCTTCTTGAAAACCTTCTTCCTTTGTATCCACACTTATAACATTCATCTGTTTTGAATTTAAATTCAAAGATTTAAATTTGAGAGTGGATCTGCACTGAGCAGCGAAGTGGTTGTTTGCCACATTGTGAGCCAATCTTTCCTCGTGCTGACATTTCTTCAGTCCACACCTTCCACATGTCATTACAAACACATCATCACGCACAAAGCTACTTCGTGCATGCGCAGATCGGTCTTCTTCCATCTCGCAACTTGTTGCGAAGTGCGCACATGTAGGTCTAGAACACGCGTGCACAAGATGGCTGCCATCCAAAACGAGCAACGTTTTGAGCTGCGACACAGCCTGAACACATTCAACCTCGAGGTTCGTGTTCGCGCCCTTTTCTCAGAGGACAATTTCATTATACTGACTTTTGGATAATTGATGCGTACGACACATTTCAATTGCATTTTCAAGCTTGAGATCTTTCTGTCTCAGCTGTCAAGGTTCCTGTATGTATTTCAGAACCTCCAAAGTCATTCTTTAAAAAGGTCAACGCCTTGATGTCGGTGTTTGTGTGGGCGGGGAAGATCTCGTGGGTCAAGAGGGATTTTTTGGAGAGGAGGCGAGGGGGAGGGGTTGGCATTGCCGGATATAATTAATTACTACTGGGCGGCTAACATCGCTATGTCAGGAAATGGGTAGTGGGGGAGGGGTTGGTATGAGGTGGGTGGAGGCGGCTTCTTGCAGGGGAACGAGTTTAGAGGCATTGTTGACAGAGCCTCTGCCATTCTCGCGGACCAGGTGATCCGTGAGCCCAGTGGTGGTGTCGGCCTTCATGGTATGGGGGCAGTGGAGGCAGCATTTGAGAATGTGGGCACCGATTTGTGATAATCGTGGGGGCACCCCCCCGGGGTGATAATGTGGGAGGCTGGGCTTGAGAGGATTGGCGGGGATTGAGTGGTTTTGAGACCTGTTCCGAGGGGCAGCTTTGCAAAATTAGAGGACTTGGAGGGGGAATATGAGCAGCCCAGCAGGAATGGCTTTAGGTATTTACAGGTCAGGGATTTCATGAGGAAAGCGGTGTCTTCCTTTCCCGGGTTGCTGCCTCTGGGAATGCAGGATAAGGTGCTGTCGAGGAAGGGGGTAGGGGAGGGAAAGGTGTCCGAGGTTTATCAGGAGCTGATGGACTGGGAGGGAGCCCCGATGGGAGATGTTAAACCGAAGTTGGAGGAGAAGCGGAGGGAGGGAGGGGGGGGGGGGCGCGGATGGGGGTGGAGGTCGGGACATTGGAGGAGACCCTGCGGAAGGTGAATGCATCCTTGTTGTGTGCAAGGCTCAGTGTTATCCAGCTTAAAGTAGTCCACGGGGCACACATGAAGATGGAGAGGAAGAGTAGATTCTTTAAGGGAATAGAGGACAGATGTGGGTGGTTCGTGGAGAGGCCCGCGAATCACGTCCACATGTTTTGGGGATGCCCGAAACTGAAGGGGTTCTGGCAGGGGTTTGTGGACATAATGGGCGTCATTCTCCGACCCCCCGCCGGGTCGGAGAATCGCCAGGGGCTGGCGTGAATCCCGCCCCCGCCGGTTGCCGAAGTCTCCGGCACCGGAGATCAGGCGGGGGCTGGAATCGCGCCGCGCCAGTTGGCGGGCCCCCCCCGCTCGATTCTCCGGCCCGGATGGGCCGAAGTCCTGCCAATAAATTACCTGTCCCGCCGGCGTGGATTAAACCACCTTTTGAACGGCGGGACAAGGCGGCGTGGGCGGGCTCCTGGGGGGGGCGCGGGGCGATCTGGCCCCGGGGGGGTGCCCCCACAATGGCCTGGCCCGCGATCGGGGTCCACCGATCCGCGGGCGGGCCTGTGCCGTGGGGGCACTCTTTCCCTTCCGCCTCCGCCATGGTCTCCACCATGGTGGAGGCGGAAGAGACTCCCTCCACTGCGCATACGTGGGAAACTGTCAGCGGCCGCTGACGCTCTCGCGCATGCGCCGGCCGGAGATGTCATTTCCGCGCCAGCTGGCGGGGCAACAAAGGCCGTTTCCGCCAGCTGGCGGGGCGGAAATTCCTCCGGCGCCGGCCTAGCCCCTCAATGTTGGGGCTCGGCCCTCAAAGATGCGGAGCATTCCGCACCTTTGGGGCGGCGCGATGCCCGTCTGATTGGCGCCGTTTTGGGCGCCAGTCGGCGGACATCACGCCGTTTCGGGAGAATTTTGCCCCATGTCTGAGGTATTGGGGGTGAAGGTGGCTCCGAGTCCAGAGGTAGCGATATTTCGGATGTCAAAAGACCCGGGTGTCCAGGGGGCGAGAGAGGCCGATGTCTGGGCCTTTGCCTCCCTGATAGCCCGGAGATGGATTTTGCTCGGGTGGTGAGACTCGGAGCCGCCAAAAGCGGTGATGTGGTTGAGTGACCTGGCAGAATTCCTGAGGTTGGAGAAGGTCAAGGTCATCTTGGGGGGGTCGGTCGATGGGTTCACTCGCAGGTGGCAGCCAGTTATTGACTTCTTTAAGAAGGATTGAGGTGTCAACAGGGTGGGGGGGGGGGGGGGGATTAATAAGTGAATTAAAATGGGGAAGGCAGGACGGGAGGAGGGGTAGGGCAGGGGGAGAGTGGGTGTTGGTTATTTATTACCCCAACTATCCAAACAAATCCACCAAATTCAGACATCTTCTTATCTGTTCTCATCTGCAAGCTCCAGATTCCACACTCCTGTTCTTCCAAAATCCTACTTCAGTGGAGACAGCTGGTGATTTAAATGGCCAGCTGCCTCTGTGAGTCACGCATGCGCAAACCCTGGCCCGACTCCAGTCCCCCCCACCCCCACCCCCACATCAAAGATGGGAAACTCCTCTTTGTCATGGTGAAAATTCAGACCATTGTTTCTAAGGAGCTCCTATTGATATATCATGAGTAGATTTTGGTGTGGTACCTACCCACCTTCTGGACATATCCCCTAATTCTTCTGTCTGCAAAAATACATTGAATTGTCTCTTGATCCCTTTTGTAGACGGCTTCGTCAATGTAATTCCCTGGTATCCACTTACAAGGACATACTTGCTTCTTGGGAATTGTGAATTTTGTGCTGATTGTCTGTGTGTTTATGTGTCTTAGTGATTGAGGGAGTAACTCTGGTGGGCACCTGCATAACCAACTACAGAGTTATAGGAGATGTATTGAGCCATCAAGAGAACTAGTCCTTCATGCTTTAACAAACTATCAATCTCCTACTGCAATATGACACCCGCAATACACTAGGAAGGTCATACAAACTGTATTATGCCACTATGGCAAGTTGTGAAATTAAATTCAATAAATCTGATAATTCATGAAAAAACTTGACCAAGATGCTGTCAATTGTTGTAAAAACCCAATGGTTCACTAATGTCCTTCAGGGAAGGAAACTTGCTGTCTTCACCCAACCTAGGCCTCTATACAACTCCAGTTCCATTTTATGTGGTTGACTCTTATTGCCGAGGTCAACTAGGAATGTGCAATAAATGTGGTGTGGCCTGTGTCGCCTGCAACTTAAGAAAAAACAGAAAAATAAAATACAGGATTGAGTTAAAATCTAAAACATAGAAGCAGAATATAGGAGCAGGAGGATCCTAATCCTGCTTTCCCCCAATATCCTTTGATCCCCTTCACCCCTAAGTGCTATATCTAACTGCTTCTTCAAAACATACATGTTTGGCCTCAGCTACTTCCTACTAATTACAACAGCACAGAATTCCAGTAGATTTGTCAAACATGATTTCCCCTCATAAATCCATGCTGACTCTCTCTGATCCTGCCCCTATTTTCTAAGTGCTCTGCTATAAAATCTTTGACAGTGGATTCTAGAATTTTCCCCACAACCGACGTCAGGCTTACTGGTCTGTAATTCCTTGTTTTCGCCCTACCTCCCTTTTTTAATTGTGGAGTTACACTTGATCCAATCTGCAGGAACTGTTCTAGAATCTATAAATCCTGGAAGATTTCCACAAATGCATCAACTATTACGTACTCTGGGATGTAGATTATCAGGCCCTGGGGATTTATCAACCTTCAACCTCATCAATTTCCCTAACACCATTTCTCTACTCGTATTGGTCTCCTTCAGTTCCTCCCTCTCACTATACCCTGCGTTGCCCAACATTTCTGGTATCTGATTTGTATCCTCATTTGTGAAGACAAAACCAAAAGTATGTGTTTAGTTGCTCAGCCATTTCTTTGTCCCCTATTATACATTCTCCTCTTTCTGAATGCAAGGGACCTACATTTGTCTTCACCAATCTTTTTCTCTGCAAGTACCTATAGAAACATTAATAGTCAGTTTTTATGTTCCCTGCAAGTCTATTTTCCGCTTCTTAATCAATCCCTTGGTCCTTCTTTGCTGAATTCTAAACTGCTCCCAATCCTCACACCTGCTGTTTTTGTTCGCCAATTAGTATGCTTCTTCCTTGGATCGAATACTATCTCTAATTTCCCTTGTAAGCCATGGTTTGGCCATGTTTCTAATTTACTTTTGTGCCAGACAGGAATAAACAATAGTTGCAGTTCCTCCATGCGCTACTTGAATGTTTACCATTGCCTATCCACTGTCATCCCTTTGAGTGACGTTCCACAGTCGATCAAAGCCAACTAACACCTCATATCATCATAGTTTCCTTTATTAAGATTCAGGACCCTAGTCTCAGAATCAACTACTTCACTCTCCATCTTGATGAAAAATTCTATCATATTATGGTCGTTCATCTCCAACTAGATTGCCAATGATTCCGTTCTCATTACACAGACCCAGTCTAGGATGGCCTGCTCTCTAGTTGTTCCTCAACGTATGGGTCCAGAAAACCATCCCATATACACTCCAGGAATTCCTCCTCTATGGTATTGTTAGTAATTTGATTTATCCAATCTAATGGCACTTCTGTCTCACAGCGCCAGGGACCCAGTTTCAATTCCAGCCTCAGAACACTGTCTGTGTGGAGTTTGTGCATTCTCCCCGTGTCTGCGTGGGTTTCCTCCAGGTGCTCCGGTTTCCTCCTACAGTCCAAAGATGTGCGGATTAGGTGGATTGGTCATGCTAAATTGCTTGCAGTGTCCAAAGGTTAGGTGGGGTTATGGGGTTACAGGGATAAGGTAGGGGAGTGGGCTAGTTAGGGTGCTCAGAGGGCCGGTGTAGGCTCGATGGACTGAATGGCCTCCTTCAGCATTGTAGGGTTTCTATGATTCTATATGCAGATTAAAATCACCCATAATTACAGATGTTCCTTTATCGCATGCATCTCTAATTTCCTGTTTAATGCCATTCCCAACATCACCACTACAGTTTGTGGGTCTATATACAACGTACCTTGGTGTTTCTCAGCTAGACCCACACAGATTCCACATTGCCAGAGCTAATATCCTTCCTCACTATTGTGTTAATTTCCTCTTCAACCAGCACTGCAACTTCACCGCCTTTTCCTTTATGTCTGTCCTTCCTAAATAATGAGTATCCCTGGACATTCCGTTCCCATCCCTGGTCACTCTGCAGCCATGTCCCCGTCATCGCAATTATATCATACCTGTTTACGTCTATTTGCGCAATTAGTTCATACGCTTTATTGCGAATGCTCCGCGTGTTAAGGCACAAAGCCTTTAAGCTGGTCTTTTTAACATAAATTGTCTCGTTCTCAATATTTTTCACTGGGGGCCAGTTTGAATCTGGCTCTTGATTTCTTTCCCTATCACTTTTCTTATTCCCCTGTCAATCTTTTGTTTTTGTCATTGTTTCCTTCTCCTCTGACTCCTTGCGTAGGTTCCTAATCCCCTGCCATTTTAGTTTGAACCCTCCCCAATTAAATGTCCTGCAATCTTTTTCTAGATATCAAACTTCTAATGAATGGAATAAGGCTTCTGCAAGCAAATGTAAAATTGTCTCATTCTCAGCTGTGTGTTGATGGGTGAAGCAAATAATGTAGCAGGTTTTACACTTTAGAATGAATCTTAAATTAAAGCGCTTGCTTGTTTCCTCATGTGTTAAAGGGTAGGTATTGTTCTGCTGAATGGTTCAGTAATCCTAAATGTCACCGTTAGATATCTGTACTATTAATGATGTCTCTCCTTTGTCCCTGGTGACTGAGTTTTATACTTCCAAGCCACAGTTATTCAGCTGGGGTTGATCAGGGTTGATCCTACCCCCTCTTCGTAACCATCATTCACAAGCTGGATTGCAATCAGCCTTGGGAACGCTGGCTAATTTTCCTCTCTGTAGCTCAGAGATGCTGAGGCCAAATGCAGTGCCCCAGATGTTGACATCAGCAAAGCGAGGTGTCATCCAATCACAACAGCCACTCTGGTTTGCCTCCTGTTTGCAGCCGAGCACCTGTCCTGTATTGTGGAATCTGGGCCGGCAATTCTTTTTCTCAGTTAATAAAAAAATGGTTCCAGCCCGAGGTCCTTGAAACATGATGTCAGTGAGTGTCTGCAGTCATCTTTTATGACATAAGCAGGTGGATATAGTTAAAGGGCAATGCAAGGTTATATACAGAAGTCAGATGCTAACTGACTGACTAGACATTAAGGTGCCACGCTGACTCACCATCCATCTTTCAAAACAGAATATAAAAAAGTCAAAGAGTGTCAGCTGGGAACACTCACAATAAATATTTAAACATTTATTTTATCTCTGTATTTTTTCCAAATCTATTTTATGCATCATCTTATTAAAGCAGCCACACTGAGAGCAATGTTCAATGCCCTGTCACAAGGTAGTAAGTGATAGATGAATGGGACTAATTCTCCTGACAAAATCTACCACAAACAGTATTTACCTCAGAAAGGCAATCATTATCATCCTACAGCAAGACTCTACAAGGCTTATCTCCTAATGTGAGAGACATCAACAAAAAAAACCTCTCGCATTTGCCATTTAGTGCTGCTGCTGTGAAGGTGTTTATGAGAATCTAGCTTTCAGAATTGCTTCAAGCACGTGCCATATCTCTGGCAATCACTCATTCGACCATTCTCATCTCCTGATAGATCATGGCCAGTCTAATCTGTTCTCATCGAGCAAGCATGAATTTTAAATGGTTTGGGTTGGATCAAATTAACCTATGTTGTGCATGTGCTTCAGCCGCTCCTACATAGGGAACTGCATTTAAATGACACTGCGGATATCATCTGGCCATCCCAAAATGCTTCTCAGCCAATGAATTACTTTTGACGCATTGTTATGTCGGCATGTGAAGTTGTTAACTTCCACACAGTATCCACAAACAGCAAACGTGATGAAAAACCTGCTGATCTGTTTCTTGTTATTTTGGCTGGGGTGAACATTGGCCAAGATTCGTGAAACATTCACTGTCCGTTTTCAAGCATTACCATGAGAATCTGAACGGCTAGACTGGAACTCACTTTAAAATATGACTGAAAGACAAGCACCTCCAACCATGTAACACTACCTCAAAATAAGCTGTGTGTTCAAGGACTGGAATAGGCCTTGAACCTTCTTACTTGGAGGTGAGTACCTTTGGACTTGTGAGTCCAACAAGTACTTGCAATAGAGCCTCAGAGACCACATATAAAAATTATTATTTCAAATGCCCCTCCCTGGCAAGCGGAGCCTCATCCACTGCGATTAAACACTGAGAACCAAGAGCACACTCTTATGATTTTCGCAATGAATTTTGAATTGTGCTGTACCTAAAGTAGATACTGCATTTGTCCCCATAAAAAGAGCCATGGAACTTCTAAGTCATTGTAGGGTAGGGCTGAATGTTTGATTACAGGGAGTGCTGGTTGGGATAGGTTTCGGCTCTTGACTTTCCATTCATTGATATAAATAGATGAAAAATCAAATGTGGCCGTCAAACGCCAACAAATGTCACTCTGGGAGTGCTTGCTTCAAGTGTCAGTCCACATATGTGAATCATTTTGAGACACCATTGAAAGATGTAATAAAGAGTTCCAGCGATGCAAACCTTTCATTCTTTTCTCTTTTGTTTGACAATTCCATTTCCTAAATCTCTATTCCTTTTCTCAAAGCCCCTTACCCCCAGGATTTGAGATTAATGACTTCTGCTCTTGGAATGTGGGCTCCAAACAATTGGGGGGAGGCCTGGTTCAATTCCAAAACACATTGTCAGACAAAACTTACATCATAGAATCCCTACAGTGCAGAAGGAGGCCATTCGGCCCATCACGTCTGCACTGAGCCTCTGAAAGAGCACCCTACCTAGGCCCTATCCACCATCCTATTCCTCCAAGTCCACTCGGGGGCAATTTAGCATAGCCAATCCACTAAACCTGCACATCTTTGGACTGTGGGAGGAAACCGGAGCACCCGGAGGAAACCGGAGCACCCGGAGGAAACCCACGCAGACACGGGGAGAAAGTGCAAACTCCACACAGACAGTGACCCGAGGTTGGAATCAAACCCGGGTCCCTGGCGCTGAGAGGCAGCAGTGCTAACCACCGTAAGTTTCTCATTGGTGCAATTTATGGCCAAAAGAAAAAAAGCTTGCTCCGAATTTGACACGATTGGGTACTGAATTCCCATTATTAGAGACCACAAAGATAGCTGCTTTGGGAAAGAGTCATGTGGCATTGGCGTTCTTTAATATGTAGTTACAGCTCTTACCTTTTACTTCACATTCTTTAGTGTCAAGATCACAGAAAGCATAAGAAAGGAGAGAGGCAGTGCAGGTCAGGCTGGGACTTGCAATATATATATAAATATATAATATGTCAAGCAAGCCATATATTATACATTATTGTTCAATAAAATGAATAAAGCCAACAGCCTTTTTATATCTATGACCTCTTGTTTCTGTTGAAGCTCAGTGTTATATTCAATTTTAGTTTTATTAAAATTATAGGATGCTTTTTCGGGATACATTTTCCTCTTTACTGGTTGTGAAAACAAATCACATCAAATAATGCCATAGAATAGAGCAATCTGCATAGAAAGTACAGCAGCATCAGACACACAATGCTGCATTGCTGCACAATTCTTCTATACTCTTGTGAAGGATTAGCATCGATTTACAATAGAAACAAGATCATTGAGACAACAGATGCAAATACTCAAGAAAAGGGTGTTACTGTGCTTTTGGTGAAAGCTTGGAGAATTTGTGATCTGCTCTGCAAACTGCGTTGTATTGTGATGGCGGTACCTGCATGCATCGTAGAGTAAGAGGTGTGACAGAGAAAAGGATCGACGGAGGATTGGAGGGTGCCACTGACCGCAGAGTAAAGTATGTAGTCCTTTGGATTGTGTATAGTTGAAGCCGACTAGTAGAAGTGTCATGTTAAATCAAGTTTCACGATCTCATCACTGAACAATCGCTACATCGATTTACAAATGTCTAACCTGTGTGTATAATGTTTATTTAGAACGTGGGTTTGAGTAAATTGGTTTTGAAGATTGTATTTAAAAAAGTTAAAGGGGAGCAATGTAGTATTTGTGGTGCCTATCTCTTTAAGACAGTACAGCTGAAAAGGACCAATGGGAACCGAGAGTGAGTGATGACCCCAGAGGATGGAGTCCTATCTCGGGCAGAATACATTGAGCAGTCGTGTAGCAAGCATTTAAGCTTGGTACTGCAAAACCTCCTGTACTAAGTTACTCTTTATTAAGAAATACCTTCTTGTTCCTAACAAGCCTGAAGTCACTTGACAGTGCCAGAAGTGTGTTACAATACATAACACTGACAGGCACAATAGGGGACATTGCAATTTGGGGATCAGTGCATCAACTGGATATCGAAGAAGAAACATTTGATAAGGTCTGTTTTCAGGCATGGGGTTCACGATGCACAATTCTGTTGAGGAACACAGCAAGTAATCTTCATGCTGCCTGCTCATCAACCTGATTGTAATGTAAGTCCCAGCGCAAAATGTGATGTTGACTGGCTGCACGTTCAATGGAGGGCCCAGGAGTATGTGCGGCTGTCAGCATGCACAGCTATCCTGGATCCCTTAAAGGCTGCCTGCTCTTCTTAATGGGGTGCTGAACCCTGGATGCAGCAGCTGCTGCAACAGTCTCAGGAAAGTTTGGATGTTGGCGCAGGCAATGCTTCATATCATCGCTGGCTGTCACTAAGCCCATTGCATCTGGCATCGCCAAGAACATTCAGGATGACAGTATGTTCCTGCCTGCTTCTCCTTAAATCCCACCTCACCCTCAATCTGCTTACTGGCATGAAGTACAATTTGCAGATAGTGTGACCAATGACTTCTTGCTTTCCATCCATCCCCTGTATCCCTCATCCCAACCATCCCCATCTGCTTTCCTGCTTTTAGACAAACATGAACTGCCATCTTACAAGCCAGCACAGCCTGTACAAAAAGCCCCACATCAGACAACTGATGAGGAAGTACCATTACTTGGTCTGACACTCACAGTCATCAGCTCAGATATTGGTTCTGTGTTACATTAGAAGTTAGTGTGGAGTCACTGGACATAGGTAGGCTGCAGCCAGGTTGGTGTAAAGGATGGTTTGTGTGCCAGCTCCTCGGAGGGTGAGGTCACCGATGAGTTCAGATGACTCAGATGATGGGTGCGACTTACTACCCAAAAAACAGAGTCCCGTTTTAGGCGCATAGAGCAGAGTAATTTTCTCGGCACCTGCTGCAGCAAGAACCACCCTGCTATCAAACAGGACTGCGTTTTTGTTTACCTCAGTCGGGAACGCCCTGCGGAGGCCGCACTTACCTCAGTTTCTGCACTGAGGAGCTGAAGAGATTGGGGCGCCATCTTTAAATGCTGCACCGATCTCTTGAGGGGGGTTTGGACACCCCACCACAGCCTCCAACCCCCCACTGCCCCAACTTCCCTTTTAGGGGTCCTCGAGCACCCCCCCTCACCCCGCTTCTTAAGGGCAGGGCACCCCCTTATGGGCAATGAAGCACCTGGGCACCTTGGCACTGCCATCCTGGCACCCAGGCAGTGTACTGCCAGCCTGGCAATGCCACCCAAGCATCCCACCGGTGTCAGGTTTGTATTGCCAGGGTGTTTGGGTGGCATTACCAGGATGCCGGGCTGGCAGTGCCAAGGTACCCAGGTGTAAGTTGGAGTGCCAGGGTACCACCCGGCCCAGTGCCTGACCACCGTGGTCCTCTGATAGCCTGGGAGAACCCCCCCCCCCACCCAGGCGCCGTTACACCTTGTCCACATTTGTGTCAAAGAGCTGAGACATGATCCATCTATACAACAGGAATCCAGCAGCCAATCTCTGGCCTCTGGTTATTCATGACGGGCCACAGTTGTAACCATGGGTGACTAGCACAGAATGAATGTGTCATGACTGCTGCCAGGACATCAGGAATTCACCAAGAAGATCTTCTGGGCATGATGGCACATGTGAATTGAATGGTTAGCCCTGTAGATGTAGAATATTTCCACGTTAACATATGGGGCCCACAAAGACATGTGCGCTCCATTACACCCAGCAGCATTAGGAAACCAGTTAGCTCTCCTATTCCTATTACTGTCAGTGAGAAGGAAAGTGAAGCCCCCTTTCCTGATGTACAGTTTACAACCTCACATGCGCTCACACACATGTAAAGGGGATAGAAAAGAGGAAGTTTTTTTTTACAACTATAGACAACAACAGTAAAAGAACCACAGAAATGAATATTAGTTCAGATGTTATTTCCTTCATGGTGGAGTTCTGCTCAGATGAGTTTCCTAGTTGGCGACAGCAAAACAAAAGCCCTTGAAAGCAAATGAGGATACAACACCACGTGCACCTGATGCTCTGTCAGGAATCGCTTCACGCCCCCGGATCCACTGCTGGCTGACCTGAGGTCGTGCGCCGAGAAGCCAAGGAGGTCTTGTCCTGTGGGGGAAGGGGGAGGGGGGGCGGGGGGGGGGGGGAGGGTGATTTGGACTTAGGGGGGGGGGTGAGGGATGTGATACCCTCACTGAGAACATGTGGGATCACTAATCTCTAATGTTGTTCCCGGACCCGGACTGGGAGTTACGATAGTCCCGGGTTGGGACATTTGTGTTGTACACTGTAGTCGCGGCTTTATCTTTTGAGTTAAAATAAACCTGCCTAGCCTTCTAATCATGTCTCCGGGATTACTGCATTCCCTTAGAAGTGAAAGGGTGGCAGTTGACGCGCCGCTTCTGGTATAACAGGTTTCAATGTCTCGGTCTTTGTTATTGCCCCAGTTAGGGAGCCAATTTATCCATTAGTCTTCCAGTTTCTCCATTATAATGTGGCCTTACAATGGGATGTGAGATGCCACAAAGATGAGAGTGGAACTCTTTGGTTCTTTGTAATTTCTGTTGGAAGCCTCCAGAACAGATGGCCCACCTTGTGAGTTCCCTGACATAGCAGCCACGATGGGTTCAGCAAAAGTCCAATTTAAAATAAAGTTTTGATGTACACTGATTTCTTTTCATGTCTTACTGACAATGATAATGACTGGTGGCATTGTCTTTGTCCTGCATTGTGGCTGCAGGAGATAGCAAAGTTCACCACCTCCTTGGTAAAACGCAGGGCAGCACAACAGCACAGTGGTTGGCACAGTTGCTTCAGAGCTCCAGGGTCCCAGGTTCGATTCCCGGCTTGGGTCACTGTCTGTGCGGAGTCTGCACATCCTCCCCGTGTCTGCGTGGGTTTCCTCCGGGTGCTCCGGTTTCCTCCCACAGTCCAAAGATGTGCGGGTTAGGTGGACTGGCCATGCTAAATTGCCCTTAGATTAGCTGGGGTTGCTGGGTTACAGGATAGGGTGAAGGTGTGGGCTTTAGTAGAGTGCTCTTTCCCAGGGCCGGTGCAGACTCGATGGGCCGAATGGCCTCCTTGTGCACTGTAAATTCTATGATTCTATGTCATTAAGGGATGAGAAGTGATCCCTAAAGACCCTTGGTGGTTAGTGTGGCAAACCCTCCTCTTCCTGTCTCTATTCACAGCCTCCCCTTTCTGATGCATGTCTCCTTTTACATGTTTCAGCCAAAAGGCAGTGCAACTACAGTCTCCATTCATGAAGCAGGTTTCTCCTGACGGGCCTCCCAGTCTCTCCTTGACAAATTCTAGGCCACTCCCTTGTAAATATAAAAAGGTTTGCACAACTCCTCCAATGACAATAAACACAGTACTCTCATTAACTCTGTACTGGTAAATTAAAGTCAAATGCACTTCAGGTGAAGCTTGTCTGTTTTGCAATTTAAATAGTGCTAGAGTTGTGTCGGGGTGTCATCCCTGTGTTTTTAAACCAAAGGCATTATCAGGGCCGGCACGGTTCACAGTGGTAGATTGCGTCAAATCTGTGTGAAATGTGTCTGTAGAAGGGTCACATGGACTCAAAACATTAACTGTGTTTCTCTCGACAGATGCTGCCAAACCTGCTGAGTTTATCCAACACTTTCTGCTTTTATTTTAACATAGTTAAATTTGGATCCAATGAGTTTCAAGTTGCTGCACTACTTGTATCAGCGGTGTTAGAGAGGGAACTGAATTTTGTGGTACCAGTCACAGCCCAGTTCCCTCGAATTATCAGGGAGTAAACATAGAAACACAGAAATCAGAAGCAGGTGTAGGCCATTCGGCCCTTCAATAAGATCATGGCGGATCAAAGAGCTCAATAACCTGTTTCCGCTTTCCCCTGATATCCTTTAAGTCTTTTAGCCCCACAACTGTATCTCACTCCTTCTTGAAAAGGCCTCTCGCAAGGTTTGTGATGCTCAGATCGCCTCGTGAGATCTAGCAAGACATCACAATCTGGATCTTGCCCTTGCTGGGTGAGATCCAGATTTACATATTTAAGTGAGCCATTCGGCTCATTTAAATATGTCGCCGCCTGATTCTCCTGAGGTCCGGGAACAAACGCCCTTGCCTGGGAGACCTCGCCATGGTGCAGTTTAGCACTGGTCCACACAGCGGTGGGGTGTCCGACGGGGGGGGTTGAGAGATCGGGGCGGGAATTTTAAAATGGTGCCCCGAACGCTTCCTGCACTGGCAATCTGAGCTCTCTAGTGCAGGAAGTGAGGAAAGTACAGCCTCGATGGAGCATTCCCGACCGAGGCCAGAAAAAAACAACAGAGTTCTGTTTGACAGTGGGGTTGTTCTCAGCGCTGCAGGCATCAAAAAAGGCCCCGCTATACCCGCTCAAAACGGTGCTGTTTTTTGCGCCTTAAATCACAGCTTTTGTTTTTGGCCTCAACTTCTTCCTGCGGTAGTCTCACCACTCCCTGGGTGAAGAAATATCTCTTCAGCAAGTCCTAAAAGGCTTACCCTGTATCCTTAGACTTGTTCTGGACACTCAAACCATTGGGAACATCCTTCCTGCACCTACCCTGCCTAGTCCTGTTAGAATTTTATAGGTTTCTATGAGATTTCCCCCTCATTCTTCTGAACTCCAGCGAATACAATCCTAATCGACTCAATCACTCCTCATGCATCTGTCCTCCCATCCCAGGAATCAGTCTGGTAAACCTCCTCTGCACCCCCTCTGTAGCAAGAACAACCTTCCTCAGATAAGGAGACCAAAACTGCACGCAATTTTCCAGGTAATTCCTCACCAAGGCCCTGTATAATTACAGCAAGACATCCCTGCTCCTCTACTCCAAGGCCAACATACCATTTCCCTTCTTTACCGCCTACTGCACCTGCATTCAGCAACTGGTGCATGAGGACTCCCAGGTTTCATTACACATTCCCTTCTCTTAATTTTTAGCCAAGCAAATAACAATCTCCCTTCCTGTTTTTGCTCCCAAAGTGGATAACCTCACAGTTATCCACATTATACTGCATCTGCCATGTATTTGCCACTCTCAGCTTGTCCAAATCACACTGAAGCATCTCTCCATCCTCCTAACAACTAACTCTCCAACTCAGCTTTGTGCCATCTGCAAATTTGGAGATATTACATTTAGTTCCCTCAGCTAAATCATTAATATATATGGCGAATAGCTGTGGTCCATGCACTGATCCCTGTAGTACCTCACTCATCACCGCCTGCCATTCGGAAAAAGACCTGTTTATTCCTACTCTTTGTTTCCTGTCTGCCAATCAGTTTTACATCGATCTCATTACACTACCCTAAACAGCTGGCTTGTGATGCAGAACAAGGCCAGCAGCGTGGGTTCAATTCACGTACCGGCCTCCCCAAACAGGTGCCGGAATGTGGCGACTAGGGGCGTTTCACAGTAACTTCATTGAAGCCTACTTGTGACAATAAGCGATTATTATTATTATTATTTAATTTTCCATGCTAATTCAAATAAACCACATCTACTGGCTCCCCCTCATCTACTAGTTCCTTCCTCAAAGAATTCCTGTAGATTTGTCAAGCATGATTTTCTTTTTGTAAATACATGCCAACTCTGTCCGATTCTACCACGGTTTTCCAAGTGTTCTGCTATAAAATGATCCTGGATTCTAGACTTTTCCCCACTACAACATCAGACTGACTGGTGTATGATTCCGTTTTCACTTTATCCCCCTTTTTAAATAATGAGATTACATTAGCTACTGACCAACCTGTACAAGTCTATAAAATCTTGAAAGATGACGACCAATGCATCCACAATTTCCAGGACCACTTCCTTAAACACTCTGGGATGTAGATTATCGAGCCTCAGGGATTCATCGGCCTTCAATCCCATCAATTTCCCCAACACCTAATACTGATTTCATTCAGTTCGTCCCTCTCACTAAACCCTGTGCTCCCCAACATTTCTGGCATATTATTGTGTCCTCCTTTGTGAAGAGAGAACCAAAGAACAATTTGTATGCCTCTTCCTTGGAACTACTGCTATCACTAATTTCCCTTGTCAACCATGGTTTGGCCACCTTCCCCGTTTTACTTTTGTGCCAGACAGGAATAAACAATTGTTGTAGTTCACCCATGCGCTCTTTTAATGTTTGCCATTGCCTATCCACCGTCATCCCTTTTAGTAACGTTTCCCAATCCATCATAGCCAACCATGCCTCGTACCATTATAGTTTCCTTTATTAAAATTCAGGACCTTAGTTTCAGAATCAATTATGTCACTCTCCATCTTGATGAAAAATTCCATCATATTATGGTCACTCATCCCCAAGGGGCCTTGCACAACTAGATTTTCAATTATTCCTTTCTCATTACTCAACACGCAGTCTAGGATGGCTGTTCTCTAGTTAGTTCCTCAATGTATTGGTTCAGGAAACCATCAAGCACACACTCCAGGAATTCCTTTGCTATGGCATTGTGACTAATTTATTTTGCCCAATCTACATGCAGATTAAATTCACCCATAATTACAGATTATGGGATACACTGAATGATTGGAGTTGATAATAGATGCAATGAGTGATTTGAGATGCAATGATATATTCTATTCCAAAAAGCCAATTCGTGAAGGGTAAAATTAGAACCAATCTTTACACACTTTTATATTTATTTAAATAGTTACATGTTACAAGTATACACCTTCAAACTCAAAAATAACTGTTCTAGTCTGTGTCTATTTATCAGGGCTAAAGTGAATACCTAGTTATCATTCACCACCAGCAAACAATTAAACACAATTAACATGCACTTAACAGGATAGAGCCAATGACAGAACAATTCTCATCTATTAGGAAAATCTGGAAGAAATGGACAGAATCTTAAATTCTCCACATTACAATAGTGACTACATTTTCATTGCAGTAAAAGACTTTGGGATGGCCTGAGATCAAAAAGGGCTTGACATAAATGCAAGTGATTTTATTTTTAATTAGCGACAAATTATCTAAAAGTCAATTCAGCAGAAAATTGCAAGCAAATTAATGTTTAATTGGTAATGGGTTGAAGGGGTATGGAGAACGGGCAGGACAGTGGAGCTAAGGCCAGGATGGGATCAGCCATGATCGAATGGTGGAGCAGACTTGATGGGCCAAATGACCTAATTCTGCTCCTATATCTTATTAACTTATGAACAAAAGATTGCAAGAATATTGGAAGTACATACGATGAAGATCAGTTGAGGGATTGATAACTAAAGGATATAGAAATAGGGGAGAAATTGGAATCGATCAGATAAAGAACCCCCACTCGCTACCAAATGGTGGAACAGGCTCAATGGGCCAAATGGCTCAACCATCTTACTATTTATTAAAACTACAAACAGTTTTGTGGTGATGGTCAAATGGTCACAGGAAAATAACTTGCATCTTCATATAGCTTTCCTCAATATCTCAAGGCTGACTGGAACAACCACGTCTTGTCTCCTCAGTGCAGACAAATGAGAATTAACTGCTTAATAACATTTCCTTGAATTCCTTGTTCCAGTTTTTAGGTAGACCAGGTTGTACCC
Organism: Scyliorhinus torazame; assembly: GCF_047496885.1. Lineage (NCBI taxonomy): Eukaryota > Metazoa > Chordata > Chondrichthyes > Carcharhiniformes > Scyliorhinidae > Scyliorhinus > Scyliorhinus torazame. The sequence continues at coordinate 142,121,412 of NC_092723.1, forward strand.
GATCATGGACTCTACCCACCCATTGAATCTCCTTCCACGCCCCATGTACCATCTATCCTATCATAGACAGAGGGAGAGGGTGAAAGTGATGCAAATTATATTTATAATATATAAACAAGTTAACAGGAAAGAAAAAGCATTTGCCTTATCCTTGGATGTGTATTTAAAAGCGGCATAAAACAGCAATTAGTTACGAGAGGCCGTCTCGCTGGAGCCTTGTGTAGGTGGAATGACAAACAAAATAACTGAAGTAGACATGAAAGAAGAATAAAATATCAGATATGAGGAAGATTAAATGTTGCCATTCTATGTTTTCAAGCTCTGTGTGCCTGATTGCATCATTACTTTTCAATGAAATCCCATCGAACATCATGTCTCTAACCGCATTGTGGTGTTTAATTGTTTTCAAGTCCTTTCACCTCTGACTTGTTTTGTTTAGAATCAAAAAGCCATTGTGTGCATTTTTATATCTTAGATGAAACACACATTAGCATTTAGAACTCTGGAAAAAGACTCCCGTGGAAGGGAAGCCTGATAAAGAGAGGAAAAAAACACAGAGAAAAGAGGACGAAAGGAAGCAAAGGAGAGAAAGGACGATTGAAGTTAGCATACAAAGGCTCACAGTAAAATTGTGCTTAACTTTCTACCCCACTAGGAACTTGTGCAAAAGTATTTCCCATTCTGAAAGCCATGACAATCCTCAGTCTGCACCAATACACCAACCATTTTATCCTCTCAATGGATGAAATGGACAATGAGTAATCCATAGCCCGGTTTGCTCCATGCCTGTTTTTCATCACTAAACTCAAGCAGTGTGTGAAACTGACAACTTATTGCTAAAACCTATTTCGTACTACTGGAGAAGATCAATTCACCCCACTTAATATTCTTCGTAATTTTGATAAACTCCATTAGATCTCTTTTTACCTTCCCTGCATTAGTGAAAATTAGAACAATCTTACACCACTATCATTCTAGTACCATGACATCTCAAAGCATTTTACAGCCAATGAGGTACTTTTTGAAGTGCTGCCACAATTGTCATATAGGGAACACGGCAGCCAATTTGTACACAGCAATGATGAAGTAACTGTTCTGGTGATTAGTATTGGCAAGATAGCAATGGAATATTTTATATCCACCTGAGAGGGCAGATTCAACCTCTTACCGAAAAGACAGCGGGCTGGATTCTCCGTTTCAGTGGCTAAGTGCCAGCAGCAGCGGAGCATGTGTATCTTTTACGACCAAATAATCATCGAGAAACCCTCACCAATTTCGGGATCGGTGAGGGGCTAGCACCGGTGCCGGATGAAACTCCCGCCTCTCGCGCCGTAAATGGCTGACGACCTGCAGTGGTCGCGCTGTACACCATGGCGGCAGCCGTGCCCGGACCCAACCCTCTGTCCATGACCCCACAGCCCACCCCTTGGCTACCCCCCACCAGTCCCCACCACCCTGGCAGAAGTCCCCCTTCCGCCAGCGGCACGGATCCCGGCTGGGTTTGGCGGTGCTGGACACAGTCCACAGTCGCCACGCTGGGTTCCCGCACGGCTGAGACCACACGTGTCCCGCGCCCTTGGGAACTCGGCCCATCGGGGGCGGAGCATTGTGGGCGGGCCGGCCGATGACGTGCCAACGCCGTTGCCCCAGCGTGCACCAGGATGTCGCCAGTTTGGAGGGGGCGGAGATGGCTGACGGGCATCAAACCAGCGCCGGCCCCGATTTCAGCATCGGGACCCATTCTCCGCCCGATCGCCGAACACAATTTTTCCGTTGGGCAATGGGGAATCCTGTGCAGCATCTCAAACAGCACAGTACTCCCTCTGGTTTGGTACCAGGAGTGGAAGCCTGGATTATTATGCTCAATTCTCCAATTCTGAAAATTTGAACCCACAACCTTCTTAGCCTGTGATGAGGGTTCTAGCAACTGAGCCAAGGCTGCCACCTCAGGTGTAAGACTTGAGTTAGGACCTGCCATAGGGCTGAACATGACAGATCAATGATCTGGTTTATGACTGAAACCAGGAATGAACTGAGTGCTTATTTACCTTACAGCTGTGTGCTATGATCAGATTATTATTTGTGATAGCCTCAAATGAATATATTGTTCTGCTAAATGTAGCAGAGCTGTCTCCTCACTGCCTGCACAGCTAAACCGGTGACAAGTATGGCACTTTATTCACTATTTTCCCTGAATAGTTGCAGGGCATTCTGTTCAGTCCAGTCTGTGTACAGCTGATCAGTTGATTTAAAATTGTATATTAAAAGCTAATTCAGCAGTTGGATCTCATGACTTCTGTCCTAACACTGACATAACATAAATCATAAGCAAGAATATTTTTAGGCTGGTCTTGCCAGCAGCATTAATTTGAAAATAATAGCTCTGCACAATTAATCTTCAGTAAATGAAGTTGTACAGAGAATAAAACTCACTTTTAATTGCCACTGGACACTGAATCGTCCCTTAAAGGCATTTTCAGGGTTCTATTGAACATCCTTTCCAATATATATCAAGGACATGAAAATAGTTTTGTTCAGGCTATCGACCTCTCCTCCCCTTGCTCTTGCTGGTTTGGTTCCATGCTGCAGTGGCTTCCACAGTCCCTTGGCTGAGAGGTAATTGGTCACATGAACCAACATGGTCAGGGCTATTGATCGATTCACTGTTGAGGAGCTCAGGGGAATGAGCTGCCCGACTACCTGCTCCAGGCCTGAAGAGGCCCACACTTGTTTGAGGCCCCACTCTCATTTAAATTTAGCAGGCAAGCCGACAGTGTATGTACCCATGCACAGGTTGCAGGATTGAGGCAACAGAACTGTGTTAGGGTGGAGAGATGGGGGTGGCTGCAATGTGGAGGGTGGGGTGTCAGTGGCCCAGATTATTTGTGTGGGCCCCAGGGATGCACTCCTGCTCCTGAGGGTTCGGCAAATACAATTCAAACCCTACTTTAGGTGGGCCTCTTGTCTTCGATTGACTGCAGAAATGATCTTCTGGGGGCTTTGGGGGCTCCAGGGCCGGAGGGCCCTAGCTCACTTGTCAGCGGCACATGCACAGCCATGCTACCCTGACCCGTGTGCTGGCTGCGGGATGTGGCCTCATCAGAGGGGTGGAACACGGGGGAGCTGGTGACCACCACCCCCACTCCATGGGACGGGTCCGGGTTCGCACTCAACACCCCCTCCTCCCGCTCGGTGCCCATAGGTCCCTGGGGTTCACCATGAGACGGAGGGGTAGCTGGTTCGAGCCCCGGCTGCCCATGCATCATCAGCCCTGGCGGCTCCAGCGTGTCGATGCCCCCGGCACCAGCCCAGTGAATGGGACATGCTCTGCAGTGACTCGGCAATGCCCATCTGCGACTGGGACCAGCTCCTCAGTGCCTTGACCATTCCCATCTGAGAGCGGTACATGTCCCCCAGAACCTCATCAAGGTCAGCCTGGTACTGGGTCACTTCGTCCAGCAATTCGGACATCCGGCCAAGACCCTCAGCCGTGGCCGTCACTGGCTGTGCGCCGCCTTCGACACATCCACTAATGGTGCCGACATCATGCACCAGGCTCTCCACTGCTGTCGCCATGCTAGCAGTGTTGGTCTTGGTGCCACGCATTGATTGCCAGCGACATCTCCTACACCGTAGCCTCTGGGACTCCTCCAATCGGCTATGGACCTGCTGGAGTGTCGCTGACATCTCCCTCTGAATGTTCTGACTGCTCCCTGTCGTCTCCGTCAGCTCTGAGTAACCCTGCACCAGAGGCTCAGCATCAGGCTGGGACCCAGCTGGGTCTTGGGATCAAGCAGACCATGTGATGCCTCGATCGTGTTGAGGTGTTCTCCTGGGAGGCTGGAGAAGGGGCCACCTGGGATGGGCCCGGCACCGTCAGCTAGAGGACCTGCGGGAGAATGGGCATGTGGTCAGTGGGAGGGATGGGTCAGTCAGTAAGGCAATAACAACTCATGTTTGACAGGCCCTTCAGGTGGAGCAGGTGGTTCCTCACCGCTGCGACGTCCGCCAGCCTCCGTGTGGGTGACCGCTCTGTCCTTGACCACCCCAGTCACCTCCAGCGCCACTCTTCGAAGGAGGTGAGGATTCTAACGTCCGGCACCCCACCGCCAGTCTGGGCCCTTTCCCGACAGTTGTGGGAGAGATTTCCCTGAGGAGATACAGAGAGGGCATCGTTAGCCACACACGAGGTCCACAGTGGTGTTAGAGGGGGCTGTGAAGGAGGGTATGGGGGTTTGACGGGAGACAAGGGGTGGAGGGAGGGTTGGGAGTCGCATGGAGAGTTGGGGGAGTAGATACTCCTGCGGGTGTGGAAAGGTCGCGGGGGGGATGTAGGGTGGGTATGGGACCGGGGGGACGGCGAGTGTTGGTGTCTGGTCACTGGTGCTGCCCGGTTCAGGTCATTCGCCTTTTCCTGGCACTGGAGGCCAGTCCGCCTGGTGGCACTCCCGGTTCTCATGCCGCTGCCACCTCGCCCCAGACATCACTGGCTGCCCTGTGACTGGCCTCCACTGCGTCTAGGAGCCTGGCCAGATCTGCAAATCTTGGGCACCAGTCTCCTGGGCACCATTGTTACGAGCTGGCTGGGGTTGGCTGTGCAAGAGCTGTTCAACCTTGTTTGCGGGGGGACTGGTGAGCGTGGTGCCGGTGAATCGGCTGGCGGAACTTCATTTGCGGTGAGAAGTCTGTGGGGCCTTGTTAAGTGGACCAATTAATGTTGAACGTAGTACCGTGGTTAGAACTGTTGCTTCACAGCGCCAGGGTCCCAGGTTTGATTCCCGTCTTGGGTCACTGTCTGTGCAGAGTCTCCCCGTATCTGCGTGGGTTTCTTCCGGGTGCTCCGGTTTCCTCCCACAAGTCCCAAAAGACGTGCTGTTAGGTAATTTGGACATTCTGAATTCTCCCTCTGTGTACCCGAACAGGCGCCAGAGTGTGGCAACCAGGGGCTTTTCACAGTAACTTTATTGCACTGTTAATGTAAGCCTACTTGTGACAATAATAAAGATTATTATTATTGAATAGTGTTGCCGACCTTGCTGGGCAGATTCCCAGGAAGCTTGCGGCAGTTCCCGCTCGCTATCACACTTAGAAATCTTTCCGGAGAATCTTACCCTTAAGAAATCTTTTGGTTGAATCGAACCCCACATTGTAACCACATTGCACACACAAATTGCACTGACTCAGGTTTGGAGCTGCGTTTTGTGGATTCGCATAAAACACAATCTCCAGAACAAAATTGAAGTCCTGATTCAGTTTATATTTCGCTCACTGGACTACTGATCCTTTCAACAGACTCAAAACAACTGTCCCTCTTACTGTTTGAAATTCAAAGAACATAAAAAATACCCAGCTTGGGTCAACAGGCTAACCGTCAGCTTCTATAAATATTAAAATGCTGTGACTGTTTTTGTGCCCCACTGAGAAAATGTAATTATTTTTTGTTGCTGATTTTAAAACAGCCCTAAATGTTCGCTCATTAAGCGCAGCAGTTAAGAATTCTACATTTTCTTCCAGAGCATATTTTCTGTATTGAGAATGACATTGCTTAATGGGCAGCATGGAAAACATCAAGAGGGTCTCTGAGCATTGTAGAGTGAAAGTACTACGTGGAGAGTGTTACAATGAGGGGACGGGAGGTCGGTTAGCTCAGTTGGTCGGACGGCTGGTTCGTGATGCAGAGCAACAGCGTGGGTTCAAACCCTGTACTGGCTGAGGTTACCATGAAGGCCCCACCTTCTCAACCTTGTCTCACCTGAGGTGTGATGACCTCAAGTTAAATCACCATCAGTCAGCTCTCTCTCTCAAAGGCAGGGTAGGGCAGCACGGTAGCACAGTGGGTAGCACTATTGCTTTGCAGCGCCAGGGTCCCGGGTTCGATTCCCGGCTTGGGAAGTGGGACTTTGGAGTCTGCACGTTCTCCCTGTGTCTGCGTGGGTTTCCCCCGGGTGCTCCGGTTTCCTCCCACAAGTCACGAAAGACGTGTGGGAGGAAGCCGGGCATTCTGAATTCTCCCTCTGTGTACCCGAACAGGCGTCGGAATGTGATGACTAGGGGCTTTTCAAAGTAACTTCATTGCAGTGTTAATGTAAACCTACTTCACAGAATCCTAGAATTTACAGTACAGAAGGAGGCCATTCTGCCCATCGAGTCTGCACCGGCCCTTGGAAAGAGCACGCTACCCAAGCCCACCCCTCCACCCTATCCCAGCAACCCCACCTAATGTTTTTGGACACTAAGGGCAATTTAGCATGGCCAATCCACTTAGCCTGCACATCTTTGGACTGTGGGAGGAAACCGGAGGAAACCCACGCACACACGGGGAGGACGTGCAGACTCCGCACAGACAGTGACCCAAGCCGGGAATCGAACCTGGGACCCTGGAGCTGTGAAGCAACTGTGGCTAACCACTGTGCTACCATGCCCCCCCCCCCCCCCCCGTGACAATAAAGGTTATTATCATTATGAAAGGAAAGTAGCCTATGGGACTAGCTCAGTTGGCTGGACGGCTGGTTTGTGATGCGGAGTGAGGCCAGCAGTGTGGGTTCAATTCCCGTACTGGCTGAGGTTAGATATGAAGGAAAGCAGCCTGCGAGACTGCGCTGACATTTATCATTTACAACGAGGGGATTAGAACGGTATGTTATAGTTAGGTTAAAGTCCAACAGGTTTGTTTCGAATCACTAGCTTTCGGAGCGCAGCTCCTTCTTTAGCGCTCCGAAAACTAGTGACATCGAAACAAACCTGTTGGGCTTTAACCTGGTGTTGTAAGACTTCTTACCGTGCTCACCCCAGTCCAACGCTGGCATCTCCACATCATGTTATAGTTAGGGCATATTATACCGAGTAGTACAGTGAGGGTATTTTATTGTGGGACTGGTACAATGAGGACGTGTTATACAAAGAATGTTACAAAGAGAGTGTGACAGTGAATGTGTTATGTAGAGAATTATGGTGAGGATATGTTTCATAGCAAACCTTTCAGCCAGGGTGTGTTCCACAGGATGGTACAGCGAGATCATGTTCTGCAGAGTGCAACAGTGGAGGGTGTATTAAACAGTGTTACTGCAAGGATATGTTAGAAAGAAAGTGTTACAATAAGACTGTGTTTTACACAGTTACTGCACAGTAAAGGGGTGTTATACACAGCGCTACAGTGAGGGGGTGTTATACACTGTGTTAAATTGATTGGCGGGTGGGGGGGGTTATTCCAGTGAGGGTTTGATAAACAATGTTCCACAGTGGTTGTCTTATAGAGTGTTACAATGAGCGTGTTATATAAAGCGCATTTGGAGGGGGGGGGGGGGGGGATTTGAAGGGCTGTGGGTGGAGTGTGTCGGGGGTGGGGGTTGGTATTTCAGAGAGTGTTAAATGGAAGGATTCTTATGCTGGTCTGCTGATCTTACATTTGAGTGTTGAACACAGGAGTCGCTGTATTATAACACTGGAAACTTGTACAGCAAACCTCGTAGATTAATTGAATGCTCGCTCTATTCTAATGCACCTCACGTCCCTCTGTCATCACCCATTATAAATGTATTTAACGCAATGCTCAAAACATGTCAAAACAACACTCTGCTCGCATGGGTTCTATGACTATAATGAGTCCTTTTCTAAACCCAAACTGTAACAAATTCAATGAGAATCACAGTAAATATTTGATCTTGTGAAATGTGAAGATTGTTCTCCCTCGCATCAGCTGGTCTCAGAATTTACTGCACATAGAATCTCTGGAATACAGCCCCAGAACAGTGTTCAGCAAGTCCACTCCTGCTGATTGGAATGAGTTTATTTTTGCTGCAAACAATTCAATGGTATGAAAGCACAAATTAAACACATTAGATGATAAAATAGTACTGGGATTTTTTTTGTTGTAGCATGATTTCAATTCAAATAAACAGATAATTCCAAAAAGTAATTTTGAATTCAGAGGTCAGAATTCAGAGAGAAACCTAGAGCAATGGACATAACTTTGAAAAGAATAGAACGGAAGAGAAGGGGTTAATTCTCCTTCACCACCTGTAGGCTGCACTCTAACGGACCCTATCACCCACCCAGAGAAGAACTCACCCATTGCATCACATTGTGTGGCTGCTTCAGATCCTGCCTGACTGAACCCACAGTCCACCCAACATACTCCATTGACCATCAACTGGAAACCAAAAGATGGAGAACCTTTGGAGGACCACTCTCCTGAAGCGAGCCCCATTGTAGAACCTGTGTGTCGCACCCCATCACTTCACATCCTAGAACCCGCTTGACCAACCCGACTACTGCCCGACGAACCCACACGTATTTTTTATCCCACCCAAATTACTTTATCGCCGCCCATTTTGAGACACTGTTCGCGAGGCCCCATCCTTCATCCAATGATCACCATGGCCCTCCTGTTGCGGAACCTGCCGACAAATACCAAAACCTGCTTGACAAACTCTTTCGTTCAGTCATTGCAAAGCCCACTCAACTAAACCTATCCCCCACCCCACGCACCTCATTTGCCACCCGTTGTAAATCCTGCTCCATGGACCCCATCTTCTGTCTATATGGCACCCACCCAGTGAATCCCATTGTAGAAGCCTCTGAATGAACCGCCTGCACAATGTTCATGTGCACCTTTGAGTTTCAAAAGCATATAAATTGCCTGTAGGAAGACAAGAACGAAGGGAAGAGCTCCACAGTTTGAAATTTGGAAAAGGACTAAGTTAAAGGGAGACCTGTGCCAATATTGGAATGCCAGGAGAATGAGAACATTTGCTACTGTATGTAAGTTCAGGAAGTACAGGAGCAGAAAACTAGCAAGAAGGTCAAATGGATGCTAAAATGAAGAGACAGAATAAAAAAGATGGAACTTGAACTGACAGGAATTCATTTAACAGTTTCGAAGACTGATTTTAATATCTTATAAACAAAGCAATCGACAAGCATGTCCAATACAAGCTTTACAAAATATAGTGCCCAATTATCATTCAGCATTGTGGGTGTTATTATAACGGAGAAGATGGTAGGTTTAAGGCCACAACAACCTGATCAGAAGATAGCAAGAACATATCCCAGTGAGCACTATGAATTAGTAGAAACCATGTCAACTCCATCACCATTTATTTTCTCAGTGGAATAGAGAAGGTGCCAGTGCAATGTTATATAGATGTGCACATTTTAGTATCAAGGCCACATTTGGCTCTTGGATAGACCAGTGCCTCACCTGTTGTGTTCGAGGGCTGGAGATTAGGGTGTTAGGCCCGCTAAATGGATGCAAATTGGTGGGTCAAGGGGGTGGGCTGGCATGAACCTCGATTTTACGATTCCCATTGGAAAACATGCCTCGGGCATCCCAGGATGGAGAATTCACCCCCAGGTTTATGGCAGCTAATGCCATAAAAAAGGGGTGTCACTTATGCACCTTTAACTGAGCTGTGCTCAATGCTAGGCCTTGGGAGCATGCTCCACTACCCAGGTCTTCCTGGCTCAATTGCCATTCCATTGGAAGTTACAGCCCATCAACAGGCACTGGGCAATACATTTTCTGACTAAATAGCTTTGAAGGAGCAGCCCAGGTCAGTAAATAGACCTCGGAGTGAAATTGGTGTTGAGTGATGACGAATTGGCAACTAGTGGGATGGGATGTCAAATGTCCTTGTAGATCCATTATTTCAGTCTGTTGCTGCCCCACTCAACTGATGTCTTCCTACCTTAACTCCATTTTTCCATCCCATATCCAGTCCTTTCCTACCTACGTCTGCGACTCCTTGGCTCCTCCAAAGCCCGATGTCACTTCAACAGTTTCCAGTTTCCTGACCCTGATCTTCTCCCCTTCACATGGGCATCAAATCCCGCTCCACTTCAATCCTCTACCAGAACAGTCTGAGAGCTCCCTGCTTCTCCCTTGAACAGAGACCCAACCTGTCCCCATCCACCACCATCCTCCTCCGCCTGGCTAACTATATTCTCACAATGAACAACAACTCCTTTAATTCTACTCACTTCATCTAACTAAACAATCTGGGTACCTGCATGGGTCTGAGTTATCTTTGCATTTTGAAGAATATATGGAACATTCATTATTCCAGTCCGACCCATCTATACTAATGCTTCTGATTTTCCTTCCTTTTCCCTCAACTGTGCCCAACGTGGTTATCAGGGCCCTCTGCCACGTCTAATCTATTTCACAGACTTCTACCCTCACTCATTCCCCTCTCTCTCTCTCAGAACCAAGATAGGGTTCTCCTTGTCATTACTTTCCACCCCACCAGCCTCCAAATTCATCGGATCAACCTTTGCCATTTCTGCCACTTTGGGCACGATGCCACCACCAAACATGTCTTCCTTTGCATTCCAAGGAGACCATTCCCTCCACATGACACACTGGTTCATTCCTCAGTCAATCTTAATACCATCTCTCTTTCCTGAGACACCTTTCCACACAAGTGCAGGAGATGCAACACCTATCCTTTTACCTCTTCCCTTCTCACCATCCAGGGCTCCAAACACTCCTTAGTTGCTTTTGATGTGGTGAGGAGGAACTGTCAATCATAGCAAGAGTGTTTATAAACATTTCAGTTAGCATCGAAGCCAGGTACTTGTGATGCATTCAAGCATGAAGGGGAAGATAGGTCAACAATCCAGCAAAACATCTGTCTCTGGAGTAATACAACTGTCAATCACTGGCTAGCAATGTATTGCTGTGTGAAATTGAATGGAAGAATGGGGTGGTCATGAGGGTCAGGCGGGGTGGCAGGAATCATGTTGTGGGGGCTGAGGGTCTTCCGATGGACTTTGGGTGGTACCTCAGTTCTGCACTCACACCCTTGTCCCACCATGGTGCCCACCACATCAGGGTCACACTCAGCAACCCCTGCACAAAATCCTGTCTGGAGGATCTCCCGCTGTGGGGGTGGCTGCATAACGGGAGGGGGGGGGGGGGAGGAATCAAAAGGAAATGGATACAAATCAGTGATTTGCATCCTCCTGCCAGTGCAGGGCGTGTAGCTCATTGCTGTCGCCAGTGGGGGACCCGGACATCGGATTGAGTTTGGTGCACAACGGCGTTTTCGGCCAACACCCCATTCTCCGCCCAATCAGGAAGCCCGGTACCGGCGCCGGGCAAAGGAGAACTCTTCATCTTATTTCTTTCTCATTTTGTTTTCTTTGCATTCGGCTGGCTGCCATTTAACGGTTCACATCTGGACACATCTTTTGCGTCTTTATCCAACACTCCCTTTGGCTTTGAAATCGTGAAACCCGTTTGTTACTTATTCCCTTCTTCCCGCCACCCTATCACAGATTGTTCCTTTGGTTCTTCTGCCCCATACGACCATCCCCAATTTCACTTGCTCATCTTTACATTTCGAACTTTCCTTAGTCCTAATGAAAGGTTGCAGGTCTGACATGTTGGCTAGGATTGTTTCGCCTACCAATGACAGGCGTCGTGGGATGGGAAAAGTTGTAATGTAGTTGGCCTTTGGCTACTCTCCAAAGGTTCTCGTCCCGGTCGTGACGATGCCTGCCGCTGGCGGGGCTAGCGAACTCTGCATTCTTCTTCATCGATCCTACCCGACCAGTTGGGTATTTCTAGCATTCCTATCTTTTTTTCAGGATCCCAGCATCTGCAGCATTTTGCTTCCGTAAAATGGGTTGTCGATTCACTATTGCTAAAGACACACACAGTCTGTGGGTGGCAGTCCCTGATCTGGCCCTGAAACAATTAATTCTGTAAGTGTGAACAATCAGTCTTGTGAAAACAGCTTAGGGAAAGGTGTGCAGTGCAGCTGGCACTGAGCAGAAAGGCTGCCCTTTGAATAATAATGAAATTATGAAATTTCCCAGTGTCTCTGCTGACATTTTTAATGAGGCTTTTCAGATTTGAACCAAGGCCAGATCAATGCAGCTGCTAATACTATGTTGTACCGTAATTTTAGGACAATAATCCTCTCTGTATATAAACCCTCTCTCTTTACTATTCATTACTTCCACACACAATATAAACCGGTTAGTTATTCTGCTACAAACCTTTAACTAGTGCTAAAAACGAAACTGCACTTTACTGAAGGCTCTGGCTCATGGCTATTGGCAACAATTCCCTGCATTTACATAGCATCTTCAATGTAGAAAATGTCTCCAGAAACGTCACAGGAGCTTAATCAAATAGAAAATGGACACTGACACAAAGAAGAAGCTATTAGAAGGAGTCACTTACAAGACTGATCAAAGAGGTGGTTTTAAGGAGGTACCTCATTATGCTAGTGTTAATATTCCAGTAATAAATCATCCCTCCAGTTTGAATGTGCTTATTCCTGCAATATTAGTGTCCGTTTAAGTGTCGCATTCTGCCAGTTGAAAACTATCGTGGTTGAAACTTGGGAGACTGGCCATTTCCTTTATTGCAGCAGCCAGAGAGTTAATCACCTAACAAAACCATCAGAACCTCAGATTAATTCATCAGTGGCCATAACTAAGCAATTTTTAATAAAGACAGGGTTTCAAATCTGTGTCAGCTCCTGCTCAGATCGACCACAGTTAAACAATGCCTGATAACACAGAGCTTGTTACAACGGACTATTGGTGTGAGTCTGATAGGCCGCATAAAACTGTCTTAAATGCAGCCAAGAGTAAATCTTAAAAGGCAAACATGACTCTGAAGTTTCATTTCAATTAGATAACTGGATTGTTTTGCCAGCACCCAGCATTGTGTCAGAGTCTGCAAGATACACGACAATATAATTTGTTTTCCAGTAAACTGGTGATATTCAGTCAAGTGGATTTCTCATTACCAACTAAATGGCTGATCTGCAGATAAATTATTTTTACAACTGGCAGATTTTAATGGGAGGTACTTTATTTAGTGCATGTTATGCAGTATAAAATGGGAGAGTAAAGTTGCATTCTTATTGACAAAGCCATAAATGAGCAGCTGCTCAGCTACATAGATGCTCTCCTCAGATGTTCTGGGTTAAGAAAATTAAATTTTGTTTGTTTTGTTATTTCATATATTGATTTATTTATTCCTCCCTTCTTTCCTTAACATGTTGATTTACAGGTGCTGCAGTTCCACAGGTTCCAGGCACCTACAGCACTGGGCACTGCTTAGTGTGGTAGTGACCCACACATCTAGGAAAGGTCCTTGATCAGTGCTGAGTTAGCTGGTCACAGTCAAGGGAATGCTTGAGCTTCCAGAATTGCACTGAGCTATCTTGAGCTGGGATATGATGTGGGGGTGGCGTGGAGTGGGATGGGGGGGGGGGGGGGGGGGGTGGAGAGTGAGGGTGAATGTCAAGAAAAGGTTCCCATTCCTGCTCGGAACTCCTTGTGTGAAGGTCCATTATGGGAAGGGTCATAGGGGATAGGGGTAAGGTCCGCAGTATATAGTGTTACGACATCCTGGGCAAGTGCGTGGTCAATTCCAGCCCCACATGCCCCGGAATCACAACATAAGTGAATTAACCAATCATTCCCCCTTGGCTGCCCAATAATTACAGCCTCCAGGTTTGTAAGTTGAAGCACAATTACTGTTTATTTATAAAAGCAAATTACTGCGGATGCTGGAATCTGAAACCAAAGAGAAAATGCTGGAAAATCTCAGCAGGTCTGGCAGCAGCTGTTGGGAGAGAAAAGAGCTAACGTTTCAAGTCCAGACGAGCCTTTGTCAAAGCTCTGTGGCTTTGACAAAGGGTCATCTGGACTTGAAACATTAGCTCTTTTCTCTCCCTGCAGATGCTGCCAGACTGCTGAGATTTTCCAGCATTTTCCCTTTGGTTAGTTTATTTATAACAAGAATAATGGTGAAATACGCCGCAGATACAGTTGGTTAAATATTAATAAGTACCTAACGTCTACTTTAACTTGCCACCCCACCCTCCACACACACCCTACACACATATAAGACAGACAAACACAGAGAGGTAGAAAAGGGAAAAGAAACATAGATGAACGAGAAAAGATGCTTCCGATGATGGTTCCTTGCAGGCTTTCTCCACAGTAAACTTGTAAATCACAATATTTGTTTTGCAGCCTGTACTCACAATTTTCCTGGAGAGACAAGAGTCCCTGTTTCATCAGACATTGCTCTCAGTTTGTGACTTGCCTTCAGGCCCAGTCTTCAAGAATCCAACACCCACAGGATTATTGGAGAGAGAGTTAGCTGGATATTTTTTGGAAGAGGCTTAGCAACAGCTTTCTGGAGAGGAGTTAGCTGGATCTTCCACCTCTGTGTTGCTAAAATCAAAAGTAAAAGCAAATGCCGGAATGTGGCGACTAGGGGCTTTTCACAGTAACTTAATTTCAAGCCGCCTACTTGTGACCATAAGTGATTTTCATTTCATTTCATTCCAAATTTGAACCTCGTAGCTCTGAAAAACATTCCAGTGGGATAATATCCAATCACCACCTGTTACTGGGCAGAGCACAGCTTTTTGGGTCAATTCATTGGCCATCAGCCAAATCAATCAAACCGAGTCATCCCTGATGCCGGCCAGTCACCAGTTCAAAACAGCACAGCCTTCTTCCGAATTAAAGGCACAGGCCACTGCTTCCTTCTGCTTGAATTAAAGTTGCAGGCTGCCTTAAAGGCACATGTCCATAAATCATCAGTGGATCAGAAATGTAACGGGAAAAACAAAAGAAAGTGGAAATAAGGGAATTAACAAGGAATAAAGAAGAACAAACAAGAAGCACCCGAGCAATAGCTTACTGTTACTCACTGTCCAAACCTGTGCATGATGAATGACCACTTGAGCATGGTGCCAGAGGGTGACTGGTCTCATTGACTGAAACACAGGGTGAGTCAGTGCTTTGGAGAAAGAGGAAGAGGACATTGCCATGGGTACAGAAAAGGTGGCAACATTAAATAATTATGTTCCAATGCCTTACATTGCAGTATTAGGAAATAAACCTTCTCAGAGGCTTCAGAATTCAAGTCAAATGGTCAATTGATCTTGTCTAGGCAGGATAATCCATTCCCCCTCTCACATCATCATTCCAGCATGTGTCTCATTTCTCAGGAGATAGCAACATCACCACGGATAATGAAGAAGTGGAGGATGAGGATAAAGATGAAGTATAGGAGGATGAGGGTGAAGAAGGGAAGTGGAGGACGAGTGCCACATCTGCATATCTCTGCACCACACCTGCTTGTGATTGGTTAACGTTTCACCACAGGTCAGGCTTGAACCAATTAGAAGCAGGTCTGGGAAATAATTAGATTCAAATATAACATATTGATACAATCAAACATCAGTGGGTAATCAACAAAAGCTGCCAATAAAGGAAGCAGGTTCTCACTGAAATGTAATCAGTATTAGAAATATTCATAGCACAAGTACAAATATGACCACATTTACAAGGAAATAATTAAACACTGCTGGAGGGTAGCCTTTTGTATATGAAACGCCTCTAAACATATTTAACTTCAAAGGCCTGTGACTATATGGAACGCCTGATGCTGAAGTTTCTGTTGATGCTTGAGTTTCAGCACTTAGCCTGAATTTATTAATGTCATACAAAGACAATCAGCACCATAGCAGGCGATAGCTCCCAGCCTGTGTCCATCCCAAATTCACAGTTGAGAAGAAAACCAGCAAAGTTGAGTCAGGAAGTGTTTTTCTGTTTTATAATTCAGCACCTTATCCACACACCTTGCAACACACTCACTGACATTTTTCTTTCTCTCTTTGCAGGACAAGATGGCCCATAATCGCATAAGCAGCAGCCAACTTGTGTGAGAAAGGCATGTTTACATCGACTGAGCCCCCTGGTGGAGACAACATGTTGAATCGGGGCTGGCTGTGAATCAGGCTGTTGAATCTGGAATTGCCATAAACATTCAAGGTGGCTGTATATTCCTGCCTGATTTTCCTTTTCAAATCCCACCTCACCCTCATAGAACCATATGTAAGAAATCGGGGTCTTTAATAGACTGGTATTTTCTGCATCGGGTTGGATTTTTATGAATTAGCTAAAGAGCATTGTTTCTATCTCTGGAAAATATTTCTAAACTCCAATATATTAGCAGCCCTTGGAAACATCAGGGCCACTTGCTTCAGGCTGCATCTTGGCATTCCGAAGCTGGTAGGAAGATATCTTGTGTGCCCCCTTAGCTACCCAAGTGTTTAGAAAGGATCAGGATAGGGCAGCACGGTGGCACAGTGGTTAGTATTGTTGCCGACGGCGCTGAGGACCCGGGTTCGAATCCCGGCCCTGGGTCACTGTCCGCATGGAGTTTGCCCATTCTCCCAGTGTCTGTGTGGGTTTCGCCCCCACAACCCAAAAGATGTGCAGAATAGGTGGATTGGCCACGCTAAATTGCCCCTTATTTGGAAAAAATAATTGGGTACTCAAAAAAAAAATTTTTTGAAAAGGATCAGTATATGACCCTCAACATGATGTAAACTAAAAGGCAGAGCTCGAGCAGGTTGACGCACATGGGAGGTGGTAAGCACTTCCTTTGGGTACCTGTCCTGTAGCCATTGGTGAGATGGGTTTGAATAGCTGATCGACACTGAGCAAGCTACCAGTCTCCAGAAAAAGGATACATTAGCAAGTGCTCAGGCACACCTGGTGAGGGGGAAGTACTCATCGGCAACCACCTTCTTCAGATGGAAAAGGAGGAGGAAAACAATCAGGGGAGAGCTCTTTAATGCTTCGACTAGAGAGCAAAATGATGTTATCAAAAGCTACAGGATCAGCACACTTTGTGCCAACCATCTGTTCATCCGCTGGGATTTGAAAACCACTCTCAATTGTCACGGGTCATATACTCTTTCTGTCCAATTGGTTAATGCATAATATCTAAACTGTTGCTTCTTAATAAACTATCTTAAAATAACCAACTGGCTGTCTTAGGTATGTGTGGGCCCAAATCCAAAATTCTTCCACATTGAATGGTTACAGCACTGATAGAAGCAATTAGGCAGGCCAAGCCCACATCAGCTCTTTGCAAGAACAATTCAGCTAGAAGCCCTTTCCAGCCTTTACTCTTAACTGTGCAATTATTATTTTTTTTAATCTCAGGTGATCATCCAATTCTCTTTAGAAAGCCAAAACTGAATCTGCCTCCGGCACCCTCTTAGGCTGTTCATTCCAGATCCTAATCACTCACTATATTAAAAAATGCTTTCTCAGGTCACATTTAGTTCTTTTGCCAATAATTTAAAGTGTGTCCTCTGGTTCTGGAGCGCTCTGTCAAATAGATAGATTTATCTCTATGCACTCTGTCCAGAACTCTCGTGGTTTTGAATTCCTCTGTCACATCTCCTCTCACCCTTCTTTTCTAGGAGGAAAACAACCCCAGTTTCTTCAACCTAACCATGTAACTGAAGTTCCTCATAAATCTTTTCTGCACCTTCTCTGATGCTTTCACATCTTTTCTAAAGTGCAGAGTTTGGAATTGGTACAGTCCTCCGACTGAGGCGAAGCAAATGTTTTATAAAGTTCCATCGTAGCTTCCTTGCTTTTGAACTCTATGTCTTGAGTTGTAAAGCCGTGTGCCCCATTAACCGACTTCTCGATCTACCCTGCCGCTTTCAAATAGTTGTGCACAAATACCCCAGGTCTCTCTGTTCCTGCAGCCCTTTTGAATTTTACCCTTCAGCTTGTATCATCTTCACTTGTTCTTCCTAGCACCACGCACCACTTCAAATTTCTCTGCATTTAATTTCATCTGTTACATTCCTGCCCATTCAAAATACTTCCCAAGTATTGTAACATCTGCAAATTTTGAAATTTTCTTCAACATCCAGGACTAAGTCATTGATATATATCAAAAAAAGCAGTGGTTCGAGTACTGGTCTTTGGGGGGACCACGGTGTACCTTTTTACAGTCCAATAAGCAACCGTTCACCACTATTTACCATTTTCTGTTAATCAGCCAACTTTAGGCATCCATGCCAGCACTGTTCCTTTCATCACATGGGCCTCAACCTTGCTGACAAACCTGTTATGCAGCACTTTACTTTGTGCAAGTCAAGGAGACACAGCCGGAGTGAGACACATCCAGAGTGGGAATTTGGAACTTGGTAATTTGGTGCAGTGAGGTAATTCGGTGCAGAGTGGGAGAAGGTGCTTTTTCCCTACTGTTTTGTTCTCTCTCTTTCTTCTGGCCTGTAACTTCTAATCTGCAGGGAAAGAACCAGAGAGCATCTGAGAACCTGGAAATGTAAGTGATTTGTATTTATTTTTATTACCTTTTCAAATTGTGTGTGTGTGGGGGGGGGGGGGGGGGGGGAACTGAAATGACATCACAGTAAAGCTGTGACCTGATTGGCTGGTTGGAAAGCTACACTAAATTTAAAAATTAAGCATTGTTAAACTAATTAAACATAATTACTTAATTACTCAATTATAATTTAGAGGGGTATCGTATTTAGCTTTCACATTTATAGTAGAACTCTAGTGCTAGGAAACATATAGTTAACAGTAACTTTGTTTTTAGTTTTTAAATTTAATATACTAATTAATTGACGCAATGTCAATTAGAGGGGTGCAGTGCTCTGACTGTGAGATGTGGCAGGTCCGGGAGGCTTCCAGCGTCCCGGATGGCTTCATCTGCAGAAAGTGCACCCAACTGGAGTGCCTCACAGACCGCATAGTTCGGTTGGAGCAGCAGTTGGATGCATTTAGGAGAATGCAGGTGGCGGAAAGCGTCATCGATAGCAGTTATATAAATGTGGTCACACTCAAGGTGCAGGCAGAGAAATGGGTGACCACCAGAAAGGGCAGGAAGTCAGTGCAGGAAGCTCCTGTGGTTGTCCCCCTCTCGAACAGGTATACCCCTTTGGAAACTGTCGGGGGGGATAGCCTATCAGCGGGAAAACAGCAGCAGCCAGAGCAGTGGCACCACGGCTGGCTCTGATGTTCAGAAGGGAGGGTCAAAGCGCAGAAGAGCAATAGTCATAGGGGACTCTATAGTCAGGGGCACAGATAGGCGCTTCTGTGGACGTGAAAGAGACTCTAGGATGGTATGTTGCCTCCCTGGTGCCAGGGTCCAGGATGTCTCCGAACGGGTAGCGGGCATCCTGAAGGGGTGGGCAAACAGGCAGAGGTCATTGTACATATTGGTACTAACGACATTGGCAGGAAAGGGCATGAGGTCCTGCAGCAGGAGTTCAGGGAGCTCGGCAGAAAGTTAAAAGACAGGACCTCTAGGGTTGTAATCTTGCGATTACCCCCTGTGCCACGTGCCAGTGAGGCTAGAAATAGGAAGAGAGAGCAGCTAAACACATGGCTAAACAGCTGGTGTAGGAGGGAGGGTTTCCGTTATCTGGACCACTGGGAGCTCTTCCGGGGCAGGTGTGACCTGTATAAGAAGGACGAGTTGCATCTAAACTGGAGAGGCATAAATATCCTGGCCGCGAGGTTTGCTAGTGTCACACGGGAGGGTTTAAACTGGTATGGCAGAGCACCGGAGCAATAGGTCAGAAGGTGAAAGCATTGAGGGAGAACTAGGGAATAGGGCCAGTATGGCTCTGAGGCAGAGCAGACAGGGAGATGTTGCTGAACACAGCGGGTCTGGTGGCCTGAAGTGCATATGTTTTAATGCAAGAAGTATTACGGGTAAGGCAGATGAACTTAGAGCTTAGATTAGTACTTGGAACTATGATGATGTTGCCATTACAGAGACCTGGTTGAGGGAAGGACAGGATTGGCAGCTAAGCATTCCAGGATTTAGATGTTTCAGGCGGGATAGAGGGGGATGTAAAAGGGGAGGCGGAGTTGCGCCACTGGTTAGGGAGAATATCACAGCTGTACTATGGGAGGACACCTCAGAGGGCAGTGAGGCTATATGAGTAGAGATCAGGAATAAGAAGGGTGCAGTCACAATGTTGATGGTTTACTACAGGTCTCCCAACAGCCAGTGGGAGATAGAGGAGCAGATAGGTAGACAGATTTTGGAAAAGAGTAAAAACAACAGGGTTGTGGTGATGGGAGACTTCAACTTCCCCAATATTGACTGGGACTCACTTAGTGCTAGGGGCTTATACGGGGCAAAGTTTGTAAGGAGCATCCAGGAGGGCTTCTTAAAACAATATGTAGACAGTCCAACTAGGGAAGGGGCTGTACTGGACCTGGTATTGGGGAATGAGCCAGGCCAGGTGGTAGAAGTTTCAGTAAGGGAGCATTTCGGGAAGAGTGACCACAATTCAGTAAGTTTTAAAGTGCTGGTAGACAAGGATAAGAGTGGTCCTAGGGTGAATGTGCTAAATTGGGGAAAGGCTAATTATAACAATATTAGGTGGGAACTGAAGAACCTAGACTGGGGGCAGATGTTTGAGGGTAAATCAACATCTGACATGTGGGAGGCTTTCAAGTGTCAGTTGAAAGGAATTCAGGACCGGCATGTTCCTGTGAGGAAGAAGGATAAATACGGCATCTTTCAGGAACCTTGGATAACGCAAGATATTATATGCCTCGTCAAAAAGAAAAAGGAGGCATTTGTCAGGGCAAGAAGGCTGGGAATAGACGAAGTCTGTGTAGAATATAAGGAAAGTAGGAAGGAACTTAAGCAAGGAGTCAGGAGGGCTAGAAGGGGTCACGAAAAGTCATTGGCAAATAGGGTTAAGGAAAATCCCAAGGCTTTTTACACGTACATAAAAAGCAAAAGGGTAGCCAGAGAAAGGGTTGGCCCATTGAAGGATAAGCAAGGGAATCTATGTGTGGAGCCAGAGGAAATGGGCGAGGTACTAAATTAATACTTTGCATCAGTATTCACCAAAGAGAAGGACTTGGTAGATGTTGAGTCTGGAGAAGGGTGTGTAGATAGTCGGGTCACATTGAGATCCAAAAAGACGAGGTGGTGGGCGTCTTGAAAAATATTAAGGTATATAAGTCCCCAGGGCCTGATGGGATCTACCCCAGAATACTGAAGGAGGCTAGAGAGGAAATTGCTGAGGCCTTGACAGAAATATTTGGATCCTCACTGTCTTCAGGTGATGTGCCCGGAGGACTGGAGAATAGCCAATATTGTTCCTTTGTTTAAGAAGGGTAGCAAGGATAATTCAGGGAACTACAGGCCGGTGAGCCTTACGTCAGTGGTAGGGAAATTACTGGAGAGAATTCTTCGAGACAGGATCTACTCCCATTTGGAAGCAAATGGACATATTAGTGAGAGGCAGCATGGTTTTGTGAAGGGGAGGTCATGTCTCACTGAAGTGGGAAAAGGGCACTTGGCACAGAAGATGGCTGCCTGACACACAAGATGGAGACACAGAGAATAAAGCAGACATAACTGATGCCTGGAGTCCAGCGGGGTGCCAGTAGGACAGATAGGAACAGATCCAGGACAAAGGAAGCCAGACAGGAAGATTAAGAAATACATAAATGCGGTACACCACTTGAATAAAGCTGACTTCAGCCAAGGTATACACAATGATATGCTAATACGAATGTCTTGGGCCATTTCCTAAAACAAAGGGACAATCGACACTACCTTCCTGCTGCTGCCTGTAACCTGTAAAACCTCTTTGACTGGCCATGTGTAAATGGCAAAATGCTTACAAATAGCGATGTACAATCTATAAAATGTTTAAAGATAACAAGGTGATAATTGTTTTGTATCTGGGCTCATTGTGAACCCGAAGTGGCTGTTTAACGATAACAAGGTGATAATTGTTT
Organism: Scyliorhinus torazame; assembly: GCF_047496885.1. NCBI lineage: Eukaryota > Metazoa > Chordata > Chondrichthyes > Carcharhiniformes > Scyliorhinidae > Scyliorhinus > Scyliorhinus torazame. Next base: position 142,143,009 of record NC_092723.1, read on the forward strand.
TGTATCTGGGCTCATTGTGAACCCGAAGTGGCTGTTTAACGATAACAAGGTGATAATTGTTTTGTATCTGGGCTCATTGTGAACCCAAAGTATAAAATGAATGACGGCCATTCAAACCGAGAGAAAGGCTGGCTACTGTACCGCGGGGTACATACGCTTTCTCCCGAAGCTTTGTGTAACAATAAAACTGCATTTATCTGATCACAGTAAGTCTGACTTTTGAAGTGGTTGATTTTTCCCACAACACTCACTAACTTGATAGAGTTTTTCGAAGTGGTCACAAAGATGATAGGGCAGTGGATGCTGTCCATATGGACTTCAGTAAGGCCTTTGACAAGGTCCCTCATGGTAGACTGGTACAAAAGGTGAAGTCACATGGGATCAGGGGTGAGCTGGCAAGGTGGATACAGAACTGGCTAAATAATAGAGGGCAGAGAGTAGCAATGGAAGTGTGCTTTTCCAATTGGAGGGCTGTGACTAGTGGTGTTCCGCAGTGATCAGTGCTGGGACCTTTGCTGTTCGTAGTATATATAAATGATTTGGAGGAAAATGTAACTGGTCTGATTAGTAAGTTTGCAGACAACACAAAAGTTGGTAGAATTGCGGATAGCAATGTGGACTGTCAAAGGATACAGCAGGATTTAGATTGTTTGGAGACTTGGGTGGAGAGATGGAGTTTAATCCGGACAAATGTGAGGTAATGCATTTTGGAAGGTCGAATGCAGGTAGGGAATATACAGTGAATGGTAGAACCCTCAAGAGTATTGAAAGTCAGAGAGATCTATGTGTACAGGTCCACAGGTCACTGAAAGGGGCAACACAGGTGGAGAAGGTAGTCAAGAAGGCATACGGCATGCTTGCCTTCATTGGCCGGGGCATTGAGTATAAGAATTGGCAAGTCATGTTGCAGCTGCATAGAACCTTATTTAAGCCACACTTGGAGTATTGTGTTCAATTCTGGTTGCCACACTACCAAAAGGATGTGGAGGCTTTAGAGAGGGTGCAGAAGAGATTTACCAGGATGTTGCCTGGTATGGAGGGCATTAGCTACGAGGAGCAGTTGAATAAACTCAATTTGTTCTCACTGGAACGACGGAGGTTGCGGGGCAACCTGATAGAGGTCTACAAAATTATGAGGGGCATAGACAGAGTGGATAGTCGGAGGCTTTTCCCCAGGGTAGAGGGGTCAATTACTAGGGGGGATAGGTTTCAGGTGCGAGGGGCAAGGTTTAGAGTAGATGTACGAGGCAAGTTTTTTACACAGAGGGTAGTGGGTGCCTGGAACACGCTGCCGGAGGAGGTGGTGGAAGCAGGGACGATAGTGGCATTTAAGGGGCATCTTGACAAATACATGAATAGGATGGGAATAGAGGGAGATGGACCCAGGAAGTGTAGAAGATTGTAGTTTAGATGGGCAGCATGGTCGGCAGAGTCTTGGAGGGCCGAAGGACCTGTTCCTGTGCTGTACTTTTCTTTGTTCTTTGTTCTTTGTACTTCATCAAGTACCTTTTGGAAATCCATAGGCACCACATCAAGTGCATTATCCTCATTAACTCTTTCTGACACTTCATCAAGAAACTCAATCAAGTTGCTTAAACATAATTTGCCTTTAACAAATCTATGCTGGCTTTCCTTAATTATTCCTCATTGGTAATTTTGCAAACAATCATTTGCAAACATTTTTCCATCACTGAGGTTAAACTGACTGGTAGTTGCTGGGATCATCTACACACCTTTTTTGGACTAAGGTATAACATTTGCAGTTTTCATGTCCTTTGGCACCATCCTTGCAGCCTAGGAGGAATGGGAGGTTATGGCCAGTACCTCTGAAATTTCTGCCTTATTTCCTTCAGCATCTTTGGATGCATCCCATCTGGTTGTGGTGACTTATCAACTTTAAGTACAGTCAGCTTTTCTAATATCTCCTCTTTATCATTGTTCTTTAGCCCATCTGGTATTTCAATTATCTCCTCCCTCGCATATTTTTTCTTGGTAAAGGCAGATACAAAGTACTCATTTAGTGCCTCAGCCATGCACTCTGTCTCCATGTATAGATCACCTTTATGATCCCTAATTGGCTCCACTCCTTGTCTCAGAACTATTTTACTATTTGTATACCAATAGAACACTTTTGGATTCCCCTTTATGTTACTTGCCTGCCTTTTCTCATATTTTCTCTTTGCTTCTCCTATTTCCTTTACCATTGCCCCTCTGAACTTTCTATATTCAATCTGGTTCTCACTTGTATCATCAATCAAGCTGACAATGGTCATATGCCCCCTTATCCCTCTGCCTTCCAGAGAGTACTAGCTTTAGTTGCCCTACCTTTCCTCCTTGTGGGAATGTACTTTGCTTGTACCTAATAATCTCTTTAAAAGTAGCCCCTTGTTCTGATATAGTTTTGCCTGCCAATCTTTAATTCCAAATTACCCAAAATAGATTAAGGGGATTAGGGATTATGGGGAGAAGGCAGGGGAATGGGGATGAGAAACATATCAGCCATGATTGAATGGCGGAGCAGACTCGATGGGCCGAGTGGCCCAATTCTGCTCCTATGTCTTATGGATTCATGCTCAAGCACTGAAATTGACCTCCCTCTAATTAGATATTTTTACTCTAGATTGTTCCCTGCCATTTTCCGTAGCTAATGTAGACTCTATGATACCATGATTATTGTCCCCTAAATGTTCCTCTACTGACACTTGAGCCACTTGACCCACCCAGAACCGGATCCAACAACCGTCCCTTTCTCATTGGGCTGGAAACTTACTGATGTGGAAAATTCTCCTGTGCACATTTCGGAAACTCCCCGCCCTTTGGGATAACAAGAGATGGAAAGGATTTTTTTTCCCCAATTAAGGGCAATTTACCTTGGCCAATCCACCAACCTGCACATCTTTGGGTTGTGGGGGTGAGACCCACGCAGACATGGGGAGAATGTGCAAACACCACACGGACAGTGACCTGGGGCCGGGATTCGAACCAGGGTCCTCAGCGCTGTGAGGCAGCAGTGCTAACCACTGCGCCACGGTGTCACCCTAGAAGTATAGGGTTCTATTAGATCAAAGAGAGAGGCGTATAAAGTTGGCACTTAAAGGAGTAAACCTGAGGACCTGGAGCATGCGAGAATCTATTGTAACGGGTGTGATAACTAGGCATTTACACATACATCAGCTTCAACTATTTGCATACATAAGTCACAGTTTCCTTTCTTTTTTCTCCTTACAGTATTTGCAGTGATGATTGTGGTCCCCTGCGTTTCGCTCCCCATCGGTTTTCTCTTTGTTTTTTCCCCCCTTGGCTCAGGTTGTTGCATTCCCCCTCCCGCCCCCCCCCCCCCCCACTTGTGTCTCATATTTCTCTTGTTGGGCTTGGTTAAGTTCCATGTTTCCCTGTTCCCCCCTCCCACTCTTTCCAGCGCCCCTCTTCCTTACTGTATCGTGGCTATCTCCTCCTGTTCTTTTGTTTCCTAGTTGTTGGCTACAAACAGGTCTTGAAACAACCAAGTAAATGGCTCCCACGTTTTGTGGAAGCCTCCTTCTGACCCTCGGATGGCAAATTTAATTTTCTCCATTTGGAGAAATTCCGATTTGCTGGACAGCCAGTCTGCAGTTTTGGGTGGTGCTGACCGCCAGCCGAGCAGGATTCTCCGGCGGGCAATTGTGGAGGCAAAGGCAAGGGCGTTCGCTCTCCTCCCCATGAAGAGATCTAGCTGTTCTATTACCCTGAAGACCGCCACTCTCGGGCATGTTCCACCCTCATCCCCACCACTTTGGACAATGCCTCAAAGAAGGCTGTCCAGAACCCAGCAAGTATGGGGCAAGACTAGAATTTGTGTCCGTGGTTGGTCGGGCTTCCTTGGCACCATTCTCCACCTCTGGGAAGAACCTGCTCATTCGGGTTCTGGTTAAGTGGGCTTATGTACCACTTTTAGCTGCATTAGGCTTAGCCTTGTCCCTGTGGAGGTGGAGCTGACCCTGTGCAGTGCTTCGTTTCAGAGTCCCCACCCTATTTCAAACCCCAAGTTGTCCTCCGACTTCTCCCTTGTCTCGCCCAGTTGGGTGTTGGCCCCTCTTAGCAGTTGCCCGTATATGCCACCAAAGTTCCCTTTCCGTAAGATGCCCGCATCCAGCAGGTCCTCTAGCAGTGATTGTCGTGGTGGTCATGGGTACGTCCTTGTTTCCCTTCGTAGGAGGTTTTTGATTTGTAGGTACCTAAGTTCCTTTTCCCCCATCAGCTGAAATCTTTCTGTCAGCTCTTCAAGCGTTGTTACCCTGTTGTTGGTGTAAAAGTTCCTAACTGTCAGCATCTCCCCCTGTCCTGTCTCCACCTTTTGAAGGAGGCGTCCATAGTCGCCGGCGTGAATCTGTGGTTGTAGATGGGGGCTTTATCGGACATCTCAGTTAGCCCGAAATGTTGTCGCAGTTGGTTCCACGACCGAAGTGTTACCACCACTGGGCTTGTTGAATATTTATTAGGTGGGGATGGGAGTGCTGCCGTGGTTAGGGCCCGGAGGGAGGTCCCTCTGCAGGAATCCTCCTCAATATGCACCCACTCGGCCTCTGGTTCCTTTATCCACCCCTTTACTCTCTCCGCAGTAGCTGCCCAGGTGGTTGGAATTTTTTGAGGATGTTTCTAGCCGAATAGATAAGGAGGAACCAGTGGATGTGTTGCATTTGGATTTTTGGAAGGCTTTTGATAAGTTCCCACACAAGAGGTTAGTAAATGAAATTAGAGCTCATGTGATTGGGGGTAATATGATAGCATGGATTGATGATTGGTTAATGGATAGATTATTCTCAGGATGGCAGGCTGTGACTGGTTGGGTACCACAAGAATCAGTGCTTGGGTCCCAGCTATTCACAATCTATATCAATGATATGGATGTGGGGACCAAACGTAATACTTTCAAGTTTGCTGATGACAGAAAACTTTGTGAGGATGTGGGTTGTGAAGAAAATGCATCGGCGTTTCCAGGGGATTTAGACAGCCTGAGTATGTGTTCAACAACATGGCAGATGGAATATAATGTGGTAAAATGTGAAGTTATTCAATTTGGTGGAAAAAATGATATGTAGAAGATTTCTTAAATACGGGTGATTCGCAAGTGTTGATGCCCAAAGAGACTTGCGTGTTTTTGTTCATAAATCACGAAAAGTTAACATGCAGGTAAAACATGCAATGAATAAGGCAAGGCCTTTATTGCAAGGAGGTTTGAGTACAGAAGTAAAAAAATCTTGTATCGAGCCTTGGTGAGACCGCACTTCGGGTATTGTGTGTAGTTTTGGTCTCCTTACCTAAAGAATGATGAACATGTCACAGGAGTGCAACAAAGGTTCACCAGACTAATCCCTCTAATCCCTGGGAAGGTGGGATTATCCTTTGAGAAGACATAGAGGAGAATGGGCCTGTATTCTCTAGAGTTTTGAAGAATGAGAGGCGAATGAGAGGCAGCACGGCAGCCCAGTGGTTAGCACAATTGCTTCACAGCTTCAGGGTCCCAGGTTCGATTCCCGGCTTGGGTCACTGTCTAAGCGGAGTCTGCACGTCCTCCCCGTGTGTGCGTGGGTTTCCTCCGGGTGCTCTGGTTTCCTCCCACAGTCCAAGGATGTGCAGGTTAGGTGGATTAGCCTTGCCAAATTGTCCTTAGTGTCCAAAATTGCCCTTAGTACTGGGTTATGGGGATAGGGTGGAGGTGTGGGGTTGGGCAGGGTGCTCTTTCCAAGAGCCAGTGCAGACTCGATGGGCCAAATGGCCTCCTTCTGCACTGTTAATTCTATGAAACCTATGACCTAATTCAAGTGTACAGAATTCTTGCAGGGTTTGACAGGGTTGATGCAAGATGGATATTTCCCCAGATTAGTGGGGGGTGGGGGGAGGGGGGGGTCTGGAACACCAGGGGACACAGTCTCAGAATAACAGGTGGGCCATTTAGGACGACGAATCTTTCAAATTCTGTCCACCCAGGGGCTTTCGTCAATAAGTTTGTTAAAAGCTGATGTGGATAGACTTCTAGATACCAAAGACATCAAGAATTATGGGGATTGTGTGAGAATATGTCATTACAGTAGAAGATCAGACATGATCTAGCTAAATGGAGGATTGGGTTCGAGGGATGGAGTGGCCTACTCCTGCTCCTGTCATAGAATCGGAGAATCCCTACAATGCAGAAGGAGGCCATTCAGCCCATTGAGTCTGCACCGACCCTCTGAAAGAACACCCTCCTTAGGGCCAGACCCCCAGCCTATCCTCGTAACCCAGTAACTCCACCTGACACTAAGTGGCAATTTAGCATGGCCAATCCACCTAACCTGCACATCTTTGGACTGTGGGAGGAAACCGGAGCAACCCACATGTTCCTATCTTTACACTATTACTATTCCAGTGTATATTAGGATGACTAAAGTCCTGCATTATCTCTACTCAATTGTTCTTGCACCTCTCTGTGATTTTCTTGCAAATTAAATCCACTATATTTTTCCCACCATTTGGTGGCCTATAGAATATGTCCAGTTGTGTAATGGTACAGCTACACAACCAAATGGATTCAGTCCTTGACTGGTCCAGGACACTTTCTCTCTCCAACACGATAATATTTCCACGTGGCTATTTGCATCTGCAGCTCACCAAACCTTATTTACCGCACTCCAGCCATTTACACACATGTTAACCTGACTTTAGCATTACTGTATTTTCTCTGTGTCTCACCCCAACTAATATTTTACTATTTGTTACTCTGGTGTTAGCTCTGTGTCACAATCTTTGTGCAAATTGTTTATCTTCTCTAATGTTGCACCCTGGTTTCCAAACGGCTGCCATGTTTGTTCTGGGGTCAGGACCCAGACGTCAGGTGGGGTGGCTGTGTCCTGATGCCACGTTGATGCCTGCTGTTATTTTCGCCAAGCAGGCCAATTAATGGTCAGGGTGAAAGAGAAAATGCTGGAAAATCTCAGCAAGTCTGGCAGCATCTGTAGGGAGAGAAAAGAGTTAATGTTTCGAGTCCGATGACTCTTTATCAAAGCTGGTGTGCGTTTGTTGTCCAATTAATGATGGCAGGTGAGTTCCATGGTCTGGAGGACCGATAGAAGGCCCTTTAACATGGAGAGATCAGTGAGGGGTATTGCGGAGAGAGAGAGAGTGGTGGTGATTTTGCACCTTCTGTGAGTAAAATCGTCAAAGTGGCTGCAAAATCTGGTGAGAATCAGAAAACGAGATTCTCCCCGGCAAAATCTTGTTTTCCAATTTACCCCGCCCCTCGCTGGCATGGTGGGCTGGTTCCTTCTATCTGTGGCGGGTGGGGGAAGGTTTTTTTTGCGCAAAGTAGGACACACATTGAAAAGATCTCTGAGCCTGCTCTAACAGGCCCCACCTGCTAGGCTTACAGCATCATTTTCCTACTCCGAGTGCTGCATTATCTGGTGAGAAAAGCCAGTAGGGGAGCTGTACTCTGGGGTGAATTCACTGCTGGAAGCGCACCCCGCCCGTCGTTTCCCTGTGGCATGGGGTGCCTACAATGGGAAAACCCCATTGGCCAGCGGCGGGAATGGAGAATGCCGCAGCCAGTGCTGGTGGGAAACATGTGGCTGGCGAGGTGGAGAATTCACCCCACTGGTTTTCGCACCAGACCCAGCACTTGGATTAAATACCGGAAGATTTCGCCTGATGCCTCAAGGTGGGGGCACCCTCTGAAGAGATGTTTTATAATGTTGAACATTAAAAAGAACACAGCTGTCAGATCATCGGCGAGCAGAGACGCTATCCTTCCACCAGACAGCCAGGTGAATGCAACTGCGGCCTGACGGCTATTGTGGTTGTGGGGTGTCCTCTGGCTGGATGGATCCACCAGTCCCCAGGTCAGCCGCTGGAAGGTGGCCTCCATCCATCGGCCTTGTTTCGGCCTCAGTGGGGGACCAGTATATTGACTATAAAATTCCAGTTGGCTTCTGCTGAGCAGCCTTGATAGGCCATTTAATTGACCTCATAGGCTAGCTGCTGCTTGTGGATGGGTAATCATCACATCCCTATCCTCCGGGAATGAAAGTGGCCTGGAGCCAGGACCATGGCAGTGGATCAGTATGCCAACAATGGTGGGAAATTGCAGGCCTGTCAGCCTATGGGCCCGCTTCTACAGGGATTGGATAGTTAAACCTTTTAATGACATTACTGGTGAAGGTCTTTTGTGCTGCTGAGTACACGTTCATCTGCTTGTTCTGCGTGCATCTGACACATTTATGGCATGCCTGCACTGGCGCCTTGTCAGTCAGGCCATGTTGGAAGTGACCAGAAATATTCCATGCACCAATCTCTGAGGTTGGGGTTTGTGCAGCACAAGCAGCAACCGGGTTACAGAACCCAATCCTGCAGCCAAAACATTGATCCCGCCTTCAATTACATATATATCTCAGAATTCAGATGTAAGAATGTGATTTATTAGATGGTAAAATATTAAAGGGTACAGGGAGTGAGCAGAAGAATGGGGTTTTACTGGAGGGATATCAGAGTGTATTGTGAGTGTGCAGCAGGCGGATTGGATGCCATATTAAAGGTTAAAGGCAGTGAAGGAGTTAGATTAGACTGGGTGGATATTAATGAGTGTAGGGTTTGACCAGGAGAGTGCGATTATACTGGGTACAATATTAAACGGATTTGGGGAAGAAATTGAGGAATGGGATTTGAGTACAAAGAAAGAGCACATGGAGAAAAAGACTAGCACATACCTGAAGGGCCAAACTGCCTCTGTGCTGGTAAGTTCTAACAATCTATGATTCTAACATTACAATTGAGTCCCATTCTTGACTTCACCCATCACCCACATGGCAGAGCAGGGGCTGCTGGGCAAATTGAGAACCATGGCTCATTCTCCTCACTCTCTCACCTAGAGGCACTTGTTGTTATTGTGGTGCCTCAGCCACTGCCCTGGGTAGCATCAGTCAATGAAGCTGCAGCCTGGATTGGCATCACACTTGGTAATGTTCTAAGTCCAGGATAAAGCAGGAAGTGGTTACATTGAATAAACAGAACAGAACTTGAAGTCCACTAACCAACTGTGATACCTAATGAAATACTCCAGAGCATTTCATAAATGTGAGTTATTTAACGGATTGGATGGGACCGGCCATTTCCTCAGTGCTGCAAGCCTCTGATTGATTACACATTCCTATACGACTGAACACATAGCTGATGATATTTAATTTTCTTTATCCCAAAGGAAAAGATGTGTGAAATCTCCTGAATGACATTAAATCATAAACTAATTTGAACTGTCATCTGTCCAAATAGTGTGCATTCATCACCGGGGACCACATTAACACAGTCCCCTTTTCAACCTCACCCATCATCCGCTCAACATCTCTGTATGGGCCTTTTCGCCAAGTTCAAATCTTCTCCCTTTTCCCTCCCCGCCGAATGACGAGAATGTTTAATATCGAGGCATGGTGGCCTTTTCATCTCCCCCCGTATTACTCCTCTTTGCTGGAATGATAGACTTGAGGAACCATGACTGAATTAGCAATTTGGAGCTGGTGAGCTCACAATCCCACTCAGGCAAATTGTGATATTGAATTAAAAAGTCCAGTGATGTTTGCACTAATGCTAGAAAGTGACCATGAAAGCTGATGGATAAAATCCACAAATATCCTTCAATAAAAAGAATTGCTACCCCCGACATGGTCTGGCTTACAAGTGACTCCAGTCTCACATTACTTCGCTCACTCTTCATGCCCTCGGGGCAACTAGGGATGGGAAATAAATAAGATGTCGCCAGAGTTTTAAGAACAAATTTAAAAGTACGTGAGAATTGAACAGTGGGTGTGCACAGGCTAATTGTTCCATGGGAAATATTGCAACCAACGCATGCACCAGCTCTTTATTACCATTCAGTACAAGTTACTGGATGGTAAGAAGGAGCAGGAACACTGGTTGGTTTTGTCTCCCCACTAGTTCAGAAGGCTGAGGGGAATTGTAGTGCCTGAACTGAGATCGGCTGACTCAGCATCCAGTGGAGATGGTGGGCGGGATTCTCTCAGCCTGGGGCCGGGCCGCAGAATCCCCGCGGCCGGCGCGAATCGCACCACACCGCCCCGGCGTCGTTGGCGCCAAGGTGGTTGGCGCAGTGCTGGGTGGGTGCCGCTCTACGTGGCCGGCCTACCGATTCCCGGCCCGGGATGGGCCGAGCGGCCGTCGTGAAAACGGTAATTCCTGCCGGCGCTGTCCACACCTGCTCTCAGCCAGCGGGAACTCGGTGTGTAAGGGTCAGGGGGCGGCCTGTGAGGGGGGGGGAGGGAGGGTTCGACCTCGGGGGGGGGGGGGGGGGGGGGGGCTCCGATGTGGCCTAGCTGGCGATCGGGGCCTACTGATTGGTGGGCCGGCCTCTCTGGCTGGGGCCTCCTTTCCTACATGCTGGCCCCTGTAGTCCTGCGCCATGTTGCGTCGGGTACGGCGCTTTGAAGGAAGCCACTGCGCATGCCTGGATCCCGTGGCGCCCAGTTCATGCCGGGATCTGCAGCTGGAGCAGTTTGAACTGCTCCAGTGCCGTTCCGGCTCCCTGTAGAACCAGAATTAGTCGTTGGGTCGGCTCGTTCACGCCATCGTAAAACGCGACGCCGTTTGCGACAGCGTGGAAACTCTGCCGCGGGATTAGAGATTCGCGCCCGGTATGTGGGAACTTCCATGGTTGTGCGACAGTGCAGAGCTGGGTGATGTATTTATCAACCCATTCAGCCATCATGGAACTCAGAGATTTGATCAAGATTCACCAAAAGGGTAACAGCCACTCAGAATGCTCAATGATTGCGATCTGTCACTGCCCTACCGCTGATGAAATATTATGTTAGTGTTCAAATGGAAAATATTGTGACGGGAATCAATCCTAAATAGTTTGTTGTGTATGAAATGTAACTCTGCTTTGGCCTGGACTTTTTTGAGTCACTTTATTAATGTAATAGTCTATATACAGAAAGAAATGCTCAATTAATAGCAATCTTGCTCTGCAAAATTGATGACATTACATCCAAAGCCATTATCTTTCCATGGTAACGAGACAGGCCACAGAACAAGAGACTTTTATTTCCAAATCTTCTTGGCATCTGTCTCAGAGTGACTTCACAAAGCTTCACAGAAACGGAATAATTTTGAAACCAGCTACACCCCACACATTGGGTCATTGACCGTCCTGCGATACATGGCACTCTTTTTTTTTACAAACATGTATTAAAACTGGTTCCAACAAATAAACACCCGGGAAACATACTTCCCAGCAATCAACTATACAGTCTGTACAAATATTTTCCCCTTTATGATCCTGCCCTCTCCCCACGTGTCCCCCCCCCCCCCCCCCCCCCCCCCCCCCCCCCCCCCCCCCCCGCAATGACAGCTCCTCATATACGGTCTCAAACACCCCCCACCTTTTCTCAAACCCCCTTGCAGAGCCCCTTAACTCATACTTTATCTTCTCCAACCGCAGGAAGTCGTACAGGTCACCCAACCCAGGTCCTGTTTACCCAACGCAGTGCCTCACTCCATACTTCAATTTTTTTTAAGTGCCATTTATCCCAGGACGGTCAATGACCCAATGTGTGGGTTGTAGCTGGTTTCAAAATAATTCCGTCTCTGTGAAGCTTTGTGAAGTCGCTCTGTGACAGATGCCAAGAAGATTTGGAAATAAAAGTCTCTCGTTCTGTGGTCTGTCTCGTTACCATGGAAAGATAATGGCTTTGGATGTAATGTCATCAATTTTGCAGAGCAAGATTGCTATTAATTGAGCATTCTGAGTGGCTGTTACCCTTTTGGTGAATCTTGATCAAATCAGTTCCATGATGGCTGAGTGGGTTGATAAATACATCACCCAGCCCTGCACTGTCGCACAACCATGGAAGGTCCCAGACACCATCTCCACTGGATGCTGAGTCAGTTGATCTCAGTTCAGGCACTACAATTCCCCTGAAACCCCAAATATCGCAACAAAAGGGTCCGCGTCCACCTCCTCCTTCACTATCCTGGCTGAGACCTCAAACACTCCCACCCAGAATCTTCCCAATCTTCTGCAACCCCAAAACATGTGCGCGTGATTCGCTGGCCCCCGCTCACACCTCTCACACTCATCATCTACCCCCTGAAAGAACCCACTCATTCTCACCCGAGTCATATGTGCCCTGTGCACCACCTTAAACTGTATCAGGCTCATCCTTGCACAGGAGGTGGTCCGGTTTACCATACGCAGTGCCTCACTCCATACTCCCTAATTGATCTCCCCTCCCAACTCCACTTCCCATTTCTCCTTGATCTTCACCACCCGCTCGTCTCCCCACTCCCCCAACCACTTGTTTATATCCCCAATTCTTCTCTCCCCTTCCACATCCGGAAGCAGCAGTCGCTCCAGCAGGGTGCATCCCGGCAACCTAGGGAACCCCCTCCAGATGCAAAGTCCCTAACCTGCAGGTAGCTGAACTCACTCCCCCTCGGCAGCTCTACCCTCTCCCTTAGCTCCTCCAGACTGGCCTTCTTGGCACTTTTGCATGTGACCTGAGATAAAGATCATCGGCACATTTACTGTTCCAGGTTCACTCTAATCAAACATACAACAAAGGACTGGGGCGGGATTCTTCTTCGGCCCATGTGGAAATCGGGAAAGGCGATTGGGCAGAAAATTGGTTTCGAAGTTTAAATCGGGGCCGGAGCCGGTTTCACTCCAAATCGCAACTCTTCGGAATGGAGTCCGGGGGCGTCATTTTCCGACTCCCCAGCGGGTCGGAGAATGGCCGTTGGCCGCCGTGAATCCCGCCCCCGCCGGTTGCCGAAGTCTCCGGTACCGGAGATTGGGCGGGGGCGGGAATCGGGCTGCGCTGTTGGGCGGGCCCCCCCGCTCAATTCTCTGGCCCGGACGGGCCGAAGTCCCGGCCAGAAATTGCCTGTCCCGCCGGCGTAAGTCAAAGCTGGTATTTACCGGCAGGACAAGGCAGCGTGGGCGGGCTCCGGGGTCCTGGGGGGGCGCGGGACGATCTGACCCCGGGGGGGTGCCCCCACGGTGGCCTGGCCCGCGATCGGGGCCCACCGATCCGCGGGCGGGCCTGTGCCGTGGGGGTACTCTTTCCATTCTGCCTCCACAACGGCCTCCACCATGGCGGAGGCGGGAGAGATTCCCTCCACTGCGCATGCGCGGGAAACTTTCAGCGGCCGCTGACACTCCCGTGCATGCGCCGCCCCGATATGTCATTTCCGCGCCAGCTGGCAGGGCAACAAACGCCGTTTCCGCCAGCTGGCGGGGCGGAAATTCCTTCGGCGCCGGCCTAGCCCCTCAATGTTGGGGCTCGGCCCCCAAAGATGTGGAGCATTCCGCACCTTTGGGGCGGCGCGATGCCCGTCTGATTGGCGCCGTTTTGGGCGCCAGTCGGCGGACATCGCGCCGTATCGGGAGAATTTCGCCCAATGTGTTCCACTCTGCACATACAGTAAACGCCGTTGGCATATCATTCGCGGGCCCGACCTGATATTCTCTGGGGCCTCCGCGATTCTCCACCTCCATCGGGGCGAATTCCCGATGGCGCGGTTCACTTGTGCTTTCGAGAATTGTGAAACAAGTGCCGTGTTGCTGAGGGAGGGAGAGGGGGTAGGACACGGAGCTGCGCGACTGTGGGCTGCCGGTCCTGACGCTGGCCGAGCTTTGCAGGGAAGGGGGAAAAATGCCAGGGGGACAGCCCTGCAGCGGATTGGGGCAGTGACCAAGCACAGACCGGCATTGCCACAGCCTGCAAGGCAGCCATCTTGCTGCACACCCCACTGACCGCCCACCCTGGCTCCTGGTTCTGCAGGGTGCCCCCACCCCACCAACTCCGCATTCCACCCCCACCCTTGACCCCACCACAACCGTACCCTGCCCTCCACCTAATCAACTGGCCGGCACCCACCGGCGAGGCATCATGCGGCCTACCCAAGGGCAACACTCACAGTAGCCTGTGCAGGGAGGTGCCGGTTGGTGGCCACGGAGCGTACCACTGGCATGGGCAGCAGGGATGGGCGCCATGGCAGAGACTCAGTTTGATTGGTTAGCCGGTGGTCAATCGATTGGCCAAAAGGCCGTATTCTACCCGGTAACAGGTGGTGATTGGATCCTGCCTGAGTGCAATGATAACAAAGGAAAGCAAAGTTTGAATCCTGGACACACAGGGCAAGGACCTCCTTTTCTCTCTTTCTCTCTCACTCTGTCTCAAACAGAGACCTGGATCTGAAAGCTTACTTTGAAGAAAGGTCTGCTGAAAGACAACCATCTGAAATAAAGACTCTTTTTCCTTTTTCTTGTTATTTACACCCCTTTCCTCCCTTCTATGTTTGTCTGTCTTGTGTGTGTGTGTGTGTGTGTAGAGGGTGGGGGTAAGTTAAGTTGGGGGATTAGGAATTAGATAATAGTTACCATTGTATTTGCCTCATATTTTGTTATAGTTCTTGTTATTAAGAAAAAGTAATTGCATTTAAATTTACAAACCTGGTGACTGTAATTATCGGGCAGCCAAGGGCCAAAGAATTCAACAAATTATTTGTTAATTCAATTGTGTTGCGACTCCAGGTCAAGGGGAGCTGGAATTAACCACGACCCAGCCCAGGGTGTTGTAGCACTAGGCCTTGGAGTGAAGGTTAGGACAATGCCTGCACCTGAGATGATAGCTAAAGATGCTGTAATGTGGCCAAAGCTGTGGTCACTCGGTCTTGTGGTGTGGAGTGGGGGTGGTGTGGGGTTTGCACAACAAATCACGTGAGCTAAGGACTGGGTATCGATGTTGTGGCCAGGATACCAGGTTTTGAGTGGCAGCTGCAGATGATGAATGGGCACAGAGTGGTCCTCAGCAGACAAATGGTAATGGTCAGGTCTCTCGCTTTGACACTGCAGTGAGGGGACCGTCAGGAAGATGGAGCCTGGTGGTGATGCTGTCTGCATTTTCACCTTTATAGGCAGGAGAGAAGAAGAATAAAACTGCAAGAGCGGCGTTTGGCATGTTAAAGGCAGGAGCAGAACTAGCAGGAGCAAAGGATCGCAGGGCCTCCTTCACACGAGAGGATGAACCCCAGAGAGTTGTGGTTCATCGGCTCCATGTAGTCTGAGGGTGTACAGTAGGCATTTGTCATTCCTGCAGATGACCGAGATCGAGTGTCGCCAAAGACTGCACATGCCCAGGGAACTGGTTGGCTACATCTGCCACTTGCTGCAGGATCTGGTGCCACGGGAACTTGGATGGCATCCACTGCCAGTTTCACTGGAAGTGATTGCGGCGCTCAAATTTTACACAATGGTTCCTCCCAGGGTTCCACAGGGGCCTCTGCAGGATATTACAAGACTCCACACACAAGTGCATCCAAGAGGTCCCGGACACAATCTTCGCAGGGGCACACAGCTTTGTGAAATTCGACTGCAGTCAGGCAAGCCAGGAAGGGAGAGCAGGTGGGTTTGCAGTAGAACCATGGTTTTTCATAGGGGTGCAGGGTGCCATCAACTGCACTCCCATGGCACTCCGAGCTCCATGGCATCACCTGTCAACTAGGTAACCTACAAGGCCTCCCGCTTGTTGAATGTTCAGCAGGTCTGCGACCCACCAAACGCACCTTGCAGGTATGGTCACGATTCCCAGGAAGTGTCCACAACTCCTTCATTCTGAGCAACTCTCAGCTCCCTGACAATCTTTCAGGGTCCGCACAGGCAGCAGGGTTGACTCATCAATGGCAAGGGCCACCCACTGAGGAGGTGGCTGGTGTCGTCTGTGCGGGGGCCACAGAGTGCAGCTGAGAGACGCAATGAGGCTCAAGCTGCAACTCATACTTTGGTGGAGCAGACGATAGGGATGCTGAAGGTGAGGCTCCAATGTCTGGACCAGTCTTGTGGCGCCCTGCACTACAATTCACAGAGGGTGCCAAACCTTCTGCACCCTGGACAACCTGTTGCGGCAACCGGGGGGAGGAACTGCTGAGGAGGAGATGGAGGAGTGGCTCGCTTCCTCCAATGAGGAAGAAGTCAACATGGGTGAAGGTGTGGAGGTCCTTGAGGGCGAGGATTTTGGCCATGGGGCCATGGCAATGCCCATATGAGGTTAGGGATGTGCTCATAGCAACTAGATTTGTGGAGGGTGATGACAACATACAGTACATCCCATAATCTTCACATGGCATCTGTGATCATTGGACACGTGTCTGACTGATGATTGTACACCTACCGTCTGTGATAAGGCTCCTGTCATGGAGACACAGCGGATGCCCATCGTCCCTACATTTCAGGAGGATGGTGACTATTTGCACTGGGGACAGTGCATGGATTCTCATAGCGTTTATGTGAATGTTTGACCCCTGCCTGGCTCATCGCAGCTCACTTGCTCTCAATGGTTAGGGTCAAAGCATGGTGATGCAGCGGAGAAGTTTAACCTGCCCTGATCCTATGGCATCCTCGTAAGTTGTACCCTTGAGGACCACAGTGTGATCGGAGGCAGGCGCTGATGAGATGAGGGGCCAGCCGCATCTCAAAAGTGCAGAGAGCAGACAGCGAGAATGACTGAACTCTGTGACGCCAGCCCAATACATTCTGGAAGGCATAATTCCAATCAAGATACAGGCATGACTGTTGTGTTAAGTCATTGTGGACGTACACCATCAAAGTTCTGGGAAGACTGCACACAGCACAGGGATGAAGCTTTGTGCAGGAATCCTGGGCTGGATTCTCCATTTCAGGGACTATGTCCCCACGCCATCGTGAAAACTGTGGTCTTTTACGCCAGAAAAACTGGCATCAAAAGACCACACATTCACAGCCCTGCAAGGGGCTCATAGGGCGCCGTAGTGAGCTCGCAGCTCCAGCTGCAGATACAGCCCCCCACACTTCTGGATCAGAGACCGCGCATGAACACGGTGGGGGCCTCCAGCGGCCGCGCCATGCTCAGTGGCGAACTCAGACCATGGAGCTGACCTCTGAAAGAATGCCCCCGTATGAGGCCCCCCCTGCCCTCCGATCGGCCTGCCCCCAACCATGGCCGCTGTGGACGCCACGCGAGTATCCCGAACGGCAGGACCACATTAGATCCACACCATCGGGACTTTGGTTGGTTGGGGGCAGAGAATAGCGGAGCCGGCCTCTGGCAATGGCCGCAGATAGGGGATACACCTGGTACACCACTTTTCGGGGTCCAGAGAATCGAGAAACCTGCGGCGGTCCCGATTCCATTCGCGAAAGTGGATTCTCTATCCCGGCGCAGGTCACGATTTTGGCGTCGGGGTGTGGAGAATCCAGCCCCACTTCAGACAGGTACGCAACTCGTCATGTACAAGTGGTTGACACTTGTGCCCACTCTGTCAAGCTACAACTTCCTGACCTTCCATACCCTGCCACCACATTTTGATGCATCCCCAACATCCACAGCAGATGTGAACGCAGCCTGTTGACTGCTATATCCTGTTGGTGGGCATCCTCTGCAGTGTCGCGACCTGGGCTTTGCGGCCTACATTTGGGGTCGTGCTGTTTGGCAGCACCACCCCACATTTGGTCTGGGGGACTGGAGATAATGCATGTCACAGGAAGAGGGGATTCAGATGGACGGGACACTTTCGGAGTCACCTGGGTAGATGACCCGTGGAAGTACACCAACTGATCCACGTCCCTATTGGTGCAGGAAGGCCTTGGCTGTCTCCATTGAGGGCGGGTCAGTTTGAGAGGGGTGGCATGGCGGTATAGTGGTTAGCACTGCTGCCTCAGAGCACCAGGGTCGCAGGTTCGATTCCTGGCTTGGGTCACTGTCTGTGCGGAGTTTGCACATTCTCCCCGTGTCTGTGTGGGTTTCCTCCGGGTGCTCCGGATTCCTCCCACAGTGAAAAGGTGTGCAGGTTAGATAGGGTTGCGGGGATGGGGTGAGGAGTGGGCCTGGGTGGAGTGATCTTTCGGAGGGTCGGTGCAGACTCCATGGGCCCAGTGGCTTCCTTCCGCACTGTAGGAATTCTATGGAGAAGCACCACGCTCTCCCCTCCACCCCCACCCCTCTCCCCCACCCACCCCCCTCGCACAGTGCAGGACAGATTTCCTGGAACAAGGCCTCCATGGCGGACTCCACCCTATCAGTGTTTACCTCGGTGTATTGGTAAGTCAGCGATATCATCTCAGTCTGAAAGCGGACAGACTCCTCCATCAAGTCTTGCAATTTGAGGAGTTCAGCAGACATCCTTTCTGATTTTCCCCACCTTGCATTTGGAGCTCCAGCAACTGAGGCATGACTGAACCCAGAGGCTCGTCATCCGACTTGAACTCGGCAGATTGCTGGCCTCCAGCAATCCTCTGAATGGCAGCACCCTGGGACGTCCCTGCCTCTGCCAGCTGTGGCTCACCAGATTGTGACCCTGAGGCTGCTTTGGAACCAGGTCCCACCGAGGTGTGTGTCTCTGTGCTGGGGGAGGGTGTGTGCTGTGACTGGTGTTCATTGCCCTTGTCTGTGAATTCCTGTTCGCCGCTTCTCTCGGGGCTGGAGTCGGGGACCTGGTTCGTGGACCTCTCAGCTGCTTCCCATATGCGCCTTGGACAGAAAGAACAGGTCATTAGTCCATGGCAGAGGCCTGGGAATCAGGAGGCATCGCTCACAGCAGGATTGTCTGATGGATGTTGCAGTGTTGGATCCTCACTTGATTGAGCCCCTCCGACCTCACCATCAGCACACAAATGGTTCACATCCTCGCCAGCCAGCTAAATGACTTCTTCCCCAAAGTCCATGAGGATCCTAAGTTCTGGCATCCCGCTACCTGCCTGGATCCTCTCGCTTTTGTTGTGTGCCAGATTGCCCTGCAGGAAAACAGATGGAGAGAGTGTAAGCAGGACATGTGCCAGCTTGATGTTAAGGATGCCTGACATTTATGGATGGTGAGTGGGACCATAGAGGTGATGAGGACATGACCTGCAGCGAAGATGCAGATGTGCCCCTTGAGTTGGCAGTGAGTGAAATCCCTGCAGGTGTGCGATGGGTGTGTGAGTTGTGAGTGCTGAGAAGAGTCACTTACCCTGGCCGAACGGAGGAAATCATTCTCCCTCTTGCGACACTGGATGGCTGTCCTCTTCTGCGGGGCATTGGCATTGATCACCACTGTCACTGTCTCCCATGTTGGTTTGGTCACCTTGGATGATGGTCTTTGCCCAGAGCGTGGGAACAGGACATCGTGGCGGGCCTCCACTGTGCCCGCCAGGCATTCAAGGGAGGCATGACTTCCCAGCAGCTTCCTCTGACTTGAAGTGTGCTAGCTGTCTGCAGGGGCAGCCTTTAAATATGGCGGCAGGAGTATTGAAGCACTGAGATGGTGGCCGGGTGGCCTCTGATTCAATGTTAAACCCGCGCCTGCTCATGTTTTGCACGAAGTATCACACAATATGGTGGAAAAACACGCCATTGACGTCGACAGGTCCAATGCCACATTCCCTGGCCGACATCGGACATTGCCCATTTTTGGGACGATTCGGCCAGAAGTATCAGCAGCAGAATGGGATAGGTATGAATGCGGGGAAGGGGTAGACAGGGTTACATGCCAGAGGTGAATTGGGCATCTAGAATTTATAGTGCAGAAGGAGGCCATTCTGCCCATTGAGTCTGCACCGGCCCTTGGAAAGAGCACCCCACTTAAGCCCACACCTCCCCCCTATCCCTGTAACTCAGTAACCCTACCTAACCTTTTTGGGCACTAAGGGGCAATTTAGCATGGCTAATCCACCTGACCTGCACATATTTGGACTGTGGGAGGAAACCGGAGCACCCGGAGGAAACCCACGCAGACACGGGGAGAAAGTGCAAACTCCACACAGACAATGACCCAAGCCGGGAATGGAACCTGGGACCCTGGAGCTGTGAAGCAACTGTGCCCACCACTGTGCTACCGTGCTGCGCATGTCAAAATGAACTTGGAATTGAAAAAGTTACTTCAGTTCAAAATGAAATGAAAATTGGGGAGCTACCCACAAGCCACAAGCTGGTGTTGAGTTTGAGCTGAAGCAAATGGTGATTGGTCTTGCTGACAATTCAGGAGTCTCCGTGATGTTTCTACAAGCAGAAATTCAATAATGAGCATCTTCTTCTATAATACTATATATAGCATGCGGAAAGAGCACGAGAATGAAACTAATTTGCTAGCTCTTTCAATGAGGCAGAGGCATAATGGACCTAACAGCTTCATTCAGTGCAGTATTTATTTTCTTATTCGGACGTTTACAGATTATTGTGGACTTTGCTATGCATTTCATACATTACAACAATTACTATGCTGCAAAGGTATTTAATTGGTTGTAAAGCAATTTGGGAAATCCGGGGCTGAATATTACACGGACAAAACGGGCCTGTGCCATGTCCACGTCAACATGTTATTTGGTGCAATGATGTCATCAAGCTGAAACTTGATAATTCCGGCTGAACTTCGCAAGCCGTGGCGGCTGAACATCACGACCCACACCAGCTAAACGTCACGACCCACGCCAGCTGAATGTCATGACCCACGCCAGCTGATCTTCGAGACCCACGCCAGCTGAACATCACGACCCACGCCAGCTGAACTTCGTGACCCATGCCAGCTGAACATCACCACCCACGCCAGCTGAATTTCGCGACCCATAGCAGCTGAACTTCGAGACCCACGGCAGCTGAACTTCGAGACCCACACTGGCCGAACTTCGAAACCCATGCCAGCTGAAATTCACGACCCACACCAGCTAAACGTCACGACCCACGCCAGCTGAACTTCGAGACTTACGCCAGCTGAACTTCGAGACACACGCCAGCTAGACGTCATGACCCACGCCAGCTGAACTCACGAACCACGCCGGCTGAACTTCGAGACTTACGCCGGCTGAACTTCACGACCCACGCCAGCTGAACTTCGAGACCCACGCCAGCTGAACTCACGACCCACGCCAGCTGAACTTCGAGACTTACGCCGGCTGAACTTCACGACCCACGCCAGCTGAACTTCGAGACCCACGCCAGCTGAACTCACGACCCACGCCAGCTGAACTTCGAGACTTACACCGGCTGAACTTCGAGAATTACGCCGGCTGAACTCACGACACACGCCAGCTGAACTTCGAGACTGACGCCGGCTGAACTCACAACCCACGCCGGCTGAACTTCGAGACTTACGCCGGCTAGACGTCACGACCCACGCCAGCTGAACTCACGACCCACGCCAGCTGAACTTCGAGACTTACGCCAGCTGAACTTCGAGACCCACGCCAGCTGAACTCACGACCCACGCCAGCTGAACTTCGAGACTTACGCCAGATGAACGTCACGACCCACGCCAGCTGAACTTCGAGACTTACGCCAGCTGAACTCACGACCCACGCCAGCTGAACTTCAAGACCCACGCCAGCTGAACTCACGACACACGCCAGCTGAACTACGAGACTTACGCCAGCTGAACTTCACGACCCACGCCAGCTGAACTTCACGACCCACGCCGGCTGAACTTCGAGACCCACGCCAGCTGAACTTCGAGACCCACGCCAGCTGAACTCACGACCCACGCCAGCTGAACTTCGAGACTTACGCCAGCTGAACTTCACGACCCACGCCAGCTGAACTCACGACCCACGCCAGCTGAACTTCGAGACCCACGCCAGCTGAACTCACGACCCACGCCAGCTGAACTTCGAGACCCACGCCGGCTGAACTTCGAGACTCACGCCGGCTGAACTCACGACCCACGCCAGCTGAACTTCGAGACTTCCGCCAGCTGAACTTCACGACCCACGCCAGCTGAACTTCGAGACCCACGCCAGCTGAACTTCACGACCCACGCCGGCTGAACTTCGAGACTTACGCCAGTTGAACTTCACGACCCACGCCGGCTGAACTCACGACCCACGCCGGCTGAACTTCACGACCCACGCCGGCTGAACTTCGAGACTTACGCCAGCTGAACTCACGACCCACGCCGGCTGAACTTCGAGACTTACGCCGGCTGAACTCACGACCCACGCCGGCTGAACTCACGACCCACGCCAGCTGAACTTCGAGACTTCCGCCAGCTGAACTTCACGACCCACGCCAGCTGAACTTCGAGACCCACGCCAGCTGAACGTCACGACCCACGCCGGCTGAACTTCGAGACCCACGCCAGCTGAACTTCACGACCCACGCCGGCTGAACTTCGAGACTTCCGCCAGCTGAACTTCACGACCCACGCCGGCTGAACTTCACGACCCACGCCAGCTGAACTTCGAGACTTACGCCAGCTGAACGTCACGACCCACGCCAGCTGAACTCACGACCCACGCCGGCTGAACTCACGACCCACGCCGGCTGAACTTCGAGACTTACACCAGCTGAACTCACGACCCACGCCGGCTGAACTCACGACCCACGCCGGCTGAACTTCACCACCCACGCCAGCTGAACTCACGACCCACGCCAGCTGAACTTCGAGACTTACACCAGCTGAACTCACGACCCACGCCGGCTGAACTCACGACCCACGCCGGCTGAACTTCACGACCCACGCCAGCTGAACTCACGACCCACGCCGGCTGAACTTCGAGACTTACGCCGGCTGAACTTCACGACCCACGCCAGCTGAACTTCGAGACTTACGCCAGCTGAACTTCGAGACTTACGCCAGCTGAACTTCACGACCCACGCCAGCTGAACTTCGAGACTTACGCCAGCTGAACTTCACGACCCACGCCAGCTGAACTTCGAGACTTACGCCAGCTGAACTTCGAGACCCACGCCAGCTGAACTCACGACCCACGCCAGCTGAACTTCGAGACTTACGCCGGCTGAACTTCGAGACCCACGCCAGCTGAACTCACGACCCACGCCAGCTGAACTTCGAGACTTACGCCGGCTGAACTTCACGACCCACGGCAGCTGAACGTCACGACCCACGCCAGCTGAACTTCGAGACTTACGCCGGCTGAACTTCGAGACCCACGCCAGCTGAACTCACGACCCATGCCAGCTGAACTTCGAGACTTACGCCGGCTGAACTTCGAGACCCACGCCAGCTGAACTCACGACCCACGCCAGCTGAACTCACGACCCACGCCAGCTGAACTTCGAGACTTACGCCAGCTGAACTCACGACCCACGCCAGCTGAACTCACAACCCACGCCGGCTGAACGTCACGACCCACGCCGGCTGAACTTCGAGACTTACGCTGGCTGAACGTCATGACCCACGCCGGCTGAACTTCGAGACTTACGCCGGCTGAACTTCGAGACTTACGCCAGCTGAACTTCGAGACTTACGCTGGCTGAACGTCATGACCCACGCCAGCTGAACTTCGAGACTTACGCCAGCTGAACGTCACGACCCACGCCAGCTGAACTTCGAGACCCACACCAGCTGAACTTCACGACCCACGCCAGCTGAACTTCACGACCCACGCCAGCTGAACTTCGAGACCCACGCCGGCTGAACTTCACGACCCACGCCAGCTGAACTTCGAGACCCACGCCAGCTGAACTTCACGACCCACGCCAGCTGAACTTCGAGACCCACGCCAGCTGAACTTCGAGACTTACACCGGCTGAACTTCACGACCCACGCCAGCTGAACGTCAAGACCCACGCCAGCTGAACTTCGAGACTTACACCAGCTGAACATCACCACCCACGCCAGCTGAACTCACGACCCACGCCGGCTGAACTTCACGACCCACGCCAGCTGAACTCACGACCCACGCCGGCTGAACTTCACGACCCACGCCGGCTGAACTTCGAGACTTACGCCGGCTGAACTCACGACCCACGCCAGCTGAACTTCGAGACTTCCGCCAGCTGAACTTCACGACCCACGCCAGCTGAACTTCACAACCCACGCCAGCTGAACGTCGAGACCCACGCCAGCTGAACTTCACGACCCACGCCAGCTGAACTTCACGACCCACGCCGGCTGAACTTCACGACCCACGCCGGCTGAACTTCACGACCCACGCCAGCTGAACTTCACAACCCACGCCAGCTGAACGTCGAGACCCACGCCAGCTGAACTTCACGACCCACGCCGGCTGAACTCACGACCCACGCCGGCTGAACTTCACGACCCACGCCGGCTGAACTTCGAGACTTACACCAGCTGAACTTCGAGACTTACGCCGGCTGAACTCACGACCCACGCCGGCTGAACTTCACGACCCACGCCAGCTGAACTTCGAGACCCACGCCAGCTGAACTTCGAGACCCACGCCAGCTGAACATCACGACCCACGCCAGCTGAACTTCGAGACCCACGCCGGCTGAACTTCGAGACTTACGCCAGCTGAACTTCACGACCCACGCCAGCTGAACTCACGACCCACGCCAGCTGATCTTCGAGACCCACGCCAGCTGAACTTCGAGACCCATGCCAGCTGAACTTCGAGACTTACGCCAGATGAACGTCACGACCCACGCCAGCTGAACTTCGAGACTTACGCCAGCTGAACTCACGACCCACGCCAGCTGAACTTCGAGACTTACGCCAGATGAACGTCACGACCCACGCCAGCTGAACTTCGAGACTTACGCCAGCTGAACTCACGACCCACGCCAGCTGAACTTCAAGACCCACGCCAGCTGAACTCACGACCCACGCCAGCTGAACTTCGAGACTTACGCCAGCTGAACTCACGACCCACGCCAGCTGAACTTCAAGACCCACGCCAGCTGAACTCACGACCCACGCCAGCTGAACTTCGAGACTTACGCCAGCTGAACTCACGACCCACGCCAGCTGAACTTCAAGACCCACGCCAGCTGAACTCACGACACACGCCAGCTGAACTCACGACCCACGCCGGCTGAACTTCGAGACTTACGCCAGCTGAACTACGAGACTTACGCCAGCTGAACTTCACGACCCACGCCAGCTGAACTTCACGACCCACGCCAGCTGAACTTCGAGACCCACGCCAGCTGAACTCACGACCCACGCCAGCTGAACTTCGAGACCCACGCCGGCTGAACTTCGAGACTCACGCCGGCTGAACTCACGACCCACGCCGGCTGAACTTCGAGACTTACGCCAGCTGAACTTCACGACCCACGCCAGCTGAACTTCGAGACCCACGCCAGCTGAACTCACGACCCACGCCAGCTGAACTTCACGACCCACGCCAGCTGAACTTCGAGACCCACGCCAGCTGAACTCACGACCCACGCCAGCTGAACTTCACGACCCACGCCGGCTGAACTTCGAGACTTACGCCAGTTGAACTTCACGACCCACGCCGGCTGAACTCACGACCCACGCCGGCTGAACTTCGAGACCCACGCCGGCTGAACTTCGAGACTTACGCCAGCTGAACTCACGACCCACGCCGGCTGAACTTCACGACCCACGCCGGCTGAACTTCGAGACTTACGCCGGCTGAACTCACGACCCACGCCAGCTGAACTTCGAGACTTCCGCCAGCTGAACTTCACGACCCACGCCAGCTGAACTCACGACCCACGCCGGCTGAACTTCGAGACTTACGCCAGCTGAACTTCA
Organism: Scyliorhinus torazame; assembly: GCF_047496885.1. NCBI lineage: Eukaryota > Metazoa > Chordata > Chondrichthyes > Carcharhiniformes > Scyliorhinidae > Scyliorhinus > Scyliorhinus torazame. The sequence goes on from NC_092723.1 coordinate 142,168,467, forward strand.
CGACCCACGCCAGCTGAACTTCGAGACTTACGCCAGCTGAACTTCACGACCCACGCCGGCTGAACTCACGACCCACGCCGGCTGAACTTCACGACCCACGCCAGCTGAACTTCACGACCCACGCCAGCTGAACTTCGAGACCCACGCCGGCTGAACTTCGAGACTTACGCCAGCTGAACATCACGACCCACGCCAGCTGAACGTCACGACCCACGCCGGCTGAACGTCACGACCCACACCGGCTGAACTTCGAGACTTACGCCAGCTGAACTTCGAGACCCACGCCAGCTGAACGTCACGACCCACGCCAGCTGAACTTCACGACCCACGCCAGCTCAACGTCACGACCCACGCCAGCTGAACTTCGAGACTTACGCCGGCTGAACTTCGAGACCCACGCCAGCTGAACGTCACGACCCACGCCAGCTGAACTTCGAGACTTACGCCAGCTGAACTTCGAGACCCACGCCAGCTGAACGTCACGACCCACGCCAGCTAAACTTCGAGACTTACGCCAGCTGAACTTCGAGACTTACGCCGGCTGAACTTCACGACCCACGCCAGCTGAACTTCACGACCCACGCCAGCTGAACTTCGAGACTTACGCCAGCTGAACTTCACGACCCACGCCAGCTAAACTTCGAGACTTACGCCAGCTGAACTTCGAGACTTACGCCAGCTGAACGTCACGACCCACGCCAGCTGAACGTCACGACCCACGCCAGCTGAACGCCAGGACCCACGCCGGCTGAACTTCGAGACTTACGCCAGCTGAACTTCGAGACCCACGCCAGCTGAACTCACAACCCACGCCAGCTGAACTTCGAGACCCACGCCAGCTGAACTTCACAACCCACGCCAGCTGAACGTCGAGACCCACGCCAGCTGAACTTCACGACCCACGCCAGCTGAACTTCACGACCCACGCCGGCTGAACTTCACGACCCACGCCGGCTGAACTTCACGACCCACGCCAGCTGAACTTCACAACCCACGCCAGCTGAACGTCGAGACCCACGCCGGCTAAACTTCGAGACCCACGCCGGCTGAACTTCGAGACTTACACCAGCTGAACTTCGAGACTTACGCCGGCTGAACTCACGACCCACGCCGGCTGACCTTCGAGACTTACGCCAGCTGAACTTCGAGATTTACGCCAGCTGAACTTCACGACCCACGCCAGCTGAACTTCACGACCCACGCCAGCTGAACTTCGAGACCCACGCCAGCTGAACTTCGAGACCCACGCCAGCTGAACATCACGACCCACGCCAGCTGAACTTCGAGACCCACGCCGGCTGAACTTCGAGACTTACGCCAGCTGAACTTCACGACCCACGCCAGCTGAACTCACGACCCACGCCAGCTGATCTTCGAGACCCACGCCAGCTGAACTTCGAGACCCATGCCAGCTGAACTTCGAGACTTACGCCAGATGAACGTCACGACCCACGCCAGCTGAACTTCGAGACTTACGCCAGCTGAACTCACGACCCACGCCAGCTGAACTTCGAGACTTACGCCAGCTGAACTCACGACCCACGCCAGCTGAACTTCAAGACCCACGCCAGCTGAACTCACGACCCACGCCAGCTGAACTTCGAGACTTACGCCAGCTGAACTCACGACCCACGCCAGCTGAACTTCAAGACCCACGCCAGCTGAACTCACGACACACGCCAGCTGAACTACGAGACTTACGCCAGCTGAACTTCACGACCCACGCCAGCTGAACTTCACGACCCACGCCAGCTGAACTTCGAGACCCACGCCAGCTGAACTCACGACCCACGCCAGCTGAACTTCGAGACCCACGCCGGCTGAACTTCGAGACTCACGCCGGCTGAACTCACGATCCACGCCAGCTGAACTTCGAGACCCACGCCGGCTGAACTTCGAGACTCACGCCGGCTGAACTCACGACCCACGCCGGCTGAACTTCGAGACTTACGCCAGCTGAACTTCACGACCCACGCCAGCTGAACTTCGAGACCCACGCCAGCTGAACTCACGACCCACGCCAGCTGAACTTCACGACCCACGCCAGCTGAACTTCGAGACCCACGCCAGCTGAACTCACGACCCACGCCAGCTGAACTTCACGACCCACGCCGGCTGAACTTCGAGACCCACGCCAGCTGAACTCACGACCCACGCCGGCTGAACTTCGAGACCCACGCCGGCTGAACTTCGAGACTTACGCCAGCTGAACTCACGACCCACGCCGGCTGAACTTCACGACCCACGCCGGCTGAACTTCGAGACTTACGCCAGCTGAACTCACGACCCACGCCGGCTGAACTTCACGACCCACGCCGGCTGAACTTCGAGACTTACGCCGGCTGAACTCACGACCCACGCCAGCTGAACTTCGAGACTTCCGCCAGCTGAACTTCACGACCCACGCCAGCTGAACTTCACGACCCACGCCAGCTGAACTTCACGACCCACGCCGGCTGAACTTCGAGACTTACGCCAGCTGAACTTCACGACCCACGCCAGCTGAACTTCGAGACTTACGCCAGCTGAACTTCACGACCCACGCCGGCTGAACTCACGACCCACGCCGGCTGAACTTCACGACCCACGCCGGCTGAACTTCACGACCCACGCCAGCTGAACTTCACGACCCACGCCAGCTGAACTTCGAGACCCACGCCGGCTGAACTTCGAGACTTACGCCAGCTGAACATCACGACCCACGCCAGCTGAACTCACGACCCACGCCAGCGGAACTTCGAGACCCACGCCGGCTGAACTTCGAGACTTACGCCGGCTGAACTTCACGACCCACGCCAGCTGAACTCACGACCCACGCCAGCTGAACTTCGAGACCCACGCCAGCTGAACTTCGAGACTTACGCCAGCTGAACGTCACGACCCACGCCGGCTGAACGTCACGACCCACGCCAGCTGAACTCACGACCCACGCCAGCTGAACGTCACGACCCACGCCAGCTGAACTTCGAGACTTACGCCAGCTGAACTTCGAGACCCACGCCAGCTGAACGTCACGACCCACGCCAGCTAAACTTCGAGACTTACGCCAGCTGAACTTCGAGACTTACGCCGGCTGAACTTCACGACCCACGCCAGCTGAACTTCACGACCCACGCCAGCTGAACTTCGAGACTTACGACAGCTGAACTTCACGACCCACGCCAGCTGAACTTCACGACCCACGCCAGCTGAACTTCGAGACTTACGCCAGCTGAACTTCACGACCCACGCCAGCTAAACTTCGAGACTTACGCCAGCTGAACTTCGAGACTTACGCCAGCTGAACTTCACGACCCACGCCAGCTGAACGTCACGACCCACGCCAGCTGAACGCCAGGACCCACGCCGGCTGAACTTCGAGACTTACGCCAGCTGAACTTCGAGACCCACGCCAGCTGAACTCACAACCCACGCCAGCTGAACTTCGAGACCCACGCCAGCTGAACTTCGAGACCCACGCCAGCTGAACTCACGACCCACGCCAGCTGAACTTCGAGACTTAAGCCGGCTGAACTTCGAGACCCACGCCGGCTGAACTCACGACCCACGCCGGCTGAAATTCGAGACCCACGCCAGCTGAACTCACGACCCACGCCAGCTGAACTTCGAGACTTACACCAGCTGAACTCACGACCCACGCCGGCTGAACTCACGACCCACGCCGGCTGAACTTCACGACCCACGCCAGCTGAACTCACGACCCACGCCGGCTGAACTTCACGACCCACGCAAGCTGAACTTCGAGACTTACGCCAGCTGAACTTCACGACCCACGCCAGCTGAACTTCGAGACTTACGCCAGCTGAACTTCACGACCCACGCCAGCTGAACGTCACGACCCACGCCAGCTGAACTTCGAGACTTACGCCAGCTGAACTTCACGACCCACGGCAGCTGAACGTCACGACCCACGCCAGCTGAACTTCGAGACTTACGCCAGCTGAACTTCACGACCCACGCCAGCTGAACGTCACGACCCACGCCAGCTGAACGTCACGACCCACGCCAGCTGAACTTCGAGACTTACGCCGGCTGAACTTCGAGACCCACGCCAGCTGAACTCACGACCCACGCCAGCTGAACTTCGAGACCCACGCCAGCTGAACGTCACGACCCACGCCAGCTGAACGTCACGACCCACGCCAGCTGAACTTCGAGACTTACGCCGGCTGAACTTCGAGACCCACGCCAGCTGAACTCACGACCCACGCCGGCTGAACTTCGAGACTTACGCCGGCTGAACTTCGAGACTTACGCCAGCTGAACTTCGAGACTTACGCCAGCTGAACGTCACGACCCACGCCAGCTGAACTTCACGACCCACGCCAGCTGAACTTCGAGACTTACGCCAGCTGAACTTCGAGACTTACGCCAGCTGAACTTCGAGACCCACGCCAGCTGAACTTCACGACCCACGCCAGCTGAACTTCGAGACTTACGCCAGCTGAACGTCACGACCCACGCCAGCTGAACTTCGAGACCCACACCAGCTGAACTTCACGACCCACGCCAGCTGAACTTCACGACCCACGCCAGCTGAACTTCGAGACCCACGCCAGCTGAACTTCGAGACTTACACCGGCTGAACTTCACGACCCACGCCAGCTGAACGTCAAGACCCACGCCAGCTGAACTTCGAGACCCACGCCAGCTGAACTTCGAGACTTACACCAGCTGAACATCACCACCCACGCCAGCTGAACTCACGACCCACGCCGGCTGAACTTCACGACCCACGCCAGCTGAACTCACGACCCACGCCGGCTGAACTTCACGACCCACGCCGGCTGAACTTCACGACCCACGCCAGCTGAACTCACGACCCACGCCGGCTGAACTTCACGACCCACGCCAGCTGAACTCACGACCCACGCCGGCTGAACTTCGAGACTTACGCCAGCTGAACTTCACGACCCACGCCAGCTGAACTCACGACCCACGCCGGCTGAACTTCACGACCCACGCCGACTGAACTTCGAGACCCACGCCGGCTGAACTTCGAGACTTACGCCAGCTGAACTTCGAGACCCACGCCGGCTGAACTTCGAGACTTACGCCAGCTGAACTTCACGACCCACGCCAGCTGAACTCACGACCCACGCCAGCTGATCTTCGAGACCCACGCCGGCTGAACTTCGAGACTTACGCCGGCTGAACTTCACGACCCACGCCAGCTGAACGTCACGACCCACGCCGGCTGAACTCACGACCCACGCCAGCTGAACTTCGAGACTTATGCCAGCTGAACTTCACGACCCACGCCAGCTGAACGTCACGACCCACGCCGGCTGAACTCACGACCCACGCCAGCTGAACTTCGAGACTTATGCCAGCTGAACGTCACGACCCACGCCAGCTGAACTTCGAGACCCACGCCAGCTGAACGTCACGACCCACGCCAGCTGAACTTCGAGACCCACGCCAGCTGAACTTCGAGACTTACACCGGCTGAACTTCACGACCCACGCCAGCTGAACGTCAAGACCCACGCCGGCTGAACTTCGAGACTTACGCCGGCTGAACTCACGACCCACGCCAGCTGAACTTCGAGACCCACGCCAGCTGAACTTCACGACCCACGCCAGCTGAACTTCGAGACTTACGCCAGCTGAACTTCACGACCCACGCCGGCTGAACTTCGAGACTTACGCCGGCTGAACTCACGACCCACGCCAGCTGAACTTCGAGACCCACGCCAGCTGAACTTCACGACCCACGCCAGCTGAACTTCGAGACTTACGCCGGCTGAACTCACGACCCACGCCAGCTGAACTTCGAGATTTACGCCAGCTGAACTTCACGACCCACGCCAGCTGAACTTCACGACCCACGCCAGCTGAACTTCGAGACCCACGCCAGCTGAACTTCGAGACCCACGCCGGCTGAACTTCGAGACTTACGCCAGCTGAACTTCACGACCCACGCCAGCTGAACTCACGACCCACGCCAGCTGATCTTCGAGACCCACGCCGGCTGAACTTCGAGACTTACGCCGGCTGAACTTCACGACCCACGCCAGCTGAACGTCACGACCCACGCCGGCTGAACTCACGACCCACGCCAGCTGAACTTCGAGACTTATGCCAGCTGAACGTCATGACCCACGCCAGCTGAACGTCACGACCCACGCCGGCTGAACTTCGAGACTTACGCCAGCTGAACTTCGAGACCCACGCCAGCTGAACGTCACGACCCACGCCAGCTGAACTTCACGACCCACGCCAGCTGAACTTCGAGACTTACGCCGGCTGAACTTCGAGACCCACGCCGGCTGAACGTCACGACCCACGCCAGCTAAACGTCGAGACTTACGCCAGCTGAACTTCGAGACTTACGCCAGCTGAACTTCACGACCCACGCCAGCTGAACATCACGACCCACGCCAGCTGAACGTCACGACCCACGCCAGCTGAACGTCAGGACCCACGCCGGCTGAACTTCGAGACTTACGCCAGCTGAACTTCGAGACCCACGCCAGCTGAACACACGACCCACGCCAGCTGAACTTCGAGACCCACGCCAGCTGAACTTCGAGACCCACGCCAGCTGAACTCACGACCCACGCCAGCTGAACTTCGAGACTTAAGCCGGCTGAACTTCGAGACCCACGCCAGCTGAACTCACGACCCACGCCGGTTGAACTCACGACCCACGCCGGCTGAACTTCGAGACCCACGCCAGCTGAACTCACGACCCACGCCAGCTGAACTTCGAGACTTAAGCCGGCTGAACTTCGAGACCCACGCCGGCTGAACTCACGACCCACGCCGGCTGAACTTCACGACCCACGCCGGCTGAACTTCACGACCCACGCCGGCTGAACTTCGAGACTTACGCCAGCTGAACTCACGACCCACGCCGGCTGAACTTCGAGACTTACGCCGGCTGAACTCACGACCCACGCCGGCTGAACTCACGACCCACGCCAGCTGAACTTCGAGACTTCCGCCAGCTGAACTTCACGACCCACGCCAGCTGAACTTCGAGACCCACGCCAGCTGAACGTCACGACCCACGCCGGCTGAACTTCGAGACCCACGCCAGCTGAACTTCACGACCCACGCCGGCTGAACTTCGAGACTTCCGCCAGCTGAACTTCACGACCCACGCCGGCTGAACTTCACGACCCACGCCAGCTGAACTTCGAGACTTACGCCAGCTGAACGTCACGACCCACGCCAGCTGAACTCACGACCCACGCCGGCTGAACTCACGACCCACGCCGGCTGAACTTCGAGACTTACACCAGCTGAACTCACGACCCACGCCGGCTGAACTCACGACCCACGCCGGCTGAACTTCACCACCCACGCCAGCTGAACTCACGACCCACGCCAGCTGAACTTCGAGACTTACACCAGCTGAACTCACGACCCACGCCGGCTGAACTCACGACCCACGCCGGCTGAACTTCACGACCCACGCCAGCTGAACTCACGACCCACGCCGGCTGAACTTCGAGACTTACGCCGGCTGAACTTCACGACCCACGCCAGCTGAACTTCGAGACTTACGCCAGCTGAACTTCGAGACTTACGCCAGCTGAACTTCACGACCCACGCCAGCTGAACTTCGAGACTTACGCCAGCTGAACTTCACGACCCACGCCAGCTGAACTTCGAGACTTACGCCAGCTGAACTTCGAGACCCACGCCAGCTGAACTCACGACCCACGCCAGCTGAACTTCGAGACTTACGCCGGCTGAACTTCGAGACCCACGCCAGCTGAACTCACGACCCACGCCAGCTGAACTTCGAGACTTACGCCGGCTGAACTTCACGACCCACGGCAGCTGAACGTCACGACCCACGCCAGCTGAACTTCGAGACTTACGCCGGCTGAACTTCGAGACCCACGCCAGCTGAACTCACGACCCATGCCAGCTGAACTTCGAGACTTACGCCGGCTGAACTTCGAGACCCACGCCAGCTGAACTCACGACCCACGCCAGCTGAACTCACGACCCACGCCAGCTGAACTTCGAGACTTACGCCAGCTGAACTCACGACCCACGCCAGCTGAACTCACAACCCACGCCGGCTGAACGTCACGACCCACGCCGGCTGAACTTCGAGACTTACGCTGGCTGAACGTCATGACCCACGCCGGCTGAACTTCGAGACTTACGCCGGCTGAACTTCGAGACTTACGCCAGCTGAACTTCGAGACTTACGCTGGCTGAACGTCATGACCCACGCCAGCTGAACTTCGAGACTTACGCCAGCTGAACGTCACGACCCACGCCAGCTGAACTTCGAGACCCACACCAGCTGAACTTCACGACCCACGCCAGCTGAACTTCACGACCCACGCCAGCTGAACTTCGAGACCCACGCCGGCTGAACTTCACGACCCACGCCAGCTGAACTTCGAGACCCACGCCAGCTGAACTTCACGACCCACGCCAGCTGAACTTCGAGACCCACGCCAGCTGAACTTCGAGACTTACACCGGCTGAACTTCACGACCCACGCCAGCTGAACGTCAAGACCCACGCCAGCTGAACTTCGAGACTTACACCAGCTGAACATCACCACCCACGCCAGCTGAACTCACGACCCACGCCGGCTGAACTTCACGACCCACGCCGGCTGAACTTCGAGACTTACGCCGGCTGAACTCACGACCCACGCCAGCTGAACTTCGAGACTTCCGCCAGCTGAACTTCACGACCCACGCCAGCTGAACTTCACAACCCACGCCAGCTGAACGTCGAGACCCACGCCAGCTGAACTTCACGACCCACGCCAGCTGAACTTCACGACCCACGCCGGCTGAACTTCACGACCCACGCCGGCTGAACTTCACGACCCACGCCAGCTGAACTTCACAACCCACGCCAGCTGAACGTCGAGACCCACGCCAGCTGAACTTCACGACCCACGCCGGCTGAACTCACGACCCACGCCGGCTGAACTTCACGACCCACGCCGGCTGAACTTCGAGACTTACACCAGCTGAACTTCGAGACTTACGCCGGCTGAACTCACGACCCACGCCGGCTGAACTTCACGACCCACGCCAGCTGAACTTCGAGACCCACGCCAGCTGAACTTCGAGACCCACGCCAGCTGAACATCACGACCCACGCCAGCTGAACTTCGAGACCCACGCCGGCTGAACTTCGAGACTTACGCCAGCTGAACTTCACGACCCACGCCAGCTGAACTCACGACCCACGCCAGCTGATCATCGAGACCCACGCCAGCTGAACTTCGAGACCCATGCCAGCTGAACTTCGAGACTTACGCCAGATGAACGTCACGACCCACGCCAGCTGAACTTCGAGACTTACGCCAGCTGAACTCACGACCCACGCCAGCTGAACTTCGAGACTTACGCCAGATGAACGTCACGACCCACGCCAGCTGAACTTCGAGACTTACGCCAGCTGAACTCACGACCCACGCCAGCTGAACTTCAAGACCCACGCCAGCTGAACTCACGACCCACGCCAGCTGAACTTCGAGACTTACGCCAGCTGAACTCACGACCCACGCCAGCTGAACTTCAAGACCCACGCCAGCTGAACTCACGACCCACGCCAGCTGAACTTCGAGACTTACGCCAGCTGAACTCACGACCCACGCCAGCTGAACTTCAAGACCCACGCCAGCTGAACTCACGACACACGCCAGCTGAACTCACGACCCACGCCGGCTGAACTTCGAGACTTACGCCAGCTGAACTACGAGACTTACGCCAGCTGAACTTCACGACCCACGCCAGCTGAACTTCACGACCCACGCCAGCTGAACTTCGAGACCCACGCCAGCTGAACTCACGACCCACGCCAGCTGAACTTCGAGACCCACGCCGGCTGAACTTCGAGACTCACGCCGGCTGAACTCACGACCCACGCCGGCTGAACTTCGAGACTTACGCCAGCTGAACTTCACGACCCACGCCAGCTGAACTTCGAGACCCACGCCAGCTGAACTCACGACCCACGCCAGCTGAACTTCACGACCCACGCCAGCTGAACTTCGAGACCCACGCCAGCTGAACTCACGACCCACGCCAGCTGAACTTCACGACCCACGCCGGCTGAACTTCGAGACTTACGCCAGTTGAACTTCACGACCCACGCCGGCTGAACTCACGACCCACGCCGGCTGAACTTCGAGACCCACGCCGGCTGAACTTCGAGACTTACGCCAGCTGAACTCACGACCCACGCCGGCTGAACTTCACGACCCACGCCGGCTGAACTTCGAGACTTACGCCGGCTGAACTCACGACCCACGCCAGCTGAACTTCGAGACTTCCGCCAGCTGAACTTCACGACCCACGCCAGCTGAACTCACGACCCACGCCGGCTGAACTTCGAGACTTACGCCAGCTGAACTTCACGACCCACGCCAGCTGAACTTCGAGACTTACGCCAGCTGAACTTCACGACCCACGCCGGCTGAACTCACGACCCACGCCGGCTGAACTTCACGACCCACGCCAGCTGAACTTCACGACCCACGCCAGCTGAACTTCGAGACCCACGCCGGCTGAACTTCGAGACTTACGCCAGCTGAACATCACGACCCACGCCAGCTGAACGTCACGACCCACGCCGGCTGAACGTCACGACCCACACCGGCTGAACTTCGAGACTTACGCCAGCTGAACTTCGAGACCCACGCCAGCTGAACGTCACGACCCACGCCAGCTGAACTTCACGACCCACGCCAGCTCAACGTCACGACCCACGCCAGCTGAACTTCGAGACTTACGCCGGCTGAACTTCGAGACCCACGCCAGCTGAACGTCACGACCCACGCCAGCTGAACTTCGAGACTTACGCCAGCTGAACTTCGAGACCCACGCCAGCTGAACGTCACGACCCACGCCAGCTAAACTTCGAGACTTACGCCAGCTGAACTTCGAGACTTACGCCGGCTGAACTTCACGACCCACGCCAGCTTTAACTTCACGACCCACGCCAGCTGAACTTCGAGACTTACGCCAGCTGAACTTCACGACCCACGCCAGCTAAACTTCGAGACTTACGCCAGCTGAACTTCGAGACTTACGCCAGCTGAACGTCACGACCCACGCCAGCTGAACGTCACGACCCACGCCAGCTGAACGCCAGGACCCACGCCGGCTGAACTTCGAGACTTACGCCAGCTGAACTTCGAGACCCACGCCAGCTGAACTCACAACCCACGCCAGCTGAACTTCGAGACCCACGCCAGCTGAACTTCACAACCCACGCCAGCTGAACGTCGAGACCCACGCCAGCTGAACTTCACGACCCACGCCAGCTGAACTTCACGACCCACGCCGGCTGAACTTCACGACCCACGCCGGCTGAACTTCACGACCCACGCCAGCTGAACTTCACAACCCACGCCAGCTGAACGTCGAGACCCACGCCGGCTAAACTTCGAGACCCACGCCGGCTGAACTTCGAGACTTACACCAGCTGAACTTCGAGACTTACGCCGGCTGAACTCACGACCCACGCCGGCTGACCTTCGAGACTTACGCCAGCTGAACTTCGAGATTTACGCCAGCTGAACTCACGACCCACGCCAGCTGAACTTCGAGACTTACGCCGGCTGAACTCACGACCCACGCCGGCTGACCTTCGAGACTTACGCCAGCTGAACTTCGAGATTTACGCCAGCTGAACTTCACGACCCACGCCAGCTGAACTTCACGACCCACGCCAGCTGAACTTCGAGACCCACGCCAGCTGAACTTCGAGACCCACGCCAGCTGAACATCACGACCCACGCCAGCTGAACTTCGAGACCCACGCCGGCTGAACTTCGAGACTTACGCCAGCTGAACTTCACGACCCACGCCAGCTGAACTCACGACCCACGCCAGCTGATCTTCGAGACCCACGCCAGCTGAACTTCGAGACCCATGCCAGCTGAACTTCGAGACTTACGCCAGATGAACGTCACGACCCACGCCAGCTGAACTTCGAGACTTACGCCAGCTGAACTCACGACCCACGCCAGCTGAACTTCGAGACTTACGCCAGCTGAACTCACGACCCACGCCAGCTGAACTTCAAGACCCACGCCAGCTGAACTCACGACCCACGCCAGCTGAACTTCGAGACTTACGCCAGCTGAACTCACGACCCACGCCAGCTGAACTTCAAGACCCACGCCAGCTGAACTCACGACACACGCCAGCTGAACTACGAGACTTACGCCAGCTGAACTTCACGACCCACGCCAGCTGAACTTCACGACCCACGCCAGCTGAACTTCGAGACCCACGCCAGCTGAACTCACGACCCACGCCAGCTGAACTTCGAGACCCACGCCGGCTGAACTTCGAGACTCACGCCGGCTGAACTCACGATCCACGCCAGCTGAACTTCGAGACCCACGCCGGCTGAACTTCGAGACTCACGCCGGCTGAACTCACGACCCACGCCGGCTGAACTTCGAGACTTACGCCAGCTGAACTTCACGACCCACGCCAGCTGAACTTCGAGACCCACGCCAGCTGAACTCACGGCCCACGCCAGCTGAACTTCACGACCCACGCCAGCTGAACTTCGAGACCCACGCCAGCTGAACTCACGACCCACGCCAGCTGAACTTCACGACCCACGCCGGCTGAACTTCGAGACCCACGCCAGCTGAACTCACGACCCACGCCGGCTGAACTTCGAGACCCACGCCGGCTGAACTTCGAGACTTACGCCAGCTGAACTCACGACCCACGCCGGCTGAACTTCACGACCCACGCCGGCTGAACTTCGAGACTTACGCCAGCTGAACTCACGACCCACGCCGGCTGAACTTCACGACCCACGCCGGCTGAACTTCGAGACTTACGCCGGCTGAACTCACGACCCACGCCAGCTGAACTTCGAGACTTCCGCCAGCTGAACTTCACGACCCACGCCAGCTGAACTTCACGACCCACGCCAGCTGAACTTCACGACCCACGCCGGCTGAACTTCGAGACTTACGCCAGCTGAACTTCACGACCCACGCCAGCTGAACTTCGAGACTTACGCCAGCTGAACTTCACGACCCACGCCGGCTGAACTCACGACCCACGCCGGCTGAACTTCACGACCCACGCCGGCTGAACTTCACGACCCACGCCAGCTGAACTTCACGACCCACGCCAGCTGAACTTCGAGACCCACGCCGGCTGAACTTCGAGACTTACGCCAGCTGAACATCACGACCCACGCCAGCTGAACTCACGACCCACGCCAGCGGAACTTCGAGACCCACGCCGGCTGAACTTCGAGACTTACGCCGGCTGAACTTCACGACCCACGCCAGCTGAACTCACGACCCACGCCAGCTGAACTTCGAGACCCACGCCAGCTGAACTTCGAGACTTACGCCAGCTGAACGTCACGACCCACGCCGGCTGAACGTCACGACCCACGCCAGCTGAACTCACGACCCACGCCAGCTGAACGTCACGACCCACGCCAGCTGAACTTCGAGACTTACGCCAGCTGAACTTCGAGACCCACGCCAGCTGAACGTCACGACCCACGCCAGCTAAACTTCGAGACTTACGCCGGCTGAACTTCACGACCCACGCCAGCTGAACTTCACGACCCACGCCAGCTGAACTTCGAGACTTACGCCGGCTGAACTTCACGACCCACGCCAGCTGAACTTCACGACCCACGCCAGCTGAACTTCGAGACTTACGCCAGCTGAACTTCACGACCCACGCCAGCTGAACTTCACGACCCACGCCAGCTGAACTTCGAGACTTACGCCAGCTGAACTTCACGACCCACGCCAGCTAAACTTCGAGACTTACGCCAGCTGAACTTCGAGACTTACGCCAGCTGAACTTCACGACCCACGCCAGCTGAACGTCACGACCCACGCCAGCTGAACGCCAGGACCCACGCCGGCTGAACTTCGAGACTTACGCCAGCTGAACTTCGAGACCCACGCCAGCTGAACTCACAACCCACGCCAGCTGAACTTCGAGACCCACGCCAGCTGAACTTCGAGACCCACGCCAGCTGAACTCACGACCCACGCCAGCTGAACTTCGAGACTTAAGCCGGCTGAACTTCGAGACCCACGCCGGCTGAACTTCGAGACTTAAGCCGGCTGAACTCACGACCCACGCCAGCTGAACTTCGAGACTTAAGCCGGCTGAACTCACGACCCACGCCGGCTGAACTTCGAGACCCACGCCAGCTGAACTCACGACCCACGCCAGCTGAACTTCGAGACTTACACCAGCTGAACTCACGACCCACGCCGGCTGAACTCACGACCCACGCCGGCTGAACTTCACGACCCACGCCAGCTGAACTCACGACCCACGCCGGCTGAACTTCACGACCCACGCAAGCTGAACTTCGAGACTTACGCCAGCTGAACTTCACGACCCACGCCAGCTGAACTTCGAGACTTACGCCAGCTGAACTTCACGACCCACGCCAGCTGAACTTCACGACCCACGCCAGCTGAACGTCACGACCCACGCCAGCTGAACTTCGAGACTTACGCCAGCTGAACTTCACGACCCACGGCAGCTGAACGTCACGACCCACGCCAGCTGAACTTCGAGACTTACGCCAGCTGAACTTCACGACCCACGCCAGCTGAACGTCACGACCCACGCCAGCTGAACGTCACGACCCACGCCAGCTGAACTTCGAGACTTACGCCGGCTGAACTTCGAGACCCACGCCAGCTGAACTCACGACCCACGCCAGCTGAACTTCGAGACTTACGCTGGCTGAACGTCATGACCCACGCCGGCTGAACTTCGAGACTTACGCCGGCTGAACTTCGAGACTTACGCCAGCTGAACTTCGAGACTTACGCCAGCTGAACGTCACGACCCACGCCAGCTGAACTTCACGACCCACGCCAGCTGAACTTCGAGACTTACGCCAGCTGAACTTCGAGACTTACGCCAGCTGAACTTCGAGACCCACGCCAGCTGAACTTCACGACCCACGCCAGCTGAACTTCGAGACTTACGCCAGCTGAACGTCACGACCCACGCCAGCTGAACTTCGAGACCCACACCAGCTGAACTTCACGACCCACGCCAGCTGAACTTCACGACCCACGCCAGCTGAACTTCGAGACCCACGCCAGCTGAACTTCGAGACTTACACCGGCTGAACTTCACGACCCACGCCAGCTGAACGTCAAGACCCACGCCAGCTGAACTTCGAGACCCACGCCAGCTGAACTTCGAGACTTACACCAGCTGAACATCACCACCCACGCCAGCTGAACTCACGACCCACGCCGGCTGAACTTCACGACCCACGCCAGCTGAACTCACGACCCACGCCGGCTGAACTTCACGACCCACGCCGGCTGAACTTCACGACCCACGCCAGCTGAACTCACGACCCACGCCGGCTGAACTTCACGACCCACGCCAGCTGAACTCACGACCCACGCCGGCTGAACTTCGAGACTTACGCCAGCTGAACTTCACGACCCACGCCAGCTGAACTCACGACCCACGCCGGCTGAACTTCACGACCCACGCCGACTGAACTTCGAGACCCACGCCGGCTGAACTTCGAGACTTACGCCAGCTGAACTTCGAGACCCACGCCGGCTGAACTTCGAGACTTACGCCAGCTGAACTTCACGACCCACGCCAGCTGAACTCACGACCCACGCCAGCTGATCTTCGAGACCCACGCCGGCTGAACTTCGAGACTTACGCCGGCTGAACTTCACGACCCACGCCAGCTGAACGTCACGACCCACGCCGGCTGAACTCACGACCCACGCCAGCTGAACTTCGAGACTTATGCCAGCTGAACTTCACGACCCACGCCAGCTGAACGTCACGACCCACGCCGGCTGAACTCACGACCCACGCCAGCTGAACTTCGAGACTTATGCCAGCTGAACGTCACGACCCACGCCAGCTGAACTTCGAGACCCACGCCAGCTGAACGTCACGACCCACGCCAGCTGAACTTCGAGACCCACGCCAGCTGAACTTCGAGACTTACACCGGCTGAACTTCACGACCCACGCCAGCTGAACGTCAAGACCCACGCCGGCTGAACTTCGAGACTTACGCCGGCTGAACTCACGACCCACGCCAGCTGAACTTCGAGACCCACGCCAGCTGAACTTCACGACCCACGCCAGCTGAACTTCGAGACTTACGCCAGCTGAACTTCACGACCCACGCCGGCTGAACTTCGAGACTTACGCCGGCTGAACTCACGACCCACGCCAGCTGAACTTCGAGACCCACGCCAGCTGAACTTCACGACCCACGCCAGCTGAACTTCGAGACTTACGCCGGCTGAACTCACGACCCACGCCAGCTGAACTTCGAGATTTACGCCAGCTGAACTTCACGACCCACGCCAGCTGAACTTCACGACCCACGCCAGCTGAACTTCGAGACCCACGCCAGCTGAACTTCGAGACCCACGCCGGCTGAACTTCGAGACTTACGCCAGCTGAACTTCACGACCCACGCCAGCTGAACTCACGACCCACGCCAGCTGATCTTCGAGACCCACGCCGGCTGAACTTCGAGACTTACGCCGGCTGAACTTCACGACCCACGCCAGCTGAACGTCACGACCCACGCCGGCTGAACTCACGACCCACGCCAGCTGAACTTCGAGACTTATGCCAGCTGAACGTCATGACCCACGCCAGCTGAACGTCACGACCCACGCCGGCTGAACTTCGAGACTTACGCCAGCTGAACTTCGAGACCCACGCCAGCTGAACGTCACGACCCACGCCAGCTGAACTTCACGACCCACGCCAGCTGAACTTCGAGACTTACGCCGGCTGAACTTCGAGACCCACGCCGGCTGAACGTCACGACCCACGCCAGCTAAACGTCGAGACTTACGCCAGCTGAACTTCGAGACTTACGCCAGCTGAACTTCACGACCCACGCCAGCTGAACATCACGACCCACGCCAGCTGAACGTCACGACCCACGCCAGCTGAACGTCAGGACCCACGCCGGCTGAACTTCGAGACTTACGCCAGCTGAACTTCGAGACCCACGCCAGCTGAACACACGACCCACGCCAGCTGAACTTCGAGACCCACGCCAGCTGAACTTCGAGACCCACGCCAGCTGAACTCACGACCCACGCCAGCTGAACTTCGAGACTTAAGCCGGCTGAACTTCGAGACCCACGCCAGCTGAACTCACGACCCACGCCGGTTGAACTCACGACCCACGCCGGCTGAACTTCGAGACCCACGCCAGCTGAACTCACGACCCACGCCAGCTGAACTTCGAGACTTAAGCCGGCTGAACTTCGAGACCCACGCCGGCTGAACTCACGACCCACGCCGGCTGAACTTCACGACCCACGCCGGCTGAACTCACGACCCACGCCGGCTGAACTTCGAGACCCACGCCAGCTGAACTCACGACCCACGCCGGCTGAACTCACGAACCACGCCGGCTGAACTTCGAGACCCACGCCAGCTGAACTCACGACCCACGCCGGCTGAACTTCGAGACTTACACCAGCTGAACATCACCACCCACGCCAGCTGAACTCACGACCCACGCCGGCTGAACTTCGAGACTTACGCCGGCTGAACTTCACGACCCACGCCGGCTGAACTCACGACCCACGCCGGCTGAACTTCACGACCCACGCCGGCTGAACTTCGAGACTTACGCCAGCTGAACTCACGACCCACGCCGACTGAACTTCGAGACCCACGCCGGCTGACCTTCGAGACTTACGCCAGCTGAACTTCGAGATTTACGCCAGCTGAACTTCACGACCCACGCCAGCTGAACTTCACGACCCACGCCAGCTGAACTTCGAGACCCACGCCAGCTGAACTTCGAGACTTACGCCGGCTGAACTTCGAGACTTACGCCGGCTGACCTTCGAGACTTACGCCAGCTGAACTTCGAGATTTACGCCAGCTGAACTTCACGACCCACGCCAGCTGAACTTCGAGACCCACGCCGGCTGA
The DNA here is from genome assembly GCF_047496885.1 of Scyliorhinus torazame. NCBI lineage: Eukaryota > Metazoa > Chordata > Chondrichthyes > Carcharhiniformes > Scyliorhinidae > Scyliorhinus > Scyliorhinus torazame. The sequence continues at coordinate 142,186,392 of NC_092723.1, forward strand.
ACTCACGACCCACGCCAGCTGAACTTCGAGACTTACGCCGGCTGAACTTCGAGACTTACGCCAGCTGAACTTCACGACCCACGCCAGCTGAACTCACGACCCACGCCAGCTGATCTTCGAGACCCACGCCGGCTGAACTCACGACCCACGCCAGCTGAACTTCGAGACTTACGCCAGCTGAACTCACGACCCACGCCAGCTGAACTTCGAGACTTACGCCAGCTGAACTCACGACCCACGCCAGCTGAACTTCGAGACTTACGCCAGATGAACGTCACGACCCACGCCAGCTGAACTTCGAGACTTACGCCAGCTGAACTCACGACCCACGCCAGCTGAACTTCAAGACCCACGCCAGCTGAACTCACGACCCACGCCAGCTGAACTTCGAGACTTAAGCCGGCTGAACTTCGAGACCCACGCCAGCTGAACTCACGACCCACGCCGGTTGAACTACGAGACTTACGCCAGCTGAACTTCACGACCCACGCCAGCTGAACTTCACGACCCACGCCAGCTGAACTTCGAGACCCACGCCAGCTGAACTCACGACCCACGCCAGCTGAACTTCGAGACCCACGCCGGCTGAACTTCGAGACTCACGCCGGCTGAACTCACGACCCACGCCAGCTGAACTTCGAGACTTACGCCAGCTGAACTTCACGACCCACGCCAGCTGAACTTCGAGACCCACGCCGGCTGAACTTCGAGACTTACGCCAGTTGAACTTCACGACCCACGCCGGCTGAACTCACGACCCACGCCGGCTGAACTTCACGACCCACGCCGGCTGAACTTCGAGACTTACGCCGGCTGAACTCACGACCCACGCCAGCTGAACTTCGAGACTTACGCCGGCTGAACTCACGACCCACGCCAGCTGAACTTCGAGACTTCCGCCAGCTGAACTTCACGACCCACGCCAGCTGAACTTCGAGACCCACGCCGGCTGAACTTCACGACCCACGCCGGCTGAACTTCGAGACTTACGCCAGCTGAACTTCGAGACTTACGCCAGCTGAACGTCACGACCCACGCCGGCTGAACGTCACGACCCACACCGGCTGAACTTCGAGACTTACGCCAGCTGAACTTCGAGACCCACGCCAGCTGAACGTCACGACCCACGCCAGCTGAACTTCACGACCCACGCCAGCTCAACGTCACGACCCACGCCAGCTGAACTTCGAGACTTACGCCGGCTGAACTTCGAGACCCACGCCAGCTGAACGTCACGACCCACGCCAGCTGAACGTCACGACCCACGCCAGCTAAACTTCGAGACTTACGCCAGCTGAACTTCGAGACTTACGCCGGCTGAACGTCATGACCCACGCCGGCTGAACGTCACGACCCACACCGGCTGAACTTCGAGACTTACGCCAGCTGAACTTCACGACCCACGCCAGCTGAACTTCACGACCCACGCCAGCTGAACTTCACGACCCACGCCAGCTGAACGTCACGACCCACGCCAGCTGAACGCCAGGACCCACGCCGGCTGAACTTCGAGACTTACGCCAGCTGAACTTCGAGACCCACGCCAGCTGAACTCACGACCCACGCCAGCTGAACTTCGAGACCCACGCCAGCTGAACTTCGAGACCCACGCCAGCTGAACTCACGACCCACGCCAGCTGAACTTCGAGACCCACGCCAGCTGAACTTCGAGACCCACGCCAGCTGAACTCACGACCCACGCCGGCTGAACTTCGAGACCCACGCCGGCTGAACTCACGACCCACGCCGGCTGAACTCACGACCCACGCCGGCTGAACTTCGAGACCCACGCCAGCTGAACTCACGACCCACGCCAGCTGAACTTCGAGACTTACACCAGCTGAACTCACGACCCACGCCGGCTGAACGTCACGACCCACGCCGGCTGAACTTCACGACCCACGCCAGCTGAACTCACGACCCACGCCAGCTGAACTTCACGACCCACGCCAGCTGAACTCACGACCCACGCCGGCTGAACTTCACGACCCACGCCGGCTGAACTTCACGACCCACGGCAGCTGAACTTCGAGACTTACGCCAGCTGAACTTCACGACCCACGCCAGCTGAACTTCGAGACTTACACCAGCTGAACTCACGACCCACGCCAGCTGAACTTCACGACCCACGCCAGCTGAACTTCACGACCCACGCCGGCTGAACTTCGAGACCCACGCCAGCTGAACTCACGACCCACGCCAGCTGAACTTCGAGACTTACACCAGCTGAACTCACGACCCACGCCGGCTGAACTCACGACCCACGCCGGCTGAACTTCACGACCCACGCCAGCTGAACTCACGACCCACGCCGGCTGAACTTCACGACCCACGCAAGCTGAACTTCGAGACTTACGCCAGCTGAACTTCACGACCCACGCCAGCTGAACTTCACGACCCACGCCAGCTGAACTCACGACCCACGCCGGCTGAACTTCACGACCCACGCAAGCTGAACTTCGAGACTTACGCCAGCTGAACTTCACGACCCACGCCAGCTGAACTTCACGACCCACGCCAGCTGAACGTCACGACCCACGCCAGCTGAACGTCACGACCCACGCCAGCTGAACTTCGAGACTTACGCCAGCTGAACTTCACGACCCACGGCAGCTGAACGTCACGACCCACGCCAGCTGAACGTCACGACCCACGCCAGCTGAACTTCGAGACTTACGCCGGCTGAACTTCGAGACCCACGCCAGCTGAACTCACGACCCACGCCAGCTGAACTTCGAGACTTACGCCAGCTGAACTCACAACCCACGCCGGCTGAACGTCACGACCCACGCCGGCTGAACTTCGAGACTTACGCTGGCTGAACGTCACGACCCACGCCGGCTGAACTTCGAGACTTACGCCGGCTGAACTTCGAGACTTACGCCAGCTGAACTTCGAGACTTACGCCAGCTGAACGTCACGACCCACGCCAGCTGAACTTCGAGACCCACGCCAGCTGAACTTCACGACCCACGCCAGCTGAACTTCGAGACTTACGCCAGCTGAACGTCACGACCCACGCCAGCTGAACTTCGAGACCCACACCAGCTGAACTTCACGACCCACGCCAGCTGAACTTCACGACCCACGCCAGCTGAACTTCGAGACCCACGCCAGCTGAACTTCGAGACTTACACCGGCTGAACTTCACGACCCACGCCAGCTGAACGTCAAGACCCACGCCAGCTGAACTTCGAGACCCACGCCAGCTGAACTTCGAGACTTACACCAGCTGAACATCACCACCCACGCCAGCTGAACTCACGACCCACGCCGGCTGAACTTCACGACCCACGCCAGCTGAACTCACGACCCACGCCAGCTGAACTCACGACCCACGCCGGCTGAACTTCACGACCCACGCCGGCTGAACTTCGAGACTTACGCCGGCTGAACTCACGACCCACGCCAGCTGAACTTCGAGACTTCCGCCAGCTGAACTTCACGACCCACGCCGGCTGAACTTCGAGACTTACGCCGGCTGAACTCACGACCCACGCCAGCTGAACTTCGAGACTTACGCCAGCTGAACTTCACAACCCACGCCAGCTGAACTCACGACCCACGCCGGCTGAACTTCACGACCCACGCCGGCTGAACTTCGAGACTTACGCCGGCTGAACTCACGACCCACGCCAGCTGAACTTCGAGACTTCCGCCAGCTGAACTTCACGACCCACGCCGGCTGAACTTCGAGACTTACGCCGGCTGAACTCACGACCCACGCCGGCTGAACTTCGAGACTTACGCCAGCTGAACTTCACGACCCACGCCGGCTGAACTCACGACCCACGCCGGCTGAACTTCACGACCCACGCCGGCTGAACTTCGAGACTTACACCAGCTGAACTTCGAGACTTACGCCGGCTGAACTCACGACCCACGCCGACTGAACTTCGAGACCCACGTCAGCTGAACTTCGAGACCCACGCCGGCTGAACTTCGAGATTTACGCCAGCTGAACTTCACGACCCACGCCAGCTGAACTTCGAGACCCACGCCAGCTGAACTTCGAGACCCACGCCGGCTGAACTTCGAGACTTACGCCAGCTGAACGTCACGACCCACGCCGGCTGAACTTCGAGACTTACGCCGGCTGAACTTCGAGACTGACGCCAGCTGAACTTCGAGACCCACGCCAGCTGAACGTCACGACCCACGCCAGCTGAACGTCACGACCCACGCCAGCTGAACTTCGAGACCCACGCCAGCTGAACTTCGAGACTTACACCGGCTGAACTTCACGACCCACGCCAGCTGAACGTCAAGACCCACGCCGGCTGAACTTCGAGACTTACGCCGGCTGAACTCACGACCCACGCCAGCTGAACTTCGAGACCCACGCCAGCTGAACTTCACGACCCACGCCGGCTGAACTTCGAGACTTACGCCGGCTGAACTCACGACCCACGCCAGCTGAACTTCGAGACCCACGCCAGCTGAACGTCAAGACCCACGCCGGCTGAACTTCGAGACTTACGCCGGCTGAACTCACGACCCACGCCAGCTGAACTTCGAGACCCACGCCAGCTGAACTTCACGACCCACGCCGGCTGAACTCACGACCCACGCCGGCTGAACTTCACGACCCACGCCGGCTGAACTTCGAGACTTACGCCAGCTGAACGTCGAGACTTACGCCGGCTGAACTCACGACCCACGCCGACTGAACTTCGAGTCCCACGCCGGCTGACCTTCGAGACTTACGCCGGCTGAACTTCACGACCCACGCCGGCTGAACTTCGAGACCCACGCCGGCTGAACTTCGAGACTTACGCCAGCTGAACTTCGAGACTTACGCCGGCTGAACTCACGACCCACGCCGGCTGAACTTCGAGACCCACGCCGGCTGAACTTCGAGACCCACGCCGGCTGAACTTCGAGATTTACGCCAGCTGAACTTCACGACCCACGCCAGCTGAACTTCGAGACCCACGCCAGCTGAACTTCGAGACCCACGCCGGCTGAACTTCGAGACTTACGCCAGCTGAACTTCACGACCCACGCCAGCTGAACTCACGACCCACGCCAGCTGATCTTCGAGACCCACGCCGGCTGAACTTCGAGACTTACGCCAGCTGAACGTCACGACCCACGCCGGCTGAACTCACGACCCACGCCAGCTGAACTTCGAGACTTATGCCAGCTGAACGTCACGACCCACGCCAGCTGAACTTCGAGACCCACGCCGGCTGAACTTCGAGACTTACGCCAGCTGAACTTCGAGACCCACGCCAGCTGAACGTCACGACCCACGCCGGCTGAACTTCGAGACTTACGCCAGCTGAACTTCACGACCCACGCCAGCTGAACTTCGAGACTTACGCCGGCTGAACTTCGAGACCCACGCCGGCTGAACGTCACGACCCACGCCAGCTAAACGTCGAGACTTACGCCAGCTGAACTTCACGACCCACGCCAGCTGAACATCACGACCCACGCCAGCTGAACGTCACGACCCACGCCAGCTGAACGTCAGGACCCACGCCGGCTGAACTTCGAGACTTACGCCAGCTGAACTTCGAGACCCACGCCAGCTGAACACACGACCCACGCCAGCTGAACTTCGAGACCCACGCCAGCTGAACTTCGAGACCCACGCCAGCTGAACTCACGACCCACGCCAGCTGAACTTCGAGACTTAAGCCGGCTGAACTTCGAGACCCACGCCAGCTGAACTCACGACCCACGCCGGTTGAACTCACGACCCACGCCGGCTGAACTTCGAGACCCACGCCAGCTGAACTCACGACCCACGCCAGCTGAACTTCGAGACTTAAGCCGGCTGAACTTCGAGACCCACGCCGGCTGAACTCACGACCCACGCCGGCTGAACTTCACGACCCACGCCGGCTGAACTCACGACCCACGCCGGCTGAACTTCGAGACCCACGCCAGCTGAACTCACGACCCACGCCGGCTGAACTCACGAACCACGCCGGCTGAACTTCGAGACCCACGCCAGCTGAACTCACGACCCACGCCGGCTGAACTTCGAGACTTACACCAGCTGAACATCACCACCCACGCCAGCTGAACTCACGACCCACGCCGGCTGAACTTCGAGACTTACGCCGGCTGAACTTCACGACCCACGCCGGCTGAACTCACGACCCACGCCGGCTGAACTTCACGACCCACGCCGGCTGAACTTCGAGACTTACGCCAGCTGAACTCACGACCCACGCCGACTGAACTTCGAGACCCACGCCGGCTGACCTTCGAGACTTACGCCAGCTGAACTTCGAGATTTACGCCAGCTGAACTTCACGACCCACGCCAGCTGAACTTCACGACCCACGCCAGCTGAACTTCGAGACTTACGCCAGCTGAACTTCGAGACTTACGCCGGCTGAACTTCGAGACTTACGCCGGCTGAACTTCGAGACTTACGCCAGCTGAACTTCGAGACCCACGCCAGCTGAACTTCGAGACTTACGCCGGCTGAACTTCGAGACCCACGCCAGCTGAACTTCGAGATTTACGCCAGCTGAACTTCACGACCCACGCCAGCTGAACTTCACGACCCACGCCAGCTGAACTTCGAGACCCACGCCGGCTGAACTCACGACCCACGCCAGCTGAACTTCGAGACTTACGCCAGCTGAACTTCGAGACTTACGCCAGCTGAACTCACGACCCACGCCAGCTGAACTTCGAGACTTACGCCGGCTGAACTTCACGACCCACGCCAGCTGAACTCACGACCCACGCCAGCTGATCTTCGAGACCCACGCCGGCTGAACTCACGACCCACGCCAGCTGAACTTCGAGACTTACGCCAGCTGAACTTCGAGACTTACGCCAGCTGAACTCACGACCCACGCCAGCTGAACTTCGAGACTTACGCCAGATGAACGTCACGACCCACGCCAGCTGAACTTCGAGACTTACGCCAGCTGAACTCACGACCCACGCCAGCTGAACTTCAAGACCCACGCCAGCTGAACTCACGACCCACGCCAGCTGAACTACGAGACTTACGCCAGCTGAACTTCACGACCCACGCCAGCTGAACTTCACGACCCACGCCAGCTGAACTTCGAGACCCACGCCAGCTGAACTCACGACCCACGCCAGCTGAACTTCGAGACCCACGCCGGCTGAACTTCGAGACTCACGCCGGCTGAACTCACGACCCACGCCAGCTGAACTTCGAGACCCACGCCGGCTGAACTTCGAGACTCACGCCGGCTGAACTCACGACCCACGCCGGCTGAACTTCGAGACTTACGCCAGTTGAACTTCACGACCCACGCCAGCTGAACTCACGACCCACGCCGGCTGAACTTCACGACCCACGCCGGCTGAACTTCGAGACTTACGCCGGCTGAACTCACGACCCACGCCAGCTGAACTTCGAGACTTACGCCGGCTGAACTCACGACCCACGCCAGCTGAACGTCACGACCCACGCCGGCTGAACTTCACGACCCACGCCGGCTGAACTTCGAGACTTACGCCAGCTGAACTTCGAGACTTACGCCAGCTGAACGTCACGACCCACGCCGGCTGAACTCACGACCCACGCCAGCTGAACTTTGAGACTTACGCCAGCTGAACGTCACGACCCACGCCAGCTGAACGTCACGACCCACACCGGCTGAACTTCGAGACTTACGCCAGCTGAACGTCACGACCCACGCCAGCTGAACGTCACGACCCACGCCAGCTGAACTTCACGACCCACGCCAGCTCAACGTCACGACCCACGCCAGCTGAACTTCGAGACTTACGCCGGCTGAACTTCGAGACCCACGCCAGCTGAACGTCACGACCCACGCCAGCTGAACTTCACGACCCACGCCAGCTCAACGTCACGACCCACGCCAGCTGAACTTCGAGACTTACGCCGGCTGAACTTCGAGACCCACGCCAGCTGAACGTCACGACCCACGCCAGCTCAACGTCACGACCCACGCCAGCTGAACTTCACGACCCACGCCAGCTGAACTTCACGACCCACGCCAGCTGAACTTCACGACCCACGCCAGCTGAACTCACGACCCACGCCGGCTGAACTCACGACCCACGCCGGCTGAACTTCGAGACTTACACCAGCTGAACTCACGACCCACGCCGGCTGAACTCACGACCCACGCCGGCTGAACTTCACCACCCACGCCAGCTGAACTCACGACCCACGCCAGCTGAACTTCGAGACTTACACCAGCTGAACTCACGACCCACGCCGGCTGAACTCACGACCCACGCCGGCTGAACTTCACGACCCACGCCAGCTGAACTCACGACCCACGCCGGCTGAACTTCACGACCCACGCCAGCTGAACTTCGAGACTTACGCCAGCTGAACTTCACGACCCACGCCAGCTGAACTTCGAGACTTACGCCAGCTGAACTTCGAGACCCACGCCAGCTGAACTCACGACCCACGCCAGCTGAACTTCGAGACTTACGCCGGCTGAACTTCGAGACCCACGCCAGCTGAACTCACGACCCACGCCAGCTGAACTTCGAGACTTACGCCGGCTGAACTTCACGACCCACGGCAGCTGAACGTCACGACCCACGCCAGCTGAACTTCGAGACTTACGCCGGCTGAACTTCGAGACCCACGCCAGCTGAACTCACGACCCACGCCAGCTGAACTTCGAGACTTACGCCAGCTGAACTCACAACCCACGCCGGCTGAACGTCACGACCCACGCCGGCTGAACTTCGAGACTTACGCTGGCTGAACGTCATGACCCACGCCGGCTGAACTTCGAGACTTACGCCGGCTGAACTTCGAGACTTACGCCAGCTGAACTTCGAGACTTACGCCAGCTGAACGTCACGACCCACGCCAGCTGAACTTCGAGACCCACGCCAGCTGAACTTCACGACCCACGCCAGCTGAACTTCGAGACTTACGCCAGCTGAACGTCACGACCCACGCCAGCTGAACTTCGAGACCCACACCAGCTGAACTTCACGACCCACGCCAGCTGAACTTCACGACCCACGCCAGCTGAACTTCGAGACCCACGCCAGCTGAACTTCGAGACTTACACCGGCTGAACTTCACGACCCACGCCAGCTGAACGTCAAGACCCACGCCAGCTGAACTTCGAGACCCACGCCAGCTGAACTTCGAGACTTACACCAGCTGAACATCACCACCCACGCCAGCTGAACTCACGACCCACGCCGGCTGAACTTCACGACCCACGCCAGCTGAACTCACGACCCACGCCGGCTGAACTTCACGACCCACGCCGGCTGAACTTCGAGACTTACGCCGGCTGAACTCACGACCCACGCCAGCTGAACTTCGAGACTTCCGCCAGCTGAACTTCACGACCCACGCCAGCTGAACTTCACAACCCACGCCAGCTGAACGTCGAGACCCACGCCAGCTGAACTTCACGACCCACGCCAGCTGAACTTCACGACCCACGCCGGCTGAACTTCACGACCCACGCCGGCTGAACTTCACGACCCACGCCGGCTGAACTTCACGACCCACGCCAGCTGAACTTCACAACCCACGCCAGCTGAACGTCGAGACCCACGCCAGCTGAACTTCACGACCCACGCCGGCTGAACTCACGACCCACGCCGGCTGAACTTCACGACCCACGCCGGCTGAACTTCGAGACTTACACCAGCTGAACTTCGAGACTTACGCCGGCTGAACTCACGACCCACGCCAGCTGAACTTCGAGATTTACGCCAGCTGAACTTCACGACCCACGCCAGCTGAACTTCACGACCCACGCCAGCTGAACTTCGAGACCCACGCCAGCTGAACTTCGAGACCCACGCCAGTTGAACATCACGACCCACGCCAGCTGAACTTCGAGACCCACGCCGGCTGAACTTCGAGACTTACGCCAGCTGAACTTCACGACCCACGCCAGCTGAACTCACGACCCACGCCAGCTGATCTTCGAGACCCACGCCAGCTGAACTTCGAGACCCATGCCAGCTGAACTTCGAGACTTACGCCAGATGAACGTCACGACCCACGCCAGCTGAACTTCGAGACTTACGCCAGCTGAACTCACGACCCACGCCAGCTGAACTTCGAGACTTACGCCAGATGAACGTCACGACCCACGCCAGCTGAACTTCGAGACTTACGCCAGCTGAACTCACGACCCACGCCAGCTGAACTTCGAGACTTACGCCAGCTGAACTCACGACCCACGCCAGCTGAACTTCAAGACCCACGCCAGCTGAACTCACGACCCACGCCAGCTGAACTTCGAGACTTACGCCAGCTGAACTCACGACCCACGCCAGCTGAACTTCAAGACCCACGCCAGCTGAACTCACGACACACGCCAGCTGAACTACGAGACTTACGCCAGCTGAACTTCACGACCCACGCCAGCTGAACTTCACGACCCACGCCAGCTGAACTTCGAGACCCACGCCGGCTGAACTTCGAGACTCACGCCGGCTGAACTCACGATCCACGCCAGCTGAACTTCGAGACTTCCGCCAGCTGAACTTCACGACCCACGCCGGCTGAACTTCGAGACTTACGCCGGCTGAACTTCACGACCCACGCCAGCTGAACTTCGAGACCCACGCCAGCTGAACTCACGACCCACGCCAGCTGAACTTCACGACCCACGCCAGCTGAACTTCGAGACCCACGCCAGCTGAACTCACGACCCACGCCAGCTGAACTTCACGACCCACGCCGGCTGAACTTCGAGACTTACGCCAGTTGAACTTCACGACCCACGCCGGCTGAACTCACGACCCACGCCGGCTGAACTTCGAGACCCACGCCGGCTGAACTTCGAGACTTACGCCAGCTGAACTCACGACCCACGCCGGCTGAACTTCACGACCCACGCCGGCTGAACTTCGAGACTTACGCCGGCTGAACTCACGACCCACGCCAGCTGAACTTCGAGACTTCCGCCAGCTGAACTTCACGACCCACGCCAGCTGAACTTCGAGACTTACGCCAGCTGAACTCACGACCCACGCCAGCTGAACTTCACGACCCACGCCGGCTGAACTTCGAGACTTACGCCAGCTGAACTTCACGACCCACGCCAGCTGAACTTCGAGACTTACGCCAGCTGAACTTCACGACCCACGCCGGCTGAACTTCACGACCCACGCCAGCTGAACTTCACGACCCACGCCAGCTGAACTTCGAGACCCACGCCGGCTGAACTTCGAGACTTACGCCAGCTGAACATCACGACCCACGCCAGCTGAACTCACGACCCACGCCAGCTGAACTTCGAGACCCACGCCGGCTGAACTTCGAGACTTACGCCGGCTGAACTTCACGACCCACGCCAGCTGAACTCACGACCCACGCCAGCTGAACTTCGAGACCCACGCCAGCTGAACTTCGAGACTTACGCCAGCTGAACGTCACGACCCACGCCGGCTGAACGTCACGACCCACACCGGCTGAACTTCGAGACTTACGCCAGCTGAACTTCGAGACCCACGCCAGCTGAACGTCACGACCCACGCCAGCTGAACTTCACGACCCACGCCAGCTCAACGTCACGACCCACGCCAGCTGAACTTCGAGACTTACGCCGGCTGAACTTCGAGACCCACGCCAGCTGAACGTCACGACCCACGCCAGCTGAACGTCACGACCCACGCCAGCTAAACTTCGAGACTTACGCCAGCTGAACTTCGAGACTTACGCCGGCTGAACTTCACGACCCACGCCAGCTGAACTTCACGACCCACGCCGGCTGAACTTCGAGACTTACGCCAGCTGAACTTCGAGACCCACGCCAGCTGAACGTCACGACCCACGCCAGCTAAACCTCGAGACTTACGCCAGCTGAACTTCGAGACTTACGCCGGCTGAACTTCACGACCCACGCCAGCTGAACTTCACGACCCACGCCAGCTGAACTTCGAGACTTACGCCAGCTGAACTTCACGACCCACGCCAGCTAAACTTCGAGACTTACGCCAGCTGAACTTCGAGACTTACGCCAGCTGAACTTCACGACCCACGCCAGCTAAACTTCGAGACTTACGCCAGCTGAACTTCGAGACCCACGCCAGCTGAACGTCACGACCCACGCCAGCTGAACGCCAGGACCCACGCCGGCTGAACTTCGAGACTTACGCCAGCTGAACTTCGAGACCCACGCCAGCTGAACTCACAACCCACGCCAGCTGAACTTCGAGACCCACGCCAGCTGAACTTCGAGACCCACGCCAGCTGAACTCACGACCCACGCCAGCTGAACTTCGAGACTTAAGCCGGCTGAACTTCGAGACCCACGCCGGCTGAACTCACGACCCACGCCGGCTGAACTTCGAGACCCACGCCAGCTGAACTCACGACCCACGCCAGCTGAACTTCGAGACTTACACCAGCTGAACTCACGACCCACGCCGGCTGAACTCACGACCCACGCCGGCTGAACTTCACGACCCACGCCAGCTGAACTCACGACCCACGCCGGCTGAACTTCACGACCCACGCAAGCTGAACTTCGAGACTTACGCCAGCTGAACTTCACGACCCACGCCAGCTGAACTTCGAGACTTACGCCAGCTGAACTTCACGACCCACGCCAGCTGAACTTCACGACCCACGCCAGCTGAACGTCACGACCCACGCCAGCTGAACGTCACGACCCACGCCAGCTGAACTTCGAGACTTACGCCAGCTGAACTTCACGACCCACGGCAGCTGAACGTCACGACCCACGCCAGCTGAACTTCGAGACTTACGCCAGCTGAACTTCACGACCCACGCCAGCTGAACGTCACGACCCACGCCAGCTGAACGTCACGACCCACGCCAGCTGAACTTCGAGACTTACGCCGGCTGAACTTCGAGACCCACGCCAGCTGAACTCACGACCCACGCCAGCTGAACTTCGAGACTTACGCCAGCTGAACTCACGACCCACGCCGGCTGAACTTCGAGACTTACGCTGGCTGAACGTCATGACCCACGCCGGCTGAACTTCGAGACTTACGCCGGCTGAACTTCGAGACTTACGCCAGCTGAACTTCGAGACTTACGCCAGCTGAACGTCACGACCCACGCCAGCTGAACTTCACGACCCACGCCAGCTGAACTTCGAGACTTACGCCAGCTGAACTTCGAGACTTACGCCAGCTGAACTTCGAGACCCACGCCGGCTGAACTTCGAGACTTACGCCAGCTGAACTTCGAGACCCACGCCGGCTGAACTTCGAGACTTACGCCAGCTGAACATCACGACCCACGCCAGCTGAACTTCGAGACCCACGCCAGCTGAACTTCACGACCCACGCCAGCTGAACTTCGAGACTTACGCCAGCTGAACACACGACCCACGCCAGCTGAACTTCGAGACCCACGCCAGCTGAACTTCGAGACCCACGCCAGCTGAACTCACGACCCACGCCAGCTGAACTTCGAGACTTAAGCCGGCTGAACTTCGAGACCCACGCCAGCTGAACTCACGACCCACGCCGGTTGAACTCACGACCCACGCCGGCTGAACTTCGAGACCCACGCCAGCTGAACTCACGACCCACGCCAGCTGAACTTCGAGACTTAAGCCGGCTGAACTTCGAGACCCACGCCGGCTGAACTCACGACCCACGCCGGCTGAACTTCACGACCCACGCCGGCTGAACTCACGACCCACGCCGGCTGAACTTCGAGACCCACGCCAGCTGAACTCACGACCCACGCCGGCTGAACTCACGAACCACGCCGGCTGAACTTCGAGACCCACGCCAGCTGAACTCACGACCCACGCCGGCTGAACTTCGAGACTTACACCAGCTGAACATCACCACCCACGCCAGCTGAACTCACGACCCACGCCGGCTGAACTTCGAGACTTACGCCGGCTGAACTTCACGACCCATGCCGGCTGAACTCACGACCCACGCCGGCTGAACTTCACGACCCACGCCGGCTGAACTTCGAGACTTACGCCAGCTGAACTCACGACCCACGCCGACTGAACTTCGAGACCCACGCCGGCTGACCTTCGAGACTTACGCCAGCTGAACTTCGAGATTTACGCCAGCTGAACTTCACGACCCACGCCAGCTGAACTTCACGACCCACGCCAGCTGAACTTCGAGACTTACGCCAGCTGAACTTCGAGACTTACGCCGGCTGAACTTCGAGACTTACGCCGGCTGAACTTCGAGACTTACGCCAGCTGAACTTCGAGACCCACGCCAGCTGAACTTCGAGACTTACGCCGGCTGAACTTCGAGACCCACGCCAGCTGAACTTCGAGATTTACGCCAGCTGAACTTCACGACCCACGCCAGCTGAACTTCACGACCCACGCCAGCTGAACTTCGAGACCCACGCCGGCTGAACTCACGACCCACGCCAGCTGAACTTCGAGACTTACGCCAGCTGAACTTCGAGACTTACGCCAGCTGAACTCACGACCCACGCCAGCTGAACTTCGAGACTTACGCCGGCTGAACTTCACGACCCACGCCAGCTGAACTCACGACCCACGCCAGCTGATCTTCGAGACCCACGCCGGCTGAACTCACGACCCACGCCAGCTGAACTTCGAGACTTACGCCAGCTGAACTTTGAGACTTACGCCAGCTGAACTCACGACCCACGCCAGCTGAACTTCGAGACTTACGCCAGATGAACGTCACGACCCACGCCAGCTGAACTTCGAGACTTACGCCAGCTGAACTCACGACCCACGCCAGCTGAACTTCAAGACCCACGCCAGCTGAACTCACGACCCACGCCAGCTGAACTACGAGACTTACGCCAGCTGAACTTCACGACCCACGCCAGCTGAACTTCACGACCCACGCCAGCTGAACTTCGAGACCCACGCCAGCTGAACTCACGACCCACGCCAGCTGAACTTCGAGACCCACGCCGGCTGAACTTCGAGACTCACGCCGGCTGAACTCACGACCCACGCCAGCTGAACTTCGAGACCCACGCCGGCTGAACTTCGAGACTTACGCCAGTTGAACTTCACGACCCACGCCAGCTGAACTCACGACCCACGCCGGCTGAACTTCACGACCCACGCCGGCTGAACTTCGAGACTTACGCCGGCTGAACTCACGACCCACGCCAGCTGAACTTCGAGACTTACGCCGGCTGAACTCACGACCCACGCCAGCTGAACGTCACGACCCACGCCGGCTGAACTTCACGACCCACGCCGGCTGAACTTCGAGACTTACGCCAGCTGAACTTCGAGACTTACGCCAGCTGAACGTCACGACCCACGCCGGCTGAACTCACGACCCACGCCAGCTGAACTTTGAGACTTACGCCAGCTGAACGTCACGACCCACGCCAGCTGAACGTCACGACCCACACCGGCTGAACTTCGAGACTTACGCCAGCTGAACGTCACGACCCACGCCAGCTGAACGTCACGACCCACGCCAGCTGAACTTCACGACCCACGCCAGCTCAACGTCACGACCCACGCCAGCTGAACTTCGAGACTTACGCCGGCTGTACTTCGAGACCCACGCCAGCTGAACGTCACGACCCACGCCAGCTGAACTTCACGACCCACGCCAGCTCAACGTCACGACCCACGCCAGCTGAACTTCGAGACTTACGCCGGCTGAACTTCGAGACCCACGCCAGCTGAACGTCACGACCCACGCCAGCTCAACGTCACGACCCACGCCAGCTGAACTTCACGACCCACGCCAGCTGAACTTCACGACCCACGCCAGCTGAACTTCACGACCCACGCCAGCTGAACTCACGACCCACGCCGGCTGAACTCACGACCCACGCCGGCTGAACTTCGAGACTTACACCAGCTGAACTCACGACCCACGCCGGCTGAACTCACGACCCACGCCGGCTGAACTTCACCACCCACGCCAGCTGAACTCACGACCCACGCCAGCTGAACTTCGAGACTTACACCAGCTGAACTCACGACCCACGCCGGCTGAACTCACGACCCACGCCGGCTGAACTTCACGACCCACGCCAGCTGAACTCACGACCCACGCCGGCTGAACTTCACGACCCACGCCAGCTGAACTTCGAGACTTACGCCAGCTGAACTTCACGACCCACGCCAGCTGAACTTCGAGACTTACGCCAGCTGAACTTCGAGACCCACGCCAGCTGAACTCACGACCCACGCCAGCTGAACTTCGAGACTTACGCCGGCTGAACTTCGAGACCCACGCCAGCTGAACTCACGACCCACGCCAGCTGAACTTCGAGACTTACGCCGGCTGAACTTCACGACCCACGGCAGCTGAACGTCACGACCCACGCCAGCTGAACTTCGAGACTTACGCCGGCTGAACTTCGAGACCCACGCCAGCTGAACTCACGACCCACGCCAGCTGAACTTCGAGACTTACGCCAGCTGAACTCACAACCCACGCCGGCTGAACGTCACGACCCACGCCGGCTGAACTTCGAGACTTACGCTGGCTGAACGTCATGACCCACGCCGGCTGAACTTCGAGACTTACGCCGGCTGAACTTCGAGACTTACGCCAGCTGAACTTCGAGACTTACGCCAGCTGAACGTCACGACCCACGCCAGCTGAACTTCGAGACCCACGCCAGCTGAACTTCACGACCCACGCCAGCTGAACTTCGAGACTTACGCCAGCTGAACGTCACGACCCACGCCAGCTGAACTTCGAGACCCACACCAGCTGAACTTCACGACCCACGCCAGCTGAACTTCACGACCCACGCCAGCTGAACTTCGAGACCCACGCCAGCTGAACTTCGAGACTTACACCGGCTGAACTTCACGACCCACGCCAGCTGAACGTCAAGACCCACGCCAGCTGAACTTCGAGACCCACGCCAGCTGAACTTCGAGACTTACACCAGCTGAACATCACCACCCACGCCAGCTGAACTCACGACCCACGCCGGCTGAACTTCACGACCCACGCCGGCTGAACTTCACGACCCACGCCGGCTGAACTTCGAGACTTACGCCGGCTGAACTCACGACCCACGCCAGCTGAACTTCGAGACTTCCGCCAGCTGAACTTCACGACCCACGCCAGCTGAACTTCACAACCCACGCCAGCTGAACGTCGAGACCCACGCCAGCTGAACTTCACGACCCACGCCAGCTGAACTTCACGACCCACGCCGGCTGAACTTCACGACCCACGCCGGCTGAACTTCACGACCCACGCCGGCTGAACTTCACGACCCACGCCAGCTGAACTTCACAACCCACGCCAGCTGAACGTCGAGACCCACGCCAGCTGAACTTCACGACCCACGCCGGCTGAACTCACGACCCACGCCGGCTGAACTTCACGACCCACGCCGGCTGAACTTCGAGACTTACACCAGCTGAACTTCGAGACTTACGCCGGCTGAACTCACGACCCACGCCAGCTGAACTTCGAGATTTACGCCAGCTGAACTTCACGACCCACGCCAGCTGAACTTCACGACCCACGCCAGCTGAACTTCGAGACCCACGCCAGCTGAACTTCGAGACCCACGCCAGTTGAACATCACGACCCACGCCAGCTGAACTTCGAGACCCACGCCGGCTGAACTTCGAGACTTACGCCAGCTGAACTTCACGACCCACGCCAGCTGAACTCACGACCCACGCCAGCTGATCTTCGAGACCCACGCCAGCTGAACTTCGAGACCCATGCCAGCTGAACTTCGAGACTTACGCCAGATGAACGTCACGACCCACGCCAGCTGAACTTCGAGACTTACGCCAGCTGAACTCACGACCCACGCCAGCTGAACTTCGAGACTTACGCCAGATGAACGTCACGACCCACGCCAGCTGAACTTCGAGACTTACGCCAGCTGAACTCACGACCCACGCCAGCTGAACTTCGAGACTTACGCCAGCTGAACTCACGACCCACGCCAGCTGAACTTCAAGACCCACGCCAGCTGAACTCACGACCCACGCCAGCTGAACTTCGAGACTTACGCCAGCTGAACTCACGACCCACGCCAGCTGAACTTCAAGACCCACGCCAGCTGAACTCACGACACACGCCAGCTGAACTACGAGACTTACGCCAGCTGAACTTCACGACCCACGCCAGCTGAACTTCACGACCCACGCCAGCTGAACTTCGAGACCCACGCCAGCTGAACTCACGACCCACGCCAGCTGAACTTCGAGACCCACGCCGGCTGAACTTCGAGACTCACGCCGGCTGAACTCACGATCCACGCCAGCTGAACTTCGAGACTTCCGCCAGCTGAACTTCACGACCCACGCCGGCTGAACTTCGAGACTTACGCCGGCTGAACTTCACGACCCACGCCAGCTGAACTTCGAGACCCACGCCAGCTGAACTCACGACCCACGCCAGCTGAACTTCACGACCCACGCCAGCTGAACTTCGAGACCCACGCCAGCTGAACTCACGACCCACGCCAGCTGAACTTCACGACCCACGCCGGCTGAACTTCGAGACTTACGCCAGTTGAACTTCACGACCCACGCCGGCTGAACTCACGACCCACGCCGGCTGAACTTCGAGACCCACGCCGGCTGAACTTCGAGACTTACGCCAGCTGAACTCACGACCCACGCCGGCTGAACTTCACGACCCACGCCGGCTGAACTTCGAGACTTACGCCAGCTGAACTCACGACCCACGCCGGCTGAACTTCACGACCCACGCCGGCTGAACTTCGAGACTTACGCCGGCTGAACTCACGACCCACGCCAGCTGAACTTCGAGACTTCCGCCAGCTGAACTTCACGACCCACGCCAGCTGAACTTCGAGACTTACGCCAGCTGAACTCACGACCCACGCCAGCTGAACTTCACGACCCACGCCGGCTGAACTTCGAGACTTACGCCAGCTGAACTTCACGACCCACGCCAGCTGAACTTCGAGACTTACGCCAGCTGAACTTCACGACCCACGCCGGCTGAACTTCACGACCCACGCCAGCTGAACTTCACGACCCACGCCAGCTGAACTTCGAGACCCACGCCGGCTGAACTTCGAGACTTACGCCAGCTGAACATCACGACCCACGCCAGCTGAACTCACGACCCACGCCAGCTGAACTTCGAGACCCACGCCGGCTGAACTTCGAGACTTACGCCGGCTGAACTTCACGACCCACGCCAGCTGAACTCACGACCCACGCCAGCTGAACTTCGAGACCCACGCCAGCTGAACTTCGAGACTTACGCCAGCTGAACGTCACGACCCACGCCGGCTGAACGTCACGACCCACACCGGCTGAACTTCGAGACTTACGCCAGCTGAACTTCGAGACCCACGCCAGCTGAACGTCACGACCCACGCCAGCTGAACTTCACGACCCACGCCAGCTCAACGTCACGACCCACGCCAGCTGAACTTCGAGACTTACGCCGGCTGAACTTCGAGACCCACGCCAGCTGAACGTCACGACCCACGCCAGCTGAACGTCACGACCCATGCCAGCTAAACTTCGAGACTTACGCCAGCTGAACTTCGAGACTTACGCCGGCTGAACTTCACGACCCACGCCAGCTGAACTTCACGACCCACGCCGGCTGAACTTCGAGACTTACGCCAGCTGAACTTCGAGACCCACGCCAGCTGAACGTCACGACCCACGCCAGCTAAACTTCGAGACTTACGCCAGCTGAACTTCGAGACTTACGCCGGCTGAACTTCACGACCCACGCCAGCTGAACTTCACGACCCACGCCAGCTGAACTTCGAGACTTACGCCAGCTGAACTTCACGACCCACGCCAGCTAAACTTCGAGACTTACGCCAGCTGAACTTCGAGACTTACGCCAGCTGAACTTCACGACCCACGCCAGCTAAACTTCGAGACTTACGCCAGCTGAACTTCGAGACCCACGCCAGCTGAACGTCACGACCCACGCCAGCTGAACGCCAGGACCCACGCCGGCTGAACTTCGAGACTTACGCCAGCTGTACTTCGAGACCCACGCCAGCTGAACTCACAACCCACGCCAGCTGAACTTCGAGACCCACGCCAGCTGATCTTCGAGACCCACGCCAGCTGAACTCACGACCCACGCCAGCTGAACTTCGAGACTTAAGCCGGCTGAACTTCGAGACCCACGCCGGCTGAACTCACGACCCACGCCGGCTGAACTTCGAGACCCACGCCAGCTGAACTCACGACCCACGCCAGCTGAACTTCGAGACTTACACCAGCTGAACTCACGACCCACGCCGGCTGAACTCACGACCCACGCCGGCTGAACTTCACGACCCACGCCAGCTGAACTCACGACCCACGCCGGCTGAACTTCACGACCCACGCAAGCTGAACTTCGAGACTTACGCCAGCTGAACTTCACGACCCACGCCAGCTGAACTTCGAGACTTACGCCAGCTGAACTTCACGACCCACGCCAGCTGAACTTCACGACCCACGCCAGCTGAACGTCACGACCCACGCCAGCTGAACGTCACGACCCACGCCAGCTGAACTTCGAGACTTACGCCAGCTGAACTTCACGACCCACGGCAGCTGAACGTCACGACCCACGCCAGCTGAACTTCGAGACTTACGCCAGCTGAACTTCACGACCCACGCCAGCTGAACGTCACGACCCACGCCAGCTGAACGTCACGACCCACGCCAGCTGAACTTCGAGACTTACGCCGGCTGAACTTCGAGACCCACGCCAGCTGAACTTCGAGACTTACGCTGGCTGAACGTCATGACCCACGCCGGCTGAACTTCGAGACTTACGCCGGCTGAACTTCGAGACTTACGCCAGCTGAACTTCGAGACTTACGCCAGCTGAACGTCACGACCCACGCCAGCTGAACTTCACGACCCACGCCAGCTGAACTTCGAGACTTACGCCAGCTGAACTTCGAGACTTACGCCAGCTGAACTTCGAGACCCACGCCGGCTGAACTTCGAGACTTACGCCAGCTGAACTTCGAGACCCACGCCGGCTGAACTTCGAGACTTACGCCAGCTGAACATCACGACCCACGCCAGCTGAACTTCGAGACCCACGCCAGCTGAACTTCGAGACCCACGCCAGCTGATCTTCGAGACCCACGCCAGCTGAACTCACGACCCACGCCAGCTGAACTTCGAGACTTAAGCCGGCTGAACTTCGAGACCCACGCCGGCTGAACTCACGACCCACGCCGGCTGAACTTCGAGACCCACGCCAGCTGAACTCACGACCCACGCCAGCTGAACTTCGAGACTTACACCAGCTGAACTCACGACCCACGCCGGCTGAACTCACGACCCACGCCGGCTGAACTTCACGACCCACGCCAGCTGAACTCACGACCCACGCCGGCTGAACTTCACGACCCACGCAAGCTGAACTTCGAGACTTACGCCAGCTGAACTTCACGACCCACGCCAGCTGAACTTCGAGACTTACGCCAGCTGAACTTCACGACCCACGCCAGCTGAACTTCACGACCCACGCCAGCTGAACGTCACGACCCACGCCAGCTGAACGTCACGACCCACGCCAGCTGAACTTCGAGACTTACGCCAGCTGAACTTCACGACCCACGGCAGCTGAACGTCACGACCCACGCCAGCTGAACTTCGAGACTTACGCCAGCTGAACTTCACGACCCACGCCAGCTGAACGTCACGACCCACGCCAGCTGAACGTCACGACCCACGCCAGCTGAACTTCGAGACTTACGCCGGCTGAACTTCGAGACCCACGCCAGCTGAACTCACGACCCACGCCAGCTGAACTTCGAGACTTACGCCAGCTGAACTCACGACCCACGCCGGCTGAACTTCGAGACTTACGCTGGCTGAACGTCATGACCCACGCCGGCTGAACTTCGAGACTTACGCCGGCTGAACTTCGAGACTTACGCCAGCTGAACTTCGAGACTTACGCCAGCTGAACGTCACGACCCACGCCAGCTGAACTTCACGACCCACGCCAGCTGAACTTCGAGACTTACGCCAGCTGAACTTCGAGACTTACGCCAGCTGAACTTCGAGACCCACGCCGGCTGAACTTCGAGACTTACGCCAGCTGAACTTCGAGACCCACGCCGGCTGAACTTCGAGACTTACGCCAGCTGAACATCACGACCCACGCCAGCTGAACTTCGAGACCCACGCCAGCTGAACTTCACGACCCACGCCAGCTGAACTTCGAGACTTACGCCAGCTGAACGTCACGACCCACGCCAGCTGAACTTCGAGACCCACACCAGCTGAACTTCACGACCCACGCCAGCTGAACTTCACGACCCACGCCAGCTGAACTTCGAGACCCACGCCAGCTGAACTTCGAGACTTACACCGGCTGAACTTCACGACCCACGCCAGCTGAACGTCAAGACCCACGCCAGCTGAACTTCGAGACCCACGCCAGCTGAACTTCGAGACTTACACCAGCTGAACATCACCACCCACGCCAGCTGAACTCACGACCCACGCCGGCTGAACTTCACGACCCACGCCAGCTGAACTCACGACCCACGCCGGCTGAACTTCACGACCCACGCCGGCTGAACTTCACGACCCACGCCAGCTGAACTCACGACCCACGCCGGCTGAACTTCACGACCCACGCCAGCTGAACTCACGACCCACGCCGGCTGAACTTCGAGACTTACGCCAGCTGAACTTCACGACCCACGCCAGCTGAACTCACGACCCACGCCGGCTGAACTTCACGACCCACGCCGACTGAACTTCGAGACCCACGCCGGCTGAACTTCGAGACTTACGCCAGCTGAACTTCGAGACCCACGCCGGCTGAACTTCGAGACTTACGCCAGCTGAACATCACGACCCACGCCAGCTGAACTTCGAGACCCACGCCGGCTGAACTTCGAGACTTACGCCAGCTGAACTTCACGACCCACGCCAGCTGAACTCACGACCCACGCCAGCTGATCTTCGAGACCCACGCCGGCTGAACTTCGAGACTTACGCCGGCTGAACTTCACGACCCACGCCAGCTGAACGTCACGACCCACGCCGGCTGAACTCACGACCCACGCCAGCTGAACTTCGAGACTTATGCCAGCTGAACTTCACGACCCACGCCAGCTGAACGTCACGACCCACGCCGGCTGAACTCACGACCCACGCCAGCTGAACTTCGAGACTTATGCCAGCTGAACGTCACGACCCACGCCAGCTGAACTTCGAGACCCACGCCAGCTGAACGTCACGACCCACGCCAGCTGAACTTCGAGACCCACGCCAGCTGAACTTCGAGACTTACACCGGCTGAACTTCACGACCCACGCCAGCTGAACGTCAAGACCCACGCCGGCTGAACTTCGAGACTTACGCCGGCTGAACTCACGACCCACGCCAGCTGAACTTCGAGACCCACGCCAGCTGAACTTCACGACCCACGCCAGCTGAACTTCGAGACTTACGCCAGCTGAACTTCACGACCCACGCCGGCTGAACTTCGAGACTTACGCCGGCTGAACTCACGACCCACGCCAGCTGAACTTCGAGACCCACGCCAGCTGAACTTCACGACCCACGCCAGCTGAACTTCGAGACTTACGCCGGCTGAACTCACGACCCACGCCGGCTGAACTCACGACCCACGCCAGCTGAACTTCGAGATTTACGCCAGCTGAACTTCACGACCCACGCCAGCTGAACTTCACGACCCACGCCAGCTGAACTTCGAGACCCACGCCAGCTGAACTTCGAGACCCACGCCGGCTGAACTTCTAGACTTACGCCAGCTGAACTTCACGACCCACGCCAGCTGAACTCACGACCCACGCCAGCTGATCTTCGAGACCCACGCCGGCTGAACTTCGAGACTTACGCCGGCTGAACTTCACGACCCACGCCAGCTGAACGTCACGACCCACGCCGGCTGAACTCACGACCCACGCCAGCTGAACTTCGAGACTTATGCCAGCTGAACGTCATGACCCACGCCAGCTGAACGTCACGACCCACGCCGGCTGAACTTCGAGACTTACGCCAGCTGAACTTCGAGACCCACGCCAGCTGAACGTCACGACCCACGCCAGCTGAACTTCACGACCCACGCCAGCTGAACTTCGAGACTTACGCCGGCTGAACTTCGAGACCCACGCCGGCTGAACGTCACGACCCACGCCAGCTAAACGTCGAGACTTACGCCAGCTGAACTTCGAGACTTACGCCAGCTGAACTTCACGACCCACGCCAGCTGAACATCACGACCCACGCCAGCTGAACGTCAGGACCCACGCCGGCTGAACTTCGAGACTTACGCCAGCTGAACTTCGAGACCCACGCCAGCTGAACACACGACCCACGCCAGCTGAACTTCGAGACCCACGCCAGCTGAACTTCGAGACCCACGCCAGCTGAACTCACGACCCACGCCAGCTGAACTTCGAGACTTAAGCCGGCTGAACTTCGAGACCCACGCCAGCTGAACTCACGACCCACGCCGGTTGAACTCACGACCCACGCCGGCTGAACTTCGAGACCCACGCCAGCTGAACTCACGACCCACGCCAGCTGAACTTCGAGACTTAAGCCGGCTGAACTTCGAGACCCACGCCGGCTGAACTCACGACCAACGCCGGCTGAACTTCACGACCCACGCCGGCTGAACTCACGACCCACGCCGGCTGAACTTCGAGACCCACGCCAGCTGAACTCACGACCCACGCCGGCTGAACTCACGAACCACGCCGGCTGAACTTCGAGACCCACGCCAGCTGAACTCACGACCCACGCCGGCTGAACTTCGAGACTTACACCAGCTGAACATCACCACCCACGCCAGCTGAACTCACGACCCACGCCGGCTGAACTTCGAGACTTACGCCGGCTGAACTTCACGACCCACGCCGGCTGAACTCACGACCCACGCCGGCTGAACTTCACGACCCACGCCGGCTGAACTTCGAGACTTACGCCAGCTGAACTCACGACCCACGCCGACTGAACTTCGAGACCCACGCCGGCTGACCTTCGAGACTTACGCCAGCTGAACTTCGAGATTTACGCCAGCTGAACTTCACGACCCACGCCAGCTGAACTTCACGACCCACGCCAGCTGAACTTCGAGACTTACGCCGGCTGAACTTCGAGACTTACGCCGGCTGACCTTCGAGACTTACGCCAGCTGAACTTCGAGATTTACGCCAGCTGAACTTCACGACCCACGCCAGCTGAACTTCACGACCCACGCCAGCTGAACTTCGAGACCCACGCCGGCTGAACTCACGACCCACGCCAGCTGAACTTCGAGACTTACGCCGGCTGAACTTCGAGACTTACGCCAGCTGAACTTCACGACCCACGCCAGCTGAACTCACGACCCACGCCAGCTGATCTTCGAGACCCACGCCGGCTGAACTCACGACCCACGCCAGCTGAACTTCGAGACTTACGCCAGCTGAACTCACGACCCACGCCAGCTGAACTTCGAGACTTACGCCAGCTGAACTCACGACCCACGCCAGCTGAACTTCGAGACTTCCGCCAGCTGAACTTCACGACCCACGCCAGCTGAACTTCGAGACCCACGCCGGCTGAACTTCACGACCCACGCCGGCTGAACTTCGAGACTTACGCCAGCTGAACTTCGAGACTTACGCCAGCTGAACGTCACGACCCACGCCGGCTGAACGTCACGACCCACACCGGCTGAACTTCGAGACTTACGCCAGCTGAACTTCGAGACCCACGCCAGCTGAACGTCACGACCCACGCCAGCTGAACTTCACGACCCACGCCAGCTCAACGTCACGACCCACGCCAGCTGAACTTCGAGACTTACGCCGGCTGAACTTCGAGACCCACGCCAGCTGAACGTCACGACCCACGCCAGCTGAACGTCACGACCCACGCCAGCTAAACTTCGAGACTTACGCCAGCTGAACTTCGAGACTTACGCCAGCTGAACTTCACGACCCACGCCAGCTGAACTTCACGACCCACGCCAGCTGAACTTCACGACCCACGCCAGCTGAACGTCACGACCCACGCCAGCTGAACGCCAGGACCCACGCCGGCTGAACTTCGAGACTTACGCCAGCTGAACTTCGAGACCCACGCCAGCTGAACTCACGACCCACGCCAGCTGAACTTCGAGACCCACGCCAGCTGAACTTCGAGACCCACGCCAGCTGAACTCACGACCCACGCCAGCTGAACTTCGAGACTTAAGCCGGCTGAACTTCGAGACCCACGCCGGCTGAACTCACGACCCACGCCGGCTGAACTCACGACCCACGCCGGCTGAACTTCGAGACCCACGCCAGCTGAACTCACGACCCACGCCAGCTGAACTTCGAGACTTACACCAGCTGAACTCACGACCCACGCCGGCTGAACTCACGACCCACGCCGGCTGAACTTCACGACCCACGCCAGCTGAACTCACGACCCACGCCGGCTGAACTTCACGACCCACGCCGGCTGAACTTCACGACCCACGCCAGCTGAACGTCACGACCCACGCCAGCTAAACTTCGAGACTTACGCCAGCTGAACTTCGAGACTTACGCCAGCTGAACTTCACGACCCACGCCAGCTGAACTTCACGACCCACGCCAGCTGAACTCACGACCCACGCCGGCTGAACTTCACGACCCACGCCGGCTGAACTTCACGACCCACGCCGGCTGAACTTCACGACCCACGCCGGCTGAACTTCACGACCCACGGCAGCTGAACTTCGAGACTTACGCCAGCTGAACTTCACGACCCACGCCAGCTGAACTCACGACCCACGCCGGCTGAACTTCACGACCCACGCCGGCTGAACTTCACGACCCACGCCGGCTGAACTTCACGACCCACGCCGGCTGAACTTCACGACCCACGGCAGCTGAACTTCGAGACTTACGCCAGCTGAACTTCACGACCCACGCCGGCTGAACTTCGAGACCCACGCCAGCTGAACTCACGACCCACGCCAGCTGAACTTCGAGACTTACACCAGCTGAACTCACGACCCACGCCGGCTGAACTCACGACCCACGCCGGCTGAACTTCACGACCCACGCCAGCTGAACTCACGACCCACGCCGGCTGAACTTCACGACCCACGCAAGCTGAACTTCGAGACTTACGCCAGCTGAACTTCACGACCCACGCCAGCTGAACTTCACGACCCACGCCAGCTGAACGTCACGACCCACGCCAGCTGAACGTCACGACCCACGCCAGCTGAACTTCGAGACTTACGCCAGCTGAACTTCACGACCCACGGCAGCTGAACGTCACGACCCACGCCAGCTGAACGTCACGACCCACGCCAGCTGAACTTCGAGACTTACGCCGGCTGAACTTCGAGACCCACGCCAGCTGAACTCACGACCCACGCCAGCTGAACTTCGAGACTTACGCCAGCTGAACTCACAACCCACGCCGGCTGAACGTCACGACCCACGCCAGCTGAACTCACGACCCACGCCGGCTGAACTTCACGACCCACGCCGGCTGAACTTCGAGACTTACGCCGGCTGAACTTCGAGACTTACGCCAGCTGAACTTCGAGACTTACGCCAGCTGAACGTCACGACCCACGCCAGCTGAACTTCGAGACCCACGCCAGCTGAACTTCACGACCCACGCCAGCTGAACTTCGAGACCCACGCCAGCTGAACTTCACGACCCACGCCAGCTGAACTTCGAGACTTACGCCAGCTGAACGTCACGACCCACGCCAGCTGAACTTCGAGACCCACGCCAGCTGAACTTCACGACCCACGCCAGCTGAACTTCGAGACCCACGCCAGCTGAACTTCGAGACTTACACCGGCTGAACTTCACGACCCACGCCAGCTGAACGTCAAGACCCACGCCAGCTGAACTTCGAGACCCACGCCAGCTGAACTTCGAGACTTACACCAGCTGAACATCACCACCCACGCCAGCTGAACTCACGACCCACGCCGGCTGAACTTCACGACCCACGCCAGCTGAACTCACGACCCACGCCGGCTGAACTTCACGACCCACGCCGGCTGAACTTCGAGACTTACGCCGGCTGAACTCACGACCCACGCCAGCTGAACTTCGAGACTTCCGCCAGCTGAACTTCACGACCCACGCCAGCTGAACTTCGAGACTTACGCCAGCTGAACTTCACAACCCACGCCAGCTGAACTCACGACCCACGCCGGCTGAACTTCACGACCCACGCCGGCTGAACTTCGAGACTTACGCCGGCTGAACTCACGACCCACGCCAGCTGAACTTCGAGACTTCCGCCAGCTGAACTTCACGACCCACGCCAGCTGAACTTCACAACCCACGCCGGCTGAACTTCGAGACTTACGCCAGCTGAACTTCACGACCCACGCCGGCTGAACTCACGACCCACGCCGGCTGAACTTCACGACCCACGCCGGCTGAACTTCGAGACTTACACCAGCTGAACTTCGAGACTTACGCCGGCTGAACTCACGACCCACGCCGACTGAACTTCGAGACCCACGCCAGCTGAACTTCGAGACCCACGCCGGCTGAACTTCGAGATTTACGCCAGCTGAACTTCACGACCCACGCCAGCTGAACTTCGAGACCCACGCCAGCTGAACTTCGAGACCCACGCCGGCTGAACTTCGAGACTTACGCCAGCTGAACATCACGACCCACGCCAGCTGAACTCACGACCCACGCCAGCTGAACGTCACGACCCACGCCGGCTGAACTTCGAGACTTACGCCGGCTGAACTTCGAGACTTACGCCAGCTGAACTTCACGACCCACGCCAGCTGAACTCACGACCCACGCCAGCTGAACGTCACGACCCACGCCGGCTGAACTTCGAGACTGACGCCAGCTGAACTTCGAGACCCACGCCAGCTGAACGTCACGACCCACGCCAGCTGAACGTCACGACCCACGCCAGCTGAACTTCGAGACCCACGCCAGCTGAACTTCGAGACTTACACCGGCTGAACTTCACGACCCACGCCAGCTGAACGTCAAGACCCACGCCGGCTGAACTTCGAGACTTACGCCGGCTGAACTCACGACCCACGCCAGCTGAACTTCGAGACCCACGCCAGCTGAACTTCACGACCCACGCCAGCTGAACTTCGAGACTTACGCCAGCTGAACTTCACGACCCACGCCAGCTGAACTTCACAACCCACGCCAGCTGAACTTCACGACCCACGCCGGCTGAACTTCACGACCCACGCCGGCTGAACTCACGACCCACGCCGGCTGAACTTCACGACCCACGCCGGCTGAACTTCGAGACTTACGCCAGCTGAACGTCGAGACTTACGCCGGCTGAACTCACGACCCACGCCGACTGAACTTCGAGTCCCACGCCGGCTGACCTTCGAGACTTACGCCGGCTGAACTTCACGACCCACGCCGGCTGAACTTCGAGACCCACGCCGGCTGAACTTCGAGACTTACGCCAGCTGAACTTCGAGACTAACGCCGGCTGAACTCACGACCCACGCCGGCTGAACTTCGAGACCCACGCCGGCTGAACTTCGAGATTTACGCCAGCTGAACTTCACGACCCACGCCAGCTGAACTTCGAGACCCACGCCAGCTGAACTTCGAGACCCACGCCGGCTGAACTTCGAGACTTACGCCAGCTGAACTTCACGACCCACGCCAGCTGAACTCACGACCCACGCCAGCTGATCTTCGAGACCCACGCCGGCTGAACTTCGAGACTTACGCCAGCTGAACGTCACGACCCACGCCGGCTGAACTCACGACCCACGCCAGCTGAACTTCGAGACTTATGCCAGCTGAACGTCACGACCCACGCCAGCTGAACTTCGAGACCCACGCCGGCTGAACTTCGAGACTTACGCCAGCTGAACTTCGAGACCCACGCCAGCTGAACGTCACGACCCACGCCGGCTGAACTTCGAGACTTACGCCAGCTGAACTTCACGACCCACGCCAGCTGAACTTCGAGACTTACGCCGGCTGAACTTCGAGACCCACGCCGGCTGAACGTCACGACCCACGCCAGCTAAACGTCGAGACTTACGCCAGCTGAACTTCGAGACTTACGCCAGCTGAACTTCACGACCCACGCCAGCTGAACATCACGACCCACGCCAGCTGAACGTCACGACCCACGCCAGCTGAACGTCAGGACCCACGCCGGCTGAACTTCGAGACCCACGCCAGCTGAACACACGACCCACGCCAGCTGAACTTCGAGACCCACGCCAGCTGAACTTCGAGACCCACGCCAGCTGAACTCACGACCCACGCCAGCTGAACTTCGAGACTTAAGCCGGCTGAACTTCGAGACCCACGCCAGCTGAACTCACGACCCACGCCGGTTGAACTCACGACCCACGCCGGCTGAACTTCGAGACCCACGCCAGCTGAACTCACGACCCACGCCAGCTGAACTTCGAGACTTAAGCCGGCTGAACTTCGAGACCCACGCCGGCTGAACTCACGACCCACGCCGGCTGAACTTCACGACCCACGCCGGCTGAACTCACGACCCACGCCGGCTGAACTTCGAGACCCACGCCAGCTGAACTCACGACCCACGCCGGCTGAACTCACGAAGCACGCCGGCTGAACTTCGAGACCCACGCCAGCTGAACTCACGACCCACGCCGGCTGAACTTCGAGACTTACACCAGCTGAACATCACCACCCACGCCAGCTGAACTCACGACCCACGCCGGCTGAACTTCGAGACTTACGCCGGCTGAACTTCACGACCCACGCCGGCTGAACTCACGACCCACGCCGGCTGAACTTCACGACCCACGCCGGCTGAACTTCGAGACTTACGCCAGCTGAACTCACGACCCACGCCGACTGAACTTCGAGACCCACGCCGGCTGAGCTTCGAGACTTACGCCAGCTGAACTTCGAGACTTACGCCGGCTGAACTTCGAGACTTACGCCGGCTGAACTTCGAGACTTACGCCAGCTGAACTTCGAGACCCACGCCAGCTGAACTTCGAGATTTACGCCAGCTGAACTTCACGACCCACGCCAGCTGAACTTCACGACCCACGCCAGCTGAACTTCGAGACCCACGCCGGCTGAACTCACGACCCACGCCAGCTGAACTTCGAGACTTACGCCAGCTGAACTTCGAGACTTACGCCAGCTGAACTCACGACCCACGCCAGCTGAACTTCGAGACTTACGCCGGCTGAACTTCACGACCCACGCCAGCTGAACTCACGACCCACGCCAGCTGATCTTCGAGACCCACGCCGGCTGAACTCACGACCCACGCCAGCTGAACTTCGAGACTTACGCCAGCTGAACTTCGAGACTTGCGCCAGCTGAACTCACGACCCACGCCAGCTGAACTTCGAGACTTACGCCAGATGAACGTCACGACCCACGCCAGCTGAACTTCGAGACTTACGCCAGCTGAACTCACGACCCACGCCAGCTGAACTTCAAGACCCACGCCAGCTGAACTCACGACCCACGCCAGCTGAACTACGAGACTTACGCCAGCTGAACTTCACGACCCACGCCAGCTGAACTTCACGACCCACGCCAGCTGAACTTCGAGACCCACGCCAGCTGAACTCACGACCCACGCCAGCTGAACTTCGAGACCCACGCCGGCTGAACTTCGAGACTCACGCCGGCTGAACTCACGACCCACGCCAGCTGAACTTCGAGACCCACGCCGGCTGAACTTCGAGACTTACGCCAGTTGAACTTCACGACCCACGCCGGCTGAACTCACGACCCACGCCGGCTGAACTTCACGACCCACGCCGGCTGAACTTCGAGACTTACGCCGGCTGAACTCACGACCCACGCCAGCTGAACGTCACGACCCACGCCGGCTGAACTTCACGACCCACGCCGGCTGAACTTCGAGACTTACGCCAGCTGAACGTCACGACCCACGCCGGCTGAACTCACGACCCACGCCAGCTGAACTTTGAGACTTACGCCAGCTGAACGTCACGACCCACGCCAGCTGAACGTCACGACCCACACCGGCTGAACTTCGAGACTTACGCCAGCTGAACGTCACGACCCACGCCAGCTGAACGTCACGACCCACGCCAGCTGAACTTCACGACCCACGCCAGCTCAACGTCACGACCCACGCCAGCTGAACTTCGAGACTTACGCCGGCTGAACTTCGAGACCCACGCCAGCTGAACGTCACGACCCACGCCAGCTGAACGTCACGACCCACGCCAGCTGAACTTCACGACCCACGCCAGCTCAACGTCACGACCCACGCCAGCTGAACTTCGAGACTTACGCCGGCTGAACTTCGAGACCCACGCCAGCTGAACGTCACGACCCACGCCAGCTGAACGTCACGACCCACGCCAGCTAAACTTCGAGACTTACGCCAGCTGAACTTCGAGACTTACGCCAGCTGAACTTCACGACCCACGCCAGCTGAACTTCACGACCCACGCCAGCTGAACTTCACGACCCACGCCAGCTGAACGTCACGACCCACGCCAGCTGAACGCCAGGACCCACGCCGGCTGAACTTCGAGACTTACGCCAGCTGAACTTCGAGACCCACGCCAGCTGAACTCACGACCCACGCCAGCTGAACTTCGAGACCCACGCCAGCTGAACTTCGAGACCCACGCCAGCTGAACTCACGACCCACGCCAGCTGAACTTCGAGACTTAAGCCGGCTGAACTTCGAGACCCACGCCGGCTGAACTCACGACCCACGCCGGCTGAACTCACGACCCACGCCGGCTGAACTTCGAGACCCACGCCAGCTGAACTCACGACCCACGCCAGCTGAACTTCGAGACTTACACCAGCTGAACTCACGACCCACGCCGGCTGAACTCACGACCCACGCCGGCTGAACTTCACGACCCACGCCAGCTGAACTCACGACCCACGCCGGCTGAACTTCACGACCCACGCAAGCTGAACTTCGAGACTTACGCCAGCTGAACTTCACGACCCACGCCAGCTGAACTTCACGACCCACGCCAGCTGAACTCACGACCCACGCCGGCTGAACTTCACGACCCACGCCGGCTGAACTTCACGACCCACGGCAGCTGAACTTCGAGACTTACGCCAGCTGAACTTCACGACCCACGCCAGCTGAACTTCGAGACTTACACCAGCTGAACTCACGACCCACGCCAGCTGAACTTCACGACCCACGCCAGCTGAACTTCACGACCCACGCCGGCTGAACTTCGAGACCCACGCCAGCTGAACTCACGACCCACGCCGGCTGAACTTCGAGACCCACGCCGGCTGAACTTCGAGACTTACGCCAGCTGAACGTCACGACCCACGCCGGCTGAACTCACGACCCACGCCAGCTGAACTTCGAGACCCACGCCGGCTGAACTTCGAGACTTACGCCAGCTGAACTTCGAGACTTACGCCAGCTGAACGTCACGACCCACGCCAGCTGAACTTCGAGACTTACGCCAGCTGAACGTCACGACCCACGCCAGCTAAACTTCGAGACTTACGCCAGCTGAACTTCGAGACCCACACCAGCTGAACTCACGACCCACGCCAGCTGAACTTCGAGACCCACGCCAGCTGAACTTCGAGACCCACGCCAGCTGAACTCACGACCCACGCCAGCTGAACTTCGAGACTTAAGCCGGCTGAACTTCGAGACCCACGCCGGCTGAACTCACGACCCACGCCGGCTGAACTCACGACCCACGCCGGCTGAACTTCGAGACCCACGCCAGCTGAACTTCACGACCCACGCCAGCTGAACTTCGAGACTTACACCAGCTGAACTCACGACCCACGCCGGCTGAACTCACGACCCACGCCGGCTGAACTTCACCACCCACGCCAGCTGAACTCACGACCCACGCCAGCTGAACTTCGAGACTTACACCAGCTGAACTCACGACCCACGCCGGCTGAACTCACGACCCACGCCGGCTGAACTTCACGACCCACGCCAGCTGAACTCACGACCCACGCCGGCTGAACTTCACGACCCACGCCAGCTGAACTTCGAGACTTACGCCAGCTGAACTTCACGACCCACGCCAGCTGAACTTCGAGACTTACGCCAGCTGAACTTCACGACCCACGCCAGCTGAACTTCGAGACTTACGCCAGCTGAACTTCACGACCCACGGCAGCTGAACGTCACGACCCACGCCAGCTGAACTTCGAGACTTACGCCGGCTGAACTTCGAGACCCACGCCAGCTGAACTCACGACCCACGCCAGCTGAACTTCGAGACTTACGCCAGCTGAACTCACAACCCACGCCGGCTGAACGTCACGACCCACGCCGGCTGAACTTCGAGACTTACGCTGGCTGAACGTCATGACCCACGCCGGCTGAACTTCGAGACTTACGCCGGCTGAACTTCGAGACTTACGCCAGCTGAACTTCGAGACTTACGCCAGCTGAACGTCACGACCCACGCCAGCTGAACTTCGAGACCCACGCCAGCTGAACTTCACGACCCACGCCAGCTGAACTTCGAGACTTACGCCAGCTGAACGTCACGACCCACGCCAGCTGAACTTCACGACCCACGCCAGCTGAACTTCACGACCCACGCCAGCTGAACTTCGAGACCCACGCCAGCTGAACTTCGAGACTTACACCGGCTGAACTTCACGACCCACGCCAGCTGAACGTCAAGACCCACGCCAGCTGAACTTCGAGACCCACGCCAGCTGAACTTCGAGACTTACACCAGCTGAACATCACCACCCACGCCAGCTGAACTCACGACCCACGCCGGCTGAACTTCACGACCCACGCCAGCTGAACTCACGACCCACGCCGGCTGAACTTCACGACCCACGCCGGCTGAACTTCGAGACTTACGCCGGCTGAACTCACGACCCACGCCAGCTGAACTTCGAGACTTCCGCCAGCTGAACTTCACGACCCACGCCAGCTGAACTTCACAACCCACGCCAGCTGAACGTCGAGACCCACGCCAGCTGAACTTCACGACCCACGCCGGCTGAACTCACGACCCACGCCGGCTGAACTTCACGACCCACGCCGGCTGAACTTCACGACCCACGCCGGCTGAACTTCACGACCCACGCCAGCTGAACTTCACAACCCACGCCAGCTGAACGTCGAGACCCACGCCAGCTGAACTTCACGACCCACGCCGGCTGAACTCACGACCCACGCCGGCTGAACTTCACGACCCACGCCGGCTGAACTTCGAGACTTACACCAGCTGAACTTCGAGACTTACGCCGGCTGAACTCACGACCCACGCCGGCTGACCTTCGAGACTTACGCCAGCTGAACTTCGAGATTTACGCCAGCTGAACTTCACGACCCACGCCAGCTGAACTTCGAGACCCACGCCAGCTGAACTTCGAGACCCACGCCAGCTGAACTTCGAGACCCACGCCAGCTGAACATCACGACCCACGCCAGCTGAACTTCGAGACCCACGCCGGCTGAACTTCGAGACTTACGCCAGCTGAACTTCACGACCCACGCCAGCTGAACTCACGACCCACGCCAGCTGATCTTCGAGACCCACGCCAGCTGAACTTCGAGACCCATGCCAGCTGAACTTCGAGACTTACGCCAGATGAACGTCACGACCCACGCCAGCTGAACTTCGAGACTTACGCCAGCTGAACTCACGACCCACGCCAGCTGAACTTCGAGACTTACGCCAGATGAACGTCACGACCCACGCCAGCTGAACTTCGAGACTTACGCCAGCTGAACTCACGACCCACGCCAGCTGAACTTCGAGACTTACGCCAGCTGAACTCACGACCCACGCCAGCTGAACTTCAAGACCCACGCCAGCTGAACTCACGACCCACGCCAGCTGAACTTCGAGACTTACGCCAGCTGAACTCACGACCCACGCCAGCTGAACTTCAAGACCCACGCCAGCTGAACTCACGACACACGCCAGCTGAACTACGAGACTTACGCCAGCTGAACTTCACGACCCACGCCAGCTGAACGTCACGACCCACGCCAGCTGAACTTCACGACCCACGCCAGCTGAACGTCACGACCCACGCCAGCTGAACGTCAGGACCCACGCCAGCTGAACTTCACGACCCACGCCAGCTGAACTTCGAGACCCACGCCAGCTGAACTCACGACCCACGCCAGCTGAACTTCGAGACCCACGCCGGCTGAACTTCGAGACTTCCGCCAGCTGAACTTCACGACCCACGCCAGCTGAACTTCGAGACCCACGCCAGCTGAACTCACGACCCACGCCAGCTGAACTTCACGACCCACGCCGGCTGAACTTCGAGACTTACGCCAGTTGAACTTCACGACCCACGCCGGCTGAACTCACGACCCACGCCAGCTGAACTTCGAGACCCACGCCAGCTGAACTCACGACCCACGCCAGCTGAACTTCGAGACCCACGCCGGCTGAACTTCGAGACTCACGCCAGCTGAACTTCGAGACTTCCGCCAGCTGAACTTCACGACCCACGCCAGCTGAACTTCGAGACCCACGCCAGCTGAACTCACGACCCACGCCAGCTGAACTTCACGACCCACGCCGGCTGAACTTCGAGACTTACGCCAGTTGAACTTCACGACCCACGCCGGCTGAACTCACGACCCACGCCGGCTGAACTTCGAGACCCACGCCGGCTGAACTTCGAGACTTACGCCAGCTGAACTCACGACCCACGCCGGCTGAACTTCACGACCCACGCCGGCTGAACTTCGAGACTTACGCCGGCTGAACTCACGACCCACGCCAGCTGAACTTCACGACCCACGCCAGCTGAACTTCGAGACTTCCGCCAGCTGAACTTCACGACCCACGCCGGCTGAACTTCGAGACTTACGCCAGCTGAACTTCACGACCCACGCCAGCTGAACTTCGAGACTTACGCCAGCTGAACTTCACGACCCACGCCGGCTGAACTCACGACCCACGCCAGCTGAACTTCACGACCCACGCCAGCTGAACTTCGAGACCCACGCCAGCTGAACATCACGACCCACGCCAGCTGAACTCACGACCCACGCCAGCTGAACTTCGAGACCCACGCCGGCTGAACTTCGAGACTTACGCCGGCTGAACTTCACGACCCACGCCAGCTGAACGTCACGACCCACGCCAGCTGAACTTCGAGACTTACGCCAGCTGAACTTCGAGACCCACGCCAGCTGAACGTCACGACCCACACCGGCTGAACTTCGAGACTTACGCCAGCTGAACTTCGAGACCCACGCCAGCTGAACGTCACGACCCACGCCAGCTGAACTTCACGACCCACGCCAGCTGAACTTCGAGACCCACGCCAGCTGAACTTCGAGACCCACGCCAGCTGAACTTCGAGACTTACGCCAGCTGAACGTCACGACCCACGCCGGCTGAACGTCACGACCCACGCCAGCTGAACTTCGAGACTTACGCCAGCTGAACTTCGAGACCCACGCCAGCTGAACGTCACGACCCACACCGGCTGAACTTCGAGACTTACGCCAGCTGAACTTCGAGACCCACGCCAGCTGAACGTCACGACCCACGCCAGCTGAACTTCACGACCCACGCCAGCTCAACGTCACGACCCACGCCAGCTGAACTTCGAGACTTACGCCGGCTGAACTTCGAGACCCACGCCAGCTGAACGTCACGACCCACGCCAGCTGAACGTCACGACCCACGCCAGCTAAACTTCGAGACTTACGCCAGCTGAACTTCGAGACTTACGCCGGCTGAACTTCACGACCCACGCCAGCTGAACTTCACGACCCACGCCAGCTGAACTTCGAGACTTACGCCAGCTGAACTTCACGACCCACGCCAGCTAAACTTCGAGACTTACGCCAGCTGAACTTCGAGACTTACGCCAGCTGAACTTCACGACCCACGCCAGCTGAACGCCAGGACCCACGCCGGCTGAACTTCGAGACTTACGCCAGCTGAACTTCGAGACCCACGCCAGCTGAACTCACAACCCACGCCAGCTGAACTTCGAGACCCACGCCAGCTGAACTTCGAGACCCACGCCAGCTGAACTCACGACCCACGCCAGCTGAACTTCGAGACTTAAGCCGGCTGAACTTCGAGACCCACGCCGGCTGAACTCACGACCCACGCCGGCTGAACTTCGAGACCCACGCCAGCTGAACTCACGACCCACGCCAGCTGAACTTCGAGACTTACACCAGCTGAACTCACGACCCACGCCGGCTGAACTCACGACCCACGCCGGCTGAACTTCACGACCCACGCCAGCTGAACTCACGACCCACGCCGGCTGAACTTCACGACCCACGCAAGCTGAACTTCGAGACTTACGCCAGCTGAACTTCACGACCCACGCCAGCTGAACTTCGAGACTTACGCCAGCTGAACTTCACGACCCACGCCAGCTGAACTTCACGACCCACGCCAGCTGAACGTCACGACCCACGCCAGCTGAACGTCACGACCCACGCCAGCTGAACTTCGAGACTTACGCCAGCTGAACTTCACGACCCACGGCAGCTGAACGTCACGACCCACGCCAGCTGAACTTCGAGACTTACGCCAGCTGAACTTCACGACCCACGCCAGCTGAACGTCACGACCCACGCCAGCTGAACGTCACGACCCACGCCAGCTGAACTTCGAGACTTACGCCGGCTGAACTTCGAGACCCACGCCAGCTGAACTCACGACCCACGCCAGCTGAACTTCGAGACTTACGCCAGCTGAACTCACGACCCACGCCGGCTGAACTTCGAGACTTACGCCAGCTGAACTTCGAGACTTACGCCAGCTGAACGTCACGACCCACGCCAGCTGAACTTCACGACCCACGCCAGCTGAACTTCGAGACTTACGCCAGCTGAACTTCGAGACTTACGCCAGCTGAACTTCGAGACCCACGCCAGCTGAACTTCACGACCCACGCCAGCTGAACTTCGAGACTTACGCCAGCTGAACGTCACGACCCACGCCAGCTGAACTTCGAGACCCACACCAGCTGAACTTCACGACCCACGCCAGCTGAACTTCACGACCCACGCCAGCTGAACTTCGAGACCCACGCCAGCTGAACTTCGAGACTTACACCGGCTGAACTTCACGACCCACGCCAGCTGAACTCACGACCCACGCCGGCTGAACTTCACGACCCACGCCAGCTGAACTCACGACCCACGCCGGCTGAACTTCACGACCCACGCCAGCTGAACTCACGACCCACGCCGGCTGAACTTCACGACCCACGCCAGCTGAACTCACGACCCACGCCGGCTGAACTTCGAGACTTACGCCAGCTGAACTTCACGACCCACGCCAGCTGAACTCACGACCCACGCCGGCTGAACTTCACGACCCACGCCGACTGAACTTCGAGACCCACGCCGACTGAACTTCGAGACCCACGCCGGCTGAACTTCGAGACTTACGCCAGCTGAACTTCGAGACCCACGCCGGCTGAACTTCGAGACTTACGCCAGCTGAACATCACGACCCACGCCAGCTGAACTTCGAGACCCACGCCGGCTGAACTTCGAGACTTACGCCAGCTGAACTTCACGACCCACGCCAGCTGAACTCACGACCCACGCCAGCTGATCTTCGAGACCCACGCCGGCTGAACTTCGAGACTTACGCCGGCTGAACTTCACGACCCACGCCAGCTGAACGTCACGACCCACGCCGGCTGAACTCACGACCCACGCCAGCTGAACTTCGAGACTTATGCCAGCTGAACTTCACGACCCACGCCAGCTGAACGTCACGACCCACGCCGGCTGAACTCACGACCCACGCCAGCTGAACTTCGAGACTTATGCCAGCTGAACGTCACGACCCACGCCGGCTGAACTCACGACCCACGCCAGCTGAACTTCGAGACT
The DNA here is from genome assembly GCF_047496885.1 of Scyliorhinus torazame. Taxonomy (NCBI): domain Eukaryota; kingdom Metazoa; phylum Chordata; class Chondrichthyes; order Carcharhiniformes; family Scyliorhinidae; genus Scyliorhinus; species Scyliorhinus torazame. The sequence goes on from NC_092723.1 coordinate 142,226,031, forward strand.
TATGCCAGCTGAACGTCACGACCCACGCCAGCTGAACTTCGAGACCCACGCCAGCTGAACGTCACGACCCACGCCAGCTGAACTTCGAGACCCACGCCAGCTGAACTTCGAGACTTACACCGGCTGAACTTCACGACCCACGCCAGCTGAACGTCAAGACCCACGCCGGCTGAACTTCGAGACTTACGCCGGCTGAACTCACGACCCACGCCAGCTGAACTTCGAGACCCACGCCAGCTGAACTTCACGACCCACGCCAGCTGAACTTCGAGACTTACGCCAGCTGAACTTCACGACCCACGCCGGCTGAACTTCGAGACTTACGCCGGCTGAACTCACGACCCACGCCAGCTGAACTTCGAGACCCACGCCAGCTGAACTTCACGACCCACGCCAGCTGAACTTCGAGACTTACGCCGGCTGAACTCACGACCCACGCCGGCTGAACTCACGACCCACGCCAGCTGAACTTCGAGATTTACGCCAGCTGAACTTCACGACCCACGCCAGCTGAACTTCACGACCCACGCCAGCTGAACTTCGAGACCCACGCCAGCTGAACTTCGAGACCCACGCCGGCTGAACTTCGAGACTTACGCCAGCTGAACTTCACGACCCACGCCAGCTGAACTCACGACCCACGCCAGCTGATCTTCGAGACCCACGCCGGCTGAACTTCGAGACTTACGCCGGCTGAACTTCACGACCCACGCCAGCTGAACGTCACGACCCACGCCGGCTGAACTCACGACCCACGCCAGCTGAACTTCGAGACTTATGCCAGCTGAACGTCATGACCCACGCCAGCTGAACGTCACGACCCACGCCGGCTGAACTTCGAGACTTACGCCAGCTGAACTTCGAGACCCACGCCAGCTGAACGTCACGACCCACGCCAGCTGAACTTCACGACCCACGCCAGCTGAACTTCGAGACCCACGCCAGCTGAACTTCGAGACTTACGCCGGCTGAACTTCGAGACCCACGCCGGCTGAACGTCACGACCCACGCCAGCTAAACGTCGAGACTTACGCCAGCTGAACTTCGAGACTTACGCCAGCTGAACTTCACGACCCACGCCAGCTGAACATCACGACCCACGCCAGCTGAACGTCAGGACCCACGCCAGCTGAACGTCAGGACCCACGCCGGCTGAACTTCGAGACTTACGCCAGCTGAACTTCGAGACCCACGCCAGCTGAACACACGACCCACGCCAGCTGAACTTCGAGACCCACGCCAGCTGAACTTCGAGACCCACGCCAGCTGAACTCACGACCCACGCCAGCTGAACTTCGAGACTTAAGCCGGCTGAACTTCGAGACCCACGCCAGCTGAACTCACGACCCACGCCGGTTGAACTCACGACCCACGCCGGCTGAACTTCGAGACCCACGCCAGCTGAACTCACGACCCACGCCAGCTGAACTTCGAGACTTAAGCCGGCTGAACTTCGAGACCCACGCCGGCTGAACTCACGACCCACGCCGGCTGAACTTCACGACCCACGCCGGCTGAACTCACGACCCACGCCGGCTGAACTTCGAGACCCACGCCGGCTGAACTTCGAGACCCACGCCAGCTGAACTCACGACCCACGCCGGCTGAACTCACGAACCACGCCGGCTGAACTTCGAGACCCACGCCAGCTGAACTCACGACCCACGCCGGCTGAACTTCGAGACTTACACCAGCTGAACATCACCACCCACGCCAGCTGAACTCACGACCCACGCCGGCTGAACTTCGAGACTTACGCCGGCTGAACTTCACGACCCACGCCGGCTGAACTCACGACCCACGCCGGCTGAACTTCACGACCCACGCCGGCTGAACTTCGAGACTTACGCCAGCTGAACTCACGACCCACGCCGACTGAACTTCGAGACCCACGCCGGCTGACCTTCGAGACTTACGCCAGCTGAACTTCGAGATTTACGCCAGCTGAACTTCACGACCCACGCCAGCTGAACTTCACGACCCACGCCAGCTGAACTTCGAGACCCACGCCAGCTGAACTTCGAGACTTACGCCGGCTGAACTTCGAGACTTACGCCGGCTGACCTTCGAGACTTACGCCAGCTGAACTTCGAGATTTACGCCAGCTGAACTTCACGACCCACGCCAGCTGAACTTCACGACCCACGCCAGCTGAACTTCGAGACCCACGCCGGCTGAACTCACGACCCACGCCAGCTGAACTTCGAGACTTACGCCGGCTGAACTTCGAGACTTACGCCAGCTGAACTTCACGACCCACGCCAGCTGAACTCACGACCCACGCCAGCTGATCTTCGAGACCCACGCCGGCTGAACTCACGACCCACGCCAGCTGAACTTCGAGACTTACGCCAGCTGAACTCACGACCCACGCCAGCTGAACTTCGAGACTTACGCCAGCTGAACTCACGACCCACGCCAGCTGAACTTCGAGACTTACGCCAGATAAACGTCACGACCCACGCCAGCTGAACTTCGAGACTTACGCCAGCTGAACTCACGACCCACGCCAGCTGAACTTCAAGACCCACGCCAGCTGAACTCACGACCCACGCCAGCTGAACTACGAGACTTACGCCAGCTGAACTTCACGACCCACGCCAGCTGAACTTCACGACCCACGCCAGCTGAACTTCGAGACCCACGCCAGCTGAACTCACGACCCACGCCAGCTGAACTTCGAGACCCACGCCGGCTGAACTTCGAGACTCACGCCGGCTGAACTCACGACCCACGCCAGCTGAACTTCGAGACTTACGCCAGCTGAACTTCACGACCCACGCCAGCTGAACTTCGAGACCCACGCCGGCTGAACTTCGAGACTTACGCCAGTTGAACTTCACGACCCACGCCGGCTGAACTCACGACCCACGCCGGCTGAACTTCACGACCCACGCCGGCTGAACTTCGAGACTTACGCCGGCTGAACTCACGACCCACGCCAGCTGAACTTCGAGACTTACGCCGGCTGAACTCACGACCCACGCCAGCTGAACTTCGAGACTTCCGCCAGCTGAACTTCACGACCCACGCCAGCTGAACTTCACGACCCACGCCAGCTGAACTTCGAGACCCACGCCGGCTGAACTTCACGACCCACGCCGGCTGAACTTCGAGACTTACGCCAGCTGAACTTCGAGACTTACGCCAGCTGAACGTCACGACCCACGCCGGCTGAACGTCACGACCCACACCGGCTGAACTTCGAGACTTACGCCAGCTGAACTTCGAGACCCACGCCAGCTGAACGTCACGACCCACGCCAGCTGAACTTCACGACCCACGCCAGCTCAACGTCACGACCCACGCCAGCTGAACTTCGAGACTTACGCCGGCTGAACTTCGAGACCCACGCCAGCTGAACGTCACGACCCACGCCAGCTGAACGTCACGACCCACGCCAGCTAAACTTCGAGACTTACGCCAGCTGAACTTCGAGACTTACGCCAGCTGAACTTCACGACCCACGCCAGCTGAACTTCACGACCCACGCCAGCTGAACTTCACGACCCACGCCAGCTGAACGTCACGACCCACGCCAGCTGAACGCCAGGACCCACGCCGGCTGAACTTCGAGACTTACGCCAGCTGAACTTCGAGACCCACGCCAGCTGAACTCACGACCCACGCCAGCTGAACTTCGAGACCCACGCCAGCTGAACTTCGAGACCCACGCCAGCTGAACTCACGACCCACGCCAGCTGAACTTCGAGACTTAAGCCGGCTGAACTTCGAGACCCACGCCGGCTGAACTCACGACCCACGCCGGCTGAACTCACGACCCACGCCGGCTGAACTTCGAGACCCACGCCAGCTGAACTCACGACCCACGCCAGCTGAACTTCGAGACTTACACCAGCTGAACTCACGACCCACGCCGGCTGAACTCACGACCCACGCCGGCTGAACTTCACGACCCACGCCAGCTGAACTCACGACCCACGCCGGCTGAACTTCACGACCCACGCAAGCTGAACTTCGAGACTTACGCCAGCTGAACTTCACGACCCACGCCAGCTGAACTTCACGACCCACGCCAGCTGAACTCACGACCCACGCCGGCTGAACTTCACGACCCACGCCGGCTGAACTTCACGACCCACGGCAGCTGAACTTCGAGACTTACGCCAGCTGAACTTCACGACCCACGCCAGCTGAACTTCGAGACTTACACCAGCTGAACTCACGACCCACGCCAGCTGAACTTCACGACCCACGCCAGCTGAACTTCACGACCCACGCCGGCTGAACTTCGAGACCCACGCCAGCTGAACTCACGACCCACGCCAGCTGAACTTCGAGACTTACACCAGCTGAACTCACGACCCACGCCGGCTGAACTCACGACCCACGCCGGCTGAACTTCACGACCCACGCCAGCTGAACTCACGACCCACGCCGGCTGAACTTCACGACCCACGCAAGCTGAACTTCGAGACTTACGCCAGCTGAACTTCACGACCCACGCCAGCTGAACTTCACGACCCACGCCAGCTGAACTCACGACCCACGCCGGCTGAACTTCACGACCCACGCAAGCTGAACTTCGAGACTTACGCCAGCTGAACTTCACGACCCACGCCAGCTGAACTTCGAGACTTACGCCAGCTGAACTTCACGACCCACGCCAGCTGAACTTCACGACCCACGCCAGCTGAACGTCACGACCCACGCCAGCTGAACGTCACGACCCACGCCAGCTGAACTTCGAGACTTACGCCAGCTGAACTTCACGACCCACGGCAGCTGAACGTCACGACCCATGCCAGCTGAACGTCACGACCCACGCCAGCTGAACTTCGAGACTTACGCCGGCTGAACTTCGAGACCCACGCCAGCTGAACTCACGACCCACGCCGGCTGAACGTCACGACCCACGCCGGCTGAACTTCGAGACTTACGCTGGCTGAACTCACAACCCACGCCGGCTGAACTTCGAGACCCACGCCGGCTGAACTTCGAGACTTACGCTGGCTGAACGTCACGACCCACGCCGGCTGAACTTCGAGACTTACGCCGGCTGAACTTCGAGACTTACGCCAGCTGAACGTCACGACCCACGCCAGCTGAACTTCGAGACCCACGCCAGCTGAACTTCACGACCCACGCCAGCTGAACTTCGAGACTTACGCCAGCTGAACGTCACGACCCACGCCAGCTGAACTTCGAGACCCACACCAGCTGAACTTCACGACCCACGCCAGCTGAACTTCACGACCCACGCCAGCTGAACTTCGAGACCCACGCCAGCTGAACTTCGAGACTTACGCTGGCTGAACTCACAACCCACGCCGGCTGAACTTCGAGACCCACGCCGGCTGAACTTCGAGACTTACGCTGGCTGAACGTCACGACCCACGCCGGCTGAACTTCGAGACTTACGCCGGCTGAACTTCGAGACTTACGCCAGCTGAACGTCACGACCCACGCCAGCTGAACTTCGAGACCCACGCCAGCTGAACTTCACGACCCACGCCAGCTGAACTTCGAGACTTACGCCAGCTGAACGTCACGACCCACGCCAGCTGAACTTCGAGACCCACACCAGCTGAACTTCACGACCCACGCCAGCTGAACTTCACGACCCACGCCAGCTGAACTTCGAGACCCACGCCAGCTGAACTTCGAGACTTACACCGGCTGAACTTCACGACCCACGCCAGCTGAACGTCAAGACCCACGCCAGCTGAACTTCGAGACCCACGCCAGCTGAACTTCGAGACTTACACCAGCTGAACATCACCACCCACGCCAGCTGAACTCACGACCCACGCCGGCTGAACTTCACGACCCACGCCAGCTGAACTCACGACCCACGCCGGCTGAACTTCACGACCCACGCCGGCTGAACTTCGAGACTTACGCCGGCTGAACTCACGACCCACGCCAGCTGAACTTCGAGACTTCCGCCAGCTGAACTTCACGACCCACGCCAGCTGAACTTCGAGACTTACGCCAGCTGAACTTCACGACCCACGCCAGCTGAACTTCGAGACTTACGCCAGCTGAACTTCACGACCCACGCCGGCTGAACTTCGAGACCCACGCCAGCTGAACTTCACAACCCACGCCGGCTGAACTTCGAGACTTACGCCAGCTGAACTTCACGACCCACGCCGGCTGAACTTCACGACCCACGCCGGCTGAACTTCGAGACTTACGCCGGCTGAACTCACGACCCACGCCAGCTGAACTTCGAGACCCACGCCGACTGAACTTCGAGACCCACGCCAGCTGAACTTCGAGACCCACGCCGGCTGAACTTCGAGATTTACGCCAGCTGAACTTCACGACCCACGCCAGCTGAACTTCGAGACCCACGCCAGCTGAACTTCGAGACCCACGCCGGCTGAACTTCGAGACTTACGCCAGCTGAACATCACGACCCACGCCAGCTGAACGTCACGACCCACGCCAGCTGAACTTCGAGACTTACGCCGGCTGAACTTCGAGACTTACGCCAGCTGAACTTCACGACCCACGCCAGCTGAACTCACGACCCACGCCGGCTGAACTTCGAGACTGACGCCAGCTGAACTTCGAGACCCACGCCAGCTGAACGTCACGACCCACGCCAGCTGAACGTCACGACCCACGCCAGCTGAACTTCGAGACCCACGCCAGCTGAACTTCGAGACTTACACCGGCTGAACTTCACGACCCACGCCAGCTGAACGTCAAGACCCACGCCGGCTGAACTTCGAGACTTACGCCGGCTGAACTCACGACCCACGCCAGCTGAACTTCGAGACCCACGCCAGCTGAACTTCACGACCCACGCCAGCTGAACTTCGAGACTTACGCCAGCTGAACTTCACGACCCACGCCGGCTGAACTCACGACCCACGCCGGCTGAACTTCACGACCCACGCCGGCTGAACTTCGAGACTTACGCCGGCTGAACGTCGAGACTTACGCCGGCTGAACTCACGACCCACGCCGACTGAACTTCGAGTCCCACGCCGGCTGACCTTCGAGACTTACGCCGGCTGAACTTCACGACCCACGCCGGCTGAACTTCGAGACCCACGCCGGCTGAACTTCGAGACTTACGCCAGCTGAACTTCGAGACTTACGCCGGCTGAACTCACGACCCACGCCGGCTGAACTTCGAGACCCACGCCGGCTGAACTTCGAGACTTACGCCAGCTGAACTTCACGACCCACGCCAGCTGAACTCACGACCCACGCCAGCTGATCTTCGAGACCCACGCCGGCTGAACTTCGAGACTTACGCCAGCTGAACGTCACGACCCACGCCGGCTGAACTCACGACCCACGCCAGCTGAACTTCGAGACTTATGCCAGCTGAACGTCATGACCCACGCCAGCTGAACGTCACGACCCACGCCAGCTGAACTTCGTGACCCACGCCGGCTGAACTTCGAGACTTACGCCAGCTGAACTTCGAGACCCACGCCAGCTGAACGTCACGACCCACGCCGGCTGAACTTCGAGACTTACGCCAGCTGAACTTCGAGACCCACGCCAGCTGAACGTCACGACCCACGCCGGCTGAACTTCACGACCCACGCCAGCTGAACTTCGAGACTTACGCCGGCTGAACTTCGAGACCCACGCCGGCTGAACGTCACGACCCACGCCAGCTAAACGTCGAGACTTACGCCAGCTGAACTTCGAGACTTACGCCAGCTGAACTTCACGACCCACGCCAGCTGAACATCACGACCCACGCCAGCTGAACGTCACGACCCACGCCAGCTGAACGTCAGGACCCACGCCGGCTGAACTTCGAGACTTACGCCAGCTGAACTTCGAGACCCACGCCAGCTGAACGTCACGACCCACGCCAGCTGAACTTCGAGACCCACGCCAGCTGAACGTCACGACCCACGCCAGCTGAACGTCACGACCCACGTCAGCTGAACACACGACCCACGCCAGCTGAACTTCGAGACCCACGCCAGCTGAACTTCGAGACCCACGCCAGCTGAACTCACGACCCACGCCAGCTGAACTTCGAGACTTAAGCCGGCTGAACTTCGAGACCCACGCCAGCTGAACTCACGACCCACGCCGGTTGAACTCACGACCTGTCATGATATTCAAACACACACATCATGATGGACACACTAACAGGCAAATCAGAGTACACAACACCACAACCAATCACAGACAAGAACACCAACCACATAAAAAGCACGAGCACGACACCTGGAGGTCAGTAGGTCTGGGGAGAAGGAAGCATGAAAGAGCTGTTGAAACACCACAAGCAGGGAGCCCCCCACGTGCAGAGTGCAAAGACCAAGTTGTAAATAGTGAGTTTAAATAAACAAGTGTTGTACCATATGCAACTGTGTTGGCTCTTCTGTGTGTTAGAACACCCAACACCACATGGTACAGGAGTGGATCGATACCTGCCTACCAACCTGCCATTCTGGACATGGACCACACCGGCAAACCGCAGCCGATGCAAGTCACGGGGAACCTAGGCACCAACTGGAAGCTCTACAGGCAGCGATTTGACCTGTACATCCGTGCCACCGAAAAACAGAATGTCTCGGATGATTCGAAGATTGCAATGCTCCTCTTCTACGCAGGCCCCCACCCAAATGATGTCTTTAATTCACTGGTGTTCGAGGAAGGCGAAAACCAGGCCAAATATGACACGGTCATCCTCAAAATGGACCAGCACTTTCAAACTGAAGTAAACGAAACTTTCGAAAGATACATCTTTCAGCAACGCCTGCAAGGTAAGGAGGAGCTTTTTCAACCCTTTTTGACGCACCTCCGGATTCTAGCGCAGTCCTGCGGTTACGGCACCACCACAGAGTCCATGATCAGGGACCAGATTGTTTTTGGCGTTGCCTCCAGTGGCCTACGCCAGCAGCTTCTTAAAATAAAGAGCCTCACCTTAGCGTCTGCTGTGGAAGCCTGTGTCCTCCATGAAAATGCTACCTGCCGTTTTGCCCGATTTCAGGCGTCCGAGTTGGCACGGAGGGGGTCCCCAGCCGTCGAATCGGCAAGCCAGGCCGCCCACGACGTTGAACGCATCCAGGCCGTCGATTTCTTCCCGCCCCACGGCCCGGACGACAGCGGCCGCTTCCCGCGCTTTTCGCGGTCTCCCGCGCAGGTGCGCGCCAAGAATAACGGCCACAACGAGGGACGCACTGCGCAGGCGCGCCCACCGCAAGATCGCACTGCGCATGCGCAGTGGCGCAACGAACGCCGTGACGTCATGACGTGCAGCAAGTGTGGAGGTCTACACTTAAAAGGGCAATGTCCTGCAAAATACCAACAGTGCAACAGATGTGCCATGATAGGCCACTACGCAGCCCGCTGTCGTGCGGCTCAACCCATGGATCCGGCGCATCCTCGACAACCTCGCACACGAGTCAGGACCGTCCAGCCCACGCATCAAGACTTCCAGTTAAGTGATGCAGATGACCAGGATGACTTCAGAGTTGCCGTCATTGATGTCAACAAGGTCAATGCCATCAATCCAGACGATGAGTGGTGTGCCACCCTGACGGTCAACCGATCGCGCGTCGCCTTCCGTCTGGACACCGGCGCATCCGCCAACCTGATTGCTTACTCTGCAGTCCAGGCCATGAAGGTCAAACCACTCATCACACCATCCCGGCTTAAGATGGTTGACTATAACGGGAACGTTATCCCGTCCGTAGGATCTTGCCAGCTACAGGTGACTCACAAGAGGTACACGGCCACACTCCCCTTCGAAGTTGTGGGCTCATCAAAGGACTCGTTACTGGGCGCACAAGCGTGTAAGGTCCTTCACCTGGTACAGCGCATCATGTCTCTCTCTCCAGATGAGATATCCGACTTCCCGGATGCTGAGTTCCACGCGAATCTCCATTCCCTCCTCGCTCACAACCAGGAGGTTTTTGAAGGCATGGGGACATTGCCACACACGTACAAGATTCGACTCAGACCGGACGCCATCCCTGTCGTTCACGCACCTCGCAGGGTTCCTGCGCCTCTCAAAGACCGCCTCAAGGCACAACTGCAGATTCTTCAGGACCAAGGGGTCCTATCCAAGGTCACGGAGCCCACGCCATGGGTCAGCTCCATGGTCTGTGTAAAGAAGCCCTCTGGCGAGCTCCGTATATGTATAGATCCAAAAGATCTGAACAACAACATCATGCGGGAACACTATCCCATCCCGAAACGAGAAGACCTCACCAGCGAGATGGCGCGAGCCAACATATTCACTAAATTGGATGCGTCCAAAGGATTCTGGCAGATCCAACTGGACCCGGCCAGCCGAAGACTATGCACATTCAACACCCCTTTTGGCAGATTCTGCTACAACCGGATGCCATTCGGCATCATTTCGGCATCTGAAGTATTCCACCGCATTATGGAGCAGATGATGGAAGGCATCGAAGGGGTACGTGTATATGTGGACGATATCATCATTTGGTCCACCACTCCGCAGGAACACATGCATCGTCTTCGACGTGTCTTCACCCGCATACGGCAAAATGGCCTGCGTCTCAACCGTGCGAAGTGTGCTTTCGGCCAGACGGAGCTGAAATTCCTCGGGGACCACATCTCAAGGTCCGGGGTCCGTCCCGATGCAGACAAGGTTAGCGCCATCACAGCCATGCCACGACCGGCTGACAAGAAGGCTGTCTTAAGATTCCTGGGCATGGTCAACTTCCTTGGGAAGTTCATTCCCAACCTGGCTTCTCATACAACAAACATGCGCCATCTCGTAAAAAAATCGACGGAATTCAACTGGCACCAGTCGCATCAGCAGGAATGGGAGGAGCTCAAGCACAAACTGGTCACGGCACCAGTGCTGGCCTTCTTTGACGCGACTCGCCCTACAAAGATCTCAACAGACGCCAGCCAATCTGGTATTGGAGCGGTACTCCTGCAAAAAGACAGCACGTCATCATGGGCCCCGGTTGCGTATGCCTCACGAGCCATGACCCCTACCGAACAGCGCTACGCGCAAATCGAAAAAGAATGCCTGGGCTTGTTAACTGGACTGGACAAGTTCCACGACTATGTGTATGGCCTGCCACGATTCACGGTCGAAACTGACCACCGCCCCCTGGTCAACATCATTAACAAAGACCTGAACGACATGACTCCTCGCCTCCAGCGCATCTTACTCAAACTCAGGAGGTACGATTTTGAACTGATCTACACTCCGGGGAAGGAACTCATAGTGGCGGACACTCTTTCCCGAGCAGTGAGCACACCACCAGATGCGGAGGGGTTCGTGCGTCAAATTGAGGCACACGTGACTCTGACAGCAGCAAATATGCCAGCTGATGATCCTTGTCTGGCCCACATACGCGCAGAGACGGCGACTGACCCTCTGCTGCAGCGAGTGATGCGCCACATGACGGAAGGGTGGCTAAAAGGGCAGTGCCCCCAGTTTTATAATGTGCGAGATGATCTCACCAATATAGACGGGGTCCTTATGAAATCGCATAGGATCGTCATTCCACACAGTGTGCGCCAGATGATTCTTCGTCAACTACACGAAGGCCACTTGGGTGTCGAAAAATGCAGACGAAGGGCCCGGGCGGCGGTATATTGGCCGGGTATTAATGAAGACATAGCCAACATGGTGCTCAACTGCACAACCTGTCAGAGGTTTCAGCCGGCGCAACCTCCGGAAACACTTCTACCACACGAGATGGTGACGTCCCCCTGGGCGAAGGTGGGTGTTGACCTATTTCACGCGCTCGGCAGAGATTACATTGTTATTATAGACTACTTCTCAAACTACCCGGAAGTCATGCCTCTCCATGATCTGACGTCGTCCGCAGTCATTGGGGCCTGCAAGGAAACGTTTGCTCGCCATGGCATTCCAAGGACTGTCATGTCAGACAATGGACCTTGTTTTGCCAGCCGTGAATGGTCGTCCTTTGCCGCAGCATATGGTTTCACTCATGTGACATCCAGCCCTCTGCATCCACAATCGAACGGGAAGGCTGAAAAGGGTGTCCACATCGCAAAGCGGCTCCTGTGCAAGGCGGCTGATGCCGGATCGGACTTTAACCTTGCCTTGCTGGCCTATCGATCGGCCCCGTTATCCACGGGCCTCTCGCCAGCGCAGCTACTAATGGGTCGCTCCCTCAGGACGACGGTACCTTCCGTCCTGGCACCGACAACAGACCATGAGGCGGTTCTTCGGGACATGCAACTGCAGCGTGATCGCCAGAAAGGTCGGTACGACACACGAGCGACGGACCTGCCCCCCCTGTCCTCCGGAGACAAAGTACGCGTCCATCAACCGTATGGTGGCTGGTCAGCACCGGCCGAAGTCCTCCGACAAGTGGCTCCCCGCTCGTTCCTGGTTCGCATGCCGGATGGTTCCGTGCGTCGCCGCAATCGGCGCGCCCTTCGCCGACTTCCACGTTCACAGCCACACAACACGCCAGATCCTCAACAGGCTTCCGAGGATGACTTTGTGGAGCTGCCGCACATCACGCCCTTTCCATCGCCACCCATGGCCATGCCTGCACAGCAGCCGGTGGTTCTTGATCCACCCTTAAGGCGGTCAACCCGAATTCGTCGCAAACCCATTAGAATGGACTTATAATACAGTTCATATGTTTAATAAGTTGGACAATTTTACATGATAACCTGTTGTTGTTTATCGTTCCAGATGTCGTCTGACTGGACAACTGTTCAAAATTTTTTTTCTTCTTCTCTCGTTCGCATTTCTGTTATGTTATGGTACAACTGGATTCATGTGACGCACTCGACATCGCCCCATGTACATAGTTCCGTCATAGACACATGCTGCACACGACACACACACACTCTTAGATGCACTCACGTCACGATCATATTTATTACCACGTAGGCACATATCTTTGTAAAAAGGGGGGATGTCATGATATTCAAACACACACATCATGATGGACACACTAACAGGCAAATCAGAGTACACAACACCACAACCAATCACAGACAAGAACACCAACCACATAAAAAGCACGAGCACGACACCTGGAGGTCAGTAGGTCTGGGGAGAAGGAAGCATGAAAGAGCTGTTGAAACACCACAAGCAGGGAGCCCCCCACGTGCAGAGTGCAAAGACCAAGTTGTAAATAGTGAGTTTAAATAAACAAGTGTTGTACCATATGCAACTGTGTTGGCTCTTCTGTGTGTTAGAACACCCAACACCACACGACCCACGCCGGCTGAACTTCGAGACCCACGCCAGCTGAACTCACGACCCACGCCAGCTGAACTTCGAGACTTAAGCCGGCTGAACTTCGAGACCCACGCCGGCTGAACTCACGACCCACGCCGGCTGAACTCACGACCCACGCCGGCTGAACTTCACGACCCACGCCGGCTGAACTCACGACCCACGCCGGCTGAACTTCGAGACCCACGCCAGCTGAACTCACGACCCACGCCGGCTGAACTCACGAACCACGCCGGCTGAACTTCGAGACCCACGCCAGCTGAACTCACGACCCACGCCGGCTGAACTTCGAGACTTACACCAGCTGAACATCACCACCCACGCCAGCTGAACTCACGACCCACGCCGGCTGAACTTCGAGACTTACGCCGGCTGAACTTCACGACCCACGCCGGCTGAACTCACGACCCACGCCGGCTGAACTTCACGACCCACGCCGGCTGAACTTCGAGACTTACGCCAGCTGAACTCACGACCCACGCCGACTGAACTTCGAGACCCACGCCGGCTGAACTTCGAGACCCACGCCGGCTGAACTTCGAGATTTACGCCAGCTGAACTTCACGACCCACGCCAGCTGAACTTCGAGACCCACGCCGGCTGAACTTCGAGATTTACGCCAGCTGAACTTCACGACCCACGCCAGCTGAACTTCGAGACCCACGCCAGCTGAACTTCGAGACTTACGCCGGCTGAACTTCGAGACTTACGCCAGCTGAACTTCGAGACCCACGCCAGCTGAACTTCGAGACTTACGCCGGCTGAACTTCGAGACTTACGCCGGCTGACCTTCGAGACTTACGCCGGCTGAACTTCGAGATTTAAGCCAGCTGAACTTCACGACCCACGCCAGCTGAACTTCACGACCCACGCCAGCTGAACTTCACGACCCACGCCAGCTGAACTTCGAGACTTACGCCAGCTGAACTCACGACCCACGCCAGCTGAACTTCACGACCCACGCCAGCTGAACTTCGAGACTTACGCCAGCTGAACTTCACGACCCACGCCAGCTGAACTCACGACCCACGCCAGCTGAACTTCGAGACTTACGCCAGCTGAACTTCGAGACTTACGCCAGCTGAACTCACGACCCACGCCAGCTGAACTTCGAGACTTACGCCAGATGAACGTCACGACCCACGCCAGCTGAACTTCGAGACTTACGCCAGCTGAACTCACGACCCACGCCAGCTGAACTTCAAGACCCACGCCAGCTGAACTCACGACCCACGCCAGCTGAACTACGAGACTTACGCCAGCTGAACTTCACGACCCACGCCAGCTGAACTTCACGACCCACGCCAGCTGAACTTCGAGACCCACGCCAGCTGAACTCACGACCCACGCCAGCTGAACTTCGAGACCCACGCCGGCTGAACTTCGAGACTCACGCCGGCTGAACTCACGACCCACGCCAGCTGAACTTCGAGACCCACGCCGGCTGAACTTCGAGACTTACGCCAGTTGAACTTCACGACCCACGCCGGCTGAACTCACGACCCACGCCGGCTGAACTTCACGACCCACGCCGGCTGAACTTCGAGACTTACGCCGGCTGAACTCACGACCCACGCCAGCTGAACTTCGAGACTTACGCCGGCTGAACTCACGACCCACGCCAGCTGAACGTCACGACCCACGCCAGCTGAACTTCGAGACCCACGCCGGCTGAACTTCACGACCCACGCCGGCTGAACTTCGAGACTTACGCCAGCTGAACTTCGAGACTTACGCCAGCTGAACGTCACGACCCACGCCGGCTGAACTCACGACCCACGCCAGCTGAACTTTGAGACTTACGCCAGCTGAACGTCACGACCCACGCCAGCTGAACGTCACGACCCACGCCAGCTGAACTTCGAGACTTACGCCAGCTGAACGTCACGACCCACGCCAGCTGAACGTCACGACCCACACCGGCTGAACTTCGAGACTTACGCCAGCTGAACGTCACGACCCACGCCAGCTGAACTTCACGACCCACGCCAGCTCAACGTCACGACCCACGCCAGCTGAACTTCGAGACTTACGCCGGCCGAACTTCGAGACCCACGCCAGCTGAACGTCACGACCCACGCCAGCTGAACTTCACGACCCACGCCAGCTCAACGTCACGACCCACGCCAGCTGAACTTCGAGACTTACGCCGGCTGAACTTCGAGACCCACGCCAGCTGAACGTCACGACCCACGCCAGCTGAACGTCACGACCCACGCCAGCTAAACTTCGAGACTTACGCCAGCTGAACTTCGAGACTTACGCCAGCTGAACTTCACGACCCACGCCAGCTGAACTTCACGACCCACGCCAGCTGAACTTCACGACCCACGCCAGCTGAACGTCACGACCCACGCCAGCTGAACGCCAGGACCCACGCCGGCTGAACTTCGAGACTTACGCCAGCTGAACTTCGAGACCCACGCCAGCTGAACTCACGACCCACGCCAGCTGAACTTCGAGACCCACGCCAGCTGAACTTCGAGACCCACGCCAGCTGAACTCACGACCCACGCCAGCTGAACTTCGAGACTTAAGCCGGCTGAACTTCGAGACCCACGCCGGCTGAACTCACGACCCACGCCGGCTGAACTCACGACCCACGCCGGCTGAACTTCACGACCCACGCCGGCTGAACTTCGAGACCCACGCCAGCTGAACTCACGACCCACGCCAGCTGAACTTCGAGACTTACACCAGCTGAACTCACGACCCACGCCGGCTGAACTCACGACCCACGCCGGCTGAACTTCACGACCCACGCCAGCTGAACTCACGACCCACGCCGGCTGAACTTCACGACCCACGCAAGCTGAACTTCGAGACTTACGCCAGCTGAACTTCACGACCCACGCCAGCTGAACTTCACGACCCACGCCAGCTGAACTCACGACCCACGCCGGCTGAACTTCACGACCCACGCCGGCTGAACTTCACGACCCACGGCAGCTGAACTTCGAGACTTACGCCAGCTGAACTTCACGACCCACGCCAGCTGAACTTCGAGACTTACGCCAGCTGAACTCACGACCCACGCCGGCTGAACTTCACGACCCACGGCAGCTGAACTTCGAGACTTACGCCAGCTGAACTCACGACCCACGCCAGCTGAACTTCACGACCCACGCCAGCTGAACTTCACGACCCACGCCGGCTGAACTTCGAGACCCACGCCAGCTGAACTCACGACCCACGCCAGCTGAACTTCGAGACTTACACCAGCTGAACTCACGACCCACGCCGGCTGAACTCACGACCCACGCCGGCTGAACTTCACGACCCACGCCAGCTGAACTCACGACCCACGCCGGCTGAACTTCACGACCCACGCAAGCTGAACTTCGAGACTTACGCCAGCTGAACTTCACGACCCACGCCAGCTGAACTTCACGACCCACGCCAGCTGAACTCACGACCCACGCCGGCTGAACTTCACGACCCACGCAAGCTGAACTTCGAGACTTACGCCAGCTGAACTTCACGACCCACGCCAGCTGAACTTCGAGACTTACGCCAGCTGAACTTCACGACCCACGCCAGCTGAACTTCACGACCCACGCCAGCTGAACGTCACGACCCACGCCAGCTGAACGTCACGACCCACGCCAGCTGAACTTCGAGACTTACGCCAGCTGAACTTCACGACCCACGGCAGCTGAACGTCACGACCCACGCCAGCTGAACTTCGAGACTTACGCCGGCTGAACTTCGAGACCCACGCCAGCTGAACTCACGACCCACGCCAGCTGAACTTCGAGACTTACGCCGGCTGAACTTCACGACCCACGGCAGCTGAACGTCACGACCCACGCCAGCTGAACTTCGAGACTTACGCCGGCTGAACTTCGAGACCCACGCCAGCTGAACTCACGACCCACGCCAGCTGAACTTCGAGACTTACGCCAGCTGAACTCACAACCCACGCCGGCTGAACGTCACGACCCACGCCGGCTGAACTTCGAGACTTACGCTGGCTGAACGTCATGACCCACGCCGGCTGAACTTCGAGACTTACGCCGGCTGAACTTCGAGACTTACGCCAGCTGAACGTCACGACCCACGCCAGCTGAACTTCGAGACCCACGCCAGCTGAACTTCACGACCCACGCCAGCTGAACTTCGAGACTTACGCCAGCTGAACGTCACGACCCACGCCAGCTGAACTTCGAGACCCACACCAGCTGAACTTCGAGACCCACGCCAGCTGAACTTCGAGACTTACACCGGCTGAACTTCACGACCCACGCCAGCTGAACTTCACGACCCACGCCAGCTGAACTTCGAGACTTACACCGGCTGAACTTCACGACCCACGCCAGCTGAACGTCAAGACCCACGCCAGCTGAACTTCGAGACCCACGCCAGCTGAACTTCGAGACTTACACCAGCTGAACATCACCACCCACGCCAGCTGAACTCACGACCCACGCCGGCTGAACTTCACGACCCACGCCAGCTGAACTCACGACCCACGCCGGCTGAACTTCACGACCCACGCCAGCTGAACTCACGACCCACGCCGGCTGAACTTCACGACCCACGCCGGCTGAACTTCGAGACTTACGCCGGCTGAACTCACGACCCACGCCAGCTGAACTTCGAGACTTCCGCCAGCTGAACTTCACGACCCACGCCAGCTGAACTTCGAGACCCACGCCAGCTGAACTTCACGACCCACGCCAGCTGAACTTCACGACCCACGCCAGCTGAACTTCGAGACCCACGCCAGCTGAACTTCACGACCCACGCCAGCTGAACTTCGAGACTTACACCAGCTGAACTTCGAGACTTACGCCGGCTGAACTCACGACCCACGCCGACTGAACTTCGAGACCCACGCCGGCTGAACTTCGAGACTTACGCCAGCTGAACGTCACGACCCACGCCGGCTGAACTCACGACCCACGCCAGCTGATCTTCGAGACCCACGCCGGCTGAACTTCGAGACTTACGCCAGCTGAACGTCACGACCCACGCCGGCTGAACTCACGACCCACGCCAGCTGAACTTCGAGACTTATGCCAGCTGAACTTCGAGACCCACGCCAGCTGAACTTCGAGACCCACGCCAGCTGAACGTCACGACCCACGCCGGCTGAACGTCACGACCCACGCCGGCTGATCTTCGAGACCCACGCCGGCTGAACGTCACGACCCACGCCAGCTGAACTTCACGACCCACGCCAGCTGAACTCACGACCCACGCCAGCTGATCTTCGAGACCCACGCCGGCTGAACTTCGAGACTTACGCCGGCTGAACTTCACGACCCACGCCAGCTGAACGTCACGACCCACGCCGGCTGAACTCACGACCCACGCCAGCTGAACTTCGAGACTTATGCCAGCTGAACTTCGAGACCCACGCCAGCTGAACTTCGAGACCCACGCCGGCTGAACTTCGAGACTGACGCCAGCTGAACTTCGAGACCCACGCCAGCTGAACGTCACGACCCACGCCAGCTGAACGTCACGACCCACGCCAGCTGAACTTCGAGACCCACGCCAGCTGAACTTCGAGACTTACACCGGCTGAACTTCACGACCCACGCCAGCTGAACGTCAAGACCCACGCCGGCTGAACTTCGAGACTTACGCCGGCTGAACTCACGACCCACGCCAGCTGAACTTCGAGACTTCCGCCAGCTGAACTCCGAGACCCACGCCAGCTGAACTTCACGACCCACGCCAGCTGAACTTCACGACCCACGCCGGCTGAACTCACGACCCACGCCGGCTGAACTTCACGACCCACGCCGGCTGAACTTCGAGACTTACGCCAGCTGAACGTCGAGACTTACGCCGGCTGAACTCACGACCCACGCCGGCTGACCTTCGAGACTTACGCCGGCTGAACTTCACGACCCACGCCGGCTGAACTTCGAGACTTACGCCAGCTGAACTTCGAGATTTACGCCAGCTGAACTTCACGACCCACGCCAGCTGAACTTCACGACCCACGGCGGCTGAACTTCGAGACCCACGCCAGCTGAACTTCGAGACCCACGCCAGCTGATCTTCGAGACCCACGCCGGCTGAACTTCGAGACTTACGCCAGCTGAACTTCACGACCCACGCCAGCTGAACGTCACGACCCACGCCGGCTGAACTCACGACCCACGCCAGCTGAACGTCACGACCCACGCCGGCTGAACTCACGACCCACGCCAGCTGAACTTCGAGACTTATGCCAGCTGAACGTCATGACCCACGCCAGCTGAACGTCACGACCCACGCCGGCTGAACTTCGAGACTTACGCCAGCTGAACTTCGAGACCCACGCCGGCTGAACGTCACGACCCACGCCAGCTGAACTTCGAGACTTATGCCAGCTGAACGTCATGACCCACGCCAGCTGAACTTCACGACCCACGCCAGCTGAACGTCACGACCCACGCCAGCTGAACTTCACGACCCACGCCAGCTGAACTTCGAGACTTACGCCGGCTGAACTTCGAGACCCACGCCGGCTGAACGTCACGACCCACGCCAGCTAAACGTCGAGACTTACGCCAGCTGAACTTCGAGACTTACGCCAGCTGAACTTCACGACCCACGCCAGCTGAACATCACGACCCACGCCAGCTGAACATCACGACCCACGCCAGCTGAACGTCAGGACCCACGCCGGCTGAACTTCGAGACTTACGCCAGCTGAACTTCGAGACCCACGCCAGCTGAACACACGACCCACGCCAGCTGAACTTCGAGACCCACGCCAGCTGAACTCACGACCCACGCCAGCTGAACTTCGAGACTTAAGCCGGCTGAACTTCGAGACCCACGCCAGCTGAACTCACGACCCACGCCGGTTGAACTCACGACCCACGCCGGCTGAACTTCGAGACCCACGCCAGCTGAACTCACGACCCACGCCAGCTGAACTTCGAGACTTAAGCCGGCTGAACTTCGAGACCCACGCCGGCTGAACTCACGACCCACGCCGGCTGAACTCACGACCCACGCCGGCTGAACTTCGAGACCCACGCCAGCTGAACTCACGACCCACGCCGGCTGAACTCACGAACCACGCCGGCTGAACTTCGAGACCCACGCCAGCTGAACTCACGACCCACGCCGGCTGAACTTCGAGACTTACACCAGCTGAACATCACCACCCACGCCAGCTGAACTCACGACCCACGCCGGCTGAACTTCGAGACTTACACCAGCTGAACATCACCACCCACGCCGGCTGAACGTCACGACCCACGCCAGCTGAACTCACGACCCACGCCGGCTGAACTTCACGACCCACGCCAGCTGAACTTCGAGACTTACGCCAGCTGAACTTCACGACCCACGCCAGCTGAACGTCACGACCCACGCCAGCTGAACGTCACGACCCACGCCAGCTGAACTTCGAGACTTACGCCAGCTGAACGTCACGACCCACGCCAGCTGAACTTCGAGACTTACGCCAGCTGAACGTCACGACCCACGCCAGCTGAACTTCGAGACCCACGCCAGCTGAACTTCACGACCCACGCCAGCTGAACTTCACGACCCACGCCAGCTGAACTTTACGACCCACGCCAGCTGAACTTCGAGACCCACGCCACCTGAACTTCACGACCAACGCCAGCTGAACTTCGAGACCCACGCCGGCTGAACTTCGAGACCCACGCCGGCAGAACTTCGAGACTTACACCGGCTGAACTTCACGACCCACGCCAGCTGAACGTCACGACCCATGCCAGCTAAACTTCGAGACTTACGCCGGCTGAACTTCGAGACTTACACCGGCTAAACTTCACGACCCACGCCAGCTGAACGTCACGACCCATGCCAGCTAAACTTCGAGACTTACGCCGGCTGAACTTCGAGACCCACGCCAGCTGAACTTCGAGACTTACACCGGCTGAACTTCACGACCCACGCCAGCTGAACGTCACGACCCATGCCAGCTAAACTTCGAGACTTACGCCGGCTGAACTTCGAGACTTACACCGGCTGAACTTCACGACCCACGCCAGCTGAACGTCAAGACCCACGCCGGCTGAACTTCGAGACTTACGCCGGCTGAACTCACGACCCACGCCAGCTGAACTTCGAGACTTCCGCCAGCTGAACTCCGAGACCCACGCCAGCTGAACTTCACGACCCACGCCAGCTGAACTTCACGACCCACGCCGGCTGAACTCACGACCCACGCCGGCTGAACTTCACGACCCACGCCGGCTGAACTTCGAGACTTACGCCAGCTGAACGTCGAGACTTACGCCGGCTGAACTCACGACCCACGCCGGCTGACCTTCGAGACTTACGCCGGCTGAACTTCACGACCCACGCCGGCTGAACTTCGAGACTTACGCCAGCTGAACTTCGAGATTTACGCCAGCTGAACTTCACGACCCACGCCAGCTGAACTTCACGACCCACGGCGGCTGAACTTCGAGACCCACGCCAGCTGAACTTCGAGACCCACGCCAGCTGATCTTCGAGACCCACGCCGGCTGAACTTCGAGACTTACGCCAGCTGAACTTCACGACCCACGCCAGCTGAACGTCACGACCCACGCCGGCTGAACTCACGACCCACGCCAGCTGAACGTCACGACCCACGCCGGCTGAACTCACGACCCACGCCAGCTGAACTTCGAGACTTATGCCAGCTGAACGTCATGACCCACGCCAGCTGAACGTCACGACCCACGCCGGCTGAACTTCGAGACTTACGCCAGCTGAACTTCGAGACCCACGCCGGCTGAACGTCACGACCCACGCCAGCTGAACTTCGAGACTTATGCCAGCTGAACGTCATGACCCACGCCAGCTGAACTTCACGACCCACGCCAGCTGAACGTCACGACCCACGCCAGCTGAACTTCACGACCCACGCCAGCTGAACTTCGAGACTTACGCCGGCTGAACTTCGAGACCCACGCCGGCTGAACGTCACGACCCACGCCAGCTAAACGTCGAGACTTACGCCAGCTGAACTTCGAGACTTACGCCAGCTGAACTTCACGACCCACGCCAGCTGAACATCACGACCCACGCCAGCTGAACATCACGACCCACGCCAGCTGAACGTCAGGACCCACGCCGGCTGAACTTCGAGACTTACGCCAGCTGAACTTCGAGACCCACGCCAGCTGAACACACGACCCACGCCAGCTGAACTTCGAGACCCACGCCAGCTGAACTCACGACCCACGCCAGCTGAACTTCGAGACTTAAGCCGGCTGAACTTCGAGACCCACGCCAGCTGAACTCACGACCCACGCCGGTTGAACTCACGACCCACGCCGGCTGAACTTCGAGACCCACGCCAGCTGAACTCACGACCCACGCCAGCTGAACTTCGAGACTTAAGCCGGCTGAACTTCGAGACCCACGCCGGCTGAACTCACGACCCACGCCGGCTGAACTCACGACCCACGCCGGCTGAACTTCGAGACCCACGCCAGCTGAACTCACGACCCACGCCGGCTGAACTCACGAACCACGCCGGCTGAACTTCGAGACCCACGCCAGCTGAACTCACGACCCACGCCGGCTGAACTTCGAGACTTACACCAGCTGAACATCACCACCCACGCCAGCTGAACTCACGACCCACGCCGGCTGAACTTCGAGACTTACACCAGCTGAACATCACCACCCACGCCGGCTGAACGTCACGACCCACGCCAGCTGAACTCACGACCCACGCCGGCTGAACTTCACGACCCACGCCAGCTGAACTTCGAGACTTACGCCAGCTGAACTTCACGACCCACGCCAGCTGAACGTCACGACCCACGCCAGCTGAACGTCACGACCCACGCCAGCTGAACTTCGAGACTTACGCCAGCTGAACGTCACGACCCACGCCAGCTGAACTTCGAGACTTACGCCAGCTGAACGTCACGACCCACGCCAGCTGAACTTCGAGACCCACGCCAGCTGAACTTCACGACCCACGCCAGCTGAACTTCACGACCCACGCCAGCTGAACTTTACGACCCACGCCAGCTGAACTTCGAGACCCACGCCACCTGAACTTCACGACCAACGCCAGCTGAACTTCGAGACCCACGCCGGCTGAACTTCGAGACCCACGCCGGCAGAACTTCGAGACTTACACCGGCTGAACTTCACGACCCACGCCAGCTGAACGTCACGACCCATGCCAGCTAAACTTCGAGACTTACGCCGGCTGAACTTCGAGACTTACACCGGCTGAACTTCACGACCCACGCCAGCTGAACGTCACGACCCATGCCAGCTAAACTTCGAGACTTACGCCGGCTGAACTTCGAGACCCACGCCAGCTGAACTTCGAGACTTACACCGGCTGAACTTCACGACCCACGCCAGCTGAACGTCACGACCCATGCCAGCTAAACTTCGAGACTTACGCCGGCTGAACTTCGAGACTTACACCGGCTGAACTTCACGACCCACGCCAGCTGAACGTCACGACCCACGCCAGCTAAACTTCGAGACTTACGCCAGCTAAACTTCGAGACTTACACCGGCTGAACTTCGAGACTTACACCGGCTGAACTTCACGACCCACGCCAGCTGAACTTCACGACCCACGCCAGCTGAACGTCACGACCCACGCCGGCTGAACTTCGAGACTTACGCCGGCTGAACGTCACGACCCACGGCAGCTGAACTTCACGACCCACGCCAGCTGAACTTCGAGACTTACACCGGCTGAACTTCGAGACTTACGCCGGCTGAACTTCACGACCCACGCCAGCTGAACGTCACGACCCACGCCAGCTAAACTTCGATACTTACGCCGGCTGAACTTCGAGGCTTACGCCGGCTGAACTTCACGACCCACGCCAGCTGAACTTCGAGACTTACGCCAGCTAAACTCCGAGACTTACGCCGGCTGAACTTCACGACCCACGCCGGCTAAACTTCGAGACTTACACCGGCTGAACTTCGAGACTTACGCCGGCTGAACTTCACGACCCACGCCGGCTGAACTTCACGACCCACGCCGGCTAAACTTCGAGACTTACACGGGCTGAACTTCGAGACCCACGCCGGCTAAACTTCGAGACTTACACGGGCTGAACTTCGAGACCCACGCCGGCTGAACTTCGAGACCCACGCCAGCTGAACTTCGAGACCCACGCCAGCTAAACTTCGAGACTTACGCCGGCTGAACTTCGAGACTTACGCCGGCTGAACTTCACGACCCACGCCAGCTAAACTTCGAGACTTACGTCGGCTGAACTTCGAGACTTACGCCGGCTGAACTTCACGATCCACGCCGGCTGAACTTCACGACCCACGCCGGCTAAACTTCGAGACTTACACCGGCTGAACTTCGAGACTTACGCCGACTGAACTTCACGACCCACGCCGTCTGAACTTCGAGACTTACACCGGCTGAACTTCACGACCCACGCCAGCTGAACTTCGAGACTTACGCCGGCTGAACTTCGAGACCCACGCCGGCTGAACTTCACGACCCACGCCGACTGAACTTCACGACCCACGCCGGCTGAACTTCGAGACCCACGCCGGCTGAACTTCGAGACTTACGCCGGCTGAACTTCACGACCCACGCCAGCTGAACGTCACGACCCACGCCGGCTGAACTCACGACCCACGGCAGCTGAACTTCGAGACTTACGCCAGCTGAACTTCGAGACCCACGCCAGCTGAACGTCACGACCCACGCCAGCTGAACTTCACGACCCACGCCAGCTGAACGTCACGACCCACGCCAGCTGAACTTCGAGACTTACGCCAGCTGAACTTCGAGACCCACGCCAGCTGAACGTCACGACCCACGCCAGCTGAACGTCACGACCCACGCCGGCTGAACGTCACGACCCACGCCGGCTGAACTCACGACCCACGCCGGCTGAACTCACGACCAACGCCAGCTGAACTTCGAGACTTACGCCAGCTGAACTTCGAGACTTACGCCAGCTGAACTTCGAGACCCACGCCAGCTGAACTCACGACCCTCGCCAGCTGAACTTCGAGACCCACGCCAGCTGAACTCACGACCCACGCCAGCTGAACTTCACGACCCACGCCAGCTGAACTTCGAGACCCACGCCAGCTGAACTCACGACCCACGCCAGCTGAACTTCGAGACTTACGCCGGCTGAACTTCGAGACCCACGCCGGCTGAACTCACGACCCACGCCGGCTGAACTCACGACCCACGCCGGCTGAACTTCGAGACCCACGCCAGCTGAACTCACGACCCACGCCAGCTAAACTTCGAGACTTACGCCAGCTGAACATCACCACCCACGCCAGCTGAACTCACGACCACGCCGGCTGAACTTCACGACCCACGCCAACTGAACTCACGACCCACGCCAGCTGAACTTCGAGACTTACGCCAGCTGAACTTCACGACCCACGCCAGCTGAACTTCGAGACTTACGCCAGCTGAACTTCACGACCCACGCCAGCTGAACGTCACGACCCACGCCAGCTGAACTCACGACCCACGCCAGCTGAACTTCGAGACTTACGCCAGCTGAACTTCACGACCCACGGCAGCTGAACTTCGAGACTTACGCCAGCTGAACGTCACGACCCACGCTAGCTGAACGTCACGACCCACGCCAGCTGAACTTAGAGACTTACGCCGGTTGAACTTCGACACCCACGCCAGCTGAACTCACGACCCACATCAGCTGAACTCACGACCCACGCAGGCTTAACTTCGAGACTTACGCCAG
This sequence comes from Scyliorhinus torazame, assembly GCF_047496885.1. Classification (NCBI taxonomy): domain Eukaryota; kingdom Metazoa; phylum Chordata; class Chondrichthyes; order Carcharhiniformes; family Scyliorhinidae; genus Scyliorhinus; species Scyliorhinus torazame. The sequence goes on from NC_092723.1 coordinate 142,251,852, forward strand.
CTGAACGTCACGACCCACGCCGGCTGAACTTCGCGACCCACGCCAGCTGAACTTCGAGACCCACGCCAGCTGAACGTCACGACCCACGCCAGCTGAACTTCGAGACTTACACCGGCTGAACGTCACGACCCACGCCGGCTGAACTTCGAGACTTACACCGGCTGAACGTCACGACCCACGCCGCTTGAACTTCGAGACTTACGCCGGCTGAACGTCACGACCCACGCCAGCTGAACGTCACGACCCACGCCAGCTGAACTTCACGACCCACGCCAGCTGAACGTCACGACCCACGCCAGCTGAACTTCACGACCCACGCCAGCTGAACTTCGAGACTTACGCCGGCTGAACTTCACGACCCACGCCAGCTGAACGTCACGACCCACGCCAGCTGAACTTCGAGACTTACACCGGCTGAACTTCGAGACTTACGCCGGCTGAACTTCACGACCCACGCCAGCTAAACTTCGAGACTTACGCCGGCTGAACTTCGAGGCTTACGCCGGCTGAACTTCGAGACCCACGCCGGCTGAACTTCACGACCCACGCCGGCTGAACTTCGAGACCCACGCCGGCTGAACTCACGACCCACGCCGGCTGAACTTCGAGACCCACGCCGGCTGAACTCACGACCCACGCCAGCTAAACTTCGAGACTTACACCGGCTGAACTTCGAGACTTACGCCGGCTGAACTTCACGACCCACGCCGGCTGAACTTCGAGACCCACGCCGGCTGAACTTCACGACCCACGCCGGCTGAACTTCGAGACCCACGCCAGCTGAACTTCGAGACTTACGCCAGCTAAACTTCGAGACTTACACCGGCTGAACTTCGAGACTTACGCCGGCTGAACTTCACGACCCACGCCTGCTGAACTTCGAGACCCACGCCGGCTGAACTGCACGACCCACGCCGGCTGAACTTCGAGACCCACGCCAGCTGAACTTCGAGACTTACGCCAGCTAAACTTCGAGACTTACACCGGCTGAACTTCGAGACTTACGCCGGCTGAACTTCACGACCCACGCCAGCTGAACGTCACGACCCACGCCAGCTAAACTTCGAGACTTACGCCGGCTGAACTTCGAGGCTTACGCCGGCTGAACTTCACGACCCACGCCGGCTGAACTTCGAGGCTTACGCCGGCTGAACTTCATGACCCACGCCAGCTGAACTTCACGACCCACGCCAGCTAAACTTCGAGACTTACGCCAGCTAAACTTCGAGACTTACGCCAGCTAAACTTCGAGACTTACGCCGGCTGAACTTCGAGACCCACGCCGGCTGAACTTCACGACCCACGCCGGCTGAACTTCGAGGCTTACGCCGGCTGAACTTCACGACCCACGCCAGCTAAACTTCACGACCCACGCCAGCTAAACTTCGAGACTTACGCCAGCTAAACTTCGAGACTTACGCCGGCTGAACTTCGAGACCCACGCCGGCTGAACTTCACGACCCACGCCAGCTGAACTTCGAGACCCACGCCGGCTGAACTCACGACCCACACCAGCTGAACTTCGAGACTTACGCCAGCTAAACTTCGAGACTTACACCGGCTGAACTTCGAGACTAACGCCGGCTGAACTTCGAGACCCACGCCGGCTGAACTTCACGACCCACGCCGGCTGAACTTCGAGACCCACGCCAGCTGAACTTCGAGACCCACGCCGGCTGAACTTCGAGACCCACGCCAGCTAAACTTCGAGACTTACGCCGGCTGAACTTTGAGGCTTACGCCGGCTGAACTTCACGACCCACGCCAGCTGAACGTCACGACCCACGCCAGCTAAACATCGAGACTTACACCGGCTCAACTTCGAGACTTACGCCGGCTGAACTTCACGACCCACGCCGGCTGAACTTCACGACCCACGCCGGCTGAACTTCACGACCCACGCCGGCTAAACTTCGAGACTTACACCGGCTGAACTTCGAGACTTACGCCGGCTGAACTTCTCGACCCACGCCAGCTGAACGTCACGACCCACGCCAGCTGAACTTCGAGACACACGACAGCTAAACTTCGAGACTTACGCCGGCTGAACTTCGAGGCTTACGCCGGCTGAACTTCACGACCCACGCCAGCTGAACGTCACGACCCATGCCAGCTGAACTTCGAGACCCACGCCAGCTAAACTTCGAGACTTACGCCAGCTAAACTTCGAGACCCACGCCGGCTGAACTTCACGACCCACGCCGGCTAAACTTCGAGACTTACACCGGCTGAACTTCGAGACTTACGCCGGCTGAACTTCGAGACCCACGCCGGCTGAACTTCACGACCCACGCCGGCTAAACTTCAAGACTTACACCGGCTGAACTTCGAGACTTACGCCGGCTGAACTTCGAGACTTACGCCGGCTGAACTTCACGACCCACGCCAGCTGAACTCACGACCCACGCCAGCTGAACTTCGAGACCCACGCCGGCTGAACTTCACGACCCACGCCAGCTGAACACACGACCCACGCCAGCTGAACTTCGAGACTTACGCCAGCTGAACTTCGAGACCCACGCCAGCTGAACTCACGACCCATGCCAGCTGAACTTCGAGACTTACGCCAGCTGAACTTCGAGACCCACGCCAGCTGAACTCACGACCCACGCCAGCTGAACTTCGAGACTTACGCCGGCTGAACTTCGAGGCTTACGCCAGCTGAACGTCACGACCCACGCCGGCTGAACTTCGCGACCTACGCCAGCTGAACTTCGAGACCCACGCCAGCTGAACTTCACGACCCACGCCAGCTGAACTTCACGACCAACGCCAGCTGAACTTCGAGACCCACGCCAGCTGAACTTCGAGACCCACGCCAGCTAAACTTCGAGACTTACGCCAGCTAAACTTCGAGACCCACGCCGGCTGAACTTCACGACCCACGCCGGCTAAACTTCGAGACTTACACCGGCTGAACTTCGAGACTTAGGCCGGCTGAACTTCGAGACCCACGCCGGCTGAACTTCACGACCCACGCCGGCTAAACTTCAAGACTTACACCGGCTGAACTTCGAGACTTACGCCGGCTGAACTTCGAGACTTACGCCGGCTGAACTTCACGACCCACGCCAGCTGAACTCACGACCCACGCCAGCTGAACTTCGAGACTTACGCCAGCTGAACTTCGAGACCCACGCCAGCTGAACTCACGACCCATGCCAGCTGATCTTCGAGACTTACGCCAGCTGAACTTCGAGACCCACGCCAGCTGAACTCACGACCCACGCCAGCTGAACTTCGAGACTTACGCCGGCTGAACTTCGAGGCTTACGCCAGCTGAACGTCACGACCCACGCCGGCTGAACTTCGCGACCTACGCCAGCTGAACTTCGAGACCCACGCCAGCTGAACTTCACGACCCACGCCAGCTGAACTTCACGACCAACGCCAGCTGAACTTCGAGACCCACGCCAGCTGAACTTCGAGACCCACGCCGGCTGAACTCCCGACCCACGCCAGCTGAACGTCACGACCCACGCCAGCTGAACTTCGAGACTTACACCGGCTGAACGTCAGGACCCACGCCGGCTGAACTTCGAGACTTACACCGGCTGAACGTCACGACCCACGCCGGCTGAACTTCGAGACTTACACCGGCTGAACGTCACGACCCACGCCGCCTGAACTTCGAGACTTACGCCGGCTGAACTTCACGACCCACGGCAGCTGAACGTCACGACCCACGCCAGCTGAACGTCACGACCCACGCCAGCTGAACTTCGAGACTTACGCCGGCTGAACTTCACGACCCACGCCAGCTGAACTTCACGACCCACGCCAGCTGAACTTCGAGACTTACGCCGGCTGAACTTCACGACCCACGCCAGCTGAACGTCACGACCCACGCCAGCTGAACTTCGAGACTTACACCGGCTGAACTTCGAGACTTACGCCGGCTGTACTTCACGACCCACGCCAGCTGAACGTCACGACCCACGCCAGCTGAACGTCACGACCCAGGCCAGCTAAACTTCGAGACTTACGCCGGCTGAACTTCGAGGCTTACGCCGGCTGAACTTCACGACCCACGCCAGCTGAACTTCACGACCCACGCCAGCTAAACTTCGAGACTTACGCCAGCTAAACTTCGAGACTTACGCCGGCTGAACTCACGACCCACGCCAGCTGAACTTCGAGACCCACGCCGGCTGAACTCACGACCCACGCCGGCTGAACTTCACGACCCACGCCGGCTGAACTTCACGACCCACGCCGGCTGAACTTCGAGACCCACGCCGGCTGAACTCACGACCCACGCCAGCTGAACTTCGAGACCCACGCCGGCTGAACTTCACGACCCACGCCGGCTGAACTTCGAGACCCACGCCGGCTGAACTTCACGACCCACGCCGGCTGAACTTCGAGACCCACGCCAGCTGAACTTCGAGACCCACGCCGGCTGAACTTCGAGACTTACGCCAGCTAAACTTCGAGACTTACACTGGCTGAACTTCGAGACTTACGCCGGCTGAACTTCGAGACCCACGCCGGCTGAACTTCGAGACCCACGCCGGCTGAACTTCACGACCCACGCCGGCTGAACTTCGAGTCCCACGCCAGCTGAACTTCGAGACTTACGCCAGCTAAACTTCGAGACTTACACCGGCTGAACTTCGAGACTTACGCCGGCTGAACTTCACGACCCACGCCGGCTGAACTTCACGACCCACGCCGGCTGAACTTCGAGACCCACGCCAGCTGAACTTCGAGACTTACGCCGGCTGAACTTCGAGACTTACGCCGGCTGAACTTCGAGGCTTACGCCGGCTGAACTTCACGACCCACGCCGGCTGAACTTCACGACCCACGCCAGCTGAACGTCACGACCCACGCCAGCTAAACTTCGAGACTTACGCCGACTGAACTTCACGACCCACGCCGGCTGAACTTCACGACCCACGCCGGCTGAACTTCACGACCCACGCCGGCTAAACTTCGAGACTTACACCGGCTGAACTTCGAGACTTACGCCGGCTGAACTTCACGACCCACGCCAGCTGAACGTCACGACCCATGCCAGCTGAACTTCGAGACCCACGACAGCTAAACTTCGAGACTTACGCCGGCTGAACTTCGAGGCTTACGCCGGCTGAACGTCACGACCCACGCCAGCTGAACGTCACGACCCATGCCAGCTGAACTTCGAGACCCACGCCAGCTAAACTTCGAGACTTACGCCAGCTAAACTTCGAGACCCACGCCGGCTGAACTTCACGACCCACGCCGGCTAAACTTCGAGACTTACACCGGCTGAACTTCGAGACTTACGCCGGCTGAACTTCGAGACCCACGCCGGCTGAACTTCACGACACACGCCGGCTAAACTTCGAGACTTACACCGGCTGAACTTCGAGACTTACGCCGGCTGAACTTCGAGACTTACGCCGGCTGAACTTCACGACCCACGCCAGCTGAACTCACGACCCACGCCAGCTGAACTTCGAGACCCACGCCGGCTGAACTTCACGACCCACGCCAGCTGAACTCACGACCCACGCCAGCTGAACTTCGAGACTTACGCCAGCTGAACTTCAAGACCCACGCCAGCTGAACTCACGACCCACGCCAGCTGAACTTCGAGACTTACGCCAGCTGAACGTCACGACCCACGCCAGCTGAACTTCACGACCCACGCCAGCTGAACTTCACGACCCACGCCAGCTGAACTTCGAGACCCACGCCAGCTGAACTCACGACCCACGCCAGCTGAACTTCGAGACCCACGCCGGCTGAACTTCGAGACTTACGCCAGCTGAACTCACGACCCACGCCAGCTGAACTTCACGACCCACGCCAGCTGAACTTCACGACCCACGCCAGCTGAACTTCGAGACTTCCGCCAGCTGAACTTCACGACCCACGCCAGCTGAACTTCACGACCCACGCCAGCTGAACTTCGAGACTTACGCCAGCTGAACTCACGACCCACGCCGGCTGAACTTCACGACCCACGCCGGCTGAACTTCACGACCCACGCCAGCTGAACTTCACGACCCACGCCGGCTGAACTTCACGACCCACGCCGGCTGAACTTCACGACCCACGCCGGCTGAACTTCACGACCCACGCCGGCTGAACTTCACGACCCACGCCGGCTGAACTTCACGACCCACGCCGGCTGAACTTCACGACCCACGCCGGCTGAACTTCACGACCCACGCCGGCTGAACTTCGAGACTTACGCCAGCTGAACTTCGAGACTTACGCCGGCTTAACTTCACGACCCACGCCGGCTGAACTTCGAGACTTACGCCGGCTGAACTTCGAGACTTACGCCGGCTTAACTTCACGACCCACGCCGGCTGAACTTCGAGACTTACGCCAGCTGAACTTCGAGACTTACGCCGGCTTAACTTCACGACCCACGCCAGCTGAACTTCGAGACTTACGCCAGCTGAACTTCGAGACTTACGCCGGCTTAACTTCACGACCCACGCCGGCTGAACTTCGAGACCCACGCCAGCTAAACTTCACGACCCACGCCAGCTGAACTTCACGACCCACGCCAGCTGAACTTCACGACCCACGCCGGCTGAACTTCGAGACTTACGCCAGCTGAACTTCACAACCCACGCCAGCTGAACTTCGAGACCCACGCCAGCTGAACTTCACAACCCACGCCAGCTGAACTTCGAGACTTACGCCGGCTGAACTTCACGACCCACGCCGGCTGAACTTCGAGACCCACGCCAGCTGAACTCACGACCCACGCCAGCTGAACTTCGAGACTTACACCGTCTGAACTTCACGACCCACGCCAGCTGAACTTCGAGACTTACACCGTCTGAACTTCACGACCCACGCCGGCTGAACTTCACGACCCACGCCGGCTGAACTTCACGACCCACGACGGCTGAACTTCGAGACCCACGCCAGCTGAACTCACGACCCACGCCGGCTGAACTTCACGACCCAAGCCGGCTGAACTTCGAGACTTACACCGTCTGAACTTCACGACCCACGCCAGCTGAACTTCGAGACTTACGCCAGCTGAACTTCGAGACTTACACCGTCTGAACTCACGACCCACGCCGGCTGAACTTCGAGACTTACACCGTCTGAACTTCACGACCCACGCCAGCTGAACTTCGAGACTTACGCCAGCTGAACTTCACAACCCACGCCAGCTGAACTTCGAGACTTACGCCAGCTGAACTTCACAACCCACGCCAGCTGAACTTCGAAACTTACGCCGGCTGAACTCACGACCCACGCCAGCTGAACTTCGAGACCCACGCCGGCTGAACTTCGAGCCCCACGCCGGCTGAACTTCACGACCCACGCCGGCTGAACATCACGACCCACGCCAGCTGAACTTCACGACCCACGCCGGCTGAACTTCGAGCCCCACGCCGGCTGAACTTCACGACCCACGCCGGCTGAACTTCACGACCCACGCCGGCTGAACTTCACGACCCACGCCGGCTGAACTTCGAGACTTACGCCGGCTGAACTTCGAGACCCACGCCGGCTGAACGTCACGACCCACGCCGGCTGAACTTCACGACCCACGCCGGCTGAACTTCGAGACCCACGCCGGCTGAACGTCACGACCCACGCCGGCTGAACTTCGAGGCTTACGCCGGCTGAACTTCGAGACTTACGCCAGCTGAACTTCACAACCCACGCCGGCTGAACTTCACGACCCACGCCGGCTGAACTTCGAGCCCCACGCCGGCTGAACTTCACGACCCACGCCGGCTGAACTTCGAGCGCCACGCCGGCTGAACTTCACGACCCACGCCGGCTGAACTTCGAGCCCCACGCCGGCTGAACTTCACACCCACGCCGGCTGAACTTCACGATCCACGCCGGCTGAACTTCGAGACCCACGCCGGCTGAACTTCACGACCCACGCCGGCTGAACTTCGAGACCCACGCCGGCTGAACTCCCGACCCACGCCAGCTGAACGTCACGACCCACGCCAGCTGAACTTCGAAACTTACGCCGGCTGAACTCACGACCCACGCCAGCTGAACTTCGAGACTTACACCGGCTGAACTTCACGACCCACGCCGGCTGAACTTCGATCCCCACGCCGGCTGAACTTCGAGCCCCACGCCGGCTGAACTTCACGACCCACGCCGGCTGAACTTCACGACCCACGCCGGCTGAACTTCACGACCCACGCCGGCTGAACTTCGAGACCCACGCCGGCTGAACGTCACGACCCACGCCGGCTGAACTTCACGACCCACGCCGGCTGAACTTCACGACCCACGCCGGCTGAACTTCACGACCCACGCCAGCTGAACGTCACGACCCACGCCGGCTGAACTTCGAGACTTACGCCAGCTGAACTTCGAGACCCACGCCAGCTGAACGTCACGACCCACGCCAGCTGAACTTCACGACCCACGCCAGCTGAACTTCACGACCCACGCCAGCTGAACGTCACGACCCACGCCAGCTGAACGTCAGGACCCACGCCGGCTGAACTTCACGACCCACGCCAGCTAAACTTCGAGACCCACGCCGGCTGAACTTCGAGACTTACGCCAGCTGAACTTCACGACCCACACCAGCTGAACTTCGAAACTTACGCCGGCTGAACTCACGACCCACGCCAGCTGAACTTCGAGACTTACGCCAGCTGAACGTCACGACCCACGCCGGCTGAACTTCGAGACCCACGCCAGCTAAACTTCACGACCCACGCCAGCTGAACTTCACGACCCACGCCAGCTGAACTTCACGACCCACGCCGGCTGAACTTCGAGACTTACGCCAGCTGAACTTCACAACCCACGCCGGCTGAACTTCGAAACTTACGCCAGCTGAACTTCGAGACCCACGCCAGCTGAACTCACGACCCACGCCAGCTGAACTTCGAGACTTACGCCGGCTGAACTTCACGACCCACGCCGGCTGAACTTCGAGACCCACGCCAGCTGAACTCACGACCCACGCCAGCTGAACTTCGAGACTTACACCGTCTGAACTTCACGACCCACGCCAGCTGAACTTCGAGACTTACACCGTCTGAACTTCACGACCCACGCCGGCTGAACTTCACGACCCACGCCGGCTGAACTTCACGACCCACGACGGCTGAACTTCGAGACCCACGCCAGCTGAACTCACGACCCACGCCGGCTGAACTTCACGACCCAAGCCGGCTGAACTTCGAGACTTACACCGTCTGAACTTCACGACCCACGCCAGCTGAACTTCGAGACTTACACCGTCTGAACTCACGACCCACGCCGGCTGAACTTCGAGACTTACACCGTCTGAACTTCACGACCCACGCCAGTTGAACTTCGAGACTTACGCCAGCTGAACTTCACAACCCACGCCAGCTGAACTTCGAGACTTACGCCAGCTGAACTTCACAACCCACGCCAGCTGAACTTCGAAACTTACGCCGGCTGAACTCACGACCCACGCCAGCTGAACTTCGAGACCCACGCCGGCTGAACTTCGAGCCCCACGCCGGCTGAACTTCACGACCCACGCCGGCTGAACATCACGACCCACGCCAGCTGAACTTCACGACCCACGCCGGCTGAACTTCGAGCCCCACGCCGGCTGAACTTCACGACCCACGCCGGCTGAACTTCACGACCCACGCCGGCTGAACTTCACGACCCACGCCGGCTGAACTTCGAGACTTACACCGGCTGAACTTCGAGACCCACGCCGGCTGAACGTCACGACCCACGCCGGCTGAACTTCACGACCCACGCCGGCTGAACTTCGAGACCCACGCCGGCTGAACGTCACGACCCACGCCGGCTGAACTTCGAGGCTTACGCCGGCTGAACTTCGAGACTTACGCCAGCTGAACTTCACAACCCACGCCGGCTGAACTTCACGACCCACGCCGGCTGAACTTCGAGCCCCACGCCGGCTGAACTTCACGACCCACGCCGGCTGAACTTCGAGCGCCACGCCGGCTGAACTTCACGACCCACGCCGGCTGAACTTCGAGCCCCACGCCGGCTGAACTTCACACCCACGCCGGCTGAACTTCACGATCCACGCCGGCTGAACTTCGAGACCCACGCCGGCTGAACTTCACGACCCACGCCGGCTGAACTTCGAGACCCACGCCGGCTGAACTCCCGACCCACGCCAGCTGAACGTCACGACCCACGCCAGCTGAACTTCGAAACTTACGCCGGCTGAACTCACGACCCACGCCAGCTGAACTTCGAGACTTACACCGGCTGAACTTCACGACCCACGCCGGCTGAACTTCGATCCCCACGCCGGCTGAACTTCGAGCCCCACGCCGGCTGAACTTCACGACCCACGCCGGCTGAACTTCACGACCCACGCCGGCTGAACTTCACGACCCACGCCGGCTGAACTTCGAGACCCACGCCGGCTGAACGTCACGACCCACGCCGGCTGAACTTCACGACCCACGCCGGCTGAACTTCACGACCCACGCCGGCTGAACTCCCGACCCACGCCAGCTGAACTTCACGACCCACGCCGGCTGAACTTCGAGACTTACACCGGCTGAACGTCACGACCCACGCCGGCTGAACTTCACGACCCACGCCGGCTGAACTTCAAGACCCACGCCGGCTGAACTCCCGACCCACGCCAGCTGAACTTCACGACCCACGCCGGCTGAACTTCGAGACTTACGCCGCCTGAACTTCGAGACTTACGCCGGCTGAACGTCACGACCCACGCCAGCTGAACGTCACGACCCACGCCAGCTGAACTTCACGACCCACGCCAGCTGAACTTCGAGACTTACGCCGGCTGAACTTCACGACCCACGCCAGCTGAACGTCACGACCCACGCCAGCTGAACTTCACGACCCACGCCGGCTGAACTTCACGACCCACGCCGGCTGAACTTCGAGACCCACGCTGGCTGAACTCCCGACCCATGCCAGCTGAACTTCACGACCCACGCCGGCTGAACTTCGAGACTTACGCCGCCTGAACTTCGAGACTTACGCCGGCTGAACGTCACGACCCACGCCAGCTGAACGTCACGACCCACGCCAGCTGAACTTCACGACCCACGCCAGCTGAACTTCGAGACTTACGCCGGCTGAACTTCACGACCCACGCCAGCTGAACGTCACGACCCACGCCAGCTGAACTTCACGACCCACGCCAGCTGAACTTCGAGACCCACGCCGGCTGAACTTCACGACCCACGCCGGCTGAACTTCACGACCCACGCCGGCTGAACTTCACGACCCACGCCGGCTAAACTTCGAGACTTACACCGGCTGAACTTCGAGACTTACGCCGGCTGAACTTCACGACCCACGCCAGCTGAACGTCACGACCCATGCCAGCTGAACTTCGAGACCCACGACAGCTAAACTTCGAGACTTACGCCGGCTGAACTTCGAGGCTTACGCCGGCTGAACTTCACGACCCACGCCAGCTGAACGTCACGACCCATGCCAGCTGAACTTCGAGACCCACGCCAGCTAAACTTCGAGACTTACGCCAGCTAAACTTCGAGACCCACGCCGGCTGAACTTCACGACCCACGCCGGCTAAACTTCGAGACTCACACCGGCTGAACTTCGAGACTCACGCCGGCTGAACTTCGAGACCCACGCCGGCTGAACTTCACGACCCACGCCGGCTAAACTTCGAGACTTACACCGGCTGAACTTCGAGACTTACGCCGGCTGAACTTCGAGACTTACGCCGGCTGAACTTCACGACCCACGCCAGCTGAACTCACGACCCACGCCAGCTGAACTTCGAGACCCACGCCGGCTGAACTTCACGACCCACGCCAGCTGAACTCACGACCCACGCCAGCTGAACTTCGAGACTTACGCCAGCTGAACTTCGAGACCCACGCCAGCTGAACTCACGACCCACGCCAGCTGAACTTCGAGTCTTACGCCAGCTGAACGTCACGACCCACGCCAGCTGATCTTCGAGACTTACGTCAGCTGAACTCACGACCCACGCCAGCTGAACTACGAGACTTACGCCAGCTGAACTTCACGACCCACACCAGCTGAACTTCGAGACTTACGCCAGCTGAACGTCACGACCCACGCCAGCTGAACTTCACGACCCACGCCGGCTGAACTTCACGTCCCACGCCGGCTGAACTTCGAGACTTACGCCAGCTGAACTTCACAACCCACGCCAGCTGAACTTCACGTCCCACGCCAGCTGAACTTCGAAACTTACGCCGGCTGAACTCACGACCCACGCCAGCTGAACTCACGACCCACGCCAGCTGAACTTCGAGACTTACGCCAGCTGAACTTCACGACCCACGCCAGCTGAACTCACGACCCACGCCAGCTGAACTTCGAGACCCACACCAGCTGAACTTCACGACCCCCGCCGGCTGAACTTCGAGACCCACGCCAGCTGAACTCACGACCCACGACGGCTGAACTTCACGACCCACGCCGGCTGAACTTCGAGACTTACACCGTCTGAACTTCACGACCCACGCCAGCTGAACTTCGAGACCCACGCCAGCTGAACTTCGAAACTTACGCCGGCTGAACTCACGACCCACGCCAGCTGAACTTCACGACCCACGCCGGCTGAACTTCGAGACCCACGTCGGCTGAACTTCGAGACTTACGCCAGCTGAACTTCACGACCCACGCCGGCTGAACTTCACGACCCACGCCGGCTGAACTTCACGACCCACGCCGGCTGAACTTCGAGCCCCACGCCGGCTGAACGTCACGACCCACGCCGGCTGAACTTCACGACCCAGGCCAGCTAAACTTCACGACCCACGCCGGCTGAACTTCACGACCCACGCCGGCTGAACTTCACGACCCACGCCGGCTGAACTTCACGACCCACGCCGGCTGAACTTCACGACCCACGCCGGCTGAACGTCACGACCCACGCCGGCTGAACTTCGAGACCCACGTCGGCTGAACTTCGAGACTTACGCCAGCTGAACTTCACGACCCACGCCGGCTGAACTTCACGACCCACGCCGGCTGAACTTCACGACCCACGCCGGCTGAACTTCGAGCCCCACGCCGGCTGAACGTCACGACCCACGCCGGCTGAACTTCACGACCCACGCCAGCTAAACTTCACGACCCACGCCGGCTGAACTTCACGACCCACGCCGGCTGAACTTCGAGACTTACGCCGGCTGAACTTCACGACCCCCGCCGGCTGAACTTCGAGACCCACGCCAGCTGAACTCACGACCCACGACGGCTGAACTTCACGACCCACGCCGGCTGAACTTCGAGACTTACACCGTCTGAACTTCACGACCCACGCCAGCTGAACTTCGAGACCCACGCCAGCTGAACTTCGAAACTTACGCCGGCTGAACTCACGACCCACGCCAGCTGAACTTCACGACCCACGCCGGCTGAACTTCGAGACCCACGTCGGCTGAACTTCGAGACTTACGCCAGCTGAACTTCACGACCCACGCCGGCTGAACTTCACGACCCACGCCGGCTGAACTTCACGACCCACGCCGGCTGAACTTCGAGCCCCACGCCGGCTGAACGTCACGACCCACGCCGGCTGAACTTCACGACCCACGCCAGCTAAACTTCACGACCCACGCCGGCTGAACTTCACGACCCACGCCGGCTGAACTTCACGACCCACGCCGGCTGAACTTCACGAACCACGCCGGCTGAACTTCACGACCCACGCCGGCTGAACGTCACGACCCACGCCGGCTGAACTTCGAGACCCACGTCGGCTGAACTTCGAGACTTACGCCAGCTGAACTTCACGACCCACGCCGGCTGAACTTCACGACCCACGCCGGCTGAACTTCACGACCCACGCCGGCTGAACTTCGAGCCCCACGCCGGCTGAACGTCACGACCCACGCCGGCTGAACTTCACGACCCACGCCAGCTAAACTTCACGACCCACGCCGGCTGAACTTCACGACCCACGCCGGCTGAACTTCACGACCCACGCCGGCTGAACTTCACGACCCACGCCGGCTGAACTTCACGACCCACGCCGGCTGAACGTCACGACCCACGCCGGCTGAACTTCGAGACTTACACCGTCTGAACTTCACGACCCACGCCAGCTGAACTTCGAGACCCACGCCAGCTGAACTTCGAAACTTACGCCGGCTGAACTCACGACCCACGCCAGCTGAACTTCACGACCCACGCCGGCTGAACTTCGAGACCCACGTCGGCTGAACTTCGAGACTTACGCCAGCTGAACTTCACGACCCACGCCGGCTGAACTTCACGACCCACGCCGGCTGAACTTCACGACCCACGCCGGCTGAACTTCGAGCCCCACGCCGGCTGAACGTCACGACCCACGCCGGCTGAACTTCACGACCCAGGCCAGCTAAACTTCACGACCCACGCCGGCTGAACTTCACGACCCACGCCGGCTGAATTTCACGACCCACGCCGGCTGAACTTCACGACCCACGCCGGCTGAACTTCACGACCCACGCCGGCTGAACGTCACGACCCACGCCGGCTGAACTTCGAGACCCACGTCGGCTGAACTTCGAGACTTACGCCAGCTGAACTTCACGACCCACGCCGGCTGAACTTCACGACCCACGCCGGCTGAACTTCACGACCCACGCCGGCTGAACTTCGAGCCCCACGCCGGCTGAACGTCACGACCCACGCCGGCTGAACTTCACGACCCACGCCAGCTAAACTTCACGACCCACGCCGGCTGAACTTCACGACCCACGCCGGCTGAACTTCGAGACTTACGCCGGCTGAACTTCACGACCCCCGCCGGCTGAACTTCGAGACCCACGCCAGCTGAACTCACGACCCACGACGGCTGAACTTCACGACCCACGCCGGCTGAACTTCGAGACTTACACCGTCTGAACTTCACGACCCACGCCAGCTGAACTTCGAGACCCACGCCAGCTGAACTTCGAAACTTACGCCGGCTGAACTCACGACCCACGCCAGCTGAACTTCACGACCCACGCCGGCTGAACTTCGAGACCCACGTCGGCTGAACTTCGAGACTTACGCCAGCTGAACTTCACGACCCACGCCGGCTGAACTTCACGACCCACGCCGGCTGAACTTCACGACCCACGCCGGCTGAACTTCGAGCCCCACGCCGGCTGAACGTCACGACCCACGCCGGCTGAACTTCACGACCCACGCCAGCTAAACTTCACGACCCACGCCGGCTGAACTTCACGACCCACGCCGGCTGAACTTCACGACCCACGCCGGCTGAACTTCACGAACCACGCCGGCTGAACTTCACGACCCACGCCGGCTGAACGTCACGACCCACGCCGGCTGAACTTCGAGACCCACGTCGGCTGAACTTCGAGACTTACGCCAGCTGAACTTCACGACCCACGCCGGCTGAACTTCACGACCCACGCCGGCTGAACTTCACGACCCACGCCGGCTGAACTTCGAGCCCCACGCCGGCTGAACGTCACGACCCACGCCGGCTGAACTTCACGACCCACGCCAGCTAAACTTCACGACCCACGCCGGCTGAACTTCACGACCCACGCCGGCTGAACTTCACGACCCACGCCGGCTGAACTTCACGACCCACGCCGGCTGAACTTCACGACCCACGCCGGCTGAACGTCACGACCCACGCCGGCTGAACTTCGAGGCTTACGCCGGCTGAACTTCGAGACTTACGCCGGCTGAACTTCACGACCCACGCCGGCTGAACTTCACGACCCACGCCGGCTGAACGTCACGACCCACGCCAGCTGAACTTCGAGGCTTACGCCAGCTGAACTTCACAACCCACGCCGGCTGAACGTCACGACCCACGCCAGCTGAACTTCGAGGCTTACGCCAGCTGAACTTCACAACCCACGCCGGCTGAACTTCACGACCCACGCCGGCTGAACTTCACGACCCACGCCGGCTGAACTTCACGACCCACGCCGGCTGAACTCACGACCCACGGCAGCTGAACTTCGAGACCCAAGCCGGCTGAACTTCACGACCCACGCCGGCTGAACTTCGAGACCCACGCCGGCTGAACTTCACGACCCACGCCAGCTGAACTTCACGACCCACGCCGGCTGAACTTCACGACCCACGCCGGCTGAACTTCACGACCCACGCCGGCTGAACTTCACGACCCACGCCGGCTGAACTTCACGACCCACGCCGGCTGAACTTCACGACCCACGCCGGCTGAACTTCACGACCCACGCCGGCTGAACTTCACGACCCACGCCGGCTGAACTTCACGACCCACGCCGGCTGAACGTCACGACCCACGCCGGCTAAACTTCACGACCCACGCCGGCTGAACGTCACGACCCACGCCAGCTGAACTTCACGACCCACGCCGGCTAAACTTCACAACCCACGCCGGCTGAACTTCACGACCCACGCCGCCTGAACTTCGAGCCCCACGCCGGCTGAACTTCACGACCCACGCCAGCTGAACTTCACGACCCACGCCGGCTGAACTTCACGACCCACGCCGGCTGAACTTCACGACCCACGCCGGCTGAACTTCGAGACCCACGCCGGCTGAACTTCACGACCCACGCCGGCTGAACTTCGATACCCACGCCGGCTGAACTTCACGACCCACGCCGGCTGAACTTCGAGACCCACGCCAGCTGAACTTCGAGACCCACGCCGGCTGAACTTCACGACCCACGCCAGCTGAACTTCACGACCCACGCCGGCTGAACTTCGAGACCCATGCCGGCTGAACTTCACGACCCACGCCGGCTGAACTTCACGACCCACGCCGGCTGAGCTTCGAGACCCACGCCGGCTGAACGTCACGACCCACGCCGGCTGAACTTCGAGACCCACGCCGGCTGAACTTCACGACCCACGCCGGCTGAACGTCACGACCCACGCCGGCTGAACTTCACGACCCACGCCGGCTGAACTTCGAGACCCACGCCGGCTGAACTTCACGACCCACGCCGGCTGAACTTCGAGACCCACGCCGGCTGAACGTCACGACCCACGCCGGCTGAACTCACGACCAACGCCAGCTGAACTTCGAGACATACGCCAGCTGAACGTCACGACCCACGCCAGCTGAACGTCACGACCCACGCCGGCTGAACTTCGAGACTTACGCCAGCTGAACTTCGAGACCCACGCCAGCTGAACGTCACGACCCACGCCAGCTGAACTTCACGACCCACGCCAGCTGAACGTCACGACCCACGCCAGCTGAACGTCAGGACCCACGCCGGCTGAACTTCACGACCCACGCCAGCTAAACTTCGAGACCCACGCCGGCTGAACTTCGAGACTTACGCCAGCTGAACTTCACGACCCACGCCAGCTGAACTTCGAAACTTACGCCGGCTGAACTCACGACCCACGCCAGCTGAACTTCGAGACTTACGCCAGCTGAACGTCACGACCCACGCCGGCTGAACTTCGAGACCCACGCCGGCTGAACTTCACGACCCACGCCAGCTAAACTTCACGACCCACGCCAGCTGAACTTCACGACCCACGCCGGCTGAACTTCACGTCCCACGCCGGCTGAACTTCGAGACTTACGCCAGCTGAACTTCACAACCCACGCCAGCTGAACTTCGAAACTTACGCCGGCTGAACTTCACGACCCACGCCGGCTGAAGTTCGAGACCCACGCCAGCTGAACTCACGACCCACGCCAGCTGAACTTCGAGACTTACGCCGGCTGAACTTCACGACCCACGCCGGCTGAACTTCGAGACCCACGCCAGCTGAACTCACGACCCACGCCAGCTGAACTTCGAGACTTACACCGTCTGAACTTCACGACCCACGCCAGCTGAACTTCGAGACTTACACCGTCTGAACTTCACGACCCACGCCGGCTGAACTTCACGACCCACGCCGGCTGAACTTCACGACCCACGACGGCAGAACTTCGAGACCCACGCCAGCTGAACTCACGACCCACGCCGGCTGAACTTCACGACCCAAGCCGGCTGAACTTCGAGACTTACACCGTCTGAACTTCACGACCCACGCCAGCTGAACTTCGAGACTTACACCGTCTGAACTCACGACCCACGCCGGCTGAACTTCGAGACTTACACCGTCTGAACTTCACGACCCACGCCAGCTGAACTTCGAGACTTACGCCAGCTGAACTTCACAACCCACGCCAGCTGAACTTCGAGACTTACGCCAGCTGAACTTCACAACCCACGCCAGCTGAACTTCGAAACTTACGCCGGCTGAACTCACGACCCACGCCAGCTGAACTTCGAGACCCACGCCGGCTGAACTTCGAGCCCCACGCCGGCTGAACTTCACGACCCACGCCGGCTGAACATCACGACCCACGCCAGCTGAACTTCACGACCCACGCCGGCTGAACTTCGAGCCCCACGCCGGCTGAACTTCACGACCCACGCCGGCTGAACTTCACGACCCACGCCGGCTGAACTTCACGACCCACGCCGGCTGAACTTCGAGACTTACGCCGGCTGAACTTCGAGACCCACGCCGGCTGAACGTCACGACCCACGCCGGCTGAACTTCACGACCCACGCCGGCTGAACTTCGAGACCAACGCCGGCTGAACGTCACGACCCACGCCGGCTGAACTTCGAGGCTTACGCCGGCTGAACTTCGAGACTTACGCCAGCTGAACTTCACAACCCACGCCGGCTGAACTTCACGACCCACGCCGGCTGAACTTCGAGCCCCACGCCGGCTGAACTTCACGACCCACGCCGGCTGAACTTCGAGCGCCACGCCGGCTGAACTTCACGACCCACGCCGGCTGAACTTCGAGCCCCACGCCGGCTGAACTTCACACCCACGCCGGCTGAACTTCACGATCCACGCCGGCTGAACTTCGAGACCCACGCCGGCTGAACTTCACGACCCACGCCGGCTGAACTTCGAGACCCACGCCGGCTGAACTCCCGACCCACGCCAGCTGAACGTCACGACCCACGCCAGCTGAACTTCGAAACTTACGCCGGCTGAACTCACGACCCACGCCAGCTGAACTTCGAGACTTACGCCGGCTGAACTTCACGACCCACGCCGGCTGAACTTCGATCCCCACGCCGGCTGAACTTCGAGCCCCACGCCGGCTGAACTTCACGACCCACGCCGGCTGAACTTCACGACCCACGCCGGCTGAACTTCACGACCCACGCCGGCTGAACTTCGAGACCCACGCCGGCTGAACGTCACGACCCACGCCGGCTGAACTTCACGACCCACGCCGGCTGAACTTCACGACCCACGCCGGCTGAACTCCCGACCCACGCCAGCTGAACTTCACGACCCACGCCGGCTGAACTTCGAGACTTACACCGGCTGAACGTCACGACCCACGCCGGCTGAACTTCACGACCCACGCCGGCTGAACTTCAAGACCCACGCCGGCTGAACTCCCGACCCACGCCAGCTGAACTTCACGACCCACGCCGGCTGAACTTCGAGACTTACGCCGCCTGAACTTCGAGACACGCCGGCTGAACGTCACGACCCACGCCAGCTGAACGTCACGACCCACGCCAGCTGAACTTCACGACCCACGCCAGCTGAACTTCGAGACTTACGCCGGCTGAACTTCACGACCCACGCCAGCTGAACGTCACGACCCACGCCAGCTGAACTTCACGACCCACGCCGGCTGAACTTCACGACCCACGCCGGCTGAACTTCGAGACCCACGCTGGCTGAACTCCCGACCCATGCCAGCTGAACTTCACGACCCACGCCGGCTGAACTTCGAGACTTACGCCGCCTGAACTTCGAGACTTACGCCGGCTGAACGTCACGACCCACGCCAGCTGAACGTCACGACCCACGCCAGCTGAACTTCACGACCCACGCCAGCTGAACTTCGAGACTTACGCCGGCTGAACTTCACGACCCACGCCAGCTGAACGTCACGACCCACGCCAGCTGAACTTCACGACCCACGCCAGCTGAACTTCGAGACCCACGCCGGCTGAACTTCACGACCCACGCCGGCTGAACTTCACGACCCACGCCGGCTGAACTTCACGACCCACGCCGGCTAAACTTCGAGACTTACACCGGCTGAACTTCGAGACTTACGCCGGCTGAACTTCACGACCCACGCCAGCTGAACGTCACGACCCATGCCAGCTGAACTTCGAGACCCACGACAGCTAAACTTCGAGACTTACGCCGGCTGAACTTCGAGGCTTACGCCGGCTGAACTTCACGACCCACGCCAGCTGAACGTCACGACCCATGCCAGCTGAACTTCGAGACTTACGCCGGCTGAACTTCGAGACTTACGCCGGCTGAACTTCACGACCCACGCCAGCTGAACTCACGACCCACGCCAGCTGAACTTCGAGACCCACGCCGGCTGAACTTCACGACCCACGCCAGCTGAACTCACGACCCACGCCAGCTGAACTTCGAGACTTACGCCAGCTGAACTTCGAGACCCACGCCAGCTGAACTCACGACCCACGCCAGCTGAACTTCGAGTCTTACGCCAGCTGAACGTCACGACCCACGCCAGCTGATCTTCGAGACTTACGTCAGCTGAACTCACGACCCACGCCAGCTGAACTTCGAGACCCACGCCAGCTGAACTCACGACCCACGCCAGCTGAACTACGAGACTTACGCCAGCTGAACTTCACGACCCACGCCAGCTGAACTTCACGACCCACGCCAGCTGAACTTCACGACCCACGCCAGCTGAACTTCGAGACCCACGCCAGCTGAACTCACGACCCACGCCAGCTGAACTTCGAGACCCACGCCAGCTGAACGTCACGACCCACGCCAGCTGAACTTCACGACCCACGCCGGCTGAACTTCACGTCCCACGCCGGCTGAACTTCGAGACTTACGCCGGCTGAACTCACGACCCACGCCAGCTGAACTTCGAGACCCACGCCGGCTGAACTTCGAGACTTACGCCAGCTGAACTTCACGACCCACGCCAGCTGAACTTCGAGACCCACGCCAGCTGAACTTCGAGACTTACGCCAGCTGAACTTCGAGACCCACGCCAGCTGAACTTCGAGACCCACGCCAGCTGAACTCACGACCCACGCCAGCTGAACTTCACGACCCACGCCAGCTGAACTTCGAGACCCACGCCAGCTGAACTCACGACCCACGCCAGCTGAACTTCGAGACTTACGCCGGCTGAACTTCACGACCCCCGCCGGCTGAACTTCGAGACCCACGCCAGCTGAACTCACGACCCACGCCGGCTGAACTTCGAGACTTACACCGTCTGAACTTCACGACCCACGCCAGCTGAACTTCGAGACCCACGCCGGCTGAACTTCGAGACCCACGTCGGCTGAACTTCACGACCCACGCCAGCTGAACTTCACGACCCACGCCAGCTGAACTTCGAAACTTACGCCGGCTGAACTCACGACCCACGCCAGCTGAACTTCACGACCCACGCCAGCTGAACTTCGAAACTTACGCCGGCTGAACTCACGACCCACGCCGGCTGAACTTCGAGACCCACGCCGGCTGAACTTCACGACCCACGCCGGCTGAACTTCGAGACTTACGCCAGCTGAACTTCACGACCCACGCCGGCTGAACTTCACGACCCACGCCGGCTGAACTTCACGACCCACGCCGGCTGAACTTCGAGCCCCACGCCGGCTGAACGTCACGACCCACGCCGGCTGAACTTCACGACCCACGCCAGCTAAACTTCACGACCCACGCCGGCTGAACTTCACGACCCACGCCGGCTGAACTTCACGACCCACGCCGGCTGAACTTCACGACCCACGCCGGCTGAACTTCACGACCCACGCCGGCTGAACGTCACGACCCACGCCGGCTGAACTTCGAGACCCACGTCGGCTGAACTTCGAGACTTACGCCAGCTGAACTTCACGACCCACGCCGGCTGAACTTCACGACCCACGCCGGCTGAACTTCACGACCCACGCCGGCTGAACTTCGAGCCCCACGCCGGCTGAACGTCACGACCCACGCCGGCTGAACTTCACGACCCACGCCAGCTAAACTTCACGACCCACGCCGGCTGAACTTCACGACCCACGCCGGCTGAACTTCGAGACTTACGCCGGCTGAACTTCACGACCCCCGCCGGCTGAACTTCGAGACCCACGCCAGCTGAACTCACGACCCACGACGGCTGAACTTCACGACCCACGCCGGCTGAACTTCGAGACTTACACCGTCTGAACTTCACGACCCACGCCAGCTGAACTTCGAGACCCACGCCAGCTGAACTTCGAAACTTACGCCGGCTGAACTCACGACCCACGCCGGCTGAACTCCACGACCCACGCCAGCTAAACTTCACGACCCACGCCGGCTGAACTTCACGACCCACGCCGGCTGAACTTCACGACCCACGCCGGCTGAACTTCACGACCCACGCCGGCTGAACTTCACGACCCACGCCGGCTGAACGTCACGACCCACGCCGGCTGAACTTCGAGGCTTACGCCGGCTGAACTTCGAGACTTACGCCGGCTGAACTTCACGACCCACGCCGGCTGAACTTCACGACCCACGCCGGCTGAACGTCACGACCCACGCCAGCTGAACTTCGAGGCTTACGCCAGCTGAACTTCACAACCCACGCCGGCTGAACGTCACGACCCACGCCAGCTGAACTTCGAGGCTTACGCCAGCTGAACTTCACAACCCACGCCGGCTGAACTTCACGACCCACGCCGGCTGAACTTCACGACCCACGCCGGCTGAACTTCACGACCCACGCCGGCTGAACTCACGACCCACGGCAGCTGAACTTCGAGACCCACGCCGGCTGAACTTCACGACCCACGCCGGCTGAACTTCGAGACCCACGCCGGCTGAACTTCACGACCCACGCCAGCTGAACTTCACGACCCACGCCGGCTGAACTTCACGACCCACGCCGGCTGAACTTCACGACCCACGCCGGCTGAACTTCACGACCCACGCCGGCTGAACTTCACGACCCACGCCGGCTGAACTTCACGACCCACGCCGGCTGAACTTCACGACCCACGCCGGCTGAACTTCACGACCCACGCCGGCTGAACTTCACGACCCACGCCGGCTGAACGTCACGACCCACGCCGGCTAAACTTCACGACCCACGCCGGCTGAACGTCACGACCCACGCCAGCTGAACTTCACGACCCACGCCGGCTAAACTTCACAACCCACGCCGGCTGAACTTCACGACCCACGCCGCCTGAACTTCGAGCCCCACGCCGGCTGAACTTCACGACCCACGCCAGCTGAACTTCACGACCCACGCCGGCTGAACTTCACGACCCACGCCGGCTGAACTTCACGACCCACGCCGGCTGAACTTCGAGACCCACGCCGGCTGAACTTCACGACCCACGCCGGCTGAACTTCGATACCCACGCCGGCTGAACTTCACGACCCACGCCGGCTGAACTTCGAGACCCACGCCAGCTGAACTTCGAGACCCACGCCGGCTGAACTTCACGACCCACGCCAGCTGAACTTCACGACCCACGCCGGCTGAACTTCGAGACCCATGCCGGCTGAACTTCACGACCCACGCCGGCTGAACTTCACGACCCACGCCGGCTGAGCTTCGAGACCCACGCCGGCTGAACGTCACGACCCACGCCGGCTGAACTTCGAGACCCACGCCGGCTGAACTTCACGACCCACGCCGGCTGAACGTCACGACCCACGCCGGCTGAACTTCACGACCCACGCCGGCTGAACTTCGAGACCCACGCCGGCTGAACTTCACGACCCACGCCGGCTGAACTTCGAGACCCACGCCGGCTGAACGTCACGACCCACGCCGGCTGAACTTCGTGATTCACCATTTCCGCTTATCTTTAATGCAACAAGTGAGCCTACTTGGTCCTCACAATCTCACTTCCTTTGTCATTCAATGTTACTTTTCTGCTCAGGGCTTCAGCTGATGATTTAAGTTCTCGCTACATTCTTTGAAAAAAAGCAAGGGGTTTGTCCTCGAAATCGCCATGCCTTTAAAGTTTTGAAGGTTTTAAACTCTTATTCGCCAGTACTTATATAACACACATAGGCTTTGCATCCTGATTTGCATTGGCACAATTAACAAAACTATAGCGCCACAGAAATCAGGTGGGATTCTCCATCGGCCGATGCCGGAATTGCAGTACGTGATTGGGCGAAGAATCAGTCGTGAAGCCAAAGTCAAGGTGGGCGCTGGACGCACACCAGGGTTCCATGTTCTGGTGCCTCGACAGTGACGTCAATGCATTCTACTCCACACACACAGTAAACACTGTTCGCATGTTATTAGCGGGCCTGACCCGGTATTCGCCGGTGCCTCCTCTATGCCCTGCCTCCGCCGGGTGGAATTACCAACGGCGAGTTTCACTTGTGGTTTTAGAACTAGAAGAGGCACCGTGCCAATGAGGGAAAGCGAGGAGGGAGGGCACGTGGAGGCACGGTCGTGGGCTGACTGTTGGGAGGAGTTGTGAATGTCTGCCAGGCCCAGGGTGGGCAGCGGGGGGGGGGGGGGGGGGGGGGGGGTGACGTGGGTGCCCAGGGGATGGGCCGTGAGGTTGGAGTAACTCCCCAAGGGACCAACCATTGCCAAAGCCTGCAAGGCAGCCATCTTGCTGCACACCTCACTGACTGCCCACAGTGGCCCGGTGTTGAGCAGCAGCTGGGAGCTTCGACAAGATTGGGAACACCACGACTGATCGCTCTCTGACCTTCCCAACACCCGCCGATGATCCACCCGTGGGTCGCAACCTGCAGTTTGAAAAAACCCTGCCATAGGGTACACATCTTCCAGTTAGGAAGGGAGGAGGTGGAGGATATCGACATGGGGGAGGAAGAAGGTCAGGTGGTCAGGGGCAGGATTCACTGGAGCAAGGAGCTGATGAAGGCAGTGTGGTGATATGCATCACTGTAAATACACAAGGGGTTAATGTAAATACACTACGACTAAGTAAACACTAGAGAGAGCACCAGAGATGTCATGACCTGCAGACATACAGCTAATGAACACATAGAATAGGAAATGACCAATGGGCAGTCAAGACACCCAGAGGTGACACTACCACAAGGGGGCATTACACAACCCATATACAAGGACAGTGCACACATGCTCTGTCTCTTTCCACAGGCGACACTTAGAGAGTAGGACAGGGACAGATCAGAAGCATCACACCCACCACGTGGCTTAGAGCAGACTGGTTAGTTAGACTGAGTTACTATGGCAAGATTAGCAGGAGAGTCGAACTCATAGAGAACTGTGCTAATGGTTCAATAAATCACATTGAACTTACTTCAAAGTCTGGAGTATCTTTTGTTCAAAGCTGCATCGAGTTGCAGCCTGTGTTATCCCAGAGTACAGAACACAACATGGTACCAGTAGTGCCTGTTAAATCTATATAGTTCAACTCAGCAAGATCCGTGACTACCAGCAACAGCACCCAGGCAAGATGATCGAGATTCCGTTTCCTCAGCAGCTCAGGTACCACGGCAACCTCAGTGCCAACTGTCGTGCATTCAAGCAGAGATTTGAGATTTACATGGTAGCATCCGACCTAGATGGCGTGGCCGATGCTGAGAAGATAGATCTTCTACTCACCATTGCGGGTGAAAGTGCAACAGAAATCTTCAACTCCTTCAAGTACTCCAAAGGGCAGGACAAGAGAGACTTCCAGACAGTCCTGGACAAGTTTGAAAACTACTGCGAGGTGAACACAACAGAAATCGGTAAAACTGGCGCCTATACTCACCACGAGGCAAAGGTAGGCTTGCAACGGAAGCAATCAGAAATTTTGATTGGCAGTCATCTTGCGCAAGGAGCCGCACATGCACGGTTCCCGAGAAGACGCAAACCGGCAAAACAGTGTTTTGCGCATGTGCGAGAAGCCGCGCATGCGCAGTTGCGAAAAGAGCTCACAGGGAAGGAAAAGCAATCTGCGCATGCGCAATCCATTCCTATGCTCTACGTCACAAGCGTCATGACGTCAGAGGACCCGGACCACGCCCACTTAAAGGGGAAATGTCCAAAAATAGTGAGAAAAAAATTTAAAGCCAGAAAACACATTTCTTTCACCTGGAACGACAGCACAATGCCTGAACTTCGACCAGTCTCTGAAAGTAACCTCCACAGAACCCTGCAACAAGCACTTAGCACCGCCCTAAGAGATGATTTAGTCCTTGAAGACTACGACTCAGACGATGATTTCATCATTGGACGTGGCGACCTCAGTACCAAATCCGAACCACAACGAGATGTGTTGTACAGTGAAGAATCCAACACAGGGATGGACGAGTTCCTTGGATTTGAGGATCCTCAGCCCAGCACAGACAAAATCCTAACCCAGAAGTACAGGATTCTGCTGCGGCCTGACGCCAAGAGACAGAGAGCGGTACAAGTCCACAGAGAGCGGCCTGATGCCAAGAGAGTGGTCCACGCACCACGAAGAGTCCCCGACTCCACACAGAGAGTGGTCCACGCACCACGAAGAGTCCCCGACTCCGCACAGAAAGCGATGACAGACTCCACAGCGAGACCACTGCACAACTCCGTTGAGAGTGCACAGATCGACTCCACAGCGAGACCACTGCACGACTCCACACAGGGAACGATGCCAGACTCCACAGAGAGAGCGATACAAGCCTCCACAGCGAGTTTGTTGATAGACTCCACGATTGAAGCAACGCAAGACTCCAGAGCGCAGTCCTTGCATGAACAAGACCATGAAGGTCTAGAAGCCTTATCTGAGCAACCAGCAGCAGACGATGCAAGTCTGCCACGCTCAAGTGCACAGCAAGACAACTATGACAGTCTACCATGCTCACGTGAACAACAAAAAGACTATGACAGTCTACCCAGATTATTTGAGCCACCAGAAGAAGACTCTGACATTCTACCCAGCTCATCTAACCGACACTGAAGGTCTACCCACTGTATGTGCAACAAGTGACAAAGGCTTCACAATTCCCATTCAAGATGTGCAACATCTCAGTGAGACTGAGAGATCTCAGCTAGTATGTACAGATACACTGGACAATCAAAGTGAGGCTACTAGTGACTCCAGTGACACCACATTAATTCAAACCTCATCTACTTGAGCCTCTCCACAAGAACCTGAATGACTCCAGACGGGGAGCATCAAGAAACCAAAGCCGATTTCAGGTGAACCAGAAAGGGCTCCAGAAGGGGAGCATCGACAAGCCAAAGATGATTCAAGTGAACCGGACATGACTCCAGACGGGGAGCGCCGCGGAATCAAAGACGGCCGCTCAATGAAACAGCAGATGCCACAAAGGACACTGACACAAGTAACTTTGTGAAGGACTCGAATTCTCCACTCGGTGTGGTCATTGAGCGCAACAAACACAACAAGCACGTCAATAACAACAATGACAACAACAATAGAACAACAACTGGTACGACATGGTACAACTCTGCCCATGAAGGACAATGTTACTGCTCAGCTCAGAACAATGGCGAGAGTGCAAACGTACCATGGCATGTCAACGCATCTTACCAATTCATGTTCGCTACACTACGGACAAGCAAACCAGTTTTCAGGAAAGATGTCATCAAGAATTGCTACCACAAGCATAAAAAAAGAAAAAAGTCCACCTCAGACAATGAGGTGACCATTTGAACACCTCCTGATGACTTCTTGGTTACGTAAACACCAGGACACTGACGGCATTCACAAGGGAATGACAACATCAACATCGACACTTCCATAACAGCACAATAAAGCCACTCGACCGTGTAAATTCATGAACTTTGGACTCATAACTATTATTTGGTATTGTATAATCCTCAACGTCATCATAACTATTCATTGATCTTGTATCGTCATCACAGTCATCATAACTTGTACATGTCATCACTTATTTACCTGTTTTTGTTCAATTTTTCAACACAAACTTTTCAACATATGTGACACGAAAAAGGGGGGATGTGGTGATATGCATCACTGTAAATACACAAGGGGTTAATGTAAATGCACTATGACTAAGTAACCACTAGAGGGAGCACTAGAGACGTCATGACATGCAGACATACAGCTAATGAACACATAGAATAGGACACGACCAACGGGCAGTCAAGACACCCAGAGGTGACACTACCACAAGGGGGCATTACACAACCCATATATAAGGACAGGGCACACATGCTCTGTCTCTTTCCACAGGTGACACTTAGAGAGTAGGACAGGGACAGATCAGAAGCATCACACCCACCACGTGGCTTAGAGCAGACTGGTTAGTTGGACTGAGTTACTATAGCAAGATTAGCAGGAGAGTCAAACTCATAGAGAACTGTGCTAATGGTTCAATAAATCACATTGAACTTACTACAAAGTCTGGTTCAAAGCTGCATCGAGTTGCAGCCTGTGTTATCCCAGAGTACATAACACAACAGGCAAGTTACTGGATGCAGAGCAAGGACTTATGTTCCCGAAGTATATAGGGCGAGGATGAGTTACATTTCTGTCTGAGACACAGTGCTGGAGGAGACTCAGGCTCCCTCCAGTCACAGTGACCTCTCTCTGTGAGACGCTGGCAGGGAAGATAGCTTCCAATTGGTCATCCAATGCCAGTGCGCTCAAGGCCATTGTGGTGCTGAATTTCCTTTGCAACTGGGTCCTTTTAGGTAGCCTGTGGAGATTCCAGTGACATTACACAGTTTGCTGCCCACCACTGCATTCAGATCACCACCAATGCAATACTCTGAAGAGCGGACCAACACATTGGATTCTCCATGGACCACCACAGTCAATTTGAATGAGCCAGAGGCTTTGCGGTGATGACAGGCTTCCCCAAGGTTCAGAGCAATTGAATGCACTCACATCGCCCTAAAGGATCCAGCAGGCCAGCCCTGTACACTTATTAACAGGAAGGGCTATCACTCATGAAATGTTCAGTTGGTATGTGACCACCATCGATGAAGTATGCAGGTCTGTGTTAGGCAACCAGGCAGCAGCCATGACATTTACATTCTCCGGAACTCCCAGGAACATTTAATGGACCAGATTCCCTGGTGATTGGCTTCTAGATGACAAGGATTACCCTTTGAAGAAATAGTTCATGACACCAGTGAGGGTCCCCACAACAGATGCAGAGAGGAGCCCTAATGACAGCCATGGGATCATCAGGGCCAGTGTGCAGCAGACAATTGGGCAGCAAAAGATAAGGGGCAGGATTCTCGGCTCCCCCCCCCCGACGCCGAAATCGCGTTCGGCGACGTGGCGGAGAATACGTTCTGATGCCGAAATCGGGAGCGGCGCCGTTTTTGGGATTCAGGGCCGCACCAAGTACCCACAGCCTCAGGCCATTGCCTGAGGCCTGCCTCGCGATGCTACGTCCACGACCGGCCGCGTTCCTGACGACGTGGGTTACGTGGGCTCATGGCGTTCAGGAACCTCGCAAGGCGGCTGTGGACTCAGTCCGGCGCCGCCATAGTCGGGGGAGGGCTGATCCACGGGCGGCGGGGACTTCATTCGGGGTTGGGGGTACTATGGGCGGGCGGTCCAGGGCGCGCGTGAGTCCGAAGGGTGGCACTATTTTTGTGGTCCGGGTCCACGGGCTGAGTCCGCCATGGAGCAGGGCGTAGCCGCTCCAGGCCGCCGCCATGTGCATGCACGGCCACGGAACCATAAATGCTCAGGGCCGTATCGGCAGCTAGAGCTGCAAGCTCTACGCAGCCTCCCTGCTAACCCCAGCAAAACAGCGAATCGGTGGCTGTTTTGCGCCAGTTTTCCTGCCGTAAAAGACCACCATTTTCACGCCTGTGTGGGGGCTTAGTCTCCCAAACGGAAATCCAGCCCATGGTAGGTCAGGAGGAGAACTACAGCCTGCTCCATCCAGCGTGTCACTGATGGTGGTTGTGCGCTGCATGCCACACAACCTTGCACAGGGGACGCCCTGGGGGAAGAAGAGCTACAAGATAGTGGGCTTCCTCTGATGCTGAGGTTGGTGAGGAGTTGAGGGAACACCCTGAGAAAGAAGCGCAAGGGTCAGCACGGTAGTAGAAGGATGGCCATGGCACACGAGAGGCCGTAATAAGGTAGAGGTTCCAGCAAGTCTAGCATTAGTGGCCTCTGAGCTCCATGTACTCCCTGTGTCTCAATGTCACCCACCTACACAGGTATCTCATTCAAAGACTCCTGACAGCACACCCACCATCTTGACCCCTTAGGCACTGTTACACCTTGACCAACCTTGACAATAGGAATATGGATGAATAATTTCAATGAAAGATAAACTCAACCTCTGCATGATGCCTAAGAAATAGCTGGTTTATTGACCGTTGACCAATAGCCCCTCGAAGGAATAGATAATTAAAACACACAATGTGAACAGGATTATATCTATTGTGGATTTTTCTGAATTCTCTTCTGTGTGATACAGCTTAGTGTTCCCCCCTCACTTACTGTTGCACTGCAGAGAGGCTGCTGAGCTGCTTTCCCCCTTACCTTGGATGACTTTGACTGGCGTCCTCTATGCAGCTGATGCCTTCAGGGCCCCACCACACTAGAATTCTCCTGCGAAGTGGCAGGAGGGCCTTCTGTCACCGCGGCAATCAAGGTTAACCATGTCAATGGTAGAGGGGCAGAGGAGAGGTTGCCCCATCAGAAAGCACCCTGAGAGGTACTTTCAGAAGGCACCAACTGCTGCTCAACCTCTGCCGTGAGGACCAATTGGGCCTCTCTGCCTTCTTGGGAGGTCGCAAGGCCCTTTGGAATCTCACCACCCCGGGGCCTTCCTCTAATTTCTCCTTTGCCAATTGACCAGCTCCTTTCACTCGAAGACAACTGTCGAACCTCCTCCTCCAGCAGAGTGGGGTTTGCCAGGTTGGGCATGCAACCTCAAGTCCTCTTCCTCTCCCTGGCCTTGTGGGCCTGCATTGAGGTGGTATAGTGCTATGACAAGGGACAATAATCTCTTCACATTTCCAAGCACTGAGAAGAATGTATTATCCCCACAATGATTGGTAGACAACGCTCTGTACCATCTGCCATTATCAGCCCCACCCCATCCCTCGCAAACGCACCCACCAGCACCACCCCACCCGGCAACTACAAAGACACCTGCACATGCGCATCAGGGCCAGACACAGTGTCATTTGTGAATAATGTGGCTTGGGATTTCTGAGGAACTCGCAAAGCATGACCCTTATCGACCTTTTCCTACCTTCTGTGTACACTAATGTATGGAGTGGAGACTTACTCAGCCTTGCTGATCTCAAAAGGTCATTAAGCTTCCAACTTTGAGGCGCCACACCAACACTGCAGACCTCTGCGGCCATGTCCATCCAGGCAGCTCTGGTCATTGCGGAAGGTCATCCTGTCCGCTGGTATTAAAACCTCACTGCCTGGTGATCACAGGGAGTCATCATCAAAACGGAAGGTGGTTTGGTACCTCCTCCTCCCCTCTCCCCCCCACCCCCCCGCCCCTTCCCATCCCTCAGCCATGTTTGAAGAAATAAATGTTAAAACAATTCAGCTGCACCACATTCACATCTTACCATTCTGCAAATGCTTATCATGCATGCTGTGTGGGTTCCTGACAAAAGTCCTTAATGTTGATTCTTTGTGGAATTTCACAGGTTATTCAGTTTAATAAAACTTGAGCCGATGCTAGTAAATCTTGCTAAAGTCCAGAAATTCCTGCTCCCTTCCAGCTCCAGAAAAAGTCATGTGCACTTGACACTATCGCCACGTCAAATGCCTTTTAAATTAGTGGCTGTGACCTCCTCTGGATCACAGCCTGCAAATCCTGGAGCTCGACATCTCACCCTCCTTCTTCAATTTTGCGGGAAAATGACACTCAAATTGGAAACCCACCCATCAGCCATTAATTGAATCATTGCCATGTTTTATGGCGGAAGACAATGGCAGAAGTGGAAGTGGGCGAGACACCTATTTCCAGGTCAGGGGCGCCATTCTCCGACCCCCCGCCGGGTCGGAGAATGGCTGTTGGCCGCCGTGAATCCCGCCCCCGCCCCCCCCCCCGAAGTCTCCGGTACCGGAGATTGGGCGGGGCGGGAATCGGGCCGCGCCGGTTGGCGGGACCCCCCCGTTCAATTCTCCGGCCCGAATGGGCCGAAGTCCCGCCCAGAAATTGCCTGTCCCGCCGGCGTAAATCAAACCTGGTATTTACCGGCGGGACCAGGCGGCGTGGGCGGGCTCCGGGGTCCTGGGGGGGGGGGCGCGGGGCGATCTGACCCCGGGGGTTGCCCCCACGGTGGCCTGGCCTGCGATCGGGGCCCACCGATCCGCGGGCGGGCCTGTGCCATGGGGGCACTCTTTCCCTTCCGCCTCCACAACGGCCTCCACCATGGTGGAGGCGGAAGAGACTCTCCCCACTGCGCATGCGCGGGAAACTTTCAGCGGCCGCTGACGCTCCCGCGCATGCACCGCATTTCCGTGCCAGCTGGCGGGGCAACAAATGCCATTTCCGCCAGCTGGCGGGGCGGAAATCCCTCCGGCGTCGGCCTAGCCCCTCAATGTCGGGGCTAGGCCGCCAAAGATGCGGAGCATTCCGCACCTTTGGGCCGGCACGATGCCCGTCTGATTGGCGCCGTCTTTGGCGCCAGTCGGCGGACATCGCGCCGTTGGGGGAGAATTTTGCCCCTGATTCCTGCCCATCGAGACATGTGTTTCATTCAGCTCCCTGAAGAGCTCGATGAAAGAATTTAATTTTTCTTAAAGGAGCTGTTCAAGGTTCCCTTTAAGTTTGGCAATATTAAATGTTCATGATGTCCAGGTGAGGGCAGCAAACAGCCTTTTTTTTTACAAGTGGTAACATCTAGTTTTCTTTAAATATTGTTTTCAAGAGATTTATCCTGCTGGTGCTTTCTGTTCATCTAGTCTTTTTTTTTTTTGCTTCACTCGAATCCGTTGACCAAAGGCAGGAATGAGAATGGGAGGACAATGGGAAAGAAAGGAGAGTGGGAAAAGAGAAAATAGACACGGGGAAAAGCTGAGGGAGAGAGGGGGTGAGAGAAAGGAGAGAGAGGAGTCAGAGTGAAGAAAAGGAGAGGGGGGGAGGAAAAGTAAAGAGGGAAAGAGAAGAAAATTGAGACAGAAAAAAGACTGGGTATATGTGAGAAAAAAGCAAATAGTGAGAGTGGGAAAGAGAGAAGACGAGGACAAGGAATCAGAATGCAAAAGAGAGGAAAAGGATAGAGAATACAGGAGCTGCAGATCAGGAACCACACTGAACTGTATTGGTTGGGATGTTGGAGCTATGTGGTGTAGCCTGCGTCCCAGCGAGTTACAGTCCAGAAACTACATTCCACGCCTATACCCCAAACTGAGTGAATCTTCGGACATAGAGTCAAACACTGGTCACTATAGACGGATTAAATGTTGCATACTCATGAAGATCATTGGGGCAATTCTCCGATATGAAAGTCAAGTGTTCGCACCGTTGTGAACGGCGTCGCGTTTCACAACAGCGGGAACAACGGGCACGACCTATTCTGACCCCCACAGGGGGCGAGCATGGCGCTGGAGCAGTTCACGCCGCTCCAGCATCCTTACGTGGCGCCAAATGGGCACCGCGCCAACCCGCGCATGCTCCGTCGGGCAGCCCAATCCTGCGCGGGGAATGTCTTACGCACGCCGGCCCCTCACCAACATGGCGACGGTGCTCTGGGGCCGCGCGCGGAAGGAGGTAGGCCCGGGGGGGGGGAGAGGCCGGCCCGCCGTTCGGTGGGCCGCGATCGCGGGCCAGACCCCATCGGAGGCCACACCGGTGAAGAAGCCCCCCTCCCTCCCCCACAGGTCAACCCCCCCCCCCCCCCCAGTGTTCCCGCAGAGTTCCCGCCAGCAGCGACCAGGGATGGACGGCGCCGTTGGGAACCTGTCGTGTCATAGCAGCCGCTCGGCGGTTCTCCGAGCGGCCCGGTGCGAATCGCGCGCCGCTGGTTTCCAGGGGGTGGGAGAATCGCGTGCGGGGGTCGGAGCGGTGTGGCAGGATTCGCGCGGCGCCCTGGCGATTCTCCCACCCGGCATGGGGAGGGGGGGGAGAATAGCGCCCATTGAGATTACACCTCTCTACCTATATTTACAAACTACGCCACTTATTCCAGGAGCAACTACTCTGTAGACATCTGCAGTCTAAACCCTTTTACCCCCACTTTCAGTGGCAGTCCCCAGCCCCAGGATTACTGGAAATTGTTGAAGGTAGAAAAGCAATACGGGCATCGAGTCTCCATTGCAGTGATAAAGCAAATATAAATATAGAAAAACATGCTGGCCAGGGAAATCCACAGCAAACATTATACAAATACGCCGTCTTTCAATTTTATCTTACTACAGAAATAACCTAAAATGTAATATAATGTAAAATAAATGAGGGAGCGAGACATAGAGAAAGGAGATAAGAGTCATTGAGGGAGAGTGAAGAATATGGTTGAAAAAGAAGGGGGGGGGGGAGGACGTGAGTGAACCAATATAGCAAGAGGTTAGAGAAAAAAACAAATAAAGAGGAGATAAGAGTCATTGAGGGAGAGTGAAGAATATGGTTGAAAAAGAAGGGGGGGGGGGAGGACGTGAGTGAACCAATATAGCAAGAGGTTAGAGAAAAAAACAAATAAAGAAAAGGAAAAATCTAAACATTAAGAAGAGAAAAAGGGGAAGACAAGCAAGAGGGGAGAGGGAATGGAAACATGATGAGAGGATGCAGAGTGAGAAAAGAGCAGATGGAGATTAATGTGGGTCTCCATTGTTGATTGTTTTCAATCCATTCCTTGCCTATGAGGCTGCAGTTTGGGACCAGTCTGGTATCAGCACAACATTTAGCTGGATTTATCGCCGCAAACTTTACATTTCTAAACACAAATTGAGGATTTCGGCCTGCCAATTGTCTAATCCCACATCAGCTACCCAAATATAACTTTATATAAGCAAACCTTTCAGAGATTCAAAAAGATTTAACATGGATTTCCCAAATTATTGCAGCATTTAAGCTTTTAGTCCCTTTCCTTCCGAAGGATGTAAGACGATAATTAACATTTACCGTCAGAAAACATTTCTTTTTTGTTATAAATTTAGAGTACCCAATTAATTTTTTCCAATTATGTGGCAATTTAGCCAGGCCAATCCACCTAGCCTGCACATCTTCTGGGTTGTGGGGGCGAAACCCACGCAAACACGGGGAGAATGTGCAAACTCCACACGGACAGTGACCCAGAGCCGGGATCGAACCTGGGACCTCGGCGCCGTGAGGCCGCAGTGCTAACCCACTGCGCCACCGAGCCGCCTGTTAGAGAGCATTTCTCAGCTACATGGCCGAAAGTGTTTGTGAATTACCGATATGTGTGCAAAAATCTAAAACAGATGAGCAATTGAACTATTCCTCATCATTCATCAGTTAATATGTATTTTTTTAGATCTGGTCCACAAGGCCCTGATTTAAAGGATTGTTACATGTTGAAGAAACAAGTGAGCAAACTTTACTGATGCGAGCAAAGTAAACTAACAAAGAGACGTAAAGCTGCAAGACGGAGAGATCTGTCAGCTGGCAGAGCGGAAAGTCCCAACAACTGCAGGGCAGCGGGAACGAGAGTAACTACAGGAAAGCAGGAATATTCTCATCAATCTCAGGGAGAAAAATGACAGGAAAACAAGAATATTCCCAATAATCCTCGCAAAACTACAGGAAGGCACAAACGTTTTCAAGAATATTGGGAGTATTCCTGCTTCGTTTAGTTTCTCGCATGTTATTGAGAATATTTATGCGTTCCTCTCCTCTAGTTTCTCGAAGATTATTGGGAATATTTTTATTGAGGGAGGGAAGGGGGAATGGGTTTAGAAGGATGGGGAGGAGAGCAGCTTGAAAGAGAAGGAAGTGGGGGGGGAAGGGTTATGAAAGTGGGAGGAGGTGTGAAGGGAATGGGAGGAGGAGAGTGGGAGGTATGAAGGACAGTGGGCGTGGGGGCAGCAGGATAGAGGAGGGGAAAAGGAGGAGAGAAGGGTAGGGAGGAATTGGGGTCAAGGAGAGAAGGGGTGTGTGATAGGCTATATTAGGGGTACCGCGGTACCTAGGTGGGATGTACCTTATACTGTAGTATGAGTGGCAGAACCTGCCTGCTGGTTCCGCCCAGCAGGCGGAGCATAAGAGTCTGTGTTTCACCCACAGCAGTCATTCTGTACCGGAGCAACTACTTGTTCATTAAAGCCTTCAATTGGATTACAATCTCGCTACAATAGTGATTGATCGTACATCAGGGAGATCGATTGGGGTGGAGAGAAGGGAGGGGAAAGGGGTTTTGGGTAGGAGGTGAGGGGATAGTGGGAGAGAAATGTGGAAGAGAGGGTGAGGATGGGGAGAAATTATGTACAGGGAGAGGAGATAGGGGGAGGGAAGGAAGGAGTGAGAAGGGGAAGGAGAGGGGGATAGTGGAAGATGAGGTGGGTGAAAGAAGGGGAGAATTAGGGAGAGGAGATGAGGGGAAGGGAGAGGGGGGAAAGGAGATGGGAAAGGGAATGAGAAAGATATGACGGGAGAGGTTAGAAAGCAGTGGATGAGAGGGAGGCAGAATTTGGAGGGGGAGATCAAAAGAGGAGAGGAGATGTGGAGAGGGGGAGAAGAGATGGGTGGGGAAGGAGGGGGAAGGGGAGGGGAGGGAGAGAGGGGAGAGGGATGGGGAGAGGGGGGAGGAAGTGTGAAAGAGGAGAAGGTGAAAAGGGAGAGAGATATGGGAGGGGGAAGGTTGGGGGGGATGATAAGCGAGTGCAGGGGGTGGAGCCAGGAGGGGAGGCAGCAGTAGAAGGGGAGGATGGCGAGGGGTGGGATGGAAGAAAGGTGGTAAAGGGGAAGGGGAAAGGGGTGAAAAGAGGGGAAACAGGAGGGAAGGTGAGGTGGTCAAAGAAAAAGGGGAGAAAAATAAAGGGAGGAGGGATGAGTAGGAGGGGAGGGGGAGGAGGGGAGGGAAGGTGGTATTGGGCAGAGGAGAAGAGGGCAAGAGAAGGGAAGGAAGAAGGGAAGAGGAGAAAGGGGAGAAGAGCAAGTGGGGAGGAGGGATGTGAGGGGATGAGGATACAAGGAGGAGATGTGAGAGTAGGAGGCATCGGGAGAGATGGGGATGTAGAAGAGGGGAGAGAGTAGGGGGTCTGGGGAGGAGAGCAGGGAGGAGGAGGGTCTGGGTAGGAGGGTGGAGTAGGAGGTGTCTGGGGAGAGGGCAGTAGGAGGAGGGGTCTGGAGAGGAGAGCAGGGAGGAGGGATCTGGGGAGGAGAGCAGGGAGAGAGGTCTGGGGAGGAAGGTGGAACAGGGTGGGTCTGGGGAGGAGGGATCTGGGGAGGAGGGGGTGGAGGTGGGCTCTGGGGAAGAGAGCAGGAGGAAGAGGGGTCTGGGGAAGAGAGCAGGAGGAAGAGGGGTCTGGGGAAGAGAGCAGGAGGAAGAGGGGTCTGGGGAAGAGAGCAGGAGGAAGAGGGGTCTGGGGAGGAGGGATCTGGGGAGGAGGGCAGGAGGAGAATCACAGAATTTACAGTGCAGAAGGAGGCCATTCGGCCCATTGAGTCTGCATCGGCTCTTGGAAAGGGCATCCTACCCAAGCCCACACCTCCACCTTATCCCCTTAACCCAGCAACCCCACCCAACACAAAGGGAAATTTGGACACTAAGGGTAATTTAGCATGGCCAATCCACCTAACCTGCACATCTTTGGCCTGTAAGCCTAGGGGCTTTTCACAGTAACTTCATTGAAGTCTACTTATGACGATAAGTGATTATTCGTATTATTATTATTGTGGGAGGAAACCGGAGCACCTGGAGGAAATCGACGCACATTCAGGGAGAACGTGCAGACTCTGCACAGACAGTGACCCAAGCCGGGAATTGAACCTGGGACCCTGGAGCTGTGAAGCAATTGTGCTAACCACTGTACGAGCGTGCTGCTGTGAAGGAGGAGGGGGGTCTGGGGAAGAGGGCAGGAAGAGGAGGGGTCTGGGGAGGATGGCAGGTGGAGAAGGAAGAGGGGGTTTGGGGAGGAGAGTATTGGGAGGAGGGGTCTGGGGAGGAGGGGTCTGGAGAAAGGAACAAGAGCAGGAGGGGGTTTGGGGAGGAGGGGTCTGGGGAGGCGGGGGGAACAAGGTGGATCTGGGGTGGAGGGGAGGAGGAGAAGGGGCCAGGGGAGGAGGGGGGAACAGGGTGGGTCTGGGGAGAAGGGATCTGGGGAGGAGGGCAGGAGGGAAATTGGGGAGGAGAGCAGGAGTAGGAGGTCAGGAGGAGGAGTCTGTGGAGGAGGACAGTCGGAGGAGGGGTTTGGGGAGGAGGGGTCTGGGGAAGAGGGGTCTGGGGAAGAGGGGTCAATGGAGGCTGTTGTAGCAGGAGGACAGGAGGAGGAGGGTCCTGGGGTGAAGGGATCTGGGGAGGATGGAGGATGAGGAGGGGTCTGTGGAGGAGGGCAGGAGGAGGGGGTCTGGGGAGGAGAGCAGGGGAAGGAGGGGTCTGTGCAGGAGAGCAGGGGAAGGAGGGCAGGTGGAGGAGTTGTCTGGAGTGGAAGGCAGGAGGAGGAGGGGTCTGGGGAGGAGAGCAGGAGGAGGAGGGGTCTGGGGAGGAGAGCCGGGGAAGGAGGGCAGGAGGAGGAGTTGTCTGGGGAGGAGGGCAGGAGGAGGAGGGGCCTGGGGAAGAGGGCAGGAGGAGGGGTCTGGGGAGGAGGTCTGAGGACAAGGGCAGGGTGAGGTGGGCAGAGGGAGGGATCTGGAGATGAGGGCGGGGGAGGAAGAGGGCAGGGCAGGGGTCTGGGGGAGGCAGGGGGAGAGGTCTGGGGGAGGGTAGGAGGAGGAGGGGTCTGGAGGAGTACAGGGGGAGAGTCCGGGTAGGAGGGCAGGGGATGGGGAGTGGTCTGGGGAGGGCAGGGGGGGTCTGGGAGAAGGGCAGGGAGAAGGGTTGGGGAGAAGGGAAAGGGGAGGGGTCTGGGGAGGACAGGGGGAGGAGTCTGGGTGAGGGCAGGTGGAGGGGTCTGGGAGGAGGGCAGGGGAGGAGGAGGGCAGGTTAGGGGACAAGGGAGGGCAAGTAGACAAGTCTGGAAGGTGGGCAGGGGAGGGGTCTGGTGGAGGGAAAGGGAAGTGTCTGCGGGGAGGGCAGAGGGAGGGGTCTGGGGAGAGGTCTTGGGGGGGGCAGGGAGAGAGTCCGGGTAGGAGGGCAGGGGGCGGGGAGTGGCCTAGGGAGGGCAGGGAGAAGGGTCGGGCAGAAGGGCAAGGGGAGGGGTCTGGGGGGTGCAGGGGGAGGAGTCTGGGTGAGGGCAGGTGGAGGGGTCTGGGAGGAGGGCAGGGGAGGAGGAGGGCAGGGGGAGGGGACAAGGGAGGGCAAGTAGACAAGTCTGGGAGGTGGGCAGGGGAGGGGTCTAGTGGAGGGAAAGGGAGGTGTCTGTGGGGAGGGCAGAGGGAGGGGTCTGGAGAGGGCCGGGGGAAAGGTCTGTGTGGAGGGCAGGGGGACAGGTCTGGGAGGAGGGCATGGGGGGAATCGCAGGGGGAGTGGTCTGGGAGGAGGGCTTCGGGAGGGGTCTGGGGGAGGGGTCTGGTGGAGGGAAAGGGAGGGGTCTGGGAGGAGGGGTCTGGTGGAGGGAAAGGGAGGGGTTTGGGGGGAGGGCATGGGGAGGGGTCTCAGGGAGGGCAGGGGGAGGGGTCTGGGGGAGGGCAGGGGAGGGGTCTGGGGGTGGGCAGGGGAGGGTCTCAGGGAGGGCAGGGGGAGGGGTCTGGGGGAGGGGAGGGCAGGGGAGGGGTCTGGAGGTGGGCAGGGGGAGGGGTCTGGGGAGGGCAGGGGGAGGGGTCTGGGGAGGGCAGGGGGAGGGGTCTGGGGGAGGGTAGGGGTCTGGGGGAGGGTAGGGGTCTGGGGGAGGGCAGGGGGAGGGGTCTGGCGGAGGACAGGGGGGAGGGGTCTGGGGAGGGCAGTGGAGGGTCTGGGGGAGGGTAGGGGAGAGGTCTGGGGAGGGCAGGGGAGGGGTCTGGGAGTGGGCAAGGGGAGGGGTCTGGGGGAGGGTAGGGGAGGGGTCAGGGGTTGGGCAGGGGAGGGGTCTGGGGAGGGTAGGGGAGGGGTCTGGGGAGGGGTCTGGGAGTGGGCAGGGGGAGGGGTCTGGGGAGGGCAGGGGGAGGGGTCTGGGGGAGGACAGGGGGAGGGTCTGGGGGAGGGCAGGGGGAGGGGTCTGGGGGTGGGCATGGGGAGGTGTCTGGGGGAGGGCAGGGGGAGGGGTCTGGGGGAGGACTGGGGGAGGGCAGGGGGAGGGGTCTGGGGGTGGGCATGGGGAGGTGCCTGGGGAGGGTAGGGTAGGGGAGGGGTCTGGGGAGGGCAGGGGAGGGGTCTGGGAGTGGGCAAGGGGGAGGGGTCTGGGGGAGGGCAGGGGGAGGGGTCTGGGGGAGGGCAGGGGGAGGGGTCAGGGGGTGGGCAGGGGGAGGGGTCTGGGAGTGGGCATGGGGAGGTGTCTGGGGGAGGGGTCTGGAGGTGGGCAGGGGGAGGGCTGCCAGGCTACACTGCACTTTGCTGGAGAGTGCTGCTGACGGGGAGCTGCAGCCGCCGCTCACCTGCCCTGTGGGTGCTGAGGGGACTGAGCGCTCGGGCACTGCTGAGTGAGCTGGAGGGAAGGATTGGCAGGATTTGCTGGCGATGGTTGTCGCTTTACCGGGGGGCGGGGGGGGGGGGGGGGAGCTGAATGCGGAGCCTTCCTGTCTATGTGATCTGGAGGAGACATCCCCTGTTCAGTGACGGATTGGGGGCTGCTGTTTGCAGATGGACTCTTAGCAATGCAACCGGGGCGAGAACAGTCCGACTCAACACTGCCATTCGTAAGGAAAAAATCTCCAAATCTGGAATAAAGAGCCGGAGGCTGAGAAGGGGACAGGCTCGGGGATGCAATGGACATTTGCTTTGGAGAATTGGTGCGCTCCGGATAGAAGGTGCCTTGCAGTAAAATAAATCGTTGCTCCTTTCGCTTCCATCAGGATTAGATGGGGACAGTTCATTGCAAAGGTTCATGCAACATTTGGAGTGAGAAGATGTCTCTCAACTGTCCTTTGAACAGCATTGCTGTGAGAAATGGCTTTCTGGACCAGCCCATCAGTCCATCCATATAAAGTATCTCAGCGGCTGCTCTTTGCGTTCACTATTTCTCTCTCTCTCACCTATGTCTGCTACACTTTGATGAGTTGCTACACCTCCATCCAATTTCCCTTGCACGACACCAGCTCCCTGTACCAATCCCGGCCGCTGGTCACCGAGCAGAAGCAGGACAGGGTTGGCGAGCGCCCGACCACTGCCAGGGATTGGGTCAGCCCCAGCCCCAGGGGCAGCTCGGAGCCAGCCCCGGGGGAGGTGGCTGGCACGAGCAGCGACTGGAGGGACAGCCCGCCCGAGGTGTACACGGTGCAGAGCTGGCTGGAGAGAGAGGCGCAGGAATCCAGCACCACGGACGAGGAGCTGAGCCGGACTAACAGCACCCCGGACTTCGGGCTGCAGAGGCTGCCCCAGGCGATCATCATCGGGGTGAAGAAGGGGGGCACCCGGGCACTGCTGGAGGCCATCCGGGTGCACCCGGACGTCAGGGCTGTCGGGGTGGAACCGCACTTCTTCGACAGGCACTATGAGAAAGGGCTGGAGTGGTACAGGTAAGGGGCAACTCCGAGGGCACACATTCTGGAGAGGGGGGACCTCAATGAGAGAGAATCGTCCTGATTTCCAGCTCTACCTCCCCCAGAATATATCCATGCTCCATCCCACCGGCGTCTAATGGGTTAAAATGTTTTGGCTCTGCACAGTTGACTTAATTATGTATCAAATCAAGCCCGAAGCTTAATTTAAACGCACTCATACTGCATCCAATACAAATCCTGGTCTCAGTTTTAACACAGTAACATTGGCAATTATGCAATGTGTGTTCCGCTCTGCGCTCAGCAAGTACCGTGCATGTCATGAGCCATAATTCCGAGCCTAATCTGTTAGAGAAACATTACACTCCCCTTTCAATGTGGGGGTGCTGGGGAGATTTCGCCGTGAGTGCAAAGAGACAGTTCGATCCACTTGAAAGGAAATCACCCTTTACTTTCCAGGCATTGGTGAATGAAACAGTACCAAGCCCCATATTGTGGACAGCGGGTGTGTTCAGAGTATGGGGGGTCTGGATTGCCCAGATGGGACGCAGGGGCAGCCAAGGGGGTGATGTCACACACCATCCCGCCCGCATCCATTCCATTGGCAGCTGATGTGTGAGGAACATGCTGCTGTTATTGAAGTTGTTGAAACCCCACTCCAGCACTTTCTTCACTCACTCTGCTTCACAGTCCCGAAAGATCAATGCAAATCCATGTCACTGGCAAGAGAGACGCATTAAGAATAATCTGTGTGCTGGGAGCTTCAAATGTTGTGTATATTGTCAGTGTTGTAATGTCCCCACTTTTATCTAAAGTGGTGTCATATCTTTGCAACTACCCCACCCGCCTTTTCCTCATGTTTAAATTAAAAAAGGGAGCTTGAGGGAATTGACACCTATCGGGCCCTTCCTGGTCGCCAGAGGAGATGCCTCTTATTGATGAGAAAGATCAACATCACTCTCTTAGTATTTAAACCAAATGGTTGTGAAATTTCAAGCAGACATTTTCCCCGTTCATTTTTTTTCAAATATATCATTTATATGGTGGAAAAATTTTCCTTTTTTTTACTGCGTTGGGAGGGAAGCAGCATATCATGAGTTTTGCATTGTTAACATAATCTATCAAAGGACACATGTATGTATGGGAAGACTAGAAACGCTAAGCTTCTCCTTCGAACACAAGCTTCATGGAAGATTTGATTAAAGTGTCTTAAATTTTGAAAGGTTTTAATATAAATAGGGACTGTTTCCAGTGACAGGAGAACGGGTAACTGGCGGACACTGATGTAAGATAATTGGAAGAATAATCTGTAGGGAAATGGGAAGAAGTTTTGAAGGCAGCAAATGGTAATGATCTGGAATGCTGGGCTTGAAAGTGTGAAAACAGATTCAACAGTAGCTTTCAAAAGGGAATAGAATCAATACTAAAAGGCAAGGACCGGAATTCTCCAGCCGTTTATACAGCACATCCCCGTCCGCAGGTTTCCCAGCGGCGCGAGGTGGCTTCAGTGGGAATTCCCATTGACAATGGTGGGATCAGAGAGTCCCGCAACCAGCAAACAGCGCGCCTCCGAGAAACACGCAGCTGGGAGGCCAGAGAATCTCGCCCAACTTTCAGAGGGTTTTGCAGAATCGGCAGGGCAATGGGGCTAATTGACTGCTCTTTCACAGTAGGCCTCGTTCTACACTGGATGGTTCGATGACCAGAGACCTGCAAATTCCGTCCCCACTCCTTTTAGTTTCTTCGATCCTGCACAATACGGTCTGCATCCTGCCAAATGAGGAAGAGATATGTTCCCAGGCCTCTGTTTGAATGCAGAACGTGCCCTCGCAAACCCTGCATGTGAAGGAGTGAAGTTATACCCATCTTCACTTTAAGACAGCGTTGTGATCCCAGCTTCTGACCTGTGACACTCGAAAGCCATAATCATCCCACATCCCTGGGATCGACCTCATAGTCAGTGCCTTAACTTGGGTTTAATTTATTTTATTCTTTCCTGGGATGTGGGTATCACTGGCAAGGGCAGCATTTGTTACCCATCTCAAATTGCCCATGGGTGGCTTACTAGGCCATTTCATAGGGCAGTTAAAAGAGTCGACTATGTAGGCCAGACCAGACAAGAGTGAGAGATTTCCTCCCATCATGGACATTGGTGAACCAGTTTTCCCAGTCACCATTACCTAGTCTAGCTTTCACTTCCAGAATTATCAATTGAATTTAAATTCCACGATGGGATTCGAACCCATGTCCCCCAGAGCATTTCCTGGGCTTCTGTAGTGCTAGTTCAGTAACATTACCACCAAACTTCCATTTTTCCCATGGTTTGGCTCCACATGTCTGGGGTCCAACATATGCCTTACTGAAACTAAGAGTGAGAGATAAAACAGAAGAGAGTCAGAGAGTGGGGGAGGGGGTTTTTGAGAC
Source organism: Scyliorhinus torazame (assembly GCF_047496885.1). Lineage (NCBI taxonomy): Eukaryota > Metazoa > Chordata > Chondrichthyes > Carcharhiniformes > Scyliorhinidae > Scyliorhinus > Scyliorhinus torazame. The sequence goes on from NC_092723.1 coordinate 142,295,718, forward strand.
AGAAAATAATGGAATAGGCAGATAGACAGAGATTAAGAGAAAAAGGAGGGAGCTCTCACAGAGAATAGAGAGGGATAGAGATTTTTAAATTCTCATTGTTTTCAATTAGTCCGATTGCTTTACTGCTCCACATCACAGTAACCTCCTTCAGGCCAACATCTGCCCAAGATCTTTGCATTCCTCCAACTCTGGCTTCTTGCTCAATGCCCCATATCCTTCACCCCACCATTGGAGTCTGTCAAGGTCGAAGTTTGGGACATCCCGCATAATTCTCTCTGATTCTCCCTCTTCCTTTAAGATGATGCTTAAAACCTACTTATTTGACTAAGCTTTTGATCACTTGTCCTAAGTGGTTTAGGGTCATGTTTTATCCGATAAGCACTGTGGGATATTTTACTGCATTATTGGTGCTATATAATTACAATTGTGATTGTTCCAATTGATGGGTTGGTTTGATCCTTCCTGATCTCTTGAGTGGTCAGGTTACCCTTCCTGACTCTTAGACTGTGATTTCATTCAGCTATCCAGATACCTATGGTCCAGAAAAACAAGACATAACTATCACCATCAGTCACTCATCCTCCAGCTTCTGGATTGGTGAATCACTATGAAAAGAGAGAAGATTCAGATAATTTATTGACTGAAAGTGCTGTGAGATATTTCAAGGGCGTGAAAGGCACTTTTTATTGTTATTAGGAAGTCCACAGCAAACAGTAATAGAAAACTATGATAGCTTTCAGACACATAGAAAATGCAACTTGTTGTCATGGTGACTTGGGCCTAGTTGCGAGGTCATTGCAAGCTCTGGTTAAAGGAAAACAGTATCATTCAAGAGATCACAAAAATAGAACTTTCTAGAAATAACTCACCCCTTATTCTGTCCGTCATGTTTCTTTCACGTGTTTATTGTGGTTGATAGCTGTAAGGGCATGGATGGGCAAAATGAAAATATCTTCTCTTGACTAGCACTGTACGGTAGCTGGAATGGCACATCATGAGAGACAGGTCACTGAATCTCTCTCTTCCCATTTTATATTTAATTATGTGCTTAATTAACTCATTTTGGAGAAACAGTGTAGAGAGAGGTTACTTGAGCAATTTAAGCAAGTCTCAAAAGATTTTTTAAAAACCAAAAAACATAAGTGAAGAATTCAAGCTCTAAAGGTGAAGAGCAAGATTCAATATTTAATGACCGCTACTAAATCCCCTTAGCTGTCTTTGATCAAGTGGCAACAGTTTTAGCATCTCAAATCTCTTCAGTGCTGCTGCATAACAAGAATATTCCATCTCTGGTGTACGGTTTCCATGGCTTTAATGGACGTCAGTTGGCTATAGAGCAGTGAACTTCAGGTAAGTCTCAGCTGAAGAGCACATTTGAGGCACAGTTGCATGCTGGTATTTGGGGTGCCAGGCTCGCCGGAGCTACAGACGGGCGTGAGGGTCGATGTACTGGCCTTCGCCTTGTTGATTGCCTGGAGGTGAGTACTGCTCGGGTGGAGGCCTCTGTCTCCGCCCAGTGTGGCTGGGGGATCTGATGGAGTCCCTATACCTTGAGAAAGTCAAGTACATTGTGAGGGGGGCAATTGAGGAGATGGCAGCCGTTTATTGTGTACTTCAAGGAATTGGTCACCATTAGTTGCTGAGGGGAGGGAGGGAGTGATGGGAAGGTGGGAGGAGTTGGGCTGTGTATGGGGTTAGTTTATGTTTTGGGAGTTTTATGTGTGTATCTTATTCTTTTCTGTTATTTTGTGTTATGTAAAGTGAGAATTTGAAAAAAATATTAAATTAAATAATGCTGATCAAATGTGTTTGGTTATAACACATCACAGGAGCCACAGGTTGTTCAGGGAATATTACATTTTCCATTTTCTACTTTCTCTTTTTAATTTTCATCACTCCCTTCACAGTCAGCATTGGATGTGACCTTTGTAAGTCTTATTTTCTCCTGCAGCTATGGAGGTGGAACAAGCCCAGAAACCACAGTGGTTGCAAAAGTCCTCTATTGATGCTCCACGTACTATGGTTTAAATTGCGGAATGTCTCTACCATTCCGAATACTGGGATAGCGACACTGACCTTGTGAGAGAATGGGCAGAATTATCAGCCTGGTCCATAAAGCGGAGGACAGGATCCACAGGCAGGAGAATTGATTGACTCAGTGAGCCCTCATTTTAGTTTTCAAAATTAGATTGTATTGGGCATGGAAGGCTGAGGGAGAGAAAGAATACCATGGGTGGGATTATGGGCTGACACCGGAGTCGGGAAACGCGATTGGGCGAAGAATCGGTTTTGACACCGGAATCGTGGCAGGCGCCGCTTTCAGGCCGAATTGCAATTCCCGGTGCCTCAAAGGCGACGTCAACGTGTTTCAATCCACACGCTCAGTAAACACCGTTGGCATGTCATTAGTAGGCCTCAGCCAGTATTCTCCGGGGCCTCCGCGATTCACTGCCTCCACTGGGGGATATTCCCGACGGCAAGGTTCACTTGCGCTTTTAAAAATGGTGAAAGTGGTACAGTGACTGGTGAGGGAGAGAGAGGAGGCTGATGAGGGGGTGACAGGGGGAAGGGCCTTAGGGCTGGGGTGATCCTTCATGGGACTGGAATGGTGCCCAGGCACGGACTGCCATTGCCGCGACCGGCAAGTGCATCCATGCCATCATGGGGGCCCGATAGTCTCGTCAGTACAATACATCCATTTCAATATGGACCGAGCTCATCAGGATGCCTGGGTTGCGGGATTCACCTCCATCGGCGGGATGCCAGGGGGTGAACGACAGGATGCACGTCTCCCTACAAGCAGCTGCAGATGACAAGCCGCTCTACACAAACCAAAAGGGGTTCCACTCTATGAACATTCAGCTGGTGTGTGACCATCAAAGGGACACCATGCACGTCAGCACCCAAAACCCATGCAGTGTGTAGCTCATCCTGGCACACCCGATGATTCATGCCTGGGGTTTGGCTCCTAGGCAACAGGGGTTATCCACTGCGGTCATGGCTGATGATGCCTATCTGGAGGCCACACACCAATGTGGAGACCCGCTACAATGATGCCCATGCCGTGTGCGACCAGGTTCATGATCGAGCAATGCTTCAGAGAGGTGCACAGCAAATGCTGGAAATACGCAGCAGGTTTGGCAGCATCTGTGGAGAGAGACAGAGTTAATGTTTTCAAATCTGTGATGTTGGGTTGGATTCTCCGTTTCAGCAGCTAAGTGCCAGCGCCAGCGGTGCATGTGTGGTCTTTTACAACCAAAAAATCTGCGCCGACCCCTCACCGATTCCGGGACCAGTGAGGGGCTGACGCAGGCGCCAGGTGAAACCCCCGCTCCCGCGCTGAAAACGGCTGGAGAATGGGCAGCTTCCTGGCCGCGCAAGTGTACAGCTGATGATCTGCAGCGGTCATGCCATACAACATGGCGCCGGCCGTACGCCGACCCGACCCGCCATCCGTGACCCCACAGCCCACCACCTGACCACCCCCCCAATCGTCCGCCCAGCCCTCTTGGAAGCCCCCCCAGCCAGCGGCACAGATGCTGGCCGAGTGTGTCGGCGCTGGACAGTCCGTCCCGCACGGCTGAGACCATCCATGTCCAGTGCCGTCGGAACTCGGCCCATCGAGGACGGAGCATTGCGGGAGCCGATGGTGTGCTAACGGCGTTGCAATGGCGTGCGGCGCGTGACGCAAAGAAACCATTTGCGAGGGGGCGGAGCATGGCTGACCGTCGTCAAACCGGCGCCGGCCCCGATTTCAGCGTCGGAGCCCATTCCCCGCCTGATCGTCGGGCAACGGAGAATCCCGCCCGTTAACTCTGTTTCTCTCTCCACAGATGCTGCCAGACTTGATGAATATGTCTAGCATTTTCAGATATTCAGAGTCCGGAGTCTTTTGTTTCTGTGTAAGTTCCAGAGGAGAACTGACCACAGAGGTATTGATGAACGAAAGAGAGACAAAGGGTGGTTATGGAGAATGTGACGTTGCAACAAAAACAAAAAATGCTGGAAATTCTCTGCAGGTCAGGCAGCACCTATAGAGAGGAACAGAGTTATCATTTCTGGTCAATGACCTTTCATGAGAATCTTGTTCTCTCCACAGATGCTGCCTAGCCTGCGGAGCATTTCCAGCTGTTTTTCTTTCTTATTCAGATTTCCAACATCCAGTATTTTGCTTTTGTATTGGTGTCATGTTGCAAGTTGGGTATGGAAGACAATGACCTGTCAGGTGTCACACTGCTCTTCTATTTCTGTTTCCACAGTGTTTTATTGAATTCAACCCAAAATGTGCAAAACTTTGAGGGATCACCTTACATTCACTTAACTAAAGGTGGCATTCATGCATTGCAGAGCTTGCTGCCTCTATGCATTTCTTATTATGTGCTTCGCTCCACATACTCAATAGTCACACAGAAATCCAGCAGCTGTTAGTCATTTGCATTCAGAAGATCAGACAACGGTGAATCACTTCTAATGCTCATGTACTCACGGGGTAAATTCACTCCAACCAATGGGCAACAAGCAAAGGGACGGCAGATTGGAGATAGAGTTTCAATAATTTTTGACCCAGATCCCTTTTGAGCCCAGCTTCACAATGGGTACTTAAGATTGGTGACTTTACTGTTACAGATTTATAAGTTAAATATTTATTAGGTTATTGTCAAGATTTGAAAACTGGTCCTTCGGTGTTTAAACATTGCACATCTCATAGTCATCTGCATAGAATTTAAAATTATATTGACTGTATCTACTGAAGTTAATCCAGCTCCCTCACACTGTCACTCAGTAACTTCACTCCATCTCAAGCGCCTTGTGCTGACTGTATCATTCCTAATCTTTAATAAGCATTCTCACACTGCCTTGTTTCATTGCATGTTTGAAATAGCTTTCATTTTGCTGCTATTTGGTATATAAGGCACATATGGGCCTGGGAATTACGAATACGTTCTGTACTTACATAAACAGAGAGATTTTAATGTCAGACATTTGAAATATGTAATAGAATACGTTTGTTCTCTGCACAAGCCAAATAAGGATCTGAGGATCCCGCTTTAGAGTCTAGTCACTGTTGAATGATGCTGGTGTGGCCATTTTCCATGTTGTATGGATGCGCTTTAACATTCTTGCTAATAGACTGTCTTCAGCAGTCGATGGTGAGATGGTTGGACACTGGCCTTTTGGCTCAAGCCCGGCCCAGTGTAACAAATGAAAGTCTCCTCCATCTGCTTGCAGTGAGGAGCTACAGTCAGGTGATTTTGTATCAAATTCCCCCCAGTTCCGAATTAAAAAAAAAAAATCCGTTGATATGACATGGGTGTCACTGTCTAGGCCAGCATTTATTGTCCATCCCTAATTTCCCTTGAGAAGGTGCTGCCAACTGTCACAAAATTGTCACAGTCAATCAAGAGAAACGGCATGTTGGCTGGTGTGGAAAATGGGCGAGTGAGACACTTCATGGGGCCAGTGTCTAATTTTGGTCAGCACCTCCTGCTGGTGAGGACAAAGAATAACACAACAAGCGTGATACAACAAGAGTGACGACCACAACATTAAACTGTATCTTCAGTGGCCTCAGAACTAATGTGAATCATTCACCGCCTCCCTTCACCCTCATTTAATGCCAGATTCAAAGAAAAATATAACACATGCAACAGAGATAGATTATGGTGCGAAAAATCACTGAAACCTCACTTAGCATAACACTGAAAATCTGATTAAACATTCATCTAATGCCAGTTAACACCAACTGGTGCAGCCAAAGCTTTTGGCACCTTGATGCCTTCAACCTGTTCTAATTAAGTCAGTTAAGCAGCAGGCCTGGCAATGTGCTTAACCTGTGATAGCCCAGAATGGAAACCGTTTCCAACAGTTACTACATTTAAAGCTTTTCTGGAACTCATCAAGGTGAGGAAAGTCAGTGCGGGAGTTGGGAAAGGAGATCAATTGGGGAGTATGGATTGAGGCACTGCGTAGGGTAAACGGGACCTCCCCTTGTGCAAGGATGAGCCTGATACAGTTCAAGGTGGTGCACAGGGTGCATATGACTCAGGTGAGAATGAGTGGGTTCTTTCAGGGGGTAGCAGATGAGTGTGAGAGGTGGGGGCGGGGGCAGCGAATCACGCGCACATGTTTTGGTGTTGCAAAAAATTGGTTACATTTTGGGCGGGAGTGTTCATGGTCTTAGCCAGGATAACGGAGGAGGAGTTGGACCCGGACCCTTTGATGGCGATATTTGGGGTTTCAGAGAGGCTGGAGTTCATGGAGAGGAGGAAGGCCGATGTCTTGGCCTTCGCCTCTCTGATTGCACGGCGGCGGATTTTACTGGAGTGGCAGTCGGCATCGCCACTGGGTGTAGTAGCTTGGTTGGGTGACCTGTACGACTTCCTCCGATTGGAGAAGATAAAGAATGAGTTAAGGGGCCCTGCAGGGGTTTTTGAGAAAAGGTGTTGGATGTTTGTGACCTTGTTTGAGGAGCTGTTCATCGCAGGGTGGGTGGGGGTGGGGGGGGGGGGGGGGGGGGGGTGGAGGGGATGGTGGGGGGGGAGGGGGCGTGAAAATGGGGAAAAATCTGACAAATAGTTGATTGTTGGGAGGTATGTTTCCCGGGGTGTTTATTTGCTGTAACCTGTTTTGATACATGTTTGTAATAAAATACATTTAAAAGAAAGAAAGTCAGTGCTGAGGAATGGAACTCTTTCTATTTCAAGTTCTCAGAGTTGGCATACATAGATACATAGTAGATTGGAGCAGGAGGAGGCCTTTTGGCCCTTCGAGCCTACTCCGCCATTCATCATGATCATGGCTGATCATCCAACTCAATAGCCTAATCCTGCTTTCTCCCCAAAGCCTTTGATCCCATTCTCCCCAAGTGCTCTATCCAGCCGCCTCTTGAATACATTCAAAGTTTTAGCATCAACTACTTCCTATGGTAATGACTTCCACAGACTCACCACTCTTTGTGTGAAGAAATGTCTCCTTATCTCTGTCCAAAATGGTTTACCCTGAATCCTCAGGCTGTGACCCCTGATTCTGGACACACCCATCATTGATAACATCTTCCTTGCATCTACCCTGCATAGTCCTGTTAGAATTTTGTAAGTCTCTATGAGATCCCCCCTCATTCTTCTGAACTCCAGCGAGAACAATCCTAACCTAGTCAATCTCTCCTCATATGACAGTCCCGCCATCCCTGGAATCAGTCTGGTAAACCTTTGCTGCACTCCCTCGAGAGCAAGAACATCCTTCCTCAGAGAAGGCGACCAAAACTGCACACAATACTCCAAGTGTGGCCTCAACAAGGCACTGTACATTTGCAGCAACACATCCCTGCTTCTATACCGTTAGCCTTCTTTACCGCCTGCTGCACCTGCATGCTTACCTTCAGCGAATGGTGCACAAGGACACCCAGGTCCCACTGCACACTCCCCTCTCCCAATTTACAACCATTCAGGTAGTAATCTGCCTTCCTGTTTTTGCTTCCAAAATGAATAACCTCACACTTATCCAAATTATACCGCATCTGCCATTGGTTTGCCCACTCGCCCAACCTGTCCAGATCTTGCTGTAGGATCCCTGCATCCTCGTCACAATTCACCCTCCCACCTAATTTGGTATCATCTGCAAACTTTGAGATGTTACATTTTGTTCCCTCATCCAGATCATTAATATATATTGTGAATAGCTGGGGTCCCATCACCGATCCCTGTGGTACCCCACTAGTTACTGCCTGCCAATTTGAAAAGGACCCATTAATCCCTACTCTTTGTTTCCTCTCTGCCAATCATTTTTCTATCCACCTCTATACATTTCCCCCAATCCCAGATGCTTTAATTTTGCACAATAATCTCTTATGCGGGACTTTGTCAAACGCCTTCTGAAAGTCCAAATATACCACATCGACTGGCTCTCCCTTGTCGACTGTACTGGTTACCTCTTCAAAGAATTCCAACAGATTTGTCAAGCATGATTTTCCATTCATAAATCCATGCTGACTCTGACTGATCCTGCCACTGCTTTCTAAATGTTCCGCGATAAAGTCCTTAATAATGGATTCAGGCATGAAAGGATAGGGTTAGATGATGAGTTAAACTCCCTCTACACTGTCCCCTCAAACAAACTCAATGCAGGTGCAGCACGTTAAATAAATAGTAAAACATTTATACTGTTCATGCAAACGCTCCCAGGGGAGGTGGAGCACAGATTATATACAGAGTAAACCTCCCTCGACACTGTCTCAACAAGCACCCCCAAAAAAGTACTTAACTAATCAATCAATAAAGAAGATGGTAAGATAGACATGGCAGGGCAGATGGTGTGCCAAAACAGCAGTGAATGGGAGCTTCTGGACAGCACAGCAATCTCTGACAACCACATCTACACTGAATGTCTGGGAACGGCAGCTCGGATTTGTTTAGCTGGATTCTGAGCTGCAGACATTGCGGGGCATCAGGGAGAGAGAGAGAGAGAGAGAGTTACCTGGACATGTTCCAGAAGGCAGTCACACTGCTTAGGTTAAGTGAATTGGTCAATGATAAAGGACAGGAGGATGTGACTGCAAGTCAGGCTGGTTGTTGCACCCAAAAGTTACACCTTTGTTCAAGAAAGATTAAAAATAAACTACAGCCTGGTTAGTGTAACCTTGTGGTGAGAAAGTTTTTGTAAAGGAAGGGCGGCAGGGTGGAGCAGTGGTTAGAACAGTGGTCAGCAGCCTATGGCGCTGAGGACCCGGGTTTGATCCCAGCCCCGGGTCACTGACCTTGTGGAGTTTGCACATTCTCCCTGTGGCTGCGTGGGTCTCACCCCACAACCCAAAGACGTGCAGGGTAGGTGGATTGGCCACCTCAATTGCCCCTTAATTGAAAAAAAATAATTGGGCACTCAAAATTTATTTAAAAAAGGATACTTTGGGGGGAAAAAAGTAACAGTCACTTAAATTAGGCATTGTCAAACCCGGGGGTGCGACCAGCTGGTGGGTCGCGGGCGGGTGTCAGGAGGGTCACGGAGCCGTTCGTCGCGGAGCTCCCGATTGCACAAATCTGCACGCAACACCCGCAGCAGCTGGCTGTTAATAACGCCGGCTGCAAGCGGCCTTCAAAGTGGCCGCAAACGTGAATAAAACGATGATCGGGCATGCATGCACAGTGCGGCCACTTTGTTTTGAAACGGTTGCAGCTTTTTGTGTTACAAGTTCGGGGGGGGTTTATTCATTTTAATCATTTATTTTATTCATTTAATTTTTATTTTTTTCATTTATTTTATTCATTTTTTTTTACAAGTTCGGTGGGGGGGGGGGGGATTTATTTCATCAAATCGCACAGGAAGAAAATGCAGAACTTTGGACAGATGGAGACTCCATACTTTCCGACACCGGAAGGCTTCACCTTCATCCAACAGGTTCCATTGGAGGAGCGTATACGAGGGCCGAAGGGACCCAAAACCATTTCCTCCATTTTTGTCAGCAGCAAACAAGGGAAGAGAAAATGGTGGGTCGCGCAGGTCAGCCGGCGTGGGTCGCGAAGGTCGGCCGGCATGGGCTGCGAAGATCGGCCGGTGTGGGTCGCGAAAATCGGCCGGCGTGGGTCCCAAAGGTCGGCCGGGTTGGGTCCTGAAGGTTGGCCGGTTGGTATAAATGGGTCCCCGGAAAAAAAGTTTGAAGAACACTGACTTAAATAAATCTGGATTAATTCAGGAAAGCTAGCATGGATTTTGTCAGGACAAATTGGATTTAACTAATTTGCTTGAGTTTGTTTGATGAGAGAGGGCCGATGATGCTGATGTGGATGATGAGGCATACATGGATTTCTAAAAAGCTTTTGATAAAGTGTCACATAATAGGCATGTCAGCAAAGTTAGAGCTGAATAAAAGGGACAATAGCGGCATGGATACAAAATTAGCTGAGTAACAAGAAACTGAGAGTAGCGATGAATGACTGTCTTTTTGAACTGGAGGAAGGTATACTGTGGGGGTTTCCAGGGTACTGATTTTCATAATTTATAATAATTATTTTTAATAATTGTTTTTATTGGGTTTTAGTTTTTGGCATTTTTGTTGACCTCTGTGGAGTCCCCTCCCCTCCGCTCTGTTGGCTGTTGGCTTCAAGCAGGTCCTGGAACAAGTTAGTGAATGGCTTCCACATCTTGTGGAAGCCCTTTTGCGATCCTCAGGTGGCAAAATTGATTTTCCCCAAGTGGAGAAATTCTGACAGGTCGGACAGCCAGTCTGCAGCTTTGGGTGGTGCTGCTGACCGCCAGCTGAGCACGATTCTCCGGTGGGCGATTAGGGAGGCAAAGGCAAGAGCGTCGGCACCCCTCCCCATAAAGAGTTCTCGCTGTTCTGAGACCCCGAAGACTGCCGCTTTCGGGCAGGGCTCCACCCTCACCCCCACAACCTTGAACATTGCCTCAAAGAAGGCTGTCCAAAATCCAATAAGTCTGGGGCAGGCCCAGAACAGTGGGCGTGGTTGGCCGGGCCTCCCTGGCATCGGTCCAATATGTCCACCACCTCCAGAAAGAACCTGCTCAATCTGGTTCTAGTTAGGTGCATTCTGTGAATACCCTTTAGCTGCACTAGGCTCAGCCTTGCTGAAGACAGAAGTTGATAAATTCTTGATTTCTCGAGGAATTAAGGGCTATGGAGAGAGAGCGGGTAAATGGAGTTGAAATCAGCCATGATTGAATGGTGGAGTGGACTCGATGGGCTGAATGGCCTTACTCCCGCTCCTCTGCCTTATGGTCTTATGGTCTTATATGGAGGTGGAGTTTGCCCTGTTCAGTGCTTCAATCCAGAGTCCCCCCCTACTTCTATCCCAAGTTCTTCCCCCCACTTTTCCCCTGTTTTGTCCAGGGGGGTGAGTGCCTCCTCCAGTGGTTGCCTGTCCAGGTCCCCACAGTCCCTCCCCCCATGTCACCATCGAGGGGTGCGTGCTCCCCCAGTAGAAGACCTCGAATGCTTAGTTGACCTTTTCCGGCATGGCTACCAATCTGCCGTTGTTATCCCAAAACTGCGCTATTTCTCTCGTAGGGTTCCTATTTTCTCAACTGGTGAGCAGGCTTTTTCTCCGTGTTCTGAAAAGGCACCCGTGTCTGGGGGAGTTGGTACACCGCTTTCCTGGTGGATAGCAGGTTCAAGTCCATTTGCAGCTGTTTCCTCTCAGCCAGTAGCTCTATGATTGGGACTTCTGAGTATCGTCTGTCTACCTCCAGTAGGGAGTCGACCAGTTGTTTCCTAGCCGCCCTCTCTTCCCTGTCCCTGTGTGCTTTGTGTGAAATAATCCCGCCTCTGATCACAGTCTTCAGCGCCTCCCAGAACATGGAGGGTGAGACCTCCCCATTCTGGTTGTTGGTAATATACCATCTATGGTCTGTGATATTTTCTCGCAGATGGCCTCATCGGCCAGGAGGGCCATATCCAACCTCCACGGAGGCCATTGGGCACAGCCCGTGTCCAAACACACATCCATGTAGTGTGGGTGCGTGGCCGGAGATTACAATCACGGAGTATTCCGCTCTTACTATCCCTGGAAATACCGCTTTCCCCACTACAACTAAGTCAACACGGGTGTAAACCCTGTGTATCTGCAAGAAGAATGAAAACTCCTTCTCCCCTGGATGCGTGAACTTTCATGGGTCCACTGCCCCATATGCTCCATAAACGCACCTCGCTCTTTTGCCATGTTTGATGTCTTCCTCATTTTGGGATTTGATCTGTCCGTCCCTGGGTCCTGTACACAGTTAACGTCGCCCACCCCCCCCCCAATTTACGGAGTTTTTATAAACTCCATTTCGTCCCAATTGGAAGCGTACACATTAACAAGGACCACTGGTGCCCCTTCCAGGACACCGCTGACCATGACTACCATCCTCCTGGGTCTGTAACCATCCTCATCACGCTAAATGCTGTCCTCTTATGAAGCGGTATGGCTACCCCCCCGAGCTCTTGTACCATAGCATGAATGGTAGGTCTGTCCCACCCATCCCTTCCTTACCCGCAGTCAGTTCTCCTCCCTCAGGTGTCTCTGGGAGGAAGACTGTGTTGGCTTTCCTACTTTTCAGGTGGACGAAGACCCTGGATCTTTTCACTGGGCCATTGACTTCCCTGACATTCCAGGTGACTGATCTGATGGGGGGTTTTTGTCCCTCCCTCCTGCGGGATCAATCACACCTACCTTGTGAATGCGCCCCTGCACTCAGGGGTTTCCCTTTGTTAGGGGGCTAACCAAGATGGACATGGTCACTGTGCTCACCATGAGGCCGGGCTGCTGTGCTTCGGGGTTTCCCTTTGTCCAGAGGTCACCCAAAATGGCCGCCAATTATGTGTATGCCATGTGGGTGAGCCCCTGCACTCCAGAGTTTCCCTTTGTTTGGGGTCCCTCCAAAGTGGCTGTTGCAGTGCCATTTTATTCCTTGTTACCTCGTGTGGTCTGTTGTTGTCAACCGAGAGCCCTCCCCCCTTGTCACTTTGTTCCCCCTGTGGTTCTGCCTCTCTCCCCTTCCCCTACTCCCCCTTCCCTACTGTTGGCACCCCCGCTGTTTTCCTCTCCCCATTTACCCCCCTAGTTATCCCCCATTGGTGGTGTGCTCCCCCCGCCCCCCCCTCCGACGCCAGGCACTCCCTCCCCGGTGGGAGATGTGCCGCGAGTGGCTCTCCCCTCACTTGTACCTCCTGGCGCTACCTTTTCCGCTAGTGTAGTGGCCCCCCTCCTGGGGTCAACCTAACCCCCTCTTTTTCCCGCTGCTTTTCTTCCCCCTCTACCTCCTCCTCATCCATTCCTGCACTCTGTTGCCTGTGCCCTCCTTCCTATGATCTGGTTCCCAGGTTCAGAACGAGGCGGTAAATTCCCGCGCAAATTATCCTTTAACATTTTCCGCATCTCAAGTGTCTGCTTCAAGATCCCCCCTGTTGCTGTTTACCCAGCATGTTCTTTTGGATGAACCCATCTGCATCTGCAGGAGTTGTGAAATAATGCTCCATGCACTGGTACGTGACCCAAAGTCAGGCTGGGTACTGCATCCTAAACTTCACTTCGCTCCTGTACAGGGCAGTCTTCGCTTTATTGAATTCTGCCCGCCGCTCTGCCTGGTCTGCCCCAATGTCTTGGCATATCCTGATCTGGTGTCCATCCCAGTTGCAGGCCTTCTTTTGCCTGGCACAACACAAGGTTCTTTCCCGGTCCTGGCACCGATGTAATTTGGCAATGATCGGCCTCGGCTGCTCCCCAGCCATGGGTTTTGGCTGGAACGACCTATGGGCCCTGTTGATCTCCGGTGGGTCGGGGAAGCGATCCCTCCCCACCAGATTTCCCAAGTAGTCTGCCGGGTCCCTGCCCTCTGGCAGGCACATTATCCTAAGATTCTGGCGCCTCGCCCGGTTCTCCTGGTCCTCAATCATTCCTTTCAGGTTCCAAGAGTTGCCACAAACCTCGTTATTTCCGTTTCCAGGGTGACAATCCTGTCGCTCTGGCCCAACAAAGCTTGGTCCTTGATCATGTTTCTTTCAGCCTCCAATCTCCTTTCTACCTTGTTGGGGGCCATCTGTTTGGCGGTCAGCGCTCCTGTGACCGCCACCATGACCACTGCCTTGATCTCACTCTTGATCTCTATCTTTCAGCTGCTTCAGTTCCCTCATGAGGAACGTCTTCCATCCACCCTCCGACGAGGGGGAGCTTGTTTTGCAGCTCGTTGGTCCTCTCTCTCAGGTGTGGCTGTGGACCCCTCCGCCACGTGGGTCCGCCGATCCGCTCGCTACGTTTCCCCTGTGCTCTGCTGCTGCTTTTGGCCTCTTTGCAGCTTCTGGAGCTACTGCTACCCAGCATCCCTTCTTTATCTGTATGTTGTACAGGGGAAGCAAATTTTTGTCCAATTTTGGTGGGTTAAATAGGCCAAAAGTGTCTATTTTCTCGTTCTTCAGTGGAGAGACACCTTTTGAGCGTTCGCTCAGCACATGACCATCACCGGAAGCCCCATCATCTATATTAATGAACTAGACTGGGTTGCGAGGCACAATTTCTAAAACTTGCGGCTGACACAAAACTTGTGGGAACTTGTATTTGGAACTGTGCGGAGAACCAGTGATGAATTTCAAGAAGACAGGAACAAGCTGACAAATGAAATGAAATGAAAATCGCTTATTGTCACGAGTAGGCTTCAATGAAGTTACTGTGGAAAGCCCCTAGTCGCCACATTCCGGCGCCTGTTCGGGGAGGCTGGTACAGGAATCGAACCATGCTGCTGGTCTGCCTTGGTCTGATTAAAAGCCAGCGATTTAGCCCAGTGTGCTAAACCAGTCCCTGATCGATAAAATTTAATGCAAGAAGTGATTCAGTTTGGTTGGAAGAATGTAGAGAGACAATATAATAAAAAGGGTACAGTTTTAAACTGATGCAGGAGCAGAGGGACCTGGGGGATATATGTGCTCAAATCATTGAAGGCTGCAGGGCAGATTGCAAAGGTGGTTAATCAAGCATGTGGGATCCGAAGCTTTATAACTAGGGGCATGGAGTTCAAAAGCAAGAAAGTTATGATAAATCTGCATTAAACACTGGTTTGGCCTCAACTGGAGTATTGTGTCCATTTCCGCGCACTGCTCTTTAGGAAGGACACAAGGGCATTAGAGAGGGTTTGGAAAGGACTCAGAAGAAGGGTTGCATGGAAATGAAACGTCAGTTATGTTGACAGGTTGGAGAAGCTGGGGCTGTTCTTCATGGAGAAGAGAAGACAAAGGAGATTTGATAGAGGTGCTCAAAATCATGAGGGCTCTGGATAGAGTAGGCAGGAAGAAACTGCTCCTGATGGTGTAAATATTAAGAATGAGAGGGCACTGAAGTATTGGGGGTGATTTTGAGCCCGTGTTAGCCGTCAGTGTAAACGAGAAACAGGGCCCAGAATCTCGTGAGTCGGGAAATGAAATTGTCGCCGGCAAGATCTCATTTCCTGATTTTTCCCCACAACTTGCCCGTGACATAACGAGGACCTCTCCCAGAAAGGTGGGGGGGGCGATGCTTGTGTGTTGAGGGGTCACCCTAATGCTTGTGGGTGGTGTTCCTCGAATTTTGTGGGTGGGGGGTGTCCCGATGCTTGTGGGTGGGGGTGTCCCGATACTTGTGGCTGGGGGTGTCCCGATACTTGTGGGTGGGGGTGCCCCGATACTTGTGGGTGGGGGTGCCCCGATACTTGTGGATGGGGGTGCCCCGATACTTGTGGGTGGGGGTGCCCCAATACTTATGGATGGGGGTGTCCCGATACTTGTGGGTGGGGGTGCCCCGAAACTTGTGGGTGGGAGTGTCCCGATACAAGTGGGTGGGGGGTGTCCCGCTACTTGTGGGTGGGGGTGTCCCGATACTTGTGGATGGGTGTGTCCCGATACTTGTGGGTGGGGGTGTCCCGATACTTATGGGTGGGGGTGCCCCGATACTTGTGGGTGGGGTGTCCCGATACCTGTTGCGTGGGGGTGTACCAATACTTGTGGGTGGGGGTGCCCCGATACTTGTGGGTGGGGGGTGTCCCGATACTTGTGCATGGGGGTGTCCCGATACTTGTGGGTGGGGGTGTACCGATACTTTTGGGTGGGGGTTGTCCCGATACTTGTGGGTGGTGGTGTCCCGATACTTGTGCGTGGGGGTGTACCAATACTTGTGGGTGGGGGTGCCCTGATACTTGTGGGTGGCGGTGCCCCGATACTTATGGATGGGGGTGTCCCAAAACTTGTGGGTGGGGTGCCCCGATACTTATGGATGGGGGTGTCCCGAAACTTGTGGGTGGGTGCCCCGATACTTATGGATGGAGGTGTCCCGAAACTTGTGGGGGGTTGCCCGATACTTATGGATGGGGGTGTCCCGAAACTTGTGGGTGGGGTGCCCCGATACTTGTGGATGGGGGTGCCCCGATACATGTGGGTGGGATTGTCCCGATACTTGTGGTGTGGGGTGCCCCAATACTTGTTGGTGGGGGTGTCCCGATACTTGTGGGTGGGGTGTCCCGATACTTGTGGGTGGGAGTGTCCCGATACTTGAGAATGGGGGTGTCCCGATACTTGTGGGTGGGGCTGTCCCGATACTTGTGGGTGGGGGTGTCCCGATACTTGTGGATGGGGGTGTCCCGATACTTGTGGGTGGGGGGTGTCCCGATACTTGTGGGTGGGGGTGCCCTGATACTTGTGGGTGGCGGTGCCCGATACTTATGGATGGGGGTGTCCCAAAACTTGTGGGTGGGGTGCCCCGATACTTATGGATGGGGGTCTCCCGAAACTTGTGGGTGGGTGCCCCGATACTTATGGATGGAGGTGTCCCGAAACTTGTGGGGGGTTGCCCCGAAACTTATGGATGGGGGTGTCCCGAAACTTGTGGGTGGGGTGCCCCGATGCTTGTGGATGGGGGTGCCCCGATACATGTGGGTGGGATTGTCCCGATACCTGTGGGTGTGGGGTGCCCCGATACTTGTTGGTGGGGGTGTCCCGATACTTGTGGGTGGGGGTGTCCCGATACTTGTGGGTGGGGGTGTCCCGATACCTGTGGATGGGGGTGTCCCGATACTTGTGGGTCGGGGTGTCCCGATGTTTGTGGATGGGGGTGTCCCGATACTTGTGGGTGGGGTGTCCCGATGCTTGTGGATGGGGGTGTCCCGATACCTGTGGATGGGGGTGTCCCGATACTTGTGGGTCGGGGTGTCCCGATGTTTGTGGATGGGGGTGTCCCGATACTTGTGGTGGGGGTGCCCCGATACTTGTGGGTGGGGCTGTCCCGATGCTTGTGGATGGTGGTGTCCCGATGCTTGTGGGTGGGGGTGTCCTGATACCTGTGGATGGGGGTGTCCCGATGCTTGTGGATGGTGGTGCCCCGATGCTTGTGGGTGGGGGTGTCCCGATGCTTGTGGGTGGGGGTGCCCCGATACTTGTGGGTGGGGGTGTCCCGATACTTGTGGGTGGGGGTGTCCCAATACTTGTGGATGGGGGTGTCCCGATGCTTGTGGATGGGGGTGTCCCGGTGCTTGTGGATGGGGGTGTCCCGATACTTGTGGGTGGGGTTGTCCCGTTACTTGTGGGTGGGTGTGCCCCGATACTTGTGGGTGGGGGTGTCCCGATACTTGTGGGTGGGGGTATCCCGATACTTGTGGGTGGGGGTGACCCAATACTTGTGGATGGTGGTGTCCTGATACTTGTGGGTGGGGGTGCCCCGATACTTGTGGGTGGGGGTGTCCCGATACTTGTGGGTGGGGGTGTCCTGATACTTGTGGGTGGGGTTGTCCCGTTACTTGTGGGTGAGGGTGCCCCGATACTTGTGGGTGGGGGTGTCCCGATACTTGTGGCTGGGGTTGTCCCGATACTTGAGGGTGGGGGTGTCCCAATACTTGTGGGTGGGAGTGCCCCGATACTTGTGAATGGGGGTTTCCCGATACTTGTGGGTGGGGCTGCCCCGATACTTGTGGGTCGGGGTGTCCCGATACTTGTGGATGGGGGTGCCCCGATACTTGTGGGTGGGGGTGTCCCGATACTTGTGGGTGGGGGTGTCCCAATACTTGTGGGTGGAGGTGCCCCGATACTTGTGGGTGGGGTTGTCCCGATACTTGTGGGTGGGGGTGTCCCGATACTTGTGGGTTGGGGTGTCCCGATACTTGTGGGTGGGGGTGCCCTGGTACTTGTGGGTGGGGTTGTCCCGATACTTGTGCGTGGGGGTGTCCCGATACTTGAAAAAGGGGGTGTCCCTATACTTGTGGGTGGGGGTGTCCCGATGCGTGTGGGTGGGGGTGCCCCGATACTTGTGGGTCGGGGTGTCCCGATGCTTGTGGATGGGGGTGTCCCGATACTTGTGGGTGGGGGTGTCCCGATGCTTGTGGATGGGGGTGTCCCGGTGCTTGTGGATGGGGGTGTCCCGATACTTGTGGGTGGCGTTGTCCCGTTACTTGTGGGTGGGTGTGCCCCGATACTTGTGGGTGGGGGTGTCCCGATACTTGTGGGTGGGGGTATCCCGATACTTGTGGGTGGGGGTGACCCAATACTTGTGGATGGTGGTGTCCCGATACTTGTGGGTGGGGGTGTCCTGATACTTGTGGGTGGGGTTGTCCCGTTACTTGTGGGTGAGGGTGCCCCGATACTTGTGGGTGGGGGTGTCCCGATACTTGTGGGTGGGGTTGTCCCGATACTTGAGGGTGGGGGTGTTCCAATACTTGTGGGTGGGAGTGCCCCGATACTTGTGAATGGGGGTGTCGCGATACTTGTGGGTGGGAGTGTCCCGATACTTGTGAATGGTGGTTTCCCGATACTTGTGGGTGGGGCTGCCCCGATACTTGTGGGTCGGGGTGTCCCGATACTTTTGGATGGGGGTGCCCCGATACTTGTGGGTGGGGGTGTCCCGATACTTGTGGGTGGGGGTGTCCCAATACTTGTGGGTGGAGGTGCCCCGATACTTGTGGGTGGGGTTGTCCCGATACTTGTGGGTGGGGGTGTCCCGATACTTGTGGGTTGGGGTGTCCCGATACTTGTGGGTGGGGGTGCCCTGGTACTTGTGGGTGGGGTTGTCCCGATACTTGTGCGTGGGGGTGTCCCGATACTTGAAAAAGGGGGTGTCCCTATACTTGTGGGTGGGGGTGTCCCGATGCGTGTGGATTGGGGTGTCCCGATGCGTGTGGGTGGGGGTGCCCCGATACTTGTGGGTCGGGGTGTCCCGATGCTTGTGGATGGGGGTGTCCCGATACTTGTGGGTGGGGGTGCCCCGATACCTGTGGATGGGGGTGTCCCGATACTTGTGGGTGGGGTGTCCCGATACTTGTGGGTGGGGGAGCCCCGATGCTTGTGGGTGGGGGTGCCCTGATCCTTGCGTGTGTGGGTGTCCCGATACTTGTGCGTGGGGGTGTCCCGATACTTGAAAATGGGGGTGTCCCTATACTTGTGGGTGGGGGTGTCCCGATGCTTGTGGATGGGGGTGTCCCGATACTTGTGGGTGGGGTTGTCCCGATACTTGTGGGTGGGGGAGCCCCGATGCTTGTGGGTGGGGGTGTCCCGATACTTGTGGATGGGGAGCCCCGATACTTGTGGGTGGGGATGCCCTGATCCTTGTGTGTGGAGGTGTCCCGATACTTATAGGTGGGGGTGCCCCAATACTTGTGGGTGGGGGTGTCCCGATACTTCTGGGTGGGGGTGTCCCGAAACCTGTGGGTGGTGGTGGGGGGCATACTGATGCTTTTGGGGTGGGGGAGACACCCCGATGTTGTATAGGTGGGGGTGCCCCGATGCTTGTGGGTGGGGGTGTCCCGAAACCTGTGGGTTGGGTTGTCCCGATACTTGTGGGTGGGGGTGCCCCGATACTTGTGGGTTGGGGTGTCCCGATACTTGTGGATCGGGGTGTCCCGATGCTTGTGGATGGTGGTGCCCCGTTTCTTGTGGGTGGGGGTGCCCCAATACCTGTGGGTGGGAGTGTCCCGATACTTGTGGGTGGGTGTGTCCCTATACTTGTGGGGGTTCTGCACAATGCTTGTGGGTGGGGGTGTCCCGATACTTGTGGATGGGGGAGCCCCGATGCTTGTGCGGGGGTTGCCCAGCTGCTTGTGGGGGGCATACTGATGCTTTTGGGGTGGGTGAGACACCCCGATGTTGTATAGGTGGATGTGCCCCGATGCTTGTGGTGGATACCGGGGTTGGCCCGATGCTTCTGGGGGATGGGGGGTTGGCCCGATGCTTGTGGGTGGGGGTGCTCCACTGCTTGAGGGTGGGGGTGTCCTGGTGCTTGTGGGTGGGGGTGCTCCACTGCTTGAGGGTGGGGGTGCCCCAATGCTTGAGGGTGGGGGTGTCCCGATGCTTGTGGGTGGGGGTGCCCCAATGCTTGAGGGTGGGGGTGTCCCGATGCTTGTGGGTGGGGATGCCCCAATGCTTGTGGGTGCTCCACTGCTTGAGGGTGGGGGTGTCCCGTGCTTGTGGGTGGGGGTGCTCCACTGCTTGAGGATGGGGGTGCCCCAATGCTTGTGGGTGGGGGGTGTCCTGATGCTTGTGGGGGGGTTGCCCCAATGCTTGTGGGGGGGAGGCGTGCCCCGATACTTGTGGTTGGGCGTGCCCCAATGCTTGTGGGAGGGTTGCCCCGATGCTTGTGGGTGGGGGGGGGGGGGGTGCCCCACTGCCTGCGGGTGGGGGGGGGGGTGCCCCACTGCCTGCGGGTGGGGCTGCATCATTGCTTGTGGGTGGGAGTGCCCCAATACTTGTGGGGGAGGGGTTGCACTGCTGCCTGTGGGAGGGGGTCACACTGATGTTTGTGGGGGGGGGGGACGACGACACCCCAATGCTGTGTGGGTGGGGGTGCCCCAATGACTGTATGGTGCGGGGGAGGGGGGTTCCCGATGCTTGTGGGAGGGGGCTTCCCTCTGTCTGTGGGAGGGTGTTGGTGAGTTAGTGCAGATTGGAACATCCTTTAAAGATGGTGCCCTGATCTCTGTGCAGCCGGAGATCCCGGTTCTGTCAGTCCCCACCCCGCCAGAGTGACGGCAAAAACCACGGCCCCAGGTTCACTGTGCACAGAGAGTCCGGTCAGAGAGCTCGGCTGTGCAGCAGGAGAGCGACTTGCTGGTTTTCCCATTGAAACTGAGACTTTGAAATAATATCGGAAGATTCCACCCATTGTGATTGACAAAAGAAGCAATGGGAACAGAAGGACAAACCTGTTACACAGTGAGTGATTAGTATTTGGAATATATTGCCTGAGTGTGTGGTGGAGGCAGATTCAATCATGGCTTTCAAATGAAAATTGGACAATTATCTCTGGAGAACAAATGTGTAGTGTTGCGTGATAAAGGCAGGGGAGTGGGATTAAATTAGTTGTTCTTGCAGAGAGCCAGCACAGACCCGACTAAGTCGAATGACCTCCTTCTGTGCTGTAACCATTCTATGCTTCTAGATATGGGAATCAGGCTGTAGCAATGGAGGAGCCATATGCTGCCCATATGGGTAAGAACAAGGACTGCAGGACGGATAGGCAAACTGACCGAGCACATGGTGCAGAAACCTATCAAATGGGAGGAATTAAAGGGAATGTGGTAATAATAAGGGATATATAGTCAGGAGTACAGTTACTGTCCTTTGTTGCCATGTCTGGAGGTTCAGAGGGTTGTGTTGCCTGCCCAGCAATAAGAATATGACATCACCTCGCGGCTGGAGAAGAACTTGAAGTGGTGGTGGTGGTTTGGGGGGGGGGGGGGGGGGGCTGCAGGTCTCATGGTCCATGCAGGAACTAATTACATAGGCAGAACGAGGAACAGAACCTCAAGTGTATAACCTCTGGGCTGTTACCTGAGCCATGTGTCAGCTGGCAGAAGAATAAGCATATTAGAAGGTTAAATGCGTGCCTCATGTAGTGGTGTGGGAGGCAGAGGTCACTGATATCAGCAGTAAGCAGAGAGGAATTGTTCCATTAACATGGACTCCAAATAATCCCACTGGGACCATTGTCGTGGCCAGTTGAATAACTCATGTGATAAGGAAGGGTTTTAAACAAACTCAATGGGGGCGGGGGGGGGGTGGAATTCGTGGAGTTCCACGGCAGCAAAACTGGCACCGCACCTGGACCGATTCATCTGCTATTCAGGGACTAGCCATACCGGCACCACGTGGAACAAGCTACAGCTGCAAATACCGCGCTTCCCACACACCATCCCAGCCAACAAGATGGCAGCGAGGAGAGCGACCCCACGTTTCACGGACGCTGAGCTGAGAACCTCCTGAACACCTTGGATGAGAGGCGGATGGCCTTGTACCTCGGCCCAGGAAGGAGGCTGCCATTCGCCGTGCCTGGTCGCAGGTGGCAGAGGTGGTGGGCGCCGTGGGCAACACCGTCCAGACCGGCCATCAGTGCTGGAAAAGACTGCACGACCACCTCAGGGCGGCCAGGGTGAAGAGGCTGCACTGTGCTCCTGGCACTAACTCCCATCCCGCACACCCGTAATCTGACACCCCCCACCCCAACTTGGAGGACTGCTGAACCCCCATCCTGCACCACATGCCAGCACCCATACCAGCTGCCATGGCCGGATACCCCGGCCACTGAAGCCAGCAGCTACCCACGCCCTGGACTGTCTAACGCTGTCGTTTTCTGCCCCACCCCCGGGAGAAGGCCACCCTCAACTGCCGGGAGTGGGAGATGAAAGGAGGGGGACCGCCGGCCCTGTGGCTTCATCTTATGCCTTCTTTCAGCTATGAGGTTGTTACAGGCACATCTTCCAACTTCCACGTTATGCAAGTGCAATAATATCTTAACGTGGCTTGTTTGAATCCTTGCCCTCTGCAAATTCATCACCTTCAAGGTGTTCCTCATCTGATGAAATGTGTCGCTCCTTAATGTCACACCTCTGGCAACCCCCCACCCCCACCCCAGAGCACTGCAAACACTGATGATGTAGGGCACACTCCATCAGTATTGGAGAGCCCCACCTAATTGATCCAAACATTTGAAACAGACCTTTAAAGGTTTTGTGGCTGAATGAGGCAGCATTCTATCTCTCCTCAGTGGGTGGACACAAATGAGCATCATTAACCATGGCTTTAGAGGTACCTGTTATATCCAAGGAGCCAGCTCTCTATGAACGGAGGGCCCTCAAAGATCTGTGGCACCTGCGAGTGAGTCAAGATGTAAGAGTCATGTGAGTTCACTGTGTACGTGGCACAATCATGCAGTATCTGCTTTCTGTGATCACAGATAAGCTGGACATTGAGAAAACAAATCCTTTCCTATTAATGAATCTGAAAGGTTGCTGCTAGGAAGATCCGAAGGCCACATGTCTGCAGTTGATGGCACCCTGAACCTGCGGGAAGCCTAAGATCGCTGTGAATCCCACAGCTCTGGCAGCCTGGCTTGCTTAATCCATGCGGATCTTCCATAATGGTGAGCTTTATTAAAAAGAGCATCGATCACCACACCTATGCACTTGTGTGTTGCTGACTGTGAGATTCCTCCGAGGCCCCCAGTGGCAAAACATTTGAGTGCGGCAGTAACCTTAAGTGAGCCTGGCATTGGATGTCTTCCCAGTCCAAACAGCGTGCATTCTCACGGAGAATGTGGGAAATTTGAGCTACCACATCCGGGATAAGTGAAGGCATTTGCAGCGCTGTGTTTCACTCATGTCCATGTATGATCAGTGTCTACTGTAGACCCTTGCTTGTGCCAAACATCTTTGTGGATTTGGTCCCTCCTTGTCAGCATCTGGGTCTTCCCTGCTGGTCGTTGTTCCTCAGGGTGACGGTCTTCCAAATGTTGATGGGCCCTTCTTCTCCTCATTCGCATCAAAGCCATCAAGAAGGCAGCGTTGCACGCAGCCTGAATTTTCCACGCTTCCTTGTTTCCATGAAGTGATTTAATTGAGCAATCAATGTTAGTTCCTATTGATTTGTGTTCTTCCATATACAAGGCAATCATTAGGCCTTGACTTTCCCTTATCTGCACATCACATATCAATGTCGGCCTGGAGGATAACAGGTGGCTGAGCTTTCCCCTCTGATGTGAATGGACATCCATTCGGGTCCAAAGACCCAAGTGCTAAGAGCCACAGTCAACCTTGTGTTGGTTGACCTTCCAAGAACGATGGATACCAAGTCCTTGCACTTCTGTCCTGACTGCAAGCATGGTGCCTTGTGCAATAATCAATGCACTGGGAAGACGGAGGCTTGGAGGGCCCATGCTGCCTCTGTGCAGTAGACGTGCCTTTGATTTTAGGAGCCTGCATTCACTCTGAAAGGATCAGATGCCAATTAAGACCATGTGCACCACAGCACCTAAACCCAATGGATTGTCGCCGAAATGCAAACCATTAGAAAAGGAGCCAAGCTCATTCATTATGCATGAGATGCTCAATTCCAGCACTCAGCTAGTCCATTCTCTCCCTGGTTTAAGTAAGACAGTTATAGGTTCCTCCATCAATCAACCGAAAAGAGACTTGCACAATTCTATATCACACTCCAATACCATTTTTTTCAAACTTGTTTTCCCAACTGTGTCATTGATCAGTGAAGACGAACATGGGGCTGATCACATTCCTGAGAGTGACCAGCTTTCAACCTCCACCTATCACCACCAAGTTCCTCTCATCCTCCTCCATGCTCACCGCCTCCTAATTCCCATTCCTCCTGTTACTAAGCAGCTCCCCCTTTACTCTTGACCCCATCATTGTGTATGTTAATATTTCTTTACTTCCCACTGAACTCTTTAATATTGAAGTCCCCATGTCCTTTGTCAACCTGACCCCTCCCCATCTCAAGGCCAAGGCCACATGCATCCTGACTTTTGTTCTCCCCCCCCCCCCCCGCCCCTACCCCCCCCCCCCCGGCCCCCCCCCCCCCCCCCCCCCGCCCCGGCCCCCCGGCCTCCGTCCCTACCTCCACCACCCGCACCACCACCTCTCCAGCCGTGAGAACGTACAATACTCCTCCATGACTTTTCAGCTGCGGACTTACAGGATGCAGATGCCTACCCGGACCAGGATGCAGATGCCTACCCGGACTGTGCTGTCTGCCTCAGTACCATGCCTTTAATTCTCAGCATCAAATTTCTCAAATGCTTGACCACGCTGTGGAAACTTTGTATGATGGTCACTTCTCAGAGAGGCCTTTCCCCACTCGACACCAGGACCAAAATATCCATGCCATGCAGACCTCTCTTGCATACCTGCACAGTCCCGGAACAGTGTGTTCACTGTGCCCCTGGCAGTGTGGTCCCAGCCCCAGGACAGTGGGTTCACTGTGCCCCTGGCAGTGTGGTCCCAGCCCCAGGACAGTGGGTTCACTGTGCCCCTGGCTGTGTGGTCCCAGCCCCAGGACAGGGTGTTCACTGTATCCCTGGCTGTGTGGTCCCAGCCCCAGGACAGTGTGTTCACTGTGTCCCTGGCAGTGTGGTCCCAGCCCAGGACAGTGTGTTCACTGTGTCCCTGGCAGTGTGGTCCCAGCCCCAGGACAGTGTGTTCACTGTGCCCCTGGCAGTGTGGTCCCAGCCCCAGGACAGTGTGTTCACTGTGCCCCTGGCAGTGTGGTCTCAGCCCCAGGACAGTGTGTTCACTCTGCCCCTGGCAGTGTGGTCTCAGCCCCAGGACAGTGGGTTCACTGTGCCCCTGGCAGTGTGGTCCCAGCCCCAGGACAGTGGGTTCACTGTGCCCCTGGCAGTGTGGTCCCAGCCCCAGGACAGTGGGTTCACTCTGCCCCTGGCTGTGTGGTCCCAGCCCCAGGACAGTGGGTTCACTCTGTCCCTGGCAGTGTGGTCCCAGCCCCAGACAGTGTGTTCACTGTATCCCTGGCAGTGTGGTCCCAGCCCCAGGACAGTGTGTTCACTGTGCCCCTGGCTGTGTGGTCCCAGCCTAGGACAGTGTGTTCACTGTGCCCCTGGCAGTGTGGTCTCAGCCCCAGGACAGTGTGTTCACTCTGCCCCTGGCCGTGTGGTTCCAGCCCCAGGACAGTGTGCTCACTGTGCCCCTGGCAGTGTGGTCTCAGCCCCAGGACAGTGTGTTCACTCTGCCCCTGGCAGTGTGGTCTCAGCCCCAGGACAGTGGGTTCACCCTGTCCCTGGCAGTGTGGTCCCAGCCCAGGACAGTGTGTTCACTGTGCCCCTGGCAGTGTGGTCTCAGCCCCAGGACAGTGTGTTCACTCTGCCCCTGGCCGTGTGGTCCCAGCCCCAGGACAGTGGGTTCACTCTGCCCCTGGCTGTGTGGTTCCAGCCCCAGGACAGGGTGTTCACTGTATCCCTGGCTGTGTGGTCCCAGCCCCAGGACAGGGTGTTCACTGTATCCCTGGCAGTGTGGTCCCAGCCCCAGGACAGTGTGTTCACTGTGTCCCTGGCAGTGTGGTCTCAGCCCCAGGACAGTGTGTTCACTGTGCCCCTGGCAGTGTGGTCCCAGCCCCAGGACAGTGTGTTCACTGTGCCCCTGGCTGTGTGGTCCCAGCCCCAGGACAGGGTGTTCACTGTATCCCTGGCAGTGTGGTCCCAGCCCCAGGACAGTGGGTTCACTCTGGCCCTGGCAGTGTGGTCCCAGCCCCAGGACAGTGTGTTCACTGTGCCCCTGGCAGTGTGGTCCCAGCCCCAGGACAGTGTGTTCACTGAGCCCCTGGCAGTGTGGTCCCAGCCCCAGGACAGTGTGTTCACTGTATCCCTGGCAGTGTGGTCCCAGCCCCAGGACAGTGGGTTCACTCTGCCCCTGGCAGTGTGGTCCCAGCCCCAGGACAGTGTGTTCACTCTGCCCCTGGCCGTGTGGTCCCAGCCCCAGGACAGTGTGTTCACTGAGCCCCTGGCAGTGTGGTCCCAGGACAGTGTGTTCACTGTATCCCTGGCAGTGTGGTCCCAGCCCCAGGACAGTGTGTTCACTGTGCCCCTGGCAGTGTGGTCCCAGCCCCAGGACAGTGTGTTCACTGTGCCCCTGGCAGTGTGGTCTCAGCCCCAGGACAGTGTGTTCACTGTGCCCCTGACAGTGTGGTCTCAGCCCCAGGACAGTGTGTTCTCTCTGCCCCTGGCAGTGTGGTCTCAGCCCCAGGACAGTGGGTTCACTCTGTCCCTGGCAGTGTGGTCCCAGCCCAGGACAGTGTGTTCACTGTGTCCCTGGCAGTGTGGTCCCAGCCCCAGGACAGTGTGTTCACTCTGCCCCTGGCAGTGTGGTCCCAGCCCCAGGACAGTGTGTTCACTGTGTCCCTGGCAGTGTGGTCCCAGCCCAGGACAGTGTGTTCACTGTGTCCCTGGCAGTGTGGTCCCAGCCCCAGGACAGTGTGTTCACTGTGTCCCTGGCAGTGTGGTCCCAGCCCCAGGACAGTGTGTTCACTCTGCCCCTGGCAGTGTGGTCCCAGCCCCAGACAGTGTGTTCACTGTGCCCCTGGCAGTGTGGTCCCAGCCCCAGACAGTGTGTTCACTCTGCCCCAGGCAGTGTGGCCCCAGCCCAGGACAGTGTGTTCACTGTGTCCCTGGCAGTGTGGTCCCAGCCCCAGGACAGTGTGTTCACTCTGCCCCTGGCAGTGTGGTCCCAGCCCCAGGACAGTGTGTTCACTGAGCCCCTGGCAGTGTGGTCTCAGCCCCAGGACAGTGTGTTCACTGAGCCCCTGGCAGTGTGGTCTCAGCCCCAGGACAGTGTGTTCACTGAGCCCCTGGCAGTGTGGTCTCAGCCCCAGGACAGTGTGTTCACTGAGACCCTGGCAGTGTGGTCTCAGCCCCAGGACAGTGTGTTCACTGAGCCCCTGGCAGTGTGGTCTCAGCCCCAGGACAGTGTGTTCACTGTGCCCCTGGCAGTGTGGTCCCAGCCCCAGGACAGTATGTTCACTGTGCCCCTGGCAGTGTGGTCCCAGCCCCAGACAGTGTGTTCACTGTGTCCCTGGCAGTGTGGTCCCAGCCCCAGACAGTGTGTTCACTGTGCCCCTGGCAGTGTGGTCCCAGCCCCAGGACAGTGTGTTCACTGTATCCCTGGCAGTGTGGTCCCAGCCCCAGGACAGTGTGTTCACTGTGCCCCTGGCAGTGTGGTCCCAGCCCCAGGACAGTGTGTTCACTGTATCCCTGGCAGTGTGGTCCCAGCCCCAGGACAGTGTGTTCACTGTGCCCCTGGCAGTGTGGTCCCAGCCCCAGGACAGTGTGTTCACTGTATCCCTGGCAGTGTGGTCCCAGCCCCAGGACAGTGTGTTCACTCTGCCCCTGGCAGTGTGGTCCCAGCCCCAGGACAGTGTGTTCACTGTATCCCTGGCAGTGTGGTCCCAGCCCCAGGACAGTGTGTTCACTGTATCCCTGGCAGTGTGGTCCCAGCCCCAGGACAGTGTGTTCACTCTGCCCCTGGCAGTGTGGTCCCAGCCCCAGACAGTGTGTTCACTGTGCCCCTGGCAGTGTGGTCCCAGCCCCAGGACAGTGTGTTCACTCTGCCCCTGGCAGTGTGGTCTCAGCCCCAGGACAGTGTGTTCACTGTGCCCCTGGCAGTGTGGTCTCAGCCCCAGGACAGTGTGTTCACTGTGCCCCTGGCAGTGTGGTCCCAGCCCCAGACAGTGTGTTCACTGTGCCCCTGGCAGTGTGGTCCCAGCCCCAGGACAGTGTGTTCACTCTGCCACTGGCAGTGTGGTCCCAGCCCCAGGACAGTGTGTTCACTGTGTCCCTGGCCGTGTGGTCCCAGCCCCAGGACAGTGTGTTCACTGTGCCCCTGGCAGTGTGGTCCCAGCCCCAGGACAGTATGTTCACTGTGCCCCTGGCAGTGTGGTCCCAGCCCCAGGACAGTGTGTTCACTGTATCCCTGGCAGTGTGGTCCCAGCCCCAGGACAGTGTGTTCACTGTGCCCCTGGCAGTGTGGTCCCAGCCCCAGGACAGTGTGTTCACTGTATCCCTGGCAGTGTGGTCCCAGCCCCAGGACAGTGTGTTCACTGTGCCCCTGGCAGTGTGGTCCCAGCCCCAGGACAGTGTGTTCACTGTATCCCTGGCAGTGTGGTCCCAGCCCCAGGACAGTGTGTTCACTCTGCCCCTGGCAGTGTGGTCCCAGCCCCAGGACAGTGTGTTCACTGTATCCCTGGCAGTGTGGTCCCAGCCCCAGGACAGTGTGTTCACTGTGCCCCTGGCAGTGTGGTCCCAGCCCCAGGACAGTGTGTTCACTCTGCCCCTGGCAGTGTGGTCCCAGCCCCAGACAGTGTGTTCACTGTGCCCCTGGCAGTGTGGTCCCAGCCCCAGGACAGTGTGTTCACTCTGCCCCTGGCAGTGTGGTCTCAGCCCCAGGACAGTGTGTTCACTGTGCCCCTGGCAGTGTGGTCTCAGCCCCAGGACAGTGTGTTCACTGTGCCCCTGGCAGTGTGGTCCCAGCCCCAGACAGTGTGTTCACTGTGCCCCTGGCAGTGTGGTCCCAGCCCCAGGACAGTGTGTTCACTCTGCCACTGGCAGTGTGTTCCCAGCCCCAGGACAGTGTGTTCACTGTGTCCCTGGCCGTGTGGTCCCAGCCCCAGGACAGTGTGTTCACTGTGCCCCTGGCAGTGTGGTCCCAGCCCCAGGACAGTATGTTCACTGTGCCCCTGGCAGTGTGGTCCCAGCCCCAGACAGTGTGTTCACTGTGTCCCTGGCAGTGTGGTCCCAGCCCCAGACAGTGTGTTCACTGTGCCCCTGGCAGTGTGGTCCCAGCCCCAGGACAGTGTGTTCACTGTATCCCTGGCAGTGTGGTCCCAGCCCCAGGACAGTGTGTTCACTGTGCCCCTGGCAGTGTGGTCCCAGCCCCAGGACAGTGTGTTCACTGTATCCCTGGCAGTGTGGTCCCAGCCCCAGGACAGTGTGTTCACTGTGCCCCTGGCAGTGTGGTCCCAGCCCCAGGACAGTGTGTTCACTGTATCCCTGGCAGTGTGGTCCCAGCCCCAGGACAGTGTGATCACTCTGCCCCTGGCAGTGTGGTCCCAGCCCCAGGACAATGTGTTCACTGTATCCCTGGCAGTGTGGTCCCAGCCCCAGGACAGTGTGTTCACTCTGCCCCTGGCAGTGTGGTCCCAGCCCCAGGACAGTGTGTTCACTGTATCCCTGGCAGTGTGGTCCCAGCCCCAGGACAGTGTGTTCACTGTGCCCCTGGCAGTGTGGTCCCAGCCCCAGGACAGTGTGTTCACTCTGCCCCTGGCAGTGTGGTCCCAGCCCCAGGACAGTGTGTTCACTGTATCCCTGGCAGTGTGGTCCCAGCCCCAGGACAGTGTGTTCACTGTGCCCCTGGCAGTGTGGTCCCAGCCCCAGGACAGTGTGTTCACTCTGCCCCTGGCAGTGTGGTCTCAGCCCCAGGACAGTGTGTTCACTGTGCCCCTGGCAGTGTGGTCTCAGCCCCAGGACAGTGTTCACTGTGCCCCTGGCAGTGTGGTCCCAGCCCCAGACAGTGTGTTCACTGTGCCCCTGGCAGTGTGGTCCCAGCCCCAGGACAGTGTGTTCACTCTGCCACTGGCAATGTGGTCCCAGCCCCAGGACAGTGTGTTCACTGTGTCCCTGGCCGTGTGGTCTCAGCCCCAGGACAGTGGGTTCACTCTGTCCCTGGCAGTGTGGTCCCAGCCCCAGACAGTGTGTTCACTGTGCCCCTGGCAGTGTGGTCTCAGCCCCAGGACAGTGTGTTCACTCTGCCCCTGGCCGTGTGGTCCCAGCCCCAGGACAGTGGGTTCACTCTGCCCCTGGCAGTGTGGTTCCAGCCCCAGGACAGTGTGTTCACTGTGCCCCTGGCAGTGTGGTCTCAGCCCCAGGACAGTGTGTTCACTCTGCCCCTGGCAGTGTGGTCTCAGCCCCAGGACAGTGGGTTCACTCTGTCCCTGGCAGTGTGGTCCCAGCCCCAGGACAGTGTGTTCACTCTGCCCCTGGCAGTGTGGTTCCAGCCCCAGGACAGTGTGTTCACTGTGCCCCTGGCAGTGTGGTCTCAGCCCCAGGACAGTGTGTTCACTCTGCCCCTGGCAGTGTGGTCTCAGCCCCAGGACAGTGGGTTCACTCTGTCCCTGGCAGTGTGGTCCCAGCCCAGGACAGTGTGTTCACTGTGCCCCTGGCAGTGTGGCCCCAGCCCCAGGACAGTGTGTTCACTGAGCCCCTGGCAGTGTGGTCCCAGCCCCAGGACAGTGTGTTCACTCTGCCCCTGGCAGTGTGGTCCCAGCCCCAGACAGTGTGTTCACTGTGCCCCTGGCAGTGTGGTCCCAGCCCCAGGACAGTGTGTTCACTCTGCCCCTGGCAGTGTGGTCTCAGCCCCAGGACAGTGTGTTCACTGTGCCCCTGGCAGTGTGGTCTCAGCCCCAGGACAGTGTGTTCACTGTGCCCCTGGCAGTGTGGTCCCAGCCCCAGACAGTGTGTTCACTGTGCCCCTGGCAGTGTGGTCCCAGCCCCAGGACAGTGTGTTCACTCTGCCACTGGCAGTGTGTTCCCAGCCCCAGGACAGTGTGTTCACTGTGTCCCTGGCCGTGTGGTCCCAGCCCCAGGACAGTGTGTTCACTGTGCCCCTGGCAGTGTGGTCCCAGCCCCAGGACAGTATGTTCACTGTGCCCCTGGCAGTGTGGTCCCAGCCCCAGACAGTGTGTTCACTGTGTCCCTGGCAGTGTGGTCCCAGCCCCAGACAGTGTGTTCACTGTGCCCCTGGCAGTGTGGTCCCAGCCCCAGGACAGTGTGTTCACTGTATCCCTGGCAGTGTGGTCCCAGCCCCAGGACAGTGTGTTCACTGTGCCCCTGGCAGTGTGGTCCCAGCCCCAGGACAGTGTGTTCACTGTATCCCTGGTTGTGTGGTCCCAGCCCCAGGACAGTGTGTTCACTGTGCCCCTGGCAGTGTGGTCCCAGCCCCAGGACAGTGTGTTCACTGTATCCCTGGCAGTGTGGTCCCAGCCCCAGGACAGTGTGATCACTCTGCCCCTGGCAGTGTGGTCCCAGCCCCAGGACAATGTGTTCACTGTATCCCTGGCAGTGTGGTCCCAGCCCCAGGACAGTGTGTTCACTCTGCCCCTGGCAGTGTGGTCCCAGCCCCAGGACAGTGTGTTCACTGTATCCCTGGCAGTGTGGTCCCAGCCCCAGGACAGTGTGTTCACTGTGCCCCTGGCAGTGTGGTCCCAGCCCCAGGACAGTGTGTTCACTCTGCCCCTGGCAGTGTGGTCCCAGCCCCAGGACAGTGTGTTCACTGTATCCCTGGCAGTGTGGTCCCAGCCCCAGGACAGTGTGTTCACTGTGCCCCTGGCAGTGTGGTCCCAGCCCCAGGACAGTGTGTTCACTCTGCCCCTGGCAGTGTGGTCTCAGCCCCAGGACAGTGTGTTCACTGTGCCCCTGGCAGTGTGGTCTCAGCCCCAGGACAGTGTTCACTGTGCCCCTGGCAGTGTGGTCCCAGCCCCAGACAGTGTGTTCACTGTGCCCCTGGCAGTGTGGTCCCAGCCCCAGGACAGTGTGTTCACTCTGCCACTGGCAGTGTGGTCCCAGCCCCAGGACAGTGTGTTCACTGTGTCCCTGGCCGTGTGGTCTCAGCCCCAGGACAGTGGGTTCACTCTGTCCCTGGCAGTGTGGTCCCAGCCCCAGACAGTGTGTTCACTGTGCCCCTGGCAGTGTGGTCTCAGCCCCAGGACAGTGTGTTCACTCTGCCCCTGGCCGTGTGGTCCCAGCCCCAGGACAGTGGGTTCACTCTGCCCCTGGCAGTGTGGTTCCAGCCCCAGGACAGTGTGTTCACTGTGCCCCTGGCAGTGTGGTCTCAGCCCCAGGACAGTGTGTTCACTCTGCCCCTGGCAGTGTGGTCTCAGCCCCAGGACAGTGGGTTCACTCTGTCCCTGGCAGTGTGGTCCCAGCCCAGGACAGTGTGTTCACTGTGCCCCTGGCAGTGTGGCCCCAGCCCCAGGACAGTGTGTTCACTGAGCCCCTGGCAGTGTGGTCCCAGCCCCAGGACAGTGTGTTCACTCTGCCCCTGGCCGTGTGGTCCCAGCCCCAGGACAGTGGGTTCACTCTGCCCCTGGCAGTGTGGTCCCAGCCCCAGACAGTGTGTTCACTGTGCCCCTGGCAGTGTGGTCCCAGCCCCAGGACAGTGTGTTCACTGTGCCCCTGGCAGTGTGGTCTCAGCCCCAGGACAGTGTGTTCACTGTGCCCCTGGCAGTGTGGTCTCAGCCCCAGGACAGTGTGTTCACTGTGCCCCTGGCAGTGTGGTCCCAGCCCCAGACAGTGTGTTCACTGTGCCCCTGGCAGTGTGGTCCCAGCCCCAGGACAGTGTGTTCACTGTGCCCCTGGCAGTGTGGTCCCAGCCCCAGGACAGTGTGTTCACTGTATCCCTGGCAGTGTGGTCCCAGCCCCAGGACAGTGTGTTCACTCTGCCCCTGGCAGTGTGGTCCCAGCCCCAGGACAGTGTGTTCACTGTATCCCTGGCAGTGTTGTCCCAGCCCCAGGACAGTGTGTTCACTGTATCCCTGGCAGTGTGGTCCCAGCCCCAGGACAGTGTGTTCACTCTGCCCCTGGCAGTGTGGTCCCAGCCCCAGACAGTGTGTTCACTGTGCCCCTGGCAGTGTGGTCCCAGCCCCAGGACAGTGTGTTCACTCTGCCCCTGGCAGTGTGGTCTCAGCCCCAGGACAGTGTGTTCACTGTGCCCCTGGCAGTGTGGTCTCAGCCCCAGGACAGTGTGTTCACTGTGCCCCTGGCAGTGTGGTCCCAGCCCCAGACAGTGTGTTCACTGTGCCCCTGGCAGTGTGGTCCCAGCCCCAGGACAGTGTGTTCACTCTGCCACTGGCAGTGTGGTCCCAGCCCCAGGACAGTGTGTTCACTGTGTCCCTGGCCGTGTGGTCCCAGCCCCAGGACAGTGTGTTCACTGTGCCCCTGGCAGTGTGGTCCCAGCCCCAGGACAGTATGTTCACTGTGCCCCTGGCAGTGTGGTCCCAGCCCCAGGACAGTGTGTTCACTGTATCCCTGGCAGTGTGGTCCCAGCCCCAGGACAGTGTGTTCACTGTGCCCCTGGCAGTGTGGTCCCAGCCCCAGGACAGTGTGTTCACTGTATCCCTGGCAGTGTGGTCCCAGCCCCAGGACAGTGTGTTCACTGTGCCCCTGGCAGTGTGGTCCCAGCCCCAGGACAGTGTGTTCACTGTATCCCTGGCAGTGTGGTCCCAGCCCCAGGACAGTGTGTTCACTCTGCCCCTGGCAGTGTGGTCCCAGCCCCAGGACAGTGTGTTCACTGTATCCCTGGCAGTGTGGTCCCAGCCCCAGGACAGTGTGTTCACTGTGCCCCTGGCAGTGTGGTCCCAGCCCCAGGACAGTGTGTTCACTCTGCCCCTGGCAGTGTGGTCCCAGCCCCAGACAGTGTGTTCACTGTGCCCCTGGCAGTGTGGTCCCAGCCCCAGGACAGTGTGTTCACTCTGCCCCTGGCAGTGTGGTCTCAGCCCCAGGACAGTGTGTTCACTGTGCCCCTGGCAGTGTGGTCTCAGCCCCAGGACAGTGTGTTCACTGTGCCCCTGGCAGTGTGGTCCCAGCCCCAGACAGTGTGTTCACTGTGCCCCTGGCAGTGTGGTCCCAGCCCCAGGACAGTGTGTTCACTCTGCCACTGGCAGTGTGTTCCCAGCCCCAGGACAGTGTGTTCACTGTGTCCCTGGCCGTGTGGTCCCAGCCCCAGGACAGTGTGTTCACTGTGCCCCTGGCAGTGTGGTCCCAGCCCCAGGACAGTATGTTCACTGTGCCCCTGGCAGTGTGGTCCCAGCCCCAGACAGTGTGTTCACTGTGTCCCTGGCAGTGTGGTCCCAGCCCCAGACAGTGTGTTCACTGTGCCCCTGGCAGTGTGGTCCCAGCCCCAGGACAGTGTGTTCACTGTATCCCTGGCAGTGTGGTCCCAGCCCCAGGACAGTGTGTTCACTGTGCCCCTGGCAGTGTGGTCCCAGCCCCAGGACAGTGTGTTCACTGTATCCCTGGCAGTGTGGTCCCAGCCCCAGGACAGTGTGTTCACTGTGCCCCTGGCAGTGTGGTCCCAGCCCCAGGACAGTGTGTTCACTGTATCCCTGGCAGTGTGGTCCCAGCCCCAGGACAGTGTGATTACTCTGCCCCTGGCAGTGTGGTCCCAGCCCCAGGACAATGTGTTCACTGTATCCCTGGCAGTGTGGTCCCAGCCCCAGGACAGTGTGTTCACTCTGCCCCTGGCAGTGTGGTCCCAGCCCCAGGACAGTGTGTTCACTGTATCCCTGGCAGTGTGGTCCCAGCCCCAGGACAGTGTGTTCACTGTGCCCCTGGCAGTGTGGTCCCAGCCCCAGGACAGTGTGTTCACTCTGCCCCTGGCAGTGTGGTCCCAGCCCCAGGACAGTGTGTTCACTGTATCCCTGGCAGTGTGGTCCCAGCCCCAGGACAGTGTGTTCACTGTGCCCCTGGCAGTGTGGTCCCAGCCCCAGGACAGTGTGTTCACTCTGCCCCTGGCAGTGTGGTCTCAGCCCCAGGACAGTGTGTTCACTGTGCCCCTGGCAGTGTGGTCTCAGCCCCAGGACAGTGTTCACTGTGCCCCTGGCAGTGTGGTCCCAGCCCCAGACAGTGTGTTCACTGTGCCCCTGGCAGTGTGGTCCCAGCCCCAGGACAGTGTGTTCACTCTGCCACTGGCAGTGTGGTCCCAGCCCCAGGACAGTGTGTTCACTGTGTCCCTGGCCGTGTGGTCTCAGCCCCAGGACAGTGGGTTCACTCTGTCCCTGGCAGTGTGGTCCCAGCCCCAGACAGTGTGTTCACTGTGCCCCTGGCAGTGTGGTCTCAGCCCCAGGACAGTGTGTTCACTCTGCCCCTGGCCGTGTGGTCCCAGCCCCAGGACAGTGGGTTCACTCTGCCCCTGGCAGTGTGGTTCCAGCCCCAGGACAGTGTGTTCACTGTGCCCCTGGCAGTGTGGTCTCAGCCCCAGGACAGTGTGTTCACTCTGCCCCTGGCAGTGTGGTCTCAGCCCCAGGACAGTGGGTTCACTCTGTCCCTGGCAGTGTGGTCCCAGCCCAGGACAGTGTGTTCACTGTGCCCCTGGCAGTGTGGCCCCAGCCCCAGGACAGTGTGTTCACTGAGCCCCTGGCAGTGTGGTCCCAGCCCCAGGACAGTGTGTTCACTCTGCCCCTGGCCGTGTGGTCCCAGCCCCAGGACAGTGGGTTCACTCTGCCCCTGGCTGTGTGGTCCCAGCCCCAGGACAGGGTGTTCACTGTATCCCTGGCTGTGTGGTCCCAGCCCAAGGACAGGGTGTTCACTGTATCCCTGGCAGTGTGGTCCCAGCCCCAGGACAGTGTGTTCACTGTGTCCCTGGCAGTGTGGTCTCAGCCCCAGGACAGTGTGTTCACTGTGCCCCTGGCAGTGTGGTCCCAGCCCCAGGACAGTGTGTTCACTGTGCCCCTGGCTGTGTGGTCCCAGCCCCAGGACAGGGTGTTCACTGTATCCCTGGCAGTGTGGTCCCAGCCCCAGGACAGTGGGTTCACTCTGGCCCTGGCAGTGTGGTCCCAGCCCCAGGACAGTGTGTTCACTCTGCCCCAGGCAGTGTGGTCCCAGCTCCAGACAGTGTGTTCACTGTGTCCCTGGCAGTGTGGTCCCAGCCCCAGGACATTGTGTTCACTGTGCCCCTGGCAGTGCGGACTTAGCCCCAGGACAGTGTGTTCACTATGCCCCTGGCAGTGCGGGCTTAGCCCCAGGACAGTGTGTTCACTGTGCCCCTGGCAGTGTGGTCCAAGCCCCAGGACAGTGTGTTCACTGTGCCCCTGGCAGTGTGGGCTTAGCCCCAGGACAGTGTGTTCACTGTATCCCTGGCAGTGTGGTCCCAGCCCCAGGACAGTGTGTTCACTGTATCCCTGGCAGTGTGGTCTCAGCCCCAGGACAGTGGGTTCACTGTGTCCCTGGCAGTGTGGTCCCAGCCCCAGGACAGTGTGTTCACTCTGCCCCTGGCAGTGTGGTCCCAGCCCCAGACAGTGTGTTCACTGTGTCCCTGGCAGTGTGGTCCCAGCCCCAGGACAGTGTGTTCACTGTGCCCCTGGCAGTGCGGACTTAGCACCAGGACAGTGTGTTCACTATGCCCCTGGCAGTGCGGGCTTAGCCCCAGGACAGTGTGTTCACTGTGCCCCTGGCAGTGTGGTCCAAGCCCCAGGACAGTGTGTTCACTGTGCCCCTGGCAGTGTGGGCTTAGCCCCAGGACAGTGTGTTCACTGTGCCCCTGGCAGTGTGGTCCCAGCCCCAGGACAGTGTGTTCACTGTGCCCCTGGCAGTGTGGGCTTAGCCCCAGGACAGTGTGTTCACTGTGCCCCTGGCAGTGTGGCCCCAGCCCAGTACAGTGGGTTCACTCTGCCCCTGGCAGTGTGGTCCAAGCCCCAGGACAGTGTGTTCACTATGCCCCTGGCAGTGTGGGCTTAGCCCCAGGACAGTGTGTTCACTGTGCCCCTGGCAGTGTGGGCTTAGCCCCAGGACAGTGTGTTCACTGTGCCCCTGGCAGTGTGGTCCCAGCCCCAGGACAGTGTGTTCACTGTGCCCCTGGCAGTGCGGACTTAGCCCCAGGGCAGTGTGTTCACTATGCCCCTGACAGTGCGGACTTAGCCCCAGTCTCAGACTCCATCTTGGACAGTCTTATAACTCTTACCTTTGGATAGTATTTCACTACTCACTTGTTCCTTGCCTATCCCCCTTGTCCTGCCTCTGTCTTCCCCATCCCTCCCATGTTCAACCACCCCACCCTCCCCTGCCTCCTCGCCCATTTTGCCTCCCGTGCCCAGCTGAGGTGCAGCTTGTGATACAAGTATTTGAAATCTTTTTTTTTCAAAAATATTTTTTGTTTGTAAAACATCTGAAAGAACATTACACTTATTTCAAAATGACTATCACACAAATTTCAATAATATTCAGGTTCTCACCACACATCATGTTGCAGTCTGAGGTGCTTCAATGCAATCAAAGAAACAATATAGACATGTCTAAATGATCATTAGAAATGGTGCAAAGGCAAATTGTCTACACAGATCAGGTTTCACTCTGAGGTGCTTTCATACAGCTGTGATACATGTAATATTCATTGTATACAGTTAATGTGAGCCATAAAGCCCGAGAGGGTTCTACACAGTTCCTTTCCCCTCAGTTCACTCTGGCTGACCTTATACAGCGACCTTTCCCCATTGGCGCCTCTGCGCCAACCGCACCAACTTTAGTGCGCCTATCAGCACGTAGTCCTGGGCTTTGGAATCGGAAATCCTGCAGCTACACTGCTGAAGATGGACAAAAGAAACATCTATGTACTTCAAAGTCATTGGGTGGACTGGAGCTTGCCACAAGCACTGGGAAACAGACCATTCTAATTATTTGCCGGTGCGGGTGCTTCATTTGCAGGGGGAAAGTAATTCCAGCGAGTTGGCCTTTTAATGAGCATTCATGAGTTGGAACTGAATACAAATGTAGTTCCTGGCAGAGATCAGTAGGAAGCTCGACCTACCTTTAGCCCACCATGAAGGCCAGGAGAACAAAATTCCAAACTAATTTCCTGCCGCCAGGAAAGTGACTTTTGCCTTCCCATGGCCCAAAATTCCCAGCGCTGGCCAAAGGGGCAAATTCTACCCAATGAGTTTGATGAAGGTAACTTATCCAAGTTTGCTTCTACTACATAGTTAAATAGGAAAGTAAACAATGGGGAGGGCACAAAGAGGCTGCAAAAGGATGTTGACAGATTGGGGGAATGGGCAAGAACATGGTAGGTGGAAAAAAATGTGGCAAAAGTTACCAATTTGGTAGGAAAAAGAAAAAAATAATATTTTTTGAATGATGAAACTCAGGGAAATGTTTGCATTCAGAGTGATCTGTGTATCCTTGTGCATGAATCACAGCAAGTTAACATGCAGGTACAGGATGCAATTAGGTAGGCAAATTGCATGCTTGCTTTCGTTACACGGCATTTGGAGCATAAGAGTAACAAAGTCTTACTACAATTGTATAGTTCATTGGCAAGCCGATTTCTGGAGAACTGTCTGCAGTTTTGTTCTCCTTACCTTAGGAAAGACATACATGCCCGAACAAAAGTAAAAGGAAGGTTAATTAGGATGAAGGAATTGTCCAAGGGGAGAGATTGACTAGACTAGGCCTATATTCCTTGAGGTTTAGAGAAATGAAAAGTGCTATCAGTGAAACATGTAACAGTTTTAAGGGGTTTAACAAGGTCGATGCTGAGAAAATTGTTCCTCTGACTGGAAAATGTAGAAGCCAGGGACATAGGCTCAAAATAAAGGGTCAGGCCTTTAGGACTGAGATGAAGAGAAATTTCTTTGTTCAAAGGGTTGTGAATCTGTGGAATTCTCTACCCCAGAGAGCTGTGGAAGCTCAGTTATTGAGAATAACCTCAAGATAGAAGTTTTTAAGGGAATTAATTCAGGGACATAGGATTATTTGGGAAAGTGGAGTTAAGGTAGATTAGACCAGGGTTACTCAAATTGTGGGTCGTGACCCTTGGGTGAGTGTCGGAAGAGTCGCCAAGCGATCGCTCACGGCATTCCTGATCGCGAGAGAAACACCCAACAGCCGCAACTAGCTTTTAAATGAATCTTTCGGCCAGAAGCAGCGGCAGAGAGCAGGTCACGCACAGAATTTTTTAAAAATTAGTTCATGGGATGTGGGCATCGCTGGCTGTGCAAGAGTTGCCCTTGAGGGGCAATCAAGAGTCAACCATATTGCCACGTGTCCAGAGTCACATGTAGGCCAGACCAGGTAAGGACGGCAGATTTCCTTCCCTAAAGGACATTAGTGAACCAGATGTTTTTTTTTACGACAATCAACAATGGTTTCATTGGCATCATTCGACTTTTAATTCCAGATTTTTATTGAATTCAAATTTCACTATCTGCAGTGGCGGATTTGAACCTGGGTCTCCAGAGCATTACCCTGGGTCTCTGGGTTACTAGTCCAGTGACAATACCACTGCGCCACCGCCTCCCCTGTACACTGACATCATGTGCCCTGTATGTCCATGCTTTTGGCGTGAAATCCTGGAGGAGAGATTGCTCCATTTTCTAACGGCGAGCAAGCAAGGCAAAAAGACTGTGAAGAAATGAAGATTAATTGTTTTACTGCAAGGAAGAGATGGCCAGCGACACAAACAGGCTAGGGTCTAAGAACTGAATCCGTTGGATAGAGCTGCGCAGGGGAGTCCACGGCAGGATAAAGCAGTGCTGGTGATAGGTCTATACAGAGCTCCAGGGCCTCTGGTGAAAAGTCAACAAAGAAAAAACTGAGATCGGGAACAAAGCAGTATAAAGATGATTTCTTGAGGTATGGCTTTATTAATTGCGCCAGTGCAAATCAGGATGCAAAGTCCATGTGTGTTATAGCAGTGAAGTACTGGCCAATGAGAGTTTAAAACCCTCCAAACATCAAAGGCATTTGAAGATTAAGCATGGCGAGTTTGAGGACAAACCTCAGCTTAAGTCCTCAGCAGAAATATAACATTGAATGACAAAGCACGTGAGATCGTGAGGATCAAGCACGCTCACCTGTCCCATTAAAGGTAAGCGGAAATGGTGTGTCACGAAGGTCAGCTGGCGTGGCCCGTGAAAGTTGGCCAGTATGGGTCACGAAGGTCGGCCGGCGTGGGTCGCAACGGTCGGCCGACATGGGTCATGATGGTTCGCCACCCTGGGTCCCGAAGGTCCCGCAGCTGGCTGATAAAAACGGGTCCTGGGAAAAAAAGGTTTGAAAAACACTGGATTAGACACAATCTTGTTAATGCAGAGGATGACTGTAGGACCAAATGACTGACTGAAACTATTGGGGCGGGATTCTTCGGAAACCGGCGGGGCGGGCAACTCCAGCGGGAAGGAGTGGCATGAGTGGAAGAGTGGAATCCTCCGCACCTTCAGCGACTAGGCCGGCAGCGGAGTGGTTTACGCCGCGCCGGCCGGTGCGGAAGGGGCTTGGCGCCATGCCAACAAGTGCCGAAGGGCCACCGCCAGCCGGCGTGAGTTGGCGCATGCACAAGAGCGCCAGTGTCTGCTGGCATCATCCCAGCGCATGCGCAGGGCGTGTTCATCTCCGTGCCAGCCATCACGGACAATTACACCGGCCGACGCAGAGGAATAGAGTGCCCCCACGGCACAGGCCCGCCCACGGATCGGTGGGCTCTGATTGCGGGCCAGGCCACCATGGGGGCACCCCCCGGGGCCAGATCCCCCGGTGCCCCCTGAGGACCCCGGAGGCCACCCGCGGAGCCCGGTCCCGCCGGTAAATAACCTGTCGTAACATACGCCGGCGGGACAAACCGAAAACGGGCGGCCACTCAGCCCATCGCGGGCTGGAGAATCGCCGGGGGGGGGGGGGGGGCGCTGCCAACGGCCCCTTCTGGCGCAGCGCGATTCCCGCCCCCGCCAAATCCCCGGCCCCGGAGAATTCGGCAGCCGGCGGGGGCGGGATTCACGCCGCCCCCCGGTGATTCTCCGACCCAGCCGGGGGGTCGGTGAATCCTGCCCCTGGTTCTTATATGTTTTTCTGTTTTATCCCAAAGTAGGTGCACTATCGGTTTGTTACAGAATGAAACTCTTTACTTTATCCTGGTGTCAGAAGAGTGGCCATTATAGTATCAGTATGACATTTTTTCATAATTTATCTCAGGTACTCTGGAGCCCTGAATTAAAATCTGATTTTGATACAGATTTTACTAATTTACATTCATTAAATTGATCCTTTAATACTGATTAATGCTAAAATCATGCAATTTTAATCCATTGGTCAATAACCTGTAGGAATTTTAAACAGGCTGCCCCAAACCCATTTCTCATTTCACCCTGACAGCCAGTAAACAGAAGAGACATGTGTTCTCTGCCTGGGCTGAATGGTATCAGGATGCAGAGGTGATAGGACATGGTTTAACCAACTACGCCCCCACACACCTAAACTCTCATTTACAGTCACAGTAGGACACAAATTGCAATAAATTGGCACAATAGATTTCATGCAGATTTTGCTTTAGAGCCACAACGATATTTCACCATCATCACAAATTAGCAACTAATTGTTTTTCATAAATCTGTGTGGGTGTTTGTGAAAATTGTTCTTGCATGAGTGTCTAAAATTAGTTAAGTCACTTCAAGAAAATCTTTTGTACAAACCACCCTTTAATTAAATTCTAGTCTGTAACTCATTTCCAGCTATTTGTTATTGTATATATAAACCATCCGATGTCTCAATTAGACCCAGCTGTAATTCGCTCCCTGGCATTTCCAACAATGCTGTATCCCCTCAGCAATGCACTGAATTGTCAGTCTGGGTTATATGCTGAAGTCCTTTGAGTAGAGCTTGAATCCGACTTTTTGACTCAGGTGAAAGTCTGACCGCTGAGCCAAGGAATGCATAAAAGTAGCGAGAAGTAACCATTTTTAATGTCTAATGGAGCATTTATTCAGATATGTGCCAGGCTCCCACAAGTACACATGATGGTTATGCATAGGACAGGAGGAGGCAGGGCAGACTGCATTTAAAGGAAGCACATGCCATTCTTTCTATACCAATCAATCCAGTCGAAACGGTAGTTAACAAGAACTGTGGTTTTAATCAGCTAGAATGTGCCCACCAGTAGCTCCTCCCGCACTGAGAGGCTGTCCCGGATCGATGGGTTTATAGAATTTATAGTGCAGAAGGAGGCCATTCGGCCCATCGAGTCTGCACCGGCTCTTGGAAAGAGCACCCCACCCAAGGTCAACACCACCACCCCCCCATCCCCATAACCCAGTAACCCCACCCAACACTAAGGGCAATTTTGGACACTAAGGGCAATTTATCATGGCCAATCCACCTAACCTGCTCATCTTTGGACTGTGGGAGGAAACCGGAGCACCCGGAGGAAACCCACGCACACACGGGGAGGATGTGCAGACTCCGCACAGACAGTGACCCAAGCCGTAATCGAACCTGGGACCCTGGAGCTGTGAAGCAATTGTGCTATCCACAAGGCTACCGTGCTGCCCCAAATTATATACCTTCTCAGAGGGGCGGGGCCACAGGCGGAGCCAACAACAACATCAACACAACAACAGTAACAGTGAGTAAATACAATAATATATACAACAGCCAATCGTGGCTCACCACATGCTGCCTATATGATAACCTTCTTAACATTTCTTTCCACTTCCCTGACCTGAACTCCACTTGGTCTTTCTCCAAGGCTGTTCCACTAGTTCCCAAGGTAAGTGCATCAGTCAGTATGCTACACCCCCACCTTGGGACTCAAAGACCCTTGTGATGTGCTAAGCAGAGGTCATCTCAATTATAGTCATGTAAATGAATTTGGCGGCTTATTCATATGCATGCATTAGGTGAGGACAGTTTCAGACTTAGTCACATAATCCATCGCTATTTACTGTTTTAACTCAGTTATACTTATAAATAAACAGAAGTTACCAAATTGAAGTCTGATCAGGCCCAACAATTCCATGTGAGGGCGGGATTTCCCCCCAAAATGACTAAGGGTGCAATTCTCCGGAAAGATTTCTAATTGAGGTAGCGAGCGGGAACTGCTCTCTGCCTAGCGAGACCGGGAAGGCTATTCAATGTTAATTGGTCCACTTAATGAGGCCCCACGTGCTTCTGGCTGCTGATTCGGCTGGGATCGCACTCGCCAGCCCCCCGCTAACAAGGCCGAGCAGCACTTAAGCAGCACGTACTCAGCCAACCCCAGCCAGCTCGCAACAATGGCGCCAAGGAGACCGGCTTCAAGATTCAGTGATGTGGACCTGGAGAGGCTCCTGGACACAGTGGAGGCCAGGAGAGATGTCTTGTTCTCCCGAAGGTCCCGGAGTGTGAGCCACAGGGCAGCCAGTGCTGCCTGGAACGAGGTGGCCGTGGCTGTGAGCGCCGGGTGTGTGACCAGGGGGAGAAACTGCAGCTGCCCATAAGTTTTGGCGAGTGAACACACTGAACTCTTAGTCCGGGACGCTTTCGTAGCAGGTATGCTAACCTCACAAATCCGCCAGCGACTGTTAGAAAAAGACACTCTGGGTCTCAGGGAGGCACGGGCCCTTGCAGGCTCCCTGGACGTGGCCTCCAGGAATGCCCGCGCTTACGTTCCCGACCGCGCAGCAGCCCTCTGGGCAGCGTGGAACCCTTCCACGGCTGACCCCGAGACGTCCCCCATCCCCCCCACAGGCCTGCGCTGCAAGGCGGCCTGGCAACCCCGGGGGGCCCCGCTGCTACTTTTGCGGGCAGGCCAAGCACCCTCGCCAGTGCTGCCCGGCCTGCATCCACCTGCAACGGATGTGGCAAAAGGGCCATTTCGTGGTGTATGTCAGGCCCGTGCGGTTGCGGCAGTCTCCGGCGGCGAATGCGGACTGCAACCATAAACTTCTCCATGGTCCCTGTGCGGCCAGCGGTCGCCGCCATCTTCCTATTCCAGGGCCACGTGCGGACCCCGGGCGCCGCCATCTTGTTCCGCGGACGCCACGTTGGAGGGATGGGCGCCGCCATTTTGTGCACCCCCAGCCATGTGCGACCAATGGGAGCCACCATCTTGGATGAACCCCCAGGATCCCAGCTCGGATGACCACGCGCTGCCCGAAGAAAACTCTGAACTGCTGCGATTAGCCTCGGTGACCCTGGATCCCGGCCTCGAACACTCTCAACTGCTACAACGACCGTATTCATCAACGGGCACGAGACGT
Organism: Scyliorhinus torazame; assembly: GCF_047496885.1. Classification (NCBI taxonomy): domain Eukaryota; kingdom Metazoa; phylum Chordata; class Chondrichthyes; order Carcharhiniformes; family Scyliorhinidae; genus Scyliorhinus; species Scyliorhinus torazame. The sequence goes on from NC_092723.1 coordinate 142,339,711, forward strand.
CCTGCCTAATCGACTCTGGGAGCACGGAGAGCTACATACACCCCGACACGGTAAGGCGCTTTTACCTCCTTATCCACCCCGTGAATCAAAAAATCTCCCTGGCCTCCGGTTCACACTCAGTGGAGATAAAGGTGTTCTGTGTAGCAAACCTCACAGTCCAGGGAAGGGAATTCCAAAATTTCCATCTCTACGTTCTTCCCCACCTCTGCGCGGCTACACTCCTGGGTTTAGACTTCCAGTGTAACCTCCAAAGTCTAACCTTCAAATTCGGCGGCCCTATACCTCCCCTTACTGTCTGCGGCCTCGCGACCCTTAAGGTCGACCCGCCTTCCCTGTTTGCGAACCTCACCCTGGATTGCAAACCCGTCGCCACCAGGAGCAGATGGTACAGTGTCCAGGACCGGATCTTTATTAGGTCAGAGGTCCAAAGGCTACTGAGGGATGGGGTCATTGAAGCCAGTAACAGCCCCTGGAGAGCTCAAGTAGTAGTGGTAAAGACCGGGGAGAAGCATAGGATGGTCATCGACTACAGTCAGACCATCAACAGGTTTACGCAGCTGGACGCGTACCCTCTTCCCCGCATATCCGACCTGGTGAACAGGATTGCGCATTATAAGGTCTTCTCCACGGTGGATCTCAAGTCCGCCTACCACCAGGTCCCCATCTGCACTAGTGACCGCAAATACACTGCCTTCGAGGCAGATGGGCAGCTCTACCACTTCTTAAGGGTTCCCTTTGGTGTTACCAACGGGGTCTCGGTCTTCCAGCGCGAGATGGACCGAATGGTTGACCGGTACGGTTTACAGGCAACATTCCCATATCTCGATAATGTCACCATCTGCGGCCATGACCAGCAGGACTACGACACCAACCTCCGAAAATTCCTCCAGACCGCAAAACTCCTTAACCTTACATACAACAAGGATAAATGCATATTTAGCACCGACCGCCTAGCCATCCTCGGCTACGTAGTGCGAAATGGAGTTATAGGCCCCGACCATGAACGCATGCGCCCCCGAATGGAGTTCCCCCTCCCTCACTGCCCCAAGGCCCTGAAGCGTTGCCTAGGGTTTTTCAGCTACTGCGCCCAGTTGGTCCCCAATTATGCAGACAAGGCACGTCCCCTTATCCAATCCACAGCTTTACCCCTGTCAATAGAGGCCCGCCAGGCCTTCAGCCGCATCAAAGCAGACATTGCAAATACCACGATGCACGACATCGATGAGTCTCTCCCCTTCCAGGTCGAGAGCGATGCGTCCGACGTAGCTCTGGCGGCCACCCTCAACCAAGTGGGCAGACCGGTGGCCTTCTTCTCTCGGACCCTCCATGCTTCCGAAATCCGCCACTCCTCAGTCGAAAAGGAGGCCCGGGTCATAGTAGAAGCTGTGCGACATTGGAGGCATTACCTGGCCGGCAGGAGATTCACTCTCCTCACTGATCAACAGTCGGTTGCTTTCATGTTCGATAATGCACAGCGGGGTAAGATAAAAAACGACAAGCTCTTACGGTGGAGGATCAAACTCTCCACCTACAACTATGAGATCTTGTATCGTCCCGGGAAGCTAAATGAGCCTCCTGACGCCCTGTCCCGCGGCACATGTGCCCCGCACAAGTGGACCCGCCTCCGAGCCCTCCACGAGGACCTCTACCACCCGGGGGTCACTCGCTTTTTCCATTTCGTCAAGACCCACAACCTGCCCGACTCTATCGAGGAGGTCCGGACAGCCACCAGGGACTGCCAAATCTGCGCGGAGTGCAAACCGCACTTCTCCCGACCAGAGAAAGCGCACCTGATAAAGGCTTCCCGTCCCTTTGAACGCCTCAGCATGGACTTCAAAGGCCTCCTCCCCTCCACCGACCGCAACACGTACTTCCTGAACGTGATTGATGAGTACTCCCAGTTCCCATTCGCTATCCCCTGCCCTGACATGACCGCAACCACCGTCATCAAGGCCCTCCATAGCATCTTTGCACTGTTCAGGTTCCCTGCTTACATACAAAGTGATAAGAGGTCCTCTTTTATGAGCGACGAACTGCGTCAATTCCTGCTCAGCAAGGGCATCACCTCGAGCAGGACGACCAGTTACAACCCCCGGGGTAACGGACAGGTAGAGAGGGAGAACGGAATGGTCTGGAAGACCGTCCTACTGGCCCTACGGTCCCAGAACCTCCCAGTCTCCCGCTGGCAATAAGTCTTCCCGGATGCCCTCCACTCCATCCAGTCACTGCTTTGTACGACCACCAACCAGACACCTCACGAACGTCTCCTTGTCTTCCCCATGAAGTCCTCCTCTGGGACCTCGCTCCCGACCTGGCTGGCAGCACCCGGACCCATCCTGCTCCGAAAACACGTGCGGGCGCACAAGTCGGACCCGTTGGTCGAGAGGGTCCATCTGCTCCATGCTAACCCCCAGTACGCCTATGTGGCGTACTCCGACGGCCGACAAGATACGGTCTCCCTACGAGACCTGCCGCCCGCCGGAGCCCCACGCACACCCCAGCCACCTGTCCCACCCTCCTCTCCACCAGGGCACCTTACAGGAGGATCGGTCCTTCTGCCGGCCCCATCTAGGTCCCCCCACCCACTGATGCTCCCCGCAGGCGCTCCCTTCCCACGTCTACCATTTTCCCCACCAGCGCCATCTAGGGGTGCCGAAGCTGCCATGGAGATCAAAGCCACGCTCCCGGAGTCACAGACGCCCGAGCCTCCACTGGAGTCACCGCCGAAGCTCCGACGATCACAGAGGATGACCAGGGCCCCCGATCGACTGATTGCTTCATTTTAAATTGTAAACTGTAAACTGTAAATGTAAATTATCAAATGTACATAGCTGTCAGAATTGTAAATAGTTACAAAACACTGTACGGAGGTATTACGGTACCTCCATAACTAATTCTACCACGTTGCCATGTTTGTAGAATCAGGCCCCCCCCCCCCCCCCGCCCCCCCCCCCCCCGCCCGCCCCCCCGCCGGTCTCTTTTTTAACAGGGGGGTGAATTTGGTATTATAGGTATTACGGTACCTGATATGCTGGAACACCATTGCTGGAAACTGTGTGCTTTCTATTGGTTAGGATGTATGGTAGCTCTGCCCTGCTAAGCGGGGTATAAGAGCCTGTGCCGCCCCTGCAGCCTTCATTCTGTACCTGAGCTGCTGGGGGAAACATCTAGCTTATTAATGTGTGCAGGAGGGTTTCCTGACACAGTATGTAGAAAGGCCAACGAGAGGCAAGGCTGTATTGGATTTGGTACTGTGTAATGAACCAGGACAGGTGTTAGATTTGGAGGTAGGTGAGCACTTTGGTGATAGTGACCACAATTCGATTACGTTTACTTTAGTGATGGAAAGGGATAGGTATATACCGCAGGGCAAGAGTTATATCTGGGGGAAAGGCAATTATGATGCGATGAGGCAAGACTTAGGATGCATCAGATGGAGAGGAAAACTGCAGGGGATGGGCACAATGGAAATGTGGAGCTTGTTCAAGGAACAGCTACTGCATGTCCTTGATTAGTATGTACCTGTCAGGCAGGGAGGAAGTGGTCGAGCAAGGGAACCATGGTTTACTAAGGCAGTCGAAACACTTGTCAAGAGGAAGAAGGAGGCTTATGTAAAGATGAGACATGAAGGTTCAGTAAAGGTGCTCGAGAGTTACAAGTTAGCTAGGAAGGATCTAAAGGGAGAGCTAAGAAGAGCCAGGAGGGGACATGAGAAGTATTTGGCAGGTAGGATCAAGGATAACCTTAAAGCTTTCTATAGATATGTCAGGAATAAAAGAATGACTCGGGTAAGAGTAGGGCCAGTCAAGGACAGTAGTGGGAAGTTGTGCTTGGAGTCCGAGGAGATAGGGGAGGTGCTAAATGAATATTTTTCGTCAGTATTCACACAGGAAAAAGACAATGTTGTCGAGGAGAATACTGAGATTCAGGCTACTAGACTAGAAGGTTCATAAGGAGGAGGTGTTAACAATTCTGGAAAGGGTGAAAATAGATAAGTCCCCTGGGCCGGATGGGATTTATCCTAGGATTCTCTGGGAAGCTAGGGAGGAGATTGCTGAGCCTTTGGCTTTGATCTTTAAGTCATCTTTGTCAACAGGAATAGTGCCAGAAGACTAGAGGATAGCAAATGTTGTCCCCTTGTTCAAGAAGGGGAGTAGAGACAATCCCGGTAACTATAGACCAGTGAGCCTTACTTCTGTTGTGGGCAAAATCTTGGAAAGGTTTATAAGGGATAGGGTGTATAATCATCTGGAAAGGAATAAGTTGATTAGACATAGTCAACACGGTTTTGTGAAGGGTAGGTCATGCCTCACAAACCTTATTGAGTTCTTTGAGAAGGTGACCAAACAGGTGGATGAGGGTAAAGCAGTTGATGTGGTGTATATGGATTTCAGTAAAGCGTTTGATAAGGTTCCCCACAGTAGGCTACTGCAGAAAATACGGAAGCATGGGATTCAGGGAGATTTAGCAGTTTGGATCAGAAATTGGCTAGCTGGAAGAAGACAAAGGGTGGTGGTTGATGGGAAGCGTTCAGACTGGAGTCCAGTTACTAGTGGTGTACCACAAGGATCTGTTTTGGGGCCACTGCTGTTTGTCATTTTTATAAATTACTTGGAGGAGGGCGTAGAAGGATGGGTGAGTAAATTTGCAGATGACACTAAAGTCGGTGGAGTTGTGGACAGTGCGGAAGGATGTTACAAGTTACAGAAGGACATAGATAAGCTGCAGCGCTGGGCTGAGAGGTGGCAAATGGAGTTTAATGCAGAAAAGTGTGAGGTGATTCATTTTAGAAGGAATAACAGGAAGACAGAGTACTGGGCTAATGGTAAGTTCTTGGCAGTGTGGATGAGCAGAGAGATCTCGGTGTCCATGTACATAGATCCCTAAAGTTGCCATTCAGGTTGAGAGGGTTGTTAAGAAGGCGTACGGTGTGTTAGCTTTTATTGGTAGAGGGATTGAGTTTCGGAGCCATGAGGTCATGTTGCAGCTGTACAAAACTCTGGTGCGGCCGCATTTGGAGTATTGCGTGCAATTCTGGTCGCCGCATTATAGGAAGGATGTGGAAGCATTGGAAAGGGTGCAGAGGAGATTTACCAGAACATTGCCTGGTATGGAGGAAAGATCTTATGAGGAAAGGCTGAGGGACTTGAGGCTGTTTTCGTTAGAGAGAGGAAGGTTAAGAGGTGACTTAATTGAGGCACACAAGATGATCAGAGGATTGGATAGGGTGGACAGTGAGAGCCTTTTTCCTCAGATGGTGATGTCTCGCACGAGGGGACATAGCTTTAAATTGAGGGGAGATAAATGTCAGAGGTAGGTTCTTTACTCAGAGAGTAGTAAGGGCGTGGAATGCCCTGCCTGCAACAGTAGTGGACTCGCCAACACTAAGGGTATTCCAATGGTCATTGGATAGCCATATGGACGATAAGGGAATAGTGTAGATGGGCTTTAGAGTGGTTTCACAGGTCAGCGCAACATCGAGGGCCGAAGGGCCTGTACTGCGCTGTAATGTTCTATATTCTATGTTCTATGTTCTATTAAAGCCTTCAGTTGGACTACAACCTCGTTTTAGTGGTCATTGATCGGGCATCACACTGTTAGGATGGCGGCCGCAGTGGAGAGCCTGGTGCACGACGTCGGCACCATTAGTGAAGATGTCGAAGGCATTGCGCAGTCGGTGACGGGCATGGCTAAGGACCTCAACAGAATGTCCGCATCGCTGGGGGATGTCACCCAGGAGCAGGCTGACCTTGATAAGGTTCTGTGGATCATGTCCCGCTCTCAGATGGGAATGGCGAGGCACTGAGGAGCTTGTCCCAGTCTCAAGTGCGCATTGCTGAGGCGCTGCAGAGCACGTCCCAGTCACTGAGGAGCATCGCCGAGGCATCAACACAATGGTGCGGACCATGGGGAGCCGCCAGGGCTGACAGAGCCAGATGATGCAGGGCAGCCTGGGCTCAAACCAGTTGCCCCTCTTTCCCAAGGTGAATCCCAGGGCCCTATGGGCAGCGACCAAGCTGGGTGTTAACCCAGACTCGTCCCATGGAGTGGGGATAGTGGCCACCAGCTCCCCGGGTTCCACCCCTACGATGAGGCCTCACCTCGCAGTCAGCACCTGGAATAGTGCGGCAGAGCTGTGCATGTGCTACTGACAAATGCGCCGGGGCCCTCCGGCCCCAGACAACCCTCGCCAGGAGCATTGAAGGCCACGGTACGAGGTAAGCAGCTGTTTGCCTCCACCTCTGATGTCCATCCTGGGGAGACATCTCAATGTAGTGGTAGAGCAAGGAAGGCCAAGCACATCGAGGATCATTGAGGGCACCGGGGGGGAACGGGGAGGGGGATGGATAGATAGGGGGCGAGGGGGGAAAAGGGGGGTGTAAGGGGGTGAGGCACCATCGGGAGAGTGGGAAAGTGTATAACACATTAAACACCTTCGAGCACAGCTACAATGCCGCCTCCGTCACTTCCTTCTGCAATTCGGGTCGACCTCCGAATCCTTGGCCCATCTTTCCAGACATCTCCCCCTCCCCACCCTCACAGCCACTCAGCAGACAGGCAGCGGTCAGGTTATGGCATAGATTGAGAAGCACCGCCGCTCAGCTCTCTGCAGGTTATCATCATCCCCCTGCCTTCGACAGTGACCCAAGCCGGGAATCGAACCCGGGTCCCTGGCGCTGTGAAGCAAGTTCTAACCACTGTGCCACCCATGTACTGCAGGGCACCACCGGAGTGGTCGGGGCATCGGAACCGCATTGAAGAGTCCGATGCATCGCTCAATCACAGCCCGGGTGGCAGCATGGGCCTCGTTGTACCGGGTCTCTGCTTCGGTCGCCCTTCTGTACTGGCGTCATTAGCCATGTCCTCAGCAGGTACCCCTTAGCCCCCAAGAGCCAGCCACCCATCCTGGGGTGGTCCTCGAAGAGGCAGGGGATAACGTACTGCCCCAGGACGTAGGTGTCATGGACACTCCCTGGGAAGCGGGCACACACATGCATGATCTTCATGAACATCACACGAGTTGTAAGTTCAGTGAGTGGAACCCCTTTCTGTAACCGAGGACACTCCCAGATGGCCCGATATGCGCAGGGCAACATGCGTGCCATCCACTACCCCCTGGACCTGGGCATCCCGGCGATGGGGGAGAAACCTGCTGCCCGAGCATCCTGTTTTTGTTGTTTTCCGCCTGGGCAAAGAGGACATCCGTGACCTATCGGATGCACCTGTGGGCTGTGGCCTGCTGAGATTCCACACAAGTCCCCGCTCGAGCCCTGGAAGGATCCTGAGGCATTAAAGTTCAGGGCTGCGGTGACCTTAATGGCCACAGAGAGAAGGTATCCTCCTCCTCTGTTAAGTAATGGGTTAAGAGACATTGCAATTAGTCGTCTCATTTATGTTAAGTATCCATTAATTGACACTGATATGTAAAGGGGCTTCAGGTGGCCTCTGGCAGGTGATGTATAGTTAGAGTTTTGTGCAAAGGCTGTTGGAATGAAATAAATGTGTGTTTGTGAAAAAGGAACAGAACTTTAGACTCTTCATATCACAGCAACTAAAACGTCTAACAATTGGTAGCAGAGGATGGTTGCTGTGTAAATGTGAAGGGTTGAAAGATACAACTTTTCCAGATCAAACCAAGGAGTGAGAAAATAAAAAATAAAAAGGGATATATGGCTGAACCGAGGATAAAGATGGCTGGACATGACTATCCTCCCTTATTTTCTGAAAGGGAATCGTACGACCAATGGAGAAGTGCAGTAGTTATGTGGACTAAGGTAAGTGCTTTGGGAAAGAGAAAACAAGGTATGGCATTGGCTCTTTCTCCACCATATGGCAGTAAAATCCGAAACAAAGTGCTTTCTGAGCTGGAATTGGAAGAGGTATACTCAGAAGAAGGTCTGGAAACTTTATTACATTATATGGATAAGATTTATAAGAAAGATGACTTGTTAAGTGCGTATGAAGCATGGTCGGATTTTGCTAAGTTCCGGAAAATGGAGGATATCTCCATGGAAGACTATATAATGGAATTTGGCAGACTATATAAAAGGCTGCAGAAATACAACCTGGAATTTCCACAGTCTGTGTTGGCCTTTAAATTACTTGACTGTGCTAGAGTGAGCAACATGGATAGGCTCCTGGTTTTGACAGGAGTTCAGTTTACTGATAAGGATACCTTATTCGAACAGATGACAAAAGCTTTACAAAAGTTTCTGGGGAAACATTTGATTCCGATGGCTCTGATGACCCAAATAGGTCAGCCTGCAATAAGGCAGAATATGGAAGATACACTACTAACAGGATGGAGAAATCGTATGGCTACGAACAGGGCTCAAGACTATAGAAGGAGACCAAGACAAGGAAATTATGAAGACAGAAACCCAGTTAGAACCTACAATAGGAAGATGAACCCCAGAAATGCACGGGGCATGATAAATCGATGTTTTTGATGTGACTCTCAATACCATTATGCTTTCAACTGTCCAACTCGTTATGATAGAGTGTTTGAAGCGACACATGACACGGAAGAGTCAGAAGAGGAAAAAGATAGTGACCAGAAAGAAGGCATTGTCCGATTGACAAGCAGTTTTACGCTGGTAATGAGGGTGTTGGTTGCAGAATCCTTCAACTGTGCTGTATTGAACAGTGGCTGCACATCTACTGTGTGTGGAATTGACTGGTTAAAATGTTCCCTGGACTCTTTGAATGCTGAAAATCGTAACAAGGTTAAGGAATTTGAAAGTTCCACAAGTTTCAGGTCTGGGGATGATAATACTCTGAAGTTGCTGAAAAGAGTGGTGATCCCTTGCAATATTGCCAAAGTGAATCATTTCATTAGCATGGATGTTGTATCAAGTGAGATACCTTTGCTTCTGAGCAGACCGTCAATGAAGAAAGCACACATGAAACTGGATATGGAATAGGATAAGGCAGCAGTTTTTGGAAAGACGGTGGACTTACAATTTACACAGTCGGGACACTATTGTATTCCATTACTGACAAATAATATTTCAAGTAGAGTGGTTAAGGATGTGTTAATGGCAGTTGAAAATGGGACTTTAGCTGATAAAAAGCTTGTGGTATTAAAACTGCATAGGCAATTTGCACATCCGTCTCCTCGGAGGCTGAAAAATGTATTAAAAGATGCAGGGGTAAGGGATGAAGACTATACTAAACTGATAAAACAGGATAGTGACCACTGTGAAGTTTGTAGGAAGTACAGAAGAATACCAGCACGACCGATAGTAACCCTACCTTTGGCCAGGGATTTTAACAACATTGTGGCCATGGACCTTAAGATCTGGGATAAAGCAAATAATATATTTATTTAGCATTTTGTAGATTTAGCAACCAGATTTAGTCAATCAACGATTGTACGAAGTAAAGAAAAGAGAGTAATTCTGGATCAAATCGTGGAAAAATGGATAGGGACAGGAATGGGTCCACCGGCAAAATTCTTTACGGACAATGGGGGAGAATTTGCTAATGATGAGTTTAGGGATATGTGTGAAAACATGAACATCAGAGTTATGAATACGGCTGCAGAAAGCCCATTTAGTAATGGTGTCTGTGAAAGAAATCATGCTGTTATCGATGACATGCTTTGGAAAATTTTGGCAGATCGACCAAATTGCAGGCTAAATTCAGCTTTAGCATGGGCAGTACATGCAAAGAATTCATTGCAGATGGTTGGGGGGCTATAGTCCTTATCAATTAGTGTTTGGTAGAAATCCTAAAATTCCGTCCATTTTGGATGACCAGCCTCCAGCTTGGGAGGGGACTACAATTAGCTCTGGTTTTGCTGAACATTTAAATGCATTACATCGCAGTAGAAAAGCTTTATTGGAAGCAGAAGTCTCTGAAAGAATTCGCAGAACTTTAAGACATAACGTACGGCCATCAGGTGCCGTTTTTCAGCAAGGAGGCATGGTATACTGCAAGAGAGACAATTCAAATGAATGGAAATGCCCAGGGAAGATCATATGCACAGATGGCAAAACAATTATTTTGAAACATGGTAATCAAACTGTTAGGGTACATTCATCAAGGATAATGGGTACAGATTACAAATTTTCAAATTTAGACAGAACAGACAGACATGATGAGGAACCAGAGTCATCTGGTATGCATGTGTTACAGAACTTTGAGGACCAATTAACTGATATAGACATGGTTTCTGTGGAGGAACACAACACTTCCGATGAATTAGAACAGGCCATTTTTCCGAAAGGGCAACTGCCAAAAGTTGGTACAAAAGTGACATACTTGCCTGAAGGGTCTAGTCAATGGAAGGATGCAACTGTTATTAGTAGAGCAGGGAAGGCCACTGGAAAGTATAAACATTGGTTGAATGTACAGCATTCAGGGGAAGGAGTCAAGACAATGGATTGGGAAAACAAAGTTCAAAAATAGAGGGCACAGAAACACAGTGCCAGTTTCCTGCGGACCGCAGGGAAAGGTCGAGAACTATTGAAAGGACATCCCACAGCAGAAGGGAAAGATCAAGCAGTAGCAGTACAGAACAAGATATCAGGCGGGAGAGGGGACATAGTTTATCAAGATCTCGGAACATGAGTAAGACTACGAATACTAAAAGGAATAGAAGCCCACATGCACGTGAGATTTTGGTGGCTTCAAATAAATTAGATGAAAAAGTTATCAAAGAAGCTAAACAGCAAGAATTGCATAGTTGTAGTGAATTTGGGGTATACACGGAAGTACCGGATAGAGGACAAAGAGCTCTATCCCACAGATGGATTTGCACGAAAAAGGTTCTCCCGGATGGAACTTATAAGGCAAAGGCCAGGCTTGTGGCAAGGGGATTTGAAGAAAACTTAGAAGATCGGAATTAAGGGTAGATTCACCTACAGCAGGAAAGGTTATTTTAAAGAACTTCTTGGCTTGATTAGCCACAAAGGCATGGGAATGCAAATCTATAGTTATAAAAGCTGCCTTTTTGCAGGGGCATCAGCTCCAGAGAGACATTTTTCTCCGTCCTCCTAAAGAAGCAGCTAACACAGAAGGGGTACTCTGGAAGTGGAACAAATGTGTATATGGATTAAATGATACATCTAGAATTTGGTATTTTACGGTAAGGTCAGTTTTGTTAAAGTTAGGCTGTTGCCAGTTGAAAGCAGATCCTGCAATGTTTTATTGGCACTATAAAGGAAATCTTTCTGGCATTTTTATGATGCATATCGATGATTTTTTGTGGGGTGGGACTAGTGATTTTGAAGCTATTGTAATCTCTGGTTTGAGGAAAGAATTCAGGGTTGGAAGTCAGGCTTCCGGTGCATTTAAATATATTGGACTGGAAATTGGACAGACTAAGTTAGGGGCAACTTTATGTCAACAATCTTATTTGGAAAGCATCAGCCCAATAGCAATTAGTCATGGCCGAGTTTCACAAAAAGACGCAATGGTTTCAAAGATAGAAAAAGAGCAACTGCGAAGTTTAATTGGGCAACTGAACTGGTTAGGTAGACAAACTAGACCGGATGTGAGTTTTGATGTCTTAGAGTTGAGTACAAAAATGAATGATCCCAAAGTGGAAGACATAAAGTCTCCATTAATTGACACGGATATGGAGAGGGGCTTCAGGTGGCCTCTGGCAGGTGATGTATAGTTAGAGTTTTGTGCAAAGGCTGTTGGAATGAAATAAATGTGTGTTTCTGAAAAAGGAACAGAACTTTAGACTCTTCATATCACAGCAACTAAAATGTCTAACATCCTCCATGTGATGCCAAGTCCACAAGGACAAAGCGTAGGTACCGCACCGTCTTCTTGTTGAGCCTCCTGCGGCACGCGCTGTCCGGCATCTGTTCGCATGACCAGCGATGCCTATACACCCAGGATCATTGCGGGACGTCTCCTCCAGGACCCTCCCTGGCCTTATGGGCGGGCGGATCCTCAGGGTGTGTGGCGGAGTCTGGCACCTGGTCCACCATCATGAACATCTGCTGCTACTGCTGCCGTCTCTGGCGTCTGGCCGCCCAACGTAGAGGCAGCACCCCTCAGGCAAGTTCTGGTCCAAAATCCCTGCCATAGCATTCGATATCTGTAAGGAATTAGTTCGATTGACAAACAGCAATGGTTCCCACCCTGGGACCCTCCATTCCACCATTGACCCCCCACTCCCCCACTCAAAACGTCCTTCTCTCTCCCATTCTCTTTTAGAGAAAACCGATTGTTAAAGTTTTTTACTTGCTTCCTCATACCAGTAACAGACTGAAAGAATCTGCATTGTTTCCTTTCCAAAACCCCAACATCCTCCCGACAGTGTGGAGCGCAATATTACACTCAATACCCCATCTGCAGTCTTTAATAAGATTTAAGCCTGGCTCATCGTTACCTTTTGGTTATTAAATTCTATGCCTATTGAGAGAACACCTAAACTTCCACTATCTTTTCTCACATCCTTATTAGCCTGAAATGCTGCTGTAAACATTATGTGAACCTTGCCCCAAAATCCATCTGCTTTTACTGCTAATGTAATTGGTGTGTAGATAATGAAAGCTGACAGCATCCATGGACCCAGTCAATGCTTTCAGGAGATCAGCTTAGAGTAAGTATACGTTTTAAAGAGCAAAGGGTAGAATGCAACCGACTACTCTGTTTGATGGCACACACCTGGATGGGATACTCTGCTTGCCAGAACTCCCCATTGTAGCAAGAGATCGGGATGCCATTTTTCAATGGCGTCCCAATTTCAGAGGCCCCCAAAAGAATCCCCAACCTCCCCCCAACTCGAAAGCAATATGGGAGGGTCCCCTGGCCCCACCCAACCCAAAATCCTGCCCGGACCAATTGCATGTGTGTAAAAGAATGCCATCTTGGCAGTGCCAACCTTGCCACCTGGAAATGTCCCTGCCAGCTGCAGTGCCACCTGGGCACCTTGGCAGTGCCAGGCTGGCACCCAGGTGGCACTGCCAGAGTGCCAGGCTATCCAGGTGGCACCAACAGTGCCAGGGCACCACGTTGCCCAAAGAGCATGCAGTTGGGGGTTTCCGATCCCCTTGGAGACCCCCACGAGTGCCGTTCCATATGGTCTCTGTTTGTGGGGACCTGTATCAAACGGCCCTCACCTGAGGTCCTTGAGGCAGAGGCATTGAATCCCAAAGTCTCAGGTACCTCGGGAATCTGCACATTAGAGTGAGGCTTACTGCCTCGCTCTAAAATGCAGATTTGCCAAAAACCGACCCCGTGCATTGTGGGCGGGATTCTCCTTGCAACGTCTATTGAGATTGCGTTGTGAGCTGGGTAGATCCTGGGAGTGGGGTCTCCTGGCTTTCAGCAGCCATGCTGTGCAGTGACAAGCTGCTTTTCGGGTGCAGCATGGCTGGAAGATTGCTCCCTATGTTTGTAATGCAAATTTAAAACAATCTGCTTCTATTTAGCGCATTTCGTGACCACCTGACAGTCCAAATTGCTTTACAGCGTGTACGTTAAGAGTGTAGTCATGATTGTAATGTAGGAATATAATGTAGTAAGAAAGACATGAGCAGTGGTGTGAATAATCATTACATAAGAACTAGGAGCAGGAGTAGGCCATCTGGCCCCTCGAGTCTGCTCCACCATTCAATGAGATCACGGCTGATCTTTTGTGGACTCAGTTCCACTCATCCGCCCGCTCACCATAACCCTTAGTTTATTTACTGTTCAAAAATCTATCTATCTTCACCTCAAAAACATTCAACGAGGTAGCCTCAACTGCTTCACAGGGCAGGGAATTCCACAGATTCACAACCCTTTGGGTGAAGACGTTCCTCCTCAATTCAGTCCTAAATCTGCTCCCCCTTATTTTGAGGCTATGCTCCTAGTTCTAGTTTCACCCACCAGTGGAAACAACCTCCCTGCTTCTATCTTAACTATTCCCTTCATAATTTTATATGTTTCTATTAGATCGCACCCCCCCTCATTCTTCTAAATTCTAATGAGTATAGTCCCAGTCTGCCTAGTCTCCTCTCATAAGCCAATCCTCTCGACTCCGGAATCAACCCAGTGAATCTCCTCTGCACCCCCTCCAGTGCCAGTACATCCTTTCTCGAGTAAGGGGACCAAAACTGTACACTGTATTCCAGGTGTGGCCTCACCAGCATCCTATACAGCTGCAACATAACCTCCCTGTTCTTAAACTCCATCCCTCTGGCAATGAAGGACAGAATTCCATTTGCCGTCTTAATTACCTGCTGCACTTGCAAACTAACTTTATGCGATTCTTGCAGGACACCCAAGTCCCTCTGCACAGCAGCATGCTGCAATATTTAACCATTTAAATAATAGTCCATTTTGCTGTTCTTCCTACCAAAATGGATGACCTCACATTTACCAACATTGCACTCCATCTGCCAGACACTTGCCCACTCACTTAAACACTTAAACTATTTATATCCCTCTGCAGACTTTCAGTGCCGTTTGCACACTTTGCTCTCCCATTCATCTGAGTGTCATTTGCGAACTTTGACACATTACACTTGATCTCCAACTCCAATACTTAGATCGCCAACCAGAAAAACACCCATTTATCCCCACTCTTTGCTTCCTGTTAGTTAACCAATCCTAGTTGACATATTGCATCCCAAATATTACAAAAATACTCCCAGGAGTTTCACAGCTCAGGAAAATAAGAATTCAGTGACCAGGGATTGGGAAGAGTTGGTGGAAATCATTGATGCTCAGGCTGAATTCGGAAGTTTTCTAAATATTTCTGAAAGGGGCAGAAAGATGGAGAGAGTTAGGAAGGGAATTTTAGAGACTAAGGCATCTGAAGATCCTGCTGCTGATAGTTGAGTGGGGGAAAGGTGGTGAATTTACATCACATGATTACTTCAGTGCCACTTCGGGACATCTGTGGCAATGAAAAGCACTATATAAATACAGTTATTTTCATAAATGTGATGTAGGACGTGTGATATCTCAAACACTTAATAAGATTGAAATATATGCAAAGATAAATGTAGAAATACAGTTGATAACCAGATAGTGTTTTCTTTTTCCGGACTTCGATGAGGGATAAATGATGGTCAAGACATCAGAAAGCTTATTTTCTTCAAATAACCTTTTAAATCTACCTGTGAGGGTCTAGGTTTAATGTCTTATCAAAATTCAGCACATCAGACAATGCAGCACTGCCTCAGTACTGTCCCACCAATAGCTGAGCACTCACTCAGTACGGCCCCTCTGGTACTTTCTTAGTATTGTTCCTCTGGGATGCAGCACTCCCTTAGTACTCACCCACCAACAGTGCAGCACTCCTTCAGTACTGCCCCTCTGACAATGTAGCACTCCCCCAATACTGACTCACCAACAGTGCAATGTCCCTCAGTATTGCCCCTCCGACAGTGCAGTGCTCTCTCTGTAGTAACTCACTGACAGTGCAGCACTACCTAAGTATTGCCCCTCCGACAGTGCAGTGCTCTCCCTGTAGTAACTCACCCACAGTGCAGCACGACCTAAGTATTGCCCCCTGACAGTGCAGAGCTCTCCCTGTAGTAACTCACCGACAGTGCAGCACTACCTAAGTATTGCCCCTCTGACAGTGCAGTGCTCTCCCTGTAGTAACTCACCGACAGTGCAGCACTATCTCAGTCCTGCTCCACCAATAGTGCAGTGCTCTCCCTGTAGTAACTCAATGAAAGTGCAGCACTACCTCAGTTCTGCCCCACCAATAGTGCAGCACTCCTTCAGTACTGTCCCTCTGACAATGCAGCACTCCCCAGTACTGACTCACCAGGACTGTAGCACCACTTCACTACTGCACAGAAGTATCAAGCCTGGATTTTCTGCTCAAGTCTCTGGGGTGGGACTTGAACCTATGATCTTCTGACTGAGAAGTGAGTGTTTTACCTGCAAGTCAAAGTAGGAAAGTAACTAGTGAACTAGCTAGACAGCTAGATAGACTGAGAGATGGAGATTGAGTTAGGCAGATAGATGATGGATATCTATTTTTTGAGATAGATTCAGATTACTGAGAGTTAAATCCTCCTCACTTTGCATAGAACATAGTTTATTAATAAACTGAACATTCAACCTATGATCGCAGTCATCTTTCAAGCTCAATCGTCACTTGGCAATAAAAAGAAGGAAGATTTATTTCACACGTTAAGTTTGTGGTGAATATGGGTGCAAAAGCAAACTGTGTGCTACAAATTTCAGTCACGTGTTGTACAGTGTGCTCCACAGGGTGGGTAAGGAGAGCAAGGAGTTCAGTTCAGCAAAGGCTCATCACACTCGACATATGGAAACTGTTTATAGTTCTGTCTCTAAACTCACGCTGAGACAGTCTGTCTGTGTACCATTGAAGCAGCATTCAATCATTGTCAGAGATTTTGTGGGACGCACCTTGAACATCATTCCCTGCAAGCTTAGCTCATTCCTGTAGCTCCTGCTGATTGGGTATTTTCACACCAAACTTTCTCAAAGTAATTATCTCCTTTTGTAGTTGATATTTCTTCTCTCCCTCCTCATCTGCTGAAAGTGCTGACAATCACCAAGTTACAATTCTGTCATCCATACCCCAATAACTCACCCGCATAGCCTTTCTACAGGGTTTTGGCTGGACAGTCAATGGCAAGATTTGGGGGAATCAATTTGCCATCTCCTTATATCCATGTAGGAATCAGTAAATAGTTTTTAGGAGCAGGAACCCATGGCTAATTCTCCTCCAACACTGCCTTCCCTACCTGATCCTCAGGTAAATAAATAAGCTGAATCAGCACCCGGTTACGATCAGTGAACTCATCAGAAGACTGGGGGGCTCAGACTGTGGACTTTGAGTTCTTCAGAGGCCCACATTGGGAAAAGTTATGAATCAATAACATTTTTACTGACGTGTGATGGGAGCAAAATAAATATTTGCATTTCCATAGCACCTTTTACAAACTCAGGACATCCCTAAATGCTTTACAGCTAACCTGACCATCTTAGACAGTAGCACAGCACTAGGAGTGCAGTCCATTGATACATGTGTAGTATATTCTGGACTCGGATGTACTGCATTGGCACACTCACAGCATGTTTTGTCCTGGCGTGTATGCCCTTGGTATACATGCACAGCATGGCCTATATTGGGAGCATACACCATTGGTTAGTACATAAGACAATCTGTCAGGGTGATGTCTGAACACCACTGTTTTCTTTTTGAATATGGTTTCTGTATTTCCTTGTGATGAGGACATAAAAGCACTAGCTTGTTGACTTCGAGTGTCATGGCATCACTATGGGTCTGTGCTGACGGTTCACATACTGGGAGCTGAACATGAGCATCAGGGAGGGATACTCCTCTTGCCAATAAATAAAGGGTCATCTGGTTGCTGGCCTGGTGAGGTCAGTGTATGTCTGGTAGTGACTGCATGAGTTGAGGAAGATATCACAAGAGTGACATGATAACAGATAGCATTACGTACAACGGGGATACAGAAATATTCGACAGTATTGAGAATGAAATCCATTTCAAAGGCCTTCACAATTCATCACTGGTCACTTGTGTCACTCACACAGCATTAATAAAGAGGAGTGGTGCACACACGTGTATTACTCGCATACGCCCAAAGACCCGAATATGTAATATGGTGACATCAGTGACCTGGACAGGTTGTTGTAACGCCAGGATGCCAAATTTGGTCAATCCACATGCAGGAAGTGTCTTCATTATTCACGTCAGAAATGACGAGCTTCATGAGGCAAGGTGGACCCAGTTCTGGGGCTATTTAAAGTTGCAGCTGAGGAGCTTTGATTTACTTATGTTGGAACACTGTGGTGCGCAGTTATTTAGTGCACCCTCAGTGGCTGCAGCATGGCTGGTGGAAGGCTGCTGACTTTCACTGAGAGATTCGGCTTAAGGACTCGCAGGGCACCCTCTAGCAGCTCGGGGCTTGAGGGCTTAGCTTCAGATTGCGTCACCTCAACATGGATAGCAGCAATATGGGCTGCTGGAGGAGCAATTCACCTTGTGCCACTCCCGGGCTTTTCCGGCAGCCCTGCACTTTTTTTTCTTTTCAGATGACGATCCGATTCTCTTTGAATACCTCAACTGAATCTGCCTTCACCACACTCTCAGGCCGTGTATTGTAGATCGTAGCCACCCGCCGAGTCAAATGTTTTTGCTTCCTTTGCCAATTAAATCTGTGCCCTCTGGTTCTTGATCCTTCCCCAATGGGTGTGGTGTTCTTTGTGATGCTGTTAGCAGGGTGGATATCGTAGTGTTCACAAAGACCACAAAAGCTAAGTTCATTAACAAAGCTAACCTTTATTTACACTACTTAAATTAAGCTTGACCACTTTCTCCTATAGTAACCATTAGTTATAGTAATCTACACTCTACTAACACTAGTCTCTACACTCTAACTCTAACTGTACTCTACCTTCTCTAGATCTCTCCTATGCACTCTACTCCAGACTTCACTCTCTCTCCCAGATGTCTGAGAGTCAGTGCTTTATATAGTTGTGCATCTAGCTCCATCTAGTGGTTATGTTTGTAACATGACATTAACTCTTGGTATACCGAACATTTCTATAATGTTACAATGGGGACAGTTTCTCCTTATCTACTCTGTCCGGGTTTCTGAACACCTTTATCAAATCTCCTTTCAACTTGTCTTCTCCGAGGAAAACAATCCCAGCTTTTCAAATTTAACCATGAGCCTGAAGTTCTTCATCTCGGGAACCATTCTCATGAATCTTTTCTGCACTCTCTCAAATGCCTTCATATCCTTCCTAAAATGTGGTGCTCAGAACTGGACACAATACTCCAGTTGAGGACAAACGAGTTTTATACAGGTTTAACATAAGGTCCTTGCTATTTATAAAGCCCAGGATGCCATATTCATTATTAATCCCTCTCTACATGTGTCCTGCCAGCTTCAATAGTTCGTGTGCATATACACCTAGCTCCTGCACACTTTTATAATTGTACCCTTTATTTTATATTGTTGATCTGCGTTCTTTCGACCAAAATGAATGACTTCACATTGTCATCAGCATTTCCTGTGGTCCACCCCAATGAGGTTCTCACCAGAGTTTGCTGCAACAGAACTCTTCAACATAGCCCTCTGCAGAATGTTCACACACAACTATCACTGTTCTGAGTGCAGCCCACCTATGCCCATTGACTCATAACATGCAGATTGTGACTCTATACTGGCCTCTAATGGTCTTGCAGTGGTGGTATCAGAGTTGATGGTTAAAAGTATAGTGTCAAGTGTAGGTCTGATGTCCAAGAGGTGCTGGTTGCTCTCCCACATTCTATCCTCGGTAAACTTGACTACATCCAAACTTCTGCTCCCCATGTCTTAACTCACAGCACGTCCTGTTCTCCTGTCACCCCTGTGCTCGCTGACCTATGTTGACACCTGGCTAAGCAATATCTTGATGTAAAAATTCTCATCCATGTTTTCAAATCTCTCCATTCCCTAGCCCTCCCTTGTTCTCCACTCCACAACCCTTTGAGAAATATGCCGTCCTCTAATTCTGGCCCCCAATGCATCCCGGACTTTAATTGCTTTGCCATTCTTCACGTGTCTTCAGCTGACTAGGCTTCAAGTTCTGGAATGACCTTCCCACACCTCTTGCCTCTCTCCCCCGCTATCTTCCTTTAGGACACTCTGAAAAGCCACCCAACTGACCTAACATCTCTTTCTGTGGCTAGGTGTCCTATTGTCTGTTATAATGCTCCTGTGATGTGCTCTGCGATGATTCATTACATTAAAGGGGCTGTACAAATATAAGTTGCTGTCTTTGTTGCTCGTGCTCGTCCTCCTGAGACTGCAATGGCTGGCCAGGAGCTGTTCTCGGCTACCTGAAGGCACAAATGTGTAAGTGGAGGCTACAGGTCAGGAAAGGAGTGTGAGGAGTGAGAGGAGAAGGCAACAACTTTCCAACATCATTGATGTACTCAACAGCAACAGGTGCCACTGGCTCTATGGTATTGGTCCTACAATTCTCTGGACTAACACCTTGAGTCAATGGGAGGTCATAGATGTGCAGGTCTTCCTATTGTCCTGTGGTTTTCCATCTGTTGTGTGCCATCTTTTCCTGCAAGCAAGAGGGCAGAATGTCAGTGACTGTGTGCCAGTATGCTTCAGTGATGTGCCTCTTATAGCCGAATAGCTGTAGATTTTCAGAAGCCTGCGAATGTGTGTGAATGACTTATAATTGGAAAGTGTGTGTGGGTGAGCAGCAGTGTATGTTAAGGGTGAGTGCTGAGTGCCAGGGTGTGCTGCTGGATGAATGGTTGGTAGTATGATGCATTGACCAGTGTAAGGGGTGGATAGTGTGGTGGGCACAGGATGTGATGTGCTGATGCTTTCACTCCCCTTGACCCCACACTTGAGGTCATTCAATTTTAGCACTGTTGCAATGTCCCGGGTGTGGCATTTGGTCAACTGCCCTTGCCACCTGCTTCCATTCCCTTCAGGGGTTCATGAGTGAAGGTTTCTGAACCCCAGTGGAAACATGGCCTATTCCAGGCCTGCATCTGTCTGACCAGTGCCTCCAGGGTCACTGAAATGGGGAGATCTTTCCCTGACGTAATGTGGCAATTTCCTTATACCTCTGTCTCCCAGAGTTATTGTCCAGCAGCCTGCAGTGTATTGCTAGTTTTCCTTTGTCATGTGAGAGTACCTTTAAGAACCCCTCGATCCCCCAATTTGTTATGGGCGAGGGTTTAGAGAACCCCAAAGTGTATCATGGAGTTCACCTGACCCACAACATTTACTAGATTGTGGTATGGGGAGCACACGGCCCACTCTACAGGTGTGGTACAGCAGAAATGGAAAAGTATTTTTTCAAGCAAAACAATGTTTATTCTATGAACTCAAGTTAACCTCTTTAGAACATACAGTGAACATGTTAGCAACCATCAATTCAAAAAGAACCCCCAAAGAATACAACACTAGGTAATCCTTAATAACTTCCCAAACAACATCCAGAAGACAAAAGAGCAAAACCTTTAACAGAAGCACATCAGGTTAAAGTCACTACTGAGAGCAGTTATCAGTTTTAAATCACCAAAGGATCGATTTACATTTTTTAGGTTACAGAGAGAAAGACTAATACCCCTTCTGGCTGTGACTGCAGCTATCCAGCTCTGAAAATGAAACTAAAACACACCCTGCAGCAAACAGCCTAAAACAAAAGCAAAAAGCTGACAGGCAGCCCAGCTCCACCCACACTCTGACATCACTGATAAACATCCATTTCTTAAAGGTACATTTCTTAAACACCCATTTCTTAAAGGTACACTCACATGACACCTCCCCCCAAGAAATAAAATCCCATCAATTTCAAGATGGTTTCATTTTTCACCTTTTCACTATCCCCCAAGGAATGCACACAGCAAATACACTTTTTCGTTTAAAAAAAAACAACACATGCAAACAGGTATAATAATATAGTCCATTTTTTTTTCGTTCTTCTTCCTCCAACTGAAACTGCTTCTATTCATCACATTCGTGACAAAGCATCGGCTATCACGTTTTCTCATCCTGCCACATGTACTATTTTTAAATGAAATGGCTGTAACAATAAACTCCAGCGAAACAGCCGTGCATTGTTATTCCGGAATCACTCCAAAAACGTCAACGGATTATGATCAGTATATATAACGGTGTCAGATGGATTGCTGGTCACATAAATGTGAAAATGTTGCAAAGCCAGCACAAAACTCAAAGTCTCCTTCTCAATCGTTGAATACTTCTAGTGAGAATTCAATTTCTTTGAAAAATAACCAATAGGCCGCTCTAGCCCTTCGTCGTCGTCTTGTAGAAGCACCGCACCTAACCCACATCACTCGTATCAACTGCCACTTTGAATGGTTTCATATAATTTGGCATGGCTAACACAGGAACAGTGGTTAACACAGCCTTCAGGCCGTCAAATGCCTGTTGACACTCCGCTGTCAACTGGAATTTGTTACGCTTCTTGAGCAAGTCCGTCAGTGGAGCGACCACACTGCTGAAATTCGGTACAAATTTCCGGTAACATCCACTCATACCAAGAAATCGCATTATTTCCCGTCGTGCGAGGGTATCGGAAACTCCCCAATAACTTTTGTTTTCACATTCCGTGAGACCATTCAACCCCTTCCAAGGAAGGCCAAGGAAAGTAAATTGGGCTTTTCCAAATTCACTTTTGGCTAGGTTTATCACCAAACCCGTCTCTTGAAGTCGATCAAATAACTCCATCAGATGTTTCAAATGTTCTTTCCATGTCTGGCTGAAAATTACCAGATCATCGTGTATACCACACAATTGGGTAATCCTGAAATGACTTTGTTAGTTAACCGTTGACATGTGGCTGGGGCGTTTTTCATGCCAAATGGCATAACTTTGAATTGGTATATACCATCTGGAGTCACAAAAGCTGAAATCTCCTTCGCTCTTTCGGATAAAGGTACCTGCCAGTAACATTTAAGTAAATGCAGTTTGGAAATAAAAGCTGATTGTCCCACTTTCTCAATGCAATCCTCCAAATGTGGGATAGGATAAGAGTCCGTTCTTGTAACTGCATTAACCTTTCTATAGTCCACACACAACCATTGGGTACCATCTGGTTTTGGTACCATCACTATGGGTGAGCTCCATTGGCTGCAACCCACTTCAATTATGCCATTTTTAAGCGTACTCTCAATCTCTTTGTTAACCTGTGCGAATTTTAAAGGGTTAAGTCTATATGGATGTTGTTTGATCGGAACAGCATTTCCCACATCTACAGCCATTTTAGTACTTCCCAATTTATCTCTACAAACTTGCCCATGTGATATCAATAACTCTTTCAGGTCAGTTCGCTTTTCCTCTGGAAGGTAACTCAACAATTTATCCCAATTTTTAAGAACATCCTCGTTTTCCAATTTAATGTGAGGTATGTCAAATTCACAGTCATCTGGATTTGGTTTGTCACTTTGAGTTAGAATCATTAAAACCTCCTTTTTCTCTCCTTCCCTTTCAAAGTACCTTTTAAGCATATTCACATGACACAATTGGTGAGTCTTCCTTCTATCTGGTGTTTTTACCACATAATTCAGCTCACTTAATTTACTTTCAATCTGATCAGGTCCATAAAACCTTGCTTTTAAAGGCTCACCTACCACTGGTAGCAATACTAAAACTTTATCTCCACTGGCAAAATTACGAAATTTGGATTTCTTGTCCGCTACCCGTTTCATCACATTTTGTGCAATTTTCAAATGTTGTCTAGCCAACTCTATTTTATTGTCCCCTAAAATTTCTCACTCACCAATTTTTCCTAAATCAATTTAAGTGGTCCTCTTACCTCCTGACCAAAAATTAGTTCAAAAGCACTGAATTTGGTTGACTCATTTAGGTGCATCCCTAATTGCAAACAGTACGAATGGAATTCCTTTATCCCAATCCGCTGGATAATCTTGACAATAAACCCTCAACATTGTCTTTAATGTCTGATGCCATCTTTCTAATGCTCCCTGCAATTCTGGATGACACCCAGTTGATTTAAATTGTTTTATTCCTAAGCTACCCATAACTTCATTGAATAACCTCGAGGTAAAATTTGATCCTTGATCCGATTGTATTTCTGTGGGTAGTCCATATCTAGTAAAGAATTTAAGTAATTACTCCACAGTCTTTTTAGCTGCAATATTACGTACTAGAATGGCCTCTGGAAACCTAGTAGACACACCCATTATAGTCAAAAGATATTGATTCCCACTTTTCGTTTTAGGAAGCTGTCCTATGCAATCAATTCGGATCCTTCTGCACTGTATGTTCTATGTTCTTGGAAAAAGGTTCCTCAAATTCTGGAATGGGTATTAAGGGCGCTGGTTTTATCACTGCTTGAGGTTTCCCTGTCACTTGACATGTGTGACATGATTGACAAAATATAACTCCATCTTTATGTAGTCCAGGCCAATAAAAATGTTTTTGTAATTTAGCTTGAGTTTTCCTTCTTCCCAAACGGCCTCCCACAGGTACCTCATGTGCAACTCGCAACACCTCCTTTCTATACCCTACCGTCAATACTACTTGATGAACTTCTGCCCACTTTTCATCCGCCTGCATATGTAAAGGTCTCCATTTTCTCATCAAGACATTACTTTTACGGTAATAACACTCTGGTATGCACTCAGATTCCTCTTCCGTGTATGCTTTCTGATACATCCAGTTTATTTCTACATCTTCCTGTTGTAACTCCGCCAATTTTCCTGAACTAAAAATATATGCCTCATCCTCCACCTGTTCTTGTTCTTTTTCAGCCATCTGATCAAAAATTGTTTCTGAGAATTGCACTTCAACTTCATTTCACTCTTTGATTTCTCCTCTTGTCTTAACATGTGACTTTGCGACCTTGTTACTACACAATCCGGAAAGATCCCAGGATATTTGTCCTTCAACACTTCAGTTGTCTGATTTCCCACTGGCTTATCAACCACAGTAGGCATCACTCCCACCTGCGATCCAGCTATATCATTATCCAAGATAAACTGTATTCCTGGACAAGATAGTTTCTCTATTACTCCTACTACCACTTCACCACTCTTCACTGGACTTTCCAACCTTACCTTACATAATGGAACACTACTCCTCTCACCCTGAATTCCACATATTACCACCTCTTCTGGCAACATTCTTCCCAAACTACGTAACTCCTCATCTCTTACCATTAAAGATTGACTGGCTCCCGTATCTCTTAAAATTGTGACTTTTTTACCTGCTCCTCTTGATACACATGAGTAAACATTACCCACACAAGTAAATTGTTTAAAGAGATCTGGCACCTTCTTATCAATCACCTCTTGATCAGGCTGTACAATCTTTTGCACCTCCTTCGCTTCACTTGGGCTTTCCTTTGCCACTTTAACAAACCCCACTGTCTTATCCCGTTTTACCACATCAGCCTTCCCAGTGCTTTTCTTCAACCACCAACATTGTGACTTTACGTGGCCTAGTTTATTACAGTGAAAACATTTGAAACTTTTCATTTCTTTTCCACCCTCCTGGATTTCTTTTTTAATCTGAGGTACACTCTCTTTATTATCTCCCATCAGATCACCTTTACCTTTTCCACTTGAGTATTTCTCATGTCCCCAGTTTCTATCCCTCACAAGCTGAAACTGATGTCGGAAACCAAACTTTGATTTATGAGCTAATTCATAATCTTCTGACATTTCTGCTGCTAGTCTCGCAGTTTTAACCCTCTGCTCTTCCACATGAGTTCTCACTACATCAGGAATTGAACTTTTAAACTCCTCCAAAAGTATAATTTCACTGAGAGCTTCCTACGTTTGCTCTATTTAAAAAGCCCTTATCCACCTATCAAAATTACTCTGATCCTTTCAAACTCCATGTATGTTTGACCGGGTTCTTTCCTTAAATTTCTAAATCTTTGTCTGTAGGCTTCAGGCACTCGTTCATATGCACCCAAGATGGATTTTTTCACCTCCTCACACGACTCAGATACCTCCCCTGATAGTGATGCAAACACTTCACTTGCCCTACCTACCAGCCTTCGACTATGACGCTCTTTCTCACTATCCTCATCACTATCATCCAACTGTACGTTTCCCTTTATGTCTGCCAATTTTAACTGACTGTCATGTTTCATGGCCATTTTCTGAAGTTCAAACTCTCTCTATCTTTTTACCTGATCAGTATCTCCCTTTCTCTTTCTCTCTCTTTCGTATTCAAGCTGCTTTAATTATTTCTCATGTTCCATTTGTTTAATTTGTAACTGAATTTTTGCCATTTCCAATGAATCAAACTGTATCTCAGGCAACTTTAAATGCTTAGCCACCGCCATAATTCCCTCACCTTTTCGCATTTTGTCAGGTAATGTTAACTGCAATGTTTTTGCCAAATCCAACAGTCTGCTTTTAGTCTCTGTCCGTAAGGTACTGCGTGTGACCGTCTCCACCCCCAAAATCTTCTGAGTCTCTGAAAGAGCCATTGTCCACAACACACTCCCTACTTAAACTAGAATACCACACCTGAAAAGCAACCACAATATGCTCACCCCTCACTGTCTTTAAGTTCACTAAGCCAATCCAATAGATAGACTTTTATCCCCTTTGAGCCCCCAATTTGTTATGGGCCAGGGTTTAGAGAACCCCAAAGTGTATCATGGAGTTCACCTGACCCACAACTTTTAATAGATTGTGGTATGGGGAGCATACGGCCCACTCTACAGGTGTGGTACAGCAGCAATGGAAAAGTATTGTTTAAAGCAAAACAATACATATTCTATGAACTCAAATTAACCTTTTTAGAACATACAGTGAACATCTTAGCAACCATCAATTCAAATATAACCCCCAAAGAATACAACACTAAGTAATCCTTAATAATTTCCCAAACAACATCCAGAAGACAAAAGAACAAAACCTTTAACAGAAGCACATCAGGTTAAAGTCACTACTGAGAGCAGTTATTAGTATTAAATCACCAAAGGATCATTTTACAGTTTTTAGATTACAGAGAGAAAGACTGATACCCCTTCTGGCTGTGACTGCAGCTATCCAGCTCTGAAAACGAAACTAAAACACACCCTGCAGCAAACAGCCTAAAACAAAAGTAAAAAGCTGACAGACAGCCCAGCTCCACCCACACTCTGACATCACTGATAAACACCTATTTCTTAAAGGTACATTTCTTAAACACTCATTTCTTAAAGGTACTCTCACATTACACCTTTTATTGGGAATGTGCCTTTAAAAAGGAAAAGCTGCCTGGGGCATATGGCTTCTTCAGAACATTGCACAACTCCCTGTGGTACACAGAGGCTTCTGGTGGTGCAGCAGAGGCCGGTTCAGTGGGGGAGCCCCAGGGGAGCATGTTACCATCATGGAGATGAGGTGAGGTACATGAATTATTTTTTTCCCCACCTCAATTGCAGTTGGCGCGATCAAGTTGCAACTTTCAATCATTGCACCCAAAATAACAAAGCTGTCCAATTTCTATCTAGTTGTTCTTTATTGCTCTTCATCAGAATGCCTGAGCCACATCTCAAAATGCTTTATGTACCAAGGATTACTTTGAAGTGCAGTCATGTTTGTACATAAGATGGAGTCTTCCAATATTAGGAAGAACAGAAGAGGTAGGTTGCAGGCTCCTTGGAGCTGGCAACAGATGTTTGCCTTGTAATGTGTCAATCATAATGATGACATCAATCCTAATTGTGTTTATTATTGCTGAAGCTAATCACTGAGTAACCAGACAGAAAAAATAATTAAACAGCAAATATCAAATCCCATCAGTATTTATATAAGCTGAAGTACTCTGTTAAAACACGGAGCAGTTTGCAGGAGAGGGTTTAAAGGAGGATTTCATTACTGTATTGATTTTTGAAGGCAAGTGATCTTTTTATCCCTTATATTCTGTCCAATTTTCTTCCTTTCTCTTCTTCCGAAGTTGATGTCTCTGTCTGAGTTGCTGTTCCACAGGCCATTAACACATGAACTTCCCTGGTTAGTGTTGGCAGGATATTCAATCACACACCACACCGATATCAACAGATTTTATGCCCAAAGTCACCCCCAAATGCACATGCGTCAAAAAAGCACACCCACACAAACACACCCACACGTTCACTGATACATACACCCCAAACTCATTCACACACATCCAAACCCCAAACTCAAATGCACACAAAATCACTTACAGACCAAACACACAACAAGCACGTAATAGCAAATTGCATTTATCGCCCCGTTAACATAATAAAATGTTTCAAGGTACTTCACAAGAGCATTAGGGGAGCAATTTACCAGCACCTCCTGCTGAAACCGGGGCGAGACACGGCTGGTAGATCCAGGAAAAGGCCTGCCCGGGATTCGCAACGGTCATTACGCCTTCCGAGATCTAACCAATGTGGGGGAGGGGGGCGTCTCTAATATTTCTAAAAGTTGGGGCACTTTTTAAAAAACGGCACGCCAATGATTTGCAGAGTAAGTTGCCGGCTGTCCACCAACGTGACGGCATGGGAACCGCGTCTTAACTCCTTTTTGTCTACGGCCCTACAAATACGGTGGAGGAAGCTTCACCCCAATTTTCCCGCCCACTGTTCCGCTCTGCCAAACTAAAAGAGAAAATCTCTCTAATGGATGGGATATTCCGGCCCTTCCTGTCGGGATCTTCCAGTCTCGACGAAGGTGACTTGCCATGGTGGGTTCCCCGGCGGCAGGACAAACAAGCCATGCAAAATGCCGTAGACTTTGACGAGACCAAATAATCCCACCGTCGGCCAATAGCGCGCATCCTCCACCAGTGTACAATCCCCGATCGATGGCTTTGGTCCTCCCAATATTTAGTTGGAGGAGGTTTTCGTTCATCCAGTACTGGATGTTGAACAAGCAGTGTGGCAAATTAGTGGCAGTCGAGTGATCAAGAAAGGTGATGCTGATCTAGAGTTGAGTGTTATCAGGATACTCGTGAAACCCAACATTGTGTTTTCAGATGAAGTTGACAAGGTGCAGTATGTAGAGGAGAGAAAGGAGGAGGACAAGGACAGATACTCGAGGGATTCCAAAGGTAACACTGCAGCGGAGCAGGAAGAAATGCTATTGCAGATGATTCTCTGACTGTGGCTGGATAGTTAAGAATGGAATCAGTTGAGACAGTCTTACCCAGCTGGATGATGGAGGAGAGGAGAGGAGAGGTGGAGGAGGTTAGAGTGGTTAACCATGTCATCGGCTGCCAAAAGGTTGAGAAGAAGGGATAATTTGCCATGATTGCAGTCACATATGGCGCCATTTTTGTCTTTGATATGGGCTGCTTCAATACTGTTGTGGACCAGAGTTGCAACTTACAGGAAAGGTGGCCAGGTATTTGACAGGTAAACATATATTCAAGGATTTTGGACAGACAAGGGAGATTGGGCACAGACGGTGGTTTGCAAGGCAGAGGGGCGGACATTTTGGGGGGAAAGCAGGGATGATGGCAAATTTAAAGGAGAAATGGAGGTGCGGGGTGACAGTACCAGAGGAGAGAAAACTATTTGTGTGAGAGGCAGGAAGTGAAGTTTGGTGGTCAGGAGTTCAGTTGGAAGAAGGTTGGGGCAGCAGGAGGTGATTCTCACAGACAAGAGGAAACAGGAGAGAAACTAGAGAACGATGGGATTCCAGGATTCCAGCAGGAGAAACCTTAAAAGGACATTTGGCCTGGTCAACATGGGGAATGGAAGCAAGCAGCAGAGACAGAAAATAAAAAGAAGTCCATAAAGCTCCTCATTCTTGTTGGAGGTAAGGATTGAAGGGAGTGGGACTTAAGCAGAAGGTTTTTGTAACGCAAGTGACGCATAACACAAACATGCACACACAACAAATGTATACCACCCATGTACACATAAACCAAACTCCCCCACACCCCAAACGTACACACCCTAACTTGTTCATGAACCAATTAAAGACACACTAAACACACAGATACACAAACCACAAATGCATATACCAAACACACTCCCTCTATACTCTCCTACCACGCACATCTCCACCAAACAAACACAGCCACACACACTAGCATGCACAGACCCACCCACCCACTCACCACAGACCAACCCACCAGACCCATCACACCCCTCCACCACACATACACATACCTATGCACAGACCCACCACATACATACCCACCACACACACACACTCACTCCTGCCCCACACACACCCCTCACACACTCACAATACACATTCACACACACTCACACCCGCCATACAGACTCACACCTACCGCACAAACACTCATACGCCACCCCATTCAGATCCGTCATGCAAACATGCTCACATCCGCCGCACAAACTCGCACATCGGCCGCACAAACACGCTCACCGGCCGCACAAACACGCTCACAACTGCTGCACCAACACGTTCACATCTGCCGCACAAACACTCACATCTGCCGCACACTCACATCTGCCGCACAAACACGCTCACAACTGCTGCGCTGCTGCACAAACACGTTCACATCTGCCGCACAAACATGCTCACATCTGCCGCACAAACACGCTCACATCTGCCGCACAAACATGCTCACACCCACCGCACACACACACGCCCACATCCGTAACACAAACATACCCACATACACTCCCACACCCACCGTACACACACGCCCACACCCCCACAACACACACACACCCACACATTCTCACACACACATACACACACCCACACACACACATCCCCACCCACCACACACACAAACTGCCACACACAAACGCCACAGACACACCCACACACATCCCCACCAAAAAAACACACACGTACTTTAGACTTTGTCATGGCACTGCAACAGGGAGTGAGTCCTGGCAGATATTTCCTCCCTTACCCTGTGTCTTGGACACAGAACACTTAACGACTGAACCATTCGGGTTCCTGATTTACTGCTGTGTTATTCCTGATATGTACCATGTTCCAAAGTTCCACTGTAGCATTCTGCATTCGGTGGGTAGGTCAGGTGTGGATGAGGAAAGGAGCTCTCCTCATATTAAGCAAGTGTATTTCTGTCTTGTTTGACACCTTGTAATGTCTCAGCCAAATGGAACATGAAGGTGAGAACAGCTGGTGCAACACAAGACTGAGCAGCCTGTCTGTTGGCAGAGAGCTCCTTCAAACGCTGTCTACCTCCAGCCTCAATGAGTGTAGCATCCAATTAGACAATTAGCATGGTCGTGATTTTATTTTCAGATCAGTTCAGTGGTCACACAGAGCTGCAGGCGCCGAGAACACCATGTCAAGCGAGAGGTTTGCGGAGCTTCCTGCCGCTCCAGCGATCTGTCACATCCGCCTGTCTGCTCAGCACTCCCGGCTTGAAGCTGGTCCTGCATAATCGGAATGTGAGACTCAATACTTTCCCAAGTCTATCTTTCTGCTAAAATAAATCTTGATTGGGGAATTAACCTCATTGTGCGCTGGTTAAATATTAGCATAATTTTTCTTCAGTTAGCAAAATACGAACCATTGGTGGGGAGTGCTTCAGATTTAGGTCAGAGCAATGACCTTACCCCGGCAATCCTGAGGCTCAGATTTGAACACAGGCCAGGCCGGTGGTGGGATGAAGAGGTCAACACAAGTGGGGAGTCTGAGAGTTCCAGCGAGAAGCCTGTGAGTCCTGCATAAACTCAACCTATCCCAGCTCTAAATGGTCTTAAATTGGCAACCTTGGGCTGAATGCTATGCTTCCTTGGGGTGTAAAATTGGGAACATTGCAATGTTCTTGACGCCACATTTTGACTTGTTTCACGGGAGGCGTCAGGTGGACAGCCCGTCCATTGGCCAATTGAGAAGTATTTACATTTCTTGTAAAGTTTTGTCTTTATTTGCTCTTTAAGGGTCTGTCAACTTGTTTAATTAATTTGTTAATTAGTCTATCTTATTTTATTGGTATACTCTAAATACCGTGGTGTTCTGTACTGCCACCTGGAGGTAGCCAAGACTCAGTGAAGGGCTCGCTATGTGGCAGTCCTTCCCTTCACCAATGGGGATTTGGCACGAGGGTGTTGCATATGCAGCAGCCCCAAGCAATTGTACATTTAGATGGTTTATGGACTCCCAGTATTTTCTGTGGCCTTGACGAGTCCGTGTTCCAAGTCTATGCAGATTGTGTGAGGTTGCAGCTCCTTTTTGATTATCTGAAGGGGTTGATGCTGAAATGTTGGTTGCACTTCAGCCAAACGCTCCTGGCCACCTAGTGTGGAGGAGGAGAGGGGGGGGATGATGCACGATCAATAACCCCAGAAGCGAGATTGGAGACAATTGAAGGCTTTAATACGCTAGATGTTTCCCCCAGCAGCGCAGGTACAGAAGAAAGCTGCTGGGGCGGCACGGGCTCTTATACCCCGCCTTGCAGGGCGGAGCTAACATACAAGCTTAACCAATGGGAATAAGTACATTCTCCACCAATGGTATTCCGGCATTATCAGGTACCGTAATCCTCCTAACACAGACTACCACATTCACCCCCTGTTAAAAAAGAGTCCGGCGGGGGGTGGTGGCTTCGTATTACAACGTGGTAAAAGTGGTGGAAGTTACAGGTATGAAGGTACCGTAATACCTCCATACAGCATTTTGCCTCATTACATGAGGCAATTAGTCGATCGGGGGCCCTGGTCGTCCTCTGCGATCGTCGTAGCTTTGGTGGTGATGCCGGTGGACGTTCGGGCGCCTGTGACTCCGGGAGCGTGGTTTCGGCTTCTGTGGCAGCTTCATCACCCCTAGACGGGGCCGGTGGAAGGGCCAACTGACCTGGGAAGGGGGCGGCTGTGGGGTGCGCCGGTGGGAGGGAGGGTTGGACTGGTGGCGGGGGTGTGTGTGGGGATCCAGCGGGCGCCAGGTCCCATAGGGAGACGATATCCTGTCGGCCATTGGGGTACGCCACGTAGGCCTACTGAGGGTTAGTGTGAAGGACATGGACCCTCTCGACCAATGGGTCCGATTTGTGCGCCCGCACGTGTTTTCGGAGCAGGACGGGTCCGGGAGCTGCCAGCCAGGTTGGGAGTGAGGTCCCAGAGGAGGACTTCCTGGGGAAGACAAGGAGACGTTCGTGGGGTATTTGGTTGGTCGTGGTACAGAGCAGTGACCGGATGGAGTGGAGGGCATCCGGGAGGACTTACTGCCAGCGGGAGACTGGGAGATTCCTGGACCGCAGGGCCAGTAGGACGGTCTTCCAGACCGATCCGTTCTCCCTCTCTACCTGCCCGTTTCCCCGGGAGTTGTAACTGGTCGTCCTGCTCGAGGCAATGCCCTTGCTGAGCAGGAATTGACACAGTTCTTCGCTCATAAAGGAGGACCCCCTATCACTGTGTATGTAGGCGGGGAAACTTAACAGCGTAAAGATACGATGGAGGCCTTTTATGACGGTGGTTGCGGTCATGTCGGGGCAGGGGATGGCGAATGGGAACCGGGAGTACTCGTCAATCACGTTCAGGAAGTACGTGTTGCGGTCGGTGGAGGGAGGGGGCCTTTGAAATCCATACGGAGGCGTTCAAAGGGACGGGAAGCATTTATCAGGTGCGCTTTCTCTGGCCTGTAGAAGTGCGGCTTGCACTCCGTGCAGATTTGGCAATTCCTGGTGGCTGTCCTGACCTCCTCGATGGAGTAGGGCAGGTTGCGGGTCTTGATGAAGTGGAAAAATCGAGTGACCCCCAGGTGGCAGAGGTCCATGTGGAGGGCTCGGAGGCGGTCCACTTGTGCGTTGGCACATGTGCCGCGGGATAGGGCATCAGGAGGCTCGTTTAGCTTCCTGGGACGATACAAGATCGCATAGTTGTAGATGGAGAGTTCGATCCTCCACCATAAGATCTTATCGTTTTTTATCTTGCCCCGCTCTGCATTATCGAACATGAAAGCAACCGACTGTTGGTCAGTGAGGAGAGTGAATCTCCTGCCGGCCAGGTAATACCTCCAATGTCGCACAGGTTCTACTATGGCCTGGGCCTCCTTTTCTACTGAGGAATGGCGGATTTCGGAGGCGTGGAGGGTGTGTGAGAAGAAGGCCACGGGTCTGCCCGCTTGGTTGAGGGTGGCCGCCAGAGCTACGTCGGACGCGTCGCTCTCAACCTGGAAGGGGAGGGACTCGTCGATGGCGTGCATCATGGCCTTTGCAATGTCTGCTTTGATGCAGTTGAAGGCCTGGCGGGCCTCTATCGACAGGGGAAAAACTGTGGATTGGATCAGTGGACGGGCCTTGTCCGCATAGTTGGGGACCCACTGGGCATGGTGGGAAAAAAAGCCTAGGCAGCGCTTCAGGGCCTTGGAGCAGTGCTGGAGGGGGAATTCCATAAGGGGGCGCATGCGTTCAAGGTCGGGGCCTATAATTCCATTACGCACTACGTAGCCGAGGATGGCTAGGCGGTCGGTGCTGAACACGCATTTATCCTTGTTATACGTGAGGTTAAGGATTTTTGCGGTCTGGAGGAATTTTCGGAGGTTGGTGTCGTGGTCCTGCTGGTTGTGGCCGCAGGTGGTGACATTATTGAGGTACGGGAATGTGGCCCTGGAGGAGGAAGATGGCAGCGCCCACTGGCCGCATGGGGCCCGTGGAGAGGGTTGTGGTGGCGGTCCGTATTTGCCTCCGGAGACCGCAGCGACTGCCCGGGCCTGGCAAACCACCACAAAGTGGTCCTTTTTGCCGCATCCCTTGCAGATGGATGAATGGGCTGGACAGCGCTGTCGTGGGGTGCTTGGCTTGCCCGCAAAAATAGCAGCGGGGTTGCCAGACCGTCTCGCAGCACAAGCTTGTGGGGGGATGGGAGATGCCTCGGGGTCGGCCGCGGGGGGGTTCCACGCTGCCCAGGGGGCCGCCGCGCGGCCGGGGACGTAAGCGCCCGTTTTGGGAGGCCATATCCAGGAAGCCAGCAAGGGCCCGTGCCTCCTTGAGGCCTAGTGTCTCTTTCTCCAGCAATCGCTGGCGGATTTGTGAGGATAGCATACCTGCAACGAAAGCGTCCTAGATCAAAAGTTCTGTGTGGTCGCTTGCCGAAACTTGCGGGCAGCTGCAGTTTCTCCCCAACACCAAGAGCGCATGATTAAATTCTTCCAGTGATTCCCCAGGGATTTGTCACCTCGTCGCTAGTAGATGTCGGGCGTAGACCTGGTTTACAGGGCGAATATAATGTCCTTTCAGCAGCTCCATTGCTGCATCGAAATCGTCTGCGTCCTCGATGAGGGTGCAGATTTCTGGGCTCACCCTTGAATGCAGAATTTGTAGTTTCTGTTGTCCTGTGGGTGTGTTTTCGGCCGTTCCGAGATATCCGTTAAAACACGCCAGCCAGTGCTTGAATGTTGCCGCTGAGTTCGCCACGTTGGGGCTGAGTTGCAGACACTCCGGCTTGATTTGGAGCTCCATTCTTTAAAAACTAGCGTATTGAATTGATGCATGATCAATAACCCCAGAAGCGAGATTGGAGACAATTGAAGGCTTTAATACGCTAGATGTTTCCCCCAGCAGTGCAGGTACAGAAGAAAGCTGCTGGGGCGGCATGGGCTCTTATACCCCGCCTTGCAGGGCGGAGCTAACATACAAGCTTAACCAATGGGAACAAGTACATTCTCCACCAATGGTATTCCGGCATTACCAAGTACCGTAATCCTCCTAACACTGACTACCACAGGGGGGTGGTAAGAAGGGTAGAGGACTTTCTTGCAAGCCTGCTCCTGGGCCTGACCAATGTGGCCATGAACTGGTCCAGGCAGTAGATTAAATTTAGCCTTTTTGTTACAATGTCCCTTTAAGGGGTTTTAATTGGTTTATTAGTTAATGTGTTTATTTTATGTTTTATTTTTTTAAAAGCCTGTAAATAATGGACAGGGGGGCTTTCGGTCTTCAGACCCTGCAACAATACCTTTATGTTAAGCCTTCTCACCTTGGTGGGCACTGGAGACCTATTCCCTCTGCCAGGTATACTGACAATTATGACCTGCAACTCCTGTTTATAGACCTGGCAATCTCCATGCTTCCTTGCAGAAGTTGTCTGTCATTAATGAGGAACTGATCAAATAATGGAACATGGTTTGCCTTGTGCCAGAGCTCTCTCACGTCAGGAGTAGCTGCTCAGGAATCCACACCTCCAACAATACAGGTTCATGTGGGTGGTGGAAGCGAAGGCTTGGGCTGGTGGGTGACCAAAGTCATGGACGCATTTGATGGTGGAGCAGTGGGCCAGATCACGCCACAGGAATTTACATTTTGATGTCCAACTTGCAGCCAAAGCCATCCACAACCTTGGTGCTTGGGCCTGACTGGGCTCCTGTCTGAATTGACCCCCATCCTGTCAGAATTTCACATTGGCCCTGTGCCCCAAAATCTCCCTTGGGAACCTCAGCCCCATCATTTGTCTCATGGAAATTCCCTTTGTGCCTTTCTGTTCCACATGGAGGGGTTTCCTGTACAGACTGTTGCTCCGTGCCCTTAACTTCCTCACACTCATTAACCATCCGGACACATTGTAACTTTCCGCCTGGATATGACAGGGTCCTCCAGTGGAGGACACACTACACATGAGTCTTCCCCTTTACCATTGGGGATTTGGCATGGAGGGAGTTTCAGGCAGCAGTCCTGTGCAATAGAACGTTCAGTAGTTCACGGTCTTCCAGACCGCCAGTATTTTCTGTGGCTGTGAGAAGTCTGTGTTCCATGTCTATATAGGTTTCCAGAGGTCGCAGCCCCTTTTGTCCCACACTGCTGATCTTTGGCCACCTTGTGGGGGGGGGGCATTGTGGGGGACATGGGCAGATTTGAGGGCCTCCTTGTGGGTCTACTCCTGGGCATGGTCAGTATGACCATTGACAGTTCCAGGCAGTGGGGCCATGGAGGGAGTCATTAGACCCTCCTGTCTGTCCCCATTCCATGCTATATTCATACCTGTATGTCCCTGGAGAGGGAGAATGTGCTGTCTGCAGATAGGCTTGAGGCCTTCCATGACCAGTAGTGGGCACCGCAGGGCCTGAAATCTCTTTATTACCTTCAATGTGCTTTCAGTTAGTTTATAGGCTTAAAAAAAGTGTATAAATAGGGGACAGCTGGGACACTGAGGGTGAGAGGAAATCTATGAAACTGAACAAAGTCAATAAACTCCCTCAGTAAATAAAAGCTCTGTGTCTCGGTTTTGACGTCACCAACTGGCTTGGAATCCATTAATAGCTGCCGCTCTTGGTGGTGCCGCTGGGACCAGAGAGTGCCTGCTATTCGATTGGCTGACAGCTCTTGGAGAAAGGAGCCACAAATCTCGCCTCAAGCATTAAATAGTTGCAGGCTGATCCTCCGGAGTGGGAGTAGGCTCACCAGTGACATTTATGCTGGCGAGATTGGGGTCCTAGTGCAGTGTAAAATCCAGCCCCTTGTTTCTGAGCATGTGAGCCTGGCCAGCAAGGAAATGTAGCTTTCAGAAATGCCTTCTCTACTCTACCTCTTAATTCTTTTTTTCAATAAATTTAGAATGCCCAATTCATTTTTTCCAATTAAGGGACAATTTAGCGTGGCCAATTTACCTACCCTGCACATCTTTGGGTTGTGGGGGCGAAACCCACGCAAACATGGGGAGAATGTGCAAACTCCACACGGACAGTGACCCAGAATTGAACCTGGGACCTCGGCGCCGTGAGGCAGCAGTGCTAACTACTGCGCCACCGTGCTGCCCCCTCCACCTCACACAAGGGCGTTTGGCACAATGACATGTGTGGAGTTTGCACAATCTCCCCATGTCTGCGTGGGTCTCACCCCCACAACCCAAAGATGTGCAGGTTAGGTGGATTGGCCACGCTAAATTGTCCCTTAATTGGGGAAAAAAATTCTAATGACACCAACCACACTGTATTTCAGATCTTGCGTGCGACGAGAAAGAAGATATTCATCTTTGAGTTCAGCTGCTAATTCTTACCAATGAAACATTTCAACCACTCCTCTAACATGATGTTATATCATTCTACTTAAACTATAATCGTATCAGTAAATCAGGGTAGGAAGTACCAAGTTCAGTCCCTCTGTTTTGATGAGCAAATGTTACCTATGTTGGTGGTTCTGGTTCTATATTTGGTCTCCGTATTCTTCAGCTGGGGTGGGAAGGGGAAAATATCCAGAATTCATGTTGCTGATCATTGTTGAATGATCCTTGGATAAGGGACAGGAGAATTGAGCCAGAGCTCCTGTCCTCATCGCTTTCCAGTGACCCCCTGTGTTACTGATGGGGAAAATAAGATCCCTGTGCCTGATGACTGTCCAATGACTCCCCTGCGTTAGAGATAAGGGTTCCTGATCTCTGCCTAGTTACTCTCGTGTTAGAGACAGGAGCGATTTTAAAAACCTAACAATCCTGTTCCTGATTACTTTGTTACCCCTGGGTTAAAGACGGGGTTGGAAACACTCAGTGTACCTCCTGATCTCAGTCCAGTGACCCCTGGATTAGAGATGGGGAAACTGAACCAGAGTTCCAATGTTATTGACAGGAGAGTAGACAGGTTCCTGCTCCTGACCACTGTCCAGTTACCTTGGGTTAGAGCCAGGGAACTGAGCCCAGAGTCCTGCTCCTGATCACATTCCAGTGACCCTAAGTTAGCGAGAGGGATATACATCAAGAGCTCCTGCCCCTGATCACTGACCAGTGATTTAGAGCCAGAGCCAATGGTCCTGCTTCTGATCCCTACCTATCTCTCCAGTATTAGAGACAGGGATAAGTAGGCAGAATTCCTGTTCCCGGTCACTGTCAAACATCCCTGGGGTAGAGATTGGGGAAATCAGCCAACATTCCTGCTCCTGAATACTGTCCAATAATCTTTGGGGATAAGAGACATTGAAAGTAACCATGGTTCAATGTGGTATTCCAGTTTTTGGAACTGAAAGCGTTCATATGTAAGAATCTAAAATCTTCCACACTTCCAGGGTCTGTATCCCTCTATTCCCATTCTATTCATGTATTTGTCAAGATGGCCCTTAAATGTCACTATTGTCCCTGCTTCCACCACCTCCTCCAGCAGCGAGTTCCAGGCACCCACTTCCCTCTGTGTAAAAAAACTTCCCTCGCACATCTCTAAACCTTGCCCCTCGCACCTTAAACCTATGCCCCCTAGTGATTGACTCCTTCACTCTGGGGAAAAAGCTTCTGACTATCCACTCTGTCCATGACCTTCATAATTTTGTAGACCTCTATCAGGTTGCCCCTCAACCTCTGTCGTTCCAGTGAGAACAAACCAAGTTTATTCAACCTCTCCTCACAGCTAATGCTCTCCATACCAGGCAACATCCTGGTAATCCTCTTCTGTACCCTATCCAAAGCCTGTACCGCATCCTTCTGGTAGTGTGGCGGCGACTAGAATTGAATGCTAAAGGAGTCACATGATAAGTAGGACCTGATAGTAGTCTAACTGGAGATGCTCATGATTTGGACTGAAGAAGTCTTGGAAATCTGCACATATTTATGTTCTACAATAAATAGGTACTGTTCAGGTCCAATAGAAAAAAACAGGGACTCCTCCCATCCACACACCGAGATGTCCCCCATGGCACAGGAGAACCCCTCCCCCACTGGCATGGATGCCCCCCCACAAGCATGAAAGAAACCCCGCCCTCCCCAGTGGATCTCCCCAGAGACTCCTTGGCAGTGTCCTCTGTGATGCACAATCAATAACCTCAGAAACGAGATTGAAGACAATTGAAAGCTTTAATACGCTAGATGTTTCCCCCAGCAGCGCAGGGACAGAAGAAAGCTGCTGGGGTGGCACGGGCTCTTATACCCCGCCTTGCAAGGCAGAGCTAACATGCAAGTTTTCTAATGGGAACAAGTACATTCCCCACCAATGGTATTACGGCATTACTAGGTACCGTAATCCTCCTAACACAGACTATCACATTCATCCCCTGTTAAAAAAATAGTCCGGCGGGGTTGGTGGCTTCGTATTACAACGTGGTAGAAGTTATAGTTATGAAGGTACCGTAATGCGTTCGTACAGCGTTTTGCCTCATTACAACTTTTAACTATTTACAACAGTAATGTACATTTCAAAGGGAAGCAATTAGTCGAACGGGGGCCCTGGTCGTCCTCTGCGATCGTCGTAGCTTTGGTGGTGATCTTATCGTTCTTTATCTTGCCCCGCTGTGCATTATCGAACATGAAAGCAACCGACCATTGGTCAGTGAGGAGAGTGAATCTCCTGCCGGCCAGGTAATGCCTCCAATGTCGCACAGTTTCCACTGTGGCCTGGGCCTCCTTTTCGACTGAGGAATGGCGGATTTCGGCGGCGTGGAGGATGCGTGAGAAGAATGCCACGGGTCTGCCCGCTTGGTTGAGGGTGGCCGCCAGAGCTACGTCGGACGCGTTGCTCTCGACCTGGAAGGGGAGGGACTCATCGATGGCATGCATCGTGGCCTTTGCAATGTCTGCTTTGATGCGGCTGAAGACCTGGCGGGCCTCTATCGACAGGGGAAAAACTGTGGATTGGATCAGTGGACGGGCCTTGTCTGCATAGTTGGGGACCCACTGGGCATAGTAAGAAAAAAAGCCGAGGCAGCGCTTCAGGGCCTTGGAGCAGTGCGGGAGGGGGAACTCCATAAGGGGGCGCATGCATTCAGGGTCGGGGCCTATCACTCCATTTCGCACTACGTAGCCGAGGATGGCTAGGCGGTCGGTGCTGAACATGCATTTATCCTTGTAATACGTTAGGTTAAGGAATTTTGCGGTTTGGCGGAATTTTCGGAGGTTGGTGTCGTGGTCCTGCTGGTCGTGGCCGCAGATGGTGACATTATCGAGATACGGGAATGTGGCCCCTTAACCGTACCGGTCAACCATTCGGTCCATCTCTCGCTGGAAGACTGAGACCCCGTTAGTGACACCGAAGGGAACCCTTAAGAAGTGGTAGAGCCGCCCATCTCCCTCGAAGGCAGTGTATTTGCGGTCACTAGTGCGGATGGGGAGCTGGTGATAGGCGGACTGAAGATCCACCGTGGAGAAGACCTTGTAACGCGCGATCCTGTTTACCAGGTCGGATATGCGGGGAAGAGGGTACGCGTCCAGCTGCGTAAATCTGTTGATGGTCTGACTCTAGTCGATGACCATCCTATGCTTCTCCCCGGTCTTTACCACCACTACTTGAGCTCTCCAGGGGCTGTTGCTAGCCTCAATGACACCTTCCTTCAGCAATTGTTGGACCTCTTACCTAATAAAAATCCGGTCCTGGGCACTATACCGTCTGCTCCTGGTGGTGACATGTTTGCAATCCGGGGTGAGGTTCGCAAACGCGACCTTGAGGGTCGCGAGGCTGCAGACAGTGAGGGGTGTATAGAGCCACCGAATTTGAACGTTAGACTTTGGAGGTTACATTGAAAATCCAATCCTAGGAATGTGGCCGCGCAGAGATGGGGAAGGACGTAGAGTTGGTAGTTTTTGAACTCCCTTCCTTGGACTGTGAGGTTAGCTATACAAAACCCCTTGATCTCTGAGTGAGATCCGGAGGCCAGGGAAATTTTTTGATTAACGGGGTGGACGGGGAGAGAACAGCGCCTTACCGTGTTGGGGTGTATGAAGCTCTCCGGGCTCCCAGAGTCGATTAGACAGGACGTTTCATGCCCGTTGATGAGCACCGTCGTCGTAGCAGTCGATAGTGTTCGGGGCCGAGACTGGCCCAAGGTCACCGAGGCTACTCGTGGCAGCAGTTGAATGTTCTCTTCAGGCGGTGTGTGGTCAGCCGAGCTGTGGTCCGGGGAGTCCATCCAGTTGGTCGCACATGGCTGGGGGTGCACAAAATGGCGGCGCCCATCCATCGCACGTGGCGTCCGCGGGACAAGATGGCGGCACCCGGAGGCCGCACGTGGCCCTGGAGGAGGAAGATGGCGGCGCCTGCTGGCCGCACGGGGACCGAGGAGAGGATTGTGGCCCTTTTTACCGCATCCCTTGCAGGTAGATGCGCAGGCCGGACAGCGCTGCCGGGCGTGCTTGGCCTGCCCACAAAAATAGCAGCGGGGCCCCCCGGGGTTGCCAGGCCGTCTTGCAGAACAAGCTTGTGGGGGGATGGGAGACGTCTTGGGGTCGGCCGCGGGGAGGTTCCACGCTGCCCAGGGGGCTGCCGCTCGGTAGAATTCTTCCAGCGATTACCCAGGGATTTGTCGCCTTGTCGCTAGCAGATGTCGCTAGAGGACTGGGAAATCTTTAGGGGGCAACAGAAAGCTACTAAAAAAGCTATAAAGAAGAGTAAGATAGGTTATGAGAGTAAACTTGCTCAGAATATAAAAACAGATAGTAAAAGTTTCTACAAATACATAAAACAAAAAAGAATGGCTAAGGTAAATATTGGTCCTTTAGAGGATGAGAAGGGAGATTTAATAATGGGAGATGAGGAAATGGCTGAGGAACTGAACAGGTTTTTTGGGTCGGTCTTCACAGTGGCAGACACAAGTAACATGCCAGTGACTGATGGAAATGAGGCTATGGCAGGTGAGGACCTTGAGAGGATTGTTATCACTAAGGAGGTAGTGATGGGCAAGCTAATGGGGCTAAAGGTAGACCAGTCTCCTGGCCCTGATGGAATGCATCCCAGAGTGCTAAAAGAGATGGCTAGGGAAATTGCAAATGCATTAGTGATAATTTACCAAAATTCACTAGACTCTGGGGTGGTCCCGGCGGATTGAAATGAGCAAACGTGACACCACTGTTTAAAAAAGAGGTAGGCAGAAAGCGGGTAATTATAGGCCAGTGAGCTTAACTTCGGTAGTAGGGAAGATGCTGGAATCTATCATCAAGGAAGAAATAACGAGGCATCTGGATGGAAATTTCCCATTGGGCAGATGCAGCATGGGTTCATAAAGGGCAGGTCGTGCCTAACCAGTTTCGTGGAATTTTTTGAGGACATTACCAGTGCAGTAGATAACGGGGAGCCAATGGATGCGATATATCTCGATTTCCAGAAAGCCTTTGACAAGGTGCCACACAAAAGGTTGCTGCATAAGATAAAGATGCATGGCATTAAGGGGAAAGGAGTAGCATGGATAGAGGATTGGTTAATTAATAGAAAGCAAAGAGTGGGGATTAATGGGTGTTTCTCTGGTTGGCAATCAGTAGCTGGTGGTGTCCCTCAGGGATCCGTGTTGGGCCCACAATTGTTCACAATTTACATAGATGATTTGGAGTTGGGGACCAAGGGCAATGTGTCCAAGTTTGCAGACGACACTAAAATGAGTGGTAAAGCAAAAAGTGCAGAGGATACTGGAAGTCTGCAGAGGGATTTGGATAGGCTAAGTGAATGGGCTAGGGTCTGGGCAGATGGAATA
Source organism: Scyliorhinus torazame (assembly GCF_047496885.1). Lineage (NCBI taxonomy): Eukaryota > Metazoa > Chordata > Chondrichthyes > Carcharhiniformes > Scyliorhinidae > Scyliorhinus > Scyliorhinus torazame. Next base: position 142,382,421 of record NC_092723.1, read on the forward strand.
CAATGTTGACAAATGTGAGGTTATCCATTTTGGTAGGAATAACAGCAAAAGGGATTATTATTTAAATGATAAAATATTAAAACATGCTGCTGTGCAGAGAGACCTGGGTGTGCTAGTGCATGAGTCGCAAAAAGTTGGTTTACAGGTGCATCAGGTGATTAAGTAGGCAAATGGAATTTTGTTCTTCATTGCGAGAGGGATGGAGTTTAAGACTAGGGAGATTATGCTGCAATCGTATAAGGTGTTAGTGAGGCCACACCTGGAGTATTGTGTTCAATTTCGGTCTCCTTACTTGAGAAAGGACTTACTGGCACTGGAGGGTGTGCAGAGGAGATTCACTAGGTTAATCCCAGAGCTGAAGGGGTTGGATTATGAGTAGAGGTTGAGTAGACTGGGACTCTACTCATTGGAATTTAGAAGGATGAGGGGGGATGTTATAGAAACATATAAAATTATGAAGGGAATAGGCAGGGTAGATGCGGGCAGGTTGTTTCCACTGGCGGGTGAAAGCAGTACTAGGGGGCATAGCCTCAAAATAAGGGGAAGTAGATTTAGGACTGAGTTTAGGAGGAACTTCTTCACCCAAATGGTTGTGAATCTAAGGAATTCCTTGCCCAGTGAAGCAGTAGAGGCTCCTTCATTACATGGTTTTAAGATGAAGGTAGATAGTTTTTTGAAGAATAAAGGGATTGAGGGTTATTGTGTTTGGGCCGGAAAGTGGAGCTGAGTCCACAAAAGATCAGCCATGATCTCATTGAATGGTGGAGCAGGCTCGAAGGGCCAGATAGAACATAGAACATAGAACATTACAGCGCAGTACAGGCCCTTCGGCCCTCGATGTGGCGCCGACCTGTGAAACCACTCTAAAGCCCATCTACACTATTCCCTTATCGTCCATATGTCTATCCAATGACCATTTGAATGCCCTTAGTGTTGGCGAGTCCACTACTGTTGCAGGCAGGGCATTCCACGCCCTTACTGCTCTCTGAGTAAAGAACCTACCTCTGACATCTGTCTTCTCTCTATCTCCCCTCAATTTAAAGCTATGTCCCCTCGTGCTAGACATCACCATCCGAGGAAAAAGTCTCTCACTGTCCACCCTATCCAATCCTCTGATCATCTTGCATGCCTCAATTAATTCACTTCTTAACCTTCTCTTTAACGAAAACAGCCTCAAGTCCCTCAGCCTTTCCTCATCAGATCTTCCCTCCATACCAGGCAACATTCTGGTAAATCTCCTCTGCACCCTTTCCAATGCTTCCACATCCTTCCTATAATGCGGCGACCAGAATGGCCTACTCCTACTCCTACCTGGTTTACCGGGCAAATATAATGTCCTTTCAGCAGCTCCATTGCTGCATCAAAGTCATCCGCCTCCTCGATGAGGGTGTACATTTCTGGGCTCACCCTCGAGTGCAGGACTTGCAGTTTCTGTTCTCCCGTGGGTGTGTTTCCGGCCGTTCCGAGAAATCCGTTAAAACACCAGCCAGTGGTTGAAGGTTGCCGCAGAGTTCGCCGCGTGGGGGCTGAGTTGCATACACGCCGGCTTGATGCGGAGCTCCATCCTTTTAAATCTAGCAAATTAAATGAATGCACAATCAATAACCTCAGAAACGAGATTAGAGACAATTGAAGGCTTTAATACACCAGATGTTTCCCCCAGCAGCGCAGGTACAGAAGAAAGCTGCTGGGGCAGCACAGGCTCTTATACCCCGCCTTGCAAGGCGGAGCTAACATACAAGTTTATCCAATGGGAACAAGTACATTCTCCACCAATGGAATTCCGGCATTACTAGGTACCGTAATCCTCCTAACACAGACTACCACACTCTGGCACTACCTCCTGGCACCCTGACCATGGCACTGCCCCTTTGGTACTGCCCGGGCACGTCCCCCTTCCCCCGAGGGCTATGGTTGCCTGTATATCCTCAGCGGGTTCCCTTCACCTTGGCCCCGTTTTTGAAAAGCAGTTGCTGACATGATGTCCCATCGGTAAGGGGGGAATTCCAAATGTGTGTTGGGGGGGGGGAACAGTATGGCAGAGGCGGCTCATCATTGGCCAGCGCAGGGATCTTCCTGCCGACGCCTTTGGTATTTTGAGTGGCTCACCTACCCTGCCACCAGGGAACCAGCCTTCGGCGGCACCTGACACCGGCTGGAAGGGCTGGAAAATCCTGCCAAAGTAACCAACTGATGTTAATATATACGGGGAGGCAGTGGTGCAGTGGTATTCTCACTGGAGAAGTAACCCAGACACCCAAAGCAAGATCTGGTGACCTGGGTTCAAATCCTGCCATGGCAGATGGTGAAATTTGAATTCAATGAATATCTGGATGACTGTGAAACCATTGCGATTGTTTCTATCTCGGAAAGGAAACCCATCTGGGGAAGGAATACAGCCGTCCAGACCTATATCATAGTTCTGACCTACATCTAACTCCAGATACTAAGCAATGTGGTTCTCTCCCAAATGTCCTCTAAAATGGAGGGTAGTTAGGGACAGTCAATAAATGCTGACCCAGCCAGTCACGCTCACATCCTGTAAAGTGAATAAAAAACAAATAATATGTTTAACAATTTTTTACGGAGATTCGGGGAAGGGTTGCGATGGAAATCCCAAATATCCCGATCAGCATTGGAGAACTCGATTACCGCAGGAGCATTTTAAAATTTTAGAGCAAGCCTCTCCTGAGCTGAAAACAGTGGTGGATTCAATATTGGCTTTGCCAGGACGATTTGGCCAGGTGCAAGGACCAGACACGGAATTGGGCACTGTGGAGGAGGTGACACTCAAGATATTGAATTGCATCAGGATTAAATAATAAATCAGTGGCTGAGGAAGTTACCTACATTTTTGTTCAATTGATGCAATTGCTGATGATGTGTTAGTTGGACAAGATATTAATCTTGCAAATTTGAAGACGTCATAAACTCCTTTGACAGTTTTGTGAACCTCCGGAGTAATAAAACTTTGGAAAGAGCAACATTTAATATAAGGTCCACAAGCCTGGAGAACCTGTGGACACCTTCATCAATGACTTGTATTTGAGTTACAGAATCCCGTAAATATACAGTGCAGAAGAGGCCCTTTGGCCGATCGAGTCTGCACCGACACATGAAAAACACCTGACCGACCTTACCCCATTTGCCAGTACTTGGCCCATTACCTTTAATGTTATGACATGCCAACACTTTTTAAGGGATGTGAGGCAACCCACCTCTGCCACCCTCCCAGAGAACGCATTCCAGACCGTCACCACCCTCTGGGTAAAAAGGGTTTTCCTCACAACCCACTAAACCTCCTGCCCCTCACCTTGAACTTGTGTCCCCTCGTGACTGACCCTTCAACTGAGGAGAACAGTAACTCTCTATCCACCCTGTCCATACCCCTCCTAATCTTGATGTGGAGATTCCGGCGTTGGACTGGGGTGAGCACAGTAAGAAGTCTTACCAGGTCAAAGTCCAACAGATTTGTTTTGAATCACTGGCTTTCGGAGGACTGCTCCTTCCTCAGGTGAATGAAGAGATGGGTTCCAGAACCACATATATAGACAAAGTCAATGATGCAAGATGATACTTTGAATGCGAGTCTTTGCAGGTAATTAAGTCTTTACAGGTCCAGCCGGAGCAACTGGAGAGAGGGATAATCGCAGGTTAAAGAGGTGTGAATTGTCTCAAGCCAGGAGAAGACATCCCCCTGCGCATGCGGCAGAATATGCCGGCGGTTCCACACATGCGCGGGATCACGCTGGCCCTTTTGCGCATGTGCGGACTCGTGCAGTCCCTTCGGCACAGGGTGGCGCGGCGCCAGCCCCTCCGGCGTCAAGAGAATTCTGCTACTTCCGGTCAGCCCAATGCTGGGGTGGTTTGCGCCATTTTTGACACCGGCGTCTGGCCATCGCACCGATTGCGGAGAATCCCGCTGAACCTTTCTGACCTGCTTCAATCCAAAGAAGGTCTAACTTTGGAGAAAGTGATATAGATTATCAGACAATCTGAGGTCTGCCTGCAAAATGGTCCATGCTAAGACGATCACTAGCAAATCTTCGCACAAAAATCCATCAATGTGATAGAAGAGTTTCATCAAGGTGAAGAACAACAATGCTTCCTCGGTGAGATTAAAGATCTCAGATATCCATTATTGTAGTGATCTGCATATCTTTGTGTATGTAAAGGGTTAACATACAAAAGTGACAGCTAGATAACCATTAGATGGCAGCACTAGATATGGGTATAAAAGATAACTCAAGGAGAGTTCCCGCCTCTTCGTGTTAGGAGTGACTCGTGATTAGAGGTAGAGAGAGATAGCGTAGTGTGCAGGTGCAGTTAATCATTATTATATTTAATCTTGTTAATCTTATCTACAGTTATTGTTATTGAAGAGAGAACAAACTCATAGTTAAATTATTATCGCTACTCAATAAACAGTATTTGCTTTATTTGAAGACTTTGAGTGTTACTGGACGTCACGCATGTGACCATTCTGGCAGAAAGCAAATGAGTGACAAGATATGACACAATGTAATATAACATGGTACCAGGGATTGACTTCAAGAAAACTAATTAGATTAGGAAAAAGCGAGGAAAAAGAACAAATTCGTACTGACTATTCAACTGGGGAAGCTTCGCAGCATTCAGATCCTTCCCAGAAAGATCATCTCGATGGACCACGTTCCAGCACGTTCCAGCTCCATGCGAACTCGAGACAAGCGGTAATCTTAATTCCAATTGTAAATTGTTCAAACAACTGTTTCAGATTTATCTAGAGGCTCATGATTTAACCACCGCTACTAATGCTAGGAAGATTGCTTTGCTTTTATCCATGGCAGGACAGCATGCAATAGAAATGTATAACTCTTTTATCTACTCTGAAGGGGAGGACAAAAGCAAATTCGATATAATAGTTAACAAATTTGATGACCATTGCAATATTCAGACAACTGAAAGATTCAGATTCAACAAACGTTTGCAAAAAAATGGGGAATCATTCACCAGCTTTGTCACCGATTTAAAATTACTAGCACAAACTTGTAACTATGCAGCATTGCATGATTCGCTGATCCGTGATCAAATTGTGTATGGCATAAGTGATGAGTGTCTAAGAGAGGCATTGTTAAGACAGTAAGGTTTAACGCTGAAAATCGCAATTGGAAAATGTTAAGCTCATGAACAAAGTAAAAACCAGTACATTGAATATTATCACAATGAAAAAGGCTTGAAAGTCAACCATGAGGTCGAGAGTGTTAAAATGGTGTTGCAGGCAGTAAAAAAGCACGTTTCGGATGGCAGCTATCTTGCGCACACACACTCCAACCCAGCACATGCGCACTTTGCCAGAAAATGCGAGACAGAAGAGAAAAAGTCTGTGCATGCGTGAACGTGTCTCATGCGTCAGAGACACAACATCATGATGTGTTAACAATGTGGCAACACCCACTCAAAAAGGAAATGTCCAGCTCAAGGCAAACACTGTTTAAAGTGTGGAAAACTTAATCACTATGCATCACAATGCAGATATTCAGCGGAATTTCAAACTCCGAAACCAAAACAAAGGAACATCAACGTTCGAAGTGTGGATTCAGCGGAGAATAAAACCGGAGAATTATTCATCAGAAGAGGACAATTTCTCATTGTAAAATACGTTTTTCTTGGGAATAATTGAAAGAAGTGAGGAACCTAAAGCTACAACAAGCACTCCTCAACCAGTCAACATCATCAACTCCAGCAGTGAATGGAATTCTGTCATGCAAGTTAACAATTTTCTCATATTATTCAAGCTTGACACAGGGTCTTCAGCCAATCTATTGACAAGCAAGGATCTCAATACGATTCCAGGAGAACATGAGATGCTTCCAGCTGCATGTAGAATGAAGGACTACAATGGTAATCAGATCGCTTCAATGGGATCGTGCCATCTCAGAAGTCACAAACAAAAGAATTAAGAAGACGCTATGATTTGAAATCGTGACAAATGAAAAATCTTCACTGTTAGGCGCACAGGCTTGCAAAGACTTGGAGCTTGTTCAAAGGATCTATACGACGACTCTGGACACATTAAACATGGAAGGAAAAATCCAGCATATCCTACAACAGTACCCTGATGTATTTAAAGGTATGGGCACGTAACCCTACCAGTACAAGATCTTCCTTAGAAAAGGTGCCAAACCAGTAATTCATCCGCCTCGGAGAGTTCCTGCTCCTTTGCGAGAAAAGTTAAAACTAGAACTTGACCGACTGCAATCACAAGGAATCATCTCTCGAGTCACGTACCCGACTGACTGGGTCAGCTCACTAGTATGCGTTAAAAAAACATCTGGAGGTCTTCGAATCTGCATAGATCCGAAAGATTTAAATGAAAATATTCGTGGGGAACACTATCCCATCCCAAAGCGTGAAGAAATCACATGTGAGATGGCGAATGCTCTTACCTTCATAAAATTCGACGCCTCGCAGGGATTTTGGCAGATGCAGCTTGACGACTCGAGCAGATTATTGTTGCACTTTCAATACTCCATTTGGTCGCTCCTGCTTCAACCGCATGCCTTTTGGAATAATATCTGCTTCAGAGACTTTCCATAGGATAATGGAACAGGTGACAGAGGGCATTGATGGTGTAAGGGTGTATGACGATGACATAAATCATTTGGTCCACAACTGAGGAAGAACACATCCGTTGTTTAAGAAAGATTTTTGAAAGAATCCATAAGTTTGGATTGAAATTGAATCAGGCAAAGTGCACATTTGCACAATCTTCATTAAACTTCCTGGGAGATACTATATCCTCTCAAGGTGTCAAACCTGATAACACAAAAATAGCAGCAATTGAAAATATGAAAACACCAGAAGATAAGAAAGCTTCTCCAAGATTTCTGGGTTTTGTTAATTTCTTGGGCAAGTTTATCTCAAACCTGTCATCGAGAACATCGGCATTAAGAAATCGAATCAGAAAGTCCACCACTTTTCAATGGACACAAAGTCATCAAAACGAATGGGCAGATCTAAAACAACAACTTATGACCGCACCGATTCTTGCTTTCTTTGACCCGAAAAGAGCAACCGAGATAGCCACTGATGCAAGTCAGAGTGGAATAGGCACAGTTCTCTTACAGCAAGGTGATCACTCTGATTGGGTTCCTGTTGCATATGCTTCGAGGGCTATGACTGCAACAGAGTGCAGATGTGCACAGATAGAAAAGGAATGTCTCGGATTACTCACGGGAATACTGAAATTCCATGACTATGTGTGCGGACTTCCAACTTTATCGTGGAGACGGATCACAGGCCGTTGGTCCACATCATTGAGAAGAATTTAAACAACATGACGTCTAGACTCCAGTGTATCATGATGAAGCTACAAAGGTATATACGACTATAACTTGATATACACACCTGGAAAAGATCTCATCATTGTTATCACGATCTATTGCTACAGAAAGCACACCACTAGAATTCATCAGAGACATAGAAGCTCAAACTCAATTATGCACGGAAAACCTTACAGCATCTAATGAGAAGCTACAGCTAATAAAGCAAGAAACGAAGACAGATGCAACTTTGCTGATGGTAATTCACCATCTACAGCATGGGTGGCCAAAAGGACAATGTCCTCAATATCGCAATATTCAAACTGATTTAACAGTAACAGGGTAAATGTGACAAACCTTTCCAATACAGAACCGTGGCCAGACAAGCTCCAGCTGCAAAAAACAGATACACCATTATATGACCCAGGAGGGATCAGACTATCTGTTCTAGGCATGTTTCTAGAACTGCTACAATATGGGAACAAGCAGATGCTGGTGACACTATGGGCTAGATTCGTCCGCCCTGCCTGCCTCAAGATCGCCATGGACGGGAATTTCCGGTCGCCGGGCAGGTGTGATTCGCAATCAGGAATTTTCTCTCCTGAGCCAAGGTGCATGTGGTCAACCTCAACAAAACAGTGGAATATGTCAGGAACCAGGCAGCCAGTGAGTATACCAAGGTGGAGACTCTCCAATTGTCCAACCACATTGATGGCTTTGATTGGGACTTCAGTGCAGAATTTTCCACAATCTTTTCGGCGGCAGGTAATCCAGCACCTTTCCAAAAACATGAAGGTAACCTTCTTCCACCTGCAGAGGAAACAGGCCAGCTGGATCAACGAGAACCTGTGAGCGACCATGACTCTTCATCACTCTACCAATCAACAAAGAAGGATTGCAGTCAAAACCGCTACAACCCTGCTTTCATCTCTCAATATTGACCCCTTAGTAAGTGTATCTACATCGATCCATCCTGGTGGCCCAGGGTGTAAATGACCAAATAGTTTCATAATAGAAACAAAACTGAGTCAAATGGGGTCCACTCCTATATTAGAGGATGCTGATCTCCCGACAACATCAGGGTTACTGCAGTTGGGGACACAGCAGGACATTAATAAAATGGCCTCCTCATCTCAGGAGACCACATTCAGGGATTTGCCAAAGGGGCTACACAAAGTCAACACTCTAAAGGCAAAAAGCATGGTGCACAAAATTGTTAAAAAGAACCAACGTCAATTCAATGAACAAGAATAGACAACATAGTCAACGTAAAGAAAGGGATAAAGCAATGACATCCGACCATGAAAGGAAAACTATTGAAAGAGAAAAGTACAACAGGAAAGAGAGGAAGAAAAGTATCAAACAAACCACCAAATACTGCAGCTCATACTGAAGACCAGGCAGGCAAGTCAGAACAAAGAGATCCAAGTTGAAACTACCAATTTTCCAAGCTTCAGAAGAGCACGGGCGGGATTCTCCGACCCCCCCCCCCCCGCCGGATCGGAGAATTGGCGGGGGGGCGGTGTGAATCCTGCCCCTGCCGGCTGCCGAATTCTCCGGCCACGGGGATTTGGCGGGGGCGGGAATCGCGCCGCGCTGGTCGCCGGCAGTGGCACCCCCGGCAATTCTCCAGCCCGCAATGGGCCGAGTGGCCGCCCGTTTATGGCTGGTCCCGCCGGAGTATATTACAACAGGTACTTACCGGCAGGACGTGCCTCCGCGGGCGGCCTCCGGGGTCCACGTCAGCGCGCGGCGGGATCTAGCCCTGGGGGTTGCCCCCACGGTGGGCTGGCCTGCGATTGGAGCCCACCGATCCGCGGGGGGGCCTGTGCCGTGGTGGCACTCTATTCCTCCGCGTCGGCCGCTGAACACTTCGCGATGGCCGACACAGAGATGAACCGCCCTGCACATGCGCTGGGATGATGCCAGTACACGCTGGCGCTCCCGCCCATGCACCAACTCGTGCCGGCCAGCGGAGACCCTTCGGCGCCGGTTGGTGTGGCGCCAAGCCGCTTCCCCGCCCGCCGGCGCGGCGCAAACCACTCCAGCACCGGCCTAGCCCCTGAAGGTGCGGAGGATTCCGCACCTTTGGGGCGGCCCGATGCCGGAGTGGTTCATGCCACTCCTTCACGCCGGAGTTGCCCGCCCCGCCGATTCGCGGAGAATCCCGCCCCACGATCGGGGAGAGTCATCAAATCTCCAAGCATTTTAAATCTGTGAAGTCAGTGATTTGTTGCGGGGGGCGGGAGGTGGTATCATGTAAATGTAAATATATTTAGATAAAACTTTGGTGAGAAGTGTAGTATTAGGGTGTTCAAGACTGAAAGGTTAAATGTAGGATTGGGGAAATACTGCCGACGTGATGATGTAAAGGGAGTCACATGATATAAAAGTTTGGTAGTATTCTGAATGAAGAAATATGATGGTTTGGACTAAAGAAGCCGTCTTTATCTGTACATAGTTACGTTTTACAATAAATTGTTACTGTTCATATTATTATTATTCAGATTACTCGATGCTGTCATGATATGCAAACATGCAACCAATGAACACTCAGAATAGGACACAACCAATGGGCAGTCAGGACATTCAGAGGTGGCATCACCACAAGGGGGCATGAAATATACACTATAAAAGGGATGAGGCACTCACACCCTGCCTCTTTCCACAGACAGACATCTAGAGACTTAGACAGGGTTGATCAGCAGCATCACACCCCAGCACATGGCTTAGAGCAAGCGGGTACAGTTAGACTGAGTTACTACAGTTAGATTAGCAGAGAGTCAAACTCATTTGAGAACTGTGTTAATAGTTCAATAAACACGTTGAACTCATTTCAGAGTCTGGAGCATCCTTTCGTTAAGACTGCATCAAGTAGCAGCCTGTGTTATCCGAAGCAGCATAACATAACATGATACCAGGAGTGACTGTTCAATCTCAGCAAGATCCGTGACAGCCAGCTACTGCATACAGGCACAATGGACAAGATTCAGGCTCCTCATCAGCTCAGGACCACCGGCAATCTTTGTGCCAACTGGCGATTATTCAAGCAGAAATTCCAACTATACGTGGAAGCATACAACCTCAATGGCGCGACTGATGCACAGAAAATAGCTCTTCTACTCACCATTGCGGGTGACCATGCGATAGAGATCTTCAACTCCTTTCATTTTTCCGAAGGGCAGGACAAAACAAAGTACCAAACCATCCTGGACAAATTCGACAGCCACTGCGAGGTGGACACCAACAAAATCTTCGAGCACTACATCTTTAAGCAGAGGATGCAAGGTAAAGACGAATCCTTCACATCCTACCTAACTAACCTTAGAATGCTAGCGCAATCCTGCAACTTCGGTGATATCACTGACTCCATGATCAGAGACCTAATTGTTTTTGGAGTCTACTCTGATCCTCTGCGAGAGCAATTGTTGGAAATTAAGCACATGACCCTGCCAGTCGCGATTAAAACGTGTAGTGTGCATGAACCCTCTAAAAATTGCTATTTACTGTACAAAACGGCAGAAAGTGAAAAACAAGCCTGCCACGAGGTGGAGAGTGTTCAGGCCATCTTCCGGATGCAGCGCCTCCACATTGACGAAAGCGGCCATTTTGCGCGCTCTTCCCGGTGCCCGACGCATGCGCAATGCGATCGGGAACACGAAATGGCCGAAAACTGCACTGCGCAGGTGCAGATGTCCGAGAACCACACTGTGCATGCGCAATGACGCACTGAGCGTCATGACGCCATGACGTTTGCGAACTGCGGCACTGCCCACTTTAAGCAAAACTGCCCTGCAAGTGACAAACGCTGTTTAAACTGTGGGAAACCAAACCACTATGCAGCCCTGTGCAGATCACCAGTCAGGAGCCAGCGCTCCCAATTACGACAGTGGCGCATCAGAAGTGTGCAACACCGAATGCATGACTCTGATCCAGGCAGCGCGACGGATCCAGATGATGAATACCTGGACAACACTTACCGAGTGGGCATTATTACGAAGTACGAATACGCCACACCGGACACATCGCGAGTCCAATCAATCCTGGCCGTGGATTCCGAGGATGAATGGCATGCAGTGATGAAGGTCAATCACTGCCCAATCCAGTTCAAACTGGACACAGGTGCCTCCGCCAACCTGATTTTGCAGGTGGACGTCAAGAGAATCAAGAAGACCCCACAATCCTTCCAGCTACCTGCAAACTCCTGGACTACAATGGAAATGCAATCAAGGTACTGGGGCCCTGCCATCTGCAAGTGTCCAGCTGACACACACAAGCAAGCTTACGGTTAGAGATTGTTAAACCAGACAGGGCGTCCCTGCTAGGTGCGCACGCCTGCAAGCAACTGAACCTCATTCAAAAGGTCTACACCACGATGCCATCCCATTCGGATCTTCAGGCCAGCATCGACGACATCCTAACCCAGTACCCAGATGTATTTAGCGGGATGGGCACGCTGTTGTACAAGATTCTACTGCGGCCTGATGGCAAGCCAATGGTCCACGCACCCCGACGTGTCCCTGCTCCACGAAGAGAGTGCCTGAAGGCAGAGCTCAAGAGTCTACAACAAAAAGGCATCATCTCCAAGGTCACTGAACCGACCGGCTGGGTCAGCTCGATGGTGTGCGTAAAGAAGCCTTCTGGGGACCTACGCATCTGCATTGACCCCAAGAATCTAAACAAAAACATTATGCGGGAACATTACCCCATCCCGAAGAGGGAAGAAATCACGAGTGAGATGGCACACGTGCGCGTCTTCAAAAAATTGGACGCATCCCAAGGATTTTGGCAAATCCAACTTGAAGAATCCAGCAGAAGGCTCTGCACCTTCAACACGCCTTTTGGCAGATTCTGCTGCAACTGAATGCCATTTGGCATCATCTCGGCATCAGAGATTTTCAATCGCATCATGGAACAGATGATGGAGGGAATAGACGGGGTTCATGTCTACGATGACGATATCATAATCTGGTCCACAACCCCAGAGGAACATGAGTCGCGACTCAAGAAAGTATTCCGACGCATACATGAACATGGCATAAAGCTAAACAGGTCCAAGTGCTGTTTTGTGACATCCACGCTGAAGTTCCTGGGCGATCAGATTTTGCGACACGGTGTGCGCCCGGACACAGACAAAATTAAAGCCATCGAGGCAATGAAAGTCCCCGAGGACAAGAAGGCAGTACTGTGCTTCCTGGGAATGGTCAATTTCCTTGGCAAGTTCATCCCGAATTTGGCCACACACACCACGGCCCTACGCAACCTGGTGAAAAAAATCAAACGCCTTTGAGTGGAAGGCGGAGCACCGAATAGAGTGGCTGGAGCTGAAAGTCAAGCTCACCACTGCACCCGTCCTTGCATTCTTTGACCCAGACCGAGAGACCAAGAAATCCACAGATGCGAGTCAGGATGGCATTGGGTCGGTGTTGCTTCAAAGAGACGACACGTCATCCTGGGTACCAGTAGCATACGCGTCACGGGCAATGACACCCACTGAGACCAGATATGCGCAGATTAAGATTAAGTCTTTTCACCGCCATCCTCAAATTTCACGATTATGTCTACGGCTTGCCAACATTTACTGTTGAGACGGATCATAGACCTCTGGTCCACATCATCCAAAAGGACCTGAACGACATGACGCCTCGTTTGCAGAGAATTCTGCTCAAACTCTGGAGATATGGGGCGAAATTCTCCTACCCGCCCCGCCACATTTCTGCCCCGACCGGCGGGCGGGAGTCTCCGTAACACCGGCCGGTCAATGGGGTTTCCCGTTGTGAGGCAGCCCCACGCCGTCGGGAAACCCCCGGGCACCGGCAAAACGGAGACTCCCGCCGGCGGAGAATGACGCCCATGATTTCAATTTGGTGTACACACCTGGCAAGGAGCTCATCATCGCCGATGCATTGTCCCCGCTCCATCAACTCACCCAGTGAACCACTGGAGATCATCCAGCACATTGAATTGCAGGTACAACTGTGCGCAAGCACTCACCCGGCACAGATGAGAAGATCGTCTTCATCCGAGAAGAGACGGCCAAAGACCCCCTGTTACAGCGAGTCATCCACAACCTCAGCAATGGCTGGCAGAAAGGGCAATGCCCTCAATTCTACAACGTCAAGGACGACCTGACGCCGATCGACGGCATCCTGCTCAAGCTGGACAGGATAGTCATCCCGCTACGTCTCCAGAGCATGGTGCTGCGGCAGATTCATGAGGGACACCTGGGCGTAGAAAAGTGCAGACGCAGGGCCCGGCAAGCTGTCCACGGGCCCGGCATCAACCAGGACATCACGGACATGGTCCTGAACTGCGAAATCTGTCAGAGGTTCCAACCAGCACAGAGCAAGGAGACGCTCCAACCACATGACCTAGAGACCTCTCCGTGGTCCAAGGTTGGCATTGACCTATTCCACGCGAATGGTCGGGACTATATCGTAATCATTGATTACTTTTCGAACTATCCTGAGGTGCTGAAGCTGCCAGATCTCATCTCACGGACCGTCATCAAGTGTGTAAAGAGACATTCTCACGGCATGGCACCCCGAACATCGTCATAAGCGACAATGGCCCGTGCTTCCACAGCCGAGAATGGTCCATGTTTGCCAAGAGCTACAATTTCAGACATGTCACCTCCAGTCCACACTATCCGCAGTCCAATGGCAAAGTCGAAAAAGGGGTGCACATCGTTAAGCAGCTCATCCGCAAGGCCTCGGACTCCGCTTCCGACATATACCTTGCACTACTTGCGTACCGGGCGACTCCCTTGTCCACTGGCATGTTGCCAGCTCAACTGCTGATGAACAGGGACCTTCGGACGACGCTTCCAGCCAGACACCTGCCCAACCTTGATCACCTCCTGGTGCTGCAGAAGATGCAGCAGCTTCGTGACAGCCAGAAGCAGGGCTATGGCGCACATGGCACCGATCTGGACGTGCTATCCCCGGCAGACACGGCCAGGATCAAGATACCGGATGGTGGGTGGTCTGCGCCGGCTGTCGTTGTTCGACAGACCGCGCCCAGATCCTATGTCATACGTGTGGCTGATGGCTCCATTGTGCAAAGGAATCGAAGGGCACTGCGAAAGGTTGCTTGCCCACAATCACTTTCCCCTCCATTTCCACATGTCGAATTGCCACCTCCATCTGAAACCACAAGGCCACCAGTCGTGCCGCCCACTCACCTGTCAAGACACCGTCATCCCCTCCACCACCTCTCCGGCGGTCGACAGGATCAGACGCAAGCCTCAGAGACTGGACTTGTGAGCATTTGTTTTGTTTGTTCTGTTCTGTATTCCTCAGTCAGTCACATTAGACAGACACATTCACATGTATATACATCTAAAAAAAAAAGGGGAGATGTCATGATATGCAAACACGCAATCAATGAACACTCAGAACAGGACACAACCAATGGGCAGTCAGGACACTCAGAGTGGCATCACCACAAGGGGGCATGACATAACACTATTAAAGGGATGAGGCACTCACACCCTGCCTCTTCCCACAGACAGACATCTAGAGAGTTAGACAGGGTTGATCGGCAGCATCACACCCCAGCACATGGCTTAGAGCAAGCTGGTAGAGTTAGCCTGAGTTACTACAGTTAGATTAGCAGAGTCAAACTCACTTGAGAACTGTGTTAACAGTTCAATAAACACGTTGAACTCATTTCAGAGTCTGGAGCATCCTTTCATTAAGACTGCATCAAGTAGCAGCCTGTGTTATCCGAAGCAGCATAACACAACAGATGCCTCTCAACCTCTTCCTTGGGTAACCAAAGAGCATACAGCAGTTCCTGTTCTTGATCATTCTCCAGTTACGCCAGTGTTATAGATAAGGGTAATCAAGGGTTCTTTTTCCTGTCCACTGTCAGTTACTGCTGGATTAGAGATAGTGGGGTAATCAGACAGAGTTCCGGCTGACTATCACTGTGCAGTGAACCCTTAGTTCGAGAGAGGGAAGTGCGTCTATAGCTGCTGGTCATTGTCCAGTGTCCCCAGTTTAGAGACCGCAATGCACTTGATTTATCACTGTCCAGCCACCGCAATGTTATTGAAAGGAGTGGGGGGCCTGCTCCTGATCATTGCCCTGTAACCCCAGTTTGGAGGCAAGGGTAAGCATCCAGAATTTCTCTTCCATTTGATATCAGTACCCTTTGGCTGGGGTGGGATAAAGGGATACTGTCAACTGATTCCTGGGTTAGAAGCAGGAGATTTCAATCTGGTTTCCTGTATCTGATCAATGTCTAGTGATCCCTAGATAAGAGACTGCGGGAATTTAGCAGGGTTCCTGCTCCCGATCATTTTCAGTTACTGCTGGGTTGGGGACGCAGAAAATCAGCCAGAATTCCTGCTCGTGATCACTTTTCAGTGGCCACTGTTTTAACAACAGTGGAAATCGACCTGGAATCCTTCTTCGGAGCATTACCCACTGACCCCCTGGGTTAGAGACAATAGAAATCAGCCAGGGTTCCCACTCCTGATTACTGTCAGGTTATCCCTGGGTTGGGCAGCACGGTGGCGCAGTGGGTTAGCCCTGTGGCCTCACGGCGCCGAGGTCCCAGGTTCGATCCCGGCTCTGGGTCACTGTCCGTGTGGAGTTTGCACATTCTCCCCGTATTTGCGTGGGTTTTGCCCCCACAACCCAAAGATGTGCAGGGTAGGTGGATTGGCCTGGCTAAATTGCCCCTTAATTGGAAAAATGAATAGGGCATTCTAAGTTTACTTAAAAAAAAGGTTATCCCTGAGTTAGAGACAGGGGGAACAGTTCCTAATCTTAGTCCAGTAATGCCCAGGATAAGAGGGCAGCCAGGAAGTGGCTGCTGCTGATCACTGTCCAGTGAACATGGGTGAAAAGCAGGACAAGTCAGCCAAGGGGCCGGATATTCCGGTTGCTGATTCCGAAACCGCGAACGGCCGGAGAATCGCCGTTTGCGGCGATATCGGGGGCGGGGCTGCTTTTGCGATGCTCGAGTTCGCCGCTCGCCATCGGGACGTCCTCGGGACGTCACCTGAGGCCCTCCCCCGATGCTCCGCCCCCGATGGGCCAAGTTCCCGACGGCGTGGAACACTTATCCTTTTTTTTTCCTGTGAATCCGGCGTGGCGGCTGCGGACTGAGTCCAGCACCGCCACAGTCAGGAAGGAGCCATTCCGCAGGCAGGGGGGGCTTTGGCGGGGCTGGAGGCACTGGTGGGAGGTGGCGAGGGGGGTTTCTGGGGGACAGTATGTGGCAGGCCGGGTCCGCGCACAGTCGGTTCTATGTTGCACGGTGCGGCCGCTGCAGTGCGCATGCGCAGCCATGGACCGGCTATTCCTCGGCCGAATCTGCAGCTAAAGCCGGGGGCATTACGCTGCATGGCTGCCGGCCCCCCACCACACGGAGGCTCAGTGCAGCTTTTGCGCCGTTTTTTCTGGTGGAAAACGCCACTGTTCCCACGCCGGAGTCAACACTTAGTCTGCAAATCGGAGAATCCAGCCCAAGATTCCTGTCCAAGAACCTCAAGTTTAGAGACAGGAAAAGTAATTTAATATTCCTGCCATTGTCCACTCACTGCTGGGTTAGGGACAGGGGAATTCCAGACAGGGGGCGAAATTCGCCCCAAACGGCGCGATGTCCGCCGACTGGCGCCCAAAACGGCGCCAATCAGACGGGCATCACGCTGCCCCAAAGGTGCGGAATGCTCCGCATCTTTGGGGGCCGAGCCCCAACATTGAGGGGCTAGGCCGACGCCGGAGGGATTTCCGCCCCGCCAGCTGGCGGAAACGGCCTTTGTTGCCCCGCCAGCTGGCGCGGAAATGACATGTCGGGCGGCGCATGCGCGGGAGCGTCAGCGGCCGCTGACAGTTTCCCACGCATGCGCAGTGGGGAGAGTCTGTTCCGCCTCCGCCATAGTGGAGACCGTTGCAGAGGCGGAAGGGAAAGAGTGCCCCCACGGCACAGGCCCGCCCGCGGATCGGTGGGCCCCGATCGCGGGCCAGACCACCGTGGGGCACCCCCCGGGGTCAGATCACCCCGCGCCCCCCCCAGGACCCTGGAGCCCACCCACGCCGCCTTGTCCCGCCGGTAAATAGGTACTCTAATTACGCCGGCGGGACAGGCAATTTATCGGCGGGACTTTGGCCCACCCGGGCCGGAGAATCCAGCGGGGATGGCCCGCCAACCGGCGCGGCCTGATTCCTGCCCCCGCTGAATATCCGGTACCGGAGACTTCGGCAACTGGCGGGGGCGGGATTCACGGCGGCCAACGGCCATTCTCCGACCCGCTGGGGGGTCGGAGAATGACGCCCCCTGGTTCCTGCATTAGGTCATGTCCTGTGACCCCTGTTATAAAGACAACAGATGTAATCCAGGGTACCTGCTCCTGATCACTATCCCGACTTTAAAGACTGGGAAATCAACTGAGGCTCCTGCTTTTTATGATCCCCAGATTTGGACCAGGAAAATCAGGCAAAGCTCCCGGGCTGGATTATCCGATTTTGAGGCTGTGGCTGGAGGAAGTGTCTAATTCTACGCTGAAAAAATCGGCGAGGCCCCAGCACCGACCCTCTGACCAGTGAGGGGCTCGCAGCCGCACCACGTAAAACACACAGCCTTTATGAAATAAACAGTCGGAGAATGGCCGCACATGCGCACGGCGACGACCTGCAACGGTCGCACTGTACAACATCGCGCCGGCTGTGCGCGGACCCGCCCTGCCAGATAGTGCCCCCCTGGACACCTACTCGCCACCCCGGGACCACCACCCACCAGTCCCCGCCGCAGCCCCCCCCCCCGGCCAGCGGCACACCTCCCCGGGTTCACGAAAACTGAGAGCACAAGTCAACTGCACCGTGGTGAACACAGCCCATCGGGGGCTGAGCATCGGGGCATGGCCTTCAGGTAACGTCCAGAGGCCGTCCCAACAGCGTGCACCGTACTCCCCAATGACGCCGTTTTGGAGGGGGCAGGCATCTGAAAACAGGCCCGTCCGCGATTCGGTCGTAAAAAGGTATTCTCCGCCGGATCACCGATTACGAAATCGGCGTCGGCAAGCGGAGAGTCCCGCCCCCTGTTTCTGGTCATTATCCAAACCCTTGGGTCAGGGACATTGAAAATCAGCCAGGATTAATGCGTCTGATCACGATCCAGCTACCCAGATCAACCATGCTTCCTGCTTCCGGTTCATTGTCCAAGGATCACTGGGCTGGTGAGAGGGGAAATCAGCCGGGGCATCTGCTACTTTCACTGTCCAGTCACCCCATGGTTAGAGGTGGGTTTCAGCCAGTGTTCCTGCTTTTGATCACTGCCAATTACAGACGAGGGCATCAGACAGGATTCCTGCTTCTGATCATTGTGACCCCTGGGTTAGAGACGAGTCTCAGCAGCTCCTGATGCTGCTGCTGGCTGACTGGTGGCTGCTGCCTCCGAGACATTGGAAATAATCAAGGGTGTCTATTTCTAATCCAGTTCCTGTTCACTGATTCTCCAGTGACCCCTGGGACAGAAGCTAATGTAAATTATCCAGAGTATCTGATTACTGTCCAGTGACCCTGGGTTAGAAACAGGGGATATCTGACAATTTTGAACCGGTGGAGGGAGAATCATTCAGACTTATTTGCTCAGCGTTGTGCTGGATTTGTTTTCAACATATTAACCTGCATGGAGCATGGTTACTGAAAATCAGTGACCAGCATAAATGTCTCAGTCACTGGATTAAACTAGATGTAAAGGTCACTCCTCGTGCTGTGAGGCATGAAGGGATTAATCTTCACAGCTGGTTATATGTAAACTCTAAAAAAATATGACAGTGACACTAATCAAATGTCCTGATTGACAGCTTATCTCCATCCAAGTGTGCTATCTACTAAATGATTCAGTAGCTCTGTTGGTAAACATATGTCCTTCTCCAGTTAGTTCTTGTGGCATAGCAGGGTATCTTGACTGAAAGCTAACCTCTTATCCACAATCTCTATTGATCTTTTCGTGTTGCTTTTTATTCATAATAAAGAATTGTGCAGGTGATTAATGTTAGTTGTGTCAGTGCTGGGAAAGAAATACTCTTTATTCGTTCAAGGAACGTGGGCGTTGCAGGATGTGCCAGCATTTCTTGCCCTTCCCTTATTGCCCTTGAGTGGGCAGTTAAGAGTCAATCACATTGCTGTGGGTCTGGCGTCCCACAGACCAGACCAGGGAAGGATGGCAGATTTCCTTCCCTGAAGGACATTGGTGAACCAGATGAGTTTTTACGACACAAGGTTTTTAATTCCAGATTTTCATTGAATTCAAGTTCCCCCATCTGCAGTGGTGGGATTTGAACCTGGGACACAGAACAGTACTCTGGCTCTCTGGGTTACCTCGTCCAGTGACAATACCATCATGTGCCACCTAATTGTCAATTAAGAGTCAGCATCAAACACTCCCAGCCCAAAGGAAACTAGGGGCATAGATTCATCAAAAGCTTCAACTTGGGGTGAGAGCATAAAAAGTACAAAGCTTTCAAGATCATTCCCAGACGAAGTGAATTTGAAACCGAGAATTTGGCTGTGAAATTGGATGGGTATTGTCACTGGTGCTGGCGCAATTGAGACTTGAAACTCAGAGGATGATGACGGGATTCTTCAGTTATTTTTGGCACGGCTTGCCCCGACTGAAAGCGAGCTGGCATAGGAAAGCGAGCTGGCATAGGAAAGCGAGCTGTGCATGTGCCAGAAGCATGGGCAGAATTCTCCGTTTCTGAGACTGTGAGCGGGCTTCTCCGCCCCGACAGATTTCTGGTGCGGCACGCTGTCAGGATGCTCCGTTTTGCCAGCTGGCCAATGGGGTTTCCCATTGTGGGGCAGCCCCACGCCGTCGGGAAACACCCGGGCTGCCGGCAAAACGCAGCATCCCAACAGCGGAGAATTCAGCCCTATTTGTGGTGGCAGGAAGCTCCAGTGGTGCCTTTCTCACTGGCCAGAATGGCTGGACTCCGTGCCAGATTCCGGGAGGGATTCTCCGTAGCCCGACGCCGAGATTGGGAATGGCGATCGGGTGGTGCTCCAGGTTTGACGCCGGGTCACGATGCTCCGCCACATATGGGGGGATATGGGGGAAGGGGGATATGGGGGAAGGGGATATGAGGGAATGGGGGATTTGGGGGGAGGGGGTTATGGGGGAAGGGGGGGATATGGGGAATGGGATATGGGGAGGGGGATATGGGGGAAGGGGGGATATAAGAGGATGGGGGGAAGGGGAATAGGGGGATATGGGGGAAGGGGGTATGGGGAAGAGGAAAAGGGGGGCATGCAGTGGGGGGTCTCACTTGGTGCTGCGCGGTGAGCGGCCATTTTGCCGGGTCTCCGGGGGGGGGTGTCTTTTGTGCAGTGACGGGTGACTCCGTCGTGAATGGCGTCACGCCGCTACTAGCCCATTCCCGGCCGGAGAATTTGCGATGTTTCGGGGGTCTGACGCCGGAGTGATTCGCGCCGGGTTTGGGCCATTGCGCAGATTCACGGAGAATCCCGCCCCTGGAGTGGTGGGCGGAATTCTCCCAATGAGCGACTAAGTGCCGACGCCGGAGGAAAAATGGGAGTGTTTTACGCCGGCGTTGGCGCCCGTTCCGGGACCCCATTCTGCGACCCACAGGAGGTTAGGATGGCGCTGGAGCTGCCTCCGCCGCCCCAGCTGCCGATCCCGGCCTGAACTCGGGGCCACGCGGTCCACGCATGCGCAGCTGGGCCGGCGCCAACTAGCGCATGCGCAGTGACCTTCTTCCCCGCGGCAGCCCCGACGCCAAATGCCGCAGGGCTACAAGAGCCGGTGTGGAGGAAGGGAGAGCGGGGGGGCACAGAGGCCTTCCTGCCGATTGGTGGGCCCCGATCGCGGGCCAGGCCACTACGGAGGCCCCCCCCCCCCCGGGGTCAGCCCCCCCCCCCCCCCCTCACCCCCCACAGGCCGCCCCCGGACTCTTCAAGGCTGAGGTCCCGCCGACTCAGAGGATGTTAGAACGGCGTCGGCGGGACTCGGCTTTTTGATGACGGCCGCTCGACCCATCCGGGCTGGAGAATCGGCGCGTCGGCCCGTGCCGGCCTGGGCCCAGAGAGTCACTGCATACCACAACCGGTGACGCGCCGACCACGCCGGCACCGATGGCGCCGTTTCTCCGCACTGCGGAGAATTGCGTCCCGGCGGCGTGGCGCTATTTGTGCGGTGCGGCGCCGAATCTCCGACCCGGCGGTGTCCAGTTTTGGTCTCCTTATTTGAGGAAGGATGTGGTGGCATTGGACACAGTTCAGAGGAGGTTCACCAGATTGATTCCGGGGATCAAAGGGGTGACGTATGAGGAGAGATTAAACAGTTTGGGCTTATACTCGCTGGAGTTCAGAAGAATGAGGGGGGATCTGGTCGAGGTGTATAAAATACTAAAAGGGATTGATAATGTGAACGTAGACCAAATGTTCCCCCTTGTGGGGAAATCTAGAACGAGAGGTCATAGATATATGTTGAGAGGCGGTAGATTTAGAACTGAGGTGAGGAGGAATTACTTCTTGCAGAGGGTGGTGAATTTGTGGAACTCACAGTAGTGCAGTAGAATCTGAGTCATTAAATGGTTTCAAGAATGGTTTCACACCGACTGGTGTGGCACGAGTCCCGTCCCCGCCCGATAAACGGCGCCGGAGAATAGGGCAGCCGGCGTCGAGGCGGGATTCTCGCCGCCCCCCGGGTATTCTCCGACCGGCGAGGGGTTGGAGAATCCCACCCAAGGATGATGAGTGAATAGGACTTGCATCGTGGGTTAAATACAAGCAACAGAATTTTGGATGAGCTGAAGCTTATGAAAGGTGGATGATGGGAGGCTGGCAAAGAGAGCATTGAATGGTAGAGTCTGAAGGAGACAAAAGCATGGAGGAGGATTTCAGTGGCAAATGGGCTGAGGCAGGGTTGGAGGCAGGTGGCATTAAGGAGGTGGAAGCATGTGATCTTAGTTCCAATGATTACTTGGAGGAAATGGCACCTCAGTTAAGACAGACTGCTGGACAAGCAGTCTGATGTCATAGAGGCTGTAAAGGGGTCTGGACAGTTAACGAAAGAAAAGGAAGATTTGCAATTATTGCAGCATTTATGATGAAAGAACATCCCAAAGCACTTTACAGTCAATGAAATGCTTTTGAAATGTAGTTACTGTTGCAGTCTGGGAAATACGGAAACCAATTTGTACACAATAAGGCCCCATAAACAGCAAGGTGATAATATCCAGATCATTTATTTTAGTGGTGTTGGTTGAAGGATAAATATTGGAAAATACCAGCTTTTCTTCCAGTAATATTAAGAGATTTTTACATTCTGATGAGGGGGCAGACAGAGCCTTGGTTTAACATCTCTGGTGGCTACTAGCACCTTTGCGATGTTGCCTCAGGATTCATAGAATCCCTACAGTGCAGGAGGAGGCCATTCAGCCCATCGAATCTACGCCGACCTTCTGAAAGAACACCCTACTCAGGCCACTCCCCCACCCCATCCCTGTAACCCCCATAACCCCTCCTAACCTTCGGACACTACGGGCAATTTATCATAACCAATCCACCTAAACCGCACATCTTTGGACTGTGGGTGGAAACCGGAGCACCCGGAGGAAATCCACGCAGACACGGGGAATAAGTGCAAACTCCACACAGTCACCCATTGCATAGTGTTTACACTGATAGCACATTATGGGATCTTTGATCTCAGCCAAGCAGGTTGACAACACAGATGTGAAGATAGGGGTGTAGGTGTCGAAGCCAATGGGAGAGAGTACCGTATGTGAGACTGTACCGGTTTTGTAAAATGCCTTTTAACAGGGCTTTAATGCCCTAAGCATCAACAAGATGAGGCTTACCTGCTAAATGCACAGTGTTGTTGCAAAGTCAAAAATATTATAGAAAACTATATAGCTTAACCTTCACCGCATTTGAATTCCACTTTTTTCTTGTTTTAATCGCTTTTTTATTTTAATCCACAGTAATAATCAGAAATCTTCCCAAAAATCCCGCTGTAATCCTCTGATTATGAAAAATAGCAAAAAGCTTAGAATTGTTATTCTGGTATTGTTGCATTGAAGACAACAAGGTCCTGACAACAGGCATCTGATATATATCAGAACTGATGCATAAATGTTGCTGATAAATACTGTAATGTATGAGAAGGACATTGAAACCAGAACAGTGGCAGGATTCTCCGTTCCTGAGACTAAGTGTTGACGTCGGGGTAGGATTCGTGGACTTCCATGACAGCAAAACTGGCACTGTACCTGGACTGATTCAGTGACCGTTAAGGGGCTAGCTACGGCACCACCCACATGAAACACAATCAATTCCAATGAGAAACGGTGCAAGATTCTCCGGGTCTGTGATTGACAGTCGGGAGGCTGACAAGCTGCAGCTGCATGCACACACGTCACTCTCCACACACTCTCATCCCAGCCAACAAGATGGCACTTGTTGCGCTGGAGCACACCCATCCCGTTGATGGGTTGGCTGGGGCCAGAGGGCACCTAGGGAGGGTGGCCTGGCGCGGACACCCATACGGCCTGTGGCCTAAGTTCACAGTGGGCAGTCAGTGGCTTGCGTAGCTGCATGGCTGCCTTGCAGGCCGCGGCAATGATGTTCTGTGTCTGTCCACCCCGAACCCACAGCCCACCTTCTGACCACTCCCCGCAACTCCCCCGACCCCAGGCAAAAGCCCCCCGGCCAGCGGCACAACTGTCAGCAAACTATGGTGATGTTGGACTCTTTCCGTACACCACCCCCCTCAGCAGCCACGGCGCCTGTTTGACGATTTTTAAAAGTACAAGTGAACCTCATCATCGGGAATTTGCCCCGGTGGAGGGGGCGAATCACAGAGACCCCGGAGAATACCGGATCGGGATCATTATTTTCATAGGAACTTCATTGCAGTGTTAATGCAAGAATACCTGTAAAGATTATTATTATTATCAATGATATGCCAAGGGTGTTTACTGTACATGTGGAGTGGAATGCAATGATGCTGCTGTAGAGGCACTGGCGAATTGCAATTAGGTGCAAAACTGGCGCCCGCCATGATTTTGGTGTCAAATCCTCCGCCCAATCCTGTTTCCTGATCCCGACGTCAGCTGACGGAGAATCCCGCCCCTGATTCTCACTTCCTCCACCCCAGCTGAATTCAAATCCAACTCCCAGTGGTTCCAGTTCTTCTGCAGAAACCGCTTCTATTCAGATATTGGGAATGTTGAAGCCATTGTGTTCTCTCCCTGTTACACTCCTTACCCAAGCTACAAACTCCATTCCTGTCCCTGTCCGCGGCCACACCATTCTGCTCACAAATTTGGTGTCATATTTGACCATGAGATGAGGTTCCGGCCACACATTTGTGCCCACTAAGATCTCACCATACCTTCACCTAATTTTGTCCTTACCTCAGTTCATCTGCTGCTGAAACCCTCACTGGTACCTTTGTTACCTATAGACTTAACAAGTCCAATACATGCCTGACTGGCCTCTCCAATTCTACCCTCCATAATCTTGAGGTCTTCCAAACCTGTGCGGTCCATGTCACAACTTGAACAAAGTCCCATTCTCCTATTATTTTTGTGCCCATTTCACTTACCTTGGCTCCCAGTTAAGCAAAGTCTTGACTTTAACATTTCCAATCCCTTAATGACTTCACCTTTCCCGGTCTTTGTAATCTCCTCCAACCCCACAATGCTGCAAGTTACTTGCATTCATCTAATTCTGGTCTCCTGAGCGTCCTCAACAGTCTCCCCACAATTGGTGGCCCTGGCTTCAGTTATCGAGGCCCTAACCTTTGGAATTCCTTCCCTGCACCCACTCACTCCTCCACCTTGCTTTCCTCCTTTAATGTGCTCCATAAAGCCTACATTTATGGGCAAACCCTTGGTCCTCTAACCGCATATCTCTTTATAAGAATATAATAATAATCTTTATTATTGTCACAAGTAGGCTTACATTAGCACTAAGTTACTGTGAACATCCCCAAGTCGTCACACCCTGGCGCCTGCTCGGGTACACTGAGGGAGAATTCAGAATGTCCAATTCACCTAACAAGTACATCATTCGGTACTTGTGGGAGGAAACTGGAGCACCCGGAGGAAACCCAAGCAGTCACGGGGAGAACATGCAGACTTCACACAGACAGTGACCCAAGCTGGGAATTGAACCCGACTCCCTGGTGCAGTGATGCAACAGTGCTAACCACTGTGCTACTGTGCCGGCCTTGTGGTTTGGCATCCTATTTTGTGTAATGAAGCTCCTGCAAATCACCTTGGGATTTTTCATTACATTGAAGGCAATATATATATACGTTGGGCGCGATTGAACAACCACGCTCTGCCCAAAATGTAGTGTACCACGGCACAGCATGGTCGATAGAAGCCGGAAGACCCCGCTCTCGGGATCTATCTGGCTCACAACACCTCGCGAAATCTCACAAGATGTTGCGATGTAAATCCCGTCCTCGGAAACCTGGGGTGAGCGCTGTTCAGTACTGGTCTCCAAAAACGGGGACCAGATGGAATGGCATTCGTGGGGCCTCCCAGGGGATTGGAGGCCCCCAGGTGCATATCCTTTGGGCAGAGTGGTACCCTGGTACTGCTGGTGCAACCTGGGCACTGGCGACCTAGATTTCGGTGTTAATTTGGAGGCCTCTGGGTGGTCAGCCTCTGGGCAGGGTGGCATCCTGGCCCTGCTGGTGCCACCTGGGCACCTTGGTATTGCCAGCCTGGCACCCTGGAAGTGCCACCTGGGGTTTGAGACTGGTACTGCCAGGCTGGCAGGGGCACTACCAGGGTGCCAGGCTGGAAGTGCCAAGGTGCCAGGCAGGTATTTTGGCATCTGGAATTGGGCCCAGGGATGTCCTGCCCATGTGAGGTGGGGGGCTCCCATATAGGTGAATTAGGGCATGGGTGGGTGGCATCTCGATCTCCTCACTGAGGAGTTCTGGCGAGTGGAGCTCCTCAGTGCAGGAAATGCGACTGAGTGCGGCATCTGGACCACCAAATAAACACAAAGAGTGCCATTAGATAGCGGGCTCCTTCTCACCATTTTGAGTGCTGGGAACGACCCCTCGATTTCCTCCCGGAATGGACTCTTTTTTTCATTGGTTAGATTGTGCCCGATATCTGACTGAACGCGGCATCACAATTGAGCCCAAATCTGCCTTCGCTTTCCATGCACGTATTGCAATTTCTAAATAGAATTACTGGGTAATGATTAAGTACAAGGTTGTATTTTATTTCTGCTTCCTTAGTTTGGGCTCCTGAAGTTAATTTTAGAACCTCTCAATGCTTGGCTAAGAGCAGCTAATTCAGCACAGGCCGAGGTTGGAAGTTGATGTATGGATTAGTACCACACCAGGCGGGACAGTTCACCCACTGAGACGTCATTGTCATTAGGCAACAATCCGCTTACTAGTCAGTAAGTTAGTTCCTTTCCTTATCACTGAGAAATGTCCGAGGCACAGTAGGAATTAAACTGACGACTTGGCTGACTTTAGGCTGAGAAGATAATTTGTACTGGTTTTAGCCTTTTGTCTTGGAGACAAATTACTGTGTCAATTTTATATACGTAAGAATCTCCATCTAATTCAGAACAGTGTACACTCTGTAATTCAACCCCTGACAATCCATTACCTGATATATATTCCACAAGTCAAGTGGGAAAGGCCTTGTCATTGCATTTTGTCAAATCTAGGTAGGCAGCACAGTAATGAGTGGCTGCAGGGTAGGTATAAACTGCACTAAAGCATAGGGCGAATTCAGTTAAGACACTGCACGGACACCAGGCTTCATAACTCACACAGGATGTTGAAATGAAGTAAGGTGGATCTGCTTTTTCTCTTCTATTGATCTCGGTGTGATGTTATAACAATCCAGAATCAAGCAGGACAAACAGCAATCCAGAATCAAGCATGAGCGCTATCAATCAGACTAAAACACTCTTCTCTTGACACGTTATGTTCCTAAAGCGACCGTGCTTCAATCCCGCAGCCTGTTTCACACTCCACCTGATTTTCTTTTTGATTGACTTCAGTCGGATGGGGTTGAAAACCAGCTGCCGAGTTGCTGTCAGCTGTTTTGATCCATCTCCCAAGAACAATCTCAACCCCACTCCTCCCGCTCACACTGCCCGATGGCTACTTGGATGAAGAACCGGGTAAAGGAAACAACTGAGTAAGCTACATGGAAACATTTGATTAATGTGGTGGTGGGAAATTGTGTACTTCAGAGAGATGTTATGAAGCCGCATATTCAGTCAACTGTAATTCAGTCGGCTGAGGAATCAGGGCGTCTTCTGTGCAGAAACTTTATGTTATCACAAACCTCATTGATACAAAATGTACCGAACTAAGTAATGAGGTACAGAGAAGAAAAGATTGTTCAGGAATCAGGCGATTGCTTTAGACACTCTGCACTTTTCATTCAATAATGCAGGCCTTCAGGCTCCAGTTCAGCGCCTACTGCCTTGCCTTACCAACACGCAGAGAGATACCACAGCACATGTCCACATTAAAAATACAAAACTCATGCATCAAAACACATCTTCAAGCTGTCGTCTACTGTCAAGGACACAATAGTTTAAGTAATTGTGGCTGTGAGATGAGGCAAAAGGAAAACATACAAATGGCCCTTGACTGACTAGTGGGTACAGTTGCATAGCAACCAGCCACTGAATACCAGCCTGAAAGAGGGGAAAAAAACATGCTGTGCGTCAAAAGGATTGTTCTCCAAAGAATAGAATACTTCACCAAACAATTATCTTCACGCTTCAGGGCTATGGTTTAACTGATTTGCGTGGCTGCTGTTCTCCAAAATTATTGCGACGAAACACATACATTCTGAAGATGGAAAGTTTGCGGAGATAGATTTTTAAGGAATGTTTTGTTCATTTTTGAGTAAAGATTTTAGTTGATATACCATTGTGCAGATGGGCTCTGTGATTCTCTAGGGAGGGCCAAAGCTTCTCAAATATTCAGAAATGCCTTCAGGCAAATCTTGGGCTGGCGAGCATCACCTGTGAAGCTGAATCGATTGAACCATCGTCTCTGCTGCAGTGCAACATGCCGACCATATCTGGTGGATAGACCGATCTGGGAACATTTCCTGCTTCAAGTTCCAGCAGCCTGCCAAAAGATAGCTTGACGATATCTGACCCACGCTGTACCTGCTCTGGGAGTGTTTAATGGGACAGTGGTGGTATGCAATAGGGGTATTACGGTACCCTGTGATGCCGAGAGGCTATTGGTGGATAGGCGCCGGGTCCCGATTGGATCAGCCGCCTACTGGCTCCACCCAGTAAGGCGGAGTATAAGAGCCCGGGTTCTCCCAGCAGCCGCATTCTGTAACTGTGCTGCTGGGGAACAAGTCTGCGTAATAAAGCCATCGATTGACTCCTTCTCATCTCGTCTCGTGAGTGATTGATTGTGCTACAATTTATTACGGAGACTTTAAAGAACATGGAGCTCTGAATCACTCTGGAGTGTCTGCGAATCAGCCCCCATGCGGCAAATTCAGCAGCCACTTTTAAACACTGGTTAGCGTGTTTTGAAGGATACCTCCGAACGGCCACCTGCGTACCTACAGAAGACCAGAAAATGCCGGTCCTGCATTCCAGGGTGAGCCCGGAAATCTACACTCTCATAGAGGACGTGGATGATTACCAGGCGGCGCTCGACATGCTGAGAGGACTCTATGTTCAGCCCGTCAACCAGGTTTACGCACGCCACCAGCTCGCGGCGAGACAGCAAATCCCCGGGGAATCGCTGGATGAATTCTACAGTGCGCTGCTAATACTGGGGAGAAATTGCAACTGCCCACCGGTTCCGGTTAATGAACATACGGAGCTGCTGATTTGGGATGCTTTCGTGGCAGGTATGCTTTTGTCCCAAATTTGCCAGCGATGCTGGAAAGAGACTCACTAGGCCTCAAGGAGGCACGGGCCCTCGCTGCCTCGTTCAATGTGGCATTGCAGAATGCCCGTGCCTACGTCCCCGACCGCGCGGCAGCCCCTTGGGAACCGTGGACCCCCACCGCGACCAAACCCCCGGCACCCCCCGCAGGCCTGTGCAGCCAGAGCGCCAGATCACCCGGGTGGGCCCCGCTGCTACTTTTGTGGGCAAGCGAAACACCCCCGACTATGCTGCCCGGCCCGCTCAGCCCTCTGTAAAGGGTGCGGCAAAAAGGGACACTTTGTCGCAGTGTGCCAGGCCCGGGGGGTCGCTGCAATCTCGGGGGGAGAACCAGGACCCCAACCTCAACCCCCCCCAACGATCCATGTGCGGCCACCGGGCGCCGCCATCTTGGGTCCCGGACTCCATGCGGGAGGGATGGGCGCCGCCATTTTGTGCTCCTCCGGCCACGTGCGATCAATGGGCGGCGCCATCTTGTCCACCCCCGACTGTGTGCGAACCGTGGACACCGCCGTCTTGGCTGATGGCTAAGGACCTCGGGATGGACAGCCCCATGGGGCCTGAGGAAAACGCCCCGATGCAGCAACAGCGACTGGCTTCGGTGACCCTGGACCAGTCGCGGCGCCGAACACTCTAAACGGCAACAACGACGGTATTCATAAACGGGTACGAGACGCCCTGCCTGATTGACTCTGGGAGCACAGAGAGTTTTATACATCCCGATAGGGTAAGACGCTGTTCCCTTCCGATCCACCCGAGTAATCAAAAGATTTTCCTGGCAGCAGGATCCCATTCTGTAGAAATCAAAGGGTTCTGCATCGCGAACCTCACGGTGCAAGGGAGGGAGTTCAAGAACTACCGGCTTTACGTCCTTCCCCACCTCTGCGCTGCCACAGTCCTAGGGTTGGATTTCCAGTGCAACCTCCAAAGTTTAACGTTTCAATTCGGCGGCCCTATACCCCCACTCACTATCTGCGGCCTCGCGACCCTCAAGGTCGACCCGCCTTCCCTGTTTGCGAACCTCATCCCGGATTGCAAACCTGTCGCCACTAGGAGCAGACGGTACAGCGCCCAGGACCGAACCTTTATCCGGTCAGAAGTCCAACGGCTGCTGAGGGAAGGCATAATCCAGGCCAGCAATAATCCCTGGAGAGCTCAGGTGGTAGTTGTAAAGACCGGGGAGAAGCAGAGGATGGTCATAGACTTTAGTCAAACCATCAATAGGTACACGCAGCTGGATGCGTATCCTCTCCCCCGCATATCCGACATGGTCAATCGGATTGCACAGTACAAGGTCTTTTCCACCGTGGACCATAAGTCCGCCTATCACCAGCTCCCCATCTGCCCGAGCGACCGCAAATACACTGCTTTTGAAGCAGATGGGCGGCTCTATCACTTTTTAAGGGTTCCATTTGGCGTCACTAATGGGGTCTCGGTCTTCCAACGGGAGATGGACCGAATGGTTGACCAGTACGGTTTGCGGGCCACGTTTCTGTATCTCGATAACATCACCATCTGCGGCCACGACCAGCAGGACCACGACGCCAACCTCCGAAAATTCCTCCAGACCGCAAACGCCCTGAATCTCACATACAACAGGGAGAAATGCATGTTTAGCACCAACCGGCTAGCCATCCTTGGCTACGGAGTGCGAAACGGAGTTATAGGCCCAGACCCGGAACGCATGCGCCCCCTTATGGACTTCCCCCTCCCTCACTGCTCCAAGGCCCTGAAACGCTGCCTGGGCTTTTTCTCTTATTACGCCCAGTGCGTCCCCAACTTCGCGGACAAGGCCCGTCCGCTAATTCAGTCCACTGTCTTCCCCTGTCGACAGAGGCCCAACAGGCCTTCAGCCGCATCAAAGCGGATATCGCAAAGGCCACGATGCGCGTCATCGACGAGTCCCTCCCCTTCCAAGTCGAGAGCAACGCGTCCGACGTAGCTCTCGCGGTCACCCTCAACGAAGCAGACAGACCCGTGGCCTTTTTCTCACGCACCCTCCACGCCTCAGAAATCCGCCACTCCTCAGTGGAAAAGGAGGCCCAGGCCATAGTGGAAGCTGTGCGACATTGGAGGCATTAGCTGGCCAGCAGGTGATTCACTCTCCTCACTGCCCAACGGTTGGTTGCCTTCATGTTCGATAATGCACAGTGGGGCAAGATCAAGAACGACAAGATCTTGCGGTGGAGGATCGAACTCTCCACCTATAACTATGAGATCTTGTATCGTCCCGGGAAGCTAAACGAGCCTCCTGATGCCCTATCCCGTGGCACATGTGCCAACGCACAAGTGGACCGCCTCTGAACCCTACATGAGGACCTCTGCCACCTGGGGGTCACTCGGTTCTATCACTTCATGAAGACCCACAACCTGCCCTACTCCATCGAGGAGGTCAGAACAGCCACCAGGAACTGCCAAATCTGCGCAAAGTGCAAGCCGCACTTCTACAGGCCAGATAAAGCGCACCTGATAAAGGCTTCCCGTCCCTTTGAACGCCTCAGTCTGGGCTTCAAAGGCCCCCTCCCCTCCACCGACCACAACACGTACTTCCTGAACGTGGTTGACGAGTACTCCCGTTTCCCATTCGCCATCCCCTGCCCCGACATGACCGCGGCCACGGTCATTAAAGCCCTCTGCACTATCTTTACACTGTGCGGTTTCCCCGCCTACATGCATAGCGTTAGGGGGGTCCACCTTCATGAGCGATGAACTGCGTCAATTCCTGCTCAGCAAGGGCATTGCCTTGAGCTGGACGACCAGTTACAACCCCCGGGGTAACGGACAGGTAGAGAGGGAGAACGGAACGGACTGGAAGACCGTCCTGCTGGCCCTACGGTCCAGGAACCTCCCAGTCTCCCGCTGGCAGGAAGTCCTCCCAGACGCCCTTCACTCCATCCGGTCGCTGCTGTGTAGCACAACAAATCAAACACCTCACGAACGCCTCCTTGTCTTCCCTAGGAAATCCTCCTCTGGAACGTCACTCCCGACCTGGCTGGCAGCCCCGGGACCCATCCTGCTCCGAAAACATGTGCGGGTACCCGTTGGTCGAGAGGGTTCACCTCCTCCACGCGAACCCTCAGTACGCCTACGTGGCGGTATTGAGCCAGACAGACCAGGGAACACCAAGGAGGACAGGGGAAGGGAGAGAGGAGATGGGGAGGGCAAGAGTGGAGAGAGAAGAAAGAAGATGATGGAAAGGGAGCTGAAAAGGAAAGAGGGGAGAGGAGAGGAAAGGAGGAAAAAACCAATTTCTTACAGTTTAAAAGGTTTCAACAACAGAGTGGAGATTATGATAGATTTAACAGAAACTCACTTCGGATTTATTGTGCTTGCAGAGCCAGAATAATACGCAGATCAAAAATTTCAGGGTTTACATCAGATTATGGAGAACATGGAGCACCCCTAATTCTTTCAGCTTTGCTTTGCAACCGATTACTCAAAGGAGCTCTTCAAGTTAAATATCCAGGTGTCTGTAATATTGTAAATGTGTTATTTACAACAGAGATGGGTCAGTGGCTAAGCCTGAGCCACACGCAGGTCAGACCAGGTTTAGAGGATAACATTGAGCCAAGGGCCATCTTCCTCTTGTCTCCTGATTGTGTTAACTGTTTTTGGCATGGAAATTGCAGGCAAAAGCTACTCTCCAGTATTTAATCTCTGGACAAGAATTTGGGAGCAGTAGTGTTGCTGGTGCCTTTAGAAAATAGTGGGAATATGACTGTGTTGCACAACAGTATCGGTGCAATCATGATGTCAAACAGCCGTTGCAGTTGACTTGATGTTATCGGATCATCATTGGCTCGGTATATAGAATCTTCTTCAGCAGTAAAATGTTAACAGAGAAGATTTTTTGGAGGGAAGAGATTGTTTGGCTTTGGATGTCGTCTGGCACTTTTATCACAGTTCAGACAATCCAGGAGTGCAAAATCCACCCAAATCGATATTGGGCTGGGTTTAATGCAGCCCGTTGCAGTGGCAAATGTGGTAGCCAAGCCAACCTTGTTGTGGCAGAGGCCCCACATCAGTCTCCCAGTGTCAGAAAAGGCATCCTGTTTAAGTGGGATGGTGGAAGGGGTTGGCACGGGAGTCCCTGCCACTGGATGGCAGGATGTCAATGATCACTGTCAACTGGGAAAGCATCAGGACCCAGTTGTGCACACCACAGTAGACGGTGCATGGACACTGCTCCCGACACCTTTCTGGTTGGTGGCAGGACTTTGGATCCTGTAATTCCATCGGTAGATATTGAAACTGTTATACTCCATGTCATTATTTTGAGCCCATACTGGGCAATTAATTTTTTCTCAAATATTTTAGTCAAAATGCTCTTCATTGATTTTTGCCAAAAAACATCCAAAAACTAAATATTACAATCAATTCTGCACATTGGAAGGTGAGAATCCCATTTGCTGAAATTTCCTGATTGTACATCTTCATAATTTACTGAATTGTTTACGTTAATGATGGAAAGGGATAAGTATACACCGCAGGGCAAGAGTTATAGCTGGGGAAGGGCAATTATGATGCCATTAGACGTGACTTGGGGGGGATAAGGTGGAGAAGTAGGCTGCAAGTGTTGGGCACACTGGATAAGTGGGGCTTGTTCAAGGATCAGCTACTGCGTGTTCTTGATAAGTATGTACCGGTCAGACAGGAAGGAAGGCGTCGAGCGAGGGAACCGTGGTTTACCAAGGAAGTGGTATCTCTTGTTAAGAGGAAGAAGGAGGCCTATGTGAAGATGAAGTGTGAAGTTTCGGTTGGGGCGATGGATAGTTACAAGGTAGCGAGGAAGGATCTAAAGAGAGAGCTAAGACGAGCAAGGAGGGGACATGAGAAGTATTTGGCAGGAAGGATCAAGGAAAACCCAAAAGCTTTCTATAGGTATGTCAGGAATAAGCGAATGACTAGGGAAAGAGTAGGACCAGTCAAGGACAGGGATGGGAAATTGTGTGTGGAGTCTGAAGAGATAGGCGAGATACTAAATGAATATTTTTCGTCAGTATTCACTCAGGAAAAAGATAATGTTGTGGAGGAGAATGCTGAGCCCCAGGCTAATAGAATAGATGGCATTGAGGTACGTAGGGAAGAGGTGTTGGCAATTCTGGACAGGCTGAAAATAGATAAGTCCCCGGGACCTGATGGGATTTATCCTAGGATTCTCTGGGAGGCCAGGGAAGAGATTGCTGGACCTTTGGCTTTGATTTTTATGTCATCATTGGCTACAGGAATAGTGCCAGAGGACTGGAGGACAGCAAATGTGGTCCCTTTGTTCAAAAAGGGGAGCAGAGACAACCCCGGCAACTATAGACCGGTGAGCCTCACGTCTGTAGTGGGTAAAGTCTTGGAGGGGATTATAAGAGACAAGATTTATAATCATCTAGATAGGAATAATATGATCAGGGATAGTCAGCATGGCTTTGTGAAGGGTAGGTCATGCCTCACAAACCTTATCGAGTTCTTTGAGAAGGTGACTGAACAGGTAGACGAGGGTAGAGCAGTTGATGTGGTGTATATGGATTTCAGCAAAGCGTTTGATAGGGTTCCCCACGGTAGGCTATTGCAAAAAATACGGAGGCTGGGGATTAAGGGTGATTTAGAGATGTGGATCAGAAATTGGCTAGCTGAAAGAAGACAGAGGGTGGTGGTCGATGGGAAATGTTCAGAATGGAGTACAGTCACAAGTGGAGTACCACAAGGATCTGTTCTGGGGCCGTTGCTGTTCGTCATTTTTATCAATGACCTAGAGGAAGGCGCAGAAGGGTGGGTGAGTAAATTTGCAGACGATACTAAAGTCGGTGGTGTTGTCGATAGTGTGGAAGGATGTAGCAGGTTACAGAGGGATATAGATAAGCTGCAGAGCTGGGCTGAGAGGTGGCAAATGGAGTTTAATGTAGAGAAGTGTGAGGTGATTCACTTTGGAAGGAATAACAGGAATGCGGAATATTTGGCTAATGGTAAAGTTCTTGAAAGTGTGGATGAGCAGAGGGATCTAGGTGTCCATGTACATAGATCCCTGAAAGTTGCCACCCAGGTTGATAGGGTTGTGAAGAAGGCCTATGGAGTGTTGGCCTTTATTGGTAGAGGGATTGAGTTCCGGAGTCGGGAGGTCATGTTGCAGCTGTACAGAACTCTGGTACGGCCGCATTTGGAGTATTGCGTACAGTTCTGGTCACCGCATTATAGGAAGGACGTGGAGGCTTTGGAGCGGGTGCAGAGGAGATTTACCAGGATGTTGCCTGGTATGGAGGGAAAATCTTATGAGGAAAGGCTGATGGACTTGAGGTTGTTTTCGTTGGAGAGAAGAAGGTTAAGAGGAGACTTAATAGAGGCATACAAAATGATCAGGGGGTTGGATAGGGTGGACAGTGAGAGCCTTCTCCCGCGGATGGATATGGCTGGCACGAGGGGACATAACTTTAAACTGAGGGGTAATAGATATAGGACAGAGGTCAGAGGTAGGTTCTTTACGCAAAGAGTAGTGAGGCCGTGGAATGCCCTACCTGCTACAGTAGTGAACTCGCCAACATTGAGGGCATTTAAAAGTTTATTGGATAAACATATGGATGATAATGGTATAGTGTAGGTTAGATGGCTTTTGTTTCGGTGCAACATCGTGGGCCGAAGGGCCTGTACGGCGCTGTATTGTTCTATGTTCTATGTTCTATGTTAGGAGCATGTTTTAGAGGAAATTCTTGCAAAATGACGGGTGTACTAAGAGAAACAACTTGCAATTGGTGAAGGACTGCACAGACCTAAAAAATGGGTAACTTGAATTTTATTATTAGTCTATGGCAAGCCCAATTGTTTGTCTTAATGCTGCCAGTTGACACTCAGTTCAACATGACCTTCTCGCTTTTGTGCTCTGTGCCCCTATTAATAAAGCCCAGATACTGTGTGCTTTATCAACTGCTCTCTTAACCTGGCCTGCCGCCTTCAATGATTTATGCACATAAACATAAACACCCTGGTCTCTCTGCTCCTGCACACTCTTTACAGTTCACACACATTTCTCGCCATTGAACTTCATATGCTGCCTTGTTTGCCCATTCCACAAACCTATGTATGTCCTTTTGAAGTTCTACACTATTGGTCACAATGCTTTT
This sequence comes from Scyliorhinus torazame, assembly GCF_047496885.1. Classification (NCBI taxonomy): domain Eukaryota; kingdom Metazoa; phylum Chordata; class Chondrichthyes; order Carcharhiniformes; family Scyliorhinidae; genus Scyliorhinus; species Scyliorhinus torazame. The sequence continues at coordinate 142,418,731 of NC_092723.1, forward strand.
AAGTGTTGTATCATCTACAAACTTTGAAATTGTGCCCTGTACATCAAGGTCGAACTCCTTAATATATATCAGAAAAAGCAGGGGTCCCAACACTGACCTCTGGACAACTCCAATACAAACCTTTCGCCATCTCAAAAAACATCCATTAAATGCCAACTCTTTGTTTCCTGTCACTCAGTCAATTCTGTATCGATATTGCGACTGTTCCTTTTGCTCCATGAGCTATAATTTTGCTCACAAGTATCAATGCGTGCCACTGTATCAATGCTTTTTTGGGAGTCTATGTACGCTCATCAACAACATTGTTGTTGATGGGGGCTGGTTTAGAGAAGATTTCCCACCACTGAAGTTAAACTTACTGGTCTGTGGTTGATGGACCTAACTCTAGCTCAATTTTTGAACAAGGGTATAACATTTGCAATTCTCCAGTGCTGCAGGATCACCCCAGAATCTAGGGAAGGCAGAAAGATTATAGCCAGTGCTTCTGCAATTTCCACTCTCACTTTCCACAGTGCCCTTGGATGCAGCCCTGGTGCCTTATCAACTTCAAGCACAGATAACTTATCCATTACGATAGGCTGGATTCTCCATTATTGCGACTATGTCCCCATGCCGGCATCAAAACGGTGGAGATTTACTCTTGAGAAACCTGGATTAAAGAGACACAAATTCCCAGCCCTGCAGGAGGCTAGCAGGGACCCGGAGTAAGTCTCGCAGCTTTTGCTGCAGATAGGGGCCGGCGCACTTCTGGGTCAGAGGCCGCGCATGCGCACGGCGGACTCGGACCGCGGAGCCAGACCCAGAAAAGAGGCCCCCCGAACGGCCGAGAGCCCGACCCTCAAACCCGGCACAAGCACTCCCAGCCCGCCTATAAGCCCCCCCCACCGGCCTCCGATCCGCCCGCCCACGACCAGGGCGGCCGCGGACTGAGTCCGCAGCCGCCACGCAAGTATCCCGACCGGCTGGACCAGGTTAGTTGAGACTTCGGCTGATCGGGGGTGGAGGATGTCGGAGTGGGCTTCTGGCAATGGCCCCAGGCGGCGCGGCGTACTCCCCGGTATCGGCTCTTTTCGGTGCACGGAGAATCGGTGAACCGGCACCGGTCCCGATTTCTGCGTCAAACTGGATTCTCCACCCTGGCGCTGGCCGCGATTTTGGCGTTGGGATGCGGGGCACTGTTCAATTCTAAACCCTTCTTGTCTGAATTACCCCATTTTACAAAGGCTTGGTAGAATCTTCTTCCTTTGTAAAGACATATGTAAAATGTTCATTTAATCCTCAGCTATGCACTCTGCCTTCATGTGTAGATACACTTTTTGGTCCCTTAACAGCTCTACTCCTCCTTTTACCACCCTCAGCAGTAGCAAGAGGAGGAAAAGAGGGAGAGGAGGAGAAAGAGGCAGGGAGGATGTATCCAGAATCTCCTTTATCCATATGAGCTGTCTGCATTGTACTGGGAAGCTGAGATAACAGTCACCACCTCCATCACAGCTGGGCCTGCAAGTACACTCATGGAATTGACCACCACTTGCAAGGTGGAAGGGATGGGCTCGGAGTTCTGTGCAATGCTTTATGCCACAGACCCAGACTCCTCCTTGCTTCTTGACAGTGAATGTAGACTGGCAGTCTGTTGCAAATGCACAGAATGTATGTTCAACACTGTTCTCCTATATGCCATTCCATTGAAGTGCTCATCTGAGTCCCTTGTAGCAGCATGCATCGACAACTACACAGTCCGCAGAGTGACACACTTCCAGAGACAGAATGTATCTGCTCTCTTATGTAGTAACTAGTATGTTTGTATGGAAAGAGCTGTTTCTCTTTTTTACTCTTGAGGTGTGTACTCCTATTAAATAATTCAGCAAAAAGCGTTTGTGAATACAAAATAAAGAAGGTTATTCATTCCTACACCCTTACGCCAAATGAAGGCAATGTCAATACTCAGTCACACACACACAGGCTGGATGCAGATAAATATTGTGCACTTTTATGGATAACAGCTGATTCAATCTCTGATTTACAATTTCTGGTCTCCCGTGTGGCAAGCCTATGGTTTTAAAATGGATTTGGTGATTTAAAGTTGAAGTGAGGGTCTTATAAAACAAAGGATTCATGCAGATTGTGAGGTTTCTTGTAGTTGAATATCTATGAGGTTGGCTCTCAGGTGAACTTTGAAACTGGAGCAGGTTAAGTACTTTGGCTGCTTGAAGACTTGCAGCTAATTTCAGAGTCTAGTTCTCAGACTCTAACAACAGATGATTCTGATGGATCTGCTGGGCCCTAGGGAATAAGGGAACTGAAACCATCTTCAATCACATGATCACTGGCTTAACACTTGTTGCACCTCGGATTCGGGTCAACTGACGCAGCAGACAAAGACACTCAAAGTTATCAGACAACAATCTCCCTCATTGTACCTGACAAGATTTTATCACAAAGTATCAAAACTCTATTACACAAAATACCAAAACTCATGGCTTGGACTCAGATAGTACCCATTGCGAGGCGAGGTGATCAGTCTCCCTCCCGATGGATTCCATGGGCGAGATTCTCCGACCCCCCCGCCGGGTCGGAGAATCGCCGGGGGCTGGCGTGAATCCCGCCCCCGCCGGTTGCCGAATTCTCCGGCACCGGAGATTCAGCGGGGGCGGGAATCGCGCCGCGTCGTTTGACGGGCCCCCCCCCCTGCGATTCTCCGGCCCGGATGGGCTGAAGTCCCGCTGCTAGAATGCCTGTCCCGCTGGCGTGGATTAAACCACCTACCTTACCGGCGGGACAAGGCGGCACGGGCGGGCTCCGGGGTCCTGGGGGGGGCGCACGGGGCGATCTGGCCCCGGGGGGTGCCCCCACGGTGGCCTGGCCCGTGATCGGGGCCCACCGATCCGCGGGCGGGCCTGTGCTGTGGGGGCACTCTTTTCCTTCCGCCTTAGCCACAGTCTCCACCTTGGCGGAGGCGGAAGAGACTCCCTCCACAGCGCATGCGCGGGGATGCCGTGAGCGGCCGCTAACGCTCCCGCACATGCGCCGCCCGGCTATGTCATTTCCGCGCCAGCTGGCGGGGCACTTACGCCAGCTGGCGGGGCGGAAATCAGTCCGGCGCGGGCCTAGCCCCTCAAGGTTAGGGCTCGGCCCCCCCAAGATGCGGAGGATTCTGCACCTTTGGGGCGGCGCGATGCCCGACTGATTTGCGCCGTTTTTGGTGCCGGTCGGCGGACATCGCGCCGATACCGGGGAATTTCGCCCCATATCTCCGAACCCCGGACTCAGGGTTCCTTCACAATGGTTATTCCTGCAGACTGTCACCATCAATGTCTCCGAAGTTCCTCCCTTTCTTCAGATCCTGACGGTACTGATCGTGCCCACAGGGGTCGTGCTCCATCACCGTCCAATCCGAGTCATAGCAACAGCCACAACTTCACATTTGCATTCTGAGGCATAGCAAGAGTTAAATCTCACACTGCAGACCACAGTAACTTCACCGTCCACACATTTCTTAAACTTATACAGAGTTATTCTTTTTGACCATCGGGCTTTGCTGGTGTCTCACGGATACCCATCAGACTACGCACTTCTGAGGCCTACCCAGTCAAGTCAGAATGGGAGGGGCCATTGTGATACAATAGGAAGGTAATGGCCATTGAATTTCAATCTTCTCTTTTATCCAGCATGGAACTTGAAAACAGAGGTAGTCTGGAAACTTCATAGTCTTAAGGTGTTGGCCTATCCTTAAACCGTGAGATGTGTCAATTCTACAATGCCTGTTAGATACCCTCACCTATGTTCATATTTAATTAGATATTCGCCAGAGAATTGATACTGTCTGTAGTCCAACTGACAAAAGTCACATGATTTTCAGCAGCCATCTTAACAGCTTATTTGTGCTCAATTTTTAAAAGTATTGACTGTAAGTTCATAAAATGACATGCTTTTACTGGGCAAACTACCGTTTCGTCTTGGCCTGACTGCAGCCCACTTGTACCTGGTGAGTCACTGTTTGCAGATTCCAACTTTATACTGTCTCTAAGGTATGGCCACTGTCTGATCAAGTGCTGCAAGTGTCAGATCAGGCGACAGTGTTTCCTGATCAGGGGAGTGGAGTTCCTCTCTATTTTGCCTGGGCGCACTGTGGTTGGCCAGGCAGCAGTTCCTGGGTATCAGAAGATATAAGAGCAAAACCGGACTGGAGAAAGGCTGTACAGGGGGAGTAAAGCAAGAGGTCGATGGTCAATCATCTGCAACGTACAGTTTATGCCAAGGGGGAGATGTCAGTTGAGAAAGGCCACGAAGCAGTAACGCCTCTGTCTCAGGGGCTGGTTTAGCACACTGGGCTAAATCGCTGGCTTTTAAAGCAGGCCAGCAGCACGGTTCAATTCCCGTACCAGCCTCCCCGAACAGGCGCTGGAATGTGGTGACTAGGGGCTTTTCACAGTAACTTAATTGAAGCCTACTTGTGACAATAAGCGATTTTCATTTCATTTCATTTTCAGTGATGGCTGATGCTGCGAGCTCTGTTGCAGCCAGCCTCATGACGCTGAGAGCCATCTCCTCCACTGAGCCATGTGGATGAAGGACTGCATTGGCGTTCAATTTACCTTCCTCAGAACAAATCATAAACTGCACATCAAATGTCAGGCACATCCTGTCAGAAGATCCCACAGTTTTTTCAGCAGCCCGCCCAGACATCAGTGAACGCTGTGAGTCACAAAAATCTTTTAAATTCTCTCTTCCTCATCAGGGATTTCTGCTCCTCTCCTTTCAGCTTCTCTTGTTTTCCCTCAGCAGCAGCTCCAACTCAGCTTGGAGCCCTCGTGCTTCTTCTGCCTGCAGTGATTGTGAGGCAACAGGACTCCAGCTCAGATTGCTCCTACCACCCAGCGGCTCAATCACTTAGTGTAAGACTGTACTCAGGAGTCTAAATTCAGGCACTGTTCCAGCTCCCAGCTGCCAATGACTACTGTCAACCCTCTTCTGCCAAATCTTGCCACGTGGGCTCTTGTTGTCGTACACACAGTTCCGTGGTTGCGTTTCTGACTGCACACCAGGTCGCATAAGTAAGCTTTTCACACCATCTCTCCGGGTTCCATGGTTGAATCCTTCACCTTTCGTTCTGTGGCAAAGCCTGGAGGCTGGTGCTCTCCGACTGCCACCACAAACGAATGCAACGTGAATGAGGCTCTCAGCTTGAAGTCTCCTGCAAAAAGAAAAAGTTTCAAGCCATCCCTGAGCCGCTATCAAAGGAAAGCTGTAAACTGGTGGCCTGTTCCCCCACCATGCCCTGCGCTTGTACCAGATCCCTGGGCATGCTGGGAGTTGTAGTCCTTTGCCACAAGATATACAGAGGGAATTTTAAAATAATAATAATCGTCATTAGTGTCACAAGTAGGCTTACATTAACATTGCAATGAAGTTACTGTGAAAAGCCCCTAGTCGCCACATTCCGGCGCCTGTTCGGGTACACGGAGGGAGAATTCCGAATGTCCAATTCACCTAACAAAACAGTCTTTCGGGATTTGTGGGAGGAAATCGGAGCACCCAGAGGAAACCCACATAGACACAGGGATAACGTGCACAGATGGTCTCACACAATACAGCCTCCTCCAACCCTGATTCCCATTTTATACACCCTGCTCAAAAGTATCTTCGTCCCTAGCCTCCGTTTCCTGATTTGTTTTCCACATTCTCATCATTTTGGTTAAAGTCATGTTTGATGACAATACCTTGACTTCTGAGAAAAAGTCTTATTTGAAAAGGCCAACTGGATAATTTTAGAATTAGAGTTAGACCACTTAGGAATGAAATCAGGAAACATTTTTGCACAAAGGATAGTGACAATCTGGAACTCACTCCTCCGCAAGGCTATGGGTGACAGGTTTTCAAAACTGAGATTGGTAATTTTTTAATATAAATAGAGAAAATGCTGGAAATACTCAACAGGCCTGGCAGCATCTGTGGAGAGCAAAAACAGATGTTTCAGGTTGATTATTTATCAACTTTTAAATACAAGTAGCCATTCAAAAACAGGTCAACTATCCTTTATCCTTAAATCTGTTGCTCTTTCTAACTTTATTCTATTTGCTCTGTATAGGTCACCTTTGCTCATGAGTCGCCAGGTATCTTTCTGATACCGCCACGTGGTTCAAGTTCAGGTTATGATTAATAATACAGCACACCGCTTAGTAAGGATTAAAATAACGGTCATTTATTATGTACAACAAGCAATATTAATACCCTAATACTACTTTCTATATAACAAACCTATCACTACTGGCCAATACTTAACTTAGGAAGAGCCCACCAGGTCAGGGAAGCGAATGGCTTGTCCAATCAAATCTGGCCCGCGGGATTCAAAAGGCTGCTACAGGTCGGTGGCTAGGTGTCTCTACCGGATAGCGATCGTTGGATTCAAACTTACTGCTATCGGTGGCTGGTCTTCCGAAGGTCTCGAGCAGCTGAAGATGAGAGAGAGAGAGATCTGAACTTGGACCTTTACTTTTATAGGACCCAGGGGCTTCCCGCCTCCCGGGGCGGCCCTTGACCCTGAGTCCCAAGTGATTGGATTCTGTCCCCAGTCTCTGGGGTCGATGTGTTCAATGGTGAGGCGATTCCCTGATCGGGGGGTGGTCCCTCACCTGTCTTTGTTTCGGCCACTGCAGGCGCCGACAGGTCTGGCCCGGTATTCAATTGCTAATATGTTGCAATTGTTCCCGGGGATAGCCGATTTAACTGTGGATGTCTGAGTAGATTAGGTGCAAACAGTCCTGAATGAAACTGCGGATACCTGGGTTGAAGGGCTGTTGATAGCCCTGAGTATCGATCTGGGCTACGTTCCCAGAGCTGAATATGCAAACCTGTCTGCAGCTGCCTGCTTGTGTCTTCTTGGCTGCTTTTCCCAGCAGTCTTTCGGGTTAGCCATTTTAAACTGGGTTTTGGCCAGATTAATCGGAACGCAGCCATTTTACATGGCTACAAATCCAAAAACTGAACACATGTAAAAACAATACAGTTTTTCAAGCTCATCGACCTTTAGTGCAGGAAATCTAGTTGTTTGTCTGCATTGTTTACCTTACAATTTTTGTCGTGAACATGTCAAAAAGAAACCTTTCCAGCATCCTGTATTCTTCAATGATAAATTTTCAAGCCATTGTATTTACTTCGGACCAGGGTATCCCAAACTGGGTTCCGTGGACGCCTCAGGTTCTGGGAGACTCTTCCCGGGATTTCATGGTAGATCTGGTCATCTTCGAGGGGCTTGAGAGAGGGAGCGGGGGCTTGAGAGAGGGAGCGGGGGCTTGAGAGAGGGAACGGGGGCTTGAGAGAGGGAGCAGGGGATTGAGAGAGGGAGCAGGGGATGGAGAGAGGGAGCAGGGGATTGAGAGAGGGAGCAGGGGATTGAGAGAGGGAGCAGGGGATTGAGAGAGGGAGCAGGGGATTGAGAGAGGGAGCAGGGGATTGAGAGAGGGAGCAGGGGATGGAGAAAGGGAGCAGGGGATTGAGAGAGGGATCAGGGGATTGAGAGAGGGAGCAGGGGATTGAGAGAGGGAGCAGGGGATTGAGAGAGGGAGCAGGGGCTTGAGAGAGGGAGCAGGGGCTTGAGAGAGGGAGCAGGGGCTTGAGAGAGGGAGCAGGGGCTTGAGAGAGGGAGCAGGGGATGGGGAGAGGGAGCAGGGGATTGAGAGAGGGAGCAGGGGCTTGAGAGAGGGAGCAGGGGATGGAGAGAGGGAGCAGGGGATTGAGAGAGGGAGCAGGGGCTTGAGAGAGGGAGCAGGGGGCTTGAGAGAGGGAGCAGGGGATGGAGAGAGGGAGCAGGGGATTGAGAGAGGGAGCAGGGGCTTGAGAGAGGGAGCAGGGGCTTGAGAGAGGGAGCAGGGGCTTGAGAGAGGGAGCAGGGGCTTGAGAGAGGGAGCGGGGGCTTGAGAGAGGGAGCGGGGGCTTGAGAGAGGGAGCGGGGGCTTGAGAGAGGGAGCAGGGGATGGAGAGAGGGAGCAGGGGCTTGAGAGAGGGAGCGGGGGCTTGAGAGAGGGAGCGGGGGCTTGGGAGAGGGAGCGGGGGATTGAGAGAGGGAGCAGGGGCTTGAGAGAGGGAGCGGGGGCTTGAGAGAGGGAGCGGGGGCTTGAGAGAGGGAGCGGGGGCTTGAGAGAGGGAGCGGGGGATTGAGAGAGGGAGCGGGGGATTGAGAGAGGAAGCTGGGGCTTGAGAGAGGGAGCGGGAACCCGAGAGAAGTCTGGGTTGCAGGGGCCTGGGAGAGTGTGAGGGGACCGAAGCCATGGGAGCCTGAGAGAGCGGGATTTTCTGATCCTGAGGCTAAGTGTTGATGCCGTTGTAAGCGCCGTCGCATTTCTCGATGGTGTCAACATGCCCTCAGGAACAGCGATTCTGACCCCTTCAGGGGGCCAGCACAGCACTGGAGCAACTCACGCCGCTCCAGCTGCCGATCCCGGCGTCAGATGGGCGCCGTGGGGCACGCATGCGCAGTGGGACCGGCGCCAATGCGCGCATGTGCAGTGGGACGGCCGCATGCGTGGTGGCTCCCTTCTCCGCTCCGGCCCCAACGCAATATGGCGTCGGGCTACAGGGGCCGGCGGGGAACAAAAGAGGCCCCCAGCCCGAGAATCCGGTCCGCCGAATGGTAGGCCCCGATCGCGGACCAGGACACAGCGGAGGCCCCCACCGGGGTCGGACCCCACTCCCCCCGACAAAACTCAAAACTCTACTATCCAGGTGGACAAGGACAACAGATGCATGGGAACACCACCATCTGCAATTCCCCTCTAAGTTACACAACCCTCCACCTTGGACTTGGAACATATGAATGTTCCTCCACTGCTGGCAGGGTCAAAATCTTGGAAGTCCCTTCCTTGCAGCATTGCGGGTGATGCTGCACCCCGCGGTTCATGAAGAGGGCTTAGTTAATCCGGATGGGCAATAAGTGTTGGTTTTGCCACTGACGCTCACGTCCTACCAATTAATTTTTAAAAACTTTCAGAAGATCTTTAGCCCTGCTGCTGTTTTTGTAGATTTTAGGAGGGAAGGAAGATTGATGGTAATGGGAAAGAATCAGTTAAGATCAGACTTCTGGTGATGGTGATGTGCCGAGCGGACGCACATCTGGTGGCTCTCCTCCCAACCAGAATCAAAAAGGCACTTTTAGGCGGTGCTGAGCGCACCAGACCAGAACCCGAATGAGCAGGTTCCTCCCGGAGGTGGAGGACAAATGCGAACAGTGTCAGGGAGGCCTGGCCAACCACACCCACAGGTTCTGGGCTTGCCCCAGACTTGTAGGGTGCCAGACAGCCTTCTTCGAGGCAATTCCCAAGATTGTGGGGGTGAGGGTGGAGCCGTGTCTGAGAGTAGCAGTCTTTGGGGTATCGGCACAGCCAGAGCTACACATGGGGTAGGGGGCCGATGCTGTTGCTTTCGCTTCCCTAATCGCACATCGGAGAATCCTGCTCGGCTGGCGATCGGCAGACTGGCTGGCAGACCTGGTGAAATTCCTCCACCTGGAGAAGATCAAGTACACCATCCGAGGGTCGGAAGAGGGCTTCCACAAAACGTGGGGGCAATTTGTCGGCCTGTTCCAAGACCTGTTCTGGGCCAACAGCGACTGGGGAAAGAGGGGGAGAAAGGGGAGAGCAGACAAGGACACACAATACAAGGAGGTACAAAGGGAAGAGGGAGGGAGGAGATGAGGTGGAAACCCAGGGCAACCACAGAGAGAAGAATGAGGGGAAAAAGGGGGGAGGAGAGGTGGCAGGAAGCACCCCCTCCCCTCCCCGAACCCACAAGGCCTACAACAAAAACCGCAGAAAAGAGGACAAGAGCTCAGCAATAGAACACCCAGGGTGGAAGAAGGGGACACCAACCAGGGGACAGGGAGGGGGGAAGGGGAGAAGATATACCAAGAAAAATGTATGTAAATAAGAAACTACAAAATGTCAATATCAGACACAAAAGTATCACTCTGTAAAATTGAAAAATGCCAATAAAAAACAGTTAAGGATTTATCGGGTTTTAACAAACAGTTAGCACAAAGATTTATTTGTATCTTAGAAGCAATAGAATAGAAAAGCTAAGAGGAGCAATGTCTGTTCATGTTAGGTGTGACGCAATGCAAAAGGCAGGAATGCCTGGAAGAAGTTGAAGGTTAGAAATGAGAGAAAGATGACTCCCAGCTGGCAATGTTTGACAGCGACTTTTTGACTCTCAGAATGAAGCATCTTCTGCCTAAGTGTCAATCTGGCTTTAAGTCTTAAAGCATGATGCACATACTCTGTGCTTCAGCCAATCGATGAAGGGATTGACAGAGGCAGTTTAGCCAATGCAATGTCTTATTGATTTTGTTTTCCTTCAAAACCAAGCTACTGACTCTGTGAAGTTGCGACATTATGTAATAAAGCACAACCCACTTAATTTTTCATTTGGCTTAATCAAATCTATGGGGTCAGAGAGTTGTGTGGATTGAGCGGGGGTGGTATTCTACATTGGCAGTGCCAATACAAGGAGCACCCTTCAGGAACCAATCGGTTATGTGTTCAGATTGTTACCCCTTGTGTCACTCATCCAAAGGGATAAAATTCATCACAAGTGTGATTGTTTCATATCTGAAGGAGTTTCCATACAGCGACAGAGAACTTTACTTTGAAGGAACCTCAGACACTGCTATGCACATGTTGTTGCAATCATCCAGTTAACTTTGTATTTTTAAAAGTATATTAGCACAGTGGGCTAAACAGCTGGCTTGTAATGCAAAACAATGCCAGCAGCGCGGGTTCAATTCCCGTACCGGCCTCCCCGAATAGGCGCCGGAATGTGGAACTTCATTGAAGCCTCCTTGTGACAATAAGCGAATATTATTATTAATTGAGGTTTTACATTTTAACAATGAACACAACAACACTACAAAAATGACACAGTGCATCAAGCAAAAAAAAGGCTCAGCATGCATGAATACAGAGAGGGACAGGAGAACAGCAGTATAACAAGTGGGGCAGCATGGTAGCATTGTGGATAGCACAATTGCTTCATAGCTCCAGGGTCCCAGGTTCGATTCCGGCTTGGGTCACTGTCTGTGCGGAGTCTGCACATCCTCCCCGTGTGTGCGTGGGTTTCCTCCGGGTGCTCCGGTTTCCTCCCACAGTCTAAAGATGTGCAGGTTAGGTGGATTGGCCATGATAAATTGCCCTTAGTGTCCAAAATTGCCCTTAGTGTTGGGTGGGGTTACTGGGTTATGGGGATAGGGTGGAGGTGTTGACCTTGGGTAGGGTGCTCTTTCCAAGAGCCGGTGCAGGCAAGATGGGCCAAATGGCCTCCTTCTGCACTGTAAATTCTATGATAATCTATGAAACAAGTTCAATACAACATAACTAGATGCTTTTATAAGACCAACCTGAAAACAAGGGAGAACCAGGATAAGGCCATGAAAACATGGTAAAATGGTACACACCTTCCCACGCTGAATGCTCAAAATTGCTACGAGAGTTCAGGATAAATCCTTCGCACCATGCGCTGGCGCGCACCAATACGTATCTCCCTCCACTCCCGCAGCGCCAGAGACACCAACCACACACCACAACCTCCTCTTCTCAGATACCAGAACCATCTGCACCCATGCAGGAGCCAATCATGGATTCTTTATACCTTAAAAAAAGGAAACATAAAAAAACACGAAAACCCCATCTCTAAAAGGGTGTTACATATAAATCACACTTCACAACATTACCCCAGTCTTAGGCCCAGTACAGAACCAATATCATTCCACACATTTATACAGAGAGGACCAGCAGCAACATATATGGATTATGATCAGTGCTGTAAACACCTCCCAATAAAACAAAAATGAAGGAGAACTGGAACTACCAATAGTGAATCACAGGGTAACAAAGGACCAGGACCCTACCATGGGCTTGTAATTACCCGACGCAATCCCATTACCCATTAATGGAGAAGAGAACAAGCTGGTCTTGTAAACAAGTGGGGCAGCATGGTAGCATTGTGGATAGCACAATTGCTTCACAGCTCCAGGGTCCCAGGTTCGATTCCGGCTTGGGTCACTGTCTGTGCGGAGTCTGCACATCCTCCCCGTGTGTGCGTGGGTTTGCTCCGGGTGCTCCGGAGGAAGCCTTTTTTTTGCTTGATGCACTGTGTCATTTTTGTAGCGTTGTTGTGTTCATTGTTAAAATTTAAAACCTCAATTAATAATAATATTCGCTTATTGTAACAAGGAGGCTTCAATTAAGTTCCACATTCCGGCGCCTATTCGGGGAGGCCGGTACGGGAATTGAACCCGCGCTGCTGGCATTGTTTTGCATTACAAGCCAGCTGTTTACAAGAAACAAGAAAGCGTTCCGATCATTAGAGGGACAACAGGATATCAACCAAAGTACTTGAGTCGGCTCAACCTCAGGCCCACCCTCTCAGGCTGTCCCTAATCAGTGCCTTTGAGAAGGGACATCTCAAACACCAGGGGGCAACAAGATACCAACCACATTACCGGACCTTGCCGAGCCCAGCACATTCTGACACACAGGAATCAGTACCCCCAGGACCTCAAGTACATCCCAAAACCTACTCTCCAGCTGATCCTGCACCTCACCGAACACACCCAGGAAAGTATACCACCGCCATCTATACAAAAAAAAGAAAAAAGGATTATGTCAACCCCAGCCGGGGAGACTCATCACCGAATAGAAGAAGAATCTTCAAGACACCCAATAATTGGGCATCCTGGGAGGAGGGTATGAATCCCTTCCCACCAGTACAATAAGGGGAGCCTCCCATGGATCACCGAACTGGACCAGGATTTATAATAGCACATGTCTCACCCAGATGAAGAGAAAAAGAAAATAAAACCCTAAGGGAAGAACGCCCAAGCTGACCTAGGAACATTAGCCATTGCCCCACACTGCACACCATCACCAGAAGGATATTAAGAGCAAACACGGCACTGCCTTAACAGAGACACAAACACTGCTCCCACGTGGAAAACCCAACCACAGCAAGGAGGACACTCATGAAAGCACCATTTTAGACCACTTGGAGGAGGATGCCGAACTCCCCCATCAAACCAAGCCCCACACGAGGGAAGGGCTCCAACAATGTAAGCGCATAGCAAACACGCTCTCTCTTCAACCAATCAGTCAAGGAATGACCAAACTCACCTTGAAATGCACCACCACTCAATTCCTCCTATTCTAATAGCTCTAACGAAAAAAGACCTCCCCCCAACAAAATGCTCCAACTAGAAAAGTCAGAAGGAACCCAGTCCCCTCTAGGATACAAATTTTGCTGGGCCATTGAAGGAGACAATCACGGTTTCTTAAATTCGAAGTAACAAAAAACAAAATAAAGATCTCATACGGTGAGCTCTAACTGTGGGGGAGGGGGGGGGGGGTGCTGCTATCTTCAATATCAGTGAGAAATTGATTAACCCTATCAGCACGGTAGCACAAGTGGATAGCACTGTGGCTTCACAGTGCCAGGGTCCCAGGTTTGATTCCCGGCTTGGGTCACTGTCTGTGCGGCGTCTGCATGTTCTCCCCGTGTCTGCGTGGGTTTCCTCCGGGTGCTCCGGTTTCCTCCCACAGTCCAAAGACGTGCAGGTTAGGTGGATTGGACATGCTAAATTGCCCTTGGTGACCAAAAAGGTTAGGCGGGGTTATTGGGTTACGGGGGTAGGGTGGAAGTGAGGGCTTAAGTGGGTCGGTGCAGACTCGATGGGCCGAATGGCCTCCTTCTTATGTTCTATGTTCTATCACCCAACTCTACACCAACCAACCACCCATCACCCTGCCATAACCACAAGGATTACAGCACGTAATAAGAGAAAGGAGTAATACTGTGCACAGACCACATTTCACACAATCGACTCAATATGGCTTTTGCTAGGACAGGATAACTGGGGACTCTTGCCCTCGCGCTCCCATCTTGCACATCCTTGCAGGAGAAAAGACAACAACAAACAATCAACAACATAATCACAATGAGGTCATGTCCAGGATTATTTAAGAATTGCACGGTTATAACACCATCTGTGTTGCTCAAAAAGGCCAAAGGCCATGACAGGATCATCGGACACTCCTCAGGATCTCTCGAGGATACAGCAAACAAAGCATCAGCACTTCCATCATGCCTCCACCCCAATGCCCAAGTGATACGCCTGCCCTGCACACCCTCACCATTCAACCCCCCCCTCCCCATCCTCCTTTCATGGGCATGGGCCCTCGGGGCCCTGATCCTTGGCAGTGCCACCCTCGCACTCTTGCACAGGCACCCAGGCAGTGCTCCAACCAGATGGGCAGTGCCACCCAGGCACCTTGGCAGTTCCACCCCTCTTGGGCGGAGTTCCGTTTCCAATGCCTCGCGGGACTTAGGTGAATCCCACGAGGCACAGAGGCTGCTGGGAGTCCTGCTGAAGCGCTTTCCCAGGATTCTCCGGCAACATTGTGCTCTCGCTCGAGCGCCCTAAAGCAAAATGTAGCTGGTGGTTGAATTTTGTGCCCCCCCCCCCCCAACCCCGCCAGGTGTCCAAGTAAATTATGTCAGGGGACTGCCCCGCTGCCTTCTTGCCCATTCCAACCCAGTCCCCACAATTCTGGGGAGTGGCTAAGGCATCCAGTAGCTAGGATGACGAAATTTACAAAAGTCAAAACTGGGATGCATTCAAAAGCTTTGGGAAGACGGGACTCATGTTGGGTGACCAATGGCAGGAGTCTGAGATAGGGGAGTTGAAACTCATGTGACGTCATCTCCCAGAATATGACCATCCAGAGTTGATGACCCATTAAGACACCCAGTTATTGGTTCCCTATACAAACCCAGAGGAGTGTGTGACTACTAGAGATCGCTCAACTCTCCAAAAAATTCATTACTTCCCATGGTGTCATGGATAGGTGCAATAATTTGGATTTGAAATGAAAATCGCTTATTTTCACAAGTAGACTTTAAATGAAGTTACTGTGAAAAGCCCCTAGTCGCCACATTCCGGCGCCTGTTTGGGGAGGCTGGTACGGGTTAAAGCATTTCTTGTTTTTTTTTAATGCTGTAAAACAGCACCATTGTTTTGATATTGCCAGTTTAAAGAAGGCACCCAAGAAAGAGGAAAAAATAGCTTTGTTTAACTGACACGCACTAAGCCTTAATCCTGAGCTTTGAAATATATCAATTCAGGAGACCCTTATTTTAATTACAGGCTTGTTTTATTGGCGGGGCAAAGGGCAGGAGACTCAGGGGAGAGGAAGTATAAGACACTGATGCTGTGCAAAAGCCAGGACAGCTGAAGGCCTGGGCATGTGAGCAATTTGGAGAAAACTGTCAGTCAGGCAGGATCTCTAATGAAACACCAGGACTATTCTGGCAAAACTGGGACATCTCGTCATTGTGCCACTAGTCCATCCACCCAATTAAGAACAACTTAAGGTCCTTGTTCTGCCCTCACTGTCATAATACACTGGAGAATGGTGTTATATTACTTGAAGTAATATATGTTTCCCATTTGTTTATGCCGAGAAGTTCTTAAACTTGATGATGATGAATACTCAAAGTCGTCCAGTGATAACAAGTAATTTATTGAGTAACTAATCAGTTAACTTGTGAGTTCGATTCTTCAATATTTTTCCGAGCTATTAAATTAAACAAGGTCGAATTAGATCAAACTATGAATATTTTACTTGCTCTCTGAGCTAACGCTATACTTCTCTAGTCACAACACACCCGAAGAGAGCGGGAAAACAGATTGAGCCGGTATTTATACCCCCTGTTAGTGTTGCCCTCTAGTGATCATTTGACTATACTGACTACACCTTAACCCTCTATGTATATACATATATACAGAGATCACTACAAATGGGAAGGCCATTTTTTCACCCCACTTGGTGAAGGGGCAGGTGGGAAGGGGAAGGTACCTCCTCTAGTGACATCCCTGCGCACATCGGGGGCATACCCGCCTAAGTTCGCACCCCTCCTTTCTGCTTTGTCTGGCTTTGAAAAACCCATCCAACTAACACTCCCTCCCTATCACTCCCATCCCCAAAATGCCCGATTTAGTCGGTCTCCTGTGTCCATGACACTTCTTCCCAGGGTCTCCTTGCATTTTGAGCAGTGCCCACAGCTCTCTTATGGTGCGGCCAGCATTACACTAGCTGCCAGGTATACAGGAACTGCTGGCCAATCTGATTGGTGAGTAGGTATGCCTGCAACCTCCCATGAAGTTCAGCCCTAGATGCTCTAAGCAGCAATGAATAAATTCATAATTCACCTGACTTTGTGAGTACACATGGGTCTTTGGGATGCCTGTTGGTGTTTTCAGAAGAAAGGAATAAAATATGCCACGCCTGATTTATCCTGACTCTAGTGTGGCTCTTTTATGTGCAACTTAATGATTAAGTCCTTGAATATCTGCTGGCAGTGAGCATTGAGAGTCAACAGCCAGAGCTGAGGGTACGCATAGATAATACTGGGAACATCAATATATAGTGTTTAACAATTAGCCTATAATTGACCCTGCAAAGACTAGCAAACTGAAGCTGCAGTGCTGGGAATTCCACAGAGTGTCAAAGGAGAGACAATTATTTGGCAGTGCTCAGTGAATCGGTTTCAGCTACCTCAGCAAACTTAGACATTCATTGTCTCTGATCATCAGGGATCCCTTTGGAAGAAGGAGCCTCCACCTCAAAATCCCTTTTAAAGTGAGTTCTCCCACCAGGATCCCTTTGAGGGAGTCTCACCGTGAGGAAATTGGACATCAGAGAGAGACAGAGAGAGAGATAGAGATAAGAAAGGGAAGGCAGAGACTGGTACAGGTTAGCTGTTTGATAGAGGTGTGTGCTTCCTGATTAACATGTCCCAGCTTATTGTCTCGGGTAGACTTCTCCCGGTTTGGCCTGGGCAGATTTGGTGGGAGTAGGGTGAAAGTCCCTGAAATGGTTGTTGGTCAGGCTTCCGACATCATTTCGCCCTCTTCCAACTTTCCCCTGGCAGCATGCAAGTACACCAGGGAACCCGTTTAAAAACAACCAAGAGCCTTTACAAGTATGGAATCCTTATCAACCGTGCACCGCTCACACGTGCTGTGTCAGGAAGTCACCAGGTTGGAGGAGTTGAGTGCACAATGGGAAGTGTTAAAGAAGCAAGTGCGTGGTCAGCCACAGGGAAAGGATCACTTTCTTCAGTCTGAACTCACTGATTTTGTTGGGAACAGCAACTTTGTGCATTTTATTGCAGGTGGCTTGCATACATACCTCTGTGACTCATAGACTTGGTCGGGTGTTGCAGACTGGAACATTCCAAGGTTCTGCATTATGTGCTGAGGGAGACACGAAGCTTGGGTCAGCTGCCATTAAGAATGAAAGGGAAACGTCACAATCTACAGCTCTCCTACCAAGAGGCGGGAAATTGAAAAAATCCTTTGGTTTTGTGCGCAAGAGAATGTTTTATACGAAATGTAAAAGTATGGTGTAATTGTAAGGGTGTAACCTGTAATGGTAAGGGTAGTGGGGCACCTCAGAATGCTACCTAGTGGATTGAAAGAAGCTGATAAGTATTACACTTTATGTAATACCAAATTTGAACTGTTATTATAATGTAGCTTTACAAATTTGATAAAGAACGCATGCTTTTGGGGGGAAAAAATGAGACTGATGTCATCTTATTGCCTGCGAGACTTCCCTGTGAAACTGGGTCTACATATTGAGTCGGAAACATTTGGGACCTTCAAGCAGCTACTGGATAGGTACATGGATTACGGTAAAATGATATAGTGTAGATTTATTTGTTCTTAAGGGCAGCACAGTACCATTGTGGATAGCACAATTGCTTCACAGCTCCAGGGTCCCAGGTTCGATTCAGGCTTGGGTCACTGTCTGTGCGGAGTCTGCACATCCTCCCCGTGTCTGCATGGGTTTCCTCCGGGTGCTCTGGTTTCCTCCCACAGTCCAAAGATGTGCAGGTTAGGTGGATTGGCCATGATAAATTGCCCTTAGTGTCCAAAATTGCCCTTAGTGTTGGGTGGAGGTGTTGACTTTGGGTAGGGTGCTCTCTCCAAGAGCCGGTGCAGACTCAATGGGCCGAATGGCCTCCTTCTGCACTGTAAATGCAATGATAATCTATGATTAATCTAGGACAAAGGTTCGGCACAACATTGTGGGCCGAAGGGCCTGTTCTGTGCTGTATTTTTCTATATTCTGAAATTCATTGCAACAGTGAGGAGGTACAACACCCTCCAGCTCAGCAGCAATAGGGCCATGATTGTCTTGGCCACAGCCAGATGCAGCTGAACAGAATAGAGGGGGGTGGACACAGGTTGCATGGCGAAGGAGGCAATACCCTCAGCAAAGGGTCTACAAGCCAAAGGGTCAGTTTCCTCAACTTCTTTGAGCAACAGTGCCTCTGGAAGCTCAGACTTTCACCACGTGGTCATGTGCCTCTGTGGTCATTTGGAAGGAGAACTCTATCCATCTAAGCAGGAAGCCATCAAATCCTGTGGCTGTTAAGATGAGCACAGCTCTCAATTTCTTTGCCTCCACATCCTTTCAGGGCTCAGCTGATGATATATGCATGATCTTGCAATCTGCAGCCCAGAACTGAATCAGCCCGGTCACAGATGCCTTGCCTGCAAGGACTTTCAACTACATCAACTTTGTGACGATTGAGGCCAATGAAATCTAGAGGGTTATTGACTTTGCTTCCCTTGCAGATTTACATTGGTTTGAAGGTTATAGACCACACCCATCTGACAACAACGACACTTGGAATAGCCAGGCAATCTGTCAATCTGAAGGTATTCATCTCATTTGAGGTGTAGCTGCTACATAACCACAGCAAAGGGATATTGCAAATGTGTGCCAAATGTTCAGAGAGCTTCCATGATTAACTTATTCTTCGATAGTATCAGTTCTGTCGCTCTTCCTCCACAAGATAGCCTCAGTGGTTGGCTCCTGAGGGAAAAGGGATACTCATGCAAGTGCTGGCTGATGACCCAATGAGGAACCCCATCAGAGAGGAACAGGAGAGGTACAAATTGTGCCAGCTTACCACCAGTGCCACAATAGAGCAAGTCATTGGCTTACTTGTAATGAGGTTCTGCTTAACAAGGCTCTCCCAGATAGGAGTGTGCTGTGCACTGGTCAACGTGGCATGACAGAGAGGACAGGACCTGGTGCCAGAAGAAAGTGGCGAGTACCCAGCAAACTTGAAAAAAAGAAGAGCATCCTGGTGTGCCATTGGTATCTGCAGCTGCAGCCCTACCTGCCCAGAAAGCCTCTGATGCCCTCACCCCGGCACTCTTTATCTGAGAAGTGTGCTGGCAGCATTGAGGTCTTCCCATCATGACCCCTGTGTAAATCTTCCCCATCCCCACCACTGGTCCTCTCCTGACAGACACTCACCCACCAACCACAATCACAGCTTTACTTCCTTGTTAAGGAGGCTCATTCCATTCACTGACATTTAACTGACAGTCAATGGGGAATTCAGCACAGTAGATGCCATGACAATAAGTAGTTCACAAAAACTCATTAATTCAAATAAAGAATGTCAATGTCACACTAACAATGCAATAAATAACCAAGAGATCCCTTTGGTGCAACTAAGATCTTTTCCTCCCATGTTTTCTGTTAAATCTATGTATTGCTAGCCCTGTGGATACAGCAGAGCTGGAGGCTGGTTGCTGATTCCCCTGCTCTGATGCATGAGGTGCTCATGGCAAATGTTGTCTGGGTTTGGAGCGCGTGAGCATGCTGTCTCATCTCTAACTGTGCAAGGGCAGACTTGGGCATCAGGACAGGACACAGTGTATGCGGCTCAGTCAGAGGAGGTGAGGGCAAGGGCTGTGAAATGGGGCCATCTTGAGAAGCCCCCTCACTGTCGTCAGCCTTTTCTCCCATTTCCCTCTCAGTGCCCACCTGCAATTGCCTACTGACCAGGAGTGGGAGGGCAATTGGCTGCATGTAAATGTGGCGTTCAACCACCAAGACAGTCCTTTGATCAATGTTGTGCAAAGTACCAGCTGTGCTAGAGACAGACTCCTTTGTTTTTCATACAAGGGTACCCATGGCTCTGGAAATTCTGAAAGATGCTCTCACTTTTCCTTTTGCGCGTCCACAATTCCCTGTTTAGTGTATGACCCTTGAGGCTCAGATCTGTGTCCAGATGTTGTCATGCCACCCTGGGCTAGTCAATTCCAACCCCACATGCACCGGAGTCACAACATAAGTGAATTAACCAATAATTCGTATGAAAGTACCCAAAATCTTTACATTAATTACAGTCACCAGATATGAAAGTTTAAACACAATTACTGCTTATTTATAACTGGAACAAATATGAAATATGCAGTTAGTTTGATGTCCTTTAATACCTGACCCCCTCCCCCCGTTAAATGCCCCACCCACCACCCACTCACACAAGACAGACAAACACAGAGGGGAAGGAAAAGGGTGAAAAAATAATAAGGATTGAGGTCAAAATATAATGAATTCTTCAGCGCCCTCTCTTCACAGCATAAGTGTGGTTTAAAGTCTCTGGTCTACAGCCTTTAGTGATCTTCTTTGCAGTTCAGCAGAGTATCTTACTCACAAACCTTCCAGGCGATGCCTCCAGCTTTACATCAGCCAGCTCTTAGAGAGAGTTATCAGACCCTGGTCCCTGCTTCACATCAGCCTCTGCTGGAGAGAGAGAGTGATCAGATTCTGGATTCTGCTTGCACAGCCTCTTCCAGAGAGAGAGAGAGAGAGAGAGAGTGATCAGATTCTCACAAAGGCCATTTTGTTGAGAATTAACTGGATATTTCTGGAGTGAGGGGTTAGATTCCTCCATCCAGCCTGCAGAATTGAAAGTGAAATGATCACACAAGCCTCGTGACACTGAAAAGGATAGCAGTGTGACCAGATCAGTGTGATCAGATACAACCATTACCTGCCACTGGGCAGACCACCTTTTAGCCAATTCTTTGGCCATAAGAAAAATCAATCAAATTGTGTCATCACTGATCTCACCTCCTGCTGCAATCCTCTGCTTAATTAAAAGGCAGAGGCCACCTACAAGCTGCTTTGTCTTAAAGATACACGCTGCATTAAAGTCTCAGATCCATTAGTCATCCATGGATCAAAATGGTAATAGCAAAAATGGAAAGGGGAAATAAGGGAATAAGGGTTTCCACCCACAGTCCAAGGATGCGCGGGTTAGGTGGATTGGCCATGCTAAATTGCCCCTTAGTATCCAAAAGGTTTGTCCGGTTACTGGGTTATGAGGATAGGGTGGAGGTGTGGGCTTAAGGAGGGTGCTCTTTCCAAGGGCCGGTGCAGACTCGCTGGGCCGAATGGCCTCCTTCTGCACTGTAAATTCTATGGCTCTATGATTCTAAGTAGGTGCGAGGAATAAGGAGGAACGGAATGGTGATGATTTAGAGATGGAGCGTATTTAAAAGGGAGATGAAGAATGAGGAGAAAGTGAGAAGAGTTTGGGAGAGAGGGAGCATAACAAAAGTGATTTTAAAAGTGCATAAAGAAAGGGAAGGACAAGAATATAGATGATGAAAAGAGTGGATTTTGGCGAGAATGAGGTGAGAGAATTTCATAGAATTTACAGTGCAGAAGGAGGCCACTCGGCCCGTCGAGTCTGCACCGGCTCTTGGAAAGAGCACCCTACCCAAGGTCCACACCTCCACCCTATCCCGATAACCCAGTAACCCCACCCAACACTAAGGGCAATTTTGGACACTAAGGGCAATTTACCATGGCCAATCCACCTAATCTGCACATCTTTGGACTGTGGGAGGAAACCGGAGCACCCGGAGGAAACCCACGCACACATGGGAAGGATGTGCAGACTCCGCACAGACAGTGACCCAAGCCGGGAATCGAACCTGGGACCCTGGAGCTGTGAAGCAATTGTGCTATCCACAATGCTACCGTGCTCCCACAAGAATGGGTAGGGGGAGATGAAGAGAATGAAGGCAGAAAGAAGACAGAGAAAAGGGAATATTCCATGGTCAAAGAGTGTAGAAAGGGAAGATAGAGAGGGATGAGTGGCGAGAGACTGACCGAGAGAAACAGACAGTAACAGAGAGTAACAAAGGGGTAACGGCAGAGAGGAAAGTAGGAACGTTCAGTAAAAAAATAAAGCATGAATGCCAGAAAATGTATTTCTTTGAGAGATGGTCCAAATGATCTCTGGCTGTTCTGTTAGGCAGCATAAATAATATTCAACTGTGTAGTGTGACAGAGATTACAGACTGCTGTTTAGTAGGTGCTGAATTACTGGGTGTGTATAAAGATGATTGTCAGCACATCCCTCTTTATAGATGTGTCTATATTTTACAGTCAGGACATGGTTTTCACAGACAATAACTGATATGGTTCACATTTCCTCTTCTAATTACATCATAGTAAATATATTCTTGGTGAAGCACAGAGCTTGTCAGCAATCAACTGGACCAGAAAACATGTGTTATAAGTCACATTGAAATTCCATATTATTTTAAGATGATTCTTTCAAGTGAAAAAAATCCCCTGTAAATTTTTTCTCCCATTCCCATCCCCTCCCTGATACCTCCCAGCCTTCTCCCCCGCCCCAAACAAGCTGGCAGAATGCCTACCACCTCCACTAACCCCCTCCCAAACAAACATAAATCTCCTGTTAACTTTGCTCTGAGAAAGTTCTGGGTTACTTTCTTCACCAGTCATGATTTCATTGAACGACCGATCAGACTCGATGGGCCAAATGGCTACTTCTGTTCCTACACCTTATGG
This sequence comes from Scyliorhinus torazame, assembly GCF_047496885.1. NCBI lineage: Eukaryota > Metazoa > Chordata > Chondrichthyes > Carcharhiniformes > Scyliorhinidae > Scyliorhinus > Scyliorhinus torazame. The sequence goes on from NC_092723.1 coordinate 142,441,470, forward strand.
CCTTAATTAAAAGGTAATAAGGTAATTCATATCAACTCTCTACCTCAGGCATAAAATGAACTGGCCCCCAAAACCTGGGCCGCAATTCTCCAGAAAGATTTATAAATGTGGTAGCGAGCGGGAACAGCCACGAGCGTCCTGGTGCTCGGCCCTGCGAGGCCGGCAATGCAATTCGACGTTAATTAGTCCACTTCATGAGGCGTCACCAGCATCTTGCTGCAAATGAAGGCTCGCCAGCCGATTCGCCGAGACCGAACTCGCCAGCCCCCCGCTCACAAAGTCGAGCAGCACTGAAACAGCATTTGCCCAGCCAACCCCAATCAGCGCGCAATAATGGCACCCAGGAGACCGGCCCCAGACCTGGATGCGGGCGAGGCCAGGAGCGAAATCCTGTTCCCCCGGAGGACGAGCCACAGGGCAGCCAGTGCCGCCGTAGACAAACTGGCGGCAGCCGTGAGCTCGGGAAGTGTGACCAGGAGGACTAGCCTCCAGCGTCGCAAGAAGGTCTACAACCTACACCGGGCAGCACAGGTGAGTGGAAAGCACGCCACCGGCCCCCCCCCCCCACCGAGTCCTTTCCGCCCCTATGCGAGCATCCCTCCATCCCTCCATGCATCCCCAACCCTCTCTTCACCCCCATATCCCTTCAACGCTCCCTTCACCAGTCCTCCCTTTAATCCTCTCCCCCCAAACCTTCCTTCATATCCCCCCCCCCCCACAACTGTGAACCACGCGTGTAGCTAACGATGCCCTCTCAGTATCTCCGCAGGAGAAGCTCTCCCACAATTGCCGGGAGAGGGACTAGATGGCAGAGGGATGTTAATATCCTGACCACCGTCAAGGAACGTTCCTGGGAGGTGGCCGTGGTGGTCGAGGACAGAGTGATCACCCAGATGTTGGCGGACGCCGCAGAGGTGAGGATCCACCGAGCCCCACCTGGATGACCTATCAAACATGGGTTGTTATTGCCTTACTGACTGACCCATCCCTCCCACTGACCACATGTGCATTCTCCCGCAGGTCCTCCAGCAGATGACGCCGACCCATCTGAGGTGGCCCTCCCCTGCCTCCCATGAGATCAACTCAGAGGAGAGCTATGAGGATGCCATGATCGACGCATCATAGTTGTCACCCACACCCTCCACCAGCGCAAATATACACACCTCAGTGGAAAACGTCAGTGGTCAGGCTTCTGGGACACAACCTGGTGAGCACCACACAGTTGCTGATGTACATCAGGTGGAGGCAGAAACCCCCAGGTGAGACAGCAGCCGGAGGTCTGCTGGATCCCAGGACCCAGCTGGGTCCCAGTCAGATGCCAAGCCTATGGAACAGGAATACCCGGAGCTGATGGAAATGTTAAGGAGCAGCCGGGACATTCAGAGGAAATTGTCAGCAACCCTCCAGCAGGTCCTTGGCCAATTGGAAAAGACCTAGAGGCAACGGCCACAGGAGATATCGCCAGCTCTACTAGGGTGGCGACCGCAGTGGAGAGTCCAAGGGTGGCATAGTCGATGGCAGCCATGGCTGAGGTACTCGGTAGAATGTCGCTGGGGGACGTGATGCAGTCTCAGGCTGACCTCGATGAGGTTCTGCGGGACATGTCCTGCTCTCAGGTGGGAAAGACTGAGGTGCTGCGGACCCTTTCCCAGTTGCAGGTGCACATTGCCGAGGCTCTGCAGAGCATGGCTGAGGGCATCGACACAATGGTGCAGACATCAGGGTAGTGCGATGGCTGGCAGAGTCAGATGATACAGGAACAGGTGGCGCTTGAACCGGCTGCCCCTCCAGCCCGAGGTGAACCCCGGGGCCTTATGGGCACTGGCGCCAGGAGAGGGCGGTGGGTGGCAACCTGGACCCGTTCCGTGGAGTGGTGATGGTGGCCACCAGCTCCCCCAAGTTCCACCCGTCTGATGAGGCCGCATCTCAAAGTCAGCACATGGGACAGGGCGGCTGTACATGTGCCGTCAACAAGTGTGCCCGGCCCTCGGGCCCCAGAGTCCCCAGAGGGCACCTGTCAGGGGCTTCGAAGGCCACGGCACGTGATAAGCAGCTGGCTGCCTCAACCTCTGATGTGAATCCTGGGGACACACCTAGATGCAGTGGTAAAGCAAGGAAGGCATGTTGAGGATCACTGTGGGCACCACGCATTGGAAACCTTCACTAACGCTGCCAACGTCGTGCACCAGGCTCTCCACAGTAATCGCCACCCTAGCAGTGTTGGCCTCGATGCCACACATTGCCGGTGACATCTCCTGCACCCGTAGCCTCTGGGTCTCCTCCAATCGGCTATGGGCCTGCGGGAATGTCGGGGGAGGGCGGGAGAGGGTGGGGGGTGGGGGGGGAAGAGGAGCAAATGGTGGGGAGAGCGAGGTAGCACCATCGGGAGAGTGGGCATTGTTGGACACCTGGGATACATTAAAAGCGCTTGACCACAAGCAGTCACTTTCTTCCTCAATGCGGCCGACCTCCAAACTCTTGGTCCATCTCTCCAGGTATGACCCCCCACTCCCTGGGAAAACCGGGTGCAGGTAATGGGTGTGATCGAGCACTCAACAGACAGGCTTGGGTCAGGCATGGCGTAGATTGAGGAGCACTGGCAGTCAGTTCTGTGCAGGTTATCATCACCTCTCTGCCCTCAACAGTGACCCACTGATGGTACTGACACAGTCCCAGCACCCTGGAGTGATGTGACATATGCCTTGGGAGGGTGGGAAATAGGTGTGGTGGGAAGGTAACAATGATGGACCAGGCCACGCCCCATGTGAAGCGGGCGAGTATGATGGTCTCTCTGGTTGCCAAGGTGGGAGTCGTATCCATGAAATAAATTTGCGGGGCGTTTGAAGGGTGGGGGTGTTCAGGGTAGGTAGGCAGGGGCCTCTGGGAGGTTGGGGGAGGGTGGGAGAGGGTGGGGGGGGGCGGAAGAGAGGGGGCGCTCTCAGGAACCCCATAGCGGGGCGTGATCACTTGGGTAGGTGGAGTAGTGCCCATGTGTGTGAGGGGTGACATTGCCCATAGTGGTGGGGGGGAGACCCACGGTGGGTCGGGGGGGGGGGGGGGGGAGACCCACAAGCTCACTCAGAGATTGCGGCACCCCTTTAAAATGGCGGGCTGATTTCTGAGTTCAGCTCCGCAGTGCTGAAGGTCATATTCGAAGGGCGCGACTTTCCGGCCTCGTTGCGCTCTCGCTCGAGTGAATAGCGAGAGAAGCCGGAATCGAAAACCACGCCAGACGCCAACAAGTTGGGATGTAACAGGCCCACTCCCCAAGGCGAAATCGGGATCTCATCTAGCGTGGCACAAAACCAATTATCACCATGATTCAGCGGCCTGCTCAGCAAGTGGTCACGCTTGCGCTGTTTAGTACTCCATTTTGAAAGTCAGAATTTGACTGAAGTTCTGCTGCAGGGGCCCTAGGAGGTTAGTAGCCATCTTTTCTCACAGGCAAAGAGCCCGGGGGCACTGGGCTTGCCATCCCCATGCTCGGTGGGAGGTGGGGGACCCTTGGCTGGGAGTGGTGGAACCTGCGCAGGGATTGGCTGCCGTAGGATTGTGGGGGGGGTGCTGGGGGGCAACCAGGGGGAAACGACACATGGCACTACCATGCCAACCCCTGGTTCATGTGTACCCGCTCCAGGGGAAACCCTTGTCCTTGCCCGTCTACCCCATGACCGTCCACAACCCCCATCGACGTCCGAGGCCTCTGGGCGTGCGGCTGAAGGCAATTGCTAATAGGGAATTGGCAATCATGGTTAAGTGAACACTTTATACAACCCAAGCGGATTACCATGAGTGGGCCATGTAGCATGTGGGAGTCATCACTTAGCATCCCAATCACACCTTGCTGCCTGGACACTGTGTTTGAACACTGTGGGAGGTAATACCACACACACAGCAGCCAACATCCGAACACCCAGGAGATGGAACACAGCTCCGGGAACATGTCCACAGCTGGAGTGTGGGTAAGTGCCATGGGGAGGGGGAGATGCCTGGAGAGATGGGCCAAGCGTTCGGAGGCCGGTCCGCATTCCAAAAGAAAGTGACAGACTAATCATACTGGCTGTGCACAAAGGTGTTTATTGTGTGTCATTCCCCACTCTCCCGATGGTGTCTCCCCTTCTCCCCCAGCCCACAACCTACACCCCCATACTCTCCCCCCTCAGTGATCCTCAATGTTCTTTGCCTTCCTACCACTATGTCTCGGTGTGGCCTCAGGATACACATCAGAGGTGGAGGCAGCCAGCTGCTGACCACGTGCCCTGGCCTTCGATGCCCCTGGAGGGGGTCCTCTGGGGGCTCTGGCGTTGGAGTGCCCCGGCTCACTCTGTCAGAGACACAGCCGTGACGCCCTGTTCCGGTGTTGGCTGCGAGAAGCGGCCTCATCAGAGAGATGGAACTCGGGTGCGCTGGTGGCCACCGTCACCACTCCAAGGGATGGGTCCGGGTTGACACTTAGCACCCTTCCCCCTGCTCCTTGCCCACAGGGCCCTGGGGTCCACCTTGGGACGGAGCGGCAGCTTGTTTTAACCCCGGCTGCCCGTGCATCATTTGGCTCTGCCAACCCTGGCGGTTCCCCATGGTTTGCACCATGGTGTTGATGCCCTCGATGATGCTCCTCAGTGACTGGGACATGCTCTGAAATGCCTTGGCAATGCCACCTGCGACTGGGACAAGCTCTGCAGCGACTCAGTCATGTCCATCTGAGAGTGGGACATACCACGCAGAACCAGTAGTTTTAAGATAGCTCTGGAGAATGATACTTCTGGCGCAAAAGTTTAAATTCTAAATTGGGACAAGGCAAATTTCAATGATATTAGGTGGGAACTTGCAAAAGTTGATTGGGGGTGCCTGTTTACAGGCAAGGGGACAGCTGATAAGTGGAAGTCTTTCAAAAGGGTGTTAATTAGGGTTCAGGGTGAGCACATTCCTCTTAGAGTGAAGGGTAAGGCTGGTAGAAGGAGGGAACCCTGGATGACTCAGGATGTTGAGGCCATGGTCAAAAGGAAGAAGGAGGCATATGACATGCATAGGAAGCTGGGATCAAATGGATCCCTTGAAGAGTATAGAGCTTCTCGGAGTCGAGTTAAGAGAGAAATCAGGAGAGCAAAAAGGGGACATGAGATTGTCGTACAGGCAAGGCAAAGGAAAATCCAAAGAGCTTTTACAAATACATAAAGGATAAAAGGGTGACCAGGACGAGGGTAGGGCCTCTTAAGGATAAACAAGGTCATCTATGTGCGGATCCACAAGGGATGGGAGAGGTCCTAAATGAATATTTCTCGTCAGTATTTACTGTTGAGAAAGGCACAAATGTTAGGGAAATTGGGAGGGAAAAAGTGATGCCTTGAGGAGTGTACATATTACAGAGAAGGATGTGCTGGACGTATTAAAGCGCATCAAGGTGAATAAATCCCCGGGACCTGATGAAATGTATCCCAGGACGTTGTGAGAGGCTAGGGAGGAAATTGCCGGCCCCCTAGCTGAGATATTTGAATCATCAACAGCCACAGGAGAGATACCTGAAGATTGGAGGGTAGCTAATGTTGTGTCCTTGTTTAAGAAGGGCTGTAGGGATAAGTTTGGGAACTACAGACAGGTGATCCTTACTTCAGTAGTGTGTAGGTTTTTAGAAGGTATTCTGAGGGACACGATCTAGGCATTTAGACAGGCAACGGCTAATGAGGGAAAGTCAGCATGGCTTTGTAAGGGGAAAGTCATGTGTCACGAATTTGATTGAGTTTTTTGAAGGGGTAACCAAGAAGGTAGATGAGGGCAGTGCAGTCGACGTTGTCGCCATGGACTTTAGCAAGGCCTTTGACAAGGTGCCGCCATGGCAGGTTGTTGCAAAAGGCTAAATCTCATGGAATCCAGGGTGAGGCTGGGACTTTTTTCCCTGGAGCATAGGAGGCTTAGGGGTGATCTTATTGAGGTCTATAAAATAATGAGGAGCATCGATAAGGTAGTGGAGTCTAGAACTAGAGGAGACCAGAGGGGAAATTTCTTCACACAGAGGGTGGTGAGCATCTGGAACGGGCTGCCAGAGGCAGTGGTAGAGGCGGGTACAATTTTGTCTTTTAAAAAACAGTTAGACAGTTACATGGGCAGGGTGGGTATAGATGGACATGGGCCAGATGCAGGCAAGTGGGACTAGCTTAGTGATGGAAACTGGGCAGCATGGACAAGCTGGGCCGAAGGGCCCGTTTCCATGCTGTAAATATCTATAACTATAATCTCAGCAAGGACAGCCTGGTACTGGGTAACATCCCCAAGCGAGGTGGAAATTCTGCCTAAACCTTCAGCCATGGCCATCACCGACGGCGCGATGGCTTGGACACCTTCACTAATGGTGCTGACAGTGTGCACCAAGCTTTCCAATGCGGCCGCCACCCTCGCAGTGTTGGCTTCGGTGCCACGAATTACCGGCGACGTCTTCTACGCCCGTAGCCTCTGGGACTCCTCCAATCGGCTATTGAGCTGCTGGAGTGTTGCTGACATCTCCCACTGAATGACCTGACCGCACCCTAACATCTCCATCAGCTCCGGGTAACTCTGTTCTACAGGCTCAGCATCAGGCTGGGCCCCTCTGGGTCCTGGGATCCAGCAGACCTCCGACTGCTGTCTCGCCTGGGGGTTCCTGCCTCCACCTGATGTACATCAGCAGCTGTGTGGTGATCACCAGATTGTGCCCCAGAAGCCTGACCACTAACATGTCCCACCGAGGTGCATGTATCTGCCCTGGTGGAGGGTGGGGATCTGACGCCTCTTGGAGGTGGTCTCCTGGGAGGCAGGAAAGGGATGGGCCAGCAGCATCGGTGGAGGACTTGCAGGAGAATGGACACGTTGTCAGTGGGAGGGATGAGTCAGTCAATAAGGCAATAATAATTAACCTCAGACAGGTCCTTCGGGTAGAGCCCAGGGATTCCTCACCTCTGCGGCGTCCGCTCTGTCCTCGGCTACCTCAGTCACCTCCAGGGCCCACTCCTCGAAGGAGGTGAGGATTCTTATGCCCGGCACCCCACCACCAGTCTGGGCCCTCTCCCGACGGTTGAGAGAGAGGTTTTCCTGATGAGACACAGAGAGGGCATCGTTAGCCACATGCGTGGTTCACAATGATGAGAGGGAGGGTGTAAAGGAAGGGTTGGGGGTCGCATGGAGAGTTGGGGAGAGGATGTTCACGTGGAGGCGGAAAGATCTCAGGGGGAGGGGGTGGGTGGGACGGGGGGCCTTGGTGCCTACTCGTGCTGCCCGGTGTAGGTTGTTGACCCTTTTCTGGCAGTGGAGGCCAGTCCTCCTGGTCACGCTACCGGAACTCTCAGCTGCCACCACCTCGGCCCAGGCAGCACTGGTTGCCCTGTGACGGACCCTCCGGTACTCTCAGGAGAACAGGACATCTCTCCTGGCAACTAGGAGCCTGCCAGATCTGCATCCCTGAATCCTTGGGTTGGTCCCCTGGGCTCCATTGTTGGGAGCTGGCTGGAGTCGGCTGTGCAAGGGGTGTTTAAGTATTGCTCAACCTTGTTAGCGGGGGAGTTCGGTGTCAGCAAATCGGCTGGCGAGCCTTCATTTGCGCCGAGAAGCCCGTGGGGCCTCGTTAAGTGGACCAATTAATGTTGTATAGCATTGCCAGCCTCGCTGGACTGAGCGCCAGGAAACCCGCAGCAGTTCCCGCTCGCTACCACACTTAGAAATCTTTCCAGAGAATCGTGCCCGAAGTGTGGGCTAAACCAGTGAGAAACTCCCAGGGCCCCAAAAAGTGACTAAGTGACATTGGATAGCGGCGGGGAACTCCCTGAAAAACCCGCCACAAACAAACTTAGAAATTTTACCGGAGAATCGCGCCCTGAGTCTTAATGATTGGATTCCGGAAGGGGAAAATGAACAGGAACTGTTTTACTGATCATTATTACACTGACAAAACATACATTCACTTCTGGGATGAAATGAAAATCGCTTATTGTCACAAGTAGGCTTCAAATGAAGTCACTGTGAAAAGCTCCTAGTCGCCACATTCCAGCGCCTGTTTGGGGAGGCTGGTACGGGAATTGAACCGTGCTGCTGGCCTGCCTTGGTCTGCTTTAAAAGCCAGCGATTTAGCCCAGTGTGCTAAACCAGCCCCAAATGAAAGAAAGTATTTTCTTTTAGTAGGTGTTTGATGTAGCTTAAACCCAGCTCCTCATAGGCTCAGGGACGAGGTCTCCAGTGTGAAACATATAATTTACACTCCGACCGCATAGAAATACAGTTTACGCCACACACAATACACAAAGGCCTTTCTCGGGAGTGTGTTGTTTACTTAATTGAGCTACTCTATTGAAAATAGTGTACAATAGATCCAAGGTGAAGCCAACTTGGAAGTTGGAATTTTTGATAATATTTGTTAATAATGCCATTTGAGCACTGGCTTAGTAATAATGATTTTTTGGCCCAGAACTGGGCTGAGGGGAGATGGTGGCATAGTCGTGTTGTCAATGTACGGGTAGTCCCGATGCTCAGACTAATGGGCTGGGGGCACAAGTTCAAATGGGATTTAGCACAACCACAATGGGATTTAAATTCAATTAATTAACAGATTCATTTGATTAATACAAATCTGGATTGAAAGCTAGTATCAGTAATGATGCCAAGAAACCATCATTGATCGCTGTTAAATACCATCAAGTTCACTAATGTCCATCAGAGAAGGAAACCTGCAGTCCTTACCTGGTCTGGCCTACATGTGCCTCCAGACCCACAGCAATGTGGGTCACTCTTCACATCCTCTGTACCAACCCGGCATAGAAAAGTTAAAAAGGCAAAACCGGAGCAGCAAATTAGGCATTGGAAACATCCCGGCCTGTCAACCCAACAAAGTCCTCCTTACTAACTTCTGGACTTGTGCCAAAATTGGGAGAGTTATATAGTTACATAGTTATACTCACAGAATGATACCTTACAATCTGAGCCAGACGCCCACTGTCCTCAATGTCCCACTGTAAGGACAGAGCCATACAATAAATAATACTATAATAATAATCGCTTATTGTCACAAGTAGGCTTCAATTAAGTTACTGTGAAAAGCCCCTATGAACATACAGGTGTAGGCTTCACTAAGATCATGGCTAATCAGATTGTGACTTTAAGGCTAACATCCTGCTTACCCCGATACCCTTTGACATAATCTAATCACAAATTTAATCTACCCCTGCCTTAAAAATGTTCAACGGTCTTGCCTCTTCCACTCTCTGGGGAAGAGAGTTCCACCGACTCATCATTCTCTGAGAGAAAATAAAATTCTCCTCATCCTTGTCTAACGTGGGGGACCCCTCTTTTTTTTTTCAGGGGAAACATCCTTTCAGCATCCACTTTCTCAAGCCCCCTCAGGATCATTTATGTTTCAATAAGGTCACCTCTTATTCTTCTAAACTCCAATGGACAGGCCCAACCTGACCAACCTTTCCTCATAAGATAACCCTCTCATCCCAGGAATGAGTCGAGTGAAAGCTCTCTGAACTGAGCAAGAGGTGGCATCACAGTTGGAAGGGCGTTGCCCTGGGAGTACTCAGCTTTGACTCCAAACCCCATGAAGTCTCATGGCATCAAGTCAAACATGGGCAAGGGAACCTCCTACTGATTACCCTACACCATCTTTCAGCTTTGACAAAGAGTTATCGGACTCAAAACGTTAGCTCTTTTCTCTCCCTACAGATGCTGCCAGACTTGCTGGGATTTTCCAGCATTTTCTCTTTCGTACCTTACACCATCTTCTCTCAGCTCCAATAAATCAGTGTTCCTGCATGTTGAACACCACTTGGAGGAAGCACTGAGGGTGGCAAGGACACAGAATGCACTCTGCATTGGGGTCTTCAATTTCCATCACAAAATGTGGCTCAGTAGCACACTGCTGACTGAGCTGGATAAGTCTTAACGGACATGACTGTGAAACGAGGCCTGTGGTAGGTGGTGAGAGAGCCAAAAAGGGGGAAAAAAACCTACTAGACCAGGTCTTCACTAATCTATCTATCACAGATAAATCTGTCCATGAAAGTATAGGTAGGGGTGACCACCGCACAGTCCTTGTGAAGACAAAGTCCTGTCTTCACACCGAGCATACCCCCGATTGCTATCGCCGTGCTAAATGGGACAGATTAAGACCAGATCTAGCAGCTCTAAAATGGGCACCCGTGAGGTGCAGGGGCCCATCAGCAGCAGCATAATTCTATTCAATCACAATGCGTAAGTGCATAGCCCAGCATATCACTCACTCCACCATCAAGCCAAGCGATTGATCATGGTTCGATGGAGAGTGCAGGAGAGCATGACAGGAGCAACAGCAGGCATACCTAACAACGAGGCGTCAACCTAGTGAAGCTACAACACCGGAGGACCTGCATGCCAAACTTTGGAAGCAACGTGGGATAGACAGAGCTAAGCGAGCCCACAACAATAGATCACATCCAAGCTCTGCAGTCCTGCCACATCTCGTCATGTATTATGATTCCGGACCAGACCCCAACAGTTGCTAGGATGCCAGACAGACACCACGATATTTTGTTTAATTTGTAAGACCGTGAGGAAAGATTACCTCACTCCAGGGAGTGACTTCACACAAAAAAAGGGATTTGGTATATCAAAACAAACTTTATTACTAAAACCATATTAAACTCATTTCATCATCATACAAGAAAATATAGTTTACAATTACCAGTTAACAATGCTGAACAATAAAACAAAACTCTTTGGGCGACGGGTTTGCAATCCGGGGTTAGGTTTGCAAAAAGGGAAGGTGGGTCGACCTTGAGGGTCGCGAGGCCGCACACAGTAAGGGGTGGTCGGGGCCCGCCGAATTTCAGGGTTAGGCTCTGGAGGTTGCACTGGAAGTCCAGGCCGAGTAGCAAGGCAGCGCATAGGTTGGGGAGGACATAGAGGCGGAAGCCGCTGAACTCCACGCCCTGGACAGTGAGAATTGGACCTGGAGGCCAGGGAGATTCTCTGGTTAGCAGGGTGTACCGCGAGGGAGCAGCGCCTTACCGTATCGGGGTGAATGAAGCTCTCAGTGCTTCCGGAGTCCAGCAGGCAGGAGATATCGTGCTCGTTGACCTTCACTTTAGTTGAAGCAGTCACGAGGTTGTGTGGTCGAGACTGGTCAATCGTGACCGAGGCGAGACGCAGCTGGTCGTTGGCGGTTGCAGGCAATGAGCGGTCGGATGAGGTGCCCAACGAGTATGGGTCCTGAGTCGGGAAAGATGGCGGCGCCCACGGGCCGCACGTGTCATGGGGGAAGCAAGGTGGCGGCACCCGTTGGTCCTGGGAGGAACAAGATGGCAGTGCCCACGGACCGCGCATGTTGCGAGTCGGGCAAGATGGCGGCATCCACTGGCCGTACGTAGTCCTAGGAGGGGAAGATGGCGGCACCCACTGGCTGCACATGGGGGGTGCTGGGATAATAGCAGCGATTGAGCAGGCCTGGCACATTGCAGCAAAATGTCCCTTCTTGCCACAGGCCTTGCAGAGGGCGCTCCGCGCCGGGCAGCGCTGTCGGGGGTGTTTTGACTGCTCACAGAAGTAGCATTTGGGCCCCCCGGGGTTGGTTGGCTGCCGCGCGGCACAGGCATGGGATTGGCTGAGGGCAGTCGCTGATGGGGTCCACGATGGGGCAGCCATCTGCGGAGTCCACGATGCACAGGGGGGGTGGCATAGGCCTGAATGTTGCGTGATGCGATCTTAAGTGAAAGTGCTAGTTATTTGGTCGCCACGAGGTCGAGCGTGGCCCCCTCTAAGAGGCGCTGGTGGATGTAGTCAGATCCTATGCCCGTAACAAATGCATCTCTCATTAGCAAATTCGAGTGTTCCGTGGCCGAAATGGCCTGACAGTCACAGTCTCTAACTAGGGGGAGCAGGGCACGCCAGAAATCTTCCACCGACTCACCAGGAAGTTGACGCCGCGTGGAGGGGAGGTGCCTGGCGTAGAGTGTGTTAGTCCGCTGAGCGTAGTTTTCCTTCAGTAGTGCCATGGCCTCTGTGTAGGTCGGCGCATCCTGGACAAGTGGAAAGATGTTGGAGCTCAGCCGCATGTAAAGGGTCTGGAGCTTCTGTGCTTCTGGAATTTTGTCTGGCGCAGACCCAATGTACACTTCAAAACAGGCTAGCCAATGTTCAAATGTCCTTTTTGGCGTTGTCTGCTTGCGGATGCAGCTGCAGGCGATCCGGCTTGATGTGGAGGTCCATCTTCTGAAAAATTCAGTGTAATAAATTGATGCACGATCAATTACACAAAGACGAGAGTAGGATGTAATCAAGGCTTTATTGCACTGAGATGTGTGGCCTCCTACAGCAGCTGATGAAATGGCTGCTGTACTGGGAGCACACATATTTATACTCCGCCTACTGGGCGGAGCCAGCAGGCAGGGATCTACCCCTGTACCTGTAGTACAGGGGCCTTACCGTAAAGCACCTATATGTACAATATATACATCAGTGGTGACTATCACACTCCCCACCCCTCGCACACACTCTTTCCTCCCCACTCCTCCAACACTCTCTCTTTCTCCCCACTCCTCACACACTCTCTCTTTCTCCCCACCCTTTGCACACACTCTCTCTTTCTCCCTACCCCTCACATATACTTTCTCTTTCTCCCCACCCCTCACACTCACTCTCTCTTCCTCCCCATCACTCACATACACCCTCGCTTCCTCCCCAATCTTGACACATTCTTCTTCTCCATCCCTTGCACAGGCTCTCCCTCCCCACCACTCGCATACACCCTCTCTTCCTTCCCGCCCCTCGCACAGGCTCTCACTTTCTCCCCACCCTTGGACAGGCTCTCTCTTCCTCCCCACCCTTCACACACTCTCTTCTCCTCCCCACCACTCGCAGACACATTCTCTTCCTCCCCGCCACTCACACTTACTTTCTCTTGCTCTCCACCCCTCACACATACCCTATCTTCCTCCCCATCCTTCATACTCTTTCTCCCCACCTCTCGTACACGTACGGTAGCACAGTGGTTAGCACTGTTGGTTCACAGCTCCAGGTTCCCAGGTTTGATTCCAGCTTGGGTCACTGTCTGTGCGGATTCTGCACGTTCTCCGTGTGTCTGCATGGGTTTCCTCCGGGTGCTCCGGTTTCCTCCCACAAGTCCCGAAAGAGGTGCAGGTTAGGTGAATTGCACATTCCGAATTCTCCCTCTGTGTGCCCGAACAGGCGCCAAGTATGGCTAGACTTGGGGCTTTTCACAGTAACTTCATTGCAGTGTTAATGAAGCCTACTTGTGGCAATAATAAAGATTATTATTATTACACACTCTCTCTTCCTCCCTACACTTTACACGTACTTTCTCTTCCCCACCATCCTTTGCACATACCCTGTTTTCCCCCCCCCATCCCTCACAAGCACTCTCTCTTTATCCCCAGCCCTTGCACAAACTCTTTCTTCCTCCACACCCCTCACGCACACTCTCTCTTCCACCTCAATATTCTATTACATTATTTTCCTATGTATTAGTCATTTGAGTCCCCAAATGTGAGTAAAACTATGCTTTTTAAGTGAAAAATATCAGTGCTGGTTGACATTTTATTTTGAATCATGAATCATTAGTCTTTAGCCTAGCTAATGATTCATTATTCACTGCTTAATTATGTAATTCAAGCCTTTTAAGAACGTGAAATACAGACCTTTGCTTACAAGATATGGAACAAATCTGGGTAAATAGAATGAAAATACACATCAGCTATAATGGCAGAACCAGCTGAAGGGGCTGAATGGCCTACCCTTGTTCCTGTGTTCCTAGCTAGATATTAATGAATGGGTCTTAGCTCATGTGTGCTAGTATTCATGCATCAAGCTCTTTCTCCAGTCAGTTCAACTAGTACAGATCTCAAAGAACTATTAGGCAGCTAAATTAATGGCTTGCATAGTACCTCTCTGATTTTCTCCAGCATTCAAGGTTAAATGTTACCTGGTCCGGCAATCTGATCAATATTCAGTGCCTCAAACCAGGTTAAGGCCATTTATGTATTTACATGCAAGGAATCAATACCTAAAGCATTTTTACCTATCCCTGTATCATCTTCAACAGTGAAAGTGAATACAAAACATATATATTTACATTTCAGCCATGTCCTACTCACCAATCCTAACCATCATGCTAAATCTTTCAAAGGACCTATGTGACGTTATGGGCCATTTACAGAACTTATAAAGCACCTGATCAGTTGTTTTATTTCCAAAGCAAATTTCTGACCAATTATCATTATTTCATACTATATGGAGCTAATTTTAGTGGCTATTCTTCAAATAGGATAAATGAAGTGATTGACGAAACTTCTGGGGTCCAAAGAAACCTCTATATTATTAAAAAATCTGGCTTTTCATGACCAAACTCTTGATCCTAATAAAATATTTATTTGGTTGGCAAGCCTAAAGAGGTCACAGCCTTGGTGCTGAGATTGATTGAGGTCATTGTGTTGATTCACTCCTGCTTGTGAAAGCTCAAAGGAATAAAGGACATTAATTGAAAAGCAGAATACATTGTTTTTTCTGAGGGAATGCACTGACTTGGCCTCGCTTCAGTGCTAGGGTAAGGATTTACTTGCAGAAAGTGCTTCACTCTCCCGGTGAGCTGGTGCTGCATCCCTGTATGCCACATCCTACTGCAATGATGGCTTTCCCTTGAGCAATGACAGTAGCCAATGTCATCACAAGGCCAGGTGGCACCTAGCCAGGCAGAGGCCGCTGTTAGGATCGGCTCACAGTTGAAGGAACCTGGATATAAATTGATCTGCCACACACACACACACACACACAGTCTCTCACTTATTCTACATTTTTCTACTGGGGTTTGGGGTGTGAAGGAGAGGTCACTGTGAATGTCATGACTGCCAGTGTGTATTACAACATCGTGTTTAGTATCACATACCGGCAGGATGGTTCTTGATTTCACACTGGTCTATGTTGAATCATTTAATCCTAACCAGGGAGGTAGCAGGTACACTACAATTGTCTCAGTGCCTCTTGGTTGATAAAAATACAATTGATCAGAATTTCTGCTGCCAATGATGGATGCAGTCATCTCCACACATACCCTATCGAGATTCAAGGCCAAGGCCCCAGGAGGTGAATTATGGAAGAACACTAGTTTGCGTGATACTGTACCTCCACGGATTGTCCATACCTTCAGGAGCGATGGAGAGAGAAGTGAGGGAGGCAAAAAGTCAATTGCAGCATTAGAGTCCAAATGAGTGGAGATGCCGGCGTTGGACTGGGGTGGGCACAGTAAGAAGTCTTACAACACCAGGTTAAAGTCCAACAGGTTTGTTTTGAATCACTGGCTTTCGGAGCGCATTCTTCCTGAGTAAGGAGCTGCGCTCCGAAAGCTAGTGATTCAAAACAAACCTGTTGGACTTTAACCTGGTGTTGTAAGACTTCTTATAGTCCAAAGACATAGCTGGACTACGGGTCATCAGCAGAGTGGTAGGTGATGTAAAAGATTGCCATTTGTGATGTTCATCGATCCTTCACCTAAATCATCTGTACCTCTAATGTTTATTTTAAACTGTCTCATTGCTCACAGGTTCAAATTGTCAGGTAAGTATGTTCAATGAGTTATTGGAGTTCCATATCTTATCACGGTTTAAATGGGTTACCTTGCCTGAAGCATTAGAAAAATTAGGTTTGAAGCCAGTATCAGACACTGAATTCACCCCCAGTGAACAATAAATTAGATTTTACACTTTGGACTGACCTCACTTACTGTCAACTTACAGTGATTAATAGATGGTAAGAGATGGTTAATGGCCGCAGCAAAATTGATCAGCAACATTTAAATGTCTGGCGGGAAATGTGAATGTGTTTGTTTGATCAACCAAATTAAACTATAAATTTTAGAAACCCGTCTTAAAAGGACAGGATCTCACCACTGGAACCCTGTTTAAAGGGGGGTGTACGACAATCAAAACCCCAAATTTTCCTTTCTAGAAATAGGAGCAGTGCTATGAAGCTGCGACGGTCTTACTGAAGCTTGCAAAATTGTGAAGGGTATTGACAAAAGAAAAGTGTTCCTCCGATTCATGTTTTCAAACATCAGGAGGCACGAGTTGAATCGGGAAGCTAAGAGTAAGAAGAAATTCACCTAAAAGGGAATTGAGCTGTAGAATAAGTTACCAGGGATGGATATTGAAGTGAACAGTGTAAATCTGATCAAGTGAGAATGTGGTATCTTCCAGAAAAAGAAGCTTTTGAGAAATGTTGAGATAATGGACAGTGGTGCTGAAGTATAGGTAGTTTAAGGTTAATTTGGGACTGAGTTCAGTATCACCCACACGTGATGTAAGAAGGTACATGCCCCCAGAGCTAGGGTAAGTGTGATGTTAGCCAGAGGCGGGATAAGATCTAGACATAGAGAAAGCTCCTTGCCTGGACCCTTCACTGTATATATGTTTCTAGTTACAAGTAGCGAATAAAGACTTGCCATAACTTCCCTAACAGACCCATTCTGAAACAACATCATTGCCACATGATGACAACTGGGGATCAAAAAAACCTTCAACCTCAAAAGAATGCTGAAAAGCTAAGAAAAAGAAAATCCTCAATGGATTCTGAAGTGAAGGAAACTCCCACCTGAAGCTGCAGAAGCTGAGAAAATTAGCGAGAAAAAGCTCCAGACAGAAGAGGCAGGAAGCTAAAGGCAGAACTTTATCTTTAGCAGAAGACTCCACACACGGGCTGCATGGTAGCACAAGGCGCAGCACGGTAGCACAAGTGATTAGCACTGTGGCTTCACAGCGCCATATTCGATTCCCTGCTGGGTCACTGTCTGTGCGGAGTCTGCACGTTCTCCCCGTGTTTGCGTGGGTTTCCTCCGGGTGCTCCGGTTTCCTCCCACAGTCCAAAGACGTGCAAGTTAGGTGGATTGCCCTTAGTGACCTAAAAAGGTTTAGGAGGGGTTATTGGGTTAGGGGGATAGGGTGGAAGTGAGGGCTTAAATGGGTCGGTGCAGACTCGATGGGCCGAATGGCCTCCTTCTGCACTGCATGATCTATGACTCTCCCTTAGAATTGCAGTTTCGGCAAGGGTGAGCTAAAACATTTTAACTTCCAGACGGCAGCCAGTCCTGAGAAGCTCCTTTTATTAATTCAGTCAGAAGCGCCGTTTGAACGAAGCCCATCACTAATTTCAATCCCTGACTCTGAGCCTCAACATGTGGCCGATGAGTGGGAAAAAAATTAATAATTAACTTACTCAACTCTAGGGAACATTGCGACCTTCTAATTTGTAAAACAGCATGCCTCGTTACTTTGAATGCCTTGTTAATCATAATAGTAAATCGCTGAATGAAAGGGGTCCACAGACCTCTGACCCACAAATCCAAAGATTTTCAGCCAGAAACACACTGCCATAAGTTTGTGGAACCTGTCAAAACCAGCAAACATGTGAACTCCCTTTTGTCTCTCAAGTGACCAGTGATGTAATTGTGAAATCCGGAGAGCTGAAACAAGATAAATTGGGAGAAAAAAGTTTTTATAACTGTTGTATTATGATTTTGTAATATATATATTACTCTTTTTGTCTAGCCAAGTTGTTGAAATATAGACATAGGGCGACATTCTCCGACCCCCCGCCGGGTCGGAGAATCTCCGGGGGCTGGCGTGAATCCCGCCCCCGCCGGTTGCCGAAGTCTCCGGCACCGAAGATTCGGCGGGGGCGGGAATCGCGCCGTGCCGGTTGGCGGGCCCCCCCGCTCGATTCTCCGGCCCGGATGGGCTGAAGTCCCGCCGATAAGTTGCCTGTCCCGCCGACGTAAATTGAACCACCTACCTTACCGGCGGGACAAGGCGGCGCGGGCGTGCTCCGGGGTCCTGGGGGGGTGCGGGGCGATCTGGCCCCAGGGGGTGCCCCCACGGTGGCCTGGCCCGCGATCGGGGCCCACCGATCAGCGGGCGGGCCTGTGCCGTGGGGGCACTCTTTCCCTTCCGCCTCCGCCACGGTCTCCACCATGGCGGAGGCGGAAGAGACTCCCTCCACTGCGCATGCGTGGGAAACTGTCAGCGGCCGCTGACGCTCCCGCGCGTGCGCCGCCCCGATATGTCATTTCCGCGCCAGCTGGCGGGGCAACAAAGGCCGTTTCCGCCAGCTGGCGGGGCGGAAATTCGTCCGGCGCGGGCCTAGCCCCTCAATGTTGCGGCTCGGCCCCCAAAGATGCGGAGCATTCCGCACCTTTGGGGCGGCGCGATGCCCGTCTGATTGGCGCCGTTTCGGAAGACTTTCACCCCTGGTCTTCCAGGTGATGACAAAATAATTTAATAAGTAATATGAAATAAACTAGTGAGTACTTTTTACTTCAAAACTAAACTAGTAAACACACAAATAACTATAGATTAAACTATTAAATAAGATAATGCTATATACTAAGACCTGTTAACTTCTCTCTCGCTGTTTCCCTTCTGTACTCTCCTAACACACTCTTCTTGAGGAAAGAGCGGGAAAACCTTTTTATAGGTCTTGGTAGTGTGGCCATCTAGTGATCATTTGCCTGTACTTGCTTAACATTACTCTTTTAAAATAAATTTAGAGTACCCCAATTATTATTTTTTCCCATTAAGGGGCAATTTAGTGTTGCCAATCCACCTAGCCGGCACACCTTTGGGTTGTGGGGTGAAACCCACGCAGACACGGGGAGAATGTGCAAACTCCACACAAACAGTGACCCAGGGCCAGGATTCGAACCCGGGTCCTCAGCGCCGCAGTCCCAGTGCTAACCATTAAGCCCCAGCTTAACATTACTTGATCATGTATTACTGCATACAGAGATCACGACAAAAACAACAGAAGACAGAGTAAAATTCACCTTGAAATCGGTCTCCAAAATTTAGAGGAGCAAATTGCTGGCAAACACTATTCACTGAACAGTTTATTTTTCAAAGTTAAACAGTTGATAAGTTTGTTTAAAAAATCCTGCAATCACAGAAGGAGTCCACTGAACCTGACACAGCGTGGGAAGATTGGAAGAAAAAAACCCCGGCAGTGGTGGAGCCATTTTGAAGAGAGAAAAAAACAGGTCCCGCACAGCCATTTTAAAAGGGCGACTACATTTAAAGCTGTGATTGTAGAAAATAAATTAAATGACCATGAATAAAAAAATTCAACTGACTAGGATGAGTTTAGATTCATCCCAGGGCCAAACCTAATGAAAAATTGTGTGTACTGGAGAACAATATTTTAAACGACTAGAGAACATCAAATCTCAGGAAGCAATCAGAAGAAGTCCAGATTATTACCTTTTTATCCTCGTTTGGTAAACTTGCTGACAACGTAACCCTAATTCAGTACATTGATCTGTCCCCAACCAGTATCGATTAAGTATTAACAGCCTTTAATCAATATTTTAAGCTTCAAGTGGAGGAGCATCGAGAGCTTGAAAAGAGATGGAAAACCTCCAGCAAAGCAATACATAGGCAAGAGACATCTGAGCAAATCAAATGAGGGCACCAGAGAGACACAGAGTTCGCCAAAAGCTGAGCAACACATCTATATGGAAAGCCCAAGACGGACGTCCTAAATGATTTCCTTTTTGAAGGTACGGAGGTGATTCCAGAACTATACTAACAGCTGGTAATGAAAGACAAGGAAAAAGTCCTGTGACTTTAAGTATAGTCACAGAATGTTCTTCTCAAAGCTGAGTTGAAAGAACTCAACCAGAAGTACAGCCAGGCATGACAGAATACATGAAAGGCACTCACCAAAGTCACTGCCTTGAAAGAATCTTTGACAAACCAATTCTTGCCCCTGGAAAAACACAATGAGTTGAAAAAGATGTTGAATGCTACTTCAGGAAAAGTGATATTTGAGCTATAATGACAAAGCTATACATTGATATGCAGAATGAGAAGATAAGAGCAGAACAAGAAAATAAATAATTGGAAGAACAGATACTGTTCTTCAGAATCAAGTTTAAAAACAGTCCATTGGGCAGCATGGCGGCACAGTGGTTAGCACTGCTGCCTCACGGCACTCAGGTCCCAGGTTCGATCCCAGCTCTGGGTCACTGTCCGTGCAGAGTTTGCACATTCTCCCCCTGTTTACGTGGGTTTCGCCCCAACAACCCAAAGGTGTGTAAGGTAGGTCACCAGACGTTCTCTCTCCTGAGTTGCCTTGGATCGCTCTCTGTCAGAAGAGGATGTCAAGACTATCACTGTCATCAGCCAACTAGAACAATGTGGTACTGAGTACTCAAGCACCAAAGAGGCTCAGATTTCACCTTTGTTCTCTCGTCTCTCTTTGTGGAACGGGTTTGTACATTTTCATTCCAGGTTCTGGAAAACCTCCAGTGGTCAGACCATTCTACCGCCCACTAAAAATTACCATTGCGCCCAGTCGAAGTCCCACCAGAGAATGACCAGCACTCCGAGAAGCCTCTACCTCCAATGATGACAATGGTACAGGGAGTTAACACAGCAGCCAATATGTACACACTGCAACTTCCAGCCAGCATGCTACAACCACAAGAGATGCTGGGACCAGGTATCAGTCTCTCACCATTGACAACACAACACAGAGGTATGCGTACCACGAGACTTCATCATGCCATAGGAATTCTATTCCTCAGGCGCAGATGGCTTTGAGACGGCCCATTAAGAGAAAGAAGAAAAGGCAGCGGCAAGATGACAAATACTTTGTTTCTCCACCCCACCAGAAGTGATTGAGAGTCGCCATCAACTGGTGCATTCTCCATGGCAATGCCTTTACCAATCGGAGCCCACTTTCCAACTCATCAGCAGGAAGAATAAAGAAGCTGAATGTCATTTAAATGGAGAAAGATTGCAGAAAATTGCAGCACAGAGGAATCTGGGGGTCCTCATGCATAAATCACAAAAAGGTTGCATGCAAGTTCAGCAGGTAATTGGGAAGCCAAATGGAATGTTGGCCTTTATTTCAAAGGGAATGGAATATAAAAATAGGGAAGTCCCGCTGCAACTATACAAGGCATTAGTTAGACCACACTTAGAATACTGTGAACAGTTTTTGACCCCTTATCTAAGGTAAGATACACTGGCACTGGAGGCCATCCAGAAAAGTGGCAGGAGGTTGATCCCGAGTATAGAGGGATTTCCTTATTAGGAGAGGTTAAGTAGGTTGGGCCTGTACTCATTGGAGTTTAAAAGAATGAGAGGTGACCTCAGTGAGGATTCTCAGGTGGCTTGACAGGGTAGATGCTGGGAGGACGTTTTCATTTGTTCACGATTCTAGGAACAGAGCGCATAATCTCAGATTAAGGGATCGTCCATTTAAATCAGAGATGAGGAGGTATTTCTTCTCGCAGAGACTAGTAAATCTGTGGAATCCTTTACCACAAAGAGCTGTAGAGACAGGGTTGTTAAGTATGTTCAAGACTGAGAGAGACAGATTTTTAATCAGCAAGGGAATCCAAGGTTATGGAGACAATGCGGAAAGTGGAGTTGAGGATTACCACATTAGCCATGTTTTTATTGAATAGAAGAGCAGACAATGGACCAAGTGGCCTACACCTGCTCCTGCGTCTTATCCTCTTCTCATACAGTAGGAATTGTTATTTTCCCCTTAAATTAGTACTCTTGCAAAAATGTCCTGATGAGTGCAAGGCAAAAACTTCGACATGTCTCTCTTTTCAGCAGCAATGTAAGACTTGAAGTCAACTAACCTAACTTTACGGGTTAGACTTGGCATTAGGCTCTGGCATATACAGGGTTAATGTGGGACTGAGTGCTCTACCGCCTACACAATCTTGTAAGAAGGAACATGACCCAGAGCCAGGTGAGCGTGGTGTTGGCCAGAGACTTGCTAATATCTAGACATAGATATAGTTTCTTGCCTGTACTCTTTACTATATCTATGCATATAGCGACAAGTAGTTAATGAAGACTTGCTGTTAACATGCAGACAATTCTGAAGACTTTCTTAACAGACACGTTCTGTAACCAATGCCATTAAAACAATATGTGGGAGAAGGGATTGGAAAGTTGGGTTAAGGGATAGGTTACAAGGATTGGTAGGAATGAAGGATATGAGGGGGAAGATGGTGGGAATGAAAGACTAAGATCTTTATAAAAGATGGTGAAAGGTATTTTCCTCTCTCTGAGTTGGATGCTCAATGGTTAAGGATTTCCGCAAGGGAAATGAGAATGACAGGGAGAGAAGAATACCTGGGACTGAACAAAATACTTTCAGTTTATAAATGCAAACTCAAGTCACATGTATTATCTCTGCAACTTGCATTTATTCTGCACCTTTAAAGTCAGAAAATATCCCAAGGCACTTTAGACAAAATCCAGACAATCAGACAATTGGTACAGTGCAAAAGAAGGGGGGAATCGGCATACTTATCAAAGCCAAGAGGGTCTTAAAGAAAATAACTTTGACTTTAAAATAAATTATGATCAGATTTATTTTAAAACCTACTTAAAAATAGGTTTTGGCTTCTGGTGCCAAAGAAGACAGTACCAAAACTTGAAAATGTTATTAGAATCATAGACTCCCTACAGTGCAGAAGGAGGCCATTCAGCCCATTGAGTCTGCACCCTACCTAGGCCCAATCCCCCGCCCTATCCCCATTACCCCACCTAACCTTGGGATTCTGAGGGGCAATTTATCATGGCCAATCCACTTAACCCGCATATCCTTGGTCTGTGGGAGGAAACCAGAGGAAACACACACAGACACGGGGAGAATGTGGAAATTCTACACAGTCACCTGAGCCTGGAATTGAATCCATGTCCCTGGCGCTGTGAGGCAGCAGTGATAACCACTGTGCCACCGTGCTGCTACAGGGGGCACTACCATCCACTGAAGAGGTTCTGCAAATAAGAAGCTGATTCTTTGAAAGAATTAATTGGAAAATACTTAATACCTATGAAACATTCTAATTTCTTGATATATGAAAAGCTCGTGGACATTTAGGAGAAAGAGTGCATTCAAAGAGATGTCCAGATGAGTCCACTTAAAAAGGGGTATCACTCACAAGTAATTAGTTTTTTTGGTGAATTCAAGCTCCCCAATTAGCTGTGGAAAATTGAACACTTGGCCATTCACAGACCCAGGGCGGGATTCTCCAGTCTCCGGTCCCGAAATTGTGTTCGCCGATTGGCCAGAGAATCCCCATTTGCGACAAAATCGGGGGCGGCGTCACTTTTTGTGATGCTCCGCCCTCTCCAAAGCAGCGTGCTCTAGGAGGCCCACCTCCTGATGCTCCGCCCCTGACCGGCCGAGTTCCCGACCGCGTGGGTCTCTCATGTTATTGTTTGATGGGAACTCAGTGTGGCAGCTGCGGACTCAGTCCAGCGCCGTCACAGTCGGGGGAGAGTCAATCCGCGGGCAGAGAGGGGCTTTGGCAGAGGCTGGGGGCACTGTTGGGGGTGGCCTGGGGGTCGCAAGCCTGGCCGAAGGGGGAGGCACTATTTGGCAGGCTGGATTCGCGCGCAGCTGGCGCCATGTTGCACGGCGCAGCCGCTGCAGGCCACCGCCATGCCCATGCGCGGCCACGGACCCGGCAATTCTCCAGCCGTACCGGCTGCTAGAGCCGGGTGCTCTACGCTGCCTGCCTGCTAGCCCTCCACCAAATGGAGGATCGGTGGCCGTTTTGCGCCAATTTTTCGGTCATAAAACGCCACCGTTCCCACGCTGGCATCAGGATATAGCCTGAAAATCGGAGAATCCAGCCCCCAGTATTGTCAGCAAACATTTCCAGGGCAGGTACACCATGGGTTGAACACAGAGTGAAACTCCCTCTGTTCCATCGAACACTTCTAAGGAAGCTACAGTCCAGGTTGGATACAGAGTAAAGTTTGCTCTGCACGGTCTGATAAGTGTGTCTCCTATTGTTTCAAAGAAATACTAGTAGCAGTTGTTGTGCTTTGGAAGCACACCCATTAAGAACTGGATTAGTCTGTCACAAATGATTTCCCTGTAATACCTTTACAACAACAGTTTGCACCAATTTGTGCTGATTCCGACCCAAGGTACCGGAGATGAAAGGCTGTATTCGACCCACTAAGTTATCCTGTCCCACTTAAACTCCTGTTGAAGAAACATTTAAAATAAGGCATCTTACCCTCAGGACCCTTTTAAATACGCTTCTGACCATTAAGATTCCAGTTAGAGTGGCAGTCTAGCAGCTAGAATGATAAAACAGAGCTGGCGGTCCGGGGGTTTTGTGCTGCAAGCTCCTGGGAAATGAGCTGATCTAAATCACATCTGATCTAGCAGCCTCTGAGCTTGGAGAGGGCACAGTTAATGAGGACTCATGTGGTTGCTGCCTCGTGATTTTTGCTTGATGTTTTGGATGTGTGGAAGTTGGGTGTAAACAGGACCAGTATTACGGGTGCAAATGTTCATCTTTAGCCCATTCACCCAGTTCTCCTGATCCATGATCCAGGTGCAATGAACAGTGAACATTTATCCCACACTTTTCTGGGTCACCTGTGAAGAATGGACAATGGGGCAACACACCAAATGATTGCCTTTATCCATGTATGAAATCACCACAAAGCAGCCAATGGCTTCGGGGGCAGCAAAGTAAATGGGAAATTTAAAAAAATGTTCTATCAAGTTATGTACGCCTCAGAATTTAATGTAACATCAATATCTTTATTTGGTCCAAGAGGCCTCATGTCAGCAGTAACTATCTCTAAGTAACAGCAGGTTAGGAGCTAAGGCACTTTAATTGGCTTCTATTTTCCTTTGTGCCGCTAGGGGCACATTGTACGTGCAACTGTCAAGGAAACAGCTGAAGGAGTCACTATTTACATTATTGACTAATCCATTGCATGATCCTGCTGAGTAATCCCGACTTAATAAACAACAAATACAGGGAGCACTTCCGATCTAATTTCATATTTATTAACCGTCAGATCAATCATTTTTAATCTGATCTCAAGGAATAGATAGATGCAAGCCACAATGCATATGCAGCCTCGCGATAAATTTTAGTGTGTTTTTATTTCTTACAGTTAATACGCCAATAAATTAGGTTAAAATAGCCAGTGTTCTTTTGTCATATTTCATCACTGCCTCCTGAACTTAATTGACTCTTTATTGATGTGAGTCTTGTAAATTGTGGTGAACGTATTATAGTAACCATTCACCACTGTACTACATTGTACCACGCTGTTGCCCATGTGGGCTCCACCTATGGACCATTGTACTGTACTACACTGATTGTATCATGTTGGTGCCCTTGTGGGCTCTGCCCCTGGCTTCGCCCCCTTGAGGGGAGGTATAAAGAGCAGCTGCTCTGTAGGCGACTCTCATTGCAGAGCAGTCGCAGGCAGGCATTGTTCTAGTTGATTAAAGCCACTGTTCACTTCAACTCTTTGTCTCATGTGAATTGATAGTCGCATCATAAATATACTTATGTTCACAGATAATTAATCTCCTTCTTCTGGATTCTGTGATACAGCTCACATTGGAACACAGGACTCCTGCACTGTCCTTTAAAACCATTCTGATTATTACAGGTCACTTTTCAAACCCAGAATGGAGAAAGCTTTTGAACATTTTGAAGATCAAATAATCACCGGGATGGATCATTTCTGCCACACGTTACCATGGCAACAGAAAGGCCAAGGCAAAGCTATAGTTACATTTCTGATTAAGATTAAAATGGCCGCCTGAGGCCAACCCAGATTAGGCCAGTTTAGGCTCGTGATGTTGCAAGGGGCCACCAATGTGACCATGCTGCCTGAGTCCAGTAAAACATCCAGGTTCATTTGGATCTTCCGGACCCGAGGTGCCCAAACGTAGCCTGGGTGTATGCAGAAATGAGGTTGCAGTCCATCTTGTCCTCTCCTACTATATCCTGTTCTCTCTGGTTTGGGCACTGTTGAGCACGATGCCCCATTTTCCGGCAGACATAACATCTGCAGGCTTCTGGTTCTAGGTCTCCAACCTTTTGAGGTGTCTCAGTCCTTGCTCTGGGCTTGGGAGTGGAAGTTTAGTTTGAGAGCATTCTGGGCTCATTTTCTCCAATTTCCCGAACTTCATTACCCCTTCCGTAGCCAGTGTGGTGACATGCCAGCAGATGGTGCTGTATATAGTTGGTGGTGCGATCTCCAATCAGCAGGTGGCGGTACAGATTCACCAGCTTCAAGTATCAGATAATGTAGATGAAAACTGTTGGCTCTTCATCAGCAGTTCAAACTCTATGTATTGGCCCAAGACCTGCAGGCACACCTGACGAAAGGCGAATAGCGTTGCTAACGATGGCAGGTCCACAAGCAATTGAACTGTATAATACTTTCGCTTTTGACAATGAGGAGGATAGCAAGAGATACGATGATGTCATTGGGTACTTTGATTATTGTTGCTCCCCCTAAAAGAATGAGACATTTGAGAGATACATGTTCCGTATGCGTACCCAGAAACCTGGCGAATCATTCAACAGTTTTGTCACTGACTTGAGGCTGAAGGCCCAGTCCTGCAATTTCAGTAGCCTGAAATCTTCTCTGATCTGCGACCAAATTGTCTTTGGTGTATCTAATGATAAGCTACGTGAGAGGTTGCTGCGGGAAGAAGATTTGGTATTGGAACATGCGAGCGAGGTAGCTATACAGCAAATCAGCACACTCTGCTCGAAAAACTATGGCGCCAATACAAAGGAAGATGCCAGCACCATTAGTGCTGAGATGCACGTCATGAAACGTGGCCTCAGTGTGGGTGGCCATTTTAAGCGGCCTACAGGATCTGCCATATTGTGCCCAAAGTGTGGCAATCGACATGGCCACGGCAATGTCCGGCCTTTGTAAAAGTCTGTTCCAGGTGCGGCTGTGTTGGGAATTTTGCAAAAGTGTTTTGCATGTCCTACAATGGACCATATAAGATCAATAAATAAGAACATAAGAACATAAGAACTAGGAGCAGGAGTAGGCCATCTGGCCCCTCGAGCCTGCTCCCCCATTCAATGAAATCATGGCTGAGCTTTTTTGGACTCAGCTCCACTTTCCGGCACGAACACCATCACCCTTAATCCCTTTATTCTTCAACAAACTATCGATCTTTATCTTAAAAACATTTAATGAAGGTGCCTCTACTGCTCAAATGTGGTTGATGAGATACTCCCGGGCGAACAGTTCTTCATCGATCTCATCGCAACCAAGGACCAGAAGAGTCCGACCAAAAAAGATGAAGACACAATTTCAAAAAGAACAAAGCTAGTAAGAACTCGCCGGAACCATCAAAACCAGATGGAAGTTGATGGAGTTCCTAAATGACTTATTCTTATGCTGCGACTTTGACATTAAAATGAGAACCAACCTCCTCAGTCAGTCTGCTTTGCACAAGATGAACACTCAGCTGAAATTGCTGATTGGCCGGGACTGCAAGTATGTTACAGTACAAAAAAGATGGAGATTTTTGGTGAATGTGAACTTGAGCTCTCTATGGACAACACAATGTATATGTTACTGTTTTATATTGTGGACATGAAAATTGGGTCCATCATAGTAGTGGATGAATGTGAATCTCTGAACTTAGTTGAGCAACTGTTTGTACCAGAAGACCGGTGGCCAGTTGAATACTACAGATCCATTCAAGATATCATAGTGGGCACACTTGATGAGGATTCAGAAGAAATGCAGGCGGAGGGCAGCAAATCAAACAAAGAGATGGAAGGGCCAGTGAGCACTCCGCAATTCTGGTTAACAATCTTCAAGAAGGTGTATGTTCTCCGTGGCATGATACTGGAGCAAGTCAAGCCCGTATTAAAGCATCTACAAGATCTGAATGTTAAATGTTCAGAGCATGAGAAGCCATGAAACTTCACTCTGGAGTTTAAGTTCTAGCCTAATGAGTATTTCACAAATGAGGCGATTACGAAAGTATACCAGATGGATTTGCGGCCTGTCAAGCTTGAATCTTCATTCTTTGATGAACCAGAAATCATGGGGTGCACAGGCTGTAAGATCAACAGGACGGAGGGCAAAATTGCCACATTGAAAACAATTAAAACTAAACCGAAGCACAAAGGTAGAAGCCCTTGCAGAACAGTTACGAAAACGGTTCCAAATGAATCATTCTTTAATTTCTTCAGTTCTCCTGAAGTTCTACAGCATGGAATGTTAAGCAAATGTTTGGCAGCAAAACTCAGTGCTGACTTTGAACTTGGCTGCCTCCTGCCCGAACACTTAATTCCATGTGCAATGTTGCATTTTACAGGAGAAATTATTGCAAATTATGCTGAATCCGACGATGGGTACTGCGAAGATATATATGATGACTTTGCAGATGATACGGAAAGTGATGGCGTGGAAGGTGAGCCAGATGAAGACCAATATGAAATGCTCGTAAATCTCTTTCACAGGAGCAATGACGGGCTTAATGAAGAGGCCCAAGAAGCGCTACTCCAGTGGTTTGAAGGGAATGACGAGGTGGTCACGGGGGGACGTCCAGACCGCGGTGGACACTGAGAAGGGCAGGAGTTCTGAGATGACGCACTCCAAAATGGAAACTTGAGATCGCAGTGGTTGATACCTTGAAGGACCAGCTATTGAACAAGCTAGAAACAGCCAACATCGTGCCAATCTTAGAGAAGCTTGCTCCAGAGGAACTTGGTGAATCGTTTCAGGCCTCTGAAATGGTTTTGGTAATCGATTCCCTGATCCTTGAGGATACTGAGGATGATTGGGAAGATATTGATGATGAATACGATAGCATTGATATTGATGAAGGAATGGGAGGAATGAATGACTATCTTGCAGGGTAGCTCGACGGATCACACACATCTACCCGGGCAAGACCAGAATGACCCAATGCCTGGATCATCGCGACCAGAGAATGCCTGCGTCATTATTTACAGTGACGAACAGCCATTGAGCCAAGGGGCAGCACCTGTTGTCGTAGATCTAACCTCCACCCAGGTACCAGGAAGCGAGGCGCTCCAACATCCAGTTGAGGCCGCAGAATTGGGCGTGGTCACGCAAATCCGTGATGGTGTGTCGGTGCCTCAGGCTCCACCTGAGCACACTTCCATGCACAGGGTGCAGTCCAGCACCGAACCAAGGGCTGCCAAGCCCAAAAGTAACAAGAAAAGAATTTGCAAACGAGTTGTGAAACAAGAAGGAGGAAGAGGAGAAGAATGAGCGAGCTAGCTTGTCCGACTGGCAAAAACAAAAGAGAAGAAAGCAACATGATGACCAACAAGCCAGAACAGAAAAGACTTGTGTAAGGTATGGCTTCTCTGGAGTTCTGCGTGGAGCTGCTTTTGACCCTGTCTTTGCTCTTCCAACAGCAACTGGTTGGTGGTGGCTTGCGTCCAAATTGCTTCTTGCTGAATACAGATTGCCTCCTGTATACTCAGCGTTGCCTGGGTGAACTGCTGCATAAGTGTCCATGTCTCTCTGGTCTCTGTTATCAATCCACATCCTATTCCCTCATTCTCCACCAATTGTAATAATAATCTTTATTATTGCCACAAGTCGGCTTACATTAACACTGTAGTGAAGTTACTGTGAAAAGCCCCGAGTCGCCACACTCCGGCCCATGTTCGGGCACACAGAGGGAGAATTCAGAATGTTTCATTCACCAAACAAGCACGTCTTTCGCGACTTGTGGGAGGAAACTGGAGCACCCGGAGGAAACCCACGCAGACACGGGGAGAACGTGAAGACTCCCCACAGACAGTGACCCAGGCCGGGAATCGAACCTGGGACTCTGGCACTGTGAAGCAACAGTGCTAACCACTGTGCTACCATGCTACCCAGTGATGTTGCTAGGAGTACGGTGACGACATAGGTAGGGTTTAGAGTCACAATGTTAGCAGCTAGAAAACCAAGTTAAATCAATAAATAATTTAGTGATTATGACACGTGAAGGTATGTGGCCAAATTTATGGTCATATAAACGTAAAAAGGGCTCAAGTTACCAAGGCAGGTTCTCATACACTCTATAGTCAGGTTCCAAAGTGGGTTTGTTGTTCGATACTGGCTGTAACCCACAAAGCACACAGCAAGTAATTCACACAGGAATCCAACGTCATCCTCGCTTCCACCCTAAGGCTTCTGTGCTTTAATATTGCCAGGTGACCTGCTTACAAAGTCTATCTAAGGGTTTGCAGTTGAACCTCATCTCCAAGGTTGACGTGCACTCACTTCTGGGTTGAAGGTCGCCTGTTCTGGGATCGCCGGTGGCCACCTTGTGTAAGGTATGGCTGTACTAACGGCCATACTGAGTGAGAGGCGGGCACGATCTAGAAAGTGAAGGAGCGAGTATTAGAAATATCGCCCCTCCAGTACCTGCCCCTTGCGACATCACAGGCTGAAGCCAGAGATCTAGCCGATATTGGGAATGTTCCCATGCTTCAGACAAGTCATTGCACAGGGCTGATTCGTTGAGTAATTTTCAGAAACAGAGAGAAAAATTGGAGCTCAAGTTTCAGAGATCTATTGGCAGAGACCAAGAGGAGGTCTGTCTTTGTCTCACCATCTTTGGAGGTAATTTCAACTTGTGTGGTAGTGTAAAACAGGTGATGGTAATGTGGCATACTTTTACACCTCTTCCAATTTTTATTTGCATTGAAGTTACCACTGCCACTGCTTTCTATTTCTCTTTGTGTCTGTGTACCTCTACATTTCTGTTTGTCTCTCAATGCCATTCTCTGTACCTCCTTGTCTTGCACTCTGTAGCACCGTCAATATGACTCGAGGCAGGTTGAGGTAATGTCAATTAAAGGCTTTATTAAGCAGAACTTTATCCGCAGCAGCGTGGTTACAGAATGCAACTGCTGAGGGAAATGGGGGGAAAAACTGGGTTCTTATACCGGCATTTCTGGGTGGAGTCCAGTAGGTGGCAGATCCTATCAGGACCTGGCATCCCTCCACCAATAGCCTGTCGACACGTGGTGTACCGTATTACCCCTAATACATACCACCGCACACTGTCACAATTCTCTCTGCAGAATATTACACTCTGTTGCTTGCCATCTTATCTTAGTTAATCTGTCTTTGCATTTGTGTTTGTGTCACTCATTTTTTCACCTCCCATGCTCTTCCCCACCATCTTTCTCTTTGACTTTCTGGAGATCTCTGCCATACTCAATTTCCATGAAGAAACAGTGTAAATGCTCTTTGGTTCAAACCCTACTGCATTTTGAAGAATATAGTGAACTGTGATCTCAGCAATGACAGCCTGTCTTCAGTGCAGAACCAAAGTGTACCATTTTCACCCACTTACACTTTTCTCCAAATACTGTCCCAATTCAGAATGTTTCCTCCCGCAATTCTTCCACTGTTGCTAAATTATCATAAAGCTCATCCGACATCCCATTCCGGATTGCTTCAGAGCTAAGCTATCTGACAACCAACAGATCCGATTTAAGCGCTGCAGTCCTGCCACATCCAGCCATGAATGGCGGTGGACAATTAGACAACTCACCAGAGGAGGAGGTTCCACAAATATCCCCATCCTCAGTGATGGAGGAGCCCAGCACATATGTGCAAAAGACAATCTTCAGCCCGAAGCGCCGAATGGATGATCCATCGCGGTCTCCTCCGGAGGTCCCCAGCATCACAGATGTCAGTTTTCAGCCAATTTGATTAACTCCACATGATATCAAGAAAAGGCTGAAGACACTGGACGCTGCAAACGCTATGGGCCCTGATAAAATCCTGGCAATAGTACTGAAGACTTGTGCACCCCTAACCAAGCTGTTCCAGTACAGCTAAAACACTGGCATCTACCTGGAAAACTACATCTTGTAAATTAATTTTTAAAAAGCAGGACTCTCCACAGGGGTGGACCGCCATGGGAGGGAGGATAGATGCTGGGGGTGGGGGGGGGGGGGGGGGGGGAGGGGGCACAATCACGCGTGGCACCACCATGGAAACCCCTGGATCATGTATACTTGTTCCGGGGGCAACCCTTGTCCTTGCCCATCTGCCCCACCGATCACCCATAACCTCCACCAACTGCTGAGGCCTCTGGCTGTACGGCTGAAGGCTATTGCTAATAGGGAATTGGCAATCTTGATTAAATGGATTCCCATGGGTGGGCGGCGGGTCATGCAGTATTGCCTAACATCCCAATCATACCTTGATGCCTGGACACTGTGCTTGGACACTGCGGGAAGCAACACCATACACGCAACAGCCAATATCTGAACACCCAGGGAATAGGATACAGCTCCAGGGTCATGTCCACGGCCGGAGGCTGGGTGATCACCACGTGGGAAGAAGGGGGGGTGGGGAATGTCATGAGAGATGGGCTAAAGCTCCAAGGCTCAACCCGCATTGCGGACGAAAGTGACATCGGCATCATAGTGGTTGTGCCAAAAGTTGTCTAATGTGATGTACAATACCACACTCCCGATGGTGCCACCTCCCAACAACCCCAGCCTCCAACCCCCCCCCACCTCGATGCCCTCAGTGATCCTCAACGTGCCTGGCCCTCCACACTCTCTGCAGTGCCTCAGCAATGCCCACCTGTGACTGGGACAAGCTCTGCAGCGCCTCGGCCAAGCCCACCTGAGAATGGGACACATCCCGCAGAACCTGATCAAGGTCAGCCTGGCTGACTTTGTGTCCAGTGTCTTCAGTAACCTCCCCCAGTGAAGCGGACATTCTGCCGAGACCCTCAGTCATGGCCGTCACTGACTGCACAACGCCTTGGGCAGCATCACTCATGGTGCCAATGTCATGCAACAGGCTCTCCACTGCGGTCGCCACCCTAGCATTATTGGCCTCGGTGCCACTCATTGCCGACGCCATCTCCTGCGCCCGTAACCTCTGGGACTGCTCCAAGTGGCTATGGACCTGCTGGAATGACACTGATATCTTCCTCTGAATGTCCCCACCGCTCCCTATCGTCTCCATCAGCTCTGGGTAACCCACTTCCAGAGGCTCAGCTTCAGGCTGGGACCCAACTGGGTCCTGGGATCCAGCAGACCTCCAACTGCTGCCTCGCCTGGAGGTTCCTGCCTCCACCTGATGTATTTCAGCAGCAGTGTGGTCCTCACCGGAGTGTGCCCCAGAAGCCTGACCACCAATATTTCCCACCGAGGTGCGATTATCTGCCCTGGTGGAGGGTGGGGATGACGGCTGTCCTACAGATGTTCTCTTCGGAGTCAGGAAAGGGGGGCACACGGGATGGGACGGCACCTTCGGCTGGAGGACGTGCAGGAGAATGGACATGTGGTCAGTGGAGGGGGGATGGGTCAGTCAGTAATGCAATCACTACTCACATTTGACCGGTCCCCCGGGTGGAACCCGGTATTTCCTCATCTCTCAGGGTCCACCAGTCTCCGCGTTGGTACCACTCTGTCTCAGCCACACCAGTCAGCTCCAGGGCTCGCTCCTCGAAGGTGGTGAGGATTCTTATGTCTGGCACACCCCCGCCAGTCTGGGCCCTCTCCCGACGATCGTGGGAGAGCTTTTCCTGAGGAGACACAGAGAGGGCATCTTTAGCCACATGCCACAGGTTGGGGGGAAGGGGAGGGAGGGCTTGGAGTCACTTGGATAGTTGGGGGATGGATGCTCCCTTGGGGAGGGGGCGGGGGGTGCACTGTTGGCCAGTCCTCTTGGTCATACTGTTGGAACTAACGGCGGTCACCACCTCACCCCTGGCAGCGCTGGCTGCCTTGTGGCTCACCCTCTGAGGATGAGGACATCCCTCCTGGTCGCCACCACGTCCAGGAACCTCCTAGGTCAACAATCCCGAAACTTGTGGCTGGTCTCCTTGGTGCCATTGTTGCGAGTTGGCTGGGGTTGGCTAAGCAAGAGCAGCTTAAGTGCTGATCAACCTCGTTAGCAGGGGGCTGGTGAGCGTGGTCCCAGTGAATCAGCTGGTGAGGCGATATTTGCGGCGAGAAGCCCGTGAGGTCTCTTTATGTGGACCAATTAACATTGAATTACGTTGCCAGTTTTGCTGGGTCGAGCGCCGGGAATCTCTTGCCAATTCCTGCTCGCTACAACACTTGGAATTTTTCCAGAAAATTGTGCCCCAAGTCTCATTTTCTTATCACCCAAGAGCTCACTGACTTACACTGGATCGATCCCAGTAAAGCAACACTTTGATTTTAAAATTCCCATCCTGGTTTTCAAATCCCTCACAGGCCTCGTCCCTCCCTATCATTGTAATCCCCTCCAGCCCATAACTCTCTGCGTTATCTGTGCTTCTCTCATTCTGGCCTCTGGAGCATTGTGGATTTTAATCATTCAATTATTGATGGTGGTGCCTTCAGTTGCAAAAGCCTGAATTCCGGTAACCCCCCACATCATCTCTCCACCTCACTTTGTTCCTTTAAGATCTTCCTTCAAGTCTACCTCTTTGGCTAAGTGTTTAGTCATCTGCCCTAATATCTCCATTTAGATTCATAGAATTTACAATGCAAAAGGAGGCTATTCGGCCCATCGGGTCTGCACCGGCCCCTGGAAAGAGCACCCTACTCAAGCCCACACCTCCACCCTATTACCGTAACCCAGTAACCCCACTTAACCTTTTTTGGACACTACGGGCAATTTTGAATACCTAGTCTGCACATCTTTGGAATGTGGGCGCAAACTGGAGCACATGGAGGAAACCTACGCAGACACGGGGAGAACGTGCAGACTCCGCACAGCCAGTGACCCAAGCCAGGAATCGCGCCTAGGACCCTGGAAGCAACTGTGCTAGCCACTGTGCCACCGTGCCGCCTATTCGGCTCAGTGGTCATAATTTGTTTTACACTGCTCCTGTGAAGCGTTTGGAGTGTGTTATTACATTAAAGAGGTTAAATGTAAAAGAACAAAGACTGTCGCACTTATTGATCATGCGATGTGGGACTGCCAGGGGATAGGACAGAACTCTACAGCTCTGAAGGAAAAGTGGATGATTACAGACATGATGGACTCTAGCAGCGGTAGTTAAAAAATTAAGTTAATCATTTGCCTTTGTTCTATTACGGGCCTGAGACAATACCCTGTGTCTCCTCATAATCCAATTTTAAACTCTGCAGCACCAGAAATGTTGTTTGAGTGTGTTTATTACTGTAATATTAATGTTTGTTTCAATCTATTAGTGTTAATATTCCAGTAATATATCATCACCTTGTGTTTGAGTGTGTTTATTACTGTAATATTAATGTTTGCTTTAGTATATTAGTATTAATATGCCAGAAATAAATCTTCCTCAGTGTTTGAATGCGTTTATTACTGTAATATTAATGTTTGTTTCAGTACATTAATGTTAATATTCCAGGAATAAATCTTCCCCTGGTGTTTCAGTGCATGTTATAGTATTTATCTGTAATTGCTTCCCTCTAGCTATGCACTAGCTGATAACAAGCAACATTGTCCATCCTGGGAGACTGGTATTTACCCGAACTGGCTTGCAGTAATTCAGGTTCCTTGTGTGGTGCTGAAGAGAGATTGGATAGTGCTATGCTTAAGTGGATCTTAAAATAATCTACTGATGTAACATTGGCAACTGAGCTGGTGCATTTAATTGAGGGGAAAGGTCAAACATGATCCATCCATGGTAACCTAATTGAAGATAATAGCATCAGGCAGTCTTCTTGGTACGACCCCCTACGGTAGCCCCACATCGGTGGAAAGGCGCCCAAACGAGCAGCGCCAACCACCGGGAAAGGACTCACCGATCCACCGATCCAGGGCATGGTGGGACAGAGAGGGAGAGAACTCCCTGGACAAAAAAAAAACAAGACAGAATAGAGAGCGACCACAAGGAACCCAACAAACAATTAAGTACAAGGAAGGCAAAGCCGCCAGCACTCAAGCCAGCACGCGCTCCCCACCCCCGGACATAGCAACAGCCCCATGTCGGTGGAGAGGTGCCAGCATGAGGCACAATCCACCGGCAAAGGACAGGCAGCATACGGTTGAGGAGAGAGAGCGAACACCCCTCCCCCTCACTAGCTCTGGGAGGGACCCCTCAACCCCTAATGCAGGAGGGCCTCAACCGATGAGGATTCAGCCACTAAGCACTGAAAAAAATACACAAAAACAATAATAACCATACAGTCCCCCAACAATAAAACAAAACCAACATCATTACAAGCAGTACACATCAGTCAATTGGTCCACTGCCCTGCTGCTCTCACAGTTCCAGCATCCGGTTTCCAGACACCATCCAGTCCAAAACTGCACAAGCGAGTCCAGTCTCCTCCAATTTCAGCCCGGAAGCAGGCCAACCAAAATCCGCCCGTGCTCCACTCCCAGCCGATAAGCAGAAATGCAGCCAGTAACAAGTACGAGTCCCAGGCTTCGGAACTGCAGAAAGGCAACCTCTATATTGCCCTGTCTGAATCGCTGCAGTCAACTTCCCTTCCATCCAACCAGTCGTAGCCCCGTTCTCCCTTACCATAATCCAGGTCTTAAAGTTTTAAAAAGTCAGCCAGCATACAGAATAACACACCAGGTCCGGAAGCAGGGTTACAGCCAGAAGTAGCAGGTGCTCAGAGAAAGATTCCTTCCAACAGATATTTTAGCTTTATTGACAATTCAAGAATACAAAGGGATCAACAACATGTGAAAAACCGTCACGAAAGTCAGTAAGATGCGAAAAGCATTTACAAGACACCAAAAAATACAAAATCATCAGCTCTCAAGCCAGCAACCCCCCCCCCCCCCCAATGTCCCCATCCCCAATGGTAGCCTCACATCTAAAACTGCAAAAGCGAGTCCGTTCTCCTCCACTTTCAGCCCAGCAGCAGGCCAACCAAAATCCACCCTTGCTCCACTCCCAGCCAATAAGCAGGAAGACAGCCAGCAACAAGTACGAGTTGCAGGCGTGGCAACTGCAGGCACACAAGCTCTATCCTCTCTTTCCCCTGCAAGCAACTGGCAGCGGCAAGAGGCACCTCCTGCCTTCCATTCAACAGTTCATAGCACCGTTCTCCCTTGCCATAGTCCAGGCTTCAAAGTCCGGAAAAGGCAGCCAGCATACAGAGTAGTACACCAGCTCCGGAAGCAGTGTTACAGCCAGAAGCAGTAGGAGCTCAGAGAAAGGTTCCCCTCCTACACCTCAGCGTATGAGTTACTCTGGTGATTTGGGGGAGAAGCTTCTTCCCCAATTGGAGAATATATCCCCTGCCCTGGAAGCAGTTTGGGGAAGGAGACCCTGCGGGGAGTGGAGAGCAGTGATTATTGTGACTAGTGTGGAATAAAATGAGTTGTACCCTCAAGCCTGGCCTTCGTGGAGTCTTTGCCTCTGTCTACAACACTTCTGAGCTCCATGTGCTGGAGGCTGAGTCCTTTATGTTCCTCTAAGTATCCAATGGTTAAGATTTTCCTTCTGTCTGAATTAACAGTAAAAGTCACCAACTTTACTTTTTTTCAAATTCAACTGTGACCACAGCTGCCAAATTACCCTGTTGGGTAAGCCCTGTTTATACAGTGCCTTTCCATGACCTCATAATGCTTCACAGTGCTTTCCAGTCTGTGAAATAATTCTTGAAGTTTTGACACTGTTGTGATGTAGAGAGGGAAGCAGACAGGAAGAAACAAGAGAGACAGATATAAAAAGGAAATAGACAAAGAGAAAGATATGTGTGGCACTGTACAACAGTGGTTAACACTGTTGTTTCACAGCGCCAGGGTCCTAGGTTTGACTCCCGTCTTGGGTCACTGTCTGTGCGGAGTCTGCACGTTCTCCCCGTGTCTGCGTGGGTTTCCTCCGGGTGCTCCGAGTTCCCTCCCACAAGTCCTGATCTAAATATAGCCAATCTAAATATTTAAGGGACCAAAGACAGACTAATGATGCAGATGTGTCTACCCGGTGGCAGACAAGTCCCCCAGTGGGATCCAAACCCAGCAGATGCCTGGAGCGAGCTTGCCGGCTGCAGGCTGGGGAGACCCTCAGGCCTCTTTCAGTTCCTCCCACCACAGGAGACACAAGGATCTCCCGGCCACATTTTGGAGGGGTTTCCTCCCAACAGGGCACCTTGGCAGCTGTCCCGGTTGAACTTGAATAAGTAGAAACGTCTTTAGCGAACGTCAAGCCTTGCGGCCTCCCATTCTACAATGACAGTGCCCATCTCTGATTGGGCCTGCAGCCTGTGGAACTAGCCCACTTTTCTTCATTGGAGGCCACCAATTAGCAGTGTGCCTCCCAGCAGATTACACCAAAGGGTGCACTGTCAAAAAGTGGCAAGGTCAGGACTTGCAAATGGCCCTGGCCTGTGATTTAAAAAATGCATTTTAAGAATCCACCAGAAAATCCTATGCAGACACAGAAAAGACAGAGAGAGATAAGGAACAGAATCAAGAAACAATTGCAACACAGCTCAAAGCAAGGATAAATAAAAAAGATTTTACAAAAGGAACAGAGAGATGCAGAAACTGGTGGAGATGACAAGAAAGCATTCAGTCAAAGACAGGGGCAGCAAGAGAATGAAAGAGAACCAGCAATATGTACCAGGCAAAAAGAATGATATAGGACACCAGAAGACACAACCTCCCAACAGAACGGGAGCTGTGCCCGCCATTATTTATTCATCAGCACAGAGAATGTCAGTTAAGTGAACCCCGCGTTGGACTCCTCAGTTAATCACATGGACTAATATCCTTTCCACTTAATGGTAGCTAAGCATGAAGATGACATGGTGTCACAGATCCATGCCTGACAGCTGATATTACAGCGAAAACAACAAACGGACTGCCATTACAGTGTTTGAACATCAATTACCCAGAGTGTTCAATTATCAGAGTCTAATGCATTGGTGTCTCAAAAGCTTTCTGTGAGAACTTCATGTATGTGGAAATTAACTCTCCGCCCTCTCCCAGAATAATGTTACAGATCTATTGGAAAAACGTGATGTAACTCTTTTCCAAATCTGTCCCGCATGCATCCACTTTTGGCATATGGTCAATGAACTGAAATGTTGGCCTGGATTTGCACGCTTGTGGTGGACAGGGAAAGTCGGGAAAATCCAGGTTTGCCCAGCCCGCCTCAGGGGAAAGTGCTCATTAGGGTGGGATCTTCATTCCTGGGGGCCGGGTGCAAGCTGGAGTCGGCCAGCCGACATGGGGAGAAGTGCGGAGGCCAGCTGTTTAAAAGGCCCATCTCGGTGTCATGGAACTATGTCCTAGTGAAAGAAAAAACACAAAGGCCCAGAAACCCTCACAGCCCCTTTGCCCTTTAATAAATACTCCCCATGCATCATCAATGTCCCCCCTCTCTTTCCACCCATCCCCTATTCTAAGCCCTGCCCTTCCACGCACCCTCTATGTCCCCTTATGACAAACCCCACCCTTGGACCCACCCACTATGACCCCTCACACTCCCATGACAAGGCTCTGCTCTTTCATCCACCTCCTCAGGTGCTCTCTTGTCTCTTATGCCAAGATCTCGCACTTCCATGCCCATTGATTCCCTGTACATATTTTGAACACCAATGTACACCAGAGTTAAAAGTGGGATCTGTCAAAGGCCTTTGAAGTTTTGAAAACCACAAACACTTGAAACCATTTAACTTATGTCAACAAATATTGTGAAATTGACCACTGAGATCAGAGCCTGAACTTGTCAATCAAACAATGGCCGCAATTCTCTGGTCTAGTTATGCTCGCGCTCAAACGTCGCGAGGCCGGTGAATAGCAGGAGAGGCTGAAAATGAGAACCGTTCCAGGAGCCAAACAGGTTGCGATGCAACCAGCCCGCTCCCCTCGGTGAAATCGTGATCTCACCGTAGTGTGGCGTTAAACCAATTATCACTACTTAAGCCCTATTTCCACACAATTTTTTAAAAATATAAATGTAGAGTACCCAATTCACTTTTTCCAATTAAGGGGAAATTTAGCGTGGCCAATCCACCTAGCCTGCACATCTTTGGGTTGTGGGGGCAAAACCCACGCAAATACGGGGAGAATGTGCAAATTCCACTCGGACAGTGACCCAGAGCCGGGATCGAACCCGGGACCTCGTGCTGTGAGGCAGCAGTGCTAACCACTGCGCCACCGTGCTGTCCTTATTTCCACACAATTAATGGGAGCCACCACATATCCAACGGCTTCCCGTCATTCATCGGCCTCACCAGCAAGTGGAAGCGGTCACGCTGGCGCCGATTAGTACTCCTTTTGAAAAACATGAACCTGGCGGAAGGGCTTCTGCGGGGATCCAAGGAGGTGAGTAGCCATCTTTGCTCACAGGCAAAGAGCCCGGGGACGCTGGGCTTGCCATCCTAGTACACGGCGGTGGGTTGGGGACCCTCGGCGGGACGTGGGGGCACCACTGCTCAGGGGAGGACTGCCATGGGAGTGGGGGGGGGAGGGGTGGAGGGAAGGCGCTGTGGGGGCAACTGCTAGTGGCTCCAGCATCCAACCCCTGGATCGTGTGTACCCATTCCGGGGGCAACCCTAGCCTCTGCCCGTCTGCCCCACTGACTGCCGAGGACTCTGGCCCTGTGGTTGAAGGATAATGCTAATCGGGAATTGGCAATCGTTTTTAAGTGAGCACTTCATACATCCCATGTGGATTCCCATGAGTGGGCAGACCATGTAGCATGTGGGAGTCGCTATCTAGCATCCCAATCACACCTTGATGCTTGACACTGTGCGTGAACACTGCAACACCACACACGCAGCAGCCAACATTCGAACACCCAGGGGATGGGACACAGCTCCGGGGACATATCCATGACCAGAGGGTGGGTGAGTGCCACGGGGAGGGTGTGATGCCTGGAGTGATGGGCCAAAGGTTCGGTGGTCGGCCCGCTTTGCGGAAGAAAGAGACAGAGGTGCCATACTGGTTGTGGCCAACAGTGTTTGTTGTGCTTTGCAATTTCCCGCTCTCCCGATGGTGCCACCCCTCCCCCTTACCTACCTTCACTCGCGGTGAATTTCCCGCTCTCCACTGCGGTCGCCACCCCAGCCGCGTTGGCCTCGGTGACATGCATTGCCGGCGACATCTCCTGCACCCGTAGCCTCTGGGGCTCCTCCAATCGGCTATGGATCTGCTGAACTGTCACTGACATCTCCCCCTGAATGTCCTGGCCACTCCCTATCGTCTCCATCAGATCTGGGTAACCCAGTTCCAGAGGCGCAGCATCAGGTGGGACCCAGCTGGGTCCTGGGATCCAGCAGACCTCCGAACGCTGTCTCGCCTGGGAGTACCTGCCTCCACCTGATGTACATCAGCAGCCGCGTGGTGCTCACCAGATTGTGGCCTCAAAGAGGTGAGGATGCTTAAGTCTGGCACCCTACTGCTAGTCTGGGCGATTGTGGGAGAGCTTTCCCTGAGGGAAGACAGAGAGGGTATTGTTAGCCACATGCATGGTTCACAGTGGTGGGGGCAGGGCAGGTGGGGGGTGAAGGAAAGGTTGGGGGCTGAAGGGAGAGAGGGGTGAAGGGAGGGCTGGGGGCCACATGGAGACTTGGGGGGGTGGATGCTCGTGTGGGGCTAGAAGGTTTTTGGAGGGGGGGGGGGGGGAGCGTGGTGTCTCCTCATTCATGCCGTCCAGTGTAGGTCGCTGACCTTTTTCCGGCACTGAAGGCCAGTCCCCGTGGTCACACTCCCAGAGCTTACAGCCGCCGCCACTTCGTCCCAGGCAGCGATGTCTGCCCTGTGGCTGATCTTCTGGGACCCTCGGGGAAACAGGACATCTTTCCTGGCCTCCACTGCGTCGAGGAGCCTCCCCCGGTCAGCATCCCCAAATCCTGGGGCCGGATTCCTGGGCGTCATTGTTGCAAGCTGGCTGGAGGTGGCTGAGCAAGTGCTCTTAAGTGCTGCTCGACCTTGTTAGTGGGGAGCTGGCCACAATTGGCTGGCGAGCCTTCATTTGTGGCGAGAGCCCGTGGGGCCTTGTTAAGGGGACCAATTGACGTTGAATAGCATTGCCGGCCTCGCTGGGCCGAGCACCGGGAAGTTTGCGGCAGTTCCCGCTCGCTGCCACACTTAGAAATCTTTCCGCAGAATCGCGCCCCATGTTTTTTATAAATTTAGACTACCCCACAGTAACTTCATTGAAGCCCACTTGTGACAATAAGTGATTATTATTATTATTATTTTCCCAATTAAGGGGCAATTTAGCGTGGCCAATCCACCTACCCTGCGCATCTTTTTGGATTTTGGGGGTGAAACCCACACAAACACGGGGAGAATGTGCAAACTCCACACGGACAGTGACCCAGAGCTGGGATTGAACCCGGGTGTCCAGAGCCATGAAGCAGCAGTGCTAACCACTGAGCGCCCAATGTTTCCTTTGGGAAGGCCTGTGATAGGGCAAAATTAAACGTCAGCAAGATTGGTGGTACAAGGTCAAAGGTTCTCTTGGTGCTTTAAGGCAACAGTCCTTCTCCAATGAACACGAGTAAACAATAAACAGAATTCACCTCACTGCTGTTTGTCGGATTTTGTTTTGGGGTAAAATTGCTGCTGCATTTTATGCAAAGTCGATGGCAAGATAGGTTAATGAGCAAGGAGTTCAGATATAACCAATGATTTGTGACCTATGTACTTCCAAACAGAAACTAATTAAAGTGTGCCATAGATAACACCTAGAATTACAAAACATTCTTGAATTATGCCTGGGTGTCACATTGGTTCAGTGATAGCCTTTGAATCAGTGGGTCATAGATTCAAGGCCTACTCCAAAAAAACTTGAGCACATGATCCAGGTTGACATTCCAGTGCATTACTGAAGGAGTGCTGCACTGTTGGAGGTGTCGTCCTTCAGGTGAGGTGTTGAACTGAGGCACCAAATAGCCACTGGGATGGATGTGAAGATCTGTGGCACTATTATAAGATCAGGAGAATTTTTTTATAATAATAATCTTAATTATTGTCACAAGTTGGCTTACATTAACACTGCAGTGAAGTTACTGTGAAAATCCCCCAGTCGCTACTGTTCCGGCACCTGTTCGGGCACACTGAGGGAGAATTCAGAATGTTCAATTCATCAAACAGCACGTCTTTCGTTTTCATGGTGTCCTGGCCAACATTTATCCA
The DNA here is from genome assembly GCF_047496885.1 of Scyliorhinus torazame. NCBI lineage: Eukaryota > Metazoa > Chordata > Chondrichthyes > Carcharhiniformes > Scyliorhinidae > Scyliorhinus > Scyliorhinus torazame. The sequence continues at coordinate 142,484,346 of NC_092723.1, forward strand.
TTAATCATCATCGCTGGAAACAGATTGTCGATTTCTCATTGCTGTTTCTGGGACCTCGTTAAACACAAATTAGCAGTCATGTTTCTTACCTTTCAGTGGTGACTCCACTCCCAAAGTACTTTGGGACACCTGAGATTGTGAAAGCGCAAAATAAATGTATGTCCTTTCTGCCTTGTGACATTCGGGAGTTACGGATTGGATTTCTGCAGAGAATGGGGATTTTTGGTTTCATTTCACTTCTCCAGAAGGCAACAACCCATTCTGACTGGCATGTGTTGTGATTATCCCGGGAAAAAAACCTCCGTATTTCCTTTTGGTGTGGTGTCCCTTTAATTCCGAAATGAAACTGGGGAGTATTCTTAAAAGGGTATAATAAGGCTTCTGAGCAAGCATTTTGGTTCTGCAAAGTGGCATGTGACCTGAGGTAGCCATGGGGATAAAAGTTAAAAAGCAACAGGTAAATAGAGAGCTAATTGGGAGATCGAATTACAGCTGTCTCAGACTGACAGTTCCGAACAGTGAAGCATGCAGGGAGAGGGCTCTGAGAACGGGGCACACTTTGTTTTACTGCCTGTGTTGTGCAGTTGGAAAGGACAGGGATTGGAAAAGGGATTGTGGATTGGACAAGATCACTATCTTTGCAGTTCGGGTTTTGCCAGAGCCAACCTCCCTAACAGCATAGTGGGTGTACCTACACCTGACGGACTGCCGCGGTTCAAGAAGGCAAATCACCTCCACCTTCTGAAGGGCAACTAGGGGAGGGCAATAAATGCTGGCCTAACCAGCGACGCCCACATTCCGTAAATGAGTAAAAAAAACAGACCAGTTAAAGGGGTGAGGGAAGGGATTCTCTGGGGATTCTGTGCCATCAAGACTGTTTGAGCACATTTGGGGAGTTTGTGCAAGGGTGTGCTGTGTAGATGCGGCCACATCCAGGTATTTTGAAAGGAATAAGGCCACTGGTGAAAGCGGCTCAGGGGCCAAGTCTATTGAGTGGGAAGTCCTACATAGTAGAGGCCGAGTTGAAAAGTTCGAGATTACACCTGGTGCTACATTTGTGAGGGAAGCGTTGTATGCACATGTAATTATGAGAGGAGTATTTTTATTGTGCAAACTATTTGAAGTGAAATTTATCTTCTGATTGTCTGTTTGATTGTCTTACCATTTGAATTGTGTGGATTGTTGTTTGATTGTGGAGTTAAGGTTTAGATAGTGAAATCTCGTCCACTGGTTTTCTTTCCTTTGATGTGGAGATTCCGGCGTTGGGGTGGGCACAGTAAGAGCTTTTACAACACCAGGTTAAAGTCCAACAGGTTTGTTTGGAATCACTAGCTTTCGGAGCGCAGCTCCTTCCTCAGGTCAAAATGGACAGACGGCTGTGGAGGCCAAATCACTTTCTTTGAGACAGAGATAGATAGGTTCTTGATTAATAAGGGATTCAGGGGTGATGGGGAGAAGGCAGGAGAATGGGGATGAGAAAAATATCAGCCATGATTGAATGGCGGAGCAGACTCGATGGGCCGAATGGCCTAGTTCTGCTCCTATATCTTATGGTCTAAACCTGTTGGAGTTGAACCCGTTGTTATAAGCCCTCTTACTGTTTCTTTTCTTTGGTATTGGTGAGGATTCCTTTCATCTAAAAAGTTAGCAGTCTCTGTGGGGATAGCAACGGCGGGCACCGGCAACCTACAGGTCCTCAGCCCAGGGGAAGGGAGTTCAGAATTTTGCTTTCACTTCCCTCCTCTCCAGAAGGTGCTGACTTGCCCTGGAAAATGGACAGGAACAACCTGCAGATTGTCACCCCCACCAATGCTTAATCTTCAATGTGAGCTTCAGCTGTCACCATCGCCAGAATGGTTGATCCTTGAAGTTAAGATAAAGCGAGCATGGTGAATTGAAACGAATATAAAACCAAGGTAAAAGGAGGTTAAGAAAGTGCTGAGGAGGAGCTAACATTTCAGGAAGGCACTGATAGACGGGGAAGTTCAAAGAAGATATTGCACCAGGCCCGGATGGTCTTCACACACCTGGGAAATTGGGCACAATTCTGGCCGTGGTACTGCAGTGGGATATCCAGGCATCAGGGACATTGCAGAGAACAGTGTGGGATTGGATATTCTGGACTGAAAAATCAGGGGAAAGACACATGTGGCCTGAGAATTTAAAATTACCTGGGCCTCACACTGACCTTTCCACAGGGTTCCTCTCTTGTTTTCTTCGAACCCCCTGCAAGTTCATATTGACTCCACACAAGATACAGTAAGTGGAAGGTTCCATCCTCACTCTGCTGTGATCACTGAGCTCGGATGAGTGTGAAGCGTTGAGGACACTACAATTAGCCCAGCACCTTTGGAAGGGGGGGGGGGGGGTAAAATAAATTCAGATTCCGACTGGGTCCCTGCTAGAAATTGGAATTTGTGTAAGGAGAGGATTGGGCACTGCTGCAATACTTCCACAAATTGTCTGTTAAATGGAAGACTCTCGGATGGAGAGGGTTACCAGACCCCACAAGATCATAAGAGTCAGAACAACAATTTGCATTTATATCATGGGGCCGATTTTGAGCCTGTGTTAGCAGTCTATGGGATCATAGACATGCCGAATAATCTGGAGAGAATCACGTTTTCCAATTTTCCATACCCTTCGCTCGCGACTTCACAAGTTTCAGGGACAATATAAAAGCAAAAGAAAAAGCATACAATGTGGCAAGGATTTGGGGAAAGCCAGAGGATTGGGAAGCCTTTAAAAACAAGCAAAGGACAACTAAAAAGCAATAAGGGCGGAGAAAATGAAATATGAGTGTAAGCTAGCTGGTAATACAAAAGAAGATTGCAAGAGGTTTTTCGATATATGAAAGGTATGAGGGAGGCAAGAATGGGCAATGGAACACTGGAAAATAAGGCTTGAGGAATAGTAATGGGGATTTTAAAAAAATGACAGAGGAACTGAATCAATACTTTCCACCTGTCTCCACGATGGGAGACACCCGTGGCATACCAGAACTTCAAGAGAGTCAGGGAGCCAAGGTGAGAGTAATGTCCTTCACTAAGGAGAAGGTTCTGAGGAAGCTGAAAGGTCTGAAGGTGGATAAATCACCTGGACCGGATGGACTACATCCCAGACTTCCGAAGGAAATAGCTGAGGAGGCGTTGGTGGTGATCTTTCAGGAATCACTGAAGTCAAGGAGGGTCCCAGAGGACCTGAAAGTGGCTAATGTAACACCCCTGTTTAAGAAGGGAGGGAGGCAGAAGACAGGAAATTATAGGCCGGTCAGTCTGACTTTGGTTGCTTGTATGATTTTCGAGACCATTATTAAGGATGAGATTGCGGAGTACTTAGAGGTGCATGATAAAATAGGGATTGAGTCAGCACGTCTTCATCAAGGGGAGTTCATGCCTGGCAAATCTGTTAGAATTCTTTGAGGAGGTAACGAGGGAGTTGGACAAGGAAGAACCAATGGATGTGATCTATTTGGATTTCCAGAAGGCCTTTGACAAGGCGTTGTACAGAAGAATGCTAAATAAGATAAGAACCCATTGTATTGGGCAAGGTACTGGTATTGATAGAGGATTGGTTGACTGGCAGAAGGCAGAGAGTGGGGATAAAGACATCCTTTTCAGAATGGCAGCTGATAACTTGCGGTGTTCCGCAGGGGTCAGTGTTGGGACCACAACTATTCACAATATAAAAGAGGTGTGAATTGTCTCAAGCCAGGACAGTTGGTAGGATTTTGCAGGCCAGATGGTGGGGGATGAATGTAATGCGACATGAATCCCAGGTCCCGGTTGAGGCCGCACTCATGTGTGCGGAACTTGGCTATAAGCTTCTGCTCGGCGATTCTGCGTTGTCGTGCGGCCTTCAGGACGCACCAACTGTCCTGGCTTGACACAATTCACACCTCTTTAACCTGAAGTTACCCCATCTCTGGATCTGTAAAGATTTAATCACCTGCTAATGCTCGCATTCCAAGCATTGTCTGGCATCTTTGAATCTGTCTATATATATGTTTCTGGAACATACCTCTTCATTCACCTGAGGAAGGAGCAGCGCTCCGAAAGCTAGTGACATCGAAACAAACCTGTTGGACTTTAACCTGGTGTTGTAAGACTTCGTACTGTGCTCACCCCAGTCCAACGCCGGCATCTCCACATCAGTTCTTATCAGAGCACCCTTTAGTCCCCTAATCCCTGTGGATCTGGCCTTGCTGGCTCTATGAGGCCCCACCCAGCCAGAGTGACGGCTTAAACCATGCCCACTTGTAATGACCTCCAATTGGCATTATTGGTTGGCCAATTGGAGTATGAGCTCCCTCAATGATAGCTCATTGAGGGGGGCCATATAAGCACCTTTGTGAGGCAGTCTTAAGTTGACTGGAATGCTGGCAGCACAGTTTGGAGCTGCTCCTGTATATAGTTATTGCAAATAAATACTGGTGTAGTGACAGAACCCCTGCCTCCTGTGGATTATTACACCACTCATTTTTGTTTATCAGAAAGGCTCAAGATCTGGATTGAAAACTGGTCTGTGCAGTGGGAGAGCGACACATTGGTTTTCAGCCTGATCCTGACATTGTGATAAAATATGATAAAATTCCACCCCGTGAATTTAACATAGAAAACATCCCAAAGAGCTTGACAGGAGAATAATTACATGAAAACTGACATCAAGCCACAGAAGAAGACAAAGACAGGTAACCAAAAGATTGGTGTAAGGGGTGGGTTGAAGGAGAATTTTGAAGGAAGGGAAAGTGACAGAGAGAGTAAGGGAAGGTTTTCCCCAACCTGACAGGAGTTGGCACTGCAGTTTTCAGATGAAAGTTTTACTGTCAATGATGGGGTGAAGGAATTGAGAGATGGACGAGATGTCACTACTCGATGAGTGTAGTAATTTCGTGGGGTTGTAGACCTGGAGCAAGCTGCGTAGATAAGAATGTTGATGCCAAGGAGGGATGAACACCTTCAAGGGGGAATCAGCTGACTTAATTATTTACTTATATTTATATGCAACATCCCAGGTGACTGCTTGAGTCTGTTTGCAAAGGGCTTCGGCCCAAAGGCGAACAGCGTGACAGAAGAGACTAAGTCAGTGCTGCACATTAACCTTTCAAGCTGCTTGGTTGTGTGTGACTGTCATTTCTGAGTATGCCCCGCTCTATGAGTCAGCAATGGCAAGGGAAGGGGGGGCAAAAATAAGTTGTCGCTCCTGTGCACCGGGATAGGTTTGTGACAGAATTCAAAATGCAATATTTCTAATTGTAGAGTTCTGGAGATCAGGCAGCGAGAGAGGAACATTTGCAGCAATATGTTACAGATGCAGCAAAAACAAATTCAGACTTCCCAACAACCACAGGCAACCCTGAGCCACATGGGTAAAAACATAAAGTAGTGAACTTCACTGGAGCTCATCCCTGTATCCGTGACTATCAGGTGCTGCTTAAAACCTTCCATGAACAAACGCAACAGCAAGCATGGCATGTACTCCGTCATCGCAGAATCAGCTGATCTCAGCCATGATAGACGTGTAATGGTTGACTTCAATGTGCCTGGCTGTGAGATTTTTAAAAAAACCTAACTGGAGTCCCCACTCCTGACCGCTGCCCAATGATTCCTGCTCAAGAGAAAACTAGACCATTCTAAGCTCTCTGTGCCCTTGAGCTGGTATCCCCAAGATGTAGTTTTATACCAATCTATTCACCAAAGAGAAGGAATTGGTAGATGTTGAGTCTGGAGAAGGGTGTGTAGATAGCCTGGGTCACATTGAGATCCAAAAGGATGAGGTGTTGGGTGTCTTAAAAAATATTAAGGTAGATAAGTCCCCAGGGCCTGATGGGATCTACCCCAGAATACTGAAGGAGGCTGGAGAGGAAATTGCTGAGGCCTTGACAGAAATCTTTGGATCCTCACTGTCTTCAGGTGATGTCCCGGAGGACTGGAGAATAGCCAATGTTGTTCCTCTGTTTAAGAAGGGTAGCAAGGATAATCCAGGGAACTACAGGCCGGTGAGCCTTACTTCAGTGGTAGGGAAATTACTGGAGAGAATTCTTCGAGACAGGATCTACTCCCATTTGGAAGCAAATGGACGTATTAGTGAGAGGCAGCATGGTTTTGTGAAGGGGAGGTCGTGTCTCACTAACTTGATAGAGTTTTTCGAGGAGGTCACAAAGATGATTGATGCAGGTAGGGCAGTGGATGTTGGCTATATGGACTTCAGTAAGGCCTTTGACAAGGTCCCTCATGGTAGACTAGTACAAAAGGTGAAGTCACACAGGATCAGGGGTGAGCTGGCAAGGTGGATACAGAACTGGCTAGGTCATAGAAGGCAGAGAGTAGCAATGGAGGGATGCTTTTCTAATTGGAGGGCTGTGACCAGTGGTGTTCCACAGGGATCAGTGCTGGGACCTTTGCTCTTTGTAGTATATATAAATGATTTGGAGGAAAATGTAACTGGTCTGATTAGTAAGTTTGCAGACGACACAAAGGTTGGTGGAATTGCGGATAGCGATGAGGACTGTCAGAGGATACAGCAGGATTTAGATTGTTTGGAGACTTGGGCAGAGAGATGGCAGATGGAGTTTAATCCGGACAAATGTGAGGTAATGCATTTTGGAAGGTCTAATGCAGGTAGGGAATATACAGTGAATGGTAGAACCCTCAAGAGTATTGAAAGTCAGAGAGATCTAGGAGTACAGGTCCACAGGTCACTGAAAGGGGCAACACAGGTGGAGAAGGTAGTCCAGAAGGCATATGGCATGCTTGCCTTCATTGGCCAGGGCATTGAGTATAAGAATTGGCAAGACCTGTTGCAGCTGTATAGAACCTTAGTTAGGCCACACTTGGAGTATAATGTTCAATTCTGGTCACCACACTACCAGAAGGATGTGGAGGCTTTAGAGAGGGTGCAGAAGAGATTTACCAGGATGTTGCCTGGTATGGAGGGCATTAGCTATGAGGAACGGTTGAATAAACTCGGTTTGTTCTCATTGGAACGACGGAGGTTGAGGGGCGACCTGATAGAAGTCTACAAAATTATGAGGGGCATAGACAGAGTGGATAGTCAGAGGCTTTTCCCCGGGGTAGAGGGGTCAATTACTAGGGGGCACAGGTTTAAGGTGAGAGGGGCAAGGTTTAGAGTAGATGTACGAGGCATGTTTTTTACGCAGAGGGTAGTGGGTGCCTGGAACTCGCTACCGGAGGAGGTGGTGGAAGCAGGGACAATAGTGACATTTAAGGGGCATCTTGACAAATACATGAATAGGATGGGAATAGAGGGATACGGACCCAGGAAGTGTAGAAGATTGTAGTTTAGTCGGGCAGCATGGTCGGCACGGGCTTGAAGGACCGAAGGGCCTGTTCCTGTGCTGTACATTTCTTTGTTCTTTGTTCTTTGTTGAACATATTATCAGGGTTCAATTTATCGTGTTAGCTCCTACCCAAAGTTCAGGTAGATCTGTGAGCAGCTGCAGAAATTGAGAGGGAACCTGCAGACATTTGAGACCCAAGTCGCCAGTGCTGGAAAGGAGAGGGAAAGCTGGAGCCACAGATGTTCAAGGATTCCTTATAGGGTGGAACTCCTACCCCTCCAGCCCCTCAAAGCCCCACTAAACGTTCAATGGATGTACTTAATGCTTCTGGCCACTCAACTTACTCATGCAAGGTCTTGTTATTGGGCTTAATGCCAGAGTGTCCAAATTCTTTAATTAAAATAGCATTGCCTATGACATCATAAGGTCATGACTTTTCAATGTAAAGTACGCCCCTGCCTGTTTTGAGGTGACCCCAATGGTTCATTGCCACCACACTATTAAGGTGTTTTATGCTTTTAATCCGAGGATGCATTTTGGGATGTAAATTCACTTTGGCAGTTGTACAAGATGTGTAATAACAGGCCAAAATTCTTCCAGGAAATCGCAGTCAAACAATGAGAGAAATGAAAATTATGAGATGTATAACGCCCAAACTCAAAATTACCCCGCAGAAATTAAAAATGGTCCATGGTACCAAAGGCTCTGAACTATATAGAATAACCTTGAGGAGAGGATGGGTAGAAGTTTGGGGAAATAATTGCTTTGAGTATGTTCAGGATGGGATTGTCCCCTATCAGCAGCGACGGGAGTATTCAACATTTGTGACTTTGATCCAGACGTTTGTCAGGCAGTCAATATAAATACCGTCCCTCAGAAATCAGTCAGACAGTCTGAGTGACACACTTTCAATTTCTCTCCATGCATAAGTGATTTAATGTCAGTTTTAAAAATGTCAAAATAGTTCTGGTGAGCTGGGATAACTGTTAGCTTTTTATGATTACTTCAACTGCCTGTTTTGTGAAGAGTCATTTGTCACACAGTGAACAAAAATGCGCATTTAACTGCAAAGGTATTCACGTCTTCAAGGTCCTGATTTTTGTTCTCAGAGTGGGCGGAGGGAAAAGGTGTTGCACATCTGTTGTTATCTGGAATGCAGAGCTGGAAAACATTGTGGAAACAGCTTCTACAATAAGTTTCAAAACGCAATTGGATTTATATTTGAATAGGAAAAATTGCAAAAGGAAAAAAAGAGCAGGAAAGTGGAACGAATTAGTTAGTTCCAAATACAAGCAGATTAGGCCAATTGATCTCCTTCTCTGCTATTCTCCCTCAATCCCCAGACCATAAGGTTAACCCATTAATAAACCGAAGCATCTTGACTGAACTGGGACCTTTAATAAGGACACGGGGAGTCCATGCTGAGTAGAATAAGAAACAAAAGGCACGATTCTCTGGAAAAGTTTCTAAGTTCATTTGTGACGTGTTTTTCAGGGAGTTTCCCGCAGGCTCTACCAGCGAGTTCCCCACCGCTATTCAATGACACTTATTCATTTTGGGCCTTGGGGAGGTTCTCACTGGTCTAGCCCACACTTAGGGTGCGATTTTAATGCCTCATTACACTCGCGCTCCAGCGAACCGGAACCCATTCCCGTTGGACACCTTCCAATTCCTCTCGGCTCGAAATGCTGCCCCCCGCAAATATGTCCCCAAACCGTTCGATCCCTGCACGCCACCACCCCGGAACCCCACGCCCACACAAACCCCGAATTCAGGACATTAACTTTCCGAAAAATAGGCCTTTGGAATAAAGGTCGGAAAGTTCTGAAAAACAAATATGAACCTCGGAAGCACCGTCATTTTCACGGTCTGCACAGCGGGGGCACGGCCCATCTCCGAAAATCCCCTTCATCTCCTCTTCCAACCGCGCCAGATTCAATTTCTGTAGCTTTTCCCATCCCCGCACCACCTTGATGCCCAGGTACCTAAAGTTTGTTTGCACCACTTTAAACGGCAGCTCGCCCTGCCTCCTCTCCTGTCCCCTTGCCTGGATTGGGAAGACCTCAGTCTCCCCCATGTTTAACATATACCTAGAAAACCAGCCAAATTCATCCAAGATGTTCATGATCCCTCCCGTTGCCACCCAGTGGGTCCAGAATGTGAAGCTACAAATCGCCGAGGGGCGCGATTCTCTTGTTGCGATGCACTTAAGCAAGAGCACAACGCAGCTGGAGAATCCCGGGAGAGCCCTCCAGCGGAAGTCCCGACCGCCTCCGTGCATCGCAGGATTCACCCAAGTCCCGCAAGACATTCCGGAGTCAGACCTCCGCCCAAAAGGATCGGGACCAAATGGTGCTCACGGAAGTAGGTTGTTAACCTACTTATGACCTACCTGCCCAGGATCCACTGACCTCCTTCAATTCTACAGCCTCCCCTGGGAGGCTGTAGCCATGTGCCGCTCAGCACGGGTCCACACAAACGTGGACCAAGCGTAACGGACCCCGGGGTCTTCCAGGCCATTGGAAACCCCTGGGTGATCAGGGTCAGTGCAGGGTGTCCCCCTGAAACATGGGCCTCTTGACTCTGCCCAGCTTGCACCTTGGCACTGCCAAGCTGGCAGTAGCACTGCCTGAGTGCCAGGGTGGCAGTACAAGGGTGCCCCCGAGCCAGGGTGGCATTGCCAAGTGTCAGGGGCCGAGAGGGGCCGTGCCCATGAAGGGGGGGGGGGGGAGGTTTGAAAGATATGGATGTGGAGGGCAGATAAGTAGGGGACTCCGGGAGGTTGAGGTGGGGAGGTGATGGGTGGATATCCTGGATGGGAGGGGGGTGCTGTAAGGTGGCTTGAAGAGGGGGAGGGTCCATAGCGGGGTGCTCTCATTTGGGGGGGGGGTAGCGTGTGTGGGGGTGACATACCCCATGGGTGGTGGGCGTGGAGGACTCACATGCTCACTTTGAAATCGGGAAACCCTTTCAAAATGGTAGCCTGATCCCTGAGTCCAGCTCCCCAGTGCTGAAATAAATCCTAAGTGTGAACTAAACTGGTGAGAAACTCCTCAGGGCCCAAATAAATGATCTTGCGGAGACCGGAGAATCCCGCTCGAGGCCAATGGATTTTTCCATTGTCGGCCTAGGCGTTCTTGCGGTGGGCGGGGCAGAAGAATCCGCCCTAAGTTTCATTGAACAGTAAGAAGTCTTACAACACCAGGTTAAAGTCCAACAGGTTTGTTTCAAATCACTAGCTTTCGGAGCACTGCTCCTTCCTTTGGTGAATGCAGAGGTGTGTTCCAGAAACATATATTTCTGGAACATACCTCTGCATTCACCTGAGGAAGGAGCAGCGCTCCGAAAGCTAGTGACATCGAAACAAACCTGTTGGACTTTAACCTGATGTTGTAAGACTTCGTACTGTGCTCACCCCAGTCCAACACCGGCATCTCCACATCATTGAACAGTGGCAGGGAACATGCCAGCAGATCCGGCGGGAAACTCCCTGTAAAACCCGCCTCAAATGAACTTATCTGGAGAAAGTCCAGAGTGATTCTCCGTTTTGCAGGGGGCTTGCAGGGCCCCGGAGTCCTCGCAGCTGCGGCTGCCGATACAGGGCCCTGCACGTCTGGCCGGAGGTCCGCGCATGTGCGCGGCATCGGCCCCGCGCAACATGGCGGTCCCACACAGCGGGCCGGCACCGAGGTCACGGCAACACAGGGCGGCCGAGGACTGAGCCCGCAGCCGCCATTCCGGGTGCCCACTGGGTGGAACCATGAGTGAACCATGCCGGCGGGAACTCGGCCAGCTGCCGGCGGAGAATCGCCGCGGGGGCCTCTTTCAATGGCCCCTGACCGGCGCCACGTCGACCGCGCGCGATTGCGGGCGATTCTCCCCCGAGAATCGCGGGAGCGACGTCGGACCCGATCGCGGGTCTGACGTCCTATTCTCCGCCCCGTGCTGAGTGCGATTGCGGCGTGGAGGGTCGGAGAATCATGGCCCTTAAACATAGGCCCTGTCTGCCCTCTCAGCTAAACATAACATTCCATGACACTCACTATTCAAAGAAGAGTAGAGCAGTTTCCCCAGTGACTTTGTCAATATTTAATCCCTCAATTATCCCTAAAGAAACAGATTATTAGTTCATTATCATGTTGCCGTTTTGTCCATTCAGCAGCAACTACCTTTCAAAGAGTATTTTGTTGTAAGGTATATTGTGACTTCCTGAGGTTGTGAAAGACACAATGGGCTGAACTCTGAGGCACCGCAACATTGGGAACAGAGGTGAGAAAGCAATGAGGCGGACGGGCAATTCAGCTGATTTAAGAACATTGTTGAGCAGCGATTGAGGAGGCCAACTGAGATTTGCCGGGGGGCCCCCAGTGACCCAGTGTGATGGGGGCCAAATAATCTGTTTTACATTTTGTATGAGGTCGGCACCTACAATCAGTCCCAACTGCTGTTTTCCTCTTTCTCGGGGACAATTCAGCCCAACACCTTCTTTCTTTTCCTAAAAATGAGCTGAAACACCCCAGAGCCTATTTGTGATGCTGTTGGCTGAGATGAATGTTGACCCCTGGAGCATTGCCCTGCCTTTCTTTCAATAATGCTATGGGGTCATTTATTATCAGAAAGGTGTTGGCCGAGATTCTCCCAGCCTCTGTGGTGAAACGGCGCTCGGCGTGGGGGCGGAGAATGGGGCCTCTGACCCGCGATCGGGTCCGACTCCGGGACGTGATACTCTGGCGACCGGAGAAACGCCGGCAGTCACGCACGCTGGTCGACGCGGCGCCGGTCGGGGGCCGTTGAAAGAGGCCCCTGCGGCGATTCTCCGCAGTCGACCGGCCGAGTTCCCGCCGGCGTGGTTCACGTCTGGTTCCTCCCGGAGGGAGCTCGGTGTCCCGGCTGCGGTGGCCGTCCTGTTGCGGGGTGGGGGGATCAGTCTCCGGGGGTGGGGGGGCGGGGTGGCCTACACGACAGCCAGGCCCGTGATCGGGGGCCACTGATCGGCGGGCCGCGCGATCTGGGGAGGGGCCTACCTTCTTCCGCGCCAGCCCACTGTGTGGCTCCGCCATGTTGCACTGTGCCGACGCGGACTTGCAGCCGGCCGCTGTGCGCGTGCACGGACCCGCGGCGGGCAGTGCAGGGCTGTGTACGCCAACTGGAACAGCACGGAGCATTCCGGCGCCGTGCTGGACTCCTGTGGGCTACAGAATCACTGGGCCAAGAGGATAATTGAAGCCAGCATGAAACACTCCGATGTTTACGCCAATGTCAACAGTTAGCTGCACTTTTAGAGAATCCCGGCCGTTAGCTCTCACAATGCAGCACTCCCTCAGTACTGCAACGGTGTCTCTGCCTAGATTATGTGCTCATGAGTTGGAGCAGTGTGTGAATTTACCAACATCTAACTCAGCGTGCAATCATTGGGCCAGGCCTGAAGGTCCCTGCATTTAATCAACTGATTGAAGCCAAGAAATACATGAACAGGAATAGGCCATTCTGCTTTTCAGGTCTATTCTATCATTCAACTACACCAAAGGTGATCTGTGCCTCAATCCTATTTATCTACTATTGTTCAGATCCCTTGATACCCTGATCCAAACAAAGCCTACCAATCTCAGTTTTAAAAATTTCAGTTGACCCAGTGTCAACAGACCTTTGGATGATGGCTCTAAATTTTCACTACTCCTTGTGTGAATAAGTTGTTCCTGATTTCTCCCATGAATGGCTTCGAAGATTGCAGCCCTTGTTCTGGATTTCACCCATCACATTTTCTCTGCATCCAAAACCCTTTATTATTTTAAATATCTTAATTGGATTTCCCTTCAACCTTTTAAATTCAAACTACTTCATGTAATCTGTTCCCAGAATTTAATTCTTCAAGACCTGGGCATCATTCTGGTGAATCAATACTGTCTCCCTTCCAGGAAATCACAGAATGTTACAGCATAGGAGGCCAGTGGTCTCTGTTGGAGCCTCCACCGAAAGGCCATTCTCCCTCCTTCTCTCTGTAGCCTTGCACATTCTTCATTTTCAGATAATAATTCGAATCCCTCTTGAATGTTTCGACTGAACCTGCCTCCACCTCACTCTCAGACAGTGCATTTCAGTTCCTAATCATAGTGCAGAAGCAGGCCATTCGGCCCATCGGGTCTGCACCGACCCTTGGAAAGAGCACCCTACCCAAGCACACGCCTCCATCCTATCCCCGTAACCCAGTAACCCCACCGTATCTTTTTGGACACTAAGGGAAATTTATCATGGCAATACACTGAACCTGCACATCTTTGGACTGTGGGAGGAAACCGGAGCACCCGGAGGAAACCCACGCAGACACGGGGAGGACGTGCAGACTCTGCACAGACAGTGACCTAAGCTGGGAATCGAACCTGGGACCCTGGCGCTGTGAAACAACAGTGCTACCCACTGAGTTACCGTGCCGCCCATGACTGAGGAGTGAGCTTTCACAGAGTGAGTTGGCTTACAACTGACTTTCCTTCCGTGATTGGAGTAGGGGTCCCGCCTCCCTGTAACATGCAGCCCATTAATTCTCTTTCTCTTGTCACACACGCTACCAGACCAGCTGATTATTACCACATTTTCTGTTTTTATTTCATATTCCCTTCATCTGCAGAATTTTGCATTTATATCTTTCCTGCGGTTCGGTGCCAGTACCGAACACAGTACTGCAGCCATTTCAGTATTAATTACAGACATTGGGTTAGTTATCTGAAAAGTCAGCTGAGACACATGCTTCTGATATTTGTGACAATCCTGAGAGGTGCTGTAGCTGCGGAAGTCACCAACGCAAATGTGTGCATTCAGGAGTGGAAATGAAAAAAACACTTTGGGACCTAGCTGTGTGCAAATTGGCTGCCACGTTCCAAATTTCCAACAGAGATTACACATCAAAAATACTTCATTGTCTGTAAAGTGCTTCAGGAAGTCTTGATGTATGAAGTGCTATATAAATGCCCTTTCTGAAGTGACATTTGATTAGCAAGTATGTGTACAGACCGAAATACTACTAATTATGTTGTCTAAGCAACAGACAAATAGAAAGGGCACCTCAGTAAGACGTTGCTGATACTTCAGTCAATAGATTTATTGCAATGCATACGTTCCGGAATCATTTCCTCAAAACATACAGAAAAAAACCTCTGGGCGGGATTCTCCGTCCCGCTGTGCCTGTTTTTTGGTGTGGCGCACCCCCGCCGGCAGTGGGATTCTCCGTCCTGGCAGCTGGCCAATGTGGTTTTCCATTGTGGGCACCCCCGCGCCGTCGGAAAATCCGCGGGGGCGAATGCGCTGCCAGCGAAATGGAGGATCCTTCTGACGGAAAATCCAGCCCCTGGTTTTAAGTGATTAACCCAAGGTTTGCAAGTGTTGAGAGGCCCTCTAGGTAGGAATATGCTGCGGGAGGCAAAAGCAGCCACGTACTGTGCATTATTCTCCTTTTAGTCTGATGTCCCATTTGCATCAAAAAAGAACCACTTCCAAGCCAGTAGGAGTTGGCTCCTACTGTGGTGAATTCAGCTTGTCCACATTGTGAGGGGCATTTGTTAAAAATGTGTGTGCTCAACCATTTGTACAACCCAGTCACTACAATAAAATGGTGGAGACATTCTCTGATTTTAGGAAAAGGCAATACAAACAAACAATGTGAATAATGAATAAATAGGCACCAATATGGAAAATCTGGAAGTTGTGTAAATTGTAAGTTCAAATGGCAAGTGTGCTTCCTGAAGTCAGTATTTAAGACCAAGGTTATTTTATCAAGTTGAGATAAGTGAGGCAGAAGGGCAAAGGAAGTCATAGAGAAGTAAGGAAGTAGGCAAGTAGGAACAAAGAGAGACAGAAGTAGAAAGAGAGATAGGTGGAAAGGGGACAAACATAAGTGAGACTGAGCGATAGTGACTGAACAGGTAGAGAAAGAATGACAGAAAAAGATAAAAATATAAAGGAACAGATGGAAGCAGAGGTGGCAAAAGACAGAAGATGATAGAGAGAAGCAGATATAGTGTACTGGAGAGAAAGACAGAGAATCAGAGACAACATTGGAGTATGACAGATATTTGCTGAAACTTACAATGGATTCTCAAGTATCCTCAGTTTCTGTGTAAGTTCTATCTTACACTTTCTGGGGGATAGGCCATGATGTGGCAGCCAAAATTGTGCACAGTTCATCCACATGAACATAGTAAGAAGTCTTACAACATCAGGTTAAAGTCCAACAGGTTTGTTTCGAATCACTAGCTTTCGGAGCACTGCTCCTTCCTCAGAGATCCTCAGCACTGCGACCTGAGGAAGGAGCAGTGCTCCGAAAGCTAGTGATTCGAAACAAACCTGTTGGACTTTAAGCTGGTGTTGTAAGACATATTACTGTGCTCACCCCTGTCCAACGCCGGCATCTCCACATCATGGCATCCACATGAAAGAAGCTGTTCAACATTGTGCCCTATAATACCCTGTTTATATTACGCAGGTGGCCTCTGACCGCATTGCTTCTGAATGAGGTACATTGGCAGCGCTGGTGGCTGTGGTAGTAGATTAATGTGGGACCGAGTACAGTACCGCCCACACAGTGATGTAAGAAGGTACATGACCCAGAGCTCGGGTCCTTCTAGACAAGGACAGAGATTTATAAAGACCTAGGATGGAGTCAGCTCCATATCTGTACCTTCTACTGTACATAACGGCCAGGCTAGAAGATGAGTGGGGGTTCCAGGGATTCCGGAAAAGAGACAACCCCCTTCACCCATGCCCAACACCAGCCGCACATTGAAACCTGTTGGGCTGTACACTTGGGACCACAACTTCCGTTTTTGATAGAAGTCTCACGCGCTGCCTGAAAAAGTGGCTAGACACGCACACTGACTTTCAGCATGAAGGCCAACTGTATTGTCTGCCTATCAGGCACTTAAGATACAGCAGTGGGTCTTCCTTCCAACTGAGAACATCTGAGATATTACATTCCGTATGCCTAATGCCATTGAGCAGTACCAAGGAGGAGGCCATGGCTGCTGCTGGAACAACGTCCCCCAGAGTCCCAGGATTGCAGAACAACCCAGGAGAAAATCAAGAGATGCAGCAGGGGGTGGGAATGGGTCACGGTATGGGGGCTGGAGGGTGAAGGGGTCATTGGGATTGACACAAGGCCAAGGTGGCTCTCAGCGGCCACACCCCTGTCCTGTGTCCATGCCCTTGATCATGCACAGATTAGTGCACGCCTGAAAATTGGAAAATTGTAGCAGAGGTGGGAAGAGGCCCTTAAGTGGCTATTAATTGACTCAATGGATGTCCTGCTGAGCAGGTTGTATTGGTTGTATTGTCTCTGTGTTTCTGTATGGGGTTTCCATAAAGGGGTCAGTTGCCATCTAATCAAGGAATTTCCCTTATCCACTAGGATCCATTCATGCGCTTTGAGGGTTGGAATAAAGATCAGAGGGAGCCTGGACTGACAGAGGATGAAGGAGTCATGGCAACTGCCAGAAATGCGATTATAGACAGGGAGGAAGCTCTTGTTGGAAATTGAGGGAGCAGAAGCCCCTCCAATGTTGGCAAAGAGACATTTATCACCTCTGTGAAATACCAATGTGCAGCCACCTGCGAGATGCCGCAGAGCCCTGCAGCTGACCTTTGAACGGATCCAGTAGTGAAGAAATTCATGACCACAGTTACCTTGACTGCTTCTGGCAAGGCCTGGAAATCAGTGGTGTGAGGGCCATACTGACAAGGGCACACATGTCCATGACTATCTGTCTAGAGTCGCATCTCATTTAGTGCTAGTTCACAGTGATGTTCGGGTATCTTTGTCTCTGCCTGTAAAGCCTGTGCTCATGGCCGTGTCTCCTTCTCCTCTGTGACCCTTGTCGCTCTCCTCTGGCCTCCAGATGGCTGGCACTCTGCCCTTCCTGTGCATGTTGCTACTCCTCATATTCAGTGCCCTCAGTTTCTCAGGGTGCCGCACCCATTTCCAACTGCAGCCAAACCTGGCGCCTTGCCCGCTGATTTGAGAGGCCAGGAGGATGCAAATGGCGTCGTTGTTAATGCTGACTCCTCCCCTGACCAACTTTTTGTTTCAAAGATACAAGCCCTTTCAGCTCTGATCAGCCTTCAGACTTACCATCAAAAACTTTTCCTGTCTCCCCGGCTTGGCCCACGCCTGCCTTCAGCCAGTCTGAGACAGACAGCTCCTAAACACCGTTGTCTCTGTGAAAGTAAAAAAAAAACAGAGTCTGACTTCTAATTCAGCCCCTGAATGAGTTTAATTGGCGCCAACTGGAGTGTGTGCGTGTTTGCAGGCCCATCTGTTTTTTTCACCTGCCTGCTTGACCTGACTGGGCGCTTGAAAATCAGGGGCGAAATTCTCCGTTATCGGCGGAAACTCCGCCGATCGGCGCAAAAAACGGCGCAAATCCCACTTGCGTCACGTCATAAAAATGGGCCGATAGTCTGCGGCCCGAAATGGGCTAGCAGCGACGTAACGGGATCCGCGCTTGCGCAGTGGTTCACGCCGTGCAGCGTCATACGCGCTGCACGGCGTGACGGCTCATAAGGCCGCGCAGCTCCCCCCCACCTGACCGGAACAGCCGACCGCAACACCCGACTTGATGGCTGGCCGTCGCTCAGCCCCGAGGTTCGAGTCACGCGATTTGGAGGCGCTCCTGGATGCGGTGGAGCAGAGGAGGGACGCCCTGTATCCCGGGCACGGCCGCAGAGTTGCCCCACGCCACAGCCGGCGTCTGTGGAGGGAGGTGGCAGAGGCCGTCACCGCTGTGGCCCTAACACCACGGACAGGCACCCAGTGCCACAAGAAGGTGAACGACCTCGTCAGAGCAGGCAGGGTGAGCGTCCCCCATATCCCCCATATCCCCTCTCCCCCAAATCCCCCCCTCCCCCATATCCCCCCTCCCCCATATCCCCCCCTCCCCCATATCCCCCATATCCCCCTCCCCATATCCCCCCTCCCCATATCCCCCCTCCCCCATATCCCCCCTCCCCCATATCCCCCCCTCCCCCATATCCCCCCTCCCCCATATCCCCCATATCCCCCCTCCCCCATATCCCCCCCTCCCCCATATCCCCCATATCCCCCCTCCCCCATATCCCCCATATTCCCCCCTCCCCCATATCCCCCCCTCCCCCATATCCCCCCTCCCCCATATCCCCCTCCCCATATCCCCCATATCCCCCCTCCCCCATATCCCCCATATCCCCCCTCCCCCATACCCCCCCTCCCCCATATCCCCCCTCCCCATATCCCCCCTCCCCCATATCCCCCCTCCCCATATCCCCCATATTCCCCCCTCCCCCATATCCCCCCTCCCCATATCCCCCATATCCCCCCTCCCCATATTCCCCATATCCCTCCCTCCCCCATATCCCCCCTCCCCCATATCCCCCCCTCCCCCATATCCCCCATATCCCCCATATTCCCCCCTTCCCCATATCCCCCTCCCCCATATCCCCCCTCCCCCATATCCCCCCTCCCCATATCCCCCCTCCCCCATATCCCCCCTCCCCCATATCCCCATATTCCCCCCTCCCCCATATCCCCCCTCCCCATATCCCCCCTCCCCCATATCCCCCCTCCCCCATATCCCCCATATTCCCCCCTCCCCCATATCCCCCCTCCCCCATATCCCCCCTCCCCCATATTCCCCATATCCCCCCTCCCCCATATCCCCCCTCCCCCATATCCCCCCCTCCCCCATATCCCCCATATCCCCCCTCCCCCATATCCCCCTCCACCATATCCCCCATATTCCCCCCTCCCCCATATCCCCCATATCCCCCCTCCCCCATATCCCCCATATCCCCCATATCCCCCATATCCCCCCTCCCCCATATCCCCCATATCCCCCCTCCCCCATATCCCCCCTCCCCCATATCCCCCATATCCCCAAGTGAATCCAGCCCTAACCTTAACCTCTGCAATGCACGCGCAACCGATGGCGTGCATTCATATACCTGCCTAACACTGTTGCCTTTTACCCCTGCCACCAACCCCCCCCCCAGGAGAAGCGCGCACACAACAATAGGGAGCATGTGAGGACTGGAGGAGGGCCCGCTGATGAGAGGCCACTGACCGTACACGAGGAAAGGGCCCTGGAACTGGCTGGCGGACCTGAGGACCGGGAGGTTGCTGATGCAGAGGTCGGGGCCCCACGAGCAAGTGAGCCACCAACAGCCCGTCCCCATATCCCCCCTCCCCTATATCCCCCTCTCCCGTATCACCTGATCACTGCCTGATGTCTAACCATGCATGCTTCATTGTGTATCGCAGGACCAAACGTCCAGGCAACCATCCCCGCAGATGCAGACCACCCGCAGGATGCCCCTCGGAGACCACGGGAGACGGAGAGACCCGAACCCTCCAGCATGCGACGCCCGCAGGATGCCCCTCGGAGACCACGGTAGACGGAGAGACCCGCACCCTCCAGCATGCGACGCCCGCAGGATGCCCCTCGGAGACCACGGGAGACGGAGAGACCCGAACCCTCCAGCATGCGACGCCCGCAGGATGCCCCTCGGAGACCACGGGAGACGGAGAGACCCGCACCCTCCAGCATGCGACGCCCGCAGGATGCCCCTCGGAGACCACGGGAGACGGAGAGACCCGAACCCTCCAGCATGCGACGCCCGCAGGATGCCCCTCGGAGACCACGGGAGACGGAGAGACCTGGAGCAACAGGGAGACGACACCCCCGTCACGTGCGGGAGCGACCACCCAGCGATGAGGGGGGCAGCCACAGGCCCCCGTCACATCCGAGCCAGGACACCACTACCCAGGAAACCACTATCCAGGACACCCCTACCCGGGACACCACTACCCAGGACACCCCTACCCGGGACACCACTACCCGGGACAGCACTACCCGGGACAGCACTACCCGGGACAGCACTACCCAGGACACCCCTACCCGGGAAGACGAAATACCGGACAGTGACTCAGAGTGGATGGGTGGAGACGAACCCCCACCCCAAAGTGCCATGGACTCAGAGTGGGACGAAGAGCACGACACAACGCCACTGCTGTCACCAACACCCTCCACCATCGCAGAAACACTCACCACGGTTGGGCACTTTAGTGATGAGGCGTCTGGTACACTCACTGGTGCGCACAACACAGCCGTCCCGGTACAGCAGGTGGAGGTAGGAGCAGCAGAGGGACCGGGCGGTCGGAGGGCAGCCCAGGCCAAGCGAACATCTGCCGCCCAGATGGATCCCGGGTTCCTGCAGTTACCACACCCACACATAGATCCGATGCAACCACCGACACGGAGACGAGCGAATAGGGTGACGGGTGGCTTGCGGCGGCTGCGGTCGCAGGTGGAGGAGTCCACCCGCGTCCAGGAGCTGGGAGTGGTCCCGGTCATGCGTGCCACCCAGGCTGACACCGCACGGGTGGCGTCCGCGGTGGAGGCAATGGGTGCGACGGTGTCAGACATGGGGAACGGTTTGCGAGGCCTGGGGCCTTCCGTGCAGGCGGCGTCTGTGGCCCAGGAAATGGCTGCCCTCTCACAGGAGGCCATGAGCCAGTGCCAGCGCCAGATGGCAGAGGCGCTCAACGCCATAGCCCAGTCTCAGCAGGCCATAGCCCAGTCTCTGCAGGCCATGGCCCAGTCTCTGCAGGCCATGGCCCAGTCTCTGCAGGCCATGGCCCAGTCTCAGCAGGCCATCGCTGAGGGCATCGGCGCCAGTGGCCATGTGCGAGCTGGCGTCGCACTGTCGCAGACAGGGTTCGACAACCCCCTGGGCTCCATGGCTGCAAACCTGCAGACCCCTGTCGATACCAGCACGGGCCTCCAGGACTGGCAGCGCCAGATGTCGGGGGCGCGTCGGATGGCCAGTCCGTTCGCATCCCCCACCCATGTAGAGGCCTGGGGGCCATCGGGCACCCCGAGGGAGGAGGAGGTGGTGTGGTCCGTCCCGGCTCCCTCTGTAGGGGAGGTCCCGGTACACCGCGACACCTCGGACTCCCCCCCTTCCGTCCCAGGTGCATCGGGTGGGCAACGGGCAGGACAGGCTGGCAGCTCGCCATCCCAGTCGCCCGGGCCGCAGCCTGGCCCATCTAGGCCAGGACGCCCCAGGAAACGGCCGCCAAAGGGATCCAGTGTCAGAGGGCAGGAATCACAGGAGTCCACCTCCAGTTCTGCTGTACCGTCTGGGGAACCACGTAGACGTAGTCAAAGGGCCCGTAAGGCCAAACAATTAGACACTGAGTAAGTTGGCACGGGTGCAGGGCACAGATGAGTTTTAGGCGCTAGGGCACGTGCATGAACTCCTTTGGTTATTAAAGTCAATGTTACACCTACCGAAGCTGCCTTTGTGCTCTGTCCAAAGTGTGCGGGGGTGTCATGTACGTTGAGCGCAAGTGTGTGTGTGAGGGGTGGTCTTACCTCAGCCCCAGGTGAGTCTGCCCCCTTCCCCCTGGGCCGCCATCAACATCCCCCGGGCAGAGGACGGGACCGTGCGCTGCAGTGTCACAGCCGCATGCAGGGATGGTCCGGGTGGATGGTGGTACTGTGGCCATGGGTCAGACATAGTCCAACGATGTAGAGCCAGGAGCTCATCGGAGGCGGGTTGTCATCATTCTCCATGGCCTGCGATAGACACGCGTCCACCCGCAACTGGGTGAGCCCGGCCCGTTGTGCCGCCGGTGGATCGGCAATTGTGAGTGGGGGGGTGGTGTGCATGCGGGTGGGGTGTGTGGGGTTGGGGAGGGGGGTGAGGGTGCTGGGTGGGTGGATGGGTGGGGGGTGTGGGTGGTTGGCTGTTGTCATGGTGTGCGGTCTGTGGCCATACTACCCGATTCCCACGCCCATCTAGTCAGTGAAGCGGGCGTCTATCAGTCTGTCCCGTGCCCGCTGGGCCAGCCGGTAACGGTGGACAGCCACCCGTCTGTGTCTACCCCGTCTGCCCTGATCATTGCCCCCATCCCCCTCATCTGGGGAGGACTGGGCCTCTTCCTGCTGCTCCTCCACTCCGCCCTCCTCTGCCTGCGGCACATCGCCCCTCTGCTGGGCTATGTTGTGCAGGACGCAGCACACCACAATGATGCGGCCGACCCTATCTGACCGATACTGGAGGGCGCCCCCAGAGAGGTCCAGGCACCTGAAACGCATCTTCAGCACGCCAAAGCACCTCTCGATCACTCCCCTTGTCGCTACATGGGCATCATTGTAGCGGTTCTCCGCCTCATTGCGTGGCCTCCGTATAGGCGTCATCAGCCACGATCGCAATGGGTAGCCCCTGTCGCCCAGCAACCAGCCCCTCAGCCGGGGATGGCGTCCCTCGTACATGCTGGGGATGGATGACCGCGACAACACGAATGAGTCGTGTACACTGCCTGGGTGACGGGCGCAGACGTGCAGGATCATCATGCGGTGGTCGCAGACCACCTGTACGTTCATCGAATAGGTCCCCTTCCTATTAGTGAACACGGCCCTGTTATCTGCAGGTGGCCGCACGGCGACGTGCATCCCATCGATCGCGCCCTGGACCATGGGGAACCCGGCAATGGCAGAGAAGCCCACGGCCCGGGCATCTTGGCTGGCCCGGTCCACGGGGAAGCGGATGTAGCGGTGCGCCATGGCATAAAGGGCATCTGTCACTGCCCGGATGCACCGATGCACCGATGTCTGCGATATGCCGGACAGGTCCCCACTCGGTGCCTGGAATGACCCCGTTGCATAAAAGTTCAGGGCCACCGTAACCTTGACGGACACGGGGAGAGGGTGTCCCCCGCCAGTGCCACGCGGTGACAGGTGTGCCAGCAGGTGGCAGATGTGTGCCACGGTTTCCCGGCTCATCCGGAGTCTCCTCCTGCATTCCCGGTCCGTGAGGTCCTGGTATGACTGCCGGGGCCGGTACACACGGGGCGCCCTCGGGTGCCTCCGTTGCCGTGGGGCCGCGACGTCCTCCTCCCCCTCCTCGTCCTGTCGGTCAGGTGTCCCTCCAGCCTGGGCGGCTGCCGCCTGCCCCTCTGCGGCAGCCTGCGCCGCCTCTCTGGCACGCTCCTCCTCCTCCTCCTCCTCCTCCTCCTCCTCATCCAGGGCAACATAGACATGAGCGGCTGCCACCACGGCGGCCAACATCGCTGGATGATCTGAAAACATGACGACCTGGTGGGGGGGAGGGGAACGACGACATGTCATCATTGCCCATATCCCCTCCTCCCCCCAGCCAGGTGGCATGGACCGCATGGGTCCAACTGTTGGAGGCTGGCACCTGGCCAGGTGGACCAACTCATTTGCCCTCCCATCACCCACCCCGGCACGGACCCCCCCCCCCAACCTCCACCCCGGCACGGACCCCCTCCCCAACCCCCAACCTCCACCCCAGCACGGACCCCCCCCCAACCTCCACCCCGGCACGGACCCCCTCCCCAACCCCCAACCTCCACCCCGGCACGGACCCCCTCCCCAACCCCCAACCTCCACCCCAGCACGGACCCCCCCCCCCAACCTCCACCCCGGCACGGACCCCCTCCCCAACCTCCACCCCGGCACGGACCCCCTCCCCAACCTCCACCCCGGCACGGACCCCCTCCCCAACCCCCAACCTCCACCCCAGCACGGACCCCCCCCCCAACCTCCACCCCGGCACGGACCCCCTCCACAACCCCCAACCTCCACCCCGGCACGGACCCCCTCCCGGCACTCCCCCGGAGCCCAGCCTACTCTAACCACCCCCCCCCCCCCCCCCGCCGCACACACACACAAGCCGAGACACACCTCTCCTCAGGCAATCAGTCTGCGGCCACGCCATTTCCTGCCCAGAGCCAACCCCCCAGGCCGTCACTCACCTCCTCGCTGGTCGGCGTGAGCCTGGAGCACCGGGTCACGCCGATGAAAAGGAGGTTTGATTCACGTAGACGTGAACGGTCATCACGTCGACGGGACTTCGGCCCATCCGGAAGGGAGAATATCGGCAAGCCGAAAATCGGCTGCCTTGCGCAGACCCGTGACATTCTCCGCGGCAGCGGCGCCATTAACGCCCCGCCGACTTTTCTCCCTTCGGAGACTTCGGCGGGGGCGGGGGCGGGATTCACGGCGGCCAACGGCCATTCTCCGACCCGGCGGGGGGTCGGAGAATGACGCCCCTGGTGCCTGATCTCTTGAAAACGTGTGTGTTAATGGCTCATTTACTTGTACAATGGAATCTTCTAGCAAAGGTATTTGCAGTCCCAGAAAACATTGATGAGGTTTGGCAGCCAAGGGTTGAGTGCGTTTGATCCTAACCTCGAGGAACATTTTTAAATTATTTCCGAAATCCCGAATGATAAATCGAGGTTATGTTGTGTGTTTATAAGCTGGAAGTTTCTGTTGTGAATAACATTAATGTAAGCGATTATGAGATTTGCATGATCTCTCTGGAGTGTCCAGTTGATGTGAACGAAATAGAATTGATGGGTTCTCTGGAATGGACTGTACAGCGGATGTGGTGAGCTTCCTATTCTTCAGATGGGGTGTCTTGTGAAGCTCAACATTTTTTCCTAATTGTCACCATACACAAGATTGCAGTGATGAACTATGTCACCATGTTCTGTGCTTAGAATAATTGATATTGCGGCCTGCAGTTTCAATTCACACCTTAAAATTTACACCGCATAATGTTGGATATATATCCTTCTGTCAGGGTCATCGCTGCTAAGGCTGATTTCTCACCACAAATATACACTCACTCTTTACAGCATGGGAGAGCAACCAGTGATGGAGCTTGCCTGATTTTTCCACCTTCCACCCAGTGTGTTGAACTCAGTTATTCCACTGCCAGTAAAGATGAGTGGCGCGATTCAGCAGACCGAAGTTAAAGTCCACTTTTGGGCGAATTTGCCGGTCTCTTTCTTGGCTACCATGCTGAGAATCGTCCCACTATTCAACAGCATTTTGCCGTTTTCTTTGGCCTCGGGGAGTTTCACCCCCGCGAGGCTACACGATAGCCGATTATTCAAACAACTCCTCACAGATCGGGGCGACATTTTGAATGGCAGCCCGGAACCCCCCCCCGCAACCCCTTTCAGGCCTCCCTGCTTTATTGACACCCCTTTCACCACCCAACCTTGCCAAGGCGCCTGGGAATCCCCCCTCCATTGGGCAAGGCTCCACCCTCACCCCAGGCCCGAACCCTGGTAGTACAACCTGGCACCCAGGCACTGACAGCCTGGCAGTGCCCCTCGCACACTGGTAGTGCCAGGGTGGCAATGTCAGGGTGCCAGCACCAAGGTGCTGGGGGCGTGCCAGGGTACTACCCTGCCCTGTCCCCGACCAGCCGGGGTCTCTAATGGCCTGCGAGCCCCCCACCCCCCACCCTGAGGTGCCATTATGCCTCGTCCACGTTTGTGGAGACCAGTACTAAAACGCGCACTGGCGACGTCTCGCAGGTGCATACTGTGTTCAGGTATTTAAATAAGGCTAATGGCTTATTTATTTAAACACGCAGATCTGGATCTCGCCCAGATGGAGCGAGTCGGCTGACTTGCAATCTGCCTGGCGATTTGGGACTCTCGCACGATTCACCTGTTGCTCCCGGATCCGTGCCGGGCACAACGCAGTCGCTGAATTGTGCCCTCGGTCATGCAGCAGGCTGAGTTTTGAAACACGGGGCTGAGTTTTACGGGGTGTGGGGGTGGGGGTGTAATACAGAAAATAAAAATGGCCACCCCTCAGTGGACGTCGGGTCTCCCATCCAAGTACTAACCAGGCCTGAGTTTGCTTAGCTTCCGAGATCAGACGTTTTCAGAGTAGTATGACAATGGAGGCAAATTGAGAGCCTTAAGTGGCCAATAATGCCCGAAAAAGCCTTTAATTGACCTTTTGTGCCTCAGTAGGTCTGAGGGTTTGTGGACTATTGGGTGCCTTACCCACTCCCCTGTACTATGGATACTGGGTCAGGGGTGCGTGGGGAGGCAGTGGAGTGGCTACCCACTATTTTATGTCGTCGTCCCCATCACCCCAGCTGGCGGGGGCTGTAAAATCCAGCTCATCCTCAGCCTCGTCTGTGTCCTCCAGATGCAAGACCCTGCCCCGGGGCTGATGCCTACTACAGCCAGGGATTCTGGAGTGCTGGCCCTGCTGCTGCCTACGAGTACGCCTAGATTGGCACCCACATATCGCACACGGGTCGGAATCACCTTGAGCTGATTCCAGTGACGTTGTACGTCTGGCTCTTCACCCAGAGGCTGGAATTGCAGCAGCGTTCGGTCCGGGCCATGGGGACACCATGTGAGGGGCGACGGCCTAAAACATTCACTTCCATCCCTTGTATCTCTTGAATGCGCAGTCCGCTCTTTCCCTGTAGATGGAGATCAGCTTGCAGCATCAACAGCAAACCAATTTTCTCCTCGTCGCCAGTTTAACAAAGTCACGGGAGTCCACACCGAGCAAATTTTTAAAAACGTAACTTTATTTACAATATGCTATGTACACTGCCCGGTAGGTCCCAACCGGTCTCCTGCTCTGGTTGGTGCCTTACTGGCTGACCTTTTATACAGGGATCAATAGACATCCCCTGCCCCGAGCGGGGGAGCTTGAACTCCGCAAGGACCACAGGGGAAATAATCATTCCCACCCCGTAGGCTCCATGTGGGATATTACAAATTGAAAGCATAGCCCCAAATGATGATGAAAATCAGGGATACTCAAGATGCCAAAACTGAAGGAACACAGAATTCTTGACAGTTTGTAGAACTTGAGGAAGTTACAGAAATAGGGAGGGCAATGCCATGGGAGAATTGGAAAACAAAGAGGAGTTTAAAATAGAGGTATTGTTGGACCGGTGTAGGTGTTAAACACTTGATCAGAGTTAAGATATGAGCAGTGGTTTTGGATGATCATAACTTTTTGTAGGGTGGAAGATGAGAGGCTGGCCAAGCAACCATTGAAATAGTCAAGTGCAGAGGTAGCAAAGGCATGTATGATGGTTTCAGCAGCTGTTGCGCTGGAGCAGGGACAGAGTCAAGTGATGTTATGGGGTTGGAAATAGGCAGTCTTAGCATTAGAGCAGCTACATGATGAATCAGTATACCTCCACGTTGAACACTACTTGGAAGTAGCGCTGAGGGTAGCGAGAACACAGAATATACTCTGCGTGTGGTGCTTCTATGTGCACCACGTAGAGTAGCTTGGTAGCAGCACTACTGACTGAGCTGGCTGAGTTCTGAAGGACATACCTGCAATAGCTAAAGGACTGGCCTTGTGGCAGGTGGTGAAGGAACCTACAAGGGGGAAAACCTACTGACCAATCTATCTGTCTTTGACAGTATTGGTAGAGCGACCACCACACAATCCTTGTGGAGACAACGTCCCATCTTCACAGACACATTCTCCGTCATGTTGGCAGAGTTTGATGATCAGCTATGATCATAATGGATGGCAGAGCAGGCTTGAAAGGCCGCATGGACTAATCCTGCTCCCATTTTCTATGTTTCTATATTGTGTGGCACTACTAACATGTTAAATGGGATAGATCCAGAACAATTCTAGCAGCTCAAATTTTGGCAGCCACAGAGCACCGTGGGCCATCAGCAACAGCAGAATTGTAGAGCACCACAATCCGTAAGCTCATGGCCTGGCAGGTTCCTCGCTCTGCCATTACCTTCAAACCAGGAGATCAACCCTGCTTCAGTGAGAACCAGCACCAGTCATACCGAAAAATCGGGTGCCAACCTAGTGCAGCTAAATCATAGGATGATCGCTAAGTATTGGAATTAGCATGCAACAAGCATGATATAAATGAAGCTGAGAGTTTCTACAACCAACAGATCAGATGAAAGCTATGCAGTCCTGTCACATCCAGCATGGATGGTGGTCAATAATTACACAACAGATGCAGGGAGGAGGCTTTATAAACATCAACATTTTCAATGATGGTGGAGATTAGCGTGTCAATACAAAAAATAAGGGCCAGTCCAGTCCCACCTGCAGCAGGAAGCACGGCGGGTGGGGAACTTAACTTGGCGTGTGTCCGAAAATCAGTTTCTCAACAGCGCGATGAACTTCTGCAATCAGGGGCGTCATTCTCCGACCCCCCGCCAGGTCGGAGAATGGCCGTTGGCCGCCGTGAATCCCGCCCCCACCCCCGCCAAAGTCTCCGGTACCGGAGATTGGGCGGGGGCGGGAATCGGGCCGCGCCGGTTGGCGAGACCCCCCGCTCAATTCTCCGGCCCGGATGGGCCGAAGTCTCGCCCAGAAATTGCCTGTCCCGCCGGCGTAAATCAAAGCTGGTTATTACCGGCGGGACCAGGCGGCGTGGGCGGGTTCCGGGGTCCTGGGGGGGGCGTGGGGCGATCTGACCCCGGGGGGTGCCCCCACGGTGGCCTGGCCCGCGATCGGGGCCCACCGATCCGCGGGCGGGCCTGTGCCGTGGGGGCACTCTTTCCCTTCCGCCTCCGCCACGGCCTCCACCATGGCGGAGGCGGAAGAGACGCTCCCCACTGCGCATGCGCGGGAAACTGTCGGCGGCCGCTGACGCTCCCGCGCATGCGCCGCATTTCCGTGCCAGCTGGCGGGGCACCAAACGCCATTTCCGCCAGCTGGCGGGGCGGAAATCCCTCCGGCGCCGGCCTAGCCCCTCAATGTTGGGGCTCGGCCCCCAAAGATGCGGAGCATTCCGCACCTTTGGGCCGGCGCGATGCCCGTCTGATTGGCGCCGTTTTGGGCGCCAGTCGGCGGACATCCCGCCGTTGGGGGAGAATTTTGCCCCAGGTTCTCAACACTTTAAAGTTGGGTCAGGTTTCCTGATGAAAAATGTCAGGAAGTCCTTTTGCTTACATTAGCATGTCATGCATGCCCATCAAAAGGCCAGCTCTTCAGAATTAAGTTCCCCTTCCAACTAACTTCCCTGCCAGTCAGAAATGAGAACATCCACACTTACAACTTTATATAAGTAGCATGCATCTGGTGAGGTTGACTTCTCCCATGATTTTGAAGTGAGTAGCTGCTGCTTTGGCCTTCTTCGCGACCACATCTTGATTGAGATTGGGTGCCAGTAGGTCAAGTGGCATGAAGACTGGATGGGAGGCAGGACCAATGGGGAAGAGTGCAACAGAGGCTGGGCAGCGGAGGGAAGATAAGCAGGGAAGGGTTGAGCAAAGATTGGATGGGGGAAGTTTGAAGCAGAGGCTTTAATGGAGATCGGGGAGGGAGGCTGACCTGGGGAGGAAGCTAGACTGCCTTGGCATGTTAAAAGGGTGCTTGGGGAAGAAAGACAGAGTGCTGGATTCTCCGTCGGCGGGATCCTCCGTTTTGCTGGCAGGGCACACGCGCCGGCTGATTTCCCAACGGCATGGGGGCGCCCACAATGGGAAACCTCATTGGCCAGAAAACGGGTGCAGCGGGACAGAGAATTCCTTGCAGCCTATCCTAGGAATGTTAGAAGGGTGCCTGGGGAAGGAAGCAAGTCTGTCCAGGGCTTATTTGAAGGGTAAGCATGTCATGCAAGACTTGGTCCCGAAGTTTGGCAGCCTCTGTGGGCACCGAGCATCATCGAAAGATGTGTCCAAAGGACGTGATCTGTAAGTTCTTAAATTTGGTCCTGTCATAGGGAAAATGTTGAATGCATTTACGAAAGTTGATATCGCAGAGCACTTAAAAAATGTCAAGGCAGTCAGGCAGAGTCAACATGGTTTTGTGAAAGGGAAATCATTTAACCAATTCATTTGAATTCTATCAAGGAACTGCGTGCTGTCGATGAAGGGGAACTGAGGGATGTCCTGTACTGTACTTAGATTTTCAGAAGGTATTTCATAAGGTGCCACATCAAAGGTTATTGTGGAAAATAAAAGCTCATGGTGTAAGGGGTAACATATTGGCATGGATAGAAGATTGGCTCACAGGAAATGGCGAGTAGGCATAAACGCTTTTTTCCTGGTTGGCAGGATGTAATGAGTGGTATGCCACAGGGATCAGTGCTGGGGCCTCAACTCGTTACAATTTAGAAATGACTTGGGTGAAGGGACAGAATGTAATGTTGCTAAACTTGCTGATGCCACAAACATATGGAGGAAAGTAAGTTTGAAGAGGACATAAGGAGGCTAGAAAGGGGCATATTTTGGTAAGGTGAGTGGGCAAAGATCAGGAGTATAATGTGGGAAAATGTGAAATTGTCTATTTTGGCAGACAGAATAAAAAATAGGCTTTTTATTTAAATAGTGAGAGATTTCAGAGCTCTGAGATGCAGAAGGATCTTTGTATTCTGGTGCATGAATCACAAAAGGCTGGGACGCAACTACAGCAAGTATTTGGAAAGCTAATAGAATGTTATAATTTATTGCAAGGGGAATTGTATATTAAAGTAGGGGACTTCCGTTGTACAGGACCACGGGCGAGATTCTCCGACCCCCCGCCGGGTCGGAGAATCTCCGGGGGCTGGCGTGAATCCCTCCCCCGCCAGTTGCCGAATTCTCCGGCACCGGATATTCGGCGGGGGCGGGAATCGCGCCGCACCGGTTGGCGGGCCCCACCCCCCGTGATTCTCCGGCCCGGATGGGCCGAAGTCCCGCTGCTAGAATGCCTGTCCCGCCGGCGTAGATTAAACCACCTACCTTACCAGTGGGACAAGGCAGCGCGGGCGGGCTCCAGGGTCCTGGGGGGGGCGCGGGGCAACCTGGACCCGGGGGGTGCTCCCATGGTGGCCTGGCCCGCGATCGGGGCCCACCGATCCGCAGGTGGGCCTGTGCCTTGGGGGCACTCTTTCCCTTCCACCTTCGCCGCGGTCTCCACCATGGCGGAGGCGGAAGAGACCCCATCCACAGTGCATGCGCGGGAATGCTGTCAGCGGCCGCTAACGCTCCCGCGCATGCGCCGCCCGGAGATGTCGTTTCCTCGCCAGCTGGCGGGGCACCAAAGGCCTTTTCCGCCAGCTGACAGGGCGGAAATTAGTCCGGCGCGGGCCTAGCCCCTTAAGGTTGGGGCTCAGCACCCCAAGATGCGGAGGATTACGCACCTTTGGGGCGGTGCGATGCCCGACTGATTTGCGCCGTTTTGGGCGCCGGTCGGCGGACTTCCCGCCGATACCGGAGAATTTCGCCCCACATCTCGAGTATTGTGCACATTATTGGTCTCCTTATTTAACGGAATATGTAAATGCATTAGAAACAATTCAGAGAGGGTTTACTGAATACCAGGAATGGGCAGGTTGTCTTATGAGGAAAGATTGAACAGGCCTTGTATCCACTGGAAACAGAAGATACTGAGGAGACTTAACAGGATGGAGAAGGTGTTTCTCTTGTGGGAGAATCTAGAACTAGGGATCACTGGTTAAAAATTAAGGGTTGCCTATGTAAGAAAGAGATGAGAAGGTTTTTTTTTCTCAGACGGTAGTGAGTCTTTGTGACTCCCTTCCCCAAAAGACAGTGGAAACAGAGTATTTGAATGTTTTCAAGGCAGACGTAGATCGATTCTTGATAATCAAAGGGGATGAAGGGTTATCAGGGGTAGGTGTGAGATGACAATATGATCAGCCATGATCCTTCACAATGGCAGAGGAGGCTGAAAGGGCTGCGTGACCTTTTTCGATGTTGCTATGACCCACTGGTGATAGGTTTGTACGCGGAGGTTCTCAAGGCCGTTGTGCAATTTGTAATATCTCTCAAACATTCAACATGAGAGGGGTGTCTTTCCGGTTGAGAGGAGTGAATACCTTGTTCTTGGGCCGAGTGAAGTTGCACGCTCTTAATTATTAGTCCACTTCATTGCAAAACCAGGTTCATGTGAGTTCTGCTCTCGAGGTTCGAACCCTCAATAAACCAGCACTCATCCAGTGAGCTTGCACATGAGCAGTGGGTAAGGCCACAGCCGGAGTGAGACCACAGCCGGAGTGAGACCACAGCCGGAGTGAGGCCACAGCCGGAGTGAGGCCACAGCCGGAGTGAGACCACAGCCAGAGTGAGCTTTAAACTTGGGAATTTGAAGCAGAGTGGGAATTGATTTGGTAAGTCTGTTCCTTTTCTATAAGTTTAGTTGCTCAGTTAAAAGGTTAATCAGGGTTAATAAGGAGCTGCCCCAAATAGCTGAGTGG
The DNA here is from genome assembly GCF_047496885.1 of Scyliorhinus torazame. NCBI lineage: Eukaryota > Metazoa > Chordata > Chondrichthyes > Carcharhiniformes > Scyliorhinidae > Scyliorhinus > Scyliorhinus torazame. The sequence continues at coordinate 142,516,660 of NC_092723.1, forward strand.
CAGTTATTTGTCAATCTCCTGAAGCCTGATTAGCAGGAAAGAGGTGTCGATTGCATAATTTGAAGTTTAACTGGTGTGTGCGTCAGCTGAGACAATCTCAGCTCTATTTAAGTGAAGAGCTTTAAAGCACACTCACAGTGAGCTTTGTGCATGAGCAGTGGGAGAGAGGCTGCAGCCAGGCTTAAACTTGGGAATTTGAAGTAGAGTGGGGAGGCGGTGCGGAGCGGGGAGAGTTGCTCTTTACATTTCTCCTTGCTTTGTAACTTTTGAATATTCAACGAGTGGTCTTGCCCTGCTGCAGCTGAGGCTACAAGGAGACAGCCAATTGGTAAGTACTGGACAAGGTTGGTAAGTCTTTACAACTTTCATCAATTATTGTTTGAAAATAGGTTTTGTGGGGTTATAATTGGTAGTCGTGAGGACAAGCAAAGAAGGGCCAGAGAAAATTGGATTTAATCTAATGCCACGCATCTTCCAAAGCTTTAATTGAAAAGGGTAAGTCATGGCAGGAGAACCCAAAGCCTTGGTTTGCTCCTCTTGCTCCATGTGGGAGGGCGGAAACATTTCCAGTGCCTGGGGCCAGCATGTGTGCAAGAAGTGTCTCCAGCTACAGCTCTTCGAAGCCCGGGTTTCGGAGCTAGAGTGGCTGCAGGGGACACTGTGGAGTATCCGTGAGGTGGGGAGTGTTGTAGATAGCTCGTATAGAGAGGTGGTCACACCGCGGGCTCAGACTCCACAGACAGGAAGGGAGTGAGTGACCACCAGGCAGAGCAAGAGAGCTAGGCAGTCAATGCAGAAATCTCCTGGGCCATTGCCCTGCAAAAGCGATACCATTTTGGATTGTGTTGAGGGGACAGACCTCTCAGGGGAAAGCAGCAACAGCCAAATTCATTGCACCACAGTTGGTACTGCTGCAGGGGAGGAGTAAATAATGTGAGAATGCAATAGTTGTAGAGGATTTAATTGTGGGGAATTGACCCGTGTTTCTGTGGCCGCAGATGAGACTCCAGGGTAGTAAGTTGCCTCCCAGGTGCTCGGGTCAAGAATGTCTTGAGCGGTTACAGAACGTTCTGGGGGGGGGGGGGGGGGGAGGGGAGAAGCCAGTGATTGTCATCCACATCGGTACCAACAACATAGGTTTTTTTAAAAAAAGGACGAGGTCCTGAAAGCAGAATATAGGTGGTGGGATTCACTGTTCCTGACGCTGGGGCAGGATTCGTGGACTACCACAACAGCAAAATTGACATCGCACCTGGACCGATTCAGCGACCGTTGAGGAGCTAGCACTGGTGCCATGTGGAACACAATCGATTCCAATGAGAAACGGTGCCGGATTCGCGATTGACACTCGGGAGGTTGAACAGCTGCATGTACACGCATCACTCCCCACACACCACCCCAGTACACGCATCACTCCCCACACACCACCCCAGTACACGCATCACTCCCCACACACCACCCCAGTACACGCATCACTCCCGACATACAACCCCAGTACACGCATCACTCCCCACGTATAACCCCAGTACACGCATCACTCCCCACATACAACCCCAGTACACGCATCACTCCCCACATACCACCCCAGTACACGCATCACTCCCGACATACAACCCCAGTACACGCATCACTCCCCACGTATAACCCCAGTACACGCATCACTCCCCACATACAACCCCAGTACACGCATCACTCCCCACATACCACCCCAGTACACGCATCACTCCCCAAACACCACCCCAGTACATGCATCACTCCCCACATGCAACCCCAGTACACGCATCACTCCCCACATACCACCCCAGTACACGCATCACTCCCCACACACCACCCCAGTACACGCATCACTCCCCACATACACCACCCCAGTACATGCATCACTCCCACACACCACCCCAGTACATGCATCACTCCCCACACACCACCCCAGTACATGCATCACTCCCCACACACCACCCCAGTACACGCATCACTCCCCACACACCACCCCAGTACACGCATCACTCCCCACACACCACCCCAGTACATGCATCACTCCCCACACACCACCCCAGTACATGCATCACTCCCCACACACCACCCCAGTACATGCATCACTCCCCACACGCACCACCCCAGTACATGCATCACTCCCCACACGCACCACCCCAGTACATGCATCACTCCCCACACACCACCCCAGTACATGCATCACTCCCCACACACCACCCCAGTACACGCATCACTCCCCACACACCACCCCAGTACACGCATCACTCCCCACACACCATCCCAGTACACGCATCACTCCCCACACACACCACCCCAGCCCACGCATCACTCCCCACACACACCACCCCTGCCCACGCATCACTCCCCACACACACCACCCCAGCTCACGCATCACTCCCCACACACACCACCCCTGCCCACGCATCACTCCCCACACGCACCATCCCAGCCCACGCATCACTCCCCACACGCACCATCCCAGTACACTCTTCACTCCCCACATGCACCACCCCAGCCCACGCATCACTCCCCACACGCACTACCCCAGTACACGCTTCACTCCCCACATGCACCACCCCAGCTCACGCATCACTCCCCACACACACCACCCCTGCCCACGCATCACTCCCCACACGCACCATCCCAGCCCACGCATCACTCCCCACACGCACCATCCCAGTACACGCTTCACTCCCCATCCCAGTACACGCTTCACTCCCCACATGCACCACCCCAGCCCACGCTTCACTCCCCACACACACCATCCCCGTACACACTTCACTCCCCACACACCCCATCCTACACACCCCATCCGAGCCCACGCATCACTCCCCACACACACCATCCCAGTACACGCTTAATTCCCCACACACCACATCCCACACACACCATCCCAGCCCACGCATCACTCCCCACACACCCCATCCCAGTACATGCTTCACTCCCCACACACCCCATCCCACACGCACCATCCCAGCCCACGCATCACTCCCCACACGCACCATCCCAGTACACGCATCACTCCCCACACGCACCATCCCAGTACACGCATCACTCCCCACACGCACCATCCCAGCCCACGCATCACTCCCCACACGCACCATCCCAGTACATGCTTCACTCACCACACGCACCACCCCAGCCCACGCATCACTCCCCACACGCACCATCCCAGTACACGCTTCACTCCCCACACACACCACCCCTGCCCACGCATCACTCCCCACACACCACCCCACCTCACGCATCACTCCCCACACACCCCATCCCAGCCCGTGCATCACTCCCCACACACACACCATCCCAGCTCACTCATCACTCCCCACACGCACCACCCCTGCCCACGCATCACTCCCCACACACCACCCCAGCCCACGTTTCGCTCCCCACACACACCATCCGAGCCCACGTTACACTCCCCACATACACCACCCCAGTACACACTTTACTCCCCACACACACCATCCCAGCCCACGCATCACTCCCCACACACACACCATCCCAGCCCACGCATCACTCCCCACACACACACCATCCCAGCCCACAAGGTGGCAGTGAGCAGAGCGGCCCAAGATTCACGAACAATGAGTTTGAGGCCCTCCTGGATGTCGTGAGGAGAGGCGTGCCCCCCTGGCCCAGGAAGAAGGCTGTCACCCGCTGCCGTTTGCCATGCCTGGGCGCAGATGGCAGAGGCAGTAAACGCCATGAGTAACACCATCTGGACCGGCCTGCAGTGCTATAAAAAACTGCACAACCCCTTCAGGGCGGCTGGGGTGAGTAGGCAGCCCTGTGCCCCTGGCACCAACCCCTGTCCCACACACCTGTGTAACCCTACCCCCCACCCGGAGGGCAGCCGAACCCCCAAGCTGCACCCTTACCGACCGCCATGGCCGGGTGCCCTGGACACTGAAGCCACCAGCTACCCATCCCCTGGGCTGAATGCGTCGGACGGTCTAACACTGTTGTGTTTTCCGTTTCCTGTGACTGCGCGATGTTGTGGAGGACGCAACAGGCTGCCACGATGCAGGCGGCCCTCCCAGCGCGTGACTGCGCGATGTTGTGGAGGACGCAACAGGCTGCCACGATGCAGGCGACCCTCCCAGCGCGTGACTGCGCGATGTTGTGGAGGACGCAGCTGCCTCGATGCGGGAGACCTCCCAGCGCAATACTGGAGGACCCTCCCAGAGTGGTCCAGGCACCTGAACCGCATGTCCAGGATGCCAAAGCACCACTCGATCACTCCCCTGGTCGCTGCATGGGTGTCATTGTAGCGGGTCCCCGCATCGGTCTGTGGCCTTGGAATAGGCGTCATTAGCCGCGGTTGCAGTGGGTTACCCGTCGCCCACAAATCAACACCCAGCCGGGGGTATGCCTTGAAGAGGCTGGAAATCGTCCAGTGTGCAAGGATGAAGGCGTCGTGCAAGCAGAATTGTAAAAACCTCCAACTTTCACCTGAAGCAGGCAGATATTTTCGAAACCTTGCGGTAAATTCCAATCAAAATACAGTCGTCCTTTAGCATGTGTTAATACTGCAGTAAGGCTATTTAGCAGCTATTACCGCCGGGCAAATGGCGTGAAAATTTGTCGCCTGAAATGAAAGGACAAAAGACCTGAATAATGTGTCAGATGTTCACACGCAAAACAGTCAATTTAATTAAACAACCAGACAACAGAGCCTTGATGATTCGGGGCTAGATTATTGAGATGCTATCTTGTCATTCTGGAACTCCCTGAGCACAGATAAATCCCAAGCTCCCACTGTTTGAAGATCCCGGAAGAATATACCCCTCTGGTGACCAGATCCGAATGTGTAACATCTGATCGCTGTAAAAGATTGTCGAGGGGAAGACTGAGGGAGGAAAAGCAGTGCGAAGCAAAAGGGGCATTTGGTGTACGTGGCCTGAATATGTCCTAAGATCTCTATACTAAGATGGACGACTGGGTAAGAGGCTCTTCCTTCCTCCTTCCCAATGTAATGGCACAGCATGCAACGGGGTGCAGCAGGCCAGGGCTTCAATCAAGTGAATTTCCACCTCAGAGTTCCAATACAATTTTGTGCTGGGTGATTTAAGCACACACACACATACATTCTCTCTTGCTCGCACACACACACATTCCTCTCCCAGTCACAAACACAAATTCTCACGTCTACATCTCTTACACAAGACCCACCCCTTTCTCTGACAAATCTGCCTCTCTCACTCTCCCACCCACACCTTGGGCAGAATCGCTCCTGCTCTCCATTGGTGCTAGTATGCAATTACCTTTCCTTTCCATGCTAATTTGTGCATAGTGGAGAGCTTATGGGACTCTGGCTGTATCCCAGTATTGGGTCACCATTTTGAGCAGGTGGCCCGATACGGAGGTCCAGCGGCTAGCCCCCCTCCTCCCCACAACATAAATCCTGCCCCTCCCCACCCGCTGGCAAGGAGGGGCATCCTCTCCCCAACTACCACGGGAATAACTGCCTGCCCCCACAGCACATACGCATGAGGGTGACCAGACCACCCACCCCCTCCATCAGAGGCCTGTGCCTGAGAGGTGAAGACCACTCCCGGCAGTAGTGTGAAAGATCACTGCACTTTTACTTGCCCTTTCCTGACTTCTACTGCCTCGGGCAAAAGTGTTCAAAGCAGCAGCTATTACAAGTGTCAGAGGTTTCCTCAAAAGCGCCGTACACTTCAAAGCGCTTGAAATCTCGACAGCCTTTGAAATGCAGATCTTCCATTCACTTGCATACAGCAATACACTGCATTAATCCAGTGATTGACAGTTTTATTACTCCATAAACAGCTGCTTGGTGGATTGTTTATTGATTATTTTCCTTCCATGCTGAATGCATCTCCATTACCCTGCTTTGATGCTGTCCATAATGTTTATAAACACTCTTGCTATGATTGACAGCCCCTCACCACATCAAAAGCAGCTGAGCGCTTTGACTTCCTCTTTTTCAAAGCAGGAAGGACGTCGCATCCTTTGATATGGTTAGCATCAAAGCAGGGCAATCGGGATGCATTGAAGTGTGAAATTGAACGGAACATCTGCATTTCAAGGGGTGTCAAGATTACAAGCACCTACGTTACACTCGACTGGCTGAGTGGCCTAATTCTGCTCCTACGTCTTATGGTCTTCACACTTACCCCCTCGACCCGTCGCCGAGTCCACCGCATCAGGGCCACACTTGAAATTACCTGCACCAATCCACGTCTGCATGAGTCCTGGCTGAGAGGCCTGGAGCATCATGGGGCATGGAGAATCAGGCTTCGAACCAGTTAATTGGCTGCAACTGGGTACAAATGACCTAAAAGCATCCTCGTTACTGGCACGGGGGGTGTAGCTTGCTGCCGCCATCTTTGGCCACCGGAACATCCTGTGGAATGACACTCTATTCTCCTCCGGATCGGGCAGCAGAGAATTCACCCCCCCCCCCCCCCACCTCAGTGTCCCATCTACACTACCACCTCACACTCTCCCTCGCTCCTGCCTCCTCCTCGCTCCCACCTCTTCCTCGCACCCACATTCCTTTCCCACTCCATGACCCACAGCCTTGGACTCCCACTCTACAGCCTCATGGCTTTGTACTCCCACCCCTCATTTCCAAGGCTGGAATAAATTGGAGGGTGAAACTGATCATTTAAAAAATCCATAAAAATAGCAGGGAATGGTGTTTCAGGAAAATGCAAAATCTGTTCTCAAATTAACATCACATTGTTTGGTTGTACATCCTTCATATCTGAAAGAATTTGCAACTATTCAGCCATTACCTCTCCGGACTTCTCCACCATCTGAAGTTCAACAAATTATTCTTGGTTTTACCATTTTCCCACCTACAGTAATGAATGTGTTGACTGCGAGGGGGAACATTGGCTGAGATAAATTGGAAGCTCTGTGTTTTCCTTCCAGTAGTGCCATGGGATATTTAACATCCACATGAACAAACAGCCAGACCATTGGTTTAGGAGCTCTTCCAAGAAACAACACCTCAGACCACTTCCTCAGCATTGCACAGGTGACAGTCTTGATACATAATGAGGTTCTGCAGTGCAATGTGAGCTGACAGCGATGTGAGAGTGCTAACACACTGGAGCAATGTGCTAAATCAAAGTATGTAGATTCGATATGAACTTTTCCTTGATGATTTATTTAATTTTGTATTTGTTGGTGAGCTAAGATTAAAAGAAACTTTCTATCAGTATATAGTTTCGCAACCACCGGGCTCTGGGATGTTATAACTGGGGGGGTACTCCAAAGGTGTGCTGTGAACCCCTCCCCCCACCAGAAGTTCCCAGATAAGGATTGCTCAAGAATTCCTGCCATCCATTGGGCCTGCAATGGGAATTATCGAAAAGTATGGTATAAATTGCAAACTCCCTGATGGTTGTGACTGCCCTCCAGTAATAGTCAGCCGGGAAAAGTTAGAAGAATTGAAACCACGTCTAATTGTACTAATCCCTCACACCCCTTAACGTGACCGCACCCCCCCCCCCCTGCCCCATAGGACACCAGCCAATGCTCAAGCTCGCCATGGGACCCCTTAACTACTCCACCGCTTTCTGTCTTACATCATGGCTTTGTCGTGCGAGCGCCTTGAAGCCTCCATGGGAATCTTGGAGACCTTGGCCCAGCAACTCCTGCTGGATTTGTGCTTGGGTCTGCACTTCATCGCTATAGGCATTGGTGGGATCCATCAATGGCTAGGGGACGGCGGGGGGCTTGACCTCCCACTAGGGGCCCCTTCTCCTCGGGGAGTCTGGCAAGGGCCCTCAGGCACTTCCGACGCGCAGAACCAGCTGCTGGAGACTCCGGATCAGCGGGTGATCTGAGAGTGTGCATCCAATCCCAATCACCTCTGACCCTATCACCTCCAGCTGTACAGGTTGATCAGGGTGTGCCTGCCCCTCAGCAGAACACCCCAAGCAAACCTGGGCCTTCCAGGTCTTGGCTCTCTAGAGGACACCTGCCAAAGTTATCAAAGAGAAAATAGTGTAGCAGTCAGCAAGTTGCCTCCACCTCTGCTGCTGATGTTTTGGATGCACCAAAGTACGGCGGTAAGGGTAGAAAAATGAAAACTTTGACATCATTTCTAGGTCAAGAGTGTTCAATCACTGTATGTTTCATGCACCTTTTTGTAAGTACATTTATTGTTCAAAAGAATGGTCTCATCATTTGATGCACAATGTGTCCTCTTATTACGAGGGTGAGCCATATTCCCAAAAGAGTTGTCCTCCCTTTGTGAGCCTCACATTCATATGATGTGTAACTGAGTCATGATAGTTACTCAAGCCTTGTGTTATGTCAGGGAGATGTGTCAAACTCTTAACTGGAAGTGGTTTCAAAATGCATTCGTAACTTCTACTCCTTCAAAGACAACATGGACGTAGGCATGCTCAGCAGCCTTGAAGGGCTGGCTGCTATTGTTTCTCAAGTTGAGATGGCTGTCTTCATTGGTAGTGTCAAAGCACAAGTCCTGCAGCCATGATGGTCTCTCCAACCATGTGCACACCTCCGTGTCCACTAAAAGTTTCTCATTAAGGAGGCGATGACTGCATCAAGTCCCCCTGTGATGCAGCATTTGCATTATTGTGCTGACTTTCACTTTCCAGAGTGCACGGAGACAGGGTTCACCACTGACCTTTCCAAAGATTAGGGCCTAGTGAATCTTGAGGGCTGGAGGTGCAAGTCCAAACTTGCCCTGGATGTCATTGGTTGTAAAGGCTTTTCAGTGTACTGGCAGGCACTATGTGACAGAAGGAAAGTAGCCATGTCCCGCTGTCTTCACCTTACTCCTCCTGGTCTTGTGGCTATCAGTGTATCACAGGCATGTCTTCAACCTTGTCCTCCTTCTGTCCTAAACTGATCCTCATCTCCCTCTTCAGTTTCCCGCCCTTTCTGTTCTCCATTGTCAAGGAGTTCTCAGCCTCTTCTACCCTCCTTCTGACAAGAGATTCCTCCTTTAAACAACAGGTTGAGAAGGGCCACAATTAGGTTGGACATCATCTGGTCCAAACATCGGAAGCGCATCTTCTGATGCCAATGATCTGCTTGTTATGGATCGTGTCCAGCTTTGCACTCTTGAGGATGGCACACGGTTTCCACAAGCCATTGACTGAGCAAGGCTGTATCAGCATTATCCACAAGCAGCCAGCCCTGTAATCACTTAGGCCCTTTGAATATTTGAGACACCTGGGAGTGACTCAGGGTACATAAGTCATGGGAACTCCCAGTGGAACAGTGTGCATAATGTGTTTCTGATGATCGCACACCAGTTGAATGCTCAGTGAGTGGAATTCTTTCCTGTGAATGAACATCAGGGGCTGCTGCCATGGAGCTCTCAGTCACATGTGTGCAATTAATTGTACCCTGGACTCTATGGAAGCCAGAGATAACTGCAAGCCCCATAAATTTAGTAATATGGTGAGCTTTGAGTGTGGATTTCACAATGATGAGCCTTACTGTCGAGGGCATCCGCCACCTCCTTTAAATGTTTATGTGCTGAATACTGTGATGCAATGTAGCCCCCCTGTGGTCCCTGGAACAATTTGCAAATACAAAATTGAGCACGGCAGTCACCTCCCAGGGGATGTCCCCTTAGTCCATGTGGTGTTAGGTCCTCCTGTGGCAGATGTGATTCACCACATTTCTTGACAAGTGCAGATGTGCGCAGCATTGTCTTTCGCTCAGCACCAGATAGGAAAGGATTTTCAGTAGACCCATGGTCATGTGAGTTCCCTCCGTAGAACGAGTCTAACCTCCTCATCCTCTGGGTCTTGCTGGACCTTGGACCTCAGTCTGGGACCCCTTTATAAACCACGCCAGGCAGCACAGAGTCCTGTCATACCCAATTGGTATCACTAAGGAGGTAGTGACGGGCAAGCTAATGGGGCTAAAGGTAGACCAGTCTCCTGGCCCTGATTGAATGCACCCCAGAGTGCTAAAAGAGATGGCTAGGGAAATTGCAAATGCACTAGTGATAATTCACTAGACTCTGGGGTGGTCCCGGCGGATTGGAAATTAGCAAACGTGACACCACTGTTTGTAAAAAAAAGTAGGTAGGCAGAAAGCGGGTAATTACAGGCCAGTTAGCCTAACTTTGGTAGTAGGGAAGATGCTGGAATCTATCATCAAGGAAGAAATAGTGAGGCATTTGGATGGAAATTGTCCTATTGGGCAGACGCAGCATGGGTTCATAAAGGGCAGGTCGTGCCAAACTAATTTAGTGGAATTTTCTGAGGACATTACCAGTGCGGCAGATAACGGGGAGCCAATGGATGTGGTATATCTGGATTTCCAGAAAGCCTTTGACAAGGTGCTACACAAAAGGTTGCTGCATAAGATAAAGATGCATGGCATTAAGGGGAAAGTAGTAGCATGGATAGAGGATTGGTTAATTAATAGAAAGCAAAGAGTGGGGATTAATGGGTGTTTCTCTGGTTGGCAATCAGTAGCTAGTGGTATCCCTCAAGGATCAGTGTTGGGCCCACAATTGTTCACAATTTACATTGATGATTTGGAGTTGGGGACCAAGGGCAATGTGTCCAAGTTTGCAGACGACACTAAGATGAGTGGTAAAGCAAAAAGTGCAGAGGATACTGGAAGTCTGAAGAGGGATTTGGATAGGCTAAGTGAATGGGCTAGGGTCTGGCAGATGGAATACAATGTTGACAAATGTGAGGTTATCCATTTTGGTAGGAATAACAGCAAAAGGGGTTATTATTTAAATGATAAAATATTAAAACATGCTGCTGTGCAGAGAGACCTGGGTGTGCTAGTGCATGAGTCTCAAAAAGTTGGTTTACAGGTGCAACAGCTGATTAAGAAGGCAAATGGAATTTTGATCTCATGGCTAGAGGGATGGAGTTTAAGACTAGGGAGATTATGCTGCAATCGTATAAGGTGTTAGTGAGGCCACACCTGGAGTATTGTGTTCAGTTTTCGTCTCCTTACTTGAGAAAGGACATAGTGGCACTGGAGGGTGTGCAGAGGAGATTCACTAGGTTAATTCCAGAGCTGAAGGGGTTGGATTACGAGGAGAGGTTGAGTAGACTGGGACTGTACTCATTGAAATTTAGGAGGATGAGGGGGGATCTTATAGAAACATATAAAATTATGAAGGGAATGGATAGGATAGATGCGGGCAGGTTGTTTCCACTGGCGGGTGAAAGCAGAACTAGGGGGCATAGCCTCAAAATAAGGGGAAGTAGATTTAGGACTGAGTTTAGGAGGAACTTCTTCACCCAAAGGGTTGTGAATCTATGGAATTCCTTGCCCAGTGAAGCAGTAGAGGCTCCTTCATTAAATGTTTTTAAGATAAAGATAGATAGTTTTTTGAAGAATAAAGGGATTAAGGGTCATGGTGTTCAGGCCGGAAAGTGGAGCTGAGTCCACAAAAGATCAGCCATGATCTCATTGAATGGTGGAGCAGGCTCGAGGGGCCAGATGGCCGACTCCTGCTCCTAGTTCTTATGTTCACTGGCATCAGGAAAGCAGCATTGAGTGCAAGCTCCATTATTCAATCCTCCTCCTCCCTGAGAACTGGTCGACGCAGCAGATTACTGAATTGAATAAATAAATTAATAGCCAAATATAGTGGATCTCCCACTGGCAAACAGAGAGCCACTGTCGTGCCCTGGAGCTGTTTCTGCAAAACTAGCTTTTCGCTGATGCAGCCTTGCAGCTGAGGCGCAAACTCACACATTTTAGGTGACCAAGGTGGCAACCCTGACATTTGACATCTCTCCCACAAGAGTTCAGGAGAGGTCTGGACACATTCATTAAATGCATCACCTTACCAAAGGCAACCCTGTAACCTCTGATCTGGAAGGCTGATCAAGCGCAACATTGCACTTCAGCAATGACTGGATGTCCTTTGGCCATTATCCAAACCGATTGGAAACCGCATTGATGATCTGGCAGACATGCAGCAGCTTTGCTACCTTCACGGCTGCCTGGATTTTCCATTTTCACATACCTCTCTGTTAATGTTCAAATGGAGCAATTGTATTCCGAAACCAATGCCGCCTGCAGTCTCTTGTTAAAGCGCACCAAAAGGCTATGGGGGCCATTTTGAGCCTGCACAAACCATCCACGGGTGGAAAATCCCACATTAATCGGGAACCGCCATTCTCGGTGGAGAGATTGCATTTCCCGATTTTCCCCGTCCCTTGCCGATGAAGTCACGAGGTCCAAGTTCACAAAAGGGCATGAACATAATTTTGATGATGAATTGAAAGATTATTAGCGGACCCCCACCACATAATTCTTCCCCCCCCCCCCCACTAAATATCCATACCTCATCAACATGACGTCACTCCAGCGAAGTTAACAACAGGTTTGGTCAGGTATAAGGCAGTCGACAGGATCTATCTGGGGACGCATAGGTTAGTAGAGCACCTGTGGCGGGGGGGGGGGGGGGGGAGGGAGGAGAGGGTAACACTGGTACAGAAGTTGGCACTGCCAGGTTGGCACAGTGACAAACTGTGCCAGGGAGCAGGGCCAGGCTGTAGAGGGAGCCCCCTAGTGGAATGAGGGTGCATTAATGTGAGGGGAGAAAGTGGACACTGAGGGGGTGGGGGCCGCTGATGCTTCCATGGTGTTGGGAGGGGGTGCATTTTTACTTGAGATCAGTTCCAGTCCTTCCCCTCTGTGTGCAAGCCCCTCTTCATGGAGCCTCATTATGGGTAGGTAGACCTCCCTTCGGTTATTCCCCAGCCTTCCCAATAACCCTGCATCCCATTGTCATTGTGGTGGGCATTTGTGATGAATGTAGGACATTTCTTTTTTTTTTTGTATATTTTTATTGAGGCAGTTATAAATAAACATCAAACACAACCACAACCAAGACCAAAAAGAGAACAGATAGGAGGTCACATTGTGACTCGATGAGTAACCAACAACCGCAGCCCACCCTCCCTACCATACCTCTCACCCTCTCTGCCTCCACTTTTTCTTGTTAAACCCCCCCCCCCCCTCGCTGACTTAACTGTCCTGGATGAAGTCAATGAACGGCTTCCATTCCGGGCGAACCTTTCCATCGACCCCCTTGAGGCGAACTTAATTTTCTCCAACATAAGGAAAACTGTGCGGTTGCTCACCCATACCGCCCGGTTTCAGAGGCTCCGAGTCCCTGCACCCCCAACAGCATCTGTCTCCGGGCTACCATAGAGGCAAAGGCCAGAGCGTCGGCCTCTCGCACTCCCGGGTCTTCCGACACTCCAAACACTGCCAATTCTGGACTCGGAACCACCTTCACCCTCCGTACCTCCGACGTCACGTCCGCGAACACCTGCCCAAAATCCCTCCAACTTCGGGCAGGCCCAAAACATATGGACATGATTCGCGGCCCCTTCCCCCACCCCCCGCGCACTGCACACACCTATCCTCCACCCCCTCAAAGAACGTACTCACTCTGGCTACCGTCATTATGCGCCCTATGGACTACCTTAAATTGAATGAGACTCAGACCGGCGCACGAAGCGGACCCATTCACCCTCCTCCAAGTTTCCTCCCATAATCCAGCCTCCAGCACTCCTCCCAGTTCCTCCTCCCACTGTCGCTTAACTACTCCTAATCGAGGCGCCCTCCCAAACCATCAATTCCCTATCTACCTCTGACACCTTGCCCTCTTCAACCTCCGTTTCTAACGGCACCTTATCCTGCAATCCCGGGGATGGCAGATCAGGAAAGGACGTCACCTGTTTTCTCACATAGTTCCTCAGTATTAAACATTTTGAAAGTGTTTAGGGTTCTTATCCAGGATCCTAACAAACATTGGGGTCTGGTCCGAGATCATATTGCATTCCAGGCCTCTCCCTGAACCAATTACTCTTGAAGTCTCCATGCCTCATGTAGACCTCAGCTCTCCCCATCATGAGGCTGTATGCACGGTCATATATAGAGAGGAGACCCCCCCCCCCCTCTCCCCACCCCCATTCTCTTTTACAGGTTGTAGATGTCTCCCCTAACCATTACCATCCCATCTGCAGCCCAGTACTGGGCCAGCCAACCCCATCACCATTGACTGTAAGACAAGGACCATGCCCTATAGACCAAGCTGTGCATTATCCCAATTGAGCACAAGGTCTTGCCCCTCCCTGGAGTGGGTCTACAGCGTGCATGCCATGCAAATCCCTGTAGGATCACCCGCAAAGCCCCAGGACTGCCTTTACTGTCTCACCCTGACTATTAGGTTTACAAAGCCCCAGGACTTATTTTCACCTCTCACTCTAACATTTCAGCCCCAGCCAAGGGACTCTATCTCTCAATGTGCTCTCCTATTCCTTTATAACTGATCACAGCAGTCTATCTACCCCTGCCTCCCATGAATTTCTATGCAACCTTTCCCTCTGCTCCCCTTGTTCCATGAGTCTCTGTGCAACCTACCATTAGTCCTGCCCCCACCCCCCCATTCCTGAGACGGCATCCATTCCCTCCTATTCGTACAATTTGCTTCCCATTCATCCACTTCTGTGTAGACATTCTAGCCTTCCATGTCGGGCTTTATCTTCCCCACTCTCAGTTTCCCATTTGCCTGCCATCGTCTTCCGTCCCCCCCTACCGAACCCCACGATACCCGATTGTCCTCATGTCTCTATCATTCTTCCCCCCCCCCCCCCACCCCGTCACAATGCTGGATTTCACTGATCTTTAGCTCCTCTGATTGAATTTTGCTTTTTCTGCAACTAAGTTCTTCTTGAGGCGGAAGTATTTATCAAAGGCCTCCATGACCTCATCATATGATGGCTTTCTCAATGCCTTGCCTTGTGAGGACAAAGTCAGCTATAGCTCCCAAACCATTTGAAGAGTGCAGACCTACTGGTGTTTATGATTTTTGCCTTGTAACTCCAAAGCCATTCGGTACCTTTTGAGCTGACTCTTCCAGAGTTCCCATTGTTGTTCTTGCTGTGGATGCTGGATGAGTTTGATAGTCTGTGGAAAGGGCAGAGGCCATTCAGTGGCTATTGACATAGTGTGCTTTCAATGTTGCAAGTGATCTTCACCATTGCAAAATCTATTTGTTCACTGGTTGTTACCTGTGGGTCGCTGACCTGTGGCCTCAGTTTGCTGGACTGGGGCCTCCAGTGCTGCCATTATGTTTTAAATGCTATTAGCAAGCTTTAGTGAGGTATTTAGTGATGGTATCACCACCCCATCTTGTCTTGCCTCACCTTGATTAGGCTTTACTGCTCCTATAACAGTCTTAAGGTAGTTGGTATGTTTAACTTCAAACCATTTATTACAAACTATTTACAAAGACCGCAGATGGTATTCTGCATAGAGCTCTCCTGGTCACCTGACTACTGATCTCAGTTACATCATGAATATTCCACGGTCTCATTGGCATATCCATTAACCCATTACTACAAAAGGAAGTGGGGAGCTTGTAAAATAAAGTGGTTGGTCTTCCCACCAACCTATTTTCCATGTGATAGAGGACAGGGAAGGCATCATACAGCCCTCTGGCCCTCTGATCTATTAAGACCATAAAGTGTTCATCTGAAGGCATTTATCCACCTCCTATTTGGAGGACAATCGGGTATCGTGGGGTTCGGTAGGCAGGGGGGTGGGGGGGGGAAACGATGGCAGGGGAAGGCGAAGAAAAAGTGGGTTGCCCAACAGCTTTCACTGTGCGAGCTATTGTTAGGTAGGAAGGGTGTTGCCTCCTTTTGGGGGTGTTGCATGTGCATATTGGAGACTAACCCCCCCTTTAACCTTCCCTTTCTGGCTTCTCAAACCCGGCCCTTCCAGCCCCCTTGCTGGGGTTTACCAGCCATGCCTGTGCAATATCCAAGACTTATCTTTAGTTCAAGCTCAGTCCTTTTCCTTGCAGACTTCCTGTAGCCCTAACAATGGCTACTGCTGGTACCACAGAACTGTTGGCCAATCTGATTGGCCGGCAGCTCTCTAGTGTGGCTGTACTCCCAGGTGGGGGTGGAAGTCCCACTTTGAGACAATTAAGGCTGTTCCTTGCATAATATCGCTGCGGGACAGCCGGGTTTCGGGTGGGTGGGCTGTCAACTGACATTTTGGTTGGGAGGGAGGGATATTTGCACAGTCCGCAACACATTTGATTGCACCTGGGATTTGAGCGGAGGAGCGTTAAGCAGTTTTGCACATTTTTCTTTTTCCATGTTTTCTTATTTTCTTCAGTTGCATTGCTTCAACTGATTCCTATTGCTGTTATGTTGCTCCCAGCCGATTTCCTTCGGTGCGGAGTTGATTTTGGCAGATACCCCAGTGTATTGTGATGATACCAATTGATGCAGTTGGTTGCTTTGTTGTTACCCAATTTTTATGAATTTCATTGATGTGACTGAATCCTGTTAATGTAACATTAATGGGCTTAATACTTTTTGCTGAATGTTAATGGGATCCAACATCTTTGAGCAATGGCACAAGACACGGAACTTCAAACATGCCCTCTGTGCAACAGAACCACAGGGGATAAGCCGTGAGCAGAATTCTTGGGTTTACGTGGCCAGTGAGTGTCACAGCCATTCATTCTCCACTAGACACTATGAAGGGCTGATATTGCAGTGCTGAACTTTTTTTTTTTATCAGAACAACATATTGTCAGCGATGCAGAAGGAGAGTAATCTGCTATCTGAATACGGTACTTGATGAATCACATTGCAGTGTATTTGAAAGGAGCTCGCAAATCTTTATTCAATGAAGATGAAATATTTACTCGCAGGGAAATTACTTTTTCTGCCTGAACTGCACCAAACTGATATTCTCGACTTCAGTGCTTTTTTTTTTTACTTTTCGGCATAGCTTCTCCCTTTTCAAGAGGTTTTTGTGCCACAGGTTTTTTTTGTAGAAAATAATATTTTGAGATCAAGTGCATGAGTGTTTTGAGACATGATGGCGAGTCAGGGTGTCCGCGCCGTCGTGAATGCCGTCGCGTTTCACGATGGCACAAACGGTCCGGCGGCAACATCGATCAGGCCCCGAATTAGGGGCCAGCAGCGGGGCCGCGAGAAACGCGCTGGGCATGGCACCAGAGCGGCGCAGTCATCACACGACAACACGGTTGACGTGGCGCAACGTCATTTTATGTGCGCGATCCGCGCAGAGGCCCCGACACAGATGGCTGC
The DNA here is from genome assembly GCF_047496885.1 of Scyliorhinus torazame. NCBI lineage: Eukaryota > Metazoa > Chordata > Chondrichthyes > Carcharhiniformes > Scyliorhinidae > Scyliorhinus > Scyliorhinus torazame. The sequence continues at coordinate 142,533,744 of NC_092723.1, forward strand.
GCCTCGCCGTGCCGCTCCCAGGTTCCGGGACAATGACCTGGAGACACTGCTGAACGCAGTGGAAGAGCGCAGGACGATCCTGTGCCCAAGACATGGCCACCGGCACCCGGCCACCACAGTCAGGCGCAGCTGGCGTGATGTGGGCATCGCCGTGGCACTGTGGGGCACACCCCATGCTCGGGAGAGCAGTGCCGCAAGAAACTCCACGACCTCATGAGGGCAGCAAGGGTAAGTACCCCGAGAGTTCCCCCGGGCTCCCCCCGCCCCCCCCAACCACATGTCGTGTGCTCCCCCTGCCCACGCAGTAGGGGGGGCACCACATAACACATGACCCACATGGGTACCACACTGCCCTTGCGAGCTGGCATGGCATGGTGCCCAGTGCCCCCCCCCCCCCCCCCCCCTGTCCCAGTCATAATGTTGCCAACATCTACGCGTCTTGCTGCTGACCACCTAACTCTGATGCCTTCCCCCCCGCAGGACGAGACAGCCCACAACCATCGTGAGTGGGCAAGAACCGGAGTGGGATCAGCTGTTCTGCACCTGCTCACCGTCCATGAGCAGAGGGCTCTGGACCTCGCTGGGGGAGCCGCCACCTGGGAGGTAGCGCCATGCCAGTTCGGAGGCGCAGTAACAAAGTGATACTCCCCTGCTTGGCTACACTCCCTCAGCCGCTCACCTCTTTCCCCCCCCCCCCCACCTCACACTGCACCCATTCACACTACCCCCTCCACCCCCTAGCCCCCACCCCCCCTCACTCTCCTCCCCCTCACACCCGACTCCGCGTGTCTAACGATACATGCTTTATTGTGTATTCCAGGGCCAGCTGCCGATCGTCCCGGAATGTCTCAGACAAGCCACCGCCGTCCAGGTCCATGTCCATCCGCCCACAGGGACGCACGCCAGAGAGGGGAAGGAAGACGGACAGGAGCGGCCACTTCCGAAGCCGGGCCACAGGAGACGGACGCACAGAGGACCGACACAAACAACATTCACGAACACAGGACGGACAGTCAGGACACTGACGGCCATAAGGCAGACAAAGAGAGGACGGGGAGTCTGGACAGTGACGCATAGTGATCAACGGGATGATGGCCGCCTTCCAGCATCTGCAGACGCAGTTGGAGGAGTCCATCCACGTCCAGGAGCAGGGAGTGGTGCCGGTCATGGCTGCCACACAGGCCGACACCGCACGGGTGGCGTCCACGGTGGAGGCAATAGGGGCAACGGTTTCGGCCATGGGTCAGGTTCTGCAAGGCCTGGGGCTTCATGTGCGCCTGTCATCTGTGGCCCAGGACAGGGCTGTCCCCTCACAGGCAGCCATGTCCCAGAGCCAGCTGGACATTGCCGCCTCGCTCCGGGGTATGGCCCAGTCCCAGCAGGCCATGGCCCAGTCCCAGCAGGCCATGGCCCAGTCCCAGCAGGCCATGGCCCAGTCCCAGCAGGCCATGGCCCAGTCCCAGCAGGCCATGGCCCAGTCCCAGCAGGCCATGGCCCAGGCCCAGCAGGCCATGGCCCAGGCCCAGCAGGCCATGGCCCAGGCCCAGCAGGCCATGGCCCAGGCCCAGCAGGCCATGGCCCAGGCCCAGCAGGCCATGGCCCAGGCCCAGCAGGCCATGGCCCAGGCCCAGCAGGCCATGGCCCAGGCCCAGCAGGCCATGGCCCAGGCCCAGCAGGCCATGGCCCAGGCCCAGCAGGCCATGGCCCAGGCCCAGCAGGCCATGGCCCAGGCCCAGCAGGCCATGGCCCAGGCCCAGCAGGCCATGGCCCAGGCCCAGCAGGCCATGGCCCAGGCCCAGCAGGCCATGGCCCAGGCCCAGCAGGCCATGGCCCAGGCCCAGCAGGCCATGGCCCAGGCCCAGCAGGCCATGGCCCAGGCCCAGCAGGCCATGGCCCAGGCCCAGCAGGCCATGGCCCAGGCCCAGCAGGCCATGGCCCAGGCCCAGCAGGCCATGGCCCAGGCCCAGCAGGCCATGGCCCAGGCCCAGCAGGCCATGGCCCAGGCCCAGCAGGCCATGGCCCAGGCCCAGCAGGCCATGGCCCAGGCCCAGCAGGCCATGGCCCAGGCCCAGCAGGCCATGGCCCAGGCCCAGCAGGCCATGGCCCAGGCCCAGCAGGCCATCGCTGAGAGCATCAGCGGCCTTGCGCATGTGCTGGATGGCGTCGCACAAGCCCAGAGGGAGGTTGCACAGTCCCCGACAGGGATGGCGCACTCCCTGAGCTCCTTCGCTGCGAACGTTCAGACCCTGGTCGATGCCACAGCGGACCTCCAGGACTGGCAGTGCCAGGTGTCGATGGTGCCACGGCGCTTGTCTCCACGCGCACCACCGTCCCATAGTGAGGCCCAGGGGCCACCGGGCTCCCGAGAGAGGAGGAAGTTCTAGGGCCCGTCACGGTGACTCATGCAAGGGAGGTCCCGGATCACTTGGACTCCCCCCGTTCCGTCCCTGGTGCATCTGGCGGGCAGAACAGGGTGGCACCATGCCATCCAGCCCGCCGAGTAGCCTGGCCCATCCAAGCCGGGCCGCCCCAGGAAAGGCGCGCTGATGGGGAGCCACGTCGCAGGGCAGGAGTCTCAGCAGTCCGCCTCTACTCCTGCTGTACCACCTGGGGAAACACCAAGGCGTGGTGGTAGGGCCTGTAAGGCAAGAAGTTCGACACGTAGTAAGTTGGCATGGGTGCAGGGCACAGCTTGGTTATGGGGTCTAGGGCACTTGTATGTGAATTTCATGATTAAAGTCACTGTTACACCAAACCTAGATGCCTCTGTGCTATGTCCGATGCCTGAAGGGTCGTGAAGGGGACCGAGTGGCGCTGGGGTCAAAGTTTGGTACAACAGTGACGCCGGGTGTGTCCTCCTCCCCCCCCCCCCCCCCCCCCCCATCGTCCTCGGAACACCGATGCCAGCTCCCCCACATGGCCATGTGATAGTGTCCATGACGCATACAGGGACCACGGAGGTGGAGGGTCTAGCTGTGGCCATGAGTCAGACATTGTCTAACGATCTCAGAGCTCACAGCTCATTGCAGAGCGGGTTGTCATCATTCAACATGGCACTGATCACACCCGCTTACACAAGCACTTGTGTGATACCATCCCGTTGTGCCGCAGGTGTAAGTTGCTGTGAAAATGGTGGTATGGGAGCTAGGGTTGTTGGATGGTGCGGGAGGTGGAGGGGTGCTGGGTGGTGGGTTTGGGCAGAACGGTGGTGCAAGTGCCTTGCTCAGCGATGCCCTCCCCCTAGTTCGTGAAACGTGCGGCGATCAACGCCTCACGTGCCCGCTCGTCAAGCCGGTGGCGTCGTGCAGCCTCCCGGCCATATACAGCCCCCAGGTCGTGTCTGTGCCCCCCCCCCCAATCCTCCTCCTCCTCCTCATACGCAGGTGCGTCGCCGTCATCGGACTCCACCTGTGCCTCCTCCTCCAGGACATCACCCCTCTGCTGAGCAATGTTGTGCAGGACGCAGCAGACAACAACTATGCAGCCGACCCTCTCTCTCTCTCTCTCTGAATGGTACTGGAGGGCCCCTCCAGAGCGGTCCAGGCACCTGAAGCGCATGTTTAAGAGACCAAAGCAACTCTCGACAACACCCCTGGTTGCTGCATGGGCCTCATTGTAGCTGGTCTCCGCGTTGGTCTGTAGCCTCCGTATAGGCGTCATCAGCCACGATCACAATGGATAACCCCTGTCGCCCAGCAACCAGCCCCTCAGCCGGGGGGGGGATGTCCCTCGAACATGGCGGGGATGAAGGATTGCACCAGTATAAAGGCATCATGCACACTGCCGGGGTACTGGGCGCACACGTGCATGATCTTCATGCGGTGGTCGCAGACCACCTGAATATTCATGGAGTAGGTCCCCTTTCTGTTCATGAACACGTCCCTGTTCTCCGATGGACACATGGCAACGAGCACCCCATCAATCACCCCCTGGACCATCCGTATCCTGGCCACGCAGGCGGATCCCACTGCCCGGGCATCCTGGTGTGCACGGTCCTCTGGAAACTGGATGTACCGGTCAGCGATGGCATACAGGGCGTCGGTGACTGCTCAAATGCACCGATGCCTGGGAGATAGACAGGTCCCCGCTCGGCGCCTGGAACAACCCTGTCCTGTCCCGTAGAGGTTGAGGGCAACCGTCACCTTGATGGCTACCGGGATAGCATGTCCTCCCCATCGTTCCAGGTGTGCCATCAGGTGGCATATATGTGCGATGGTTTCCCTACTCATTCGGAGTCTCCTCCTGCATGCCCTGTCCGGCAAGTGCTCGAAGGACATGCGGTGACGGTACACTCGAGACCTCATGGGGCGCTTCCGGTGACTTAGCACCACCACCAGCTCCTCCTCCTTCCCCTGCGCCCCATCAAGATCGGTATCCTCGTCCTGTGCATTACCAACGATGTGGTGGGCATTGTCCCCCCCCACCCCCCCGCCTCCTCCTGCACATGGCGTGCGGGTCTGCAGCCTCCGGCTGGCACGGGGCCCTCTGCAGCCACTCCCTCTGCTGCAGCTGCCGCAGCTGCTCTGAGCCGCCTTCGTCGACGCTACCGGTTGGCCACCTGCAGGGCAGCGGCTCCCCCCACGGTGGCAAACATCGCTGGGTGGTGCCCAAACATCATCGCTGGGTGGTGCAGCAAACGATCTGCAGGAGAGGGGGGGGGGGGGGGGGGGGGGAGGGGAGGAGATACAACATGTTTAATGATGGCACATTGACACCTCGACAGTCAGATGCCATGGGATACATGTGTGCCCTGGTTGGCTGGTGTCGCTGCAGACATCCTGACCCCTGCCCACAGTATCCATCCACTGCCCAGTTTTTTGCCTGTCCCGCCTCAGTGCACCACCGTGGGCTGGCATGTGTGTTGCCTTGACCCTTCCCAGAGATGGTCTCCCTCAGATGGGTGGCACCTATGTGGGGGGGGGGGGGGGAATGGGTGCACCCAAGGTCAAGGCGGGTGGCTGCGCAGGATTGCAGCACCAGTGGCCTTTGCCCATCAGCATGACCTCAACTTGCAGGCGTGGCTTCGCCACCGTCCTGCTATGGCAGGCCGGCTGGCATGTCGCTCCCGCAGAAACCTCCCTCCCCCCGCCCCCCCCCCCCCCCCCTCCGCCGCCAGCACCGGCCGTGGACGCCACAACATGTTGCTTCCGAAAACGCCGGGCGCTCACCTCCTCACTCCGCATCGTCAGCCAGCACAACTGGCTGACAAATTTATTTTGCAGGGGTGAACTGCGATGGCGTGACCAGGGGTCACGCTGTCGGGACTTCGGCCCATCCGGGCTGCTGAATAGCGGGGGGCCCAGAGAATCGCAAGACTTAGCACCTCGGGCGATTCTCCGGGAGGCACGGCGCCGACCTCGATGAGGCCATTCTCGCCGGTTGGGAGAATGGCGGAACGGCATCGCGCGAAATTTCAGCGCGAACGGCGATTCTCCCAAACGGCGCGGCATGGGAGAATCCCGCCCCCAGGTGTGGTGAGTGCAGCATCATTGGGATACACCAGTGACTTTGAACAATACAGAGGCCAGATTTTAACAGTTTGGGAGACTGCAGTCCATTGAAAATGGCTAATGGAACCTGGGTCCACAAAGACAGCCCCCATTTCCAGCAGATCCTATTTGCATTAGCAGGTGGAAGAATGTGAAGCACAAATCAACTGGGCTATTTGAACTCCCTGTTTAGAACAATCAGATCCAAAAGTTGATCGAGGTACGACGTCAAATCGCAGTGTGTGTACTGCATGACTTTATGTTGGAGATGTAAATGCTTTTGAAGGGCGAATAAGGAATATCGAATTGTCAAGTGATTTAAATCCCCTGCCCTTTAAGATTTTAAAGAACAACTGACTGCCTTTGTCTCAGAGAACCAAAAAGACGGTTCTAGCTGTTTCAATAGATGCTTGTTAAAATCATGTTAAAATCATTTAAGTACTTTCATTATAACAGTATTACAGCTTGGCTACTTTCACAAGCTGTCATTATCACGGTATGGGGGAGGGGTTGTAGGTTCACAGCTCAAAAATGTTATAAAAACATTAGCCATCTTTATGAATTATGGAGTTCTGAATACAATGGTGATGGGGGCATAGGTTGGCAAGAATTAGCACTAAGTTGGCATAGATGCTATAAAGGGTGGGGATGAGTGACAGGGTTATGAGTTGGCATGGAGCATATGAGTGGACATTGGGGGTGAGTGGGCTGCATGGGTTCGAGCATGGGGAGTGAATAGGTAGGTTAAAAGGGTGTGAGGGGTAAGAGCGAGAGGGCCCAATAGTTAACAAAACAACCGGGACAAAGTTTCTGAGGCAGACTTTTAACCAGCCCACCTCAGCACTTGGTAAGTCCCGTGGCTACCTCCCGTCAGTATCATGGGGCCGTGGGCTGAATCTATCCCACATCCACCAGCCCAGAATGGAAATCGTGCACTTTTTCCGAAGGTGGGTGCCCCGAGCCAGGAAACTTCCCAACTAAAGCTATCTGCCTCGAAGATGAAAACCTAGCCCATGGTACCAAATGATCTCTGCCACTGAGGATTTTGGCGCCTCATGTCAAGATTTCTTCTCGTCTAATTGATAGAGATTGATTGTTTTGATCACCAACTCCATTACCATTATATCATGGAACTAGCAGGATGGTTGAAGGTAAACTAAATGGACGTTGACATTTTTGCTTCTAGTAACTGTATGTCCTATATTCATTTGTGAGTTTCTGAATGGACTGTAACCCGCTATAATGCTTTGTAATTGAGAATCTTTGCTTATTTTGAAGTAACTCTTTCCATTTTTCTCCATACTACCTTGGTGGTATTGGGATATAGTTCCAGGTCTGCTGGGCACACCTCAATATCTCACACACGTGCAACATACAGCCAGCAGGAGGAGTGGATGTTTGAAGAGATAGTAGTCAGGGCAATGAGGATAATTGCCATACCCCAGTGTTACTTTGGCTGAGATTAATTAGCTCAGTCTCCGCTGTGGCTCAGTTGGGAGCACTATCACTTCTGAGTCACAGGGGGCTGGATTCTCCGAAATCACTCCAGCGCCGGGGCGGAGAATCTAGTTTCCTGCATGAAATTGGGATTGGCAGCGGTTCCTCGATTCACCGGCCCCCGAAAAGCACCGTACTCGGGTAGTACGGCGCGCACCGTATCACCCACCTGTGTTGCTTGAGGCCAGCCCCGCTTTTCTCTGCCACCAACCGGCCGAAGTACCAATGGCATATTTCTAACATTATCTCAGTCATTCGGGAAATTCACGAGGCGGCTGCGGACTCAGTCCTTGACTGCCATGGCCCTATCGGAGGGCGAGGGGGCCTCATGCAGGATTGTGCCTTTATTGTGCGGGCCGTCGGGGTTGGGTGTGAAGCCAATCGGGGGCACTATTCCCACGGTGCAGCTCCGCGGTCTGAGTCCACCATCGAGCATGGCGCGGCCGCTGGACGCTGCCGCCATGACAGGGCTAAGTCGCTGGCTTTGAAGGCAGGCCAGCAGCACGGTTCAATTCCCGTACCAGCCTCCCCGAACAGGCGCCGGAATGTGGCGACTAGGGGCTTTTCACAGTAACTTCATTTGAAGCCTACTTGTGACAAATAAGCGATTTGCATTTCATTTCAAGTGCAGGAGGCCGTATCTGCAGCTGGAGCTGCAAGCACCACAACGGTTCCCTGCTTGCCCCCTGCAAGGCTGTGAATCTATGGCCTTTTGATGCCAGTTTTTCTGGCATTAAAGGCCACAGTTTTCATGACGGCGCGGGGACACAGTCCCTGAAATGGAGAATCCAGCCCAAGGTTTTTGGTTCAAGTCCTATTCCAGAATCTTAAGTACGAAATCTAGACAACACACCAGCGCAATACCGAGGAAGCACTGCAATGTTGAGAGGTGCAGTCTTTTAGATGAGGTGTTAAATCAGGGCCCTGTTTCTGAGGTGGACATAAAATTCTCATTATATGAATTTAAAGACACAAAGAAAGGCCCAGGGCTGGGGCACCCCAAAGCAAGAGACCTGGGATCAGAGAATTAATCTGAACCAAAGAGGAGAAAAGCAAATCACCAAGCAATGTCAGTGTACAAGGAGTAACGTAAATCACCAAGCAATGTCAGTGCACAAGGAGTAACGCAGGGTGAGTATACTGGATAAACTTTTAATCTAAATTAATCAACTACAAAACCAGACTAGATCCATTAATTAGGACAAAAACTAAAACCAATTTGATAATTTATCATGCAATTACAATGTTCAATTAGTTAACTACATAAAGTTTAAAGTCAAAGGTATATAGATAAACCAAAGTTATGCATAATATTTTAATTAATCTTCCAATAAAACAAAGTGACAGTATCTTGAGGGGAGCAGCTGATTTGTGTGTAGCTGGTGAGTGTTTATTTCAGTCTTAAGTTTATTTCTGTTAATCAATCAATAGCCTGATAAGTTGAGGCACAGGCGGGCATATCAGTCCCAGATGAGTACGCATCCTGTTCCATTGAGGAACTGCAGAATTCTGGTCCGTGCTGGCCCATTACAAGTACAGGAGGCATAGTCAGCTGGAGTAGCTCATGTTCTGGGTTTGTAGCTGGTGTAACTGTGGTGCATCTGCAAAGCTAAGTTTTGTGGGTAGCACAATTCTGGATACGGTCACTCAGCAGCTTAAAAGTGTTGCAGGCAAGGGCAGCACGGTGGCACAGTGGTTAGCATTGCTGCCTACGGCGCTGAGGACCTGGGTTCGAATCCCGGCCCTGGGTCACTGTCTGTGTGGAGTTTGCACATTCTCCCCGTGTCTGCATGGGTTTCACCCCCACAACCCAAAAGATGTGCAGGATAGGTGGATTGACCACGCTAAATTGCCCCTTAATTGGAAAAAATAATTGGGTACACTAAAACATTTTTTTTTTTAAAAAGTGTTGCAGGCAGAGCAGGAATTGGCGACCTCCAGGTAGTCTAGGAAGGCCAGGTAGATGGCACGGAGTGTGTCTCACTCTCAACCAGTTTTCAGTTCCAAACACTGGCAAGAGTGATGGTTCCACTGGGGAGTGTGGCCAGTTCCAAATACAAAGCACCATGGCTGCCTCAGCTGTGTAAGGAGGAATGTTGGGAAAGCGGAATAGACAAGTGTTTCTGTTGCCACAAATGTGAATCCAGGATGCTATATTGCCTCCCTTGTGCCAAGGTTAAGGATGACACTGACCAGCTGCAAGGCACTCGGGGGAAGGGTAAATCCATATCATTGTCAATGACATTGGTAGAAAGAGGGATGAGGTCCCACAGATTTCAGGGAGCTAGGAAATACACTAGTAAGCAGGGCCTCAAAGATAGTAATCTGCAGGTTCCTCCTGGGGCTACAGACTAGTGAGTATAAAAACAAGAACATAGAGAAAAGAATGTGTGGCTGGAGCGATGATGCCTAGGAGGGAGGGCATTAGATTCTTGGGACATTGAGAGCATTTCTGTGGCAATAGGACCTGTACAGGTCAGACACGTTGCACCCCACCAAATCCAGACTAATGTCCTCACGGGCCGATTTGCAAGTGGGCAGGTTTTAAATTAACTTGTCAAAGGGATGGGCATGGGAAACCAGAATGTAACATTAGAGCGAGGGGAAAAAAAACTTCCAAAGACTTGGGCAGACAGATAGCACTAGAGTAAGTAATAGTTTGATATTAGGTGCAGCCATAATAACAGAGAATGCAATAAACCCTAAATTGGGTTCCCAGTGAATGTATGCGAACACCAGGAGCATGCAAAAGAAGGTTGGTGAGCTGTAGGTGAAGATACCTACATCAGGATATGGTGCCATGTCAATATCAGAGACCTGACTCAAAAAAGATAGGACTGACTACTAGATGAAACCAAAGGGGAGGGTGTATGATGCATTTCAGGTAGTTCTCAAGTGGAAATCAGGTCCAATGAAAAGGTAAGTGAAGAGGAAAATAACACTAAGAGAAAGAATGAGAATAGAATACCTATCAATATGAAAGGGAAACCAAAATGTTTCTACCAGCATGTAAATAGAAGAACAAAGAAAATTACAGCACAGGAACAGGCCCTTCGGCCCTCCCAGCCTGCGCCGATCCAGATCCTTTATCTAAACCTGTTGCCTATTTTCCAAGGATCTACTTCCCTCTGTTCCCTGCCCATTCATATATCTGTCTAGATGCATCTTGAATGATGCTATTGCGCCCGCCTCTACCACCTCCGCTGGCAAAGCGTTCCAGGCACCCACCACCCTCTGCGTAAAAAAACTTTCCACACACATCTCCCTTAAACTTTCCCCCTCTCACCTTGAAATCGTGACCCCCCCCCCCACTCTTGGAAAAAGCTTGTTGCTATCCACCCTGTCCATACCTCTCATAATTTTGTAGACCCCAATCAGGTCCCTCCTCAACCTCCATCTTTCCAACGAAAACAATCCTAATCTACTCAACCTTTCTTCATAGCTAGCACCCTCCATACCAGGCAACATCCTGGTGAACCTCCTCTGCACCCTCTCTAAAGCATCCACATCTTTCTGGTAATGTGGCGACCAGAACTGCACGCAGTAAATAGTAAGCAGCTGGCAAGATGTGGTGTGGATAATATCAAGGTCAAGGAAGATGTTATATGCTTAAAGACACAGGCAAGGCTAGAATACTTAATGAGTTCTTTGTATTGATGTTTACTAAGAAAGAGAATTCATCAAACTACTGGTAGAAGCAGAGATTTGGAGATGATAGGAAATTTGAAAGGGAGGTGGTACTGGAAAGGCAGGCTTTGCTTAGGATAGATAAGCCACCTGATCCAGATGGCTTGCATTCCAGATTGTTAAAGGATGTGGGGGTTAAGATAGAAGGATTTGCCATAATCATTCAATTTCCCCTTGATATGGGGGAGGTGCTAGAGAATTGGAGAGTGGCAAGTGTGTGACCCTTATTCAAAAAAAATGTAAGGACAGTCCTAACAACTACAGGCCAATTAATCTAATATCAGTGCTGTGTAAGGTTTTGGAAACCTGAATCTGGGAACATTATTCGGCACTTGGAGTAGTTTGAGTTAATTAAGGAGTGCAAACTAGTATTTGTAAAAGGCAGATCTAACCAAAAGACCAATCAAATTGACTCCTTGATGAAGTAACTAAGGTTGATGAAGGCAATACGGTGGACGTTGTTGATATGGATTTTCAGCAAGTGTTTGACAAGGTGAATTTAAAAGGCGGGTGAACAAAATTGACCCTTATGGAACAAGGGCCAGCATGTAATTGGATAAAATAAATGGCTTACTGGCCGAAAGCAGAAAGTCATGGTAGGTACATTTTGGAAGAAAGAATGTGGAGAAATAATTCTTCGGCGATCACTCGCTAACGAGTATGATTGTCCACCTGAGAAACTGTCACTACGTATGGGCTCTGTGGGTCCTTGTGTGGCTGATGGGCCCTATCCTGGAGCCGCATCTTCAACCACACATTTGGCAGGTGTTTCTGGGAAGTGGGATTGGTCCTTGTGCTAGAGACCGCTGGTATTCATTTCTCAGGCTCCTTTTCTGGACCTCCTCTTGCCATCGGATGTTTGGGAAGAATTGTCCCTTCAATCAGGAGTTTCCTCCAGGTAGATTTCTTCTGAGCAATGGTCTCCCAAGCGTTAATGGCTGTGTTGCTTTTCTTGAGGTTAGCCTTCAGGGTGTCTTTGAAGTGCTTCCTTTTCTCTTCTCTAATTCGGGTCACCTCCTTGTGCTGGGCGACGAAGATTTGCTTTGGCAGTCGGGATTCTGACATCCTAAGCAAGTGGCCGGCCCAGCGGAGCTGCTTTCGGATGATCATGGCCTTGATGCTGGTGCTCTTGATACCTTCAAGGACGTCTGTCCTCCCAGCTGATGTGGAGAATCCATCTCCGACAACCTTAATGGTATACCTCCAAGGTCTTGAGGTGATGCCTGAATATAGTCCAGGTTTCTGAGCTGTCCAGAAGAGATGGGAGGACAACAGCCTTGTACACAAGGATCTTAATATCAGCACAGCTGTCATGGTCATTGTGAAGACTCTCTTCCTTAGATCTACAAAGGCGCCGCTCACAGATTGGATATGATGTTGGATCTCCACATCGATATCAGCCTTGGTCGAAGATGGCTCCCCAAATCGGGGAAATGTTTAACACGGACACTTTCTCCATTGATCTTGATGGAAGCATGGTATAGGACTCGAATCTTCTTAAGGTTGCTCCCGTTAAGGCGTCAAGCATAGCTTGGAGATTCTCTTCTGGGAGTGCAAAGATGGTGTTGTCATCCGCATACTGACATTCCTTGAGTGATGTCAGTGTTGCTTTCTTCTTGATCAGTTGAGGTTAAAAGGTTTTCCGTCCATCTGGTACAAGGTCCGCTCCACTGGGAAGCTTGTTCTTGACAAGGTGAAGCATGGTGGCAATGAAAATAGAGAAAAGGACGATGATGCAACCTCGCTTGACTCCAGTCTTGATCGTGAAGGTTTCTGTCGGTGAGGACTCTCGCTGACATCTTTGTTGTGGAGGAGTCGGCGGATGTTGCTGAATTATTCTGCCTTTTGATAGGGTCGTCCACAATGTTTCCCAATTGACTGATTGAAAAGCCTTGGTCAGTTCGAAGAAGGCCATGTCGAGTGGTCGATGTTGCTCCTGGCATTTCTATTTTAAGTTACCGAGCAGACTGGAATAAGGTGGCTAGCAAGGATTCGGGCAATGATCTTCCTGGCACTGGAGAAGAGTGATATTTCTCAGTAGTTCCCACAGTCTTCTTTGTCTCCTTTATTGAAAATGGAGGTGATGACGACATCCCCGAGGTCGGCAGGGCTTTCCCCTCTGTGCCAGATTTTCAGGAACAGCTGATGGAAATGACGGGTGACTCTTCCCCTCCCGAGTTTGAAAATGTCCGCTGGAATCCCGTCCACTCCTGCAGCTTTTCCATTCTTCATGTGTTTAATAGCGACTTCGACTTCATCCATGCTTGGTGGGAACCCAAGATCGTCTTTGATGGGGTGTTGAGGGATTTCCGGGTTTTTCTCTAACCAAGTACTCATCTGAGAAATGAAATGAAAATCGCTTATTGTCACAAGTAGGCTTCAATGAAGTAACTGTGAAAAGCCCCTAGTCGCCACATTCCGGCGCCTGTTCGGGAAGGCTGGTACGGGATTCTACAAATGTATTACAGTTTAGAAGTTCTTTGTGTTCTTTCCATCGAAGACTGATGTTTTCTCTGTCTCTTGAAAAGGTTCTGTCCTTACTCCGCACCGGTTTGAGACCTGGGGTTTTGGGTCCATATATTTCCTTAGTGCCACTGAGCTTTCTCATCGAACCAATCTTGGTGTTTCCTAGTCTTGTAGCTGATGGTTTCTTTACAGTTTGCGATGGTGGCTGTCTTCAGTTCTTTCCAGTTTGCATCCACTCCATTAGAATGAATGCTTCAGAAGCAAAGACATTGTTGGAGGCTCACTAACATGCTTGGCTCTTGAAGCCGTTCAACGTTGATCTTTTTTCTGAATTATTTCTTCATCCTCCACTGGAATTTGATGGGATAGAGGAGCTGATGAGCCAGTGGTCTGTCCAGCAGTCCATCTGCATTGGTGATCGCTTTGGTGATGAGTGCATCCTTTTGGTCATGGATTCGAATAATGATGTAGTCGATCATGGACCCGTGGATGTATCCAGGAAGTCTTGAACTTGCCTTTTGGGCAGAACAGTGTGTTAGTGATGACAAGCTAGTGTTCTGCATGAGCAGATCCCAACTCCTTCCTTTCCAATAGCTCGTTTCCAGAGTTGGGAACCCTTTCCGACCTGGCTTTGAAGTCCCAAGGAGGATGAGCTTATCCTCCTGAGGAATGTTGGCGAGTATGGTGCCCGGGGTGGAGTTGCAGCCTTCTTTGGACTAGTCATCAGCATCAAGGGTTGGGGCGTAGGCACTCACGACCATTGCGTGCTCGTTCTTGGCACATTGGGGATGGAGAGTTATGAGGCGTTCATTGATGCTGACGAGGGCTAGTGCCAACAGGGAGCTCTGAAAGTCAGTTGATGATTTCCTTTTTGATGGCAAATCCAATTCCATGTATCCTGGAATGATCCTTTGGTTTTCTTCTTCAAAGGTGTAACCGCCGCCGCCTTCCCTCAGCTGCTCTTTTGGGTCTCTTGCTGGGCAGCAAAGTAAATGTTGAAGTGCCTAAGTTCATGGGCAACAAGAGCAGTTCCCCATCCTGGTCAACTGTTCTGCACATTATCAATGAGGGTTCATTCATTCCAGGTTCCAAAATTGAGTTTAACTTTGATTTTCTGACCGCAGGTCGATAAGCTCGTTGGATGCGCTTTTTCCAGCCACGTGGCAGATGGAGCAGACGGTTTTTATAGTATCTTTTCTAACCCCCTTCCCCATGCGGGGTGGGCAGAGTTGATCCTGAAGAAGGCTGCTCAGTCATGAAGAAAGCTGCCGAAATGCTCTTCTTTTCCTATTCCAAGAGCGAAATGACAATCAAACTCCACCGCCCACCAGCCGGTTCAAAGCTAGGTACTTCCAGATCTCATGGTCCTATCCCCATCACCTCACGCCGATCGCTGCAGTATATTTGTGTGGGGGGGGGTGCTGGTATCCCTCTAGGTAGACTCCTTGTGTGGGACTTCTTTTAACGTGGGAATGCTGTTGCACATCAGCAGACATACAATACTTGACAGAAGGTGGGTCCAATTCCAAAGAATCTCCTGCCTGGCATTGACCTCCAGCAGGACTCTTCAGGCAAAGGAACTTCGATGAGTGGGGGGTCTCCCTACACCTGCAGCCTTCATCCGTCATTACAGCCGTTGATTGCAGGGTGGCGCAATGGTTAACACCGAGGGCTGCCAGCGGTTGTAGGCGAGGCACACTATTGTATGAAGATGAGCAGAGCTATCAAAGCGGCCATGCTATCTGAACCTGGTGGGCATGGAAGAAGAGAGGGAATGTCCGGTGGGCATTCTGCGCCCAAATTCCCAGAAACCCCTGAAGAGACCTGCTGGAGGTCAATGCCAGGCAGGAGATTCTAATGCCCAGGGTCGGCAAGAGAAGGCCACCCCTCCTTGACCAAAAAACCTGGGCAGGGGTTACCGCCCAGTTCAGTGGCCATGACATGTGGCTTCAGTGCCATAAAAGGTTCAATGAACTTTTGCGGTGGGCAAGTGCATACATGGCATGGAACTGTGCGGAGAAATGTAGTCAGGTGCCTGTACATTGGAATGCTCAGAAATAAAAGTAACAACTGGCACTGAAGCCTGCGTTGCCAAGGCTGGGAGGTCAGCACATTTGACCTCAGTCATTGCAAAGGGAGCTCAGTAGCTGGTGACCCCAAGGACCCTCACATTAAGCTCAGAAGACATTCCACCTACACAAGCATCACACCCTCTCTTGGAACCAGACGCCAGTGCGGATACATTCGGTCATCGACTCTGCGGGAACATCACACATGAGGAGGTGGCAGAAGCAGAGAGGTGCCAAACCGTGGGAGTATTGCTGGAGACCAAGACGATAAGGAGTCAGAGGCAGATAACAAGCCTCTGGAGACGTCAATCAGGTGACGGATGCAGGATGCCCAGCGGGATGTGCAGGGAGATCTGGAAGAGATCGGAGTGTCTGTGTGCCATGTCCTCTGTCTGGAGGGGTCCTTGCAAAGCACAAGTGCTCTGTTGAGTACTCTGTTGATTCTAAGTACTGAGCGCACAGCCTCCTCCAATGAGAGAGTGGCGACATTCATAAGAAGCAGCTTTAGGAACAGAAAGAGTTCCAAAGGTTGCGCTTAGGCCTGCAACCCAATTGGCTGTGACCTCAGAAGACCACTGTCAGTGTGAGAGATGGATGAGGCACCTTGCTCTCTGATGGGTGCCTGTCCATCAGTGGTGAGCAGGGAGAGGCAAACGCTCCTCACATTGGCAGACGAGCCGGCTGCCATCTGTGGGCTCCTCTCGGGGCACTCTGGATGACGGCACCAGCTCCTCCGCCTCTCTTTCAGTGGCTATTGCATGTGGTGATGCCACTATGACTGAGCAGTTCCCAGTCATGGCCGCCTGCCAGAGGATTACCGCCAAGATCATCACTGTCACCAGGAAAGCAAAGTCAGGAGGCTGCCTCCAATGCTTGTGCCAGTGTGGAGGAGGGTGAAGGAGGGGGTGCACTAAGACCCAGCACACACAAGTTGAAGGCACCATCAGCACAATAGGAGCTTGTCATGGGTGACATTTGCATTCATTAATTTGGAATTTGTGTTCGGTTTGGCAATATTGTATGATCTTTGTTTGTTCATTTACAACATAAGCATTTATTTTGTGTGAACGGGTTGAGTTGGCTTGATGCTTGCAATAGGTGTCAGAAGCAGCACAGGCTTTAACGTGTTGTGTGCTGCTCACCTTTTAGGTTGGTGTAGCATATCATGATTTATTGTGAAGGAAACATTGCCATTGACACGAGGAATTAGCGATGCCTTAAATCAAGGCATCCTTCGTGTCCCCACCTCCCTCTCTTCTGCCCCTCCATGCTCGCACCCTGTGCCTCCCATCATTGGAACCATTCTCTGGCCGGTGGAGCTGCTTCTCTTTCCTCAGCCTCCATTGGGTCCTCCCTTACCTGTCCAGGACACAGCATGCCATGCTTATAAGGGAGACATGCTCTGAAGAATACTGCATGTGCCCCCTGCTCAGTCCAGGCATCTGAAGTGTATCTATGATCCTCTCCACCACTGGCCTTGTGAAGGCCTGACTCCTATTGTATCTCTCCTCTCTCCCTGCATCTACAGTGCCAGAGTGGGGTCATAAGCCATGTTCTCAAGGGATAGCTGTCAACATTCAGGAGCCATTCATGTAGAAGCCACTAATAGACTTAGTATATGTGAGTGCCGCAAGATGCAAGCTTCATGTGAGTTGCCAGGGTAACAGGCACAGACTTGAAGAATCCTGTGTTCGCAGATGATCTGTCCATTCATTGAGTGCAAGCCCTTTCACAGTTTTCACGAAAGCTCCCAGCTCAAATGCTGGTGCCTTTTGATGGTCACGTGTGCAATCTATTACACCCTGGATGCAGGGTAACACAGCAATCGCAGCAAGGCATCTGGCTCTCCATCTGGATGGCCCTTATCTATCCAGTAGAGGATAAATGTGCGAACGTGTCTGAAGATGGCTTCAGTCACGAGGTTGATGCAGCTCTGTGCAGTTGATTGAAACACTTCACACAGATTGCCCACTTGAGCTCTAGAAAGAATTGGGAGAGTAGAAGTTGAGGGCCACTATGACCTTCAAAGCCACTGACATGGGGTGTCCACCCACACGGTGGAAGGCGATTTCCAGCCCATTCATTTGGCATATTGCTGTCACAGTGGCCCTGGAGAAGTGGAGCCTCCTGCAGCACTGGACCTCTGATATTTGGGGGTAGTTGGAGCACTGCCTCTAGATTAGCTGTTGGGTAATGGCGTCTTCTGCAGACCCGACCATCTTGACCGCCTTGCTGGTCCTACACAAGTGTGCTGCACATCTCAAAAGGTCTCTCTCTGGGACGGTGCTTGCCGTTACCTGGTCTCTTATCCCTTCTGACCTTCTCTTCCCCTTTGGAGAAGGTGTCACAATCTGAGTACGTTATCCTGTACTACAATCCTGGACCCCAACAGTGGCTAGGTTACTGAACCAATACTACAATATTTTATTTTGATTTTGCAAGACTGAGGAAAGGATACTTCGCTCCAGGAGTGATTTCTAGAAGAAATAGGGATATGGCACATTAAAACACAACTTTATTACTAGCACAATAGTAAAATATTTAACATTACACCCAAAAATAGCTTACAATTACCCATTAAACAATCCTACTCAATACATTGAATACAATACCCTGAATACAAAACCCTTAATTACTATCTCTATTCACAATTAATAACCAGAAAATAGACCATCTCAGCTCTCAATCCAGCTTAATTACCAATGGCACAGAGTAGTAGTTGCTTTACGGAGTTATTCTTTGAGAAAGAGATCTCTTGATGTTGCTTTACAGAACAGATCAGACTAAGTGTGAATCCCTGTAGAAACTCTGGCTGGGTGCCTTCAACAGCTGTTTCAACTGGCTTGATTCAGCTCCCCCTTTTTTCCTCCGACAAGTCTACACTGCTTTAAATACACACAGTTCCTTTTTTCATTAACTTGCAGTGAGAACAAACTGCCTTACTTGGTCTCAACTTCAGCCCGATCAGAACTCAACTGAAAATGCTTACTCAAAATGCCTGATGCCTTAGCTCCACCCAGCAATTGCATCATCTCACCAAGCTGAAAATGAATTAACTCCCCACAGAATCCCATTAAAAAACAAAATTGCCTTAGCCCAAGCTTGTTATGATGGTTCATTGCACCTCAGGCTGCTAAAAGCTTTGTTGCTTTCAAACCAAGATTTTTTAAAACCATGACTGCAGCAGTCACGCACACTCTAACACAGGTTTTTAAATCCTTACTTCACCAAATACTTATAATCCAATACATTAAAATCCCACATGCATCACACCTGTGCCTTGCAAATTAGGGTGCACTGTATTCCAATCAAAAGAAAATGTGGCACAATGCTACTGACACAGCAATGAAGCCATGTGCTCTGGGGGTGGGGAGGGGTTCTTTTTATCCTGCCCTTTGATGGGAAGTGAATTCTAACTTATTGGTCCCCCCCCCCCCCCAATTCGTGCAATAAGTGAATAAACACTTGGGCAACCTAAAATCGTGTTCTGTTGGCTTGTTAATGGGCTTAATTTCATAGATTCATAGAATCCCTACTGTGCAGAAGGAGGCCATTCGGTCCATGAAGTCTGCACTGACCCTCCGAAAGAGCACTCTAGTCCCACTCCCCCGCCTTATCCCCATAACCTTGTGAACCCGCCTAACCTTTGGACACTAAGGGACAATTTAGCATGGCCAATCCACCTAACCTGCACATCTTTGGACTGTGGGAGGAAACCAGAGCAGCGGGCGGAAACCCACACAGACATGGGGAGAACGTACAAACTCCACACAGTCACCCAGGGCTGGAATGGAACCCGGGTCCCTGGCACTGAGACAGCAGTGCTAAACACTGTGCCGCCGTGCCGTCCTTGAATTGTTGGCGGGCACAGATCCTCAATATTGCACACGGGCGCGATAATGTCGGGACCAATGCCTGATGTCATTTGATGCTATTTATGTTTGGTCAGATCGAACGTGTACCTGACCTCTCTGAATGTAAATTCAGGCCCTGATGTTAGGGGCTGGATTCTCCGATTCTGAGGCTATTTCCCCACGCCGGCGTGGGAACGGTGGCACTTTATTACCGAACATCGGCGCAAAACGGCCATCGATACTCCGTTTGGCTGGGGGCTCGCATGCCGGCAGCATAGAGCACCCGGCTCTAGCTAGCGATACGGCCCGGAGAATTGCTGCATCCATGGCCGCGCATGCGCAGGGCGGCGGCCTGCAGCGACCACACCGTGCAACTTCACGCCAGCTGCACGCGGACCCGGCCTGCAAAATAGTGCCCCTCTTTTGGCCAGCTGACGAGCCCTGGACCACCCCCCAACAGTGCCCCCAGCCCCTGACTCAAAGTCCCCCCTGCCCGCGGATCGGCCTTCCCCCGATTGTGGCGGCGCTGGATTGAGTCTGCAGCCGCCACACCGAGTTCCCGACGGATGATAGCGCACATGACAGACGCCGGGAACTCGGCTGGTCGGGGGTAGAGCATCGGGGTGTGGGCCTCAGGCCATGTCCTGAGGCCGTCGATATGACACGCGGGTTACTGTGCGAATATGCCGCTTTGGAAGGGGTGGAGCATCGCAAATGCGGCACCGCCCCTGATTTAATCGGAAACGAGTATTCTCCGGCCGATCGCTGGAACGTGATTTTGACATCGGTGACCGGAGAATCCAGCCCAAGATGTTCAGGACATTTGGGAAGGAAAGAAAGGAAGAGCAGTGGCATTATTGATTGAGCAGGATATCATGATGCTGAATAGAAAGGATATACTTGAAGTGTCATGGCCAGCATCTATTTAATCAGGGCTAAGAAAATAATTGGGCATCCTTTTCTCACTCACTTCAGGCACTGTGCCATCAGAGGGTGTTGGCAACCATGGACCTCCATTTAATGGTGAACTGGAGGCATGGATCATTATACCACTGGGTTCCAAAGATCACCAAATACAGAGGAACATATTTGCAAGGAAATTACAGACGATATAATAATTATAATGGGGGACTTTACAGATTGGGATATTAATAGTGTAAAGGACAAAGGGGGGCCAAGAGTTTCTGAAATGGAGAATTTTCTGGGGAATGAGGCGAGACAAATGGATCACATCTCAGTCGGGGTACAAAGGTATTTTAAAGATAAATACATAATCAGCAAAAAAAACATAGAATTTACAGTGCAGAAGGAGGCCATTTGGCCCATCGAGCCTGCACCGGCTCTTGGAAAGAGCACCTTACCCAAGGTCAACACCTCCACCCTATCCCCATAACCCAGTAACCCCACCCAACACTAAGGGCAATGTTGGACACTCAGGGCAATTTATCACGGCCGATCCACCTAACCTGCACATCTTTGGACTGTGGGAGGAAACCGGAGCACCCGGAGGAAACCCACGCACACACGGGGAGGACGTACAGACTCCGCACAGACAGTGACCCAAGCCGGAATCGAACCTGGGACCCTGGAGCTGTGAAGCAATTGTGCTATCCACAATGCTACCGTGCTGCCCTCAAAAGGACCGATAAAGGTGGAGTGGGTTGGATCAGAGGCAGAAAAGGTGCAGTGGGTTGGATCAGAGGCAGAAAAGGTGTGTTATGATTGGAGACAAAGGTATTGGCTGAGGTTAGCCCCTCTCCGGTGGCCAATTTCATAATCGGTGATCGGGTGGAGAATTCCTTTTTACGACCGAATCGGGGGGGCGGCGGCTGTTTTCGGATGCTCCCCCCCCCCCCCCCCCCTCCAAAATGGCGTCATCAGGGAGTACGTCACACGCCATTGGGATGGCCTCAGGACACCCTGTGCTAGTGCGTGGTCCATCCAACCCCACTTAACACGGAGTCGCAACACAAGTGAAATAAGAGTTTATTTAAAATCCAAAGTCCTTGGCTGATCCCAATAACTGCAGTCACCAGATTTGTAACTTTAACACAAGTAACCTTTTATGATGTACAGTATTATAATTAGACAGAAAATGTAATACCCCTTTCCCAACCTCCCCCTAGCTACCCCCACTCTCTCCCCACACACACACAAACAACATAGAGGGAAAAATTGGTGAAAAGGGAAAGAAAATATTCATAAAAAATAAAAGGATAAAGATCTTTAATGCACTGGGATAACTTCTAGTTAGTGTTTTCCTGAAGTTCAGCTTTCATTTTGATACTTCTTCCTTCCAGGCTTGAGATGTTTTTCTCTGGCGAGGTTGTCCATCCCCTCTGCAGACTGAGCATCATTCCAGGTTCACATCAAATGATGTGCTGGGCACTCAATGCTTTCAGAACAATACAGCAGTTCTTTCACTGGCAAGCAAGAAAGAGTGTTCCTTTTACTTCCAAAGTCTCAACATTTCTGCCCAGTTCTCTCAGAAATTATCTCACAGGAATCAATCGCTGACTGTTGCCAGGCAGAACATTGTGCCTGGCCAACCCACCAGTTGCCAACTAACTAAATCGATCAGACTCCCTCCAAACCTGGTTGCTAAGATCCACTCGGTGCCGAGGAGTCTGGCTGAAAACAAAACCTGGGAACACTGTGTCCAGACAGGCAGGCTGCTTCAACCTGGAGTCTTCTGCTTAAAGGCCAATTAAGCAGAAGGACCGAAATAATAAAATAACATAAAAGAAATGGGAATAAAGTGAAGATACAGGAAGGACTCTAACAATACAGTCAAGTTTTTCAGTGAGATAACAGAGGGGGCTGATGAGGGTAAAAAGTGTTAGATAAAATGTAACGGGAAGAAAATAGAAAGTGGAGATGAAGTTGGATGAATGACGGGAAACAGGGAAGCAGTGAACCGTTATTTTTGGGCTGGAGGACAGTACATAGTGGGGTTCCCCAGGGAACGAAGTTAGAATAATTGCTTGTCGTAATCTATATTAATGACTTGAACTTGGGTATGCAGTGCACAATTTGGAAATATTGTGAACTATGAGGGGGATAGTGATAGACCGAAAGAGGACCTAGACAGGCTTGTAGAATGGGCAGACACAGGAGGAGGGATTCTCTGTTGTCCAACGCCGATTTCGTAATTGCCGATTGGGCGGGGAATCCCTTCCGCCCCTTCCGAAATGGCGTCATCGAGTTGCGTGCCGCACACTGTTGGAGCGACGTTGGCGCATCATCTGAAAACCCTCCCCCAATGCTCTGTCCCAGGTGGGCCGAGTTCCCGGCCGCAAGGTAGGCGTGTGGTCTCAGCAGCCAGGAACCCGGCGTGGCTGCTGTGGACTGTGTTGCTGGTCGGGGAGGGGGGGGCTTCCAT
Organism: Scyliorhinus torazame; assembly: GCF_047496885.1. NCBI lineage: Eukaryota > Metazoa > Chordata > Chondrichthyes > Carcharhiniformes > Scyliorhinidae > Scyliorhinus > Scyliorhinus torazame. The sequence continues at coordinate 142,556,188 of NC_092723.1, forward strand.
GAGGACTGGGGCGACTGGTGGGGGGGTAGCCAGGTGGTGGCCAGGGGGGCAGTATTTGGTAGGTCGGGTCCGCGCACGGCCGGCGCCATGTTGTACGTCACGACCACTGCACGTCATCGCCGTGCGCAAGCGTGGCCAGGAACCCGGCCATTCGCTGGTCGTTTTTGAGAAGGGAGTTGGGGGTTTTACCCGGTGAGGCTGTTAGCTCCTCATTGGTCTCAGGATCGGTGAGGATTTGGTGCCAACTTTGGCATCATAAATCACCCAGTTCCCACGCCGGCGTCGGCACTTAGCCAGAAAATCAGGGAAGCTGATCATGGCTTGTGGAATTTAATTCAGGGAATTTTGAAGTGATTCATTTTGGTAGGAAGAATGAGCAATACAATTCTAAAGGGGGCTCAGGAGCAGACGGACCGATGGTATATGAACATAAAGCATTGAAGGTGGCAGGTCAGGTTTAGAAAGCAGTTAATGAGGAACATGGAATCCTGGACTTTATAACTAGAAGCACAGAATAAGGAATCCTGGATTTTATAAATAGAAGCACAGAATATAAAAGTGAAGAGGTTATGGTGAATCTACAAAAGACTACTCTGGGTACCAGACTTTAAACCGCATTAGAGAGGGTGGAGGAAAGATTTACCAGAATGGTTCCAAGGATGAAGGACTTTGGTTATATAGAGCGGTGGCAAGACCGATAATCCCCACCCAAAGTCAACAGACCTTTACCCAATCTTCCGATTTTACGGTGCCACCCAGAGCGGGAAAAGAAAATCACAGTCATGGATAGATTGGAAAAGCTGGGGCGATTCTCCTCAGCAAATAGAAGGTCAAGAGTAGATTTGATAGAGGTGTTCAAAATCACGCGGGATCTGAACAGGGTAGATAGTGAAAAACTGTCCCCATGGTGGAAATGACAAGAACCAATGGACACTGATTGAAGGTGAATGATCAAATAAGCAAAGGTGCCAGGTGGGAAAACCTGCTCTGCAATGAATGGTCAGGATCTGGAATGCACCATCTAAAAGTATGATGGAGATAGATTCAATTGTGGCTTTCAAAAGGGAACCAAATAATTATCTGAAGAGAAAAAAGTTTTCTGGGTATGGAAAAAAAGGTGGGGGGTGGGACTAGCAGAACTGTTTACGCAGAGATCCAGCATAGACATGATGGATTAAATTACCTCCACGGTGTTTTAACCAGCCCACAACTCTATGATTCAACAGACAGCAGCTATCCTTCGAGTCCTGGCCAATATTTATCCTTGAACCAACATCACAGAAGCAGATTTGGGGGGTGATTGCTGTTTGTGGGAGCTGGATGTGTGCAGATTGACTGCCATATTTCCAACGGTGACTACAGTTTAGTAGCCATGATGTGGAGATACCGGCGGTGGACTGTGGTGGGCACAGTAAGAAGTCTTACAAGTCCAGGTTAAAGTCCAACAGGTTTATTTGGAATCACTAGCTTTTGGAGCGTAGCTCCTTCATCACCCTACGCTTCGAAAGCTAGCCAAAAAAGCCTGTTGGACTTTAACGTGGGGTTGTACTTCTTACTGTACAGCTTAGTAATTGACTGTAAAGTGCTTTAAACTTAAAAAAGGAAAATATAGCACCTTTCATTTTTCTGAGGCGCTCAGTAACACAACGTGCGATGAACTTAAACACCGATAGAAACATATTCATACAATGTCAGGCAGGAGTGAATGTTTCTCTTTTACCCAAATGTACTGCACATCTACAGGTGTTGACACTGAGACATACTGACATACAGTACCAGACGGGAATGAATCTTCCCATTACCCAACTGTATGTAGACAGGTTCCGGCAATGAGACATGCAAGTTTGCACTGTATCAGACAGAAGCTGATACACACCACCACCCCCGATGTAAAATCTTGGCTTGACCACTTTGATGTTAAATTAGAGTTGTTGGTCTACACCCTGCTCTGTACCCAGCTATGCGAAAAAGATTGAGTAGCACCATGAACTCTGAAGGATATATCTGCGAGATTGGGCCTACAGCAGGTGATGAGAGGATCAGCATGAGAGAAAATTCCACTTGACCTTGTTCTCACCAGTTTACCTGTTGCAGATGCGTCTGTCCATAATAGTACTGGTAGTAGTGACAACTGCACAGTCTTTGTGGAAATTAAGTATTGTCTTTTCACAGAGCACATCCTCCAATGTGTTGTAAGTCAAATCCTATGTGACTGTGACAAAGATAAACCCTTCCTCCCTGCCTTCTTGGCCGATTACAGCTTTTGACAAGGTTGGCGACTCCTGCAGTGCCTCTTCACTGAGATGGTATTGTACTCACCTGGTCCCATTCTTATCTATCTGCCTGTAGTCACAGATTCACCTGCAATGGTTTTCCCGGTTTCTGCCATGGGTCTTCATGTGACAGAGCAGTCACATTTCTCATCTACATGCTGCAACTTGATGACATCATCCAAAAATGCAAGTTTCCACATGTATGCTGATGACAGCCAGCTCTATCTCACCAACACTTCTCTTGACCCTTGCACTCTCTAAATCGTCAGATTGCTTCTCTTGACATCCAGTACCAGAAGAGCAGAATATTTTGTCAAATTAGCTGATGTCCTCAGTTCCCACTGTACAGAATCTATTTCCTAGTCACTGATTCCCAGCAGCTGTCTGAGACTGAACTAGTGTGCTTGTAACCTTTGTGTCATAGTTGATCCTGAGGTGAGCTACCAATTTCAGATCTGCACCATCACTAATATTTCTCGCTCTATAAAATCACCTGACTCACTCCTTGCCTCAGCTCATCCACAGAACCCTTCTCCATGCCTTTGTTAACCATAGACCTACTATTCTAATTCATTCCTGGTCAGCCACCCATATTCTACTCTCATTAAACTTGACATCGCCCAAAACAGTATCCCAGCTCACAGTATGCACACTCAACAGCAGAAGCAACATGGTGTCGACAGAACTGAGCAACCAGACAACCAATGGATCAGATCAAAGCTCTGCAGTCCTGCCACTTACAATCCTAAATGGTGGTGGACAATTCAACAACTAGTGGGAGCAGGAGGTTCTCAGCTCAGGTACCATCCTGAATTGGAAATAAATCTTCCTGGTCCTTCATTGTGGCTGGGTCAAAATCCTGAAACACATCCCCTTGGAGAACTATACGAATACCCTCACCAGATAGACTAACGGTTCAAGAAGGCACCTTCTTCAGGAAAATTTGGAACAGGCAATGAATTCTGACTTTGCTAGCAATACCCACATCCTGTGAATTAACAGATATTGGGTATTTTCTCAATTCTCATTTTTACGAAAGGTTACTTCACCCACAGGCAAGCTACAAGTGGTTTGAGATTTCCAACAGCTCAGTCACACCTTACCCATCTGTGAAATGTTAAAAGATTATTGCTGTTGTATTGTGATTGGCTGCAAGTTTGTATTGCCACTGAATAAATGAATTTCTCACCATTCCATTAATGAACTGTTAATTGCATAGAAAATTACAGGGCACTCTCACGCCTTTCATAGTGAACATATCTGGCCCTCATCGAGTTAAAAAATGAATCAGCAAATTTTTGTTTTGAGCTAGTGTAAGCTGGGAATCATACAGCTGTAACAAGTCATTATGCTGAAGGGAGAATGGTGGGGCTGGGAGATTTAATGATGCTTGACTGAAACTATATACTGAGGGGCAATCAAGTGGGAAAGTTAAATGACATAGAGAATAGCAGAGAGAGAACAAAAGGATAAATTAAAAATTATGCTATGGAAGAATGGTAAAAGACAATGTATGAATATAGCCTGGGGTGATAAAAGAAATGTCCATGCCAAGTGAGTCATTAGAGACTATAGGGGGTGGGGGAGGAGGAATTTGTGACTATTGGGCTGAAAGGTATTATTGATGGAAATTAATAACGTCTTCACTTTGAGTTCTCCCACATCAGGTATAATGTACATTAGGTGCAAGTTAAAACTTCCTTCACTCTGTCTCAATAGTGTACTTTTTGCCTGCACCAGTGTAACATTTTTTAAAATTTATGTGGTGTGACCAGAATGTGGGCCATATTAGCAATTGCTGTGAGAGGTGTGGTCGGCTTTCTCCTTGAACCACTTAGTCCTTGTGCTTATAGGAGTGGCTTAATTAGGTCATTTCAGAGGGCATTGCATGAAACTGAAGTCACATGGTCAGCACGGTAGCACGGTTGTTAGCACTGTTGCTTCACAGCGCCAGGATCCCAGGTTCGATTCCCGGCTTAGGTCACTGTCCGTGTGGAGTCTGCACGTTCTCCCTGTGTCTGCGTGAGTTTCTTCCGGGTGCTCCGGTTTCCTCCCACAAGTCTAGAAAGACGTGCTGTAATTTGGACATTCTGAATTCTCCTTCTGTGTACCTGAACAGGTGCCGGAATGTGGCGACTAGGGGCTTTTCATAGTAACTTCATTGCAGTGTTAATGTAAGCCTACTTGTGACAATAAAGATTATTAAAGATTATTATTAAAATAAAACATGCAGCTGAAACCAAAGTAGGTGTGGTTCTCCTTCAAGGATATTTACAGGCCTATTGGGTTTTTATGTTAACCAGTTGCAGAGCAGTACATAAATCACAAGGCTGACATATCTATTTGGTTTTGAAGTATGAACTGAATAAATAGGACAAATCCTGTACTGTCAATTATCAACCCATCAGTCTACTCTCTTATCAACAGAGAGATGTTGTTGACAGTGCAATCAAGTGGCAATTACTCGATAATAAATTGTTGCTCAATTTGGGTTCCATCCGGGTCGCTGTGTTGCGGATGTTGTTAAAGCCAAGGTCCAAACATGGACCAAAAAATAACTTAATTCCAAAGGGAGAGGGAGTGCTCTTGAGGTTACGGCAGCATTTCAAGTAGCGTAGCATCAAATAACCTTGGTGAAAGTCATCAGGAAGGGAAATTTCTCCACTGGCCAGAGCCACATCTAGCACAAGGAAGATGGTTGTGGTTGTTGGAGGCCAATCATTTCAATCCTAAGACATCACTTCAGGAGTTCCTCAGGGGAATGTCCGAGGCCAAACCATCTTCAGCTCCTTCATCAATAACCTTCCCGCCATCTCAAGTTCAGAAGTGAGGATGTTCACTGATCACTGCACAGCATTTAGTTCAATTTACAACTTCTCAGATAATGCCCACAGCCAGCAAAACCAGGACAACATGCAGGCTTGGGCTATTAAGTGACAAGTAATATTTGACCACACAAGTGTCAGGCAATGGCCATCTCCAAAGAGAGAGAATCTAACCACCTTCTCTCGACATTCAACAGCATTGCCATCACCAAATCCTCTACTATTACCATCCTGGGGTTCACCATTGACCAGGACCTTACTGGACCAGTCACAATAAATAGTGGACTACTAGTGCATGTCAGAAGCTTGGAATTCTGCAGCGAGTAACTCACCTTCAGTCAATGCAGAGCCGGTCCACCATCTACAGGGATCACGTCAGGAAAATGATGGAATAATCATCACTTGCCTGGATGAGCGCAGCGGAACACCAAATTAGAAGCTCAACATCTTCCAGGACAAAGCAGCCCACTTGATTGATCCTATTCACCATTTTCATTCATTTAATTTCATTAAAATTCGTTCCCTTCAGCATCTGTGCACAATAACAGCAGTGCACACCATCAATAACATACACTGCAGCAACTCGCCAAAGTTCCTTCAACAGCACCTCCGAAACCCGACAGCCTCCAATACCTAGAAGAACAAAGGCCTCAGGCACTTGGGAACACCACCATTTGCAATTTGCCCACCAAATCACACCCTTACTTGGAATAGGACTGCTGCTCCTCACTGTTTCTGAGTCAAAGTTCTGGAACTTCCTCACAAACAGAACTATAGATGTACTCACAACACATGGATTGCAGCAGCTCACAACCACCTTCTGAAAGACAACTCGAGAAAGGCAATATCTATTCTGATATGCTCTTGTGCTTTATCTCTGTAAATTTGATTTAATCCAAAACTCTATTGCCTTTGACCAACTCACACCAATTCCTGTTCACTCATCACCTGTGCTCAATGACCTACGTTGATAATCCATGAACCTTCATTTTAAAACTCGCATCCTTGTTTTCAAATCTTTCCTTAGTCTTGCCCATTCCTATCTCTGTAATATCCTTCAGACCCACAACCCTCTGAAATATCTGTGTTGCTCTAATTCTGGCTTATTGAGTTTCCCTGATTTGAATTGCTCCCCCATTGGTAGTCATGCCTTCGGCCACCTGGTCCTTAAGCTCTGAAATTGCTCCACCAACTTCTCCACAATTCTATCTTGCTCCTTTAAAAAGTTTCTTAAATGTGTTTTGACCAGGTTTTTTGTCATCTTCCCTGATATCTTCTTCTGTGACTTGGTCATATTTTGTTTTCAAACATAGTTGTTTTTTTTATTCGTTCATGGGATGTGGGCATTTATTGCCCATCCCTAATTGCCCTCGAGGGAGCGGTTAAGAGTCAACCACATTGCTGTGTTGTAAAGTGACTTGGTCTGTTTTATTATGTTAAAGCTATTATATAATTCACATCCAGCACATTTTAATCAAAACAAATCTGTTAAGCGCTGGAAATGATCCCACTATCTAATGGCACTTTGTTGGTATTTTGGCTTCCATTGGGAAACGCACCCTTGAGGCTGCACTTAGCATTGTTTCCTGCACTGAAGAGCTCAGTGCAGGAAGAGATCAGGGCACCATTTTTAAATGATGCCCCGATCTCTCAAACCACGCCCCCCCCCCCTCCCCCGATGCAACCCAAGGCCTCAACAGACCTATAAGGGAGTCCTCAGGCCTCCCACACCCCACCTTACATGGGCAGGGAACCCCTTGTCATAGACAATGTCATAGAATTTATAGTGCAGAAGGAGGCCTGTGCCGGATCCCCGGCATGGACAAAATGCCAGCTTGGCACCTTGTCACTGCCAGCCTGGCAGTGCCACATGGTATACTGGCAGTGCTAGGCTGGTATCCAAGTGACACTGCCAAGGTGCCAGGATAGCAGTGCCAAGTACTCAGTGGCACCAGTAGTGCCAGGGTGTCACCCTGCCCAGAGGCTGACCACCCGGGAATCTCCCCCAAGTGCCGTTCCGCCTGGTCCCCGTGTGTGTTCATTGGCACATGTCTGGGGTCTCCTCAGCGAGGCCGGTAGATGCCGGGTGACCGCTCGTGCAGCGTGCACGTAGTTCAGTGGGCTTTTAAGCCCACTTAACTATGCAAGTCTGGGTCCCGTCCATTGTGGGCAGGATCCAGATCGCGACGTCTTGCAAGATCTGGTCAGATCTCACGAGGCGAAACGACTGTCGGTAATCGCGGGAGAGGCCACTCCTAGGATCTACCAGCTGTGCCCCGTCCCGGTTCTGGTGGGACGCGACCGGAAAATCACACCCGGCACCTCCAGCCTCTGCAGTCAACAGGCAGACGAGACTACCAGTGTTGACAGTACAAATCATAAAATCAGTTGAACAAAATCGACTTATTTTGTAAAAAGGTGGTCAATGGGTTTGTACTAATGAGACACATATGATATGAGCACACAATTTTGATCCTAATTGCTGATGACCATAATTTGAGTTTGCCTGTAAATGCTAACACAGGGACACCTGTGGTTGAGCACTCAAGCCATGATTAACTTAATTTTATCTGGAAAGCAATTTATCTGGAGTCCATTTGTCCACTTCCACAGGTGTGGAATATGCTGTCTTACACACACCAGCATGTTTCAATGTGGCTCAGGGGCTGAGTGAGAGTGTACTCAGAATCCATAGAATCTACGTCCCGACAGCGCAGAAGAAGGCTATTCGGCCCATTGGGTCTGCACTGACCCTCCAACATAGCACTCTACTTTGATACACTTCCCCACCCTATCTTCATACCCCTGCACATTGATCATGACCAAACCACCTAACCAGCACATCTTTAGACTGTGGAAGGAAACCGGAGCACCCGGAGGAAACACATGCAGACACGGGGAGAACGTGCAAACTCCACACAGATGTAACACCGAATTAGGTTCAACAACAACTTAAATTTTAACATAATTACTTTAACGTAATTGAACGTCCCAAGTCAATTCACAGGAGTATGCCAAGGTGGGACCGCCATAAGATCTGCCCCAGTTCTCTTGGACAGTGTTTTTCAAACTCTTCTTCCCGAGATCCACTTTAGCCAACCTGCCGACCTTCGGGAGTCACGTCAGCCGATTCGCGACCTATGTCGGCCGACCTTCCTGACACATGCCACGTTCACCTACCTTTAATGTGAAAGGGGAGCCTACTTGGTCCTCACAATGTCACTCCAATCAGGTTCACAGGAGGAGAGGGCAATGTGCATTGCAGCGGCAGACATCAGCTGGTTCCTTTGTGCCACCTTCACCTTTGCGAGAACGGAAAATTCACCCTTGCACATATAGGTCATTATGAAAGGCAATAGCAACAAGATGCTTGTTTTACTCAGCACTGGATACTCCTGGGAGATGCCACTCCAGAATGCTGACAGCTTCATAGGCTTTTGGCATATTTGTAATGTGTCATCACCGGTCAGGTACAGCAGTGTAGTCTTTTCATTTGGAGTCAGTTGGAAGTTAATAACTGACTCTGGGATCTCAACCTCAAAAGTAATTTTTGATCCACCACTTCTCTTTCAAAATCTGAAACTTCTTGCATTTGTCAACTGTCGATTGGGCGGTACGGTGGCATAGTGGTAGTGGTTCGCACTGCTGCCTCACAGTGCCAGGGACCCGGGTTCAATTCTAACCTTGGGTGACTGTCTGTGTCGAGTTTGCACATTCTCCCTGTGTCTGCATGTGTTTCCTCCATTGAAATTGGCGGGAATGATGTTGTGGGCACCACAGAGAGGTGGCTGCAGGGGGATCAGGGCTGGGATCTAAATATCCAAGGATATGTGTCCTATCAAATGGACAGGCAGGTGGGTAGAGGGGGCGAGGTTGCATTGTTAATCAGAAATTAACTTAAATTGATGGCAAGAAGCGATACAGGGTCAGAAGGCATAGAATCTGTGTGGGTAGAGTTGAGGAATCGCAAAAGTAAAAAGCCCCTGATGGGAGTATGTACAGGCGCCTCGCAGTAGTAGGATGTGCGGCAGAAAATAAATCAGGAGATAGAAAAGGCATATAAGAACAGCAATATTACAATAATCATGGGGGACTTCACTATGCAAGTGGACTAGGAAAATCAGCTTGGTAGCGGATCCCAAGAAAACGGTCTAGCTGACAACAACGTTTTAGCTGAGTTGGCTGGGCAGCTGATTCGTGATGCAGAGTGAGACCAACTTCGTGGATTCAATTCCCGTATTGGCTGAGGTTATCAACCATCTTCCCAACCTTGCCCCTCGCCTGAGGTGTGGTGATTCTCAGGTTAAGTCAACCCCAATCAGCTCCCCCTTTCAAAGGGGAAAGCAGCCTATGGTCTTCTGGGATGATGGGGACTTTACTGTTATGG